>NC_140991.1:278395476-279596412 GCF_052327205.1 Somniosus microcephalus | reverse complement strand
AGGTAGAGAAGCGGAGAGGTCTAGGGAGGGAATTCCAGAGATTAGGGCCTAGGGAGCTGAAGGCACAGCTGATAATGGTGGAGCAAAGGAAATTGGCGATGCACAAGAGGTCAGAATTGGAGGAATGCGGATATCTGAGTTTTTAGTGTGGTGGACATTTTGTACTGTCATTTTTGTTTTTACTGTGATTATTTTTAATACAGAGATTCAAAAAGCAAAGGCCATGATTTCACCGAACAAGGCGGGTTCGGGGTGACCGGGGTCGGTAATGCAGTCCCAGCCCGCTCTCTCCAAGTGATTATACGTTGATTGGGCTTGTTAAGCCAGCTCAGCGAGGTTCCCGGCCAATAAAAGGAAGCGGGTCTGATGACATCATTTGATGACGTGTCAGCAGCTGGCTTCCTTAAAGGGACCATGCCCAAATTGATTTTGACAGAGGTGCTGTAAACACTGACAAGCACTGCACAGAGGTGCACGGCTACATCTAGCCTCTCCCATGGCACCCTCCATATACTTATGGAGGGAGTCACAGCACGCAGGGAGGTTCTGTTCTCTTCCCTTTCAATGGGTGGAAGAGACCTCCCCAAGAGACCAACGCTGCCTGGTTGCACATTGCACAGGAGGACACGAGCAGGGATGTCGTCAGGAGGACCTGGCTGCAGTGACACAAACCTTTCAATGATCTCAGTAAATCATGAAATGTTACAATCAAGCTGTTGTGTATGTACCTTTAAGAGAAGAACTGATTCTATATTGCAGTACCGGCAGTGACCACTCCTGTATATAAAGCCATAGCAGGCTTCTGTACTTCAGTCTTAAGTTACCCTCTGTTCAGCTGCAAGCACGAGCAGAGGGAGCAGCCAGACTTTGGAGAGTGGATTAAAGTGGTGGTCCCCTGACCAGGAAGAGGAGGAGAACGTTGGACCACCACCACCGCCAACTCCACCATCATTACATCAACTGAGGTGCCTGGAGAGAGGGGACAGAGGAGGAGAAGGAGAAAGGAGGCCTACATCAACATCAACCAGGGGAGAGGCCTTTTCTATCACTGCCTCCCCAAATTGGCCTCCACTTCAGGAGAGGGAGAGAGGGGAGAGAAACCAACTGCTTGAAAGGAGGGAAGAAAACTTCATCCGGAACATCTACAGGTGGGTGTTATTTGGGGCACTCTCCCAAGACTTTGTATTTTAGGTGGGGGGAGAAAAGAAGAAGCAAGGCCGGATCATCAAGGGGTGTAGTGTGTGTGTGTGTGGCTCTTGTTAAAAGCTAGGCCACACACACCACTAATTAGCATCCCTTCTATTGCCTGCCCTGGGAGAGCTTGGAGCTGCCCAAGGTGAAGTCCTTAATTTAATTTAATTACATCGTTAAGACCTGTTGCAGGACTGAGCCTGGGCTTCTCCAGCTTTTCCAGGTGAAGACGTCTTCTCCCCCTGCCAGAAGACCACCACCACCAAAGACTTTTTCCATCGGAGAGTGCAACCCTGCCAACACCCACCCACCATCCTGAGTGGCAACACTGCCCTTTGCGGCCTCCGTCCTTCCCACCCCCCCACCTCTCTCTCTCTCTTTGTCTCTCTCTGCCTGTCTTTCTAAGGCACCTTAGTTTCATCTATTTTATTAATTGCCAATTGAGCAGAGGGGAGAGGGCCCCTCTCCCAATTTAAATCAATAAGGAGAGAGGTGTGTCCTCATTTTAATCAGCTCCCTCTGCTCAATAGAGGACAAAAAAAATATATATACACCGAGGCCATTAACACCTTCAGGCCTGTGACTTGGGGTGAGTGTAGCCCTTAAAAAAAGCACCCCAGAATGGCGACTGCGTCTTCGCCGGTGGCGGGGCCAGCCGGGACCTATGCGAGAGTGGTAGCCACAGCCACAGCTGCTCCCGCTGTCCCGTCACCTTTTCGATTAATAACAAAAAAGCTTGGGGTGAAGAGCTACACTCACCCCACTATGACCATCGAGGCCTGCGTCAAGGCCATGGCTGGGGTTGTCGGCCCCTCAGCCATCGTCGCGGCCTCGAAAATGTATAGGAAGGCTGTGTTCTTCCTGGGGTCGGAGCGGGCGGTGTCCCTGGCTGTCGCCAAGGGGCTCACCGTGGGCGGGACCTTCCTGCCGGTGGATACTCTCGAGGCCACCGCGCAGAGGATCATTATTTCCAACGTCCCGCCCTATGTTCCTGGTGAGCTCCTCCTTCCCCATTTGCGACAACTTGGGGAGGTGAGGTCGGGGATCACACCCATCCCGCTCGGCTTCCGGGAGGCCAGCCTTCGCCACGTCTTCTCCTTCCGGCGCCAGCTGTTTATCCAGCTGGCGCGGGAGGAGGACACTGTCGGGGCGTTCGTCGTCCTCCACGAGGGGACCGCCTACCGCGCCTTTTGGACGTCGGACGGTGTGAGGTGCCATGCCTGCAAGGAGGTGGGGCACATCAGGAGGAACTGCCCTGCCTCCAAGGCCGCCGGATCATCTCGTGCGGCCGAGGCTGGCGCCGCCGCCGCCGCCCTTCCCCCCGGATCTGCCCACGCGTCAAGTACGTCTGATGCGCGGTTGACGTCAGGGGCCGATGCCACCAAGGCCTCCGGCGGGGGGGAGGGAGCGTGTCCGGCCGGAAAAAAGGCGCGGGGAAAAAAGAAGCACCTTAGGGCGGGTCCCCCCGTGGATGGCGAGCCCTTGCCCCTTGAGCCCCTTACACCCGCGCTCCTCGCGGAGTTGATCAGGGCAGATGTGAGCGGGAGGGGCCTCATGCCCGAGCCTGTGGCCGCAACCGCCGCAGCGGTAATGCCAATACCTGCGGCCGGGCTCGGGCCCGAGGAACCCGACAAACCTGCTCCGCCGGAGGGAGTCGAGGAGGAGGCCTTTGCAGACATGGAGGTCTCCCTCGCTCCCTCCGTGCTAAAAAGGCGTGACCCCCTGGATGAGGAGGAGGACCGGGAGGAGGAAGGTCCCTCCGAGCAGGGGGAGTCGTCGCCCGCCGCGGGTACTGCGCCCCCCCCCCCCAGCACTGTCGTCATCACCAGCGATCGGCAGGGGTCGCCTGTCCCTCGGGAGGCTGAGGCAGATGTGTCTGTCCAGCACGTGCCTCCCGGGGATGGGGATGAGACCCTGCCCGTGGGGGGGGTTGCGGAACAACCCGCGGCAGTAATTGAAATTGACCTTTTATCGGTGCCGTTACCCCTCGCCGGGTCGGGCAGCCTGGGGGCTGGGTCGGGCGAGCTCGAGGATAATGAGCTCGCCCAATGCAACCCGGACGTCTCCCAGGGGATGCTCGTCCTGGTAGAGCTTTTAATTCAAAACCCCCCGTCCGCTGGGTCGGAGGTTGGTGGCGGGGAGGAGGATGGCCCCCTGGCTGCGTCTCTGGTGCCGGACGTACTGGAGGAGCTGGAAATTGTTCCCTCCCCGGTTTCTCCGGTCGTTCCGGCGTCTGAGGCGGAGGGGAGCTCTGAACCGCCGCCGTCTTCTGGCCCGGCACCCCTAGAGGAGCCCAGGGAGAAATCCTCTGCCGCCGATCCTGGGGGTGGGATCCGGGCGGAGGCGGGGCTGGCTGGCGCGGCCGAGTCGTTCGCTTCGCACTGCGCAGCGGACGGGTCGGCCGCTGGTGACGACCCCCTGGAGCAGGATGGGGACTCGGTGATGGGCACGGAGGACGATTCGGATTCCAGCGCCGACGTGGCGATGGATGACCTCGTGCCCCTTGCCGAGTCTCCCCTCATTTCCGTAAGGGAACTCCGGGATTTATGGCCACGTGCCTGGGTCAGCGCAATAAGGTCCGGCTGGCCCTCGACAGGTGGTCGGAGCTGGCGCTGCTCATCGATTCCGTCCGCACCGCCGTTAAGATCATGGGCGCGGACGAGGGTGTGAACCCGCTCGAGCTGCGTCGGCTCACAACGTTTCTCACTGGGCTGCTGAGGAAGTGGCGGCTGACCAGCGGCTGCGCTTCCTCCCCCCGTTAGGTGTAGGTAGAGGTTGCACTATGCTTCTGACATGAAGATAACCATAGCCAGCCTCAACATCAACGGCAGCAGGGAGGCGCGCCGCAGATTCAATAACTTCTCGGTCCTTCGGGACGGGAAGTATGCGGTGTGCTTCCTGCAAGAAACCCACACCGTTCCGGGAGACGAAGCCACGTGGCTCCTGGAGTGGCAAGGAGGGGTCAGCATGAGTCACCTCTCCAACAATTCCAGCGGGGTGGCTATCTTGCTGGCCCCGCATTTTCAGCCGGAGATCTTGGGGGTCAAGGAGCACGTGCCGGGCCGCTTGCTCCAGGTCACTGTTCGCCTGGGGGGCGTGCCGCTCCATCTAGTGAACGTGTACACCCCTCAGACCAGTGTGCAGCAAGTGCGCTTCTTCGAAGAAGTGTCCGCTCTCTTGGGCTCCATCGACGTGGGCGAGTGCGTCATCCTCGGGGGGGATTTTAACTGCACCCTCGAGGCGAGGGACCGTTCGGGTCCCCCGCGAAGCCCGGCGGCGATGGAGAAGTTGAGGGACCTGGTTGGGTCCTTCGACTTGGTGGACGTCTGGCGAAATCTCCACCCCGACTCCAGCGCCTTCACTAGCGTGAGGTCTGGGGGAGGAAGGTCCAGAATCGACCGCCTCTACATTTCCCGGGCGTACGTCCCCTGCGTTCCGGCAGCTTCCATGCGGCCGGTGCCGTGCACGGACCACCACCTGGTGTGGGCGGAGCTCGCTCCGCTGCGCGCGCGGGGGGGGTCCGTGTACTGGCATTTTAACAACCTGCTGCTGGAGGACGCACGGTTCCGGGATTCGTTTCGGCGATTCTGGGCCGACTGGAGAAGGAAGCAGGGGGGCTTCCCCTCCTTGAGGCTATGGTGGGATGTGGGCAAGGCTCACATCCGTCTCTTCTGTCAGGAGTACGCGAAGGGGTCGACCAAGAGGCGGGAGGCCCGGGTCGGGCGGTTGGAGAAGGAGGTGCTCGACCTGGAGTCCCGTCTCGGTCAGGTCGTCGAGGACCCGGCCCTGCGGAAGGTGTACGAAGAGAAGAAGGGCGCGCTGAAGGACCTGCAGCTCGTCGGGTCCCGAGGCGCGTACGTGAGGTCGCGGATCCAGCTCCTGCGGGACCTGGACCACGGCTCCCCCTTCTTCTACTCGCTGGAAAAAAGACGGGGGGTCCGTAAGCAGCTCTTGGGGCTGCTGGCCGACGACGGATCTCTGGTCTCAGATCCGGAGGGAATCAGCGCGGAGACCCGCGCCTATTACGGGGCTCTGTTCTCTCCGGATCCGTCCAGCGAGGATGCGCGCAGAGTTTTGTGGGAGGACCTGACGAAGGTTGGCCCGGAGGGCGCCGAAAAATTGGACGCTCCGCTAAGTCTGGCGGAGCTGACCGGCGCCCTCCGCCAGCTCTCTAGGGGAAAGTCCCCGGGGCTGGACGGGCTGACCGTGGAGTTCCACAGGGCGTTCTGGGACGTCTTGGGGGGCGACTACGCGCGGGTCCTGGGGGAAAGTTTGGCGACCGGGGAGATGCCCCTCTCTTGGCGCAGGGCGGTCATTGTCCTGCTGCCTAAGAAGGGCGATCTCCGCCTCCGTAAGAACTGGCGCCTGGTCTCCCTCCTCAGCACGGACTATGAAATCTTTGCCAGGGCCATGTCTGCTCGCCTTGGCACCGTGCTGGCCCACATGATCCACCCCGACCAGTCCTACACGGTCCCGGGCCGGACTATCCACGATAACATCCATCTGGTCCGGGACCTGGTCCACCACTCCCAGAGGGCTGGTCTGTCGGTCGCCTTCCTTTCCCTGGATCAGGAGAAGGCATTCGACAGGGTGGATCACGAGTATCTCTTCGGGACTCTGCACGCATTCGGGTTCGGGACGCATTTCGTCGCCCGGATCCGACTTCTGTACGCCGCCGCGGAGTGTCTGATTAAAGTTAACGGGTCCTTGACGGCGCCCCTTCGCTTCGGGAGGGGGGTGCGTCAGGGATGCCCCATGTCCGGTCAGTTATATGCCATTTGCGTGGAGCCTTTCCTGCGCCTCTTGCGGAAGAGGTTGACGGGACTGGCTCTGCAAGGGCCGGGCGTGGAGGTGGTCCTCTCGGCTTACGCCGATGACGTGCTCCTCATGGTCACGGATCCCGCTGACTTGCGGAGGATGCGGGAATGCCAGCAGATTTACTCGGACGCATCCTCCGCCAAGATCAACTGGGAGAAATGTTCCGGACTCCTGGTGGGTCAGTGGCGGGTGGACTCCCTGCCGGAGGAGTTCAGGCCTTTCGCCTGGAGCACCACGCACCTCCTCTATTTGGGAATCTACCTTAGCCCTGCCGAGGACGCTTGGCCGGCGAACTGGCAAGAGCTGGAGGCCAAAGTCACCGCTCGCCTAGGACGCTGGACAGGACTGCTCCGAGTGTTGTCCTACAGGGGTCGAGCGCTGGTCATAAACCAACTGGTGGCCGCCATGTTGTGGTACCGGTTGGTCACTTTGATCCCTCCCCCTGCGTTTGTCGCCAAGATTCAGAAGAAGCTCATCAACTTCTTCTGGGACAAAAGGAAGCACTGGGTCTCTGCCGCGGTTCTGTGTCTCCCGCTTAGGGAGGGCGGTCAGGCGCTGGTGTGCCTTCGCACCCAGGCTGCGACTTTCCGTCTTCAGACGCTGCAGAGATACCTGTACGTCGAGAATCCTCCGAGATGGTGTGCGCTGGCGACGTTTTTCTTCCGCCAGCTGCATGGCCTCAATTACGACACGCAGCTCCTGTTTGCGAAAGTGGGCAGCAGGCATGCCGGCCTGCGGGAGCTGCCTGTCTTCTACCAGGAACTACTATGGGTTTGGAACTACGTCGCTTCCAGGCGGAGCTCTCCCCCGTCAGGAGCGGCGGCTCTCCTTCGGGAGCCGCTGCTCAGGAATCCGCACCTCCACGAACATGGGTTCGGGCGGCTGGCGGAGGGTAGGGCTGTGGCTGGCAAGGTGACCAGAGTCGGGGACCTGCTCGATGGTGGAGGAGCGGGCTGGATGGCGCCGGAGGAGCTGGCGCGGCGCCTGTCCTGGGCCAACGTCCGGCTCGCGGTCGAAACCATCGAATCGGTAAAAGCGGCACTGGGCCCCGACTCCACTAGGTGTATCGAGGCGGCTCAAGCACGTGGGGCGATCCCGTCCGAGCTTACCCCCGTTCGGACAGAATTCCTCATCGGCGCCCGGCCCCGAAACTCCCCTCGGGAACCGGCGCCTCACAACTTGAGCCGTCTCGAGGAAATACCCTCCGTGCCTTTTCATTCCGCACGGAGGGGTTTCCTGTACGGGCTGCTCCTGCACACTCTCCACTTTGCCATCTTCGTCTACCGTCCGGACACGCCTTGGCGTGGCGTTTTGCCGACCGGCGGTAGCGGAGGTCCCCAATGGAGGGCTCTCTATGCGGGAGTCCTCCCTTGTTCCATCGGGGACTTGGCCTGGAGGGTGTTGCACGGAGCGGTCCCGTGCAATAAGGTTTTAAGTAGGTTCACGGACTCCCAGGCCGCCTGCATTTTTTGCGGCCTGGAGGAGTCCGTGTTTCACGTTTATATGGATTGTGAGAGGTTGCAGCCCCTCTTTCACTACTTGAAGGGGCTGCTCCTCGGTTTTTGGTTGCACTTCAGTCCCACGCTCTTGATCTACGGTCACCCGGTGCGGAGGGGAGCGGACAGGTTGGAGGACCTCCTTGTGGGCCTGCTCCTGGGCCTGGCTAAAAGAGCCATCAATTGGTCCAGGCAGCGGGCGGTCAAGGGGGTCGTCCAGCCGGATTGCCTGCATCTCTTCCGCGGCCATGTTCGCGCCCGGGTGGCTCTGGAGATGGAGCATGCGGTGTCCGCCGGTGCGCTTGAGTATTTCCGCGACCGATGGGCGCCGCGGGGACTGGAGTGCATCATCAACACAGAAAACCAAATTTTAATTTGATTTGTTAAGCTTTAGTTGAACTTTTGTTTATTTACAGTTGAATTGGGTTTTTTTTTGGGTCCAAATAAAAGAGTACCCTCTGTTCAGTAAATACCTGTTATTATTGTTCTCCTGCAGTCCGTGTATTATTTATACTCGGACACTACATTGGCGACGAACAGGTTCGAACTCACCTGTAGTACTGCATCACCTCACGGGGATCTTTCCCTGAGAAGAAGCTTCTTGGAGGTCGAAGTCAGAACAACGGGCGTCGACCGCGGGCAACCGCCCAAGGATCCAGCAGAGTTCGGAGAGTTGCAGGAGAGGCTGTGGAGAGCTGGGCTTGGCTCCCCAGTCAAGGTGTTCCAGCAAATCGTGCTGGTAGCAGGTAGTGCGCTGACCCTTCCGGACTGCGGCAGGCTAGAGCTCGATCGAGCGGCTCTGCAAAGGGGCCGTGCAGCGTCGTCGGGAGGAAAAGAAAGAGAGAGAGGGTGGAGCGCACAGGGAGCGGTCGGTGCTCAAGAACCGGGCAGCGTAGCGAAAATAAAACAAGGGGAAGGAAAAGTGAGACGCGCCGAAGCCGCGGGTCTCCACCATTACCCTGCAGAACGCTAGGAGCAGCGTGGCAGCAAGGGGAAGGAGGAAAAGCGCGGGAGGCGCCATTTTATTCCATTGGGGAAGAAGGAAAAGCACGGGAGGCGCCATTTTAATCCATTGGCGAAGAAGAAAAAGCGTGGGAGGCGCCATTTTAAATCACCCAAGATGCCGAAAAGTGGCAGTATCACTGCTTTCGACAACGAGGTATAAGACTGCACCACGTATGTGGAAAGAATTGAAGTGTACTGCAAGGCAAATGAGGTGGCCGATGGAAAGAAGGCGTCGGTATTATTAAATTTGATGGGCGCGAGAACGTACGGCCTATTGCGGAATTTAATTACCCCAGCTAAACCAATGGAGAAAAGTTTTGAAGAGATTGTTAATATCTTACAGGAACACCTAAACCCTACACCGCTGCTGATAGCAGAAAGATTCAAGTTCCATAAAAGAAACCAGCACAAAGATGAGAGCAATGCTGACTATCTTACGGAACTACGCAAGTTATCGAAGCACTGCCAGTTCGGAGCAGGACTGGCAGACACCTTACGGGATAAGTTTGTCTGCGGGCTCCAGAGTGAAGGAACCCAGAAACGACTACTTTCGGAAAAGGACCTGACGCTAGAACAGGCTTTCAGCGTGGCAGTATCCTACGAAGCAGCAGCACGGGGAGCTGCGGAAATACAACAGAAACCACAAGAATACAGCGCTAACGAAATGGTGTATGGAGCAGAAAAGTGCTATTGCTGTGGCAGAACAACCCATGATCAGAAGGACTGCTGGTTTAAGGACAAAGTATGCAGGCAATGTGGGAAAATGGGACACATAGCAAGAGTCTGCAGGTCGGGAAAGAAAACCAACACTACAAGAACTACTAAGGAAAAGTACAAGAAAGTAAAGAAATTGACAGACAGTAGTTCGGAAGATCAGGAGAGTGATAAGGACTCCGGGAGCAGGAGACTAAGTTGTCTAAAGTTACACAACGTGATCACAAAGGAGGATCACCGAACCATTTGGGTCACCCTCATGATAGCAGGGTCCCCAGTAAAGATGGAATTGGACACAGGATCAGCCCTAACTGTCATGAATCGACGAGACTATGAGCAGCTATTCTCACACATACCCTTGAAGGACACGTCCATAGTATTGAAGACATACACGGGGCAAAAAGTCTACCCCAGAGGAAAAATAAGGGTGCCAGTTGAATACAACGGCAAGGAAACACAGAAACTGTATCTATATATACTACCAGATGGAGGACCACCATTATTGGGATGTGAATGGATCTGAAAAATACAATTGGATTGGCATTCCATTCAGGCGCTAACTGTGACTGATAAAAAGGATGATGACGTCACACCTGGACGTCTGTCACAAATTCTAACTGACGCGAAAGAGGTGTTCCAACAAGGACTTGGGACTCTAAAAGGAGTAATGGCAACGATAAAAATCAAAGATAACGCAAACCCAAAATTTTTTAAGGCCAGACCGGTACCTTACGCGATCCGCCCAGCCGTTGAAGCAGAGCTGGAGAGTCTGGGGCGTTCGGGTGTGCTGTCCAAGGTGGACTGGAGCGAGTGGGCCACACCCATCGTTCCTGTAATGAAGAAATCATTGAGCAGCACGCCTGGGGAACCGAAGAAGGTTCGCATCTGTGGGGACTTCAAGGTAACTGTGAACCCAGTCCTGCACACAGTACAATATCCACTTCCACGGATAGAAGATATTTTCGCCTCACTATCTGGAGGGAAACGCTTTACAAAGATTGATCTGGCCCAAGCGTATCTACAAATGGAGGTGGAAGACGCATCTAGGAAATACCTCACGATAAACACTCACAAAGGCCTTTACCAGTACAATCGACTGGTATTCGAGGTAGCATCAGCCCCGGCTATTTGGCAGAGGGCGATGGAACAAGTCCTGCAAGGGATCCCGGGGACCCAGTGTTATTTGGACGACATCCTGGTTATGGGCGAAAATGACAGTGAACACCTTGCCAACCTGGAGCAGGTGCTCATGAGATTACAGGAATATGGGCTACGAGCCAACCGCCCCAAATGCGACTTCTTCAGGAGACAAATCTCGTATTGTGGCCACATGATTGATGAGGAAGGGTTGCATAAGTCGCCGGACAAGATTGAGGCTGTAGTCAAGGCTCCAGCACCGGAAAATGTGTCGCAACTGAGGTCGTTCCTCGGGTTGGTGAACTACTACCATAAGTTCTTGCCAAATTTATCTACAATTCTGCACCCACTGAATGCCCTACTGCAAACTGGAGTAATATGGAAATGGAGTGATGAGTGTAAGCATGCCTTTCAGAAATGTAAATGCCTAATCACTTCAAAAGAAGTATTGGCCCACTACAATCCTACACTACCGATTCGGTTAGCATGTGATGCGTCTCCCTATGGCATCGGAGCGGTGCTGTCACACAAATTCCTTGACGGTTCAGAGAGGCCAACAGCCTTTGCGTCGCGCTCGTTAACCTCAGCCGAGCGTAACTACGCCCAGATTGACAGGGAGGCCCTCAGCCTGGTGTGGGGGGTGAAGAAGTTCAATCACTATCTGCACGGGCAGAAATTCACCCTACTGACTGATCATCAGCCCCTGGTCTCCATTTTTAACCCAAAGAAGGGCGTTCCGGTGATGACGGCGCAACGGCTGCAAAGATGGTCACTTTTTCTAGGGGCGCATCAGTACGACATAGAGTACAAGGGTACGAAACAGCATGGAAACGCTGATGGGCTGTCGCGCCTACCGTTGCCTACGGTAGAGGAAGCACCTGCAGTGGACCCTGTTGAGATATTCCATGCGACCATCGTCGAATGTCTACCTGTTACAAATTCAAGTACAGAGAAGGAAACCCGAAATGACCCGACACTCTCTCGGGTCTATGATTTGATGGTGAAGGGATGGCCAGCACATGGCGACTCACTGTTGCCAGCATTCTCGCCAAGGAGAGAACAGCTGTCAGTGTGCCGGGGGACCTTGATGTGTGGATCCCGAGTGGTAATTCCACCCAAGTTGAGAGATAGAGTGCTCAATGAGCTTCATGAGGGTCATCTGGGAGGGGTAAAAATGAAGAGCCTAGCCAGGGCGTTTGTGTGGTGGCCGGGAATCGATAAAGAAATCGAGGATATGACCAAGAGATGCACAGGATGCCAGAAGGTCCAAAACGCTCCACCACAGGCCCCGCTACATCCATGGGCGTGGCCCTCATCTCCATGCCAACGGGTACACATTGATTTTGCTGGTCCATTTATGGACTCAATGTTCCTAATCGCTGTGGACGCCCATTCGAAATGGCCAGAGGTCATCAAAATGTCCTCCACCACCACGGAGATAACTATTGCAGTCCTATGGACCATCTTCGCCAGGAATGGCTTGCCAGAACAGATTTGCTCTGACAATGGGCCACAGTTTGTGTCCAAGGATTTCCGGAGGTTTCTGAGGAATAATGGGGTGAAACATTACACATCTGCCCCATATCATCCAGGCACAAATGGATTGGCTGAGAGGTTTGTTCAGACCTTTAAAAAGGCCATAAAGGCAATGTACAATGACGACATACCACTACAACACAAGGTGGATAATTTCTTGTTTGCTTACCGGAATGCGACACATGCAGTCACCAACCAAGCTCCAGCCATAATGTTCTTCAACCGAAGGCTAAAATGTCGCCTGGATTTGCTCAAACCAAACATAAGACGAGATGTTGAGGATAAGCAATTCCAGCACATAAATGCAAAGCCAACCAGGAGCTTGAAGATAGGGCAACCAGTCTTGGCCCATGACTACTGAACAGAAAAATGGCAGCCAGGAATGATATGCACACAGCAGGGACCACTAATGTACACAGTGGACATTGGAGAGAGCATCGTGAGACGCTATGCTGACCAGATTCTAGAGTCACAGGAACAAGCCAAACCCATACCATGAGCAGGTGCACCTGGTAATCAACCCGAAGTACAGATTGCGTCTACCTCAGAAGCAGTGGTATTGGAAGCTGACGACCCAACCAATGACAACGAGCCAGAATCAGCTCCGCCGCAAGAACAGGATACTCGAGAAAGGCGCTATCCAGTCAGGATCAGGAAGCCTCCTCAAAGACTGAACTTATAAATGATTATTTCAGTTGATGTATATAGTACAGAGAAAATTGTAATTGTAATTAGTTATTATTTAGTTGTTAAATGAATGTTATGTACTGTTTATCTAAAAGGGGAGGAATTGTTGTGTATGTACCTTTAAGAGAAGAACTGATTCTATACTGCAGTACCGGCAGTGACCACTCCTGTATATAAAGCCATAGCAGGCTTCTGTACTTCAGTCTTAAGTTACACTCTGTTCAGTAAATACCTGTTATTATTGTTCTCCTGCAGTCCATGTATTATTTATAATCGGACACTATACAAGCCACACTCAACCTGTTCCTGCTGTGCCACTCATCACATCCCCATCACTCTGCCTTCCTTACCATACTCCTGCACATCCTTACTCACACCAACTTACCCTGCACCTCCGCCCAACCCTCTCTATCAACATTATCACTTCCCCATCTCACTAGCCACCCCTCACACTCATCCTATTGCAAGCATACCAACTGATAACACACAAGAGTAGGCACTTGGGTGGTTTTGCCAATGTTCATGTGAAGTTTCTGTTGATGTGCTGTCAAACATTGAAATCTTTATTTTCAACATTTTCCGTTCTTGGACAGATTTGTGTGCACCTTTGGAAGTGGCTTCGTGAGTTGCAGTGAATGGTGAGACATAACGGTACCCCCGCAATGGGTGAAAGGAACGGCTTGGGCATTATAGGGATGCTTTATGGTGTTGGTGTGGGGTGATGTCAGCCTGACACATCATGTGGCACCCAGGGTGTACAGCATTAAGTGAAGTAGATCTGGGTATGGCAAGGCCACCCCAGCGTCCCGGGCAGCAATGTGGTTGGGTGATGATCCCCTCTATCCTGTGCAGCATCAGTTGATTGCGGAGAAAGTTGGTGTTGATGTTGGTGCTGCTGGTGTTGTGGCTCTGAGGACCAAGGTGAGATTTTTTCAAGGGCACCAATGCTGATGGAATAGATGGCAGGTGAGGTTGAGATGACAGAAGTGATCTGTCAATGGTGAGAGAGGTTGTTCCAATGAGGTGACACTGGATAGTGAGTTTGCTCCAAATACTTGCTAGCTGCATAAAGCTCAATATGTCTTCCAAATGCAGTAAGCAACAGCTTCTAACCTTGGAAAGTGAAGACCTATGAAATGGGAGCTTTTATAGACCATTTGCAGTTGTCAAGTTAGTAAATCATCCCATGCTGACACAACACCCGACCTCCTTACCTGACGTGATCCTCGAGCAGCGGGGAAGCCATTGGCGAACTCTAAAGGTAAGCTTAAAATAAGACTTAATTGCCTCTTAACAATGTATTTAATGATCTAAATTGTCTCCCCCGCTGTTTGGTGTTGGGTCTGTTTAGTGCTGACAGACCCGACACCTGGGAGACTCGCGCGGAGGCGGGTCTGTTTAGTGCTGACAGACCCGACACCTGGGAGACTCGCGCGGAGGCGGGTCTGTTTAGTGCTGACAGACCCGACACCTGGGAGACTCGCGCGGAGGCGGGTCTGTTTAGTGCTGACAGACCCGACACCTGGGAGACTCGCGCGGAGGCGGGTCTGTTTAGTGCTGACAGACCCGACACCTGGGAGACTCGCGCGGAGGCGGCTTGTCAACGGGTTCCCGACCCGCTGCTAATCTTTTCTATTTTGACAGTTGACTCGCCTCCAATCCCGCCTTCTCAGCACCGGTAAAACTTTGGCCAAAGCACCAGATGTCCCCGACACAAATGCTATTGATAAATGTAACAAGTTTGGTTCAGATGACTGGTGCTGAGTCTGAGATGGAAATACAGGAAGACATGAATAAACTTGCAGACATGTAATTGGCAAATGAACTTCAATATAGATTGGTGCGAGGTGATACATTTTGCAAGGAAGAATAAGGAATCTACATACTGCTTAGAAAATAAGTGTCTAAATGGGTTAGAAGAACAGAGCGATCTGGGGGTATATATACACATCACTAAAAGTAGCGATGCAGGATATTAACACCATAAAAAAGGCAAACAAAGCTGGGGCTCATTTCTAGAGGGATAGAATTGAAAAGCAGAGAAGTTATGTTAAACTTATAAACTTGGTTAGACCACACTTGGAGAACTGTGAACAGTTCTGGTCTCTATATTATGAAAAGGATATAGAGGCAATGGAGAAGCTGCAAAAAAATATACTAGAATGATACCAGAACTGAGAGGTTATACCTATCAGAAAAGATTGAATAGCTTGGGGCTCTTTTCTTTAGAAAAGGAAAGACTGAGGGGTAACCTGCTCGAGATCTTTCAGATTATGAAAGTATTTGATAGGGTAGACGTAGAGAAGATGTTTCCACTTGTGGGGGAGACCAGAACTAGGGGCCATAAATATAAGATCGTCACTAATAAATCCAATAGGGAATTCAGGAGATACTTCTTTACCCAGAGAGTGGTTAGAATGTGGAACTCGCTACCACAAGGAGTAGTTGAAGTGAATAGCATAGATACATTTAAGGGAATGCTAGATAAACACATGAGAAAGGAATAGAAGGATGTGTTGATGGAATTAGGTGAAGAAGGGTGGGAGAAGGCTTGTGTGGAGCATAAACACCAGCATGGACCAGTTGGGCCGAATGGCCTGTTTCTGTGCTGTAAATACTTTGTAATACATAAAAAGAACAAATTAACTGGTCATTATCACATTGTTGTTTGTGGGACCTTGTTGTGTGCAAATTGGCTGCCGTGTTTCCTACATTACAACAGTGGCTACACTTAAAAATTGGTGGCTTGGGACGTCCCGAGGTCGTGAAAGGCGCTGTATAAATGCAAGTTCTTTCTTTTGTCAATGAGGAAAAATTTATCACCTGACGCAACAAAATATCAGGTATACTTTTCGTGAAAGACCTTGGGGGAAAAATTGGGTTGCTCTGCACCTCCCCGAGGGGGCACTAACGGGGCGCAAAGCACCTAGTGCCTGGGCGCGGCACCGCTAACGCCTCCTGCGGAATTCAGCGGGAGGTTAGTGGTGGCGGTAGCCGGTAGCACCCCGCGACGCTGCGCCTCTGGCGATGACGTCATCGCCGTGTGCAGCGCCCCGGCCGCAAACTTCGCTAGCGCCTTCTGACCTACCGCCGGACGCTATGTCCGACAGGGTTACGGTGCCGTGTTTGTGGCTGGGGTGGCGCAAATTAAAGGGCAGGTGCCGGGCGGCAATTTTTTTGGGCCGCCTGTCAGCACCTGGCCCCTCTGGCCTCCTCCTGCAGGGTGCCGGCTGCGATCAGTCAGCCCGGCACTCCTCTTGAGTGCTGAGTTCTTTTGCCGGCACCCCGCTCCCTGGTGGTCCAGCAGGGCCCCCGGTGCACGCTGCGCTAGGCCCCTCCCCTTTAATCAGGGGAGGGAGGCCTGCAGTACCGTGGCACTACGTGGCGACGCGCGTGGCGCTGCTGCACCCAGCATGGCCCCTGCTTGGGGCGCTACTGTCCAATTTCCGGCACGGGGGCAGTAGCTTTTTCAGGGCTCTAAAAGTAGCACCCCAGCGAAGTTAGTGCCCCAAAGGGGGCGCAACCCAATTTTTCCCCCCTTAACTTTAATGTGTGTCGAACAGCTGTATTGTTAACCACATTCCTTTTACCTTCCCTTTAACCCTGCTCATTCTACTGCCTTTGGCTGGTTTGGGATTTGGTAACTGTAGACAATGTGCTAAACCACTGTACCATCCAGCCCTCGACAGAATTTACCAGAAATTAATATTTTGTGTTTTATCAGAATATTCAATCTCCTACATCTATTACAGGAGCATAATATAGCATTAAGCTAACTACCAGTCAGTCTCCTATAATATTTTGTTCATTCGGCTCAATTAATAAGACGGTTTAGTCCATGTTTATCTATTTATTGTATTTATGTTGCAAACGAGTTCTTGCTAACAGAATAGTGTTCACAAAGATTAGCTACTTACCATGTAACAAGATAGATGGTATGATCATGTATCAATGGATTTTCATTATTGTTTTCCAAAGACATCCCGAGGTGATTTCCTCTGTGTGCAGTGAAATTGCAAATGTGTTCATAGAATCATAGAATCGTACAGCACACAAGGAGGCCATTCGGCCTGTCGTGCCTGTGCCGGCTCTTTGAAAGAGCTCTCCAATTAGTCCCACTCCCCCGCTCTTTCCCCGTAGCCCTGAAAACTTTTCCTTTTCAAGTATATATCCAATTTCCTTTTGAAAGTTACTATTGAATTTACTTCCACTGTGCTTTAAGACAGTGCACTCCAGATCATAACAATTTGCTGCGTAATAAAAATTCTCCTCATCTCCCCTTCTGGTTCTTTTGCCAATTATCTTAAATTTGTGTCCTCTGGTTACTGAACCCCTCCTGCCAGTGGAAACGGTTTCTACTTATTTACTCTATCAAAACCCTTCATCATTCTGAACACCTCTATTAAATCTCCCCTTAACCTTTGGATCCATGAAAGACAGATCAGAATATTTTCTCAATTGCGAGAGACTAGAACTGTGGAGGAGCAAAAGGATTTGCGTATCAAGGTACACAAATCACTAAAAGTTAGTAGTAGGTACAAAAATCAATCAAAAAATAAACTGGAACGTTGGCCTTTATCTCAGGGGGCTGGAATACAAAGGAAAGATAGTTACACTTCAGTTGTATCGAGCCTTGGTCAGGCCCCATCTGGAGAACTGTGTTCAGTTCTGGGCACCGAACCTCAGGAAGGATATACAGGAAACTTTTGATTTACCGGCACCTAAATAACCGGAAATCTCGGTTAACCGGCAAAATTCAGGAGTAGGTTCAGGTAAGTTTTATTACTTGCCTTCCTCGATCTGTTGCTGTGCAAGGGTGTGGCTGCAGCTGTTGCTAAGCTACAGAGACGCTTGGAGCTTGTGGCCATTGTTCTGAACCTGTTGCTAAGCAACAGGGTTTGATGCTTTATACGGAGCTCTCAGCTCCGTATCTTTTACAATAGCTTTCGGTTATCCGGAATTGTTGATGAACCGGCACCACGTCGGTCCCGTCGGTGCCGGATAAAAAAAAGTTTCCTGTAATGGCCTTGGAGGAAGCACAACGCAAATTCACCAGAAATTGCATGATATGCTTACATAAGGTCAGTCATCTGTCGGAGTTAAGAAACTGATGACAAACCCAGGAAATGGCTGTGACACTGAAAGGTAACTGCAGCCATCTAAAGACTCCACATAGGGTAATACAGTACAATACTAATACAAAACAATATTCTAGGAGAGGAAAAAAGAATGATTGACGGGAATGTATGAACTGATTTATACGAAGTCACATATATTACAATGCTAATCGCCAGATTAGCGGGGGATCATCTGTGATTAAACTGGCTTGTGGCATTTGAAATGATCAGAATATCAGGCATTCATTTCAAACTGCTGTGAGTGGCTTTAAAGACCAACAAGATTTGATCCTTTACACGTGCGTTTGAATTGACATCTGACGTCCTGTAGGGTGATAAAGTGTTGCCAGGAGCCATTTATAAATCTTACAATGATCTACTTTCAAGCAGAGGTGAGAATCATAAATCCCAAATCGACCAGCTATCCATCTCCTCGCCAGCCTCGTTTTAAAGTAGGATTATCATGCAATGGAACATTGCACTAAATGTTAAGTGATGAGAGAGAGGCAATATAATGGAACAGTAAATATAATCGTTCAAACAGGAGACTTTGAAATAAAAACAGACACTGCCGGTCAGGCAGCATCCCTGGAGAGAACAGATAAGTTGCCATTTCGGGTGCAGACCCTTTATTAGAACTGGAAGGTATTACCAACAAACAGCATTTAAAAAGGAATGGAAAGAAAGAATTTGCATTTATATAGCGCTTTTCATTACCTCAGGACACCCCAAAGCGCTTTACAGCCAATGAAGCACTTTTGAAGTGTAGTCATTGTTATGATGTAGGAAACGCAACAGTCAATTTGTGTACAGCAAGGTGCCACAAACAGTAATGTGATAATGACCAAATAATCTTTTTAAGTGATGTTGGTTGAGGGATAAATGTTGGCCAGGACACCAGAAAGAACTCTCCTGGTCATCTTCAGATTAGTGCTTTGGGATCTTTTATGTCCATCTGAAAGATAGCACCTCCAATAGTGCAAGACTCCCTCAGTATTGCACTGAAGTGTCAGCCTAGGTTATGTGCCTGGATGAGTGCAGCTCCAGCAACACTCAAGAAGCTCGACACCATCCAGGACAAAGTAGCCTGCTTGATTGGCAACCCATCCACCACCTTAAACATTCACTCCCTCCACCACTGGTGTACCGTGGCTGCAGTGTGTACCATCTACAAGATGCACTGCAGCAACTCACCAAAGCTTCTTCGGCAGCATCTCCCAAACCCGTGACCTCTTCCACCTAGAAGGACAAGGGCAGCAGGCGCATGGGAACACCACCGCCTCCAAGTTTCCCTCCAAGTCACACACCATCCAGACTTGGAAGTATATCGTCGCTGGGTCAAAATCCTGGAACTCCCTCCCTAACAGCACTGTGGCAGTACCTTCACCACACGGACTGCAGCGGTTCAAGAAAGCGGCTCACCACCGCCTTCTCAAGGTCAATTAGGGATGGGCAATAAATGCCGGCCTCGGAGTGGGGCTTGAACCCACGACCTTCTCAGAGGCGAGAATGCTACCACTGAGCCAAGGCTGACACTGGAACTGTTGATAACCCTCTCACAGCTCCAGATCATGGGAAGAAACCATCTGGCATGGTGTTATGTACTGTCGCACAACTGTATCGCAGCGATACTCTATTCTCAAACCTATTAGGTCAGTCAGAGATCTTCAGTCACAAATAGAGCAAATCCCCCTTGTTATTCACTGACAGTATCTTAATTTGATGAATTTTCTGCTAGTGAATCCTATTATATGGCATGTTTGATAAATGATGAGCTCCAAACAGCCTTTTTAATGGGAATATTACAAGGAATGTAAGACGATCACTATTTTGAGATTCGAAAATAAGGTATTCTCCTTGGGAGGTTAAACTTGACTGACATCAATGGAAGTAAAAATCAGGAGAGATGTAAAACGGGCTGACGGCTTTACACTACCGCACAAAGTCAAGATCTACCCCATTAAGTGCTAACCTGCCAGTATCCTGAAAACTCCAGGGCTCACAGAATTGCATAGATGTGGTACGTGATAAATGGTTCGTAATGTTGAAAATTATAAGTACCTACTATTATTGGTACGTTACTGTGACATCCTGCAATTTCTAACAGTATGTAGAGTTTCCGCTTTGGGCGCAATCGGCAATCTGGCCGCAAATTGCGCTTGAAATGACGCTGTTTTTCCGAAGTGAAGTTGTGGTTCCTAGTTTCCGCCCAAACTTATTTGCATAATCACAAACATAAAATCTTTCATGAACCAGCGCAATCGGGCAGCGCAATAGAACGTAATTATTTATTTTATTTTCCTCGCATTAAAAAATATTCATTGATGTATTTAAGGGTGGTAAACCTGGTGCAGTTTTATTAATACAGCTGAAAATGGGTTTATCACAAAAAATCAGCATTTTTAATAAAAATGTCTAGTCCACCACCTGTGAGTAACCTGATTTTAAATCGCTGAAAATGACTTAAAAAAATTATACCAAACTATTTACTAGTTTCATTGGTGTCCACTAGTCAGTTTCTTAGTAAATTAAATGTGTTTTATTATTTAAAAACTTTTAAAACATGCCGGCTAGTGCCTTTGTGCCTAAACAAATAAAGCTTAATTTCAAGAGCCTCTTTGAATGGTCGCAAACGGACGCAATCGGCAGAAACTTGGCATACTAAATTATTTCGATCTGTGGGCGCGGTCAGTTTTGTGGGCGGGGCCGGCTTCCAGCACGATTTTTTTTTAAAGATCGTGGAAACTCGATTTACGCCCGACATAACTTGCAGTTAAAATTCCATGATCTTTAACATCGAGTCATATTGCCCAAGGTGCCGTGACACCTTTGAGCTCAACACTGCAGATAGACATGGGTACAATTTACTGTGCGCCTCTGTGAGAATTTTCAAAAGCCATTATGTATCAGGGAACACTAAGACACTTGGCTGCAACGCACTACTTAAAGAAACTTTTTTGAACAGTTTTTTTTAATTTTTTAATAGCATCATTTATTATCTTTTTTTAAATCACATCACCCAGCTTCTTTCCGACTGCGGTTTAAAGGCTACGTAACCCAGTATGCTGTTTACCCTTTTTTTTTGTTCGTTGTTGACAAAACACACTGTAAAAAGCATTTAACAAATTTAAATCTTGTCTATCTACATCTACAAACTGTCAGCAGGACAATTAGCTAGCCATCAATTTCAGAGTATTTTTCCTACAATTAAAATTCGAAGTGTCTTTTTTTTGTTTGTTTTTTTCCTCTCATTTGGCACCAATGAGTACTGCTGCACTATTATTCCCGAAAACAAAGTTGCTTTAAAGCGGGCAGTATCCCTTTTATGTTTGCCTACACAGGTAACTTTAAACCTTGGCAAAACACAGCACAGCTTTTTTAAGGCCAATATTCGGTGGCTCTCGACATACAACGCAGATCTTTGAAAGAAAGGTTCTAGTTTGCATGGAGCGCAGCACAGTGTTTTAAATACAATAAATTGCATGGTTATGAGTCCGTACATCAACCCCAACTGCGCTGAAAAGGGACTGAAGCTTTTCGTAATCAAGCCCAGGAGTTCTGTGGTTTGGGCCTACACCTCAAGACGTGCTCATTAAAGATGAGAGAAGGGGGCTCATTTTAACCTAACCCGCCCATTGAGAAAACCACGAGACTGGGTGCAAAGCTGGTTTTAAACCCCGCCCCCCCCGGCCCGATTTTACCTTCCACTGAAATCAATGAGTAATATTGGGCGGGTGTAAAAGTCAATGAGTAATATTGGGCGGGGTGTAAAAGTCAATGAGTAATATTGGGCGGGGTGTAAAAGTCAATGAGTAATATTGGGCGGGGTGTAAAAGTCAATGAGTAATATTGGGCGGGGTGTAAAAGTCAATGAGTAATATTGGGCGGGGTGTAAAAGTCAATGAGTAATATTGGGCGGGGTGTAAAAGTCAATGAGTAATATTGGGCGGGGTGTAAAAGTCAATGAATAATAATGGGCGGGGTGTAAAAGTCAATGAGTAATATTGGGTGGGGTGTAAAAGTCAATGAGTAATATTGGGCGGGGTGTAAAAGTCAATGAGTAATATTGGGCGGGGTGTAAAAGTCAATGAGTAATATTGGGCGGGGTGTGAAAGTCAATGAGTAATATTGGGCGGGGTGTAAAAGTCAATGAGTAATATTGGGCGGGGTGTAAAAGTCAATGAGTAATATTGGGTGGGGTGTAAAAGTCAATGAGTAATATTGGGTGGGGTGTAAAAGTCAATGAGTAATATTGGGCGGGGTGTAAAAGTCAATGGGGGAGAAATTGGGTTGAGCCGCAAACGGGGTGCCAAGCTCGCCTGGGTGCCAGATTTTGCGCCGTGTTCGGAGCAGCAGCGATCGCCGGAAATTCAGCTTGAGCGCCCCAAGAGGGACACGGGGCGAGGCTCGAGGTGCTCCGCATCCCTCTTAGGGCGCTGAAACTGAATATCGCAGCGCAACGACGGTGTGCTGCGGTACTGCAGGCCTTCCTCCCATTCTTAAGGGGGAGGGGCCTGCACCAGCGCGATGAGCGATCGCAAGTGCCGGCAAAAGAGCCCGGCACCGAGGAGAAGTGCCGGGCTCTCGGAAAACAGCCGGCAATGCCGCGGGGGGAGAACAGGAGGCCGGGGACGGAGGTGCTGGCAGGCGGCCGCTGAAAAAAACGGCCGCCCCGCACCTCCACCTTAATTTGCGCCACTGCCGCCACAGGTAGGCCCCGTGAACCGGGCGCGATTAGCGAGCGGCGCTATAGAGGCGGTCGCTGCCAAATATCATGATCGGGGCGGTAGCGGGGCGCTGCGCACACCGATGATGTCATTGGTGGCGGCGCAGCGCAACAGGCTAACGCCGCCATTAGCGCCCCAGCTAAATATCGCGGGAGGCGTGGCCAGTGGCACTGAAGCCACTGAGTGCCCTCTTTAGGCGCTAACTGGTGGCGCAGCCCACCGAATTTCTCCACCAATGAGTAATATTGGGCGGGTTGTTGAAGTCAATGAGTAATATTGGGCGGGGTGTTAAAGTCAATGAGTAATATTGGGCGCGGTGTAAAAGTCAATGGAGGGTAATATTGGGTGGTGTCCAAAACCAGTGTTCCACCCAATCCTGTGGGTTTCCCGCCTGGCAAGTTAGGCTAAAATTACCGACCCACCTTTTCCCCGTTGAAAGTTCAAGGTGCTTCAGGCCAGAAAAGGGATACTGCGGATTAATACGAACAGAGTTTATGGCACATCGGAACCATTGTTGACTTTGTATCAAGAGAAAGAAACATGGAAAAAAAAGACTTTTTTTCTTTTTTTTTCCTCAATTTTTTTTTTACAAACATGGATGACAACTTCATTTATTTACTGTTAACACTGTATCGTCATAAACAAAACCGGTATAAATGAAAAATTGTCTTCAAATATCTACATCTAAAACTTTAGGCAGTGAAAGAGAGAGTGTCTCATCAAATGAGCGTGTGGAATGATGCTCGTAATATCAGCGACTGATGGGGTTTTCCGTTAGTGACCACACAAACAAATCCACATACCAGAACAAACAATACTGCTAAATACTTCCTTCAGTTAGTTACTTCATAAAAAAAGAAAGCTCGGAAATTCACACATCTGGTCAAACTCGCTTAACATTTTTTTTGTCCGTAATTAAAACAGTATTAAGAACAAGAGACGGAAGGAGTACTTTGGCATTGCTGTAATGGACACAATGCTCTCATTGATCGGTAATGTACATCCAATACTTCACAACAAAGCATTAAAACGGAAAAAAGAACCCAAGGCGGCGGCGAGAGAAATGGTCTTGCTGTACAGAAGAAAACCCGACTGCAAACTACAAGCTGTGACACACAATCAAATGAGAATGTTTGTTTTCAAGAGTTGACAGACTGTCCCCGTAACAAGTGTAAACACATTCAGGTTCTTGTGCTTGACCTTTGACCTGGCCTCTCCAACTTCCCTCCTATCGCTTTCAACCACTTTCCATCAGCAACTTTCATTCCTACCCACAATGCCATTTTCTTTGCACGCTTTTAATGTTTTTTTTCCCCCACCACCCCTCTTCTGTGGATGCACAACAGGAATTTTACTCCTTCCCCCCACCCCCCTCCCCCTCCAGCGAGCAAATCTTCCATTTCCTTCATATGAGCTGAATGTCACTTGCATTTTTCTCAGTACTTATCCATCTGACCACCAGCTGCCACGATTCACCCGATGACTGTCCTACGGAACAGACCACTGACAGACTAAGACTTGCTGAAAAATGTCTTGTGGTATTCATGCACATGCACAGTTCCCAGGGTCTTGTATTATTATTTTTTTCTTGTGTATCTGCCGCCTCTGCTCAGACCCAAGAGGTCAACCGCTTAAACCCAGGAGTCGGGTGAGGCCGGGTAGTGGCTCGTCTCGTAGTTTAACTCGCTATAGGGACGGGCAGCAGAGTAGAAATCGACATAATTGCCTGTTGACTTCAGGCCGAGATGCATGTTGTATTCGCTGGCCGCTGGGCGACTGTGCACTTGATCCTCAAAGAAAGAGTCATCGTAATTTCCTGTAGAGTTTTGATAGGGCTGATAGGTGTCATAGTCTTTCCTACTGGGTTCCTGTGCAGCAGGTTGTGATGAAACCTATAGAGAAGAGGAAATAGGCCATGATTCTCGTTTTCTTTTAACAACAACAATAACTTGTGTATATATATAGCGCCTTTAACATATTGTCCCAAGGACTTCGTAGGAGCGTTATCAAAAAAATTTGACACCTAAGGAGATATTAGGACAGGTGCCCAAAAGCTTAGTCAAAGAGGTTTTAATGAGAGTCTTAAATGGGGAAAGAGAGGTAGAGAGACGGAGAGGTATAGGGAGGGAATTCCAGAGCTTAGGCCCTCGGCAGCTGAAGGCACGGCTGCCGATGGTGGAGTGATTAACATTGGGGATTGCAAAAGACCAGAATTGGAGGAGTGCAGGGCTGGAGGAAGTTACAGTGATCGGGAGGTGCGAGGCCATGGAGGGATTTGAAAACAAGGATGCGAATTTTAATAACGAGGCTTTGCTCAACCGGGAGCCAATGTAAGTCACCGAGCATAGAGGTGATGGGTGAATGGAACTTGGTGCGAATTAGGATACGGGCAGCAGAATTTTGGACGAACTCAAGTTTATGGAGGGTGGAAGGTGGGCAGCCGGCCAGAAGTACATTGCAATAGTCAAGTCTAGAGGTAACAAAGGCATGGATGAGGGTTTCAGCAGCAGATGAGCTGAGGCAGAGGCGGAGTTGTGTGATGTACTGGAGGTGGAAGTAGGCGGTTTTAGTGATGACGTGGATATGTGGTCAAATACAACACAAAAGTTACGAACGATCTTGCTCAGCCTCAGACAGTTGCCAGGGAGAGGGATGGAGTCAGTGGCTAGGGAACGGAGTTTGTGACGGGGACCGAAGACAATGGCTTCGGTCTTCCCAATATTTAGTTGGAGGAAATTTCTGCTCATCCAGTACTGGATGTCAGACAGGCTGTCAGACAATTTAGGGACAGTGGAGGGGTTGAGAGAAGTGGTGGTGAGGTAGAGCTGGATGTCATCAGTGTGGAAACTGATGTTGTGTTTTTGGATGATGCCGCTGAGGGGCAGCATGTAAATGGGAAATAGGAGGGAGCCAAGGATAGATCCTTGGGGGATGTGATGAAATAACTGTGTTCTGATATTTGTACTTGCACTTGTAATGTCTGGAATGTTCCACTAGGGGGAACCACTAATGCTCCTCCCTGGCCCCGCCCCTCTTCTGGTATGTTCTACCAAGGGCTCGGTCGATGATGGACTCTGTTAACTCTGCCATGATTCTTATTTAATAAAAGGCTTCAGTCTTAAGCTTTAACTTCGGATTCAGGCAGTTATTTGGCACATCAATTTTATTAAATAACAACTTTTGGAAGATGGATCGATTTTTGAAACCAGAGCGTCTGGATATCGATCCCCATTCGGCAGATGCGTCGAAGAAATTTACGCATTGGCTCCGATGTTTTGAACACTTCATCGCATCATCGACCGATCCGACGGTTAACAAGTTGGGTCTTCTAACCAACTTGGTAAGTCATCAAACTTACTCTATAATTGAAGATATTACTACATATGAAGAGGCCCTCGCAGCTCTTAAAGCCCAGTACCTTAAGTCGGTTAACGAAGTATACGCCAGGTATCTCCTGTCTACTCGCAGGCAATTACCCGAGGAATCTCTGGACGATTTCCTGCAGGACCTTAAGGCTTTGGCTAAGGGTTGCAACTACAAGGCTGTCTCTGCCATAGTGTATCAGGAAGAAGCCATCCGCGATTCTTTCACATCTGGCCTCCGATCTAATTATATTAGACAGAGACTCCTCGAGAACGACTCGTTAGTTTTAAAAACGGTTGTCGCTGCTGCTCGATCGTTAGATGTAGCCCAGAAGAATTCAGAAGTGTATGCATCAGCCCATGCATCTCTCTCAGCCTCGTGTGTTCCGAGTATGGAGGCATCCATAACACCAATGGAGCCCCCACTTAATCCTATTGTTGCGGCTGTGCCCCATGGGTCTAAGTGTTATTTTTGTGGCCAATCTAAACACCCCAGGCAAAGTTGCCCAGCCAGAGAGGCTACCTGTTTTAAATGTAAGAAACGGGGACATTTTAGTAAAGTGTGTAAGGGTAATCCTGTACCCGATGTCTTCTCTGTTGCTGCCTATCGTTTTACTCTAGCCTCGGCTACGGTTGACCAGACCATACCGTGTTCCTTGTCAAAATCTATGATGGACATTAAGATTAATGGTC
The DNA here is from genome assembly GCF_052327205.1 of Somniosus microcephalus. Classification (NCBI taxonomy): domain Eukaryota; kingdom Metazoa; phylum Chordata; class Chondrichthyes; order Squaliformes; family Somniosidae; genus Somniosus; species Somniosus microcephalus. Next base: position 279,569,929 of record NC_140991.1, on the reverse strand, counting down.
GTCCTACTGGGTGTTTGATAGACTGTGGCAGTACTGAAAGTTTTATACACCCCAACCTTGTTAACTCCTGTTCATTGAAGGTGTATCCTACTCGAAGTGAAATTGTGATGGCGTCCAAATCCCTTACTTCGGAGGTAACTGGATATTGTAAAGTCACATTGACCGTTAAGGATACGGAGTATAAGGACTTTAAACTCCTCATATTACCTCAGTTGTGTGTGAACTTAATATTAGGCTTGGACTTCCAGTGTCAGCATGAGAGCGTTACCCTTAAGTATGGTGGATCCCAGCCTCCGCTCACAGTCTGCGGCCTTTCTACTTTAAACGTAAGCCCGCCTTCTTTGTTTGCGAACCTTGCTCCTAATTGTAGACCTATAGCGACTAAGAGTCAACAGTATAGTTCAGAAGATAAAACATTTATAAAAGAGGAAGTGGAAAGGCTTCAACGGGAGGGAATCATCGAACACAGTGGTAGCCCGTGGCGTGCCCAGGTGGTGGTGGTTAAAACTAATGAGAAGAAAAGACTTGTGGTCGATTATAGCCAGACTATAAACTTGTATACCCAATTAGACGCCTATCCTTTGCCTCGTATTTCTGAGATGGTGAACCAGATAGCTCAGTACCGCGTGTTCTCCACCATTGATTTAAAGTCTGCCTACCATCAACTCCCCATCAATATAGAAGACCGACCTTATACGGCCTTCGAAGCTAATGGGCGCCTGTTCCAATTCCTTCGGGTGCCCTTTGGAGTGACGAATGGGGTATCCGTCTTCCAACGGGAGATGGATCGTATGGTGGATGAATACGCGTTGGAAGCAACATTCCCGTACCTGGACAATGTTACCATCTGTGGGCGTGACCAACGGGAGCATGATCAAAATCTCGCGAAGTTCCTAGAGACTGCAAAGAGGTTAAACCTGACCTACAACGAAAACAAGTGTACCTTCAATACTACACATTTGTGTATTCTTGATTGCGTTGTGGAGAATGGGGTAATCGGGCCAGACCCTGAAAGATTACGCCCACTTAAGGAATTACCTTTACCTCACACTGTAAAAGCCTTAAGAAGGTGTCTGGGATTCTTCTCGTACTATGCCCAGTGGGTGGCTAGCTACTCAGATAAAGTCCGACCTCTTATTAAGTCGACGTCTTTTCCGCTATCGGCGGAAGCTCAGGAGGCTTTCCTTAATATCAAATGGGACATTGAGAAGGCAGTGGTATGTGCCGTGGATGAGAAGATCCCATTTCAAGTGGAAAGTGATGCATCTGATTTTGCGTTGGCAGCAACTCTTAACCAAGCTGGTAGACCAGTAGCCTTCTTCTCTCGTACATTGCAAGGACCAGAAGTTCGACATTCTTCAGTGGAAAAGGAGGCACAGGCAATTATTGAAGCAGTCAGGTATTGGAGACATTATCTCGCTGGCCAATGTTTTACGCTCATTACTGACCAGCTATCTGTGGCCTTTATGTTCAACACTAAGCAGAGAGGCAAGATCAAAAATTATAAGATTTTAAGATGGCGAATAGAACTGTCAACATATGACTATGATATTCAGTACAGGCCTGGAGTATTTAATGAGCCATCGGATGCTTTGTCACGAGGAGTATGTGCTAGTCTAGGTACAGATAAGCTTCAAAGTCTCCACGACGCACTCTGCCACCCTGGGGTTACCAGAATGAACCACTTCATTAAGTCCCACAATCTACCCTACTCTATTGAGGTCCGGACAATGACCAGAACCTGTCATGTTTGTGCTGAATGCAAACCCCGCTTCTATAAGCCGTCCGAGCCAGCTCATCTTATTAAAGCAACTCGACCATTTGAGCATTTGAGTCTCGATTTTAAAGGTCCCCTTCCATCGAGCGACCGTAATGTCTATTTTCTTAATATTATAGACGAGTACTCTCGGTTCCCTTTTGTTATCCCCTGTCCGGATGTGACTAGTGCTGTTGTAATTAAATGCCTCTGCCAACTGTTTTCCTTGTTCGGCATGCCTAACTATATGCATAGTGATAGGGGTTCTTCCTTTATGAGCGAAGAATTACGACAGTTTTTGCTATCGAAGGGGATTGCAACGAGTAGAACTACCAGCTATAACCCTCGTGGTAATGGGCAGGTCGAGAAAGAAAATGCGACAGTGTGGAAGGCTATCGTACTGTCTCTGAAGTCACGAGGCCTGCCGACCTCTCGCTGGCAGGATGTCCTGCCAGACGTGCTGCATTCCATAAGGTCTCTTTTGTGTACAGCGACGAATGCCACCCCTCATGAAAGGATGTTTAGTTTTCCAAGAAAAGCTACTAATGGAGTATCGTTACCCACATGGTTAACGACCACGGGCCCTGTGTTGTTGCGCAGACATGTGAGAGGCCACAAGACTGATCCACTGGTGGAGGAAGTACAACTCCTCCATGCTAATCCCCAGTATGCGTATATTCAATATTCGGATGGGCGAGAGGATACGGTCTCTATTAAAGATCGTGCACCTGCTGGAGCTCGAAAAGAGTTCGACTCTGAGAGTAGTTTTCAATCGTGGTATTGGACCTTCAGAGACACAAACCCTCAGTGTGGAAAATACTGATGATTCTGGGAATTCGAATGAACCGGAGTTAGTACTCCGGGAGGAGCCTCAGCAAGAGTTACGTCGTTCCCAGAGGATTATCAGACCACCTGACAGACTGAATCTATAGCAGGGGGTGAATGTGATGAAATAACTGTGTTCTGATATTTGTACTTGCACTTGTAATGTCTGGAATGTTCCACTAGGGGGAACCACTAATGCTCCTCCCTGGCCCCGCCCCTCTTCTGGTATGTTCTACCAAGGGCTCGGTCGATGATGGACTCTGTTAACTCTGCCATGATTCTTATTTAATAAAAGGCTTCAGTCTTAAGCTTTAACTTCGGATTCGGGCAGTTGTTTGGCACATCAGGGGATACCAGAGGCAATGGTGCGGGAGCGGGAGGAGGAGCCATTGCAGGTAATTCTCTGGCTACGACTGGATAGATAAGAACGGAACTAGGCGAGTGCGTCAGTTTCCACGTGTACGCTGACAACACCCAGCTCTACCTCACCACCACCTCTCTCGACCCCTCCACTGTCTCTAAATTGTCTGACTGCTTGTCTGACATACACTACTGGATGAGCAGAAATTTCCTCCAACTAAATATTGGTTAGGCCGCACTTGGAATACTGTGTCCAGTTTTGGTTTCCTCACATGGTGGCTGATATTGCGGCTTTCGAAAGGGTGCAGAGGAGGGCCACTAGACTAATTCCCAGGTTAAAGCATCTTAGTTATCAAGATGGGCTAAAAGGGTTGGGACTCTACCCTTTAGAGAAGCGTAGAATTAGAGGTGATCTGACTGAGGTTTATAAGATAATGAAGGGAATAGGTTGTGTTCCAGTTGACAGTTTGTTCCAATTAAATAGGTTAGAGAGATCCAGGGGTAACAATTTTAAGTTGTGTAAGGCCAGATTTAGGTTAGATGTCAGGAGGTGGTTCTTTTCCCAGAGAATAGTGGCCCTCTGGAACAGGCTGCCGCCTCGTGCGATCGATGCTGATTCGCTGAATTCCATCAATGAGAGCTGGACCTGTTTTTGGCTGGGGCGGAGATCACCTCTTACAGAAAATAGATACTGCAGGGAATTCAAGATCAGAGTGATCTCCTGGACTAGTTTCGATCGCCTAGATGGGTCGGAGAGGAATTTCCCAGATTTTTCCCCAAATTGGCCTGGGTTTTTTATCTGGATTTTCGCCTCTCCCAGGAGATCACATGGTTTCAGGTGGGGTGGAGAGTATATATTGTGGGACACAAGGTATCACAATTATGTGGGACAGGCTGGACGGACCAGAGGGTCTTTACCTGTCCGCCATTGTTCATATGTTCGTGGTCCCACTACGAACATATAAACAATATGTTCTTCAGTGGAGAGACTGGAGAAACTGGGATTGTTCTCCTTAGAACAGAGATGGTTAAGCGGGGATTTAATAGAGGTGTTCAAAATTATGATGGTTTTGATAGAGTAAATCAGGAGAAACTGTTTCCACTGGCAGGAGGGTCAGTAATCGGAGAACACAGATGAATGGCCTACTCCTGTTCCTATAACCAGTTACTGGAATGAGTGGCATTTTAGTTATCATGCTTTCTCTATAAGGAAGTACCCAGATTCCACTTGCCAGCTTCCTGAGGTGGCATAGAGCTTATGTCAGGAGCTCTCCTGGGGTGGCATAAAAGACCACTCTTCAAACTTGGCCAGGGAATATGAGTGGCATGGGTGGTTGCTCAGGAAGTAGGGAAAAATGGGCAAAATATCACCAATTATAAAGAAAAATGATTCATTCTTTCCGACTAAGGAAAACAAGAACGTTTTAGGAGCATGACACCTCTAGCAGGAGATAGGCTTCAATTTGGTCAGTACATTTGAAGGTTGACTAACATCATGCGGCTGGTTTTTCTGCTCCGGTCATAGAATCGTTACAGCACAGTAGGAGTCCATTCGGCCCATCAAGCCCATGCCGGCTCTCTGCAATCCCCCACCCTTTCCCCGTAGCCCTGCAATTTTTTTTCCCTTCAGCTGCTTATCTAAATCCCTTCTGAAAGCCACAATTGAATCTGCCTCCACCACCCTTTCAGGTAGTGAAATCCAGATCCTAACCACTCGCTGCGTAAAAAAGTTTTTCCTCATCTCACCTTTGGATCTTCTGCCAATCACCTTAAATCTGTGTCCTCTGGTTCTCGACCCTTCCACCAATGGGAACAGTATCTCTCGATCTACTCTGTCCAGACCCCTCATGATTTTGAACACCTCTATTAAATCTCCTCTCAACCTTCTCTGCTCTAAGGGGAACAACTCCAGCTTCTCCAGTCTATCCACGTAACTGAAGTCCCTCATCCTTGGAACCATTCTTGTAAATCTTTTCTGCACTCTCTCTAAGGCCGTCACATCCTTTCTAAAGTGTGGTGCCCAGAATTGGACACAATACTCCAGTTGTGGCCAAACCAGTGTTTTATAAAGGTTCATCATAACTTCCTTGCTCTTGTACTCTATGCCTCTATTTATAAAGCCTGTATGCTTTTATAACCACTTTCTCAACCTGCCCTGTCACCTTCAATGATTTGTGCACATATACCCCCAGGTCTCTCTGTTCCTTAACCCCCTTTAGAATTGTACCCTTTAGTTTATATTGCCTCTCCTCGTTCTTCCTACCATTCCCATATGCTAGTCCCCGGCATATGGTAATTGCCTGGGCACAGCACACAGATGGGAAATCAAGCACACTTGCTCACGGGCGTGCGATCCTCCTCATCCAATTTTCCTCTCTGTGCTGTGCCCCTGCTATCCTATGCAGCCAGGTGCTGGGACAGGAAAGCCTGCCCCATGTCTATTTGCTTCATTGTACTAGTTCCCTGCTTTAGTGAATTAAAAACTTTTATTGAGACAAAATTGGTAACGCGACCATGTTGATCATCCCCAACCCCCGGGATTTGGGATGGCACCCATGCCCTACCCCATGGTCGGACAAGCGTTCCGCTCTGCTGCCGGAGTGGGTCTCCCAGAATTTTGCCTCCCACCCCTGGTATTTGGGAATGAATGAGTGAAATTTGCCCTTTTCTAAATGGGGCTGAGTTCTCTTTAAAGAAAAAAGTCTGGTAGTGTTAGCTTTTTCTATTGGTTTGTAAATGCCATGTAAATCATTTTGAAACACATGTGCACGATATCATTGTGACAAGAAGGTTAACAGGGTTCATCTTTTCTCCAAACAAAGCAAGAAAAAAAGCACCAAACTTTATTCTAATGGCAACTGCAGCCCTTTAAGTGTTGAAGTGAGACTAAGATATAGGAAAGGTGGTGTGATTCACTGCTGGGCTCAAATATCATACAGCGACAGCTGCTGAAGGTCAAACACATCAATCAGATGTTCTCTAAAGTGTAACACACCTGGTTGTGCTTGATAGCTTCAACGGGAGTAGCATAGGAATTCCTGTAGCCTGATCCGGCTACTACAGAAAGTTGAGCTGTTCAAGTGAAGAAAGAGACACAATTAAAATGGTTGAAAGTAATGCTAAGGCTTGTCGTACAATAGGTCACATAGGCACTGGTTAAGTTATCTTACATAAACAAATGTAATTCACCATTCAGCATAACCAAACCCTTACATCCCCCCTGAAGCTTTGCTTACTCCTGCAATCTCCGGGCCCCTTAAGCCCCATGCACAATGTCATTTAAACACCACATCGTGATCAACTTTGGTGATGTTCTGTACTATAGACCTAGGCCCTTTACCTTGATTTCTCACAAAAAAGAATGAATTCCAGGAGACCATACATTGATGATCTACCAGCTGGGGTCTCATGTTAATCAGCATGCCATTGCAGCTAATCCCATTGAAAACGATGGTCCCGCCACTGCTCTCCAACGCACCTGGGGAACATTCAATTTCCGAGCACAACAGAGGAAATAAGGGTGGAGTCCCATTACGTTGAGTCTCCGGGGCTCCGCCACCTTTACATTACATATAGGTGCTCCGGGGCCTGAGCCCAGAACAGGAGCTGGCCAAGGGCAGCCATGGCAATGAAACAGGAAAGGGCCTACCCAGCCCTCCCATCTCACTGCATCTGAAGGAGGGCCATTTTCAGGGACGCCAGCAGAACCGCACTTTTTTTTGTATTTGTTCTCAGGATATGGGTAACAGGTCAAGGCTGCATTTATTGCCTAGCCCTAGTTGCCTTGGGAAGGTGGTGGTGGGTGTTCTTGAACTGCTGCAGTCCATGCGGTGAAGGTGCTCCCACAACGGTGTTTGGTAGGGAATTCCAGGATATTGTCCCAGCGACGATGGAGGAACAGTGATTCATGTTCAAGTCAGGATGGTGTGGAGAGAAAATTGCAGGTGAGGATCTGAGAGGGGACAGGTAGCAAGGCAAGGGAGGCTGCAAAGGTAAGTACTTCCGTTCCCTTGAAGCTTCTTAATGGATTTTCGGCTTGGAGGCCTTCTAGCTCATTTTCCAACAGCAGCCAGAAGGCTCCGAGGCCAATGGCACAGTCCCGCAGTTGAAGACACCCGAGGCCTGCAGCTGTGCTTCTGCTCCTGTCTCCTGGAGTGGGCAAGGCAGCAGGAGAATCAACAGCTGGAGTGGGGAAGGCAGCAGACATGTCAACAGCTGGAGGGCTGTCAGAAATGGGAAAGATACATGAGGTGCATTCAACTTTTACTGTAACGTTCTTAATTAATATGGAAGCCTTATGGGAGCGACAGCAAGAACTTGTACAGTAAAAACTGAATGTACCTCACGTGCCTCCTCCAATCCTGATTTTCACATCTCTCCCGCTCCAGCTGGCTCTCTAGTTGCAGGTTCTGCCACTACCTCTCCTCCCCACTGCCTCTCCCCTCCCCATTGCCTCCCCCCTCCCCCTCTCCCCTCCCCCCACTGCCGCTCCCCTCCCCCCCACTGCCTCTCCCCTCCCCCCACTGCCTCTCCCCTCCCCCCACTGCCTCTCCCCTCCCCCCACTGCCTCTCCCCTCCCCACTGCCTCTCCCCTCCCCACTGCCTCTCCCCCCCCCACTGCCTCTCCCCTCCCCCCACTGCCTCTCCCCTCCCCCCACTGCCTCTCCCCGCCCCCCACTGTCGCTGCCCTCCCCCCACTGCCGCTCCCCTCCCCACTGCCTCTCCCCTCCCCACTGCCTCTCTCCTCCCCCCACTGCCTCTCCCCTCCCCTCACTGCCTCTCCCCTCTCCACTGCCTCTCCCCTCCCCCCCACTGCCTCTCCCCTCCCCCCCACTGCCTCTCCCCTCCCCCTGCCTCTGCCCTCCCCCTGCCTCTCCCCTCCCCCCACTGCCTCTCCCCTCCCCACGGCCTCTCCCCTCCCCCCACTGCCTCTCCCCCCCACTGCCTCTCCCCTCCCGCCTCTCCCCCCCGCACTGCCTCTCCCCCCCCACTGCCTCTCCCCTCCCCCCACTGCCTCTCCCCTCCCCACAGCCTCTCCCCTCCCCACTGCCTCTCCCCTCCCCCCACTGCCTCTCCCCTCCCCCCACTGCCTCTCCCCTCTCTCTCCCCTCCCCACTGCCTCTCCCCCCCCACTGCCTCTCCTCTCCCCACTGCCTCTCCCCTCCCCCCACTGCCTCTCTCCTCCCCCCACTGCCTCTCCCCGCCCCCCACTGCCTCTCCCCTCCCCACTGCCTCTCCCCTCTCCCCACTGCCTCTCCCCTCCCTACTGCCACTCCCCCCCCACTGCCTCTCCCCTCCCCCCACTGCCTCTCCCCCCCCCACTGCCTCTCCCCCCCCCCCACTGCCTCTCCCCTCCCCACGGCCTCTCCCCTCCCCCCACTGCCTCTCCCCCCCACTGCCTCTCCCCTCCCGCCTCTCCCCCCCGCACTGCCTCTCCCCCCCCACTGCCTCTCCTCCCCCCTGCCTCTCCCCTCCCCCCACTGCCTCTCCCCTCCCCACAGCCTCTCCCCTCCCCACTGCCTCTCCCCTGCCTCTCCCCTCCCCCCACTGCCTCTCCCCTCCCCCCACTGCCTCTCCCCTCTCTCTCCCCTCCCCACTGCCTCTCCCCCCCCACTGCCTCTCCTCTCCCCCCACTGCCTCTCCCCTCCCCCCACTGCCTCTCCCCTCCCCCCACTGCCTCTCCCCTCCCCCCACTGCCTCTCCCCTCCCCCCACTGCCTCTCCCCTCTCCCCACTGCCTCTCCCCTCCCTACTGCCTCTCCCCCCCACTGCCTCTCCCCTCCCCCCTGCCTCTCCCCTCCCCCCACTGCCTCTCCCCTCCCCCCACTGCCTCTCCCCTCCCCCCACTGCCTCTCCCCTCCCCACTGCCTCTCCCCCCCCCACTGCCTCTCCCCTCCCCCCACTGCCTCTCCCCCCCCACTGCCTCTCCTCTCCCCACTGCCTCTCCCCCCCCACTGCCTCTCCTCTCCCCACTGCCTCTCCCCTCCCCACTGCCTCTCCCCCCCCACTGCCTCTCCCCCCCGCCACTGCCTCTCCCCTCTGCCTCTCCCCTCTCCCCACTGCCTCTCCCCTCCCTACTGCCTCTCCCCTCCCTACTGCCTCTCCCCTCCCCCCACTGCCTCTCCTCTCCCCACTGCCTCTCCCCTCCCCACTGCCTCTCCCCTGCCTCTCCCCTCCCCCCACTGCCTCTCCCCTCTCCCTCTCCCCTCCCCCCACTGCCTCTCCCCTCCCCCTGCCTCTCCCCCCCCACTGCCTCTCCCCCCCCCACTGCCTCTCCTCTCCCCCCACTGCCTCTCCCCTCCCCACTGCCTCTCCCCTCCCCACTGCCTCTCCCCCCCCCACTGCCTCTCCTCTCCCCACTGCCTCGCCCCTCCCCACTGCCTCCCCTCCCCCCACTGCCTCTCCCCCCCACTTCCTCTCCCCTCCCCCCACTGCCTCTCCCCTCCCCACTGCCTCTCCCCTCCCCCCACTGCCTCTCCCCTCTCCCCACTGCCTCTCCTCCCCCCACTGCCTCTCCCCTCTCCCCACTGCCTCTCCTCTCCCCACTGCCTCTCCCCCCCCACTGCCTCTCCCCTCCCCATTGCCTCTCCCCCCACTGCCTCTCCCCCCCCCCACTGCCTCTCCCCTCCCCCCACTGCCTCTCCCCTCCCCCCACTGCCTCTCCCCTCCCCCCACTGCCTCTCCCCTCCCCCCACTGCCTCTCCCCTCCCCTGCCTCTCCCCCCCCACTGCCTCTCCCCTCCCCCCACTGCCTCTCCCCTCCCCCCACTGCCTCTCCCCTCCCCCCACTGCCTCTCCCCTCCCCCCACTGCCTCTCCCCTCCCCCCACTGCCTTTCCCCTCCCCACTGCCTCTCCCCCCCCACTGCCTCTCCCCCCCCCACTGCCTCTCCCCTCCCCACTGCCTCTCCCCCCCCCACTGCCTCTTCCCCCCCACTGCCTCTCCCCTCCCCCCACTGCCTCTCCCCCCCCCACTGCCTCTCCCCTCCCCCCACTGCCTTTCCCCTCCCCACTGCCTCTCCCCCCCCACTGCCTCTCCCCCCCCACTGCCTCTCCCCTCCCCCCACTGCCTCTCCCCCCCCCACTGTCTCTCCTCTCCCCTCTTCACTACCTCTCCTCCCCACTTCCAATATTTCCCCTGCCAACTGTCCAACTTGATGACTCTTCTCCTGTTACTGTCTCTTTAGCTCCTGCTTCACCTCCCACTGCCAATTCCTCTCCTGTTCCTGATTCCTCTGCTCTGATTGCTGCCCCGGTGACCTGTCCTCTCCTGCTGGTCCCAGCTCCCATATCCTGGGGAACCAGGGCCTCCACCCACTTCAGCTGGTGGTGACTGGTTGTGGTTTGGCTGACTGGCCTTCCTGGCCAGTTATGGGTCCTCTGTTCACTGGATAAACGCACTGAGCCTGTTTTGCGTGCCTTCATTATCTGATGGGCTTTTCCACATCCTGAACTAGTAGGTCAAAAATGATCTATGTATACATCAAAAGTATTTAACGTCAGTGGAAATCTGACTAAATAGTTGGCTCTTTATTGAAATTAACAGTTAAAAAGTCAGTTGAAAAAGTTCTATCTGGATTGACTGCAGCTGTTGACCTCAAGGTGGTCTCACACTGTTGAACTACATCCGGGTCAAATATGCCCACGTTTTACTGCAGATTCTGCACGACCCTCCATGTCAAATTGGTGCAACGTGTGGCGTAACTGGCCCGAGAGACTTAACTTACCTGCCAGACGCAGCCTAGACCATTTGCCTTCCTGAATAAAAGAGCAGAGCAAGGAAACTGGAAGGCAGAAGAGGTGGAGATATAACAGAGGAGGAAATTGTGTTTTGCTTTCTTAAATTGTTTCAAAGTCTCCTGTTGAAGGCCTTGAATTGGCTGAATATTTGCACAGTGAGGGTGAAATTCACCTTAGGGGTAACACAAAACGGGCAATAGCGAATCGGCAGCCATTTTCTTTTTCATCAACTTCAACGGAAAGGATAATCGGGTGGGGGAGTAAACGGGCTGCCGATTCGCTATCATCCGGTTTGTGTTACTGCCCGAGCCTGATTTCACCCCCATTGTCTTACAAGCTTGTCAAGCTGAGAGATCTCAAAGTGGCCCATAACAGACAGGTTAATTGGTGTTTCCAAAGCAGGATCTTGAGCCAGAATAATGTGAGAAAGAAAAGGTGCACAAGTACATCAGAAAGTTGCCAGGTGTCGCTGCAAATCATTTCTTAACATTTGAAGCACAGTGTGTCAAAATTTGTAACGGACCAATAAAGCTTGTGTTTAAAGACAGTGAGAAACTGAAACAAGATTAAAACAATGATGTATTCCAATGAATCTGAAAGGGAAATACTGTACCACAGAGCAGCTGGTGAGTTAGTCTTACAGAAACTCAAGTTGGAAACCCTTTCCTTATTCTCGCTAGGCATAGTTAATATATGGGTACCAATACACTATAGAGATAAAAACACACACTCTTAAGGTAACATACTTTAAAGCTGGTCATCTGAATTCATCAGTTCAAATTGCTCCCACTCCCAAAATGGATCCGAACAGCAGGGAACTTGTACATTTTCTCAAAAAGCCTCATGACTTCTCAGAATTTACTTTACATTTTATATAATGATCTTGCCCTATGCGAAAAAATCAAAATCCAAAGAACAGGCCGACTGTGGGCTGTCCAATATATACTGTATAAACCGAGGGAGGCCAAATCTAGAATTCCAAACACATGACGTACTGTTCCCGCTGAATTCTACCAGTGCTGCAGAAGAATATGGGGCAAATATTACCATGTTTGCTGATGTCGCTACTCTCAATGGTAATATTCGCTGTGCAACTTTAATCTGAAGATGTAAGTGTGTGGTGACAGGAGTTGAATCGATTTGAGCTTCATGTACAAGTGCTTTCTGTGTCAGGAATGTCAGACAAGCATGTTAAACAACAAGAACTTAAGATTTATATAGCGCCTTTAACGTAGTAAAACGTCACAAGGTGCTTCACATGAGCGTTATTAAACAAATCAAAGAATCATAGAATGGTTACAGCACAGAAGGAGGCCATTCGGCCCGTTGAGCCTGTGCCAGCTCTCTGCAAGAGCACTTCAGCTAGTCCCACCCCACCCGCCCTTTCCCCGTAGCCCTGCAAATTTTTTTCCTTCAGCTACTTACTCAATTCCCTTTTGAAAGCCACAATTGAATCTGCCTCAACCACCCTTTCAGGCAGTGAATTCCAGATCCTAACCACTCACTGCGTAAAGAAGTTTTTCCTCATGTCACCTTTGGTTCTTCTGCCAATCAATGTGTCCTCTTGTTCTCGACCCTTCCACCAATGGGAACAGTTTCTCTCGATCTACTCTGTCTAGACCCCTCATGATTTTGAACACCTCTATCAAATCTCCTCTCAGCCGTCTCTGCTCTAAGGAGAACAACCCCAGCTTCTGCAGTCTATCCACGTAACTGAAGTCCCTCATCCTTGGAACCATTCTTGTAAATCTTTTCTGCACTCTCTCTAAGGCCTACACACCCTTTCTAAAGTGTGGTGCCCAGAATTGGACACAGTACTCCAGTTGAGGCCGAACCAGTGTTTTATAAAGGTTCATCATAATTTCCTTGTTTTTGTGTTCTATGGGCTGGATTTTGTGAATGGAGGTGGGACTGCTGCTTGTCGTGTAAATGTCCCACCTCCATCCTCGCCTGACCATTCAGAGGGATTTTCCCCTAATTGACCTTGTTAAGCCCGCCCTGCGGGCTCAGCAGGCCAATTAGGGAAGAAGTCACTGACAGATCACGTCAACGTCAGACGTGCTATCTGTCAAGACTTCTTGAAAGAAGAAATTACAGCATTTGACAGCTCTGTGAAGCTGTCAAACACTGACATTCTCTTGAGTTTGATTAGTTTTTGTGGTGAGGACCGAAAAAACATTGTGAAAAAAGTAAATTTCAGATGTCCGATGGATCGGAGGATCCATCAGCCATTACCTGAAATTGACAACGTGGATGTCCACTCTCCCGATCCAGCATGGCTAAAGGCTATAGAAGTAAAAAAAGGTAAGTGAACACTTTTTTAAACTTATCACTCGCCTTGCACACTTACCACTCCACACTTGCACCCATCACTCACCTCTACACCTTACTTCCAGGTGCCTCCGACTGCCGCAGACCTCCTCCACGTCTCCTCCAACCCGGCAGGGTTCTCCGAGGTCGGGAAGCCTTGTGAAGGTAAAATGGCACTAATCCCTTTTTCTGCCTGTTAACTACCTGTTAACAGGCAGTTAAAAGGATTAAAAGCCTTTCCTGCCTCCAGGAGACGGGACCCGAAGCTGCACATCTTCCCGCCTCCTGGCAAAAGGGCACGGAGGTGGGATGGGGGTGGGTTTGCCATCCGCCCCCACTTTCTCCGATTTTACGTGCTGTCCCGCCTCCTCAGGGCTTGGAAAATCCAGCCCTATGCCTCTATTTATGAAGCCCAGGATCCCTTATGCTATTTTAATCGCTTTCTCAACCTGCCCTGCCACCGTCAATGCACATATACCCCCAGGTCTCTCTGTTCATGCACCCACTTTAGGATTGTACTCTTTTAGTTTATATTGCCTCTCCTCGTTCTTCCTACCAAAATGTATCAATTTGCACTTTTCTGCGTTAAATTTCACATCAACCCCATTGCCCTCATCAACTCTCTCTGTTACCTCATCAAAAAACTCAATCAAGTTAGTGACACTGAACCACATAAGGAGACATTAGGACAGATGACCAAAAGCTTGGTCAAAGAGGTAGGTTTTAAGGAGCGACTTAAAGGATGAGAGAGATGTAGAGAGGTGGAGAGGCTTAGGAAGGGAAGTCCAGAGCGTAGGGCCCAGGCAGCTGAAGGCACGTCTGCCAATGGTGGAGCAATAAAAATCAGCGATGCGCAAGTAGCCAGAATTGGAGGAGTGCAGATATCTCGGAGGGTTGTCGGGCTGGAGGAGCTTACAAAGATAGAGAGGGGAAGGGCCTTGGAGGAATTTGAACACAAGGAAGAGAATTTGAAAACTGAGGTGTTGATGGACCAGCACCAAATGTAGGTCAGTGAGCACAGGAGTAATGGGTGAATGGGACTTGGTGCAAGTTAGGATACAGGCAGCAGAGTTTGGGATGAGCTGAAGTTTGTGGAGGGTAGAAGGCATGCCAGGAGGGCATTGGAATCGTCGCTTCTGGAGGTAACAAAGGCATGGAAGAGGGTTTCACAGCTGATGAGCGGAGGCAAGGATGGAGATGGGTGATAGAATGTTCATACATAAATGTCCGCTGTTCAAAGGTTCTACTCATAATTTATGTAATACAGTTCGACTTATTTATAGTGTAAGGCAAATGCTGCAGGATCAGACTCTGAGGTTGGGCACCACCATTGACCAAAGATTTATCCCTCTGAGAACTTTGCATTCCTCCAATTCTGGCCTATAGGGCATCTGCCACGTCCTCCGCCCCACCATTGGCAGCCATCTAGGCCCTAAGATCTGGAATTCCCTCCCTCAAACTATCCGCCTCTCTCCCCTCCTTTAAGACTCTCCTTAAAACCTACCTCTGACCAACCTGTCCGAATGGCTCCTTATGTGGCTTGATGTCAAATTTTGTCTGATTACACTCCTGTGAAGCACCTTGGGACATCTTACTACATTAAAGACACTATATAAATGCAAGTTGCTGTTAAAGCCTTTGTTAAAAGAGCTAACAATGGAATTTCACACGCATTTATTCACGGATATGTTATTCATACTGCATAGAATGATTATAATGTATCATATGCAGAGATCTGACAGACTCAGGCATGTCCTAACACTGACATTGACCCGCATGGCTGATGAGCAAGTCAAACCTCTCCTCACCCCCAAATGGCTGGGTGAGTAAATGCACCCCACCCCCAGTAGGCCACTGAGCTGTACAGTCCAGGGAAGTCCTCGGTTCTACCCCTGTGCGCTGCAAAATTAGCTAATCTCAGGCAGGTTTACAGTGAGGCACTATAAGTGGCCTGGGGTAGGGAGAGGTGAGAATAGAAGCTAGGGCTCCTATTCCAGATGACTAAACAATAGGTCCCGCTGAGGACAGGATTCAGCTCAGCTGTGATGTCCCTGCACAGCCTTCCAAGACCACCCTGGCTCACATATGAATGATCACTTGGGCAAAGAACTGAAGGGAAGGGGTCTGTGGAACTGTTCCCAAACACAAGGCGCCAATTTCAGCAAGGAAGAGGGAGTAAACGCTGAGGGATATTCCCCTTCAAACCCTTTTTATTTAGTGAAGATGTTTCCAGTTTGCTCACCTGGAAGAGTATCTTTTCTGGAGATGTGCTCTCCTTTACTCCCATGGTAGCCAGAGTTGGTTCCGGTAGTGTCGTAATCCGACTTTCTCTCCTTTAAGTTGATTATCTCTCGAGGAGAGGCTGGGGCACTCGCTGAAAATGAGAGAGCACCGCGTTATTCCAAAATATTTCCCGCATCCTTAAACAAACAGAGGTCGGTCCCACTTGAAACTGGAAGAATATTCCCTCTGTCTGACCGGCTTAAACCCTTTTAGGATTGCGGCATAATTTGGGGCAGAAATTCATCTTGGGGTGGGAGCGCAGAACGGGCAATAGCGAATCGGCAGCCGGTTTTACACCCCGCCCGACTTTCTTATCCATTGAAGTCAACGGAAAAGAAAATCGTTGGGAAAGTAAATCGAATTATGTGCTGAAGTCCCTGGTGTGGGGCTTGAACCCACAACCTCCTGGCTCAGAGGAAAGAGTGTTACCACTGAACCACGGTGATACATTCTGCCCAATCAAATGCAAACACTTTGGGCAAAGTTGAAAGAAAAGGGCCAATGCAATGATCATGACGAAAAATGGAGCCCGGAACACTGCGCACCAATGATCTATCATACAATGAAGAGGGGAGCTAGCTTCATAGTAAGGCCAACTCATTATCAGAATTTGAATCTGATCCCTGCTTGTAAATGAATGAAACTGCTGCTGTGGGAAAAAGCATCTTCAAGAGAAAAAAAGAACTTGCATTTATATAGCGCCTTTCACAACCTCAGGACGTCCCAATGCGCTTTACAGCCAATGAAGTACTTCTGAACTGAAGTCACTGTTGTAATGTAGGAAATGCAGCAGCCAATTTGAGCACAGCAAGGTCCCACAAACAACAATGTGATAATGACCAGATAATCTGTTTTAGTGATGTTGATTGAGGGATAAATATTGGCCAGGACACCGGGGAGAACTTCCCTGCTCTTCTTCGAAATAGTGCTGTGGGATCTTTTCCATCCACCTGAGAGAGCAGACGTTTAACGTCTCATCCGAATGACGGCACCTCCGACAGTGCAGCACCCCCTCAGCACTGCACTGGAGTGTCAGCCTAGGTTTTGTGCTCAAGTCTCTGGAGTGGGGCTTGAAGTCACAACCACCTGACTCAGAGGCAAGAGTGCTACTACTGAGCCACAGCTAGGAGTTTTGCAAAACCATTAACAGCAAATAATACACCAGAGAAAACCGATTCAGTTAGGTGAGGAGCACAATAAAAAACAAGAGAACTTCAAACAAAGTTCTAAACTGTCAATCACATCTTTTAAGAACTGAACTTCTAAAAGACAGTGAAGGAAATCCCAACGGTACTTGTTTTAAATGGGTGAGCAGAGCTGAAAGGGTTAACAGGTGAACTCGACTGCCTTTTATGTGTCGGACTACTTTTAACATAATTGGCTAAAATTAGAAAGTGTTGCAAGACCTTCTAAAAACTTTTGCTCCCACTGAATTTGGTGCCTCGAGAATTGGGCCCTAATTTCTGTAAAAGGAAATGTTATCCTTTAAAGTGTTAAAGCACGTGAGCCTTGTTCAATTTTTCTCTGCTTGCTGAGAGCTTGAAAAAATAAGCTCTGTGAAGTGTTTTGGTGAATAAATTTAACGTTTGTAGCACAAAGTAACCTCTTACTGGTTGCTCCTGGGATCCAACCGGTTTGAGTATTGCTACTGTGCACCCCAGTTAGTCTCACTGAAAACAAGAGTACCGACTTCCTCTCTTAATAGTAATAGATATCGTCTTTCATTCCCCAGTCTCCTGCATTGAAAACCATCATCGGTTTGCTCCCTTGGCAAATCTTTGACAGAAAATCTCTTGTTGACAACTGACAATTTCATTGCAAAACCACTGGGACTAGAAACCTGACCTGAGCTCTGGGATTTCGATAGGAAGCCGAATACAAGCCAAGTCAATAAATCTTCTCCTTGGCTTTTATTTAGCCATCTACCTACCAAGTGTACGATTCCTAATCATCAGAAGAGAACAGCACTGCCAACCGTGCCCAAGAGACTGCCATGGCATTCAACGTCCCTCTGCTCTACAACTGAAGCTGTGATGTAACCTGTTCCAATAACATACTCTGCTCCTATTGAGTACTCAGGACTTGTCTTTAAAGTGGGATGTGAGGAAGGTGAATTCAAAACAAAATATAGGATTGGTGAATTAGTTTCACAGCTGCACATTTAATCAAAAGGACAGGGTTGGTACACTTTCTGCTAGACAGGTTTCATTTGAGTTATTTTTGTTTTGAAAATCCAATGATTTCGTTTCTTGTTGACGTCTGAAGCTGTGGAATGATCCAAATGCTTTAACCCGTTAAAGGATAACATTCCCACTGTAGAAGATTAGTGTGTCATCTTGCATCCTACAAAAAATAATATTCTGTATTACTGAATCCTGAGTGCTGTCAAATGCATTTTTTCATTTACTGAATTCTTGAGCACAGTTTTATATGCAGAGTAACAGATGGTCAAGGGTACAGTACAAGGGGGGTGGGTGGCACTGTTTGAGGGGTTTGAGTGACACTACAAATCTATGCAATAGTTTATGAATGACATTCAGACTGGGACTCGTTGCTCTGTATCATTTTATGTATACAAAATGTGCACTGTAGACACTCCAGTGCAGTACTGAGGGAGTGCTGCACTGTCGGAGGTGCCGTCTTTCAGATGAGACGTTAAACCGAGGCCCTCTCAGGTGGACTTAAAAGATCCCATGGCACTATTCGAAGAAGAGCAGGGAAGTTCTCCTCTGTGTCCTGGCCAATATTTATCCTTCAACCAACATCACTAAAAATCAGATGATCTGGTCATGATCATATTGCTGTTTGTGGGAGCTTGCTGTGCGTTAATTGGCTGCCACGTTTCCTACATTACAACAGTTGCTATACTTCAAAAGTAGATCATTGGCTGTAAAGTGTTGTGAGACGTCCTGATGTCGTGAAAGGCGCTATATAAATGCAACTCTTTCTTTAAATGAAACCAGCCACAAGTGAATATATGCAGACCTGGTGTATCTGGGTCTGGACCAGGACTGGGTCTGGACCAGGACTGGGCCTGGACCAGGATTGGGCCTATTCTGCCCGACTCCCACTGGAATCTGCTGGAAAGGCGGTTGATTTCAGGGGCCATTATATCTCGATCCCTCTTCTTGCACTGAAACCTACACCCACCCACCCACCCACACACACATCACACACACCCACCCACCCACACATCACACACACCCACCCACACACCCACACATCACACACACCCACCCACACATCACACACACCCACCCACCCACACACCCACACATCACACACACCCACCCACACATCACACACACCCACCCACACATCACACACACCCACCCACACATCACACACACCCACACACACATCACACACACACCCACCCACACATCACACACACCCACCCACACATCACACACACCCACCCACACATCACACACACCCACATCACACACACACACACACACACCCACCCACACATCACACACACCCACCCACACACCCACACACACATCACACACACCCACACACACATCACACCCACCCACACATCACACACACCCACCCACACACCACCCACACCCCCATCACACACACCCACACACACCCACCCACACATCACACCCACCCACACATCACACACACCCACACACCCACCCACACATCACACACACCCACCCACACACCACCCACACCCACATCACACACACCCACCCACACAACCACCCACACATCACACACACCCACCCACACATCACACCCACCCACACATCACACACACCCACCCACCCATCACACACACCCACCCACACATCACACACACACACACACACCCACACACACATCACACACACCCACCCACACATCACACACACCCACCCACACACCCACCCACACATCACACACACCCACCCACACATCACACACACCCACCCACACACACATCACACACACCCACATCACACACACCCACCCACCCACACATCACACACACCCACCCACCCACACATCACACACCCACCCACACATCACACACACCCACCCACACACACATCACACACACACCCCCACACACACACACCCACCCACACACACATCACACCCACCCCCACACATCACACACACACACATCACACACACACACCCACACACACATCACACCCACCCACCCACACATCACACACACCCACCCACACACACACACACCCACCCACACACACACCCACCCACACACACATCACACCCACCCACACACACATCACACACAAGGGTGAACTTCCCACTGGGCCTCCGTCCGATTTCACAACGTCAGTGGGCAGGCGGAAGAGGGAAATAAGACGGCAAATCCATTATGACCAGGTCTCCGGCCTATGTTCGCCACCTCCCCCTTCCCCCCCACCCACCACCCCTGGTGGCAGGTGGACTCAAACAGGAGGGAATGAAATTTAATTTGAGGGTGGGACACCATGCAGACTATTCCCACTGTTCTGGCACACGGGACATCGGGTATAGGTCAGGGTCGCTCGACAGTGGTAAATATTTGGAAAGTCACATAAAGACCACAGTAACATCAAGCTAACATAGGCATCGCTAGATGATAAAAGACCACGGTCCATCTAGTTCGCCTTCTACCATCCCGGTAGTCACATGATACAACAATAAATCTCTCCATGGCCTCGCCCCTCCTTATTTCAGTAACCTCCTCCAGCCCTCCAAGATATCTGCGCTCCTCCAATTCTGGCCTCTTGCGCTTGGCCAATTTCCTTTACTCCACCATTGGCAGCTGTGCCTTCAGCTGCCTAGGCTCTAAGCACCGGAATTCCCTCCCTATATCTCGCCTCCTCTCCTCCCTCCTTTAAATCGCTCCTTAAAACCTACCTCTTCCTGTCCTCATATCTCTTTTTGAGACTCGGTGTCAAATTTTGTCTGGTAACGGTCCTCTGAAGCGCCTTGGGACGTTTTAGTACATTAAAGGCGGTATATAAATGCAAGCTGTTGACTAATGATGGCGATCAATCTCTATCAATTAGTCCACAACAGACCCAGACATGAAGCGAGGAAAACCCCAGTAGTGAAGAGCTTTGGGAACTATAGGTCCAAGGTCACCTTTTTCAAGCATGCTACACTTACCATATGTCAACTGACTCATATACTGTTATTTTCTGAGAGAAATCTATCTGCTGAATTTAACTGCAGTTCAGCAATTTTTTAACCACGTTTTTCCTGCTAAGACTTTAGCCCCGATTTTAACCCCCTGCGCCCGTTAATAACGGGACGTGCGAGGGGTTAAAAGAAGCGCAGATGTCGCCAATCACACCACTGTCCCGCCGGCCATCATTTTAACTCCTGGGCTTCGGGAGGCATGTCAGGCACTCGTTGCAAGCTGGTGAGGGTCTGACGATGTTATTCGGACCCCAGCGTGATTTTAACATGCAGTCATTGGGTGCCAAAGAGAGCTGACGACATCGGGGTCAGTAGAGGCCCATTTATTGTAAACATTTATCTTATGGTTTCCTTGTGAGCCAGGAGGAGTAGGATTCCCCTTCCGGGCCCCACATGGAAACCTGAGCCTACCCCTACCCACAACCGTGATCGATTCAGGACCTCTCATTTCCCCACCCCGCGACCCCCTTACCTGACTGCTGGGGACTGTTCCCTGGGGTCACTGGTGAAAGACTCCTGCCTCTCTAAATCTTTCCCCCACTGGCCAGCCAGGTAGTGATTCCAGGCGGGAAGCTCACTTCAAAGATAATAATGAGGCCGGAAGTTAAAATGGGGCTAGCCCTGCCCCGCCTCACCCAGGCCACATTCACGCCCTCTGGAGTTAAAATCGGGGCTTTTGTGTCTTTTTGTGAATTGCTGTAAATTGTTTATTTTTTGGCCCAGCATCATTATCGATACCAATGGGTTTCCCAATGGGAATTCCCCCCACTGGAGGTGTTGTGTAGAGCAAAGGGATCCCATTCAGGAGGTGCTCTGTGACTATCCAGTGGTAGCCACACACCTGACTCCTATCGGCAGAGAGTTATCTCACTTTGGCAGACGATTTGAGCCACCTGATGAACAAAACCCTGACAAGAAAAAAGTCTGCATGGAGGACATCTTCAGTCCAACCATAACTTCAATGAATCTCAAACTGAGCTTTTTACTATTATGCTCCCTTTGGTGCCAGTGTGGGAAGAACCCTCACCTTGTGCTTCTTCTAGGTGCTACCTCAGTGGTTGGACTGGCTGCTCTCTTGCTGCTGGCGACACTCATCTCATGGCAGCTGTCTTGAGATGGGTTTGCTGCAGCCCACACCACAAATGCCGTTGTGTGGGAAGCCTCATTCTGTGTCTTTACAGCCACGTATGCAGACAGTGGAGGAGGCTGGCTGGAGGGCTCACAGGTGCTGCTACCCGAGAGACAGCACCATCACCTGTGCCTATTGCTGCCATGTCAATAGTATTGGGCACTGCCTCCACATAGCCACTGATCTGCAGGAGAGTAGACCTAATGTTACAAATCAGATCAGTGAGGCTCAAAGAGACACCTTATTCCAATCTGGCACACCAGACTCCTGTGGTAGCAGTCTGAGTATCGATGGAAGATGCATACACTGCTCATTGGGCCTCTTTCATGGTGGGTCTCCTCTGCAGGTGCCCACTTCTATCTACGAGCAATTTCAGCTCCCTGGCCCTGTCGGCCTTGGTATCTCCTTCCATCCAACTCTTCTTGGGTAAGATACCGAAAGGGCCTTTGGGATCACATTGAAGCAAGGAGTGTCAATTTTTTCAGGAGATGAAGGAAGGTGAGAACATTGGTGGAAAAAATAAACCTATAAAAATGATTAAAAATAATCAAATCCCAAAAGGACCTTGAAGTTATCAACATCTCTTTGTGACTGATTTTTTTTTACAAGAAACGCTGATGGGAAGATTCACTGTTCCAAGCTTTCTTCTCCTTTCTTCTCAATGACATGTACAATTTCAGGTCAATTTCACAGATTTAATATCAAACAATCAGTGATCTTTTACATGTTCTGGCTCATTTAGAAGCGCGATTGCCACAGATGAATTACTGCAGTAGAGTTTAAATAACATTCCCCGAGATTGCTTCTGTTTTAGCTCAATCCAGGGGAAGTGGGGAAGTCTCTGCAAAATTAACCCCAAATCCTCATTATGTAAAAATTTGCATCACTTCAAAAAAAGGTAAGTATGGGGATAGCATAATGTTACGCTGAATGAATTGTGATGTCTGACTGGATGAGAGGCTCTGTTTGCTGCCTGTTTGAGAGACATGGGCCCAGAAATTCAGGTCTCCATGGGTTGAGTA
The DNA here is from genome assembly GCF_052327205.1 of Somniosus microcephalus. Classification (NCBI taxonomy): domain Eukaryota; kingdom Metazoa; phylum Chordata; class Chondrichthyes; order Squaliformes; family Somniosidae; genus Somniosus; species Somniosus microcephalus. The sequence goes on along the minus strand of NC_140991.1, from coordinate 279,547,351 downwards.
CGCACGGGGTACTCACCCATAAGCCCAACGGAAGTGCTGGTTTCGTGCATGCACTGTGCATGCATGGGAAACCGGAACTTCCGTTCCCTTAAAGGAAAGGGTTCAGAGGTCGAACGCATACGCCGGAGAGGCAGCGCGTGCGCATGGAACTTATGTTTTTTTTGCAGGTTTCTCCGGGAGGGTAAGTCTCCAGGAGTTACACATGTAAAAAGCAGGCGCAAGGCCTGCTTTTAACAAGGTAAGTGGTGAATTAATTAAAATTAAAACATTTTTTTCACAGGTTTATTATTTTTAAATACTTTAAAGAAAGGTAAGTTCAATTTAGCCCCATTAGAAAATGTAATTAATTTTTTCAAAAATTTAAATTGTTGTTTAAAATAGTTATTTTATGTAATTTATAGTTATTTTAAAAATGTGATGTTTTAAAAAAAAAATATTTGAAGTTTTAGTGATGTTTTGGGGCTTATAGTATTTATAGTTTTGACAGCTCTTCCTATCAATTTTATGAATGGGCATTTCCCTGCTACCATTGGCTCTCCATGGCCCACGTGACCCCAGGGGACGCTTCGAACGAACTGCGCCCCTGGGATACACAAGCACTGCACGCCGGCAGTTGGAGGAGGCCCAGGATCGGAATTCCACGGGGGCCCACAGCTCAACGGCCGGCACACAAGGTAAGTGCAGGTCGGGGACTTGCACCTGCGGGAAGCCCCCGACCCGAATTTCTGGGCCATGATATAGCTAAGAAATGCTGACAAAGCAAGTTTTAGTCAAAGACAAAACTGACTGAATTCAGTATACTTTGTTTACAGAATATTCCATCCGAAGATGTTCTTATGTAGGGTGGTTGACCCGTTACAGACTCTCCTCGTTCCATGTAATTGTACTTTGTTTGCATTTCCTACATTACAACGACTACACTTTCAAAAGTACTTCTGTAAATTGGCTGTATAGCCGCTGCTTTGGGACATCCTGAGGCCGTGAAAGGCACTTATAAACACAAGTTCTTTCTTTTAGTATTTAATTTTTCTGCTTCCTCCTTCTATTTAATTACAAAAGTAGTTTGGTAATGTAACGCGAGATATCTGTAAATCGGGCAAGCAATTGCTACTTCCTTAGTTATGCACCTCTTCGAGGACAGAATATAAAAAAGGTAAAATATCCGGATCACAGAGCCAATGTTTGTTTATGGGAGCTGTAGATGGTTCTATTAAAAACACAAAATCGTAACATAAGTGTATAGACATCTATTACTCTCAGACATGGTCACAATGGCTTAGAGCACTGAACTGCAATTATATAATGATGATGCCCATCAGTCTTGGAAGACCCAATGAGGCATTCAACTCAATCGCCTGCAAAAAATCAATTCTGTTTTGAAACAAGGTGATGCTCTTCATTCCCTCCTTAATACCAGCGTAGTGATATACGGGCCATCTGACACTGATAGATGGTAAAAGCTACAAATTGAGTTTTCTCTCAGTATAGTTTCTGTGGATGAAAGTGCCCCCAGCAGCAGGGTAAAAATTACGCCCCCTCCCCTCTCACCCCGTTTCACATAAAGAAATCCGTTAGACTAAAATTAAAGCCTCACAGATTTTAGAAGGTAGCGTCCTTTCAATTGATCAATAACACATTCACAAAACAGTCAGATAATCTTAATTCATTAACATTTGCCATTAGATTTTAACCAGTTTTCCTGAAGGTGCTGACTCTTGCTGGGGTTCGATTCCACAGGTGGATACTGGGGTACAGGGGTACGATCCCACAGGTGGGTACTGGGGTACAGGGATATGATCCCACAGGTGGGTACTGGGGTACAGGGGTACAATCCCACAGGTGGGTACTGGGGTACAGGATATGATCCCACAGGTGGGTACTGGGGAATGATCCCACAGATGGGTACTGGGGTACAGGGGAATGATCCCACAGGTGGGTACTGGGGTACAGGGATATCATCCCACAGGTGGGTACTGGGGTACAGGGATATCATCCCACAGGTGGGTACTGGGGTACAGGGGTACGATCCCACAGGTGGGTACTGGGGTACGGGGGTATGGTCCCACAGGTGGGTACTGGGGTACAGGGGAATGATCCCACAGGTGGGTACTGGGGTACAGGGGTACGACCCCACAGGTGGGTACTGGGGTACAGGGCAATGATCCCACAGGTGGGTACTGGGGTACGGGGGAATGATCCCACAGGTGGGTACTGGGGTACAGGGCAATGATCCCACAGGTGGGTACTGGGGTACAGGGAATGATCCCACAGGTGTGTACTGGGGTACAGGGGTCTGCTCCCACAGGTGAGTACTGGGGTACAGGGGAATGATCCCACAGGTGGGTACTGGGGTACAGGGGAATGATCCCACAGGTGGGTACTGGGGTACAGGGGAATGATCCCGCAGGTGGGTACAGGGGAATGATCCCACAGGTGAGTACTGGGGTACAGGGGAATGATCCCACAGGTGGGTACTGGGGTACAGGGGAATGATTCCACAAGTGGGTACTGGGGTACAGGGCAATGATCCCACAGGTGGGTACTGGGGTACAGGGCAATGATCCCACAGGTGGGTACGGGGAATGATCCCACAGGTGGGTACTGGGGTACAGGGGTCTGATTCCACAGGTGGATACTGGGGTACAGGGAATTATCCCACAGGTGGGTATTGGGATACAGGGCAATGATCCCACAGGTGTTTACTGGGGTACAGGGGAATTATCCCACAGGTGGGTACTGGGGTACAGGGGAATTATCCCACAGGTGGGTACTGGGGTACAGGGGAATTATCCCACAGGTGGGTACTGGGGTACAGGGCAATGATCCCACAGGTGGGTACGGGGAATTATCCCACAGGTGGGTACTGGGGTACGGGGAATTATCACACAGGTGGGTACTGGGGTACAGGGGAATGATCCCACAGGTGGGTACTGGGGTACAGGGGAATTATCCCACAGGTGGGTACTGGGGTACGGGGAATGATCCCACAGGTGGGTACTGGGATACAGAGGAATTATCCCACAGGTGGGTACTGGGGTACAGAGAATGATCCCACAGGTGGGTACTGGGGTACAGGGGAATGATCCCACAGGTGGGTACTGGGGTACGGGGAATTATCCCACAGGTGGGTACTGGGGTACAGGGGAATTATCCCACAGGTGGGTACTGGGGTACGGGGAATGATCCCACAGGCGGATACTGGGGTACAGGGGAATGATCCCACAGGTGGATACTGGGGTACAGGGGAATTATCCCACAGGTGGGTACTGGGGTACAGGGAATTATCCCACAGGTGGGTACTGGGGTACAGGGGAATTATCCCACAGGTGGGTACTGGGGTACAGGGAATTATCCCACAGGTGGGTACTGGGGTACAGGGGAATTATCCCACAGGTGGGTACTGGGGTACAGGGGAATTATCCCACAGGTGGGTACTGGGGTACGGGGAAATATCCCACAGGTGGGTACTGGGGTACAGGAGAATGATCCCACAGGTGGGTACTGGGGTACAGGGGAATGATCCTACAGGTGGATACTGGGGTACGGGGGAATTATCCCACAGGTGGGTACTGGGGTACGGGGAATTATCCCACAGGTGGGTACTGGGGTACAGGGGAATGATCCCACAGGTGGGTACTGGGGTACAGGGGAATGATCCTACAGGTGGATACTGGGGTACGGGGAATTATCCCACAGGTGAGTACTGGGGTACGGGGAATTATCCCACAGGTGGGTACTGGGCTATGGGGAATTATCCCACAGGTGGGTACTGGGGTACAGGGGAATTATCCCACAGGTGGGTACTGGGGTACGGGGAATTATCCCACAGGTGGGTACTGGGGTACAGGGGTCTGATCCCACAGGTGGGTACTGGGGTACAGGGGAATGATCCCACAGGTGGGTACTGGGGTACAGGGGTCTGATCCCACAGGTGGGTACTGGGGTACAGGGGAATGATCCCACAGGTGGGTACTGGGGTACAGGGCAATGATCCCACAGGTGGGTACTGGGGTACAAGGGAATTATCCCACAGGTGGGTACTGGGGTACAGGGCAATGATCCCACAGGTGGGTACTGGGGTACAGGGGAATGATCCCACAGGTGGGTACTGGGGTACGGGGGTCTGATCCCACAGGTGGGTACTGGGGTACAGGGAATGATCCCACAGGTGGGTACTGGGGTACAGGGGAATGATCCCACAGGTGGGTACTGGGGTACAGGGGAATGATCCCACAGGTGGGTACTGGGGTACAGGGTACGATCCCACAGGTGGGTACTGGGGTACAGGGGTCTGATCCCACAGGTGGGTACTGGGGTACAGGGCAATGATCCCACAGGTGGGTACTGGGGTACAGGGCAATGATCCCACAGGTGGGTACTGGGGTACAGGGCAATGATCCCACAGATGGGTACTGGGGTACAGGGGAATGATCCCACAGGTGTTCTCTGGGGTACAGGGAAATTATCCCACAGGTGGGTACTGGGGTACAGGGGGATTATCCCACAGGTGGGTACTGGGGTACAGGGCAATGATCCCACAGGTGGGTACTGGGGTACAGGGGAATGATCCCACAGGTGGGTACTGGGGTACAGGGGTACGATCCCACAGGTGGGTACTGGGGTACAGGGGGATTATCCCACAGGTGGGTACTTGGGTACAGGGGGATTATCCCACAGGTGGGTACTGGGGTACAGGGAAATTATCCCACAGGTGGGTACTGGGGTACAGGGGTACGATCCCACAGGTGGGTACTGGGGTACAGGGGGATTACCCCACAGGTGGGTACTGGGGTCCAGGGGAATGATCACACAGGTGGGTACTGGGGTATGATCCCACAGGTGGGTACTGGGGTACAGGGGAATGATCCCACAGGTGGGTACTGGGGTACAGGGGAATGATCCCACAGGTGGGTACTGGGGAATTATCCCACAGGTGGGTACTGGGGTATGGGGAATTATCCCACAGGTGGGTACTGGGTACGGGGAATTATCCCACAGGTGGGTACTGGGGTACAGGGGAATGATCCCACAGGTGGGTACTGGGGTGCAGGGGAATGATCCCACAGGTGGGTACTGGGGTACATAGATACATAGATACATAGAAGATAGGAGCAGGAGTAGGCCATTCGGCCCTTCGTGCCTGCTCCGCCATTCGATGAGATCATGGCTGATCCTTTAATTCAGTATCCCGTCCCCGCCTTCTCTCCGTAACCCTTAACCCCTTTTGCCCGTAGAAATATATCTAATTCCCTCTTAAATATATTTAATGAGCTGGCGTACACTGCCCTCTGTGGCAATGAGTTCCACAGGTTCACCACTCTCTGAGTGAAGAAATTCCCCCTCATCTCTGTCCTAAATGGTTTAGCCCTTATCCTTAAATTATGTCCTCTAGTTCTGTTCTCACCCGCCAAGGGAAACATTCCTTCTGCATCCAGTCTGTCTAGACCTGTCAGAATTTTATACACTTCTATGAGGTCCCCTCTCAATCTTCTAAACTCCAGTGTGTACATCCCTAAACTACATAGTCTCTCCTCATAGGTCATTCCCGCCATTCCTGGTATCAGCCTGGTGAATCGCCGCTGCACCCCCTCCATGGCAAGAACATCCTTCCTCAGATGAGGCGACCAAAACTGTACACAGTACTCGAGGTGTGGTCTCACCAGTGCCCTGTACAGCTGCAGCAAGGTATCCCTGTTCCTGTATTCTAACCCTTTTGCTATGAAGGCCAGCATACCGTTTGCCTTCTTGACCGCCTGTTGCACCTGCATGCTCGCCTTCAGTGACTGGTGTACAAGAACACCCAGGTCTCTCTGTACTTCCCCCTCTCCCAATCTATTGCCATTTAAATAATAATTTGCCCTCCCGTTCCTGCACCCAAGGTGGATAACTTCGCACTTGTCCACATTATAGTGCATCTGCCATTTATCCGCCCAATCGCCCAGTCTGTCCAAATCGCTCTGGAGCTTCCTGGTCTCTTCCTCTGAGCCCACCCCCACTCCTAGTTTAGTGTCGTCTGCAAATTTGGAAATGCTGCATGCTACAGGGCAATGATCCCACAGGTGGGTACTGGGGTACAGGGCAATGATCCCACAGGTGGGTACTGGGGTACAGGGGTACGATCCCACAGGTGGGTACTGGGGTACAGGGCAATGATCCCACAGGTGGGTACTGGGGTACGGGGGAATGATCCCACAGGTGGGTCCTGGGGTACAGGGCAATGATACCACAGGTGGGTACTGGGGTACAGGGAATTATCCCACAGGTGGGTACTGGGATACAGGGCAATGATCCCACAGGTGTTTACTGGGGTACAGGGGAATTATCCCACAGGTGGGTACTGGGGTACAGGGCAATGATCCCACAGGTGGGTACTGGGGTACAGGGGAATTATCCCACAGGTGGGTACTGGGATACAGGGCAATGATCCCACAGGTGTTTACTGGGGTACAGGGGAATTATCCCACAGGTGGGTACTGGGGTACAGGGGAATGATCCCACAGGTGGGTACTGGGGTACAGGGAATTATCCCACAGGTGGGTACTGGGGTACAGGGGAATGATCCCACAGGTGGGTACTGGGGTACGGGGAATTATCCCACAGGTGGGTACTGGGGTACAGGGGAATTATCCCACAGGTGGGTACTGGGGTACGGGGAATTATCCCACAGGTGGGTACTGGGGTACAGGGGAATTATCCCACAGGTGGGTACTGGGGTACAGGGGAATTATCCCACAGGTGGGTACTGGGGTACAGGGGAATGATCCCACAGGTGGGTACTGGGGTACAGGGGAATGATCCCGCAGGTGGGTACTGGGGTACAGGGGAATGATCCCACAGGTGGGTACTGGGGTACAGGGGTCTGATCCCACAGGTGGGTACTGGGGTACAGGGGAATGATCCCGCAGGTGGGTACTGGGGTACAGGGTACGATCCCACAGGTGGGTACTGGGGTACAGGGGTCTGATCCCACAGGTGGGTACTGGGGTACAGGGCAATGATCCCACAGGTGGGTACTGGGGTACAGGGCAATGATCCCACAGGTGGGTACTGGGGTACAGGGCAATGATCCCACAGATGGGTACTGGGGTACAGGGGAATGATCCCACAGGTGTTCTCTGGGGTACAGGGAAATTATCCCACAGGTGGGTACTGGGGTACAGGGGGATTATCCCACAGGTGGGTACTGGGGTACAGGGCAATGATCCCACAGGTGGGTACTGGGGTACAGGGGAATGATCCCACAGGTGGGTACTGGGGTACAGGGGTACGATCCCACAGGTGGGTACTGGGGTACAGGGGGATTATCCCACAGGTGGGTGCTGGGGTACAGGGGGATTATCCCACAGATGGGTACTGGGGTACAGGGAATTATCCCACAGGTGGGTATTGGGATACAGGGCAATGATCCCACAGGTGTTTACTGGGGTACAGGGGAATTATCCCACAGGTGGGTACTGGGGTACAGGGGAATTATCCCACAGGTGGGTACTGGGGTACAGGGGAATTATCCCACAGGTGGGTACTGGGGTACAGGGCAATGATCCCACAGGTGGGTACGGGGAATTATCCCACAGGTGGGTACTGGGGTACGGGGAATTATCACACAGGTGGGTACTGGGGTACAGGGGAATGATCCCACAGGTGGGTACTGGGGTACAGGGGAATTATCCCACAGGTGGGTACTGGGGTACAGGGAATGATCCCACAGGTGGGTACTGGGGTACAGGGGAATGATCCCACAGGTGGGTACTGGGGTACGGGGAATTATCCCACAGGTGGGTACTGGGGTACAGGGGAATTATCCCACAGGTGGGTACTGGGGTACGGGGAATGATCCCACAGGCGGATACTGGGGTACAGGGGAATGATCCCACAGGTGGATACTGGGGTACAGGGGAATGATCCCACAGGCGGATACTGGGGTACAGGGGAATGATCCCACAGGCGGATACTGGGGTACAGGGGAATTATCCCACAGGTGGGTACTGGGGTACAGGGAATTATCCCACAGGTGGGTACTGGGGTACAGGGGAATTATCCCACAGGTGGGTACTGGGGTACGGGGAAATATCCCACAGGTGGGTACTGGAGTACAGGGGAATGATCCCACAGGTGGGTACTGGGGTACAGGGGAATGATCCTACAGGTGGATACTGGGGTACGGGGGAATTATCCCACAGGTGGGTACTGGGGTACGGGGAATTATCCCACAGGTGGGTACTGGGGTACAGGGGAATGATCCCACAGGTGGGTACTGGGGTACAGGGGAATGATCCTACAGGTGGATACTGGGGTACGGGGAATTATCCCACAGGTGAGTACTGGGGTACGGGGAATTATCCCACAGGTGGGTACTGGGCTATGGGGAATTATCCCACAGGTGGGTACTGGGGTACGGGGAATTATCCCATAGGTGGGTAATGGGGTACAGGGGTCTGATCCCACAGGTGGGTACTGGGGTACAGGGGAATGATCCCACAGGTGGGTACTGGGGTACAGGGGTCTGATCCCACAGGTGGGTACTGGGGTACAGGGGAATGATCCCACAGGTGGGTACTGGGGTACAGGGCAATGATCCCACAGGTGGGTACTGGGGTACAAGGGAATTATCCCACAGGTGGGTACTGGGGTACAGGGCAATGATCCCACAGGTGGGTACTGGGGTACAGGGGAATGATCCCACAGGTGGGTACTGGGGTACGGGGGTCTGATCCCACAGGTGGGTACTGGGGTACAGGGAATGATCCCACAGGTGGGTACTGGGGTACAGGGGAATGATCCCACAGGTGGGTACTGGGGTACAGGGGAATGATCCCGCAGGTGGGTACTGGGGTACAGGGTACGATCCCACAGGTGGGTACTGGGGTACAGGGGTCTGATCCCACAGGTGGGTACTGGGGTACAGGGCAATGATCCCACAGGTGGGTACTGGGGTACAGGGCAATGATCCCACAGGTGGGTACTGGGGTACAGGGCAATGATCCCACAGATGGGTACTGGGGTACAGGGCAATGATCCCACAGGTGGGTACTGGGGTACAGGGGAATGATCCCACAGGTGGGTACTGGGGTACAGGGCAATGATCCCACAGGTGGGTACTGGGGTACAGGGCAATGATCCCACAGGTGGGTACTGGGGTACAGGGGAATGATCCCACAGGTGTTCTCTGGGGTACAGGGAAATTATCCCACAGGTGGGTACTGGGGTACAGGGGGATTATCCCACAGGTGGGTACTGGGGTGAAGGGCAATGATCCCACAGGTGGGTACTGGGGTACAGGGGAATGATCCCACAGGTGGATACTGGGGTACAGGGGTACGATCCCACAGGTGGGTACTGGGGTACAGGGGGATTATCCCACAGGTGGGTACTGGGGTACAGGGGGATTATCCCACAGGTGGGTACTTGGGTACAGGGGGATTATCCCACAGGTGGGTACTGGGGTACAGGGGGATTATCCCACAGGTGGGTGCTGGGGTACAGGGGGATTATCCCACAGATGGGTACTGGGGTACAGGGAAATTATCCCACAGGTGGGTACTGGGGTACAGGGGTACGATCCCACAGGTGGGTACTGGGGTACAGGGGGATTACCCCACAGGTGGGTACTGGGGTACAGGGGAATGATCACACAGGTGGGTACTGGGGTATGATCCCACAGGTGGGTACTGGGGTACAGGGGAATGATCCCACAGGTGGGTACTGGGGTACAGGGGAATGATCCCACAGGTGGGTACTGGGGAATTATCCCACAGGTGGGTACTGGGGTACGGGGAATTATCCCACAGGTGGGTACTGGGGTATGGGGAATTATCCCACAGGTGGGTACTGGGTACGGGGAATTATCCCACAGGTGGGTACTGGGGTACAGGGGAATGATCCCACAGGTGGGTACTGGGGTGCAGGGGAATGATCCCACAGGTGGGTACTGGGGTACAGGGCAATGATCCCACAGGTGGGTACTGGGGTACAGGGCAATGATCCCACAGGTGGGTACTGGGGTACAGGGGTACGATCCCACAGGTGGGTACTGGGGTACAGGGCAATGATCCCACAGGTGGGTACTGGGGTACGGGGGAATGATCCCACAGGTGGGTCCTGGGGTACAGGGCAATGATCCCACAGGTGGGTACTGGGGTACAGGGAATTATCCCACAGGTGGGTACTGGGATACAGGGCAATGATCCCACAGGTGTTTACTGGGGTACAGGGGAATTATCCCACAGGTGGGTACTGGGGTACAGGGCAATGATCCCACAGGTGGGTACTGGGGTACAGGGAATTATCCCACAGGTGGGTACTGGGGTACAGGGGAATGATCCCACAGGTGGGTACTGGGGTACGGGGAATTATCCCACAGGTGGGTACTGGGGTACAGGGGAATTATCCCACAGGTGGGTACTGGGGTACGGGGAATTATCCCACAGGTGGGTACTGGGGTACAGGGGAATTATCCCACAGGTGGGTACTGGGGTACAGGGGAATTATCCCACAGGTGGGTACTGGGGTACAGGGGAATGATCCCACAGGTGGGTACTGGGGTACAGGGGAATGATCCTGCAGGTGGGTACTGGGGTACAGGGTACGATCCCACAGGTGGGTACTGGGGTACAGGGGTCTGATCCCACAGGTGGGTACTGGGGTACAGGGCAATGATCCCACAGGTGGGTACTGGGGTACAGGGCAATGATCCCACAGGTGGGTACTGGGGTACAGGGCAATGATCCCACAGATGGGTACTGGGGTACAGGGGAATGATCCCACAGGTGTTCTCTGGGGTACAGGGAAATTATCCCACAGGTGGGTACTGGGGTACAGGGGGATTATCCCACAGGTGGGTACTGGGGTACAGGGCAATGATCCCACAGGTGGGTACTGGGGTACAGGGGAATGGTCCCACAGGTGGGTACTGGGGTACAGGGGTACGATCCCACAGGTGGGTACTGGGGTACAGGGGGATTATCCCACAGGTGGGTGCTGGGGTACAGGGGGATTATCCCACAGATGGGTACTGGGGTACAGGGAAATTATCCCACAGGTGGGTACTGGGGTACAGGGGTACGATCCCACAGGTGGGTACTGGGGTACAGGGGGATTACCCCACAGGTGGGTACTGGGGTACAGGGGAATGATCACACAGGTGGGTACTGGGGTACAGGGGAATGATCCCACAGGTGGGTACTGGTGTACAGGGGAATGATCCCACAGGTGGGTACTGGGGTACAGGGGAATGATCCCACAGGTGGGTACTGGGGAATTATCCCACAGGTGGGTCCTGAGGTACGGGGAATTATCCCACAGGTGGGTACTGGGGTATGGGGAATTATCCCACAAGTGGGTACTGGGGTACTGGGGAATTATCCCACAGGTGGGTACTGGGGTACGGGGAATTATCCCACAGGTGGGTACTGGGGTATGGGGAATTATCCCACAGGTGGGTACTGGGTACGGGGAATTATCCCACAGGTGGGTACTGGGGTGCAGGGGAATGATCCCACAGGTGGGTACTGGGGTACAGGGCAATGATCCCACAGGTGGGTACTGGGGTACAGGGCAATGATCCCACAGGTGGGTACTGGGGTACAGGGAATTATCCCACAGGTGGGTACTGGGGTACAGGGGTACGATCCCACAGGTGGGTACTGGGGTACAGGGCAATGATCCCACAGGTGGGTACTGGGGTACGGGGGAATGATCCCACAGGTGGGTCCTGGGGTACAGGGCAATGATCCCACAGGTGGGTACTGGGGTACAGGGAATTATCCCACAGGTGGGTACTGGGGTACAGGGCAATGATCCCACAGGTGGGTACTGGGGTACAGGGGAATTATCCCACAGGTGGGTACTGGGGTACAGGGCAATGATCCCACAGGTGGGTACTGGGGTACAGGGGAATTATCCCACAGGTGGGTACTGGGATACAGGGCAATGATCCCACAGGTGTTTACTGGGGTACAGGGGAATTATCCCACAGGTGGGTACTGGGGTACAGGGGAATGATCCCACAGGTGGGTACTGGGGTACATGGAATTATCCCACAGGTGGGTACTGGGGTACAGGGGAATGATCCCACAGGTGGGTACTGGGGTACGGGGAATTATCCCACAGGTGGGTACTGGGGTACAGGGGAATTATCCCACAGGTGGGTACTGGTGTACGGGGAATTATCCCACAGGTGGGTACTGGGGTACAGGGGAATTATCCCACAGGTGGGTACTGGGGTACAGGGGAATTATCCCACAGGTGGGTACGGGGGTACAGGGGAATTATCCCACAGGTGGGTACTGGGCTACAGGGGAATGATCCCACAGGTGGATACCGCGGTACGGGGGAATTATCCCACAGGTGGGTACTGGGGTACGGGGAATTATCCCACAGGTGAGTACTGGGGTACAGGGAATTATCCCACAGGTGGGTACTGGGGTACAGGGAATTATCCCACAGGTGGGTACTGGGGTACGGGGAATTATCCCACAGGTGGGTACTGGGGTACAGGGAATTATCCCACAGGTGGGTACTGGGGTACAGGGGAATGATCCTACAGGTGGGTACTGGGGTACAGGGGAATGATCCCACAGGTGGGTACTGGGGTACAGGGGAATGATCCCACAGGTGGGTACTGGGGTACAGGGGAATGATCCCACAGGTGGGTACTGGGGTACGGGGAATTATCCCACAGGTGGGTACTGGGGTACGGGGGTCTGATCCCACAGGTGGGTACTGGGGTACAGGGGAATGATCCCACAGGTGGGTACTGGGGTACAGGGGAATGATCCCACAGGTGGGTACTGGGGTACAGGGGAATGATCCCACAGGTGGGTACTGGGGTACAGGTTACGATCCCACAGGTGGGTACAGGGGTCTGATCCCACAGGTGGGTACTGGGGTACAGGACAATGATCCCACAGGTGGGTACTGGGGTACAGGGGAATTATCCCACAGGTGGGTACTGGGGTACGGGGAATTATCCCACAGGTGGGTACTGGGGTACAGGGGAATTATCCCACAGGTGGGTACTGGGGTACAGGGGAATTATCCCACAGGTGGGTACTGGGGTACAGGGGAATGATCCCACAGGTGGGTACTGGGGTACAGGGGAATGATCCCGCAGGTGGGTACTGGGGTACAGGGTACGATCCCACAGGTGGGTACTGGGGTACAGGGGTCTGATCCCACAGGTGGGTACTGGGGTACAGGGCAATGATCCCACAGGTGGGTACTGGGGTACAGGGCAATGATCCCACAGGTGGGTACTGGGGTACAGGGCAATGATCCCACAGATGGGTACTGGGGTACAGGGGAATGATCCCACAGGTGTTCTCTGGGGTACAGGGAAATTATCCCACAGGTGGGTACTGGGGTACAGGGGGATTATCCCACAGGTGGGTACTGGGGTACAGGGCAATGATCCCACAGGTGGGTACTGGGGTACAGGGGTACGATCCCACAGGTGGGTACTGGGGTACAGGGGGATTATCCCACAGGTGGGTGCTCGGGTACAGGGGGATTATCCCACAGATGGGTACTGGGGTACAGGGAAATTATCCCACAGGTGGGTACTGGGGTACAGGGGTACGATCCCACAGGTGGGTACTGGGGTACAGGGGGATTACCCCACAGGTGGGTACTGGGGTACAGGGGAATGATCCCACAGGTGGGTACTGGGGTACGGGGAATTATCCCACAGGTGGGTACTGGGGTACGGGGGTCTGATCCCACAGGTGGGTACTGGGGTACAGGGGAATGATCCCACAGGTGGGTACTGGGGTACAGGGGAATGATCCCACAGGTGGGTACTGGGGTACGGGGAATTATCCCACAGGTGGGTACTGGGGTACGGGGGTCTGATCCCACAGGTGGGTACTGGGGTACAGGGGAGTGATCCCACAGGTGGGTACTGGGGTACAGGGGAATGATCCCACAGGTGGGTACTGGGGTACAGGGGAATGATCCCACAGGTGGGTACTGGGGTACAGGTTACGATCCCACAGGTGGGTACAGGGGTCTGATCCCACAGGTGGGTACTGGGGTACAGGACAATGATCCCACAGGTGGGTACTGGGGTACAGGGGAATTATCCCACAGGTGGGTACTGGGGTACGGGGAATTATCCCACAGGTGGGTACTGGGGTACAGGGGAATTATCCCACAGGTGGGTACTGGGGTACAGGGGAATTATCCCACAGGTGGGTACTGGGGTACAGGGGAATGATCCCACAGGTGGGTACTGGGGTACAGGGGAATGATCCCGCAGGTGGGTACTGGGGTACAGGGTACGATCCCACAGGTGGGTACTGGGGTACAGGGGTCTGATCCCACAGGTGGGTACTGGGGTACAGGGCAATGATCCCACAGGTGGGTACTGGGGTACAGGGCAATGATCCCACAGGTGGGTACTGGGGTACAGGGCAATGATCCCACAGATGGGTACTGGGGTACAGGGGAATGATCCCACAGGTGTTCTCTGGGGTACAGGGAAATTATCCCACAGGTGGGTACTGGGGTACAGGGGGATTATCCCACAGGTGGGTACTGGGGTACAGGGCAATGATCCCACAGGTGGGTACTGGGGTACAGGGGTACGATCCCACAGGTGGGTACTGGGGTACAGGGGGATTATCCCACAGGTGGGTGCTCGGGTACAGGGGGATTATCCCACAGATGGGTACTGGGGTACAGGGAAATTATCCCACAGGTGGGTACTGGGGTACAGGGGTACGATCCCACAGGTGGGTACTGGGGTACAGGGGGATTACCCCACAGGTGGGTACTGGGGTACAGGGGAATGATCACACAGGTGGGTACTGGGGTACAGGGGAATGATCCCACAGGTGGGTACTGGTGTACAGGGGAATGATCCCACAGGTGGGTACTGGGGTACAGGGGAATGATCCCACAGGTGGGTACTGGGGAATTATACCACAGGTGGGTCCTGAGGTACGGGGAATTATCCCACAGGTGGGTACTGGGGTATGGGGAATTATCCCACAGGTGGGTACTGGGGTACTGGGGAATTATCCCACAGGTGGGTACTGGGGTACGGGGAATTATCCCACAGGTGGGTACTGGGGTATGGGGAATTATCCCACAGGTGGGTACTGGGTACGGGGAATTATCCCACAGGTGGGTACTGGGGTGCAGGGGAATGATCCCACAGGTGGGTACTGGGGTACAGGGCAATGATCCCACAGGTGGGTACTGGGGTACAGGGCAATGATCCCACAGGTGGGTACTGGGGTACAGGGAATTATCCCACAGGTGGGTACTGGGGTACGATCCCACAGGTGGGTACTGGGGTACAGGGCAATGATCCCACAGGTGGGTACTGGGGTACGGGGGAATGATCCCACAGGTGGGTCCTGGGGTACAGGGCAATGATCCCACAGGTGGGTACTGGGGTACAGGGAATTATCCCACAGGTGGGTACTGGGGTACGGGGCAATGATCCCACAGGTGGGTACTGGGGTACAGGGGAATTATCCCACAGGTGGGTACGGGGGTACAGGGGAATTATCCCACAGGTGGGTACTGGGGTACGGGGAATTATCCCACAGGTGGGTACTGGGGTACAGGGGAATGATCCCACAGGTGGGTACTGGGCTACAGGGGAATTATCCCACAGGTGGGTACTGGGCTACAGGGGAATGATCCCACAGGTGGATACCGCGGTACGGGGGAATTATCCCACAGGTGGGTACTGGGATACGGGGAATTATCCCACAGGTGAGTACTGGGGTACAGGGAATTATCCCACAGGTGGGTACTGGGGTACAGGGAATTATCCCACAGGTGGGTACTGGGGTACGGGGAATTATCCCACAGGTGGGTACTGGGGTACAGGGGAATGATCCTACAGGTGGGTACTGGGGTACAGGGGAATGATCCCACAGGTGGGTACTGGGGTACAGGGGAATGATCCCACAGGTGGGTACTGGGGTACAGGGGAATGATCCCACAGGTGGGTACTGGGGTCCGGGGAATTATCCCACAGGTGGGTACTGGGGTACGGGGGTCTGATCCCACAGGTGGGTACTGGGGTACAGGGGAATGATCCCACAGGTGGGTACTGGGGTACAGGGGAATGATCCCACAGGTGGGTACTGGGGTACAGGGGAATGATCCCACAGGTGGGTACTGGGGTACAGGTTACGATCCCACAGGTGGGTACAGGGGTCTGATCCCACAGGTGGGTACTGGGGTACAGGACAATGATCCCACAGGTGGGTACTGGGGTACAGGGGAATGATCCCACAGGTGGGTACTGGGGTACAGGGAAATTATCCCACAGGTGGGTACTGGGGTACAGGGGAATTATCCCACAGGTGGGTACTGGGGTACGGGGAATTATCCCACAGGTGGGTACTGGGTACGGGGAATTATCCCACAGGTGGGTACTGGGGTACGGGGAATTATCCCACAGGTGGGTACTGGGGTACAGGGGAATTATCCCACAGGTGGGTACTGGGGTACGGGGAATTATCCCACAGGTGGGTACTGGGGTACAGGGGAATGATCCCGCAGGTGGGTACTGGGGTACAGGGGGATTACCCCACAGGTGGGTACTGGGGTACAGGGGAATGATCCCACGGGTGGGTACTGGGGTACAGGGGTCTGATCCCACAGGTGGGTACTGGGGTACGGGGGAATTATCCCACAGGTGGGTACTGGGGTACAGGGCAATGATCCCACGGGTGGGTACTGGGGTACAGGGGTCTGATCCCACAGGTGGGTACTGGGGTACGGGGGAATTATCCCACAGGTGGGTACTGGGGTACAGGGGAATTATCCCACAGGTGGGTACTGGGGTACAGGGGAATGATCCCAGAGGTGGGTACTAGGGTACAGGGAAATTATCCCACAGGTGGGTACTGGGGTACGGGGAATGATCCCACAGGTGGGTACTGGGGTACAGGGGAATTATCCCACAGGTGGGTACTGGGGTACAGGGGAATTATCCCACAGGTGGGTACTGGGGTACAGGGGAATTATCCCACAGGTGGGTACTGGGGTACGGGGAATTATCCCACAGGTGGGTACTGGGGTACGGGGAATTATCCCACAGGTGGGTACAGGGGTACTGGGGAATGATCCCACAGGTGTTTACTGTGGTACAGTGGTACGATCCCGCAGGTTGGTGCTTGAGCGGCTTTTGAAAGTGATGAGAGAAGTGGCAAGGCCGAGGGGGCTTTGGAACATTCCTAGCGCTGGGTCCTGGTGACTGAAGACTTTGACATTGATGGTTGAGCAGGGATAGAGTGCGGGACACACAGAAGGCCAGAGTCAGTAGAGTGGAGAGTGCGAGCAGTTTCAGAGGTAGATTTATCAGACAAAATTTGACATTGAGCCAGATGAAGAGACATTAGGACAGGTGATCAAAAGCTTGGTCAAAGAGGTAGGTTTTGAGGAGTGTCTTAAAGGAGGACAGAGAGGCAGAGAGGTTTAGGGAGAAAATTCCTGAACCCCCCAGTACTCATCTGAAACCCATCACTGCATTGCTTAGTTACAACATTAATGGGATAATGGCTTTTCTACCCTCTCCTGCTATCCAAAAAAAAGATTTGCCAAACAATTTTGTCTACCCAAACCATGGATTAATGTACAGTCCCCACCGCTTATAGCGGGCAGACTCGTGTGAACGCAACTTGCCCGCTATACGCGATGGACGGTATAGCGGGCTAGCGCTATTACAGTACTCGACTATATAATAAAGAATGTTCCTTCTGTGTAGTGACGTTTGTTGTTTCCAGCTTCACTCTGACCTGCAGCTTTATTTAAACTGCAGTCAGTGCTGAGTACAAACTGTAACCCCACACCATTTACAGGGGTTTAGTAGGGCTTAAGTACATAAAAGGTAATTGAACATTAACAAGTGGTGTTATTTACTTATTGACTTGTTCTTGCATTCAGTGCACCGTAACAAAATAAACGGAGCACTTAAGATGCTACAATTGGCAACTTTGAAATGGATGTTAATGCAAATGATTATTGGTTATCAAGTTGATAAAACTGTTAAAAAGTCAAACAGAAGCCTTGACTTTTTAAATAGAGGCATAGAGTACAAAAACAAGAACATTATGGTAAACCTTTATAAGTCACTGGATAGACCTCAGCTAGAGTACTGTGTCCAATTTGGGGCACCACATTTTAAAAAGGAATACAAGGCCTTGGAGAGGGTGCAGAGAAGATTTACTAGATTTACTAGGTACCAGGGATGAAATACTTCAGTAATGTGGAGAGACTAGAGAAGCTGGGATTGTTCTCCTTAGAGCAAAGAAGGTTAAGGGGAGATTTAATAATGGTGTTTAAAATTATGAATGGCTTTGATAGAGTAGGTAAGGTAAAACTGTTTCCACTGGCAGGGGGTTTGGTAACCAGAGGACACAGATAATTGACAAAAAAGCATGGGGGGAGATGAGGACATTTTTTTTTTATGCAATGGATTGTTACGGCCTGGAGTGCACTGCCTGAAAGGGTGGTGGAAGCAGATTCAATAGTAACTTTCAAAAGGCAATTGGACATATACATGAAGGGGAAAAGTTTGCAGGGCTAAGTGGAAAGAGCAGGGGGAGTGGAACTAATTGGAGAGCTCTTTCAGAGAGCCGGCATAGGCAAGATAGGCTTCTGCGGCGAGTGTCTCACCTCCTGACTCCCCAAAGCCTTTCCACCATCTACAAGGCACAAGTCAGGAGTGTGATGGAATACTCTCCACTTGCCTGGATGAGTGCAGCTTCAACAACACTCAAGAAGCTCGACACCATCCAGGACAAAGCAGCCCATTTAATTGGCACCCCATCCACCACCTTAAACATTCACTCCCTCCACCACGGCGTACCGTGGCTGCAGTGTGTACCATCTACAAGATGCAATGCAGCAACTCGCCAAGGCTTCTTTGGCAGCACCTCCCAAACCCGTGACCTCTTCCACCTAGAAGGATAAGGGTAGCAGGCGCATGGGAACACCACCTCCACATTCCCCTCCAAGTCACACACCATCCTGACTTAGAAGTATATCGTCGATCCTTCATCATCGCTGGGTCAAAATCCTGGAAACCCCTCCCTAACAGCACTGTGGGAGTACCTTCACCACACAGACTGCAGCGGTTCAAGAGGGCGGCTCACCACCACCTTCTCAAGGGCAACTAGGGATGGGCAATAAATGCTGGCCTTGCAAGCGACGCCCAGATCCCATAAGTGAATTTAAAAAAAAGATGGGCCGAATGGCCTCCTTCTGTACCATATGATTCTATGATAAGTGGCTGCCTGTTTTAAATGTGGGCTTTTTAAGTGGTGGGGACTGTACCTCAAAGTGCCTGCAGTTAGAGTGACACCCACCCTGCCAGCCAGATTGGGAAATGATCTGTGTCGTGGTGAGGCTTACCTGAGCGATTGTTCGGGGACATCCTGACCGGTGATATGGAGGGAGTGCGTGAGGAGGAGTAGGGCCTTTGTCTGTCCCGCTCTATTGTGGAAGACGAGGCCACAAAATGATACTGAGACCATCCGTCCTGCAGAAGACAAAATCGGCATGTTATATTTGATTCTTCTTATCATAACACGAATGCAGGCTGGGACAAAGGATATCCCGGGGACATTATCAGAGGTAAGGGATTATCCACTGATGCAATCAAACAAGATAGAAAGAAAAATAAGAGAGAAAATGGAGGTACGTCAGCCACTGTAAAGATTTCAAAGACACAGTCAATCATTTAAATATCCTGTGAATAGATCCAATCTGGCCTCACATTTATTGTTCAACCAAACAACATATGAAAAACTTCAACCGTAACCTCAATAACAACAGGCAGGAGTGCCAAAATAAGCAAAATCATAATGTTAAAAAATAAACAATTTCTATTTGTCTAGAACATGTTAAGTGATCAGTCATGCTCATTATCAAATAGTGAAGCAAGGAGCAAAGAAATATGAAAGACAGAAGTGATCATTATGATAAAAACTCCTGATATATCTCAAATCAGATGCATTCACACATACAGGATAATGAGTGAAATGCAGAATTTATTCAACAAGCCAAGAAGAACTGATAGCTTGAGCCTGACAATAAAAAATGGATAGCTGGTGTGATTACCAGGCAGAAATCTGATCAAGGAGTTCAGACAGGTTCCCCATACAATACCGGCTACCTGGGAGTAATTACCAGGAAGAAAGCTAAGCGAGAGGCTCAAACAAGTTTCACACAATACTGGCTTCCAGGGAGTGATTACAAGGCACTAATGTAATGATTCAAGTGAATTCCTAAATCACTAGAGCAAAACTCAAAATATTTATAACCATCACTTGAAACCTAAGACAAGATTACATTCTGCTCGATGCACCTTAATGGTGTTTGGGTTTAGTTTTACAATGACAGTGGTTATTGGTGCACAAGCTGACTGCCAATGCACCGTGTGTCACTGATGTGTGCTGATAAAGGCTAATTAAGAGACTTGGAGCCTAAATTAGTTAGCGCCCCAAACCGGGCCTGATTCCCATGGCGCGCCTGAGCAGAGAGGCCTGAGGACAAACTAAATTAGTTTTTCATCCATCTTTCGGATGAGACATTAAACCGAGACGCTGTCTGCCCTCTCAGGAGCATATAAAAGATCCCATGGCGCTATTACGAAGAAGAGCAGGGGAGTTCTCCCTGGTGTCCGGACCAATATTTATCCCTCAACCAACATCAATATTAAGATGAAGCTCATGCACCCATTTCAGACCAGATCTCTCTCAATTCATTTACAGTAGTTGGAGCTTATGATGTGACTACTATTTCTGGAATAGTACGATTCCACAGTATTTTTACTGCCTCCACCATTTGAACAACAAATGCAATGACACGGTACACATTAAATGCTGAATAAATTACCCGAGTGATGGAAGGTTTGACAACAGCCTGTTTCTCACACTATCCGCGGACCCAGACATGTGGTGTCAAGGGAGATTGCTCGCTTCTCAATATCATTCCTAGTGCAAACAGTTCATTTCACCAAAAATGAAGACCCTAAACATCAAGGGCAAACAGCTCAAATTGGGGACACATTCTTGTATGATGCAGCGTACCTGATACATTGAGATAACCTCATGTTTTTACTTGTACAATTATTTATTTGCTTCTAATAAATTCAATGGTCTCGCCCCTCCCTAGCTCTGTACCCTCCTCTAGCCTTACAACTCTGTGGGATCTCAGCACTACTCCAATTCTGGCCTCTTGCGCATCCCCAATTTCCTTCGCCACACCATTGGCGGCTGTGCCTTCAGCTGTCTAGGCCCGAAGCTCTGGAATTCCCTCCCTAAACCTCTCTGCCTCTCTCTCCTTTAAGATGTTCCTTCAAACCTACCTCTTTGACCAACAATTTGGTCACCTGTCCTAATGTCTTCTTCTTTGACTCGGTGTCAAATTTTGTCTGATTTACGCTCCTGTAAAGCGCCTCAGGACATTTTACTATGCTATATAAATGCATGTTGTTGTTGTTGTTATGGTTCCGGAAATTCAAGTACAACTTTTGAAAAAGTTTCGGGCTTAGATTTGCTCGATTTGTTTATTTATTATTTGGACTTGGGCTGTATTTGGATGGTGTACATGGCTATGCGCAGCGAGTTAGTACGCCTAGTAGAGTGATGTGCAACGGGAGGGGGTATCAGGCGTTTGGCGTCTCCCGCCATTTTCTACCCGTTTAAAATGGGGGAGAGATAACGACGGAGGCAGTTAATTGGGCACGGTGGTCTCCACCTCTGAGTTCACGACAGGGGGAATTCTGCGGGCATTCCTGGGATTTTCCAACCCATGCTCCTCGCAGCCGCCATTCTTTGCTGGGGGCCGATCGATCGCGGAATCACCCCCGACACGCGTTCCGTACCGCAAGGGTCAGTTCATAATGTTTGACCCATCGTTTATACCTTGATCTACGCACACCAAAGTAGGCACTCAATGCTCTGAGTGAAAAGTGTTAACTTATTAAATGTACCAATCTTGTGTTTTGTATCCCCCTCAAAACTCCTGTAGTTA
Organism: Somniosus microcephalus; assembly: GCF_052327205.1. NCBI lineage: Eukaryota > Metazoa > Chordata > Chondrichthyes > Squaliformes > Somniosidae > Somniosus > Somniosus microcephalus. The sequence goes on along the minus strand of NC_140991.1, from coordinate 279,525,349 downwards.
CAAAAAATTAGTCTTAGGAAAAACAGTTTTGACTCGAAGGGCATTTTAAAACTCATGGATGCTACTATGAAGTTGGGCCCAATGTTCCCTTTAAGCTGCATGGCTGCGCAACTCTCTGGACCTCCTGCGCAGCCGGCTTTTCAATGCGAAAAACTGCATATGTGCGGTATTTTGAATGGGCTGTGCACCCAAAAAAGAATTAATGGGAACATTGGTTGGGACATGATTGAAATTCACCATCAAAATTGATTAAATGGAAACTGTTATCACCAAACATTGGGTGTCCTCTGTATTAAACGGCATACTTCTCACACTAACCATCTAATGTTACAACTTCATTAATTGGCCCTTTGTAGGAAGAACCACCATCACTAGTTTTTAACCTACGTATCTTAGGACCATAGGAAAAGGAGTAGGCCAGTCAGCCCCTCGGGCCTGTTCTGCCATTCAATTAGGTCATGGCTGATCTGTACCTCAACTCCATTTACCCGCCTTTGCTTCATATCCCTTGATACCCAGAGAGTTCCAGATTTCTATTACTCTTTGTGTGAAAAAGTGCTTCTTGATTTCACTTCTAAATGGCCTAGCTCTGATTTTAAGGTTATGCCTCCTTGTTCTGGACTCCCCCTTCAGAGGAAATAGTTTCTCTCTATCTGCCGTATCAAATCCTTTAACCATCTTAAACACCTCAATTACAGTAGATCACTTATTAATCTTCTATACTCAAGGAAATACAAGTCTAGTCTTTGTAACAGCCAGGATGGTGGTGGTGGTGGGAGGTTGGTAATGTCATTACTCCATCTCCACAGCCACCAACCTCAACCTCTAAATTGACATGTCCCACTTACGCTCTCATTACAGCTCACTTAAGACAAGGTTTTACAAATCTAAATTTAAATCAGTCGGAAGAACTTGTTGTGAAGTCAGTGGTCTGGGACTAGGATGGAATTGAAAGCCAGCAGCCTGCTGCTCAGTGCCACTGGACTGTTCTTACATGTCTCAGGATCAAAAAGCCCCTAAAAACTGTACAAGAGAAACAGAGGTATCAATCAAACCCGAGTCCGGTGCGGTTAACATCAGCACTCACATCTTATCAAATCTTCTTGATCCTAGCTTAAACCTCAGCACCCCTTCCCAACTCATTATTTACTTCAGCCTATGAATTAAATTAAAATCAAAATTAAGATCAGCAAGCCCGGATTTCCCAACCCCCTCTCTCTCTTTGATTGCTGTATGAAGCTTCCTGTCACAATCTGATGTTCAACATTACCAACCACAACAGAACCACACACATTTCCTAATAGTCAGTGTTTGCTGAACGTGTTTCAAAGCGGGAGTTTCTTTATTTCTCCACTTTGATGCAAGCATGTCTCGCAAAGAGGGTCAACCATCGACTTAAGTGAAATTGGAAGGGCGTGACAGGCCAGTCAGTATCTGAAGGAGAAGGGCTAATGTTTTGCTGAGATCTTACTGATGGTTGGTTCTGATGAAATGTTAACCCTTCCTTATCAAATGCCAACTGACCTGCTGAGTACTTCCATTTTCCATTTCAGATTTCCCCCTTTCATTTCCTACGTTGTTGATTTTATTTTTCACCACAGTCATCCACCTATCAACCGCGGCTCTCCCCTCTGAGTCAGAAGGTCATAGGCTCAAGTCACACACCAGAGACCTGAGTACAAAATCCAGGCTGATACTCTAGTGCATTACTGTGGGAGTGCTGCACTGTCGGAGGTGCCACCTTTTGGATGAGACGTCTGCCCTCTCATGTGGGTGTAAAAGATACCATGACACTATTCGAAGAACAGCAGGCGACTTCGCCCAGTAGTCTGGCCAATATTAATCTCAGTTAGTTGGTTAAGAGATTATCTGGTCATTTACCTCATTGCTGTTTGTGCGATCTTGCTGTGCGCAAAATGGCTGCTGCATTTCCCTACGTTACAACAGTGACTACACTTCAAAATTACTTAATTGGCTGTAAAGTGCTTTGGGACGTCCTGAGGTTGTGAAAGGCGAAATATAAATCTAAGTTCTTCCTTATGTCGAGGAACCAACTAGAGATCAGGCCATCTTAGATTGGGTATTATGTCATGAGAAAGGATTAATTGGCAATCTTGTTGTGAGAGGCCCCTTGGGTCGGAGCGATCATAATATAATAGAATTCTTCATTAAGATGGGAAGTGAAGTAGTTGACTCAGAGACTAGGGTCCTGAATTTAAATAAAGGAAACTACGATGGTATGAGGCACGAGTTGGGTAGGATTGATTGGGGAATGTCACTCAAAGGGTTGATGGTGGATAGGCAATGGCAAACATTCAAAGATCGCATGAATGAACTACAGAATTTGTTCATCCCAGTTTGGCATAAAAATAAAACAAAAAAAGTGACCCAACTGTGGCTAACAAGGGAAATTAGGGATAGCATAAGATCCAAGGAGAGGACATATAAATTGGCCAGAAAAAGCAGTAAAACTGAGGATTGGGAGCAGTTTAGGATTCAACAAAGGAGGACAAAGGGATTAATTAAGAAGGGGAAAATAGAATACGAGAGTAAGCTTGCAGGGAACATAAAAACTGACTGTAAAAGCTTTTATAGATATGTGAAGAGAAAAAGATTGGTGAAGTCAAGTGTAGGTCCCTTGCAGTCAGAATCAGGGGAATTTATAAGGGGGAACAAAGAAATGGCAGACCAATTAAATACATATTTTGGTTCTGTCTTCACAAAAGAGGACACAAATAACCTCCCAGAGATGTCGGGGAACATAGGGTCTGATGAAAGGGAGGAACTGAAAGAAATCAGTATTTGTAGGGAAATGGTGTTAGGGAAATTGATGGGATTGAAGGCCGATAAATCCCCAGGGCCTGATAATCTACATCCTAGGGTACTTAAGGAAGTGGCCCTAGAAGTAGTAGATGCATTGCTGATCATCTTCCAACATTCGACAGAATCTGGAACAGTACCCATGGATTGGAGGGTAGCTAATGTTACCCCACTATTCAAAAAAGGTGGTAGAGAGAAAATGGGGAATTACAGACCGGTAAGCCTGACATCAGTAGTGGGGAAAATGCTAGAGTCCATTATAAAAGATGTAATAGCAAAGCACTTGGAAAACAGTGACAGGATCGGACAAAGTCAACATGGATTTACAAAAGGTAAATCGTGCTTGACTAATCTACTGGAATTTTTTGAGGATGTAACTGGTAAAATAGATAAGGGAGAACCAGTGGATGTGGTGTATTTGGACTTTCAAAAGGCTTTCGATAAGGTCCCGCATAAGAGATTAGGCACATGGGATTGGGGCAAGGTATTGACTTGGATAGAGAACTGGTTGGCAGACAGGAAGCAAAGAGTTGGAATAAACGGGTCTTTTTCCGAGTGGCAGGCAGTGGCTAGTGGGGTACCGCAGGGATCGGTCCTTGGACCCCAGCTATTCACAATATATATTAATGATCTAGATGAGGGAACTAGATGTAATATCTCCAAGTTTGCAGACGACACAAAGCTGGGTGGGCGTGTGTGCTGTGAGGAGGATGCCAAGAAACTCTAGTATGATTTGGACAGGCTGGGTGATTGGGCAGAAGAATGGCAGATGCAATATAACGTGGATAAATGCGAGGTTATCCACTTTGGTGTCAAAAACAGGAAGGCAGATTATCATCTGAATGGCAATAGATTGGGAGAAGGGGAAGTGCAACAAGACCTGGGTGTCCTTGTGCACCAGTCGCTGAAGGTAAGCATGCAGGTGCTGCAGGCGGTTAAGAAGGCAAATGGTATGTTGGCCTTCGTAGCAAGAGGGTTTGAGTACAGGAACAAGGATGTCTTGCTGCAGTTGTACAGGGCCTTGGTGAGACCACATCTTGAGTATTGTGTGCAGTTTTGGTCGCCTTATCTGAGGAAGGATGTTCTTGCCATGGAGGGAGTGCAGCGAAGATTCACCAGGCGGATACCTGGGATGGCAGGAATGACGTATGAGGAGAGATTGGGTCGATTGGGCTTGTACTCGCTGGAGTTTAGAAGAATGAGAAGGGATCTCATTGAAACTTATAAAATTCTGACAGGACTGGACAGACTAGATGCAGGAAGGATGTTCCTGATGGCCGGGAAGTCCAGAACCTGGGGTCACAGTCTAAAGATAAGGGGTAAGCCATTTAGGACAGAGATGAGGAGGAATTTCTTCACCCAGAGAGTGGTGAACCTGTGGAATTCTCTACCACAGAAGGCAGTTGAGGCCAATTCATTAAATATATTCAAGAAGGAGTTGGATATATTTCTTAAGGCTAAAGGGATCAAGGGATATGGGGAGAAAGCGGGGACCGGGTCCTGAATTTGGATGATCAGCCATGATCTCATTGAATGGCGGAGCAGGCTCGAGGGGCCGAATGGCCTACTCCTGCTCCTATCTTCTATGTTTCCTTCTTGCTTTCAGATTCCTCACCTTGGGTGGCGGAGCAAGGGATAAGGAGCAAGATCCTTCTTGTTTTAGCCTCAAATAACTGCATATAATCCCAATAAAACAGAAAATGCTGGAACCACCCAGCAGGTCAGACAGTGTCTGTGGCGAGTGAAACAGAGTTAATGGTTCAGGTTGAGTTCTGATGAAAGATCATCGACCTGAACCATTATCTCTGTTTCTCTCTCCACAGATCCTCCCTAACCTGCTGAGTATTTCCAGCATTTTATGTTTTTATTTCAGATTTCCAGCACTGGCAGTATTTTGCTTTGGTATTCAATTTGACAGAATGGGGAAATCCAACACATTTCACAACATAAGAAAGCCTCTGTACTTTCATTATCTATATAATGGGCAGGATTTTCATTGGGCCATGGAGGCGGGATTGGAGGCGTGTGGGGGGTTAAAATCCCGAAATCGGGGGGCATGAACCCATCCCGCCTCCAACCCACCTCCATGCCAGTTTCTAAAGGAGGCGGGTACCCGCCCGCACTGGGACCCACCTCCCCGAGGCGGGAAGGGGATTAGTGCCAATTAACTGCCTGTTAACAGGTAGTTATCAGGCAGTTTTTAGCCTAATCCCTATTTTCATTCTTGAAGTGTGGGATTCCTGACGGCGCCAAACCACGCCAAGTTAGCGAGGCAGGCCGTTGGGCTGAAGGGTTCGAGATGTCTGGTGTTCAGGTGAGTGATGGGTGCATGAATGCAGAGGTAAGTGTGTTTGGTGCGTTTAGTGTTTAAAGAAGTTTTACTTACCTTTACAGCCTTCCTTCCTTCAGGTCTCGGGAGTCCCTCATCTCACCAGCACAGAAAGCAGAACGGCCGCGATCTGTCAAAAATTGCAGCATTCAGCTTTCTGTTCCGGAGACATCTCTAAATCATCCTGAGAGGAAGGAATTAACTTAAAGTACAGATTGTCAGTGTTTGACAGCTTCAAACAGCTGTCAAACGCTGTTATTTCATCTGTCAAAAGGTCTTGACAGATGAAATATCAATCTGTGACATCACCTGTTGCCGGATGGCCCTTAATTGGCCTGCTGAGTCCGCTGGGCAGGCTCAACAAGGTCAATCAAGTCAAAGTCGCGTGGGTTGGTTACAACTCGATGGAGGCGGGGCTACAACCCCGAAAGTTGTAGTCCCGCCTCCTCAATGAAAATCCAGTCCAATGTGTTTATAATGAGATGTGGCTGGGTCACTTTGAATCCATTTCACTACAGGCTTAATGGCCCTGATATTTACAGGGAGGTGGGGACGGTGCGGGCGAGGCCAAAATTGGCCGAAGAACCCGGCAAGTTTGCCAACGTGGAGACCCTGACAATCTTAATGGCAGGACCTTATTGGCATCTTGTAGGGCAGCCCTGCCTGGCAGTCGGTTTAATGGGCAGCCTGACCAGTGGTGGGGGAGGAGGCCTGTGATCGGGAGGATGAGGGGGAGGAGGCCCGTGATTGGGAGGACTAGGGGGAGGGGGCCCATGATCGGGAGGACTAGGGGGAGGAGTCCCGTGATCAGGAAGGCTGGGGGAGGAGGCCCGTGATCAGGAGGACTGGGGGAGGAGGCCCGTGATCGGGAAGGCTGGGGGGAGGAGGCCCGTGATCGGGAGGACTAGGGGGAGGAGGCCCGCGATCGGGAGGACTAGGGGGAGGAGTCCCGCGATCAGGAGGACTAGGGGGAGGAGTCCCGTGATCAGGAAGGCTGGGGGGAGGAGGCCCGTGATCGGGAGGACTAGGGGGAGGAGGCCCGTGATCAGGAAGGCTGGGGGGAGGAGGCCCGTGATCGGGAAGACTGGGGGGAGGAGGCCCGTGATCGGGAGGACTAAGGGGAGGAGGCCCGTGATCAGGAAGGCTGGGGGGAGGAGGCCCGCGATCGGGAGGACTAGTGGGAGGAGGCCCGTGATCGGGAGGACTAGGGGAAGGAGGCCCGTGATCGGGAGGACTAGGGGGAGGAGGCCCATGATCGGGAAGGCTGGGGGGAGGAGGCCAGTGATCAGGAAGGCTGGAGGGAGGAGGCCCGCGATCAGGAAGGCTGGGGGGTGGAGGCCCGTGATCGGGAGGACTAGGGGGAGGAGGCCCGTGATCGGGAGGACTAGGGGGAGGAGGCCCGTGATCGGGAAGGCTGGGGGGAGGAGGCCCGTGATCGGGAAGGCTGGGGGGAGGAGGCCCGTGATCAGGAAGGCTGGAGGGAGGAGGCCCGTGATCAGGAAGGCTGGGGGGAGGAGGCCCGTGAGCGGGAGGACTAGGGGGAGGGGTCCTGTGATCGGGAGGACTAGGGGGAGGAGGCCTGTGATCGGGAGAGCTAGGGGTGCTGATGGCTTCCTTGAGCAGCCTGGGGGGAGCACACCTGCTCCTCCTGACTCACAAGGAGTGCTAAAAGAGCCCATTGGGAGCCGGCAGCTCCTGCCTCGGTTCAGCTGCCGGGAGTCCCACAGCTCGGGCCTCCCCCTCACTTTCTGTTAAATTTAAATCGCAGTGCCGATTGATGTCATCAGGCCGAGACTTTGGTATGTTAATTAGCCCCTGCCGTGGCCTGAATTCTGCACTTTAAAATTTAAAGGGGCATGAATGGGGTTGGTTTAAGGTCGGGTTGCGCGACCCTGATATTTTAACTACCGCCCCTCGGGGTGAGTTTAAAATCGAGGTCAAAGTGTCTGTGTTAGGGTAGAAACTGCATTGTGGGGAAAAGAAGTTATACAGGTGATGCTGCCATAGACTGCTGCAATAAGATGAGCAGGCCTCAATATACTTTTTAATAGAAAAGCCAGTAGTGTTGCTGTCACTAGAAGCAGCATCTCCCAAACCCTTGACCTACACCACCTAGAAGGTCAAGGGCAGCAGGCGCATGGGAACACCACCACCTCCAAGTTCCGCACCAAGTCACACACCATCCTGACTTGGAAATATATCGCTGATCCTTCATCGTCCCTGAGACAGAATCCTGGGACTCCCTATCTAACAGCACTGTGGGAGTACCTTCACCACACAGACTACAGCGGTTCAAGAAGGCAGCTCACCACCACTTTCTCAGGGCAACTAGGGATGGGCAATAAATGCCAGTGATGCCCATATCCCGAGAATGTATAAAACAAGCGCTCCCTGATAACTGTCTGTATAGTTATTAGTCTGTTGTATCTGGCAGACGGTTAGTCTGTTTAATGTTGCACCTACTGTGGTAGCTCTATTTGCTTGTGTGGAACACTTCTGATTTATTTTGCCCAAGTCTGATTTTCACGTTTAAAGCAAGGTGTTCGAGGGCTTGTGACAGGTTTCTGAGGGGAGAGGACCCTGCTATTTTGAAGTCCACTTGGCAGACAGCTGTGCAGCCAGGTGCTGCTCATTTTGAGAATAAATGGGACAGCTTTCTCCCGGATTGTCAGTCCTTCTGATCCCATTGAGATAGAGGTTGATGTCGGTAGACTAAACCTCAGGTACTGTATAAGTTAACTTACAGACATTGGTACATGTTTATTATTACTCGGCAAAGGGTCACATCTGTTTTAGTATGAGAGAGCTCATGTCAATTCGGTGAATTGTTACAGTAAAAGGGTTTCTACATGGCCTCCAATATCAGCCGTGACTCAGTGGTAGCATTCTCGCTCTGAGTCGGAAGGTTGTGGGTTCAAGTCCCACTCCAGAGACTTGAGCAGAAAATCTAGGTCAACACTCTAGTGCAGAACTGAGGGAGTGCTGCACTGTCGGAAGTGCCGTCTTTCAGATGGGGCGTTAAACCAAGGCCCCACCTGCCCTCTCAGGTGGACGTAGAAGATCCCATGGCACTATTTCGAAGAACAGCAAGGGAATTCTCCCTGGTGTCTTGGCCAATATTTATTCCTCACCCAACATCACTAAAGCAGATTATCTGGTCATTATCACATTGCTGTTTGTGGGACCTTGTTGTGTGCAATTTGGCTGCCGCATTTCCTGACATTACTGCACTTCAAAAGTGCTTCATTTGCTGTAAAGCACTTTGGGACATCCTGAGGTAGTGAAAGGTGCTATATAAATGCAAGTCTTTCTTTCTTTACACAGTGCCGCATTAGCGGGGTAATTTTGACTCTGGGAGAGTGTAAAACGGGTGATATAGATTCAACTGGCCAACTTCAATGGAAATGAAAATCGGGGGAGATGTACAACGGGTGGCTGAATCGATATCGCCCGTTTTACTCTATCGTAAAAAGTCACAATTACCCCTGTTGTACGTGTAAAGTCATACTCCTGTTCGTAGGGAGTGAGTGCTCACTTACGAGGCTGATCTTTGACACTGAGCATGAGAGAAATATCCGTGGAGCCTAAAAATATCACAATTTCAATTGTCAAGTGGAGGTTCCTGCAAACGCAACACAGATTTCTAAGAGAATGCTTAAAAAAATGACACTGATAACAATTTTCTTGATTATGTTTACTGCATTCTGTTAAACCTGGAACTCACTTCAGGGAATCATTCCATTAAATTAAGATAAACAAGGCATTGGCTCTTTGAAGCGAACAAAGATTAACTGATCATTTAGCAAGTTAAAATTCACTTGATCATCATTGTCCTTGTAATTCAGTTACAAGCTGTACTACCTGGCATTACCACCAGGTGGCAGAAATGGTCTTTGCAGCTGGACTTTTGGTAAATGCCCCACAGGACTGGATATAACTTTGCACTGCATGTGTGGTAGAACATGACTTATGAACACTGGACACCTCGCTGCACGGTTTAAGATGCCAGATTGTGGTGAATATTGTGACCATTTAAAAACATATTTTAGCAAAATGACTCTCAGGGCATTAATTGGGGAACGCAATGTGAAAGTACACATTGCCCATTTCCCTCCTTGTTCTACCCTTGCCTCAGTGAAACACCCAGTTAAGAATGGTAGTGATTTCACAGCACAGAATTGAGCAACAAGCCAACAGGAAATGTGTGGCCCACGGCCAATGCCTGCGAATCTTCACCAAGGATCTGCGCGATATAGGGTTGCCAACCCGCCAGGATTGCCCTGGAGTCTCCAGGAACTGAAGATTAGTCTCCAGGACACTGCTGCGAGCAGCCCAGGAGAAAAATCATAGGGGCATTAAAAAAAAATGTTCTTTGAACACTTCTGTTTATTAGTTATAAAAAATATTGGAAATGGGAAAAAAGGCTGTTTGGCCACAAGGGGTGCTAAAACTTCCATGAACACTTCCAACCAGAGTTGCCAACTCTAGTGTGACAGGTAATGGAAGTCGCTAATACTGTGTCAGTCAGAGGGCGTGTCAGTCAGACTGCTGGCTGGTTACCTGATTGAATCCTCATCTGTAGGAAAATGTCCAAAGGCGTTTTCACAGGAGCACAATCAGACAAAATTTGGCGCCAAGCCAAAGGAGAAGATATTAGGACAGGTGACCAGAAGCTCGGTCAAAGAGGCAGGTTTAATGGACCGTCTTTAAGGTGCAGAGAGAAGTGGAGAGGTTTAGGGAGGGAATGCCAGAGCTGAGGGCCCAGGCCGCTGAAGGCACAGCCGCCAATGGTGGGGCGATGAAAATCGAGGTTGCGCAAGAGGCTAGAATTATATACCTTTGACCTCTCTCCCTCACCAAATTCGTGCACTTCCATCTTCTCTACTTTCCCAGGAAAGTTATGAGACTTCTTTTGCATGGGCAGGGGGCACTATTATTCTCAGTGTGACTTAAAAAAAAACAGAATTAGCTCTGGACTTTCCCACTGCACCTGCACAAAGAGCATTTCAGATATGAATCTGCACCCAGGACAATCAGCTGAACTTGCCTCCACACCTCCCTCTCCCAGCACACACAGGTGGGAAGCTCACAATGCAAAAAAAATTACACCGCTCAAGTTTTTTTTTTTTAATTTTCAGGATTCAACACACGTTCTGGTGAAATCCTTGTGTCTTTTTGTACGTTGCTTGCCTCCACGAGGCCGTGAATCACAGTTACTCCCACTGGGATTCTGCAGCGCTGAACGGTACGAATATGCTTCAGGGAATCAATTCAATACATGTGGTAAAATAAGAGCCAAGTGTAAAGGTTTGTTCCATTAGGAGCCGTACAATCACTTTGTTTCACGACGGATTCATTTCCCCTATCTATCATCCTTTGTGTGTCAGCCTTGGCTCAGTTGGTAGCAGGCTTGCCTCTGAGCCAGAAGTTGTGGGTTCAAACCCCACTCCACAGATCTGAGCACATAATCGAGGCTGACACTCGAGTGCAGTACTGAGGGAGTGCTGCACTGTCGGAGGAGCCGTCTTTCGGATGGATGTTAAACCGAGGCCCTGTCTGCCCTCTCAGGTGGACGTAAAAGATCCACTGATTATCTTAAACAAAGAATACAACTATCACCTGTGTTTAACCAGTTGTAGAGTGGAGACTGACATGCCTGGCCTGGCACACCACACCACTTTCCATACCTCGGGAGCCTACTGTCAATAAGGGCAGACATCGATGACGAAGTTCAACACCGCCTTCAGTGTGCCAGTGCAGCCTTCAGTTGCCTGAGGAAGAGAGTGTTTGAAGACCAGGACCTCAAACCCAGCACAAGTTCATGGTCTACGGAGCAGTAGTGATACCCGCCCTCCTGTATGCTTCAGAGACATGGACCATGTACAGCAGGCACCTCAAAGCACTGGAGAGGTACCACCAACGCTGCCTCCACAAGATCCTGCAAATCCATTGGCAGGATAGGCGCAACAACGTCAGTGTTCTCGCTCAGGCCAACATCCCCAGTATCGAAGCTCTGACCACGCTCGATCAGCTCCGATGGACGGGCCACATCGTCCGCATACCCGATACAAGACTCCCAAAACAAGCGCTCTACTCGGAGCTCCGACACGGCAAAAGAGCCCCAGGTGGGCAGAGGAAACGCTTCAAGGACACCCTCAAAGCCTCCTTGAAAAGAGCAACATCCTCACCGACACCTGGGAATCCCTGGCCCAAGACCACACAAAGTGGAGGAGAAGCATCCGGGAAGGCGCCGAACACCTTGAGTCTCTTCGCCGGGAGTAAGCGGAAGCCAAGCACAAACAGCGGAAGGAGCGCACGTCAACCCAAGCACCCCACCCACCCGCCCCTTCAACCACCGTCTGCCCCACCTGTGACAGAGACTGTAGGTCCCGCATTGGACTCATCAGTCATCCTCGGTTCTGAGGGACTGCCTAAGAAGAAGAAGAAGAGGCACACCATAGCTCTACAGGGTACACTGCAGGTCATGGTGAGTAGACTCAGGGTATACTGAAGGTACACAGGGTACTGTTTAAGTTTACAGGTCATGCCGTGTATACTGAAGGTATATTGGGTACACTGAGAGTAAACCAGCAAAAGAACACGCACAGCACAGGGAGGGTTTAACACAGAGATAAGACAGAGGGGAGAGGAGCTTACAGAAAGAGGGAGGAAAAGAATCACTGACAGATGCAGAGAGAAAGTGGGTGTGTCAGCAAGATACACAGACAATAATGAAAGAAGGTGGGTGTGGCAGCGACAGATACAAAGACAGTGGCTGGAATTTTCCGGGGTGGTAGCGGGCACGATCGGAGGCAGGTCGGGTGGGAAGTTGTTATTTTTGGGAGCGGGTCGGGAACCCGCCGTCATCCTACTCCCACGCGCCTTTCCCCCAGGTGCGTCTGTCAGTGCGGACCCGACCCGACCGGCAGAGGTGGGCGGCCCAATTTAAATTATTAGTATCTAATTGGCAGACCCTTAAGAGTGGTTTTAATCTTACCTTTTAAATTTAACTGCATGGCCACGGGAAACAAGCTGCTCGAGAACCACGTCTGTCAACCTGAGGCGGGAGTTCAGTGGCCATTACTCCAGTTGATTAGTTGACATCAAATGTACTAAAAAAGCTTCCACCTGACAGATGATCACTTTCCTCAGTAGAAGCTGTTTCTCACTGCATTCCCAGCACAGATTCTACGGAAACTTTACATAAACATTGGATAAAACACCCAAGTAGCTACCTTGTGAATCTACTTGTGTGCCATCTTTCTCTTCTGCGTGCTTCTACGAGGTGCTAGCCCTGAGGCTTCAGCAGAGGTACAGGCAGCCTGCTCACTCCCCTGCTGCCAAGGAGCTGGAGAGCACCTTGCTGCATATCAATGGGGCCATGAGGACCCACGTGTACGCTGACATCCCTCCTAGAGAGGAGGTCAATGAGCCTCTGCCATCTATTCTCCATAGAGACCATGTGCTCCTATGAGTGGTGCATTAGCTGCTCCATGTAGGTGGCCATCCTATCCATGGAGGAGCCTACAGTCGCCATCGCCTGTGACATGGTTGGAGATGGACTCCTCCATTCTCTGAACATTTACAGACATTGCGCTTGCAAAACCTGTCAGAGCCCCCTGCTCTTCTTCCTGTACCTCCAGGATCGCCCTCTTTCTGGATGGCCCCCGAGGCTCAGCGTCTGCATGCAGTTGAGCAGAGCTGGGAGTTTCCTGCGGCCTCCGGCGAGGAGTCTCCACTACAGTCTCTGTCTCCACCATCTGCTCTTGCTCACTTGTGACTTGTGAGACACCAGGTGACAACACTACTCTATCTCGCATGGGCACCACCGAGGTGCGCTTATGTCTGGTGATGGTGCACCCTCAGAGGCTGGAGGCTCCTCTGAGGAGTCGTCTTCCTCTTCCTGCTGGACAGTGGCGAGGGGGGGGGGGCTCTTGATGGACCTGTGGGAGAGTAAATAGATGAGTTAAATATGTCGTATAAAGAATGGGTACAGATACCATTATGTACATGATGATCATTCAGTGGCTGCTGACATCAGTGCCCATATGAGTGACTGCTGTATGCCATGTAGTTGTATGATATGTAAATCTGTCACAAGGTTGCTGAGATGTCCCCCTCTCTCCGTCTCCCACCTCCAGCTGCTCGGCGACTCCAGATATTTCTAAAGCCGCCTCCTCTGCTGTTGAAAGATTTGCAAATGATGGAGGGCCACCGCCAGTTCTCGCCCTCTCCCTCTTATTGTGGGCTCTCTTTTCCTGCAAGGAGAGAAAGAAGAGAAGGTTGAGTGAGAGTGATGGAATGAGTGTAAGGAATGGATGGGTTAGATCTTTAGAGGGTGACTATGATGGAGTGGGGTACCAAAGCCAAGTGGCCTCCTTGTGTATTGTTAGTTAGTATGATTGCACTAGGATGCGGGTGAGTGTGATGGGTGGCTAGTCAGATGGGGATGTGATAATGTAGATAGAGAGGGGTGGGTGGACGTGCAAGGTAAGTTGGTGTGAGTAAGGATGTGCAGGGGTAGGTCTGGGAAGGCAGAGTGATGGGGATGTGATGAGAGGCACAGCAGGATGAGGTTGAGTGTGGCTTTGTACTTACCTTTCCTGATCTAATGAAATAATTGAAACGTTTGTGGCACTGCATCCAGGTCCTCCTGACAACATCCCTGCTAGTGACCCCCTCTGCTATCTCCCAACCAGGCTGTTTTGGTGTCCTCGGGAGGTCTCTTCTGCCCATTGGAAGGGAAGAAGACCTCCCTGCGTGCTCTGTCTCCCTCCATAAACATATGGAGGGAGTCATCGGCGAACCTGGGTGTAACCCTCTGCCTCTGTGCAGTCATTGTCAGTGTTTGCAGCACTCCAATACTGTAGTGCACTGACAGCACTATGTTAGATTAAACTTCAAATCCAATGTGGGCATGGCCCCTTTAAAGACCCCGGCTGAAAACGCTTCATTGATGACATCACCAGACCCGCACCATTTAATTGGGCTGGGTAACGCGCAGGGCGGGCTTAATGGGCCCTATTAAGGGAAAGTCATTTTTAGCAGCGGGATGGAGCCAGCCATGGGGTCGCAACCAGCCACGGACACCGCCCACACCGGACCCGCCCAGGTAGGCAAAATTCCAGCCAATAATGAGAAAGTGGATGGAAGCCGAGGAAGAGCAGAAGACAAACAGAAAGGCAGAGAATAGTAGATGGATAGTATTAGAGTGGGAAACAAGTAGAAGGACAAGTACTGAAAAAGTGACACTTACTATTTTTATTTTTATCTGCAAACAGCATTGCTGGAGATCAATCAGTATTCATGTACTTTCCTTTCCCACAGAAGGCTTTCCCAGGTAAGCTGGTGGTATTTGCAGCCATTACCCTGAGGCATCAAACGAATTGTTCCCATTACCAATAAGAAAGTTTAAACTCCCTTTCCTTCTGGGCATGTCAGTAATTCAGTGGAAATGGAATGACCTACATAATTCGGCAATCAGTCAAGCATACTGTACAAAGAAAAGTGCCTGTGGATTTTTCGATTGGCTGTTAGACTTCTTCATGAATCCTAACCTTGTTCCAAAGGTTGGCATCACTGAAAGCTGATGTCTTTGGTGGTGATTCATGTACTCGAAAAGACACACATGTGATTGATACTTTAATATAAATTTTTACTTTAGCACTAAAATATAAAGCACTGGGCAGTGCCGGAGCACATTAAGAATCATAGCGTTTTCCAGCATTAGGCCCATCACACCTGTGCCGGCTCTCTGAATGAGCTATCCACTTAGTCGCATTCTTCCTCCCTTTACCCATATCATTCTTCATTTTTCTTTTTCAAATATTTATCCACTTCCCTTTTTAAAAGCTATGATGAATTCTGCTTCCACCACCATTTCATGTCCTAACAACCCTCCGTGTAAAGAAAAATAGCTCCTAATCTCTCCCTTCGTTCTTTTAGTGATGATCTTAATTTTATGCCGTTACTGACTCACCAACCAGATGTCAAGTTGTGTCTGATAACTCTCCTGTAAAGTGCCTTGGGATGTTTTACCACGTTAAAGGCATGATATAAACGCAAGTTGTTGTGGAAATAGCTTTTCTTGATGTACTTTATCATAAAAACCTTTTACAATTTTGAACATCTCTATTATATATTTTAAACTTTTTTGCTGTATTGAAGAGTCCCAGGCTGGAATTTTGCCTACCTGGGCGGATCCGGTGCGGGCGGTGTCCATGACGGGTCACGACCCCGCTGCTGGCTTCATCCCGCTGTTGAAATGAACTTACCTTAACGGGGCCTATTAAGCCCGCCCAGAGCGTTACCCAGCCCAATGGGATGGAGCGGGCCTGGTGACGTCATTTGTGACGTGTTTTCAGCCGGGATCTTTAAAGGGGCCATGGCCACATTAGATTTGAAGTTTAATGTAACATAGCGCTGTCAGTGCACTACAGCATTGGAGTGCTGCAAACACTGGCAATGACTACACAGAGGCAGAGGGCTACACCCAGGTTCTCCGATGACTCTCTCCATATGCTTATGGAGGGAGTCAGAGCACGCAGGGAGGGCCTTTTCCCTTCCCATGGGCGGAAGAGACCTCCCCAGGAGACCAAGACAGCCTGGTTGCAGGTTGCAGAGGAGGTCACCAGCGGGCATGTGGTCAGGAGGACCTGGGTGCAGTGCCGCAAACGTTTCAATTATCTCATTAGATCAGGAAACGTTAGTACAAAACCACACTCAACTGCATCCTGCTGTGCCTCTCATCACTCTGCCTTCCCTACCCTACTCCTGCACGTCCTTACTCCTTGCATACACACCCATCCCTCTCTCTCTATCTACATTATCACATCCCCATCTCACTAGCCACCCCTCACACTCACCCTCATCCTTGTTCAATTATACCAACTAACAACACACAAGGGTAGCCGCTTGGGTGTTTTCTCCAATGTTTATGTAAAGTATCTGTTAATGTGGTGTCAAACATAAAAATCTTTAATTTCAACACTGGACAAATTTCTGTGCACCTTTGGATGTGGCTTAGTGAATTGCAGTGAATGATGAGACATAACGGTACCCCTCCGCAATGGTGATGAGTGTGAAAGGAATGGCTTGGGCATTGTAGGGATGCTTTATGGTGCTGGTGGGGGGTGGTGCCAACCTGGCGCATCATGTGGCAGCCATATGGGTGTACAGCATCAAGTGAAGTAAATCTGGCCATGGTGAGGCCCTCCCTGGCCTCCAGGGCAGCAATGTGCTTGGGTGCTGATGCCCGTGTCCTGTGCAGCATCAGGTGATTGTGGAGAAGGTTGGTGTTGTTGTTGGTGCTGCTGGTGTGCCTGGTGCTGCTGGTGTTGGGGCTCATCGTGGTCGGATTCTGAGGATCAAAGTGAGGCAATATAAACGGCATCCATGTTGATGGAATAGATGGCAGGTGAAGTAGAGATGACAGAAGCATTCTGTCAATGGTGAGAGAGTTCTTCCAATGAGGTGACACTGGATGGAGACTTTGCTGGAAACACTTGCAGCCTGCAGAATCTGTGCTGGAAATGGACTGAGCAACAGCTTCTGCCTGAGGAAAGTGATCACCTGTCAGGTGGGAGCTTTTACTTTACATTTGACGCTGTCAAGTAATCAGCTGGAACAATGACCACGGAACTCCCGCCTCAAGGTTGACAGATGTGGTTCCCGAGCTGCATGAATCCCGTGGCCATGCAGGGAAATTTAAAAAGTAAGTGAAGAAAGGCTCTTAAGTGCCTGTAAACTACCTGATAATGGTTTCAATTGGGTTGCCCGCCGCTGCCGGTCGGGTCGGCTCCACGATGACGGACGCACCTGGGAGAAAGGCGCGTGGGAGCGAGATGACAGCGGGTTCCTGACCCACTGTCAAAAATAGCAACTTTCCCACCTGACCCGCCACCAATCGTGCCCGCTACCACCCCGGAAATTTCCAGCCCCAGTGTTTCTAATCTCTCTTCACAACTAAGCCTCTCATCCCTAGTATCATCTTAGTATTACATACTATTTACAACACAGAAACACACCATTCGGCCTCACAGGTCCATGCCGGTGTTTATGCTCCACACAAGCCCCCTCGCACCTTACTTCATCTCATCCTATCAACATGTCCTTCTATTACTTTCTCCTCATGTACTTATCTAGCTTCCCCTTAAATGCATCTCTGCTATTCGCCTCAACTACTCCTTGAGGTAGCAAGTTCCATATTTTAATCACTCTCCGGCTAAAGAAATTTCTCCTGAATTCCTTATTGGATTTATTGATGACTATCTTATATTTATGGCCCCTAGTTTTGTTCTCCCCCGCAATTGGAAACATATTCTCTACGTCTAACCTATCAAACCCCTTTATAATTTTAAAGACCCCTATCAGGCCACCTCTCAAGTCTTCCCTTTTCCAGAGAAAAGATCCCCAGCTTGTTCAGTCTTTCCTGATAGTTATAACCTCTCAATTCTGGTATCAGCTTGTAAAATGTTTTGCATCTTCTCCAGTGCTTCCATATCCTTTTTGTAATATGGAGCTCAGAACTGAGCACAGTACTGTAAGTGTGGTCTAACCAAGGTTCGGTATAAGTTTAACATAACTGCTCTTCTGTACTCTCTCCATGGCTTTCACGTCCTGCCTAAAGTAAGGCGCCCAAAACTGGACACAACATTCTAACGGCAGCCTAACTAATGATTCTTGTACTCTTAGTATTACTTTGTTTCATTTGTATGCTATAACCCTGTTTATAAAACCTAGGACCACATATGCTTTTTTGTTTCCAACAGATTTTTGGTTCTGGTGCCACTGGGTGGATTCAACTTTTAAAGATTTGTATATCTAAGTCTCTCTGCTCCTCCACTCCTTTTAAAGTTTTACCATTTAGTGTATATCTCCTCCTTATTCTTCCTCACAAAATTTAACATCTCACATTTCTCCTGATTAAATGTCCTACATTACAACAATGACTACACTTCATTCAAACATATGGAAATGATGGACAGGAAAAGACCCACTGGTCCACCTAGCCTGACCCATACAGTTGTGATGTCTTGTGCATCATGATACAGGCACTCCCCACCCACCCCGAGCCATGTAATTTACTGGGAGAGGTGAAAAAACAGATAAATACCCAGGCCAATTAAGGGGAAAAAAATCATTCCATTGGCTGTAAAGCACTTTGGGATGTGCTGAGGTCATGAAAGACACTATATAAATGCAAGTTCTTTCTTTAAATTTTATCCACTATCTATCAGTCCATTCTACAACCCATCTACGTCCTCCTTAAGTCACTTAAAGTTCTTTCAATGTCATCCACATTTGTGCCCACTACAACTAAGTCGAGATATTTATATATATCCTGAAAACGGTTGCAACATGACTGGAGAATGGGGGAAAAAAAAATCACCTTACCTTCTTGTAGAGGCTCCTCAAATCTCGATATTGCCACATGCTGTTCAGGACCTGAGACGCTGCCTTCACCACCTTTGGCGAGTGTCTGTGTGTAAAATGCCACAGCACAAGTTAGAAACCACATAACCCTTTGGCTGGCAGGATTGGCATGACTGAAAATGTCAAGAAAAGAAAAACGGAGTGTGGTCTTTTAGAGAAAAAAAGGAATGAAGCAGACACACCAAGTTGGTATGAATCTGTCATCTTCAGATTTGTTATCTAGCAGGCTTTTTGCTTCAAATTAAGGCTGAAATAAATAAGTCTGAACAAATGGGTTCTAAAGGTTAATGTAGTGTATGATTGATTTTGCTCAGTAGTTGGAACTTGAACATCTACATATTTACTCTCCGTGACAAAATGTTGAATCGCTGCTCTCCTTTAACACATCAGGCTGATTGGGATGAATCTGCATTTGATTGGTAAGAACACCAGTGTAGGGATGACTGATCTGTTGTGAGAATTTGAGATGCTCACAGTCATTGGGTACAAGGACCAAGGGGAGAGAGCAGAGCCCCGCCCAGGGTTTTGGACCAGAGTGTGTTGGAAATTTCTAAACATGAACCTGGTACCAAATGTCTGTTTTTTTTTGTTGCATAGTACAAGTCAATTGGCTCCCAATTGTCAGCGGTAGGTCAGTGGTAGCACTCTCACCTCTGAGTCAGAACGGCGTGGGTTCAAGTCCCATTCCAGAGAGTTGAGCCCATAATCTAGGCTGACACTCCGGCCGACACTCCAGTGCAGTACTGAGGGAGTTCTGCACTGTCGAAAGTGCTATTTTTTTTTGGATGAAACGTTAAACCAAAGTCCTGTGTACCCTCTCAGGTGGATGCAAAAGATCCGATGGCTCTATTTCGAAGAAGAGCAGGAATATTTTCCCTGGCGTCCTGGCCAATATTTATCTCTCAACCACCGTCATGAAAACAGATTTTCTAGTCGTTATCTCATTGCTGTTTGTGGGAGCTTGCTGTGCATAGATAGGCTGTCGTGTTTCCTACATTACAACAGTGACGACACTTCAAAAGCACTTCACTCGCCGAGGTCATGAAAGCTGCTATCTAAATGCAAGTCTGTCTTTCTTTCTTTCCTTCCTTCCATTTCCTTCTGTGCCTTACAACGTGAAGGCATTTTTTGCAAACATCAGAACGCCGGGCAGTTTCTATCTCTTGCCCTGTCTCGAACTGTCTAAAAGTAGCAATAGCTCCCATCCCAACATCTGCTGCGGGAGAACAGATCATGTTGTCACTTCATTCTGAAATGGAGTCTGTCATGAATCTTATCATTCATGAAGAAATGACTCATGAAATAACACTGGGCGGCCAGCTGGTGGCGCCGTCCAAGGAGTATAAATACTCGGGCGTGGGCCCAGCTTGCCCAGGACGTTTTTGTAACCAGGAACTAGTGATGTAACTGGAATCTCATGGTTGTGAAACAGTTGATTAAAGCCTTGTTTTATACTCAAATCAAGTGCTTAGTAGTTTTCTTACATCAGAGTCTCTGGCTACAAAGACAGGGGAAAAAAAAAGAGTACCGGGGCAAATGGGTACGCTTGATTTGAATTCATTAAAAGAAAACTTTAATACCAGATGGAATGCGAGCCATGCAGAGACGTTTATCAAATCAAATCAACGATTGTCTGGCAGGCTCTCTGTGTGTTTGATGCTTTTGAAACTTGGGTGCAGATTACAGAACTACAGAGCAGCTCGTGGCTGAAGATCAATGCCAAGCAAATTATTCTGGCAATGCCGAGGGTTTCAGGTGAGAAGTTGGTTGGCTCCTTTATTGTGGTGAAACAGTCGACCCCCCCCAAGGCACCCCACTGTTCTTGATGCTTAATTCTGATTTTCCTTCTTGTTCCCTCCCTCTTATATCAGCTCACCGCTGATGTAGATTCTGGCAAGACACTTGTATAAACTGTTACTGCTGAAAACCAAATGCGACGACGTTACAAATGAAATCATCGGCGGGGGTTACGTTGCTGCTAAGTGTCTGCATTTTTATTTAAGTGTCTTGAGAAGCATAACATTTTACTTCCATCTTCTGGCAGATCAATGTGTGGATCTTATGACATTTCAGGCTGGGTTTTCCGACATGAAAACAAACCACGCCGTAAAGGGAGTCATCAATGGTGGGTGGAATTCATGGTTCAGGAGCTGAAATTTATTGAAAAGGGACATTCCTACACTGAGGGGCTAATATTCTGAATAGGCATTGGCGGTGAGGGGTGGGGAGCCTCGCTCGCTGCCAGGGTATATCGTACAATGGGGGGGGGAGGAGCACCATGCTAACCACCTTTCGCAAAGTGGACTTGGAAAATTGCCCCTTAAATGTCTGCCTCCAATCAACAGAGTCCAAAGCATGAAAAGAGACAAGGGGATAGATTTTGACTTTATAGTCGGCAGCCCGTTTTACATCTCCCGATTTTTATTTCCATTGACTTCAATGGGGAGAGATATAAAACGGGCTGCCGATTCGCTATCACCCGTTTTACACTATCACACAGTCAAAATTACCCCAAGAAGAGGTGCCGGAGACGCATTAATAAGGGGCACGTAAATCTCCCTATCTTCAGATTGTGAGGCAATTCAGCAGAATGACACTTTCCCCTTTAATCAAGCCACTAGAAGAAATTTAAAATGTTAACAGCAATTACCCAACCAATTTGCAGTTAAAAGCTGAGCATTGGACATGGATGATTTGGTACCAAACAGAGACAGACTTTGTAGAACATACAAGAGATGAAAATGGCAGCTGAGGCTTTTGCTCTCTATCAAGCTGTGATTTCAAATAAACCCAGATATGGGAATATACCAGATCAAAAATGTTGGGCCCAACACACTGCAGTTTTTACTGAACTCACAGCTGGGAAGGCGGGTTGAATTTTTCTTCTGTTTTAATATGAATCAATATTAATTATTCTGGAACCAAATTGCTACTTTCAATTCGGAAATAAGAAGGCATCAAAGTAAAAACTTTGGACTCGAAAAGATCCGATCAGATGTGGCGCATTATGGCTTTAGAAGCGGGCCTGTCTCAACCTGATGGAGGTGCTGAGTGTCATGTGGTATAAAATTGAAGTGTTTAAGATGATTAAAGGATTTGAAAGTGTAGATAGAGAGAAACTATTTCCTCTGTTGGGGACTCAGAACAAGGGGGCATAACCTTAAAATTAGAGCTAGTATGTTCAGGAGTAATGTCAGAAAGCACTTCTTCACATAAAGGGTAGTGGAAATCTGGAACTCTCCCCCGCAAAAAGCTGTCAATTGAAAATTTCAAAACGGAGATTGCTAGATTTTTGTTAGGCAAGGATATCAAGGGTTACGGGATCAAGGCGGATGAATGTGTGGCAGGAAAGCTGGTGCAGTACGGAGGGCTTTAGATTCCTAGGACATTGGGACCAGTTCTTGGGGAGGTGGGACCTGTACAGGCCAGATGATTTGCGCCTCAACGGAGCCGGGACCAATATCCTCACGGGGGGTTTGCTAGTGCTGTTGGGAGGGTTTAAACTAATTTGGAAGGGGGATGGGCACCAGGATATAGCATTCGAAAGGAGAAACAAGGTGAACAAAGGATTGGGAGAGACAAATAGCACCAGAGTAAGAAATAGAATGGTATTAGGTGGGGTCAGACTAAGAGAGAATACAAGAAGGTCAAATATAGGTTTACAGTGCATGTGTGTGAACGCACGAAGCGTGGGAAATAATGTTGGTGAGCTGCAGGCGCAAATAGACACATGGGAATATGATGGTAGACCCATCGTTTCAGCCTGTTCTTGCCCCACGGAACTTATCTCTTCCTATCTCAACTCTATTTTTTCTCCCCTTGTCCAGTCTTTTCCCACCTACATCCGCGACTCTTCCGACGCCCTCCGCCACTTTAACAGTTTCCTGGCCCCAACTGTCTCCTTTTCACTATGGGTGTACAATCCCCCTACACCTCCATCCCCCACCAGGACGGCCTGAGGGCGCTCCGCTTCTTCCTTGAAAAGTGGCCCAACCAGTCCCCATCCACCACCACCCTCCTCCGCCTGGCTGAACTTGTTCTCACATTGAACAACTTCTTCTTTGACTCCACTCACTTCCTCCAAATCAAAGGTGTTGCTATGGGAACCCGCATGGGTCCTAGCTATGCCTGCCTTTTCGTGGGATATATGGAACACTCTTTGTTCCAGTCCTACTCAGGTTCCCTCCCTCACCTCTTTTTCCGGTACATTGATGACTGTATCGGTGCCATTTCCTGCTCTCGCCCCGAACTAGATAACTTCATTCACTTTGCTTCCAATTTCCACCCTTCCCTCACCTTCACATGGTCCATCTCCGACTCTTCCCTTCCCTTCCTCGACTTCTCCGTCTCCATCTCTGGGGATAGGTTATTGACAAACATTCACTACAAGCCCACTGACTCCCACAGCTACCTGGATTACACTTCCTCCCACCCCGCCTCCTGTAAGGACTCAATTCCATTCTCCCAGTTTCTCCGTCTCCGCCGCATCTGCTCTGATGATGCCACCTTCCATACCAGTGCTTCCGACATGTCTTCCTTTTTCCTCAGCCAAGGATTTCCCTCTACTGTGGTTGACACGGACCTCGACCGTGTCCGTTCTATCTCCCGCACTTCTGCCCTCACCCCTGCCCTTCCCTCCCAGAACCATGATAGGGTTCCTCTTGTCCTCACCTTTCACCCCACCAGCCGCCACATTCAATGGATCATCCTCCGCCATTTCCGCCACCTCCACTGTGATCCCACCACCAAACACATCTTCCCCTCACCTCCCCTTTCAGCATTCCGAAGGGAGCGCCCCCTCCGCCACACCCTGGTCTACTCCTCTATCACTCCCAACACCCCTTCCCCTGGCACCTTCCCGTGCAAGCGCAGGAGATGCAACACATGCCCTTATACCTCTCCCCTTCCCACTGTCCAGGGTCCCAAACACCCCTTCCAGGTGAAACAGCGATTTACTTGTACTTCTTGCAATTTAGTATACTGTATTCGCTGCTCACAATGCGGTCTCCTCTACATTGGGGAGACCAAACGCAGATTGGGTGACCGCTTTGCAGAACACCTCCATTCAGTCCGTAAGGGGGACCCCGAGCTTCCGGTCGCCTGTCATTTTAATTCTCCGCTCCACTCCCACTCAGACCTCACCATCCTCGGCCTCTTGCACTGTTCCACTGAAGCTCAGCGTAAGCTCGAGGAACAGCACCTCATCTTTCGATTAGGCACTCTACAGCCTTCTGGACTCAACATAGAGTTCAACAATTTCAGATCAAAACCTCGGCCCCTATCCTATATATATTTTTTATCCACACCTTTTGTTTGTGTCTTTTCTTCTCTCCCACATGGCAGCTGTCTTTCATTCTGCCAGCACAATTTACACTTCATCTAGAGCCAGCCCCTGTTTCTTAACCTGTCCCATTACCATCTCGTTTTGCCTTGAATATCTCTTAATCTCTCCTGCCTTCTATCCTATCACAGACCTTCCATTTTGTTCTTTCATCCCCTCCCCACATTCCCAGCCCCTACACTTGCTTAAAAATCTGTTCCATTTCCTGCTTTTTTCCAGTTCTGACGAAAGGTCATCGATCTGACTCTGTTTCTCTCTTCACAGATGCTGCCTGACCTGCTGAGTATCTCCAGCATTATCTATTTTTATTTCAGATTTCCAGCATCTGCAGTATTTTCTTTTTGTATGGGAAAACTATGTTGTGGCGATAAAGGAGACCTGGCTCAAAAAAGGGCAGGATTGGGTACTAAATATTCCTGGATATAAGGTGTTCAGGAAAGATAGGGAAGGAAAAAAAGGAGGTGGGGGGTGACAGTATTGATTAAGGAGAATATTACAGAGCTGGAGAGAGAGGATGTCCTGGAGGGGCCAAGGACAGAATCTATTTGGTTAGAGTTAAGAAACAACAGAGGTGCCATTACACTACTAGGTGTATTCTATAGGCCACCAACTAGTGGGAAGGATGCAGAGGAGCAAATTTGCAGGGAAATTACAGAAAGGTACAAGAACTATAGAGTAGTGGTAATGGGGGACTTCAACTATCCTAATCGGGATAGTAATAGTGTAAAGGGCAGAGAGGGGGAAGAATTTCTGAAGTGCGTTCAGGAGAACTTTCTTGATCAGTATGTTTCCAGCCCAACGAGGAAGGAGGCATTGCTGGATCTGGTTCTGTGGAATGAGGTGGGTCAAGCGGAGCAAGGGAACATTTAGGGAACAGTGATCATAGTATCAGAAAGTTTAGATTAGCTATGGAAAAGGACAGGGAGCAATCTAGAGTAAAAGTACTTAATTGGAGGAAGGCCAATTTCAGTGTGTTGAGAATGGATCTGACCCGACCCGGGTAAATTGGAACCAAAAATTGGCAGGCAAAACTGTAATCGAACAATAGGCTGCCTTTAAAGAGATGATTCGGGTACAGTCGATGTACATTCCCATAAGGGGGAAAGGTAGGGCAACCAAAGTCAGAGCTCCCTGGATGGCGAAAGAGACAGAGAATAAGATGAAGCAGTAAAAGGGGGCAGATGTCAGGTTGAGAATACAAGTGAGAACCGGGCTGAATATAGAAAGTTCAGAGGGGAAGTGAAAAAGGAAATAAGAGGGGCAAAGAGAGTGAGGGAATTTAAAAGTCTTTTATAGGCATATAAATAGTAAACGGGTAGTAAGAGGAGGGGTGGGGCCGATTAGGGGCCAAAATGGAGACCTACTCGTGGAGGCAGAGGGCATGGCTGAGATACTAAATTAATACTTTGCATTTGTCTTCAACAAGGAAGAAGATGCTGCCAAAGTCATAGTGAAAAAGGAGATAGTTGAGATACTGGATGGGATAAAAATTGATAAAGAGGATGTACTAGAAAGGCTGGCTGTACTTAAAGTAGATAAGTCACCAGGACTGGATGGGATGCATCCTATGATACCGAGGGAAGTAAAAATGGAAATTACGGAGGTACTGGCCATAACCTTCCCATCCTCATTAGATATGGGGGTGGTGCCAGAGGACTGGAGAATTGCACATGTTACAACCTTGTTCAAAAAAGGGTTTAAGGATAAACCCAGCAACTACAGGCCAGTCAGTTCAACCTCGGTAGTGGGGAAGCTTTTAGAAATAAAAATTACAGTCACTTGGAGAAGTGTGGATTAATTAAGGAAAGCCAGCATGGATTTGTTAAAGGCAAATCATGTTTAATTAACTTGATTTTTGATGAGGTAACAGAGAGGGTTGATGAGGGCAATGCGGTTGATGTGGTGTACATGGACTTCCAAAAGGCGGTTGATAAAGTGCCACATAATAGGCTTGCCAGCAAAGTTGAAGCCCATGGAATAAAAGGGACAATGGCAGCATGTATGTGAAATTGGCTAAGTGACTGGAAACAGAGAGTAGTGGTGAACAGTTGTTTATCAGACTGGAATAAGGTACACAGTGGGGTTCCCCAGGGGTCGGTACTAGGACCACTGCTTTTCTTGATACATATTAATGACTTGGATGTACAGGGCACAATTTTAAAATCTGCAGATGAAACAAAACTTGGAAGTATAATCAACAGTGAGGAGGATAGTGATAGACTTCAGGAGGACATAGACAGGCTGGTGGAATGGGCGGCCATGTGGCAGATGAAATTTAACGCAGAAAAGTGCAAAGTGATACATTTTGGTAGGAAGAACGAGGAGAGGCAATATAAACTAAAGGGTACAATCCTAAAGGGGGTGCATGAACAGAGAGACCTGGGGGTATATGTGAACAAATTATTGAAGGTGGCAGGGCAGGTTGAGAAAGTGGTTAAAAAAGCATATGGGATACTGGGCTTCATAAATAGAGGCATAGAGTATAAAAGCAAAGAAGTTATGATGAACCTGTATAAAACATTGGTTTGGCCTCAATTGGAGTATTGTGTCCAATTCTGGGCACCGCACTTTAGGAAGGATGTGAAGGCCTTAGAGAGGGTGGAGAAAAGATTTACAAGAATGGTTCCAGGGATGAGGGACTTCAGTTACATGGATAGACTGGAGAAGCTGGGGTTGTTCTCCTTAGAGCAGAGAAGGTTGTGAGGAGATTTGATAGAGGTGTTCAAAATCATGAGGGGTCTAGACAGAGTAGATCGAGAGATACTGTTCCCATTGGTGGAAGGGTCAAGAACCAGAGGACACAGATTTAAGGTGATTGGCAGAAGAACCAAAGGCGACATGAGGAAAAGCTTTTTGACGCAGCGAGTGGTTAGGATCTGGAATGCACTGCCTGAAAGGGTGGTGGAGGCAGACTCAATCG
The DNA here is from genome assembly GCF_052327205.1 of Somniosus microcephalus. Classification (NCBI taxonomy): domain Eukaryota; kingdom Metazoa; phylum Chordata; class Chondrichthyes; order Squaliformes; family Somniosidae; genus Somniosus; species Somniosus microcephalus. The sequence goes on along the minus strand of NC_140991.1, from coordinate 279,498,505 downwards.
TGGCTTTCAAAAGGAAATTGGATAAGTATCTGAAGGAAAAAAGATTGCAGGGCTACGGGGAAAGGGCGGGGGAGTGGGACTAACTGAAATGCTCTTGCAGAGAGCCGGCATGGACTCGACGGGTCAAATGGCCTCCTTTTGTGCTGTAACCATTCTATGATTCTATGGGCTAGAAATTCGACTGCTCATTAGCGTCTGCGGGGGGCGGTATAGGGCGCTAAGGGGTTATTCTCCTCAGCATTGGCCGTTGCCGTTAAGGGAGGGAAGGAGCCTGCACGGAACATTGTGCAGCGCTCTACCGCTACCGCCCCTCTTGCTCCGTTTAGCATTCCAAGGGAAGTGGTAGCGCTCCACTTCCCTGCTGGAGCGCTAAACCAGAAGTTCGCGTCGAATTCAATTGTGTCGTGCCCGGCGATATTTCCCGCAAAAGTTGTTACGCCAAATGGGGCGCTACGCAATTTCTAGCCCTATGATTCTAAGATACAGATCAGCCATGATCTAATTGACTGGAGGAACAAGCTGGAGGGGCTGAATGGTCTATTCCTGTATCTTATTTTCTTTCCCCTCAGCTTGGCAACAAGCCATGCAGAATGCCAAGGCAAGTAGGCCATTGGCAATCAGCAAAAACCCACCAGGGATGGCACAAAAATCTCTCAAAAAAGTGACCCAACAGAGGAGGAGGTAAATTAATTTGAGTAGGACCAGGTGCGCTCTGTACCATGCACCTGTCTTGGGAGTAAAGCGCTGTATTATTCACAACAATGAGACGGGCCTGGGAAAGATGAACCTGCTAAACACATCAATAGGGATTTCCATAGTATTTACAGCACAGAAACAGGCCATTCAGCCCAACAGGTCCAGGCCAGGGAATTTATTACTAAACAAATACTAATGTGGTTAATCGTGTAAATTAAACATGTATCTAACAGCAGGGATTATTGAACTAGACGTATACTGGGTGTATAAATTTGTCTTGGGCAGTAGGACATAATGGGCGATAGCGAATAGACTGCCGGATTTACACCCCACCCGACTGAAGTCAATGGAAAAGAAAACCGGGAAGAGTTGCAAAAACAGGCTGCTGAGTCGCAATTTAACACTCCCGCCCAAGACCAAAATATAGCCTCATTATATCTTCAATGATTTCTCAGTCTGCTACGAGTTCAGGTTTTTCACACCTCAAACCCTTTTAACTAAAAGGGTTTAACTGATAACAAAGGCAAAGGATTCTTGCCTGGGGCAGGTGGCGCTCCATGTTCACAATCGGTCGCCTAACCCATGTAAATGCTCAAATGACACCACCGTGCGTTCTTGCTGGATAGGAGAGACCGGCTATGCTGCACCTACCCTGAGTTATTGGTACAGTGGAAGGAAAGTCAGCCCTTTGGTGGTTCTTCAACTTTTTTAATTCATCTCCTAAAAAGTTATTCACAATGGTGCAAAATCTGGGCTCATGACTTTCAGATCTGACAGCCAAAGGTTTCTGTAATGATGAATGGAACACTTTCCCAGCTATGCACATCACACCAATCTACCCAAAGCTATCATTTCTACACTGGGTTTTGTGGTGTTTATTTTCTGTGCAACACCCTCATCCTTGAGTACCTGTCTTGAAGATGCATCACTGTTGGGCAGACTCAACCCAGCTCTGACAAAAGGGCCCCTTAACTAGGCCCTAAATTGGTAATGTCACCCAGAGACATCATAGGATGGCTTGTGTGGGCAAAGCTCATACTGGTTTTCAGTGGAGAGGAAGGGCTTTTCTGAGGCTGGGTCCAAGGCACATTATTAGAGCAGAGTAGAGGGAGCTTTACTTTTCATCATCTCACCTTGCTATACCTAACCTGGGAGTGCTTGGTGCTGGATGGTCAAATTGCTCACTTGCCAGCACTGACATCACCTCACTGAGATAAGCACAACATTTGCAAAAATGTTCTAGACAGTTCTGTAATTAAGGAGTTCATTAGGGTGAATAATATTAGTCCTGAGGAATGGAACACTTTGTGTTTCAGGAACCCAGTGTCAGCATCAAGCTGGATTCAGGGTAAAGCTCCCTCTACATTCTCCCAAACAATGTGCCTCAGCCCCAACCTCAGAAAAGCAACATTGACATAGTGCCTTTAACACAGAGAAACATTACTTTACACAGGCCATACTTAAGCTGGTCAGAATCATAGAATCATAGAAATTTACAGCACAGAAGGAGGCCATTCGGCCCATCTTGTCTGTGCCGGCCAACAAGGAGCTAGCCACCCTAATCCCACTTTCCAGCACTTCGTCTGTAGCCTTGTAGGTTGTGGCACTTCAAGTGCATATCCAAGTACTTTTTAAATGCGATGAGGGTTTCTGCCTCTACCACCCTTTCAGGCAGTGGGTTCCAGACCCCCACCACCCTCTGGGTGAAAACATTTCTCCTCAAATCCCCTCTAAACCTCCAACCAATGACTTTAAATCTATGCCCTTTGGTTATTGCCCCTTCTGCTAAGGGAAATCGGTTCTTCCTATCCACTCTATCTAGGCCCCTCATAATTTTATACACCTCAGTTAGGTCTCCCCTCAGCCTCCTCTGTTCTAGTCAATTAGTGCTGGATTTGGGGCAGTTTTATGCTGTAGGTCCATTGCCCACTGGAACTTGGACTGCTCAGCTAATTTCATCAAGGACTCTTGCAGCCACGAGAGAAGATTTGAACCCCAGGTCCCAGAGGTGAAAAAGCCCGTGACTAACCCACTACACTGCACAGTTCCACTGTGCCATCTGGTTCCCCTCTCTGAATAGTATCTATAATGAGTTGGTTAATGAATTCAGTTGAATTTCTTTCTTTGTTATTTTAACAGTTGTTAACCTGTTATTTAAATGGGCTAATGGTTTCATTTAGATATCACGCAGAGAAATTTCAAACAATTTCATTTAACTAGCACGCAGAGGAATTTGAAACCATTTCATTTAGATAGCAGGCAGAGTGGTTTCTACCCTTGAGAGATTCTAAGAAGGTGACAGCGATGTGGCTGCAACCTGCCATTTTATGGCCTACTTCTAGGTCTCAAGTGGGTGCGCGAGATGTCGTGTCGCAATAGTCACCGGGGTAATATTGTGGAATCGGCTGAATTTGGGGATATAGTCAATAACTGTGATTTTGGAAAGAGCTCTTCCATTCACTGCTAGGGTTGCCAACTCTGGTTGACTTTTCCTGAAGGTTTCATCACATGACCGCGTGCCTCCAACCACCTCGCCTTCACACATCTGCCATTGATTGCCTAAACATCCATCCTCACGGTTTACTGCCTGCCCCACCAATTGGAAGGCAAACAAACTCTTCATTACCCATTTGGATGATTTTGGCCTGTGTCAAACCATCTTTTTCCCCCATCTCCAATATTTTTATAACTAATAAATGAAAGAAAAACACTTTTTTTTAATGCTCCTATGATTTTTTCCCCCTGGGTTCCTCACAGCAGTGCCCAGGAGATTAATCTTTAATTCCTGGAGACTCCAGGGCAATCCTGGAGGGTGGAAACCCTATTCACTGGACTTACCCCGGTGAGGTTAGAGGCTAATGGCACTAATGGGTGAAAGACTTGGCCTGTTACATTGAGTGCTTTGCTGTGCACCTCACAGCCACTGGTTACTGGAGGACGTTGCCAGGAAACTGTGGCTCAGCTGCTGGCTCATCATATTCGCCACGGACACTGTATGGGGTTTGAATGGAAGGAAGAGAACATATAAAATATGGGGGTGGTGGGAGGGGGGGACTTTGGCCTGTAGTGTAAAACAGGCACTATCGATTCAGGCGCCCATTATACATCTCTCCCTATCTTCATTTCCAAATGGAAAACCAGATGGAAATGAAAGTCGCCTGTTTTACACCGTCACCCAAAGTCAGTATTACCCCCACTGTTTCTCCAAACCTTTGCCACCTAAAGCAAAGCCCCTTGAATTTTTGGGGGAGAGTCGGCAATTGTTATTTCCACTCATTTTTTTTCTTCATTTTAATTCTTGGTGCTGTCTGAAGGATATTAATCCACATTGAATTCTGAACAGTGTCCAACCATTAAACATGCTCCCATGAGATGGGGTTTCCAACCCTCCAGGCTTAGTCCTGGAGTCTCCAGGAATTGAAGATTGATCTCTAGGACTAAGCCTGAAGGGTTGGAAACCCTATCTCATGTTTGGGCACTGTGCAGAATTCAGTGAGCAACCCAGCAGAAAAATCATAAAAAATAAACAAAATTGTGTTTTTTTCATTTTCTTTGAATATAGAAATATTGGGGAAAAAAGGTTGTTTCACCAACAGTCAGGATTAATTCAATTGGGTAACAAAGAGCTTGTCCCCTTTCCAATTGGCCTGTGAAGTCAGTGTGGAGGATGGACCAATGAAAGGAGTGTGGGACGGTTCGAGGCGGGAGGTCATGTGATGAAACCTCCAGGAATACACCCAACCAGAGTTGGCAACCTTACACGGAGAACATGCATCGATCCCTGTGATGCTGGGCCTGTGCGCATTGACGCGGTTACCATTTCAGACTCAACAGTATTACCCTCTGGAGCTAGTGACAACTGCGACTATCGTACACTGTGACCAGTTACGTACTTGTCTCCTTTACTCTTGGCAATGCCGATGAGCTTCTCGATCCCTCCAGAGTCTCGCAAGGCCTTGGCGTTTTCCATGTTTTTAGTAATGACTTCATGCAAAGCGCAGCAAATGGCAGTTATTGTCTCGTCGGAGATGGCTTTGCTGACAGTGTTGGTGGCGGTGCCGGTGCCGGTGCTGCCACTGCCTCCGGGAAGACGGTGGACAAGATCTCGCATGGCGTATTTGCCTTGGTGGAAAAGGAAAGAAGAGGAGCACAATTAGACTTGGAATACCTTGGTTAGACCACACTTGGAGTATGGTGAACAGTTCTGGTCTCCATATTATAAAAAGGATACAGAAGCACTGGAGAAGGTGGAAAAAAGGTTTACAAGGATGATACTAGAACAGAGAGGTTATAACTATCAGGAAAGATTGAACAGGTGGGAGCTCTTTTCTCCAGAAAAGAGAAGGCTGAGGGGTGACCTGATAGAGGTCTTTAAAATTATGAAGGGGTTCGATAGGGTAGACGTAGAGAAGATATTTTCACTTGTGGGGCAGACCAGAACTAGGGGCCATAAATATAAGATAGTCACTAATAAATCCAATGGGGAATTCAGAAGAAACTTCTTTATCCAGAGATTGGTTAGAATGTGGAACTAGATACCACAAGGGTTAGTTGAGGTGAATAGCACAGATGCATTTAAAGGGAAGCTAGATAAACACATGAGGGAGAAAGGAATAGATGGTTATGCTGACAGGGTGAGATGAAGAGGGGTGAGAGGAGGCATGGACCAGTTAGGCTGAATGGTCTGTTTCTGTGCTGTGCATTCTATGTAATTCTATTTAATTAAGGACAAGAACCAGAAGCAAGCTCAAGCAGTCCCTGAGGTATTGGGGGTGGGGTTTGCGGGAAGGGGGAATGCACTTGAAGTTCTTGCCCAAAAATGGCACAAATCATACTCTACATGATGAGGCTGAGGGGCACATCCCTGCACTCAATGCAGTAGGCCGAGGCATTTACCTTTAGTCAAGGCAGCATTGATCAGCCTGTCAGTCATACTTCATTACTCAAACACTTTGGGAATATTCTACTGAGTGAAATTCAATAACTCTTTGAAGGTCTCTCAATGCAATAAACACAGGTGTACCACACGCAAGAGGCCCTCTGCTACTGGTGAACAACAATCCCTTTAATTGCAGTTGAACTCTCTAATTAAAAGGCACCACAAGGCATTGACGCGGCGTTTGAATACAAGAAGTTCAACATTTGCCTGGGGTTGAAAAATGTTACTCCCCCGCTTCTCACTAAGCAGTTAACACTAGTGTCAGATTCAGGTGGCCAGCCCAGCACTGCCGCACATTCTCGCCAATGCTCGCCCAACACATAGAAACATAGAAGATAGGAGCAGGAGTAGGCCATTCGGCCCCTCGAGCCTGCTCCGCCATTCAATGAGATCATGGCTGATCATCCAAACTCAGTACTCTGTCCCTGCCTTCTCCCCATATCCCTTGATCCCTTTAGCCTTAAGAAATATATCTAACTCCTTCTTGAATATATTTAATGAATTGGCCTCAACTGCCTTCTTTGGTAGAGAATTCCACAGGTTCACCACTCTCTGGGTGAAGAAATTCCTCCTCATCTCTGTCCTAAATGGCTTACCCCTTATCCTTAGACTGTGACCTCTGGTTCTGGACTCCCCCGCCATCGGGAACATCCTTCCTGCATCTAGCCTGCCTAGTTCTGTTAGAATTTTATAAGTTTCAATGAGATCCCCTCTCATTCTTCTAAACTCCAGCGAGTATAAGCCCAATCAACCCAATCTCTCCTCATACGTCATTCCTGCCACCCCAGGTATCAGTCTGGTGAATCTTCGCTGCACTCCCTCCATGGCAAGAACATCCTTCCTCAGATAAGGCGACTAAAACTGCACACAATACTCAAGGTGTGGTCTCACCAAGGCCCTGTACAACTGCAGCAAGACATCCTTGTTCCTGTACTTAAACCCTCTCGCTATGAAGGCCAACATACCATTTGCCTTCTTAACCGCCTGCTGCACCTGCATGCTTACCTTCAGCAACTGGTGCACAAGGACACCCAGGTCTCATTGCACTTCCCCTTCTCCCAATCTATTGCTGTTCAGATAATAATCTGCCTTCCTGTTTTTGCCACCAAAGTGGATAACCTCGCATTTATCCACATTATACTGCATCTGCCATGCATCTGCCCAATCACCCAACCTGTCCAAATCATACTGGAGTTTCTCGGCATCTTTCTCACCGCACACACGCCCACCCAGCTTTGTGTCGTCTGCAAACTTGGAGATATTACATCTAGTTCCCTCGTCCAGATCATTAATATATATTGTGAATAGCTAGGGTCCTAGGACCGATCCCTGCGGTACCCCACTAGTCACTGCTTGCTACTCGGAAAAAGACCCGTTTATTCCAACTCTTTGCTTCCTGTCTGCCAACCAGTTCTCTATCCAAGTCAATACCTTGCCCCCAATCCCATGTGCCTTAACTTTACACGCTAATCTCTTATGCGGGACCTTATCGAAAGCCTTCTGAAAGTCCAAATACACCACATCCACTGGTTCTCCCTTATCTATTCTACCAGTTACATCCTCAAAAAATTCTAGTAGATTAGTCAAGCACGATTTACCTTTTGTAAGTCCATGTTGACTTTGTCCGATCCTGTCACTGTTTTCCAAGTGCTCTGCTATTACATCTTTTATAATGGACTCTAGCATTTTCCCCACTACCAATGTCAGGCTGACCGGTCTGTAATTCCCCATTTTCTCTCTACCACCTTTTTTGAACAGTGGGATAACATTAGCTACCCTCCAATCCATGGGAACTGTTCCAGGGTCTATAGAATTTTGGAAGATGACCAGCAATGCATCTACTATTTCTAGGGCCACTTCCTTAGGTACCCTAGGATGTAGATTATCAGGCCCTGGGGATTTATCGGCCTTCAATCCCATCAATTTCCCTAACACCATTTCCCTACAAATACTGATTTCATTCAGTTCCTCCCTCTCATTAGACCCTATGTTCCCCGACATCTCTGGGAGGTTATTTGTGTCCTCCTTTGTGAAGACAGAACCAAAATATGTATTTAATTGGTCTGCCATTTCTTTGTTCCCCATTATAAATTCCCCGATTCTGACTGCAAGGGACCTATGCTTGACTTCACCAATTTTTTTCTCTTCACATATCTATGAAAGCTTTTACAGTCAGTTTTAATGTTCCCTGCAAGCTTATCTCGTTCTCTATTTTCCCCCTCTTAATTAATCCCTTTGTCCTCCTTTGTTGAATCCTAAACTGCTCCCAATCCTCAGGTTTACTGCTTTTTCTGGCCAATTTATATGTCCTCTCCTTGGATCTTATGCTATCCCTAATTTCCCTTGTTAGCCACGGTTGAGTCACCTTTTTTGTTTTATTTTTATGCCAAACAGGGATGAACAAATTCTGTAGTTCATCCAAGCAATCTTTGAATGTTTGCCATTGCCTATCCACCATCAACCCTTTGAGTGACATTCCCCAATCAATCCTACCCAACTCGTGCCTCATACCATCGTAGTTTCCTTTATTTAAATTCAGGACCCTAGTCTCTGAGTCAACTACTTCACTCTCCATCTTAATGAAGAATTCTATCATATTATGATCGCTCCGCCCCAAGGTGCCTCACACAACAAGATTGCTAATTAATCCTTTCTCATTACATAATACCCAGTCTAAGATGGCCTGGTCTCTAGTTGGTTCCTCGACATGTTGGTCCAGGAAACCATCCCGTATACACTCCAGGAATTCCTCCTCCACAGTATTGTTACTAATTTGGTTAGCCCAACACATCCATCCTCGTAGCGCACCACCTTCCCACACCGATTAGAAATCAAACAGGATCTTAATTATCCGATTGGTTGAGTCAAACAGCCTTTTTTCCTGTCTCCAATATTTTATTAACTAATAAATGTTCAAAGAAAATTTAAAAATCATATACAATTAAAAAAAAATGTCTCTATGATTTTTCTCCCGGGTTGCTCGTAGCAGTGTCCCGGAGATTAACCTTTAATTCCTGGAGACTCCAGAACAATCCTGGAGGGTTGGCCACCCTAAGCTTGTCGCAGTAAACCAACCCTGCCAATGGTTTGCATAATCGCAGGTTGCAGTTACTTTATTCTGTGAATGAGCATCGCAGGACCCTGGAAATATATTAACATAAAGTTGAAAGACTCTTCTCGTCAAGCACCAGCCACTGCCAACAGCATGCAGGATGCCTCCTTACAATTGCCCCATCCCTCACTCTGTCCAGTGATACATGAGTCCAAGAATGGAAGCTAGGGTATTCAGCAGCAACAAATCACATTTATAAAGCACCTTTAACATAGTAAAATGTCCCAAGGCTTCACTGGAGTGTTATCGGAAAAAATTGACACATTAGGACAGGTGGCCAAATGCTTGGTCAAAGAGGTAGGTTTCAAGGAGCGTCTTAAAGGAGGATAGAGAGGTGGAGAGATGGAGAGATTTAGGGAGGGAATTCCAGAACTTAGGGCCTAGGCAGCTGAAGGCATGGCTGCCAAGGGTGGGGCGAAGGAAATTGGGGGATGCACAAGGGGCCAGAATTGGAGGAGCACAGAAATCTCGGAGAGTTGTAGATCTGGTGAAAATAGATTATGTTCCTTTACAGTGATGCTATAATGAGAATCAAATAAGCATTCCAAAACAGTAAAACTATTCATTCCAACTCTCCCAGTGCACATTACAGTCTGTTATGTTTTGTTTCAATGACTTTATTTTCCCCTCTCGCTGTAAATTTCTGTGCTCATCAAGAGTTGCGGAAAGCAACACTTTCACAATTGGAACAACCAGATTCAACATCAGGACAGGTACATCAACAGTACAACGCAAAGTAAAGCTGCCTGTACTCCACCCAACAGTGTTCCTCATTCCCAAACTCAGACAAGCTCCCTATAAGATAGGTTTCCATATTACAAAAAGGACATAGAGGCACTGGAGAAGGTGCAAAAAAGATTTACAAGGATGATACCAGAACTGAGAGGTTATACCATTCAGGAAGATTGAACAGGCTGGGGCTCTTTTCTCTAGAAAAGAGAAGACGGATGGTTGACCCAATAGAGGTCTTTAAAATTATGAAGAGGTTAGAAAGGGTAGATGTAGAGAAGGTGCTTCCATTTGTGGGGGGATCAAAAGTTCGTTACTAATAGATCCAATAAGGAATTCAAGAGAAACCTCTATACCCAGAGAGTGGTGAGAATGTGGAACTCGCTACCACAAGGAGTAGTTGAGGCGAAAAGTATAGATGCCTTTAAAGAGGAGGTAAGATAAGTACATAAGTGAGAAAGGAACAGAAGGATATGTTGATTGGATTTGAAGAAGTAGGGTGGGAGGAGGCCTATGTAGTGGATAAACATCAGCATAAACCGGTTGGGCCGATTGGCCTGATTGCATGCTGTAAATTCTATGTAATAACGTGATTTACCCCATTTCTCCCAAATGGTCACCCGTTGGCCTCGCTGAGTGAGATTGTGAAATTCAAAATGTGGCGTATAAACGAGCAAATGAAGTCATTGAATCACAAAGGGAGGGTGAGGAATTTAATCAGAAATGAGGACTCATCTGTGAAATTTTTCTGTCAATAACCATCTTTATTTTAGTTAACCGAAAGTGAAATTGAGGCTGAAATGTCATCCAGCAGCCAGTGAAGGGTTTTAAAATATCTATTTAAAAAAGTGACAAATAGATTTGATCCTTGTGGGAAAACAATCAGTAAAACAATCAGTGGTCGAACATACGCAGTGTCCAGTAGAGGAAAACATTACAGGAAGTAGTGCTTCAACTCTGTGGCTCAATGGTAGCACTCTCGCCTCTGACTCTGAAGGTTGTGGATTCAAATCCCAATCCAGAGACGTAAGCACATATTCTAGGCTGAAATTTCAGTTCAGTACTGAGGGTGTGCTGCACTGTCCGTGATGCCATCTTTTGGATGAGAAGTTAAAAACCAAGGCCCCGTTTGCCCTCTCAGGTGGACGAAAAAGATCCCATGGCACTATTTCAAAGAAGAGCAGGGGAGTCCTTTCTCTGTTGCCGTTGTCTTGGCGAATATTTATCCCTTAACCAACATCACAAAAACACATTGGCCAAGAAATTCGATAAGGCCCGAAAACGGGTGTGGGCGCCTCGAGGCGAGATTTGCTCGCGCTTGTTTAGAAAGCGCAGGCAGCACGTCAATTTGGTGCTGCTTGCTAATTTAAATGATTTTAGTGCACAGCCCAGTGACTATCGCGCTGCTGACAGGCTGTGCACTCAGCAGGAGGCCCAAGGTCGCGTCCCTGAAGCGACGCTGCCTTTCCTTAAAGCAAGGCTGTTAGTTTTCAAGGCAGTATCTAGCCCTTAAAGGTGAAATGCCTTCTGAAAAAAAAATTAAAAATCATTCCAAGCTAGGCAATCTGCAGCTCTTAAAGCTGAACTGCCTTCTGCACTTAAAAAATGGTAAAAGCGCTTCAGAATGTACACAAATTGTTCAACAGGCCAGGGAAAGGGCACCAGGGTCTCGGATGCATCGCTCGAGCTTTGTGCAGGGGGTTAACACTGGAAGAGAGGTGCTCTACCCACAGGGAGCCAGGAGGTCCTCCAGAAAGAAGGATGTGGGACCAGATCACCGAGGCTGTCACTGCCAGCAGTGTCGCCCCCAGGACCTGGCTCTAGTGCCCAAAGAAGTTTCTTGACCTCAGACGAATGGTCAAGGTCAGTGAATGCATCTTCAATAGCCATCTCCGACCAACTGCATCACTAGACTCACACACTGCTCAATGCACAATCCCCCCCCCACCCATCACTCAACTATCAACAATCTCTACCAAACACGAGGCACACCGCCAATTCCTAGCTTCACCTCACCCCCTTGGAGGAGATGGCGCTGGCCATTCTTGACAGGGGCATGGCTGAGTCTTTGGCCAGCGGCGGGGCTGAAAGAATACAAGATACTGGTATCCTCATACATTATCCTCCTCACATCCCACTTGCCCCTCATCCCACAATCTCTTCTGATGTACAAGCTACACATGGTGTAACCACACACCTCTTGCTTTCCTGCCCTCCCCCCACCACAACTCTACCCTTGTGCCTTCCTCATTTCAGACTCCCAAGAAATCCAGCTTGCCCAGCCCGTGCTTCACCAAGAAGAGGGAGAGGCGAGTGAAGAAGAAGAATAAATACCGTCACTTGATTTCACACTCCCAGCCACCAGCTCCTTGAGGTCATCCTGAAAGGTCATCTGCAGTGTCCCCCACTGAAAGTCAGCAGCCTTCCACCAGCCATGCTGCAGTCACTGGGGTAGCACTGCATAACATCACTAGGGTAGGCAAAGGCAGTTACTAAGGGAATGTACAAGGGTGATTAGTTAATGTTTTTGACGTAATATTAGATGCATATATGGATAAAGTTGGATTGGAAAGTTTGCTTTGTGGTGGCTTTTATTTCAGCATTGTAGCCAAGAGGACGCTGTGATGGCCAGTAACAGAGGGAAAGTAAGGTGTGGGACAAACGTTGAAAGGGGAACATGGTTGGGTTCATTGGTACCGCAGGCGGATGATTTGATCCTGGATATCCTGGCCAGAAAGGGGCTGTCTGGGTTGCCTCCTTCCTTCCCCTTCCTCCTCTTCTGCTTCTTCCTCTTCTGCCTTCTTCCTCTTCCCTCTGCGAGCAGCTTGTCTCCTTTGCTGTGTCTGCTCCATCTCCAGGTGATGCTGCAGCTCAAGGGGGACTGCAACTAGAGCCCCCAGAACTGGGAGCAAGTGGTGTTCTCAGAGGTCCTCCTTTAACAGCCAAAGCCTTGCAAACGTCCAACAGCACTCACTGCACACTTTAACATCTTCTTAAATGTATTGCACCAAACCTCTACTCCAGTAAAAAAAAAGTCCAAAAGCTGAAATCGAAACTTACCTGAAAGATGTGTGTGTCTCTTTAAGAAGCGTTGGCAGCATCTCTAGTACCGCTGCACACACGTTCTTCCTTGCGTGGTTTGGAGAGGGCGGTATGTAGAGCGGCAATGGTCAAAATCGCAGTCGTGTGTGTGTTCAGGATTGACGTCACTATCTGCATATTTACGTGAGAGGCGAGCGCAGGCAGCGGGAGCGCTAACGACCTCTCCAAAATGGCGGCCACCGTGTTCCGCTCCAGGAAGCCTTAATGGCTAGCATTACACCCCTAAATTTCGCAGTCATCATCTGGTCATTGTCGCTTTGCTATATATGGGATCTTGCTGTGCACAAATTGGCTGCTGTGTTTCCTACATTACAACAGTAACTACACTTCAAAAGTACTTCATTGACTGAAAGACACTTTGGGACATCCTGAGGTTGTGAATGGCACAATATAATTGCAAGTTCTTTCAAAATCCCTTTCAGCAATACTTCCTTTGAATCATTAATAATGGGTCTTCACAGAACAATTTGAAGAGTAAAGTTTCAGCCAAAGATTTTCTAGTTAATGACTGCAGTGAGGATTTGCAGTCCTTACAATAACTTGAATTTATATATTGCTTTTAAAGTAGTGAAATGTCCCAAGGCTCTTCACAGGAGCATTTTCAAACAAAATTTGACACCGAGCCACATAAGGAGGCATTAGGAGAGGTGACCAAAAGCTTTGTCAAAGTGGTAGGTTTTAAGGAGCATCTTAAAGGAGAAGAGAGCAGCAGAGAGGCAGAGAAGCAGAGAGGTTTAGCAAGGGAATTCCAGAGCTCAGAGCCGAAGCAGCTGAAAGTACGGCCGCCAATGATGGAGTGATGATAATTAGGGATGTGCAAGAGGACAGAATTGGGGGAGTGCAGAGATCTCGGAGGGTTGTAGGGCTGGAGGGAGTTACAGAGATAGGGAGGGGTGAGGCCATGAAGGGATTTGAAAACAAGGATGAGAGTTTTAAAATCAAGGTGTTGCTGGACCGGCAGTCAATGTAGGTCAGCGATCACAGGGGTGATGAGTGAACAGAACTTGCTGAGAGTTAGATTATGGGCAGCAGAGTTTTGGATGAGCTCAGGTTTACGGAGGGTGCAAGGTGGGAGGCTGGCCAGGGGAGCATTGCAATAGTCGAGTCTGGAAGTAACAAAGGCATGGATGAGGGTCTTTGCTTCCAGATTACACATACATCTCAGACTATCAACCCTGCTTTTTCAAATTACCACAGCATGTTTTTGTAGTCATCCGCCACGGAAACAAAAGGGATTTTCCTTCCACCTACCGATGAGCTCCTTATTTCTGACGTCCAAGGCCATATTTCGTAACGCAGTGGCGACAGCACACACCACACGGTCATTGTCTATTCGCAGTAGCTCCACGAGAATGGGCAAACCCTTCTCCTTGCGGACCGCAGCACGGATGTAAATGGACCACTGTGAACACAAAGAGCAACACGTTGGAAAGCACACGCAGAACAGACGTTAAACACTGGCCAATGGGTGCTACTCAACAACTGAAGGAAAGATGGAGATCCTCCTAGGCAAGCATTCCTACTGACATAAACCAGCCACTCTATAGTGTCCTCAAAAGCAAATGGTTTCTGTGGACCATTTTGGACCAAAGACTGAACAGGCTGGGGCTCTTTTCTTTCGAAAAAAAGAAGGGTGAGAGATGACCTGATAAAGGTATTTAAAATTTAAAATTATGAAGGGGTTTGATAGGGTAGATGTAGAGAAGATGTTTCCACTTGTGGAGGAGTCCAAAACTAGAGGCAATAAATACATGTCAGGCACTAATAAATCCAGTAAGAAATTCAGAAGAAACTTCTTTACTCAGAGAGTGGAGAGAATGTGGAACTTGCTAGCACTTGGAGCACTTGAGGTGCATTCAAGGGGAAACTGGATAATTACATGGGGGAGAAAGGAATAGAAGGATATGTTGATAGGGTGAGATGAAGTAAATAGAGTGTGAGGAGGCTCATGAGGAACTTGTTTCAGTGCTGTAAATTCGATGTAATTCTATGAACGCATGTATAAACATATATGGCATTATACTTTTACAATATCTTCTCAAGTGAGGCGTGTAAGGAATCCCACTGTCTTGGTTCTCTGCGTAGGTCTCTATACACAATGGAATGAACATCGGACGGGCTCGATAAAGAGCGGGTGATCCACTCTGGCAAAATACCGCCAATGCAGACAGGTGGCAGATGAAGTGGTGCTTCACATGGGGACAAAAAGTCTAGGAAGGGATTATTACTTAAATGAAAAGAAAATAATGTGCATGGAAAATGAAAAAGATCTGGGGGTCCTGATGGACAATAAATTGAAACTATTGCAATAATGTTCGGTGGCTGTGAGTAAAGCAAATCAGACGTTGGGATGTGGTAAAAGGTTAATATTGAACCAAATTAGTGAGATAATCCTGCCACTTTATAAATCAATTATGCAATCACACTTAGAATACTGTGTACAGTTCTAGCTGCCACAGTACAAAAAGGATATTGAAGCTATTGAAAGGATACAGGAGAGAGCAACTGGAATGATTGAGAGGATGGAGGGATTGGATTATGAAGAGCGATTATGTAAATTGGGCAGGTTTTCACTGGAAAATAGATGGTTGAGAGATGATATCATTGCTGTTTTTAGAATTCTAAAGGGTGACCAGATAATGTAGACCATGACAAGCTATTTCACCTTGTCCAGAACAGTAGAACCAGAGGGCATGGCCTGCTCTTGAAGGTGGGTAAATTCCTAATCTGCGGGAAAAATTTTAACTCCAGGTGGATTACCTGCTCATGCCTGAGCTAAAGTTAAAGCCATGTCTCAATGATGCCACTGGGCTGCAACATGCATATGTAAAGAAGGACCCTGTTGGCTCCGAGGGCGCGTGTCCTTGTTGCCTGCACAGGAGAGCAGGTTAAAATTGCAGGTGCTGTGATCATGGCGGCTTTTGAACAGGTATGAACCAGGACGATTTTAACTGCCGAGGTTTCTGCTGAGCGAGTAGGGTTAAAATCATCCCCAATTTCAGTGAGCAAGTGGCCAATTCATGGAACAGCCTTGCAAGGGAGACAGCGGAAACAGTTAATATTGATTAATTCACATGCAAATTAGATAGATTTTTTTCAGAAAATAACATTTGGGATACAGTATACGTGTAATTTGAGGCAGGACATGTGGTAAGTGTAGCATGCTTGAGAGGAACAGATGACTTTGGACCTATGCTTCCTAAAGCTCTCCACCACTGAGGTTTTCCTCGGCTCATGTCTGGGTCTGCAAACTAATTGATAGAGACTGATTGCCATGACTAGTCAACAGCTCCATTATCATTGTATCATACAACTACCAGGATTTGTAGGGAAATGGTGTTAGGGAAATTGATGGGATTGAGGGCCGATAAATCCCCAGGGCCTGATAATCTACATCCTAGGGTACTTAAGGAAGTGGCCCTAGAAATAGTAGATGCATTGCTGGTCATCTTCCAAAATTCGATAGACTCTGGAACAGTACCCATGGATTGGCGGGTAGCTAATGTTACCCCGCTGTTCAAAAAGGGTGGTAGAGAGAAAACGGGGAATTACAGACCGGTAAGCCTGACATCGGTAGTGGGGAAAATGCTAGAGTCCATTATAAAAGATGTAATAGCAGAGCACTTGGAAAAAAGTGACAGGATCGGACAAAGTCAACATGGACTTACAAAAGGTAAATCGTGCTTGACTAATCTACTGGAATTTTTTGAGGATGTAACTGGTAAAATAGATAAGGGAGAACCAGTGGATGTGGTGTATTTGGATTTTCAAAAGGCTTTTGATAAGATCCCGCATAAGAGATTAGCGTGTAAAATTAAGGCACATGGGATTGGGGGCAAGCTATTGACTTGGATAGAGAACTGGTTGGCGGACAGAAAGCAAAGAGTTGGAATAAACGGCTCTTTTTCCGAGTGGCAGGCAGTGACTGGTGGGGTACCGCAGGGATCGGTCCTTGGACCCCAGCTATTCACAATATATATTAATGATCTAGACGAGGGAACTAGATGTAATATCTCCAAGTTTGCAGACAACACAAAGCTGGGTGGGCATGTGTGCTGTGAGGAGGATGCCGAGAAACTCCAGTATGATTTGGACAGGTTGGGTGATTGGGCAGAAGCATGGCAGATGCAATATAACGTGGATAAATGCGAGGTTATCCACTTTGGTGTCAAAAACAGGAAGGCAGATTATTATCTGAATGGCAATAGATTGGGAGAAGGGGAAGTGCAACGAGACCTGGGCGTCCTTGTGCACCAGTCGCTGAAAGTAAGCATGCAGGTGCAGCAGGCAGTTAAGAAGACAAATGGTATGTTGGCCTTCGTAGCGAGAGGGTTTGAGTACAGGAACAAGGATGTCTTGCTGCAGTTGTACAGGGCCTTGGTGAGACCACATCTTGAGTATTGTGTGCAGTTTTGGTCGCCTTATCTGAGGAAGGATGTTCTTGCCATGGAAGGAGTGCAGCAAAGATTCACCAGGCTGATACCTGGGATGGCAGGAATGACGTATGAGGAGAGATTGGGTCGATTGGGCTTGTACTCGCTGGAGTTTAGAAGAATGAGAGGGGATCTCATCGAAACTTATAAAATTCTAACAGGACTAGACAGACTAGATGCTGGAAGGATGTTCCCGATGGTCGGGGAGTCCAGAACCAGGGGTCACAGTCTAAGGATAAGGGGTAAGCCATTTAGGACAGAGATGAGGAGGAATTTCTTCACCCAGAGAGTGGTGAACCTGTGGAATTCTCTACCAAAGAAGGCAGTAGAGGCCAATTCATTAAATATATTCAAGAAGGAGTTGGATATATTTCTTAAGGCTAAAGGGATCAAGAGATATGGAGAGAAGGCAGGAACAGGGTACTGAATTTGGATGATCAGCCATGATCTCATTGAATGGCGGAGCAGGCTCGAGGGACCGAATGGCCTACTCCTGCTCCTATCTTCTATGTTTCTATGATGATAGAAGGGGAATGAGATGGACCTTGGTCTTTTTTAGTTTTAGGGAAAAAATTTCAATCAATCAGTTAGTCACAAGTGACTTTATTTCAGTGACAAGAATGTTTATTTCAAGGGGGCTGGATTATGCTGCAGTTATACAGAGCCTTGGTCAGAGCCCATCTGGAGTCCTGCATTCGCTTTTGGGCACTGGGAAGGATATATTGGCCTTGGAGGGGATGCAGTGCAGATTCAACAGAATGATACCAGGGTTTAGGGCTTTAAATTATGAGAGTAGGTTGCATAAACTTGACTTGTATTCCCTCGAGTATAGAAGATTGAGGGGTGATCTGATCGAGGTTTTTAAAATGTTAAATGGATTCGATTGGGCAGGTACAGCGAAACAATTTCCTCTGGTGCGGAAATCAAGAACGAGGGGACATAAACTGAAAATCAGAGCTAGGCCATTTAGAAGTGAAATCAAGAAGCACTTTTTCACACAAAAGGTAGTAGAAATCTGGAACTCTCTGGGTGTCAAGGGATATGAAGCAAAGGCAGATAAATGGAGTTGAGGTACAGATCAGCCATGATCTAACTGAATGACAGAACAGGCCCGAGGTGCTGAATGGGCTACTCCTGTTCCTATACCTAGTTTTCAGTCACGTGCTACTGTGCTAGGAAGAAATTTGGCATGAATCTGTTACTAAGCATTTTTTCTCCTCTTCCTTTGATTTTATTTTCCCTCCACTGTAGATGTTCCCCTGGCAGACACGATTCCCCACAGCTATCGCCGCAGACAGATCATCTATAACAATCAGTTGCTGTGAAGCGCAGATAAGCTGTTTGAGGTGAATGGCTGTGTGATTTTCACTCAGCCCTTGCTGGGATGTTCTGAGCTTTCTTGCAGCACCTTAAATCCATGAGTGAGATTAAATGATCAACGCCTGTGCAACATCTGGTGCTAAAGTGTGTTCTACCCCTATGCGGCACAATGCCTCCCATATCCTGCCCGCTCTCCGTACGCTTATTCTACAAAGCATTGCAGCCCATTTAAAAAAAAAACTAGAGGCTATATAAATGGAAGTTGTCATCGTCACTGCATGTTGTCACCACTACTTAGCACAGCGCGCCCTGCGTGAGGTGATGTCACCACGAAGCACTTGTGTTCGGTAAGAAAACATCAGTTCACAGCGCCCAACCAAGGCCCGCTTTCATTTTTTAAAATACATTCTCGACATTTGGGCAAGGCTGGCATTTATTGCCCTTCCCTAATTACCCTTGAGAAGGTGGTGGTCGACCTTCAGCTTGAACCGCCGCAGTCTGTGTGGTGAGGGCGCTCCTAAAAAGCTGTTAGGTAGGGAGTTCCAGGATTTTGACCCAGCGATGATGAAGGAATAGCAATATATGTCCAAGTCGGTATGGTGCGTGACTTCCCGGTCAAAATTCTGCGGAGAGTTGCGCAGCACAGCGACAGAGCAACAGTCCACGCAGACATCATCTTAGCCAGAATTCCGTGCAAGAAGAGAAGTTGGAGAGAGCAGCCTTTGCTTGGATAATCCAGTTCTGGGTGTCACACAGTACTAAGCCAATATTATTCATAATTTTATGAATGCTAGTTGACCTCCTGTGGTAGTGCACTTCATGAGTCAAAATAATGTGCAGTGTTCAAGTGCAGGAGGGTTAGGGGGTGGGAGAACAATTTTGCCAGGGCGCACAGATATAATTGAGTCCCCAACTTAAGGTCATACATTATTTTCATATTCCCATTATAAATTTCTATGTCCATGTTATAATGGAAATTGTCTATGTAAATTTTTCATGCTATAATTGCACCCTCCCTCCAGTGGAGGTACTGCAGCTCCACCACTGGTGAGAGAATATAACTACAGTGTGATAAGTTTACATAGACAATTTTCATCGTAAATGTAGCCATAGGAATTTATAATAGAAGTATAAAAATAATGACAGAATGTATGACTTCAGGAAGGGGATTGAATTACATCTGTGTTCTCTAAAAGAAAGAAAGACTTGGATTTATATAGCGCCTTTCACAACCACTGGAGGTCTCGATGTGTTTTACAGCCAATTAAGTACTTTTGAAGTGTAGTCACTGTTGTAATGTAGGAAACGCGGCAGTCAATTTGCACATAGCAAGGTACCACAAACAGCAATGTGATAATGACCAGATAATCTGTTTATGTTATGTTGATTGAGGGATAAATATTGGCCAGGACACTGAGGATAACTTCCCTGCTCTTCTTTGAAATAGTGCCATGGAATCTTTTACGTCCACTTGAGTGAGCAGATGGGGCCTCGGTTTAACGTCTCATCTGAAAGACAGCACCTCCGACAATGCAGCACTCCCTCAGCTCTGCACTGGAGCATCAGCCTAAATTTTTGCGCTCAAGTCTCTGAAGTGGGACGTGAACACACAACCTTCTGACTCAGAGGCGAGTTCTACCCACTGAGCCACAGCTGACACTAAAGCGCATTATTACAAATAGTAACAATTTATTTTGCTGAAAAAGGCTTTAATTTATTAAACTATTGAAGCACACGCCAATATATTCTATTTAAAAATCAATAGACATAGCATTGCAGTTCATTGAGGACTGTGGTAAGGCAGTTGCATGTCCCGATGTTTTATTGCAACATTATTTTTCATTGTTTCCCTCAACCTACACTAATTTAGCAGATGCTTTTTTCATGGCGTTGTAACAAATGTCAGTTTGAGTTACTACTCCAAGTACCTACAACATTAGTCTGGCCATCAACAAGGACTCCGTTAAATGGACTAACACTAAACATTCACACCCTCCACCACTGGCGCACAGTGCCTGCAGTGTGTATTAGCCAAGGCTACTTCGGCAGCACTTCCCAAACCCATGACCTCCACCACCTAGAAGGACAAGGGCAGCAGGTGCATGGGAACACCATCACCTCCAAGTTCCACTCCAAATCACACACCCTCCATACTTAGACACATATCGCCGTTCCTTCATCGTCGCTGGGTCAAGATCCTGGAACTCCCTACCTAACAGCACTGTGGGAGTACCATCACCACACGGCTGCAGTGGTTCAAGGCGGCGGCTCAGCACCACGTTCACAAGGGCAACCAGGGATGGGAAATAAATGCTGGCCTTGTGACGCCCAGATCTCCAGAATGGTTTAAAAAAAACACTAATGCACTGGGAACACAAGCAGTACAGCCTGCAATTTGAAGATTCTTCCTGATGAGCAGGAGAGGCAGAGCTGTCTAATCCTTGAACGCCCATTGACTGCACTGTGACAACAAAAAATATAAGCTCTCATGGAACCGTGGACACCTGCCAAAATCGAATTCCATGGTCTTACGCTGAAGGACAAGTGTTGCCTGATGGGTGGGTGGATCATCTCTCTCAGGACCATTTCCCAAAGCTCTGTGCACAACCACCTGTAGGTTGGAGGTAAGCCCTGGCCAGAATTAATTTTAATGCTGGTGAGTAGACTGTTTTCCAAGTTTCTGTTGAATCATGGAGGTGATATTGGCTCACATTACCCGGGGGTTTTGCGCCATTGTAATGGCGCATCTACGTCCTACGAGCTTTACGGTGTACAAGTCTCAGGAAATGATGGTGTGGCATAAGTAATGCCGATATCGGATCAGCCACCCCTTATATATCTCTCTCGATTTTCATTTCCATTGACTTTAATGGCCCAAAGTCAAAATTACCATCAAGGAGTCAAGGAGAAGTGTAGTCTTCAGGTGAAGGTGATAGTGAACTGGACCAGGGCGCAGACGTAATTCAGTTCCCATTTTAGGGACTAAAATTTTGTCCGTATTTTTTATATATCCATTATAAATTCCTATGTCCACATTTCGAATAGAAATTGCCTATGTAAAGTTGTCACATTGTAATTAAATGCTCCCACCCCTGGTGGCGCTGCAACATCTCCTCTGGCAAATAAGATGCAATTACAGTGTGACATGTTTAATTCGGTTTAATTCCATTATGAGGAATTTATAATGCAAAAAATTGAGAGGAAGTGCACTATAGGCAGTTTTACCTTCTTTGGATGGCAGCTGAAATTACTGCACAATGCTCCATATTTATTTTATATTTTAAATACATAGTTATTCTGTAGTGTCGAGTAAAAGGCGAAAAAATGTTTCTTTTGAGCAATGCTCTTACACTAAAGCCGTACAACGGAATGGCTTCAGGCGGCTCAAGGTAATTGGTTGGCCTTATTTTAAATTGGCCCTTGTGCAAGTAGCCCCTGGAGTCCTCCAGCAACCATTTAAACTGACTCTCACCAAACGGCGCCACTTCCAAGGGAACCCTTGGTTGAAATATATTAAAAACACATTAGATTCAGTGCCGTAGCCTTATCAGCCTCTGTTTCTTGGCACAGTTGGGATTTAACACACAACCAAGTGTGCGTGGGGCTTCTCTTATTGATATTCATATCCAAAGCAGTTGTTGCAGCAGTTTAAGATAAAATTGCCTTCAATTACTTCAGCAGGTACTGACCCTAAAGCCTTTTCCATTAACCCTCCAGGTGAAAATCTTTTGGTTCCATTGATGTGTACATCACAATCACACCATGTGGATGTCACCCTGCAGCCTTGTCCATTTGATTTAGTCGATGCTGTGAAGCTGGTAAATCAGATGCTATCAATCCTCAAAGTAGGGGGTCTTGCTGATCTCTTTTATTTAAGGCCTACTTCAGGACTTGGATCTACCCTGTCACTACACGTTGTATGTACACTTCTGGCAAACATAGTATTCCTGGGATGTTCAGGGAATACTCCGAACTCATATCCAAAATTATGAACTGTTTCAATAGAAAATGAGAAACTGTTTCCACTGGCAGGAGGTAACCAGAGGACACAGATTTCAGATAATTTGCAAAAAAAGAGGGGTAATGAGGACAATTTTTTTTATGCAGCGATCTGGAATGTACTGCCTGAAAGAGTGATGGAAGCAGATTCAATCGTAACTTTCAAAAGAGACTTGGATATATACTTGAAAAGAAAGGAAAAATTTGCAGGGCTATGGAAAAAGAGCAGGGGGCGTGGGACTAATTGGATAGCTCTTTCAAAGAGCCGGCAGAGGCCCGCTGGGCCAAATGGTCTCCTTCTGTGCTGTATGATTGTATGAAAGGAGTTTAGAGAGGTCTTTAAGAAGTTACTGGTGGATCCCCTTTAATAAGTTCTACTGACGCAGAGGCAAGGAATTTCCGCTGCCGGACACCCACAGTCGGGAGTGAGGGTCTGATTTTTCTATTCACCCACCAAAGCCTGTTGAGGACAATTATAACAGCCCAGTGGCTGTCCCAGCAGAGATCAGCTAACAGCACAACTAGCCATCAAACCTGGGCCCTTAATCTGATCTAAGTATTTTGGGCTTCCACATGGCAGCATCTTTATCTACTTGGCCAACAAGGGCAGCTAAGAACTTCCCTTTACATAGAAAAAAAACAGGGCTTCAAACACCACCATCTTGACATGTATTTTGTCATACTCTGAATGTACTTCAAATACCTGTCCCATATACACCATATACACATCCAGTCAGTGTCTCAAAACTTTACCGGCTTTCCCTGACAGCCAAGCATTATATTTACCTCCCCATTCACTGATGCACTGACTAGAGGTGGGATGCAAACCAGAGGGGAATGAAGTTAATAATAATTATAAAAAAAACAAGATTCCCCCAATGGTTCTTCTGGTAAATACAGTGTTAGCATGGGACCAAGGCATATAGAGGTCTCGAGTTTGATATCTAGGCAACCTTGAGTTAGCTGATCTCAACCAGGGTCTTGGCAGTTGGCTTCATTGACCATGACAGAAGAAAAATCAGCTAGAGCCCCCATGAATGGCCGTTAATCCTGCCGAAGTGTGTGGACATGTGCGAATGCGATTTTGGGCGAGGGCAGGGTCAGGCTCAGCTGCGTGCCTCCCACAGATTTAAAAAAAGCCAGCTGATGACACTCACTGTCTAGGCCCACCCGCAACGAAAGGCACTAGGGTGTCCATGAAACTGTCACCCAGTAAAGAGTCTGCACCTTCAGTCTCAGCCATGGCTTAGTCAGTAGCACTCCCACCTCTGAGTCAGAAAGTTGTGGGTTCAAGTCCCACCCCAGAGACTTGAACACATAATCCAGGCTGATACTTCAATGCAGTACTGAGGGAGTGCTGCACTGTTGGAGGTGGCTTCTTTCAGATGGGATGTTAAGCCGAGGCCCCGTCTGCCCTCTCAGCTGGACGTAAACAATCCCACGACACTATTTCAAAGAACAGCAGGGGAGGTCTCCCCGATGTCCTGGTCAATATTTATTCCTCAACCAACATCACTAAAACAGATTATCTTGTCATTATCACATTGTTGTTTGTGGGATTTTCTGGGCGCATAATTGGCTGCTCTGGTGATGTTTGCAGGCTGAAGTATCTAATCCTCTTGATATAGAGGAGAAAATGCACAAAGTAATAGAGAAGGAAAGGATAGCAGAGAATTTAAAAGGCTTAAGGGACTGGTCAATAACTTTTTGTTTATAAAATCATTACATTTTGATTGCTTTATTTATCATTTATTTATTTTTAGGAACATAGGAACAGGTGTAAGACATTCAGCACCTCGAGCCTGTTCCAACACTGAATTAGATTATGGCTGATCTGTATTTTAATTCCATCCACCTACCTTGGTTCTGTAACCCTTAATACCCTTGCTTAACAAAAATCTATCGACTAAAGTTTTGAAATTTTCAACTGAGCTAGCCTCAACAGCTTTTTGGGGAGAGAGATCCAGATTTCCACCACCCTTTGTGTGAAGAAGTGCTTTCTGACATCACCCCTGAATGGCCGAGCTCTAATCTTAAAGTTTTGCCCCCTTGTCCTGGACTCCCCCACCAAAGGAAATAGTTTCTCTCTAGCTACCCTATCAACTCCTTTAATCATCTTAAACACCTCAATTAGATCACCTCTTAATCTTCAATGCTCGAGGGAATACAAGCCTGGTTTGTGTAACCTGGCATCATAATTTAACCCTTTCAGTCCCAGTATCATTCAGGTGAATCTCCGCTGCTCCTCCCTTCCTCTTTAGTCGTTCTGTGTTTGGTACTATTCCCAAGTCGAGGTGTCCCTTCATCACCTCTAAGCTATTGGGAGGCGTGTGACTGCCTGGATTATTTAGTACCCGATTTTCCCTCCCTCCCTCCCCATGCTTAGCCTCTACTCAATGTCTCACTCTGGCCAAAATTGGGGACTCACCAAGGGAACATTTCTTGCGATAATAACAGAGCATTGTCTAGAAAGTGGGTTTCAAGTTCAGTTTATGCAAACTATTGGAGGTAATTTCTTCTCTTCAGATATATATAACGAGTGAACCATTTGGGAGAGGGAGAGACAACAGCACTTGAACACAGCAAAAACAAAACTGACTTAAGAAAGTTTGATGGATGCAGCTTAATCTCATTAACTATGCCAGTAAGAGTTGAAAGTGAGTACTCCCACAGCAGGACTCCCAATTCAGAGGGATCACAAATTCTGCTGGGCCTAAAGATTCTGCCAATACCAAAAGCCTTATCATGGCTAGTGCAACAACTTGCATTTCTATAGCTCCTTTAACATAGTTAAATGTCCCAAGGTGCTTCACAGGAGCATTAGCAAACAAAATTTGACACTTTGATATTAGGACAGGTATGGTAGGTTTTAAAGGAGAATCTTAAAGGAGAAAGAGGTAGAGAGGTGGAAAGGTTTAGGGAGGGATTTACAGAGATTAGGGCCTAGGCAGCTGAAGGCATGGCCGCCAATGGTGTGGTGAAGAAATTCAGGGATGTGCAAAAGGCTAAAATTGGAGGCGCGCAGAGATCTCGGAGGGTTGGAGAGCTGGAGGAGGTTAGAGAGATAGGGAGGACTGAGGCCATGGAGGGATTTGAAAACAAGGATGAGAATTTTAAAGACAGGGAAAACAGCACATAAAGCACAGTGTGCAAGCACAGTTTTGACCGACTTACCTTCCAGCTCCCTGCAGCCAGGTTCTGTAAGGCTCCCGCCGCCCCCTCAAGGGTATCTGGATTCGAGCATTCTGACAAAAGTGTGAGGTAGGGTTTGACTATTGAGGGATGCCACAGGAGCTGTATACCCTTTGGTGGGTCTGACGCCTCTGGGAGAGGTCCAACACCATCCCACTAGGAAAGGGACACAAAGAGGGGGAAAAAATTAATTTCCACATAAACACATAAGTCAAGTGATATGGCAGCAAATTCTTTATCCAGTGCAGAATGCTGGTGATGCCAACGCACAGTGCCAGTGAATGGCAGAATACCGATTTGTACCCAGAATACCCCCAGTTTCCCAGGAGCTGAGCTTCCAGTTCCTGCCACAAACTAGGGGCGGAGAACAAACAAATGTTCGCCGATTCCCCATTGGGAAGGAAGAGAAATTTGGAGGGTGATTTCTCAGCTGATGTTGCACAGCTTCGAGGAACTGGCTCAAGAGGAGTGCGGGCAAACTCCTGGGTGCAGACTGTCTGCCTACCTTCTTGGAGGACACTCCATGACCTGAGGAGTCCCAGAGGAAGGGGGGTGAAAATGATTTACATTGCTTAAAAAGACTTCCACATCTGTTTTGCAACAGTTTCCCATTTCAACAGCGATTCCACATGGTTTGTAGCATCTCAGTCAAGATCTTCTGAATGCATTCATTAGATCTCAGCACCCAATCAGAACAAAGAAAGACGCACACTAGTAAAGGTCTTGTTTTGGTTTTCTAATTTCTGGTTTCCTCACTGGTTCAGAAGACCGACCTGATCAGTCTTTGAAACCCATGAGCTGAGCACATAGCCAGGCCTCCCTTCTTCATGCCAATAAGACCGTCATGTGTTTGAGTCACTCTCTCAAACCACATCAGCCACACTGCCCAGTGTTACCAAACTCATGTCCCTTCTGCCATCTCCAGCACCATCAGTGCAGATAAAACACATAAATTTCCACTGACTTCAATGGAAATAAAAATCGGGAACATAGGAAGGAACATAGGAACAGGAGTAGGCCATTCAGCCCCCCGAGCCATTTCTGCCATTCAATTAGATCATATCTGGTCTGTAGCTTAACTCAATTTACTGCCTTGGTTCCATATCCTTTAATTCCCTTGCCTAACAAAAATCTAACAATCTCAGTTTTGAAATTTTCAACTGACCTCCAGCCTCAACAGCTATTTGGGGGGAGAGAGTTCCAAGATTCCACTGCCCTATGTGTGAAGAAGTGCTTCCTGACATCAGTCCCCAATAGCCTAGCTCCAATTTTAAAGTTATGCCCCCTTGTTCTGGACTCTCCCAGAGAGGTGTAAAATGGGCTGCCAATTTGCTGTCACACGTTTTACACTATCACACAAAGTCAAGATCTATCACAGTGAGTATGATAATCAGCATGCTTAGCATCTCCCTCTACAATGTGATTTGTATATTCACTTGTGAAGTCGACAATAACTCACTAATGACGACCTCATCTGTGAGTTATCTCATCAGCCTTCCTCGTAGAAACAAACAGCACATCTCTGAGAAGCACTGAGTATCTTTCACTCACATTCAAATTTTTTAATGCAATGGGGATTTACTTTATAGGAACATTTTCACTGATAAATTCATCAGCACACCACATTTTTGTGTGTCTTTATCTTCTTGTCTGTGCAGACAATAGAAGATGTATTAAAAAGAGGCTCTATTCAGACACAGAACTCAAAGGAATATGAATGGTGCTCCAATACACTGCAGCCTAGTGTATGAAGATGTATATTAGCTCCTATAAGTCCTTACAAGAGAAGTTCCTCATCTTGACTTTGCTATTGCTTATCGAAGTATTGAGCTGGGGATAAGGTTTTCCTCATGGGGAGAGTGGGGTAGAGAGGCAACGTCAAACTGCTCTGGTAATAGCTAGATCAAGAGCAGCATAGGCATAGAATATATAGCACCTTTCATGACCTCAGGACATCCCAAAGTGCTTTGCAACCAATAGAAGTGTAGTCACTGTTGTAATGTAGGAAATGCGCCGACCAATTTGCGCACAGCAAGCCACCACAAACAGCAATGAAATAATGATCAGATAGTCTGTTATAGTGATGTTGGTTGAGGGGGTTAATGTTGGCCATGACACCGGGGAGAACTTCCCTGCTCTTCTTCGAAATAGTGCCATGGGATCTTTTACGTCCACCTGAGGGGGCAGATGGGGCCTCGGTTTAACGTCTCATCCGAAAGACGGCACCTCCAACAGTGCAGAACTCCCTCGGTACTGTACTGGAGTGTCAGCCTAGATTTTTGCTCAAGTTTCTGGAGTGGGACTTGAATCCACAACCTCCTGACTCCGAGATGAGAGCGCTACCAACTGAGCCAAGCTGACACCTGAAAGAAGTTCCTTATCTTCACTCTGCTATTACTTATCGATAGGTTGAGCTGGGGATATTTTCCTCGCTGGAAGAGTGGGGCAGAGAGAGGTATCATCAAACTGCTTTGGTAACAGCTAGATCAAGAGCAGCATATGCAGAGGTGACAATTCAGCCCTCTACCTCTTGCCATAAAACTCAGTAATCCATTCGTTTTTTTTAGCCTTATCCACTTGAGGTGCTGCTTTTAATGCCTTGTGAACCTGAATCCCCCAAATCCCATTGCTTTTCCACATCAGACAACTTCCCCCATTCAAAGTATATTAATTATTTTTTACAAAAATATACCACCTAACAGTTACTGACACTGAATTCTGATCACTCTGTGTGCGAAGAGGAACTTCCTGATCTCTGGGCCGAATTTGCCTTTCACTAAATTGAACACAGTGGCCCCCTTGTCCTACTCTTATGATTTAGTTTATAGTTGTTCACGATCCATGTGATCTCCTGGCCTGGTTTCGATTGCCTGAGGAGTTCCGTGAGGAATTTTCCAGAGTATCTCTTCCCCTATTGGTCCTGGGTTTTTCTCAGCCCAGCATTTATTGCCTATCCCTAGCTGCCCTGAGAAGGTGGTGGTGGGCCTCCTTCTTCAAACACTGCGGTTTGTTACAACTGAGTGGCTTGCTAGACTACTTCAGCGGGCAGTTAAGAGTCAACCACGTAGGTGTGGGACTGGAGTCACATATAGGCCAGACTGGGTAAGGACGGCAGATTTCCTTCCATAAAGAACATTAGTGAACCAGATGGGTTTTTGTGACAATCCTCCATGGTTACTTGTATGACTAAAATGTGCCCATTGTAGAATATTTCTTCCCTTATTGGCCCAGGGGTTTTCTCTATATGCTTTGCTTCTCCCAGGAGATTACATGGCTGCGGGTTATGATGGTGGGAGTGGGGCGGGGGTAGGAAGTCATGATACTCCAGCCATCAGGAGTGTGAGGCAGGCTTAATGGACTAGCTGGTCTTTTCCTGCCTGTCAGTTACCCTTTCCATAGTGTACTGACCTACACAAGAAAGATGCAAAAGGAAAATAAGACAAAGAGAGGGCAAATCGGGGATGCCTGTTCAGTTTATTGGGAGATGCTGAGGCTTCCTTCTGCATAAGCCACACTGTTGGTATCTCTGTTGCACATCACTAGAGATAGTGACAAATGGTTAAAGAGAAAAATAATCTCTGGCTCCTCTCTGCTGTGAGCAGGGTGTGAAGTCACCCGTGTAGCTGTAAAGTTCCTTTCATTACATTCTGCCAGCGCTGCTACAGAGAGAAGAGCGATTAATAAAAACACACGGTATGTATGTGTAAAAGTTCACCTCTCAAGGCCACGCAGAGACTCAGATGTGACTGTGGGCCACTGCTGCCATATGTCACATGTGAAGAAACGGCAGTCCTTCTCTCAGACAGTAAATTGCTTCGACCTTTATCTAAAATTTCCAATCACCTTTCTGAATTTTTTTTCAAAATACAACTTAACCATCTGGGGAAAAAAAATACATCTTCATGGGCCATGAAATTAAAATCCCCATCGGGCTGTGCAATATGCCAATCTGTTTAAAATCTTAGGGGGAAAAATTCGGTTGTTTTGCGCTAATGGGGTGCAAAGCAACTAGCGCCCAGGCACGGCGCCGCCAACGCCTCCCGCGAAATTCAGCGGGAGGTTAGTGGCGGCGCTAACCATTAGCGCCCTGCAGCGCAGCGCCCCGGCCGCGATCTTCAGTAGCGTCCCCTGACTTACCGCCAGATGCATGTCCGACGAGGTCAGGGGGGCCTACCTGCGGCCGGGGCGGCGCTATTTAAAGGCGAGGTGCCGGGCGGCCATTTCTGTTGCTGGCCGCCTGCCAGCACCTGCCTCCGCTCCCATCCCCGGCCTCCTGACCTGCCCCCCCGCGGAGTGCCAGCTGCGCTCCATGAGCCCGGCACTTCTCTTGAGTGCCGGGCTCTTCTGCCGTCACTCCGCTCCCCGGGGGCCCAGCATGGCGCTGCGGCACGTAGCACCGCGATATTCCCTCGCAGCGCCCCAAGAAGGAAGCGGGGTGCTTCCAGTAGTGCCCCGCTTCCCTCTTGGGGCGCTACCACTCAATTTCGGTCACGGGGGCGCTAATTTTTCCGGGGCGCTAAAAGTAGCACCCCGGTGAAGTTAGCGCCCCAAAGGGGGTGCGACTCAATTTTTCACCCTTAAAGCATTAGTAAAGCTGTGAATAATGACCCCCAACCCGTATTTCTTAATGGTTGGTGCAGTTCTGTCTCTGGGGCCCTAAGTGTCGTGTCTAATCCAAGTAACATGGTAACCTGGGAATGGCGGACTTGGCACTCTGATCTGCTCATTCATTTTTTACAGTACAGCTTTCAGGTATTCGTTACTTTGTATGGCCTGTCACTCTTACATATGGAACCTTATAGTGGTACTGGAATTACAGATGTAAACAATAGCCCGGAGTTCAACCATTCCTGCATAAAACAAAAGATAAGGGGAGAAAAATTAGGTGGCGCCTCTTTTGGGACACCCACGTCGCCGGGGTACTAATTTTAGCGCCCCTCCACCGTAAATTCAGCATTAGCACCCAAAGCAGGAGGTGGGGCACTGCTGGAAGCACTCCACCTCCTTCTTGAGGCGCTACTACTGAAGTTGGCGCTACTACGTGCAGCCGCGCCACGCACAGTAGCGCCGCATCATTGCAGGCCTCCTCCTCTGATTAAAGGGGAGGGGCCCAGAGCTGCGCGCACCAGGGCCCTGCTGGACCACTGGGGAGTGGGGTGCCAGGAAAGCAGCCCGGCGCTCAAGAGGGGAGCTAACGAGAGGTGCAAACCAACCCAATTTTCCCCCCCAAGAATTGCATTTATATAGCACCTTCATGTTGTTAAAGAATTCATTCTGGGAATGTGGGCATCGCTGGCAAGGCCGGTATTTACTGCCATCCCTAGTTGCCTTGAGAAGGTAGTGGTGGGCCTTCTTCTTGAACTGTTGATAGCGGTTTGATATAACCGAGTGGTTTGCTGGGCCACTTCAGTTAAGAGTCAGCCATATTGGTGTGGGACTTCAATCACATACAGGCCAGACTGGGTAAGGACGGCAGGTTTCCTTCCCTGAAAGACATTAGTGAACCAGTTGGGTTTTTACGACAAAACAAGTTTCAAGGTCACTTTTACTGATGCCCGCTTTTCATTTCCAGATTTTTACAAACTGAGTTCAAATTCCCAAACTGCCAGAGTGGGATTTGAATACACATTCTTTGGATTATTAGTCCAGTAACACAACCACTGCACAACCATACCCCTAAGTGTCCTCAGGTAAGCTGTTAAAAAATAATTACCTGAACGTAGAGCTCCTGGAGGACGGGCCGCGGGTCTATCCATTCTGGCGCAGCGATGGTTCCCAATTTTTAGGCGAGGAATTACATCGCTGCTTCATTACCTTGTTTCACTAACTCAGTTACAGCGTTATAAAATCCCAGTAGATTTATGAAACACAACCCGCTTTTCATGAGTCCTTTTGACATTCATTTATTATTTTCAGTCTTGTTAGATAATCTTTTGTGATGATTGTTTCTTGTACGATAGACATCTACTCTTTTTCAATGACTGCTTTCAAACTAAGTGGCTGACACTTCTCAGATTATTTCCCCTGTCCGTTCTTGAAGCCCAGAACCACATTCACTCTTTTCTGTAATAGCTTTAAGACTGCTGGTAGACCCAAAGAAGCCAACACACTGTCTCGTCAAAAGACTCGCTCAGAGTAACAAAGCCATTGCTAGTAGGTTTCTAATTGGAATATTCACCTCTGCTGGTAAACTAAACACTAAAAAAACAATATTAAACTAAAATAGAAACACTGACTTCTACTTGCTTGGTTTCCCTTCTTCAGCTGTGGCTCAGTGGTAGCACACTTGCATGCATAGGGTTGCCAACTCTGGTTTGACATATTCCTGGAGATTTGATCATGTGACATTTGATCACATGGCATTCAATCACGTGACACCACTCATAAGAACATAATAGGAGTAAGGTGTAGGCCATATGGTCCCTCGAGCCTGCTCCACTACTCAATAAGATCACGGCTGAACTTTTACATCAACTCCACTTTCCCACCCTATCCCCATATCTCTTAATTCCCTTAGTGCCCCAAAATCTATTGATCTCAGTCTTGAATATACTCAATGACTGAGCATCCACAGCCCTCTATGGTAGAGAATTCCAAAGATTCACCACCCTCTGAGTGAAGACATTTTTCATCTCAGTCCTAAATAGCCGACCCCTTATCCTGAGACTCGGACCCCTGGTTCTAGACTCTCCACCAGGGGAAACAGCCTCTCCACATCTACCCTGTCAAGCCTTTTAAGAATTATATGCGTTTCAATGAGATTACCTCTCATTCTTCTAAACTCCAGAGAATAAAGGCCCATTCTACTTAATCTCTCAGGACAGCCCTCTCATTACAGGAATCAATCTAATGAACCTTCTTTGCAACCCTCTAAGGCAAGTATATCCTTCCTTAGGTAACAAGACCAAAACTGTATACAGTACACCAGGTGTGGTCTCACCAAAGCCCGATATAATTGCAGCAAGCCTTCCTTACTTTTATACTGCAACACCCTTGTAATAAAGGCTAACATACCATTTGCCTTCCTAATTGCTTGCTGTACCTGCATGTTAACTTCCTGTGATTCATGTACAAGGACACCCAAATCCCTCTGAATCCCAACATTTACTAGTCTCTCACCTTTTAAAAAATATCCTGCTTTTCCATTCTTCCTACCAAAGTGGATAATTTCCCACTTTCCCACATTATACTCCATCTGTCACCTTCTTGCCCAATCACTTAACCAGTCTATATCCCTTTGTAGACTCTTTACGTCCTCGTCACAGCTTACTTTTCCACCTAGCTTTGTATCGTCAGCAAGCTTCGATATATTACACTCAAGTCCCCTCTTCTAAGTCATTGATGTAGATTGTAAATATCTGAGGCCCAAGCACTGAGCCTTGCGGCACTCCACTAGTTACATGCTTAATCACATGACACTTGATCATGTGACATTCCCCCACTGTTTGCAAATGTTATTGCATTTACCTTAGTTGAGTGTCTCAAGCCCCGAATAAAATATTTGACTTTTTGTTTTGTAGTGAGATGAATAACATAATTTATAATTCAAAGAAAGAACACATTGTCCCTCTTTCCTTCAAATCTGCCATCAACATCCCCTCCTCAAAAAAACAACCCTTGACCCCCTCCATCCTTGCAAACTATCGTCCCATCTCCAACCTCCCTTTCCTCCCCAAAGTTCTTGAATGTGTTGTCACCTGCCAAATCCGTGCCCATCTTTCCCAGAACTCCTTGTTTGAATCCCTCCAATCAAGCTTCCGCCCCTGCCACAGTACTGAAACTGCTCTTACCAAGGTCACAAATGACATCCTAATTGACTGCGACAAAGGTAATCTATCCTTTCTCGTCATTCTGGACTTGTCTGCAGCCTTTGACACAATTGACCACAAAATTCTGCTCCATCGGCTCTCCACCGTTGCCAAGCTGGATGGGGCTGCACTTGCCTGGTTTCATTCCTATCTTTCCAGCCTGCAATGGCTTCTCTTTCCGATCCCGCACTGTCACCTCTGGTGTCCCCCAAGGATCTATCCTTGGCCCCCTCCTATTTCTCATCTACATGCTGCCCCTCAATGACATCATCTGGCAACACAACATGAGTTTTCACATGTACGCTGATGATACCCAGCTCCACCTCTCCTCCACCTCTTTCTCTCTCTCTCGGGTGTAATTACAGACATGTTCACAGAGAGAAAGAGAAAGCCAGTGAGAGCCTGCATTTGTATAGCGCCTTTCAAATCCTCAGGATGTCTCAAAGAGCTTCACAGCTGATGAATTATTTTTAAAGTGTTTTCACTGTTGTTTTGTAGGCAAACACTGTAGCTAATATGTGCACAGCAAGGTCCCACAAATAGTAATGAGACGAACAACCAACGAATGTGTTTTTGGTAGCGCTGGTTGAGAAACAAATGTCGGCTGGGACACTGGGGAGAACTCTCCTGCTCTTCTTCGAATAGTGCCGTGGGATCTTTTTATGTTCACCTGAGAGGGTTAATGGGACCTCAGTGCAATATCTCATCTGAAAGGCAGTTTCCATTACAAATGTGGACATAGGAATTTATAATGGAAACATAAAAATAAGGACACAATGTATGTCTTTAACATGGGGACTAAGTTACATCTGTTGCCGTTGTCCAATTCTCCCCTCCCCTATAACCCCACTTCATCTGAAGACTACCTTGATTATGATTCTGTGTGCAATGCTACAGGAAATTAGCTGGCATCATTTCTAATATATCCTATAGATTAGATCTGTTCTATACCTTTTAAAAAAAATCTTAAAATAACTTATGTACCTGCTCACTGTCTATTTTGGAGGTGGGATCCACTTTGAAGTTCTGTTTGGCTGAGAACTATCTCTAAAGGTTGTTTATTTAGCCATTGCAACTAGATGTCTGGATCATCAGTTGCATCGTAGACATGACCAGGGGGTCAACCTTTGATGTGATTTTCTCATGTTAAATAGGGAACCACTGCTAGACGAGTGACCCTGTCCGAGGCAGTAACAGCCTCATGACTCCCATGAGATGCCCTCGTTCAGGGTTCGCCACGAGTTTAAAAAAAAGCCCAAGGTTTGAGGTAGAGTCCCCTTCTGACACTCTTATTTTACTGGATTTGCTCCATTTGGGTCCGATGCTGTGTGAACCATCAATGACTCCGATTTCCACGTTCTTTGAAAAGCTGTTCTCTGTTGCTTACCTCAAGGTATCCCCTGACAACTTGTTTACAGGCTTGGCAACACCAGCAGACTCCTCCGCTGTGAATACTGATGAGTGCTTATTTCAAAGGCTTGACACACAGCTGCTGTTCTGTCTCCAGACCTCTCTCTCACCTTTAACAAGCCACATTGCTTCTTCAGTGTTTTCCCTGTCTTGAATACACCCAATGAACCTGACTTTCCCTAATGAATACTACAAACTGTTTTTCCACTTTACTTATTGTCCTGACAGTCTTTTACAAAGACTCCGTTTACTTTTGTACAATCTTCCAATTTCCTTTCCTGAATCTCTACATGACACAATAACAACAACTTGCATTTATATAGTGCCTTTAACATAGTAAAATGTTTCAAGGTGCTTCAAAGGAATGTTAATTTGACACGAGCCACATAAGGAGATATTAGGACAGGGGACCATAAAGCTTGGTCAAAGAGGTCGGTTTTAAGGAGCACCTTAAAGGACGAGAGCGAGGTGGAGAGGTTTCGCGAGGGAATTCCAGAGCTCAGGACCTAGACGGCTGAAGGCACAGCCACCAATGCTGGGGCGAAGGAAATCGGGGATGCACAAGAGGCCAGAGTTGGAGGAACACAGAGTTCTCAGGGGGTTGTAGAGCTGGAGGAGGTTACAGAGATAGGGAAGGACGAGGCCATTGAGGGATTTGAAAACAAGAATGAAAATTTAAAATCGAGGCATTGCTGGACCGGGGGCCAGTGTAGGTCAGCAAGCACAGGGGTGATTGGTGAATGGGACTTGGCGCGAGTTAGGATATGGGCTATAAAGTTTTATTTTTACATAATTTTAATTTTATTTTTGTATGTCCTAGTTTATCCTCGAAAGCATTCCATTTTCCTAGGGTTTATTTGCTTCTTGTGTGCTTTCTGGAGCACGCAAGACTAAGGTGAGATTTAATAGAAGTTTTAAAATTCAGAAAGTTTGTGATAGGGGAAATAGAAAAAAAGACAATTTCCTCTGGTTGGCTAATGAGTGACGAGGGGGTCATGAATGTAAAATTGTCATTAAGCGAGTGAAAGGAAAGATTAGGGTCAATCTCTATATACGGAGAGTTGTTAAGAGTCACAGCGAGTAGTTGAGGCAGAGGAAAGAGCAGATAAACTGAAACACAGGAAGATACAGGGCCGTGGGAAAGAGCAGGACAATGGACTGCTCCATCAAAGAGCCGTCACAGACACAATAGGTTAAATGGCCGCCTTCTACACTGTAAGCTTCTCATATTTATCCCTAAAACATCACTAAAACAGATTATCTGGTCATTATCACATTGCTGTCAGCTTGTTTTGGTTGCTGCGTTTCCCACATTACAGCAGCGACTACACTTCAAAAAATGTATTTCATTGGCTATAAAGCACTTTGGGACATAGTGAGGCTGTGACAGACGCTATATAAACGCAAGTCCTTTATAGGTCTAACTTATGAGGTATTGCGGTTAATTGCCCTAACACAGAAGGCAGCCGGCACTCTGGAGCTTGCTCAGGTTTCAGGTCCTGACATGGGGGGACGGTTGGGGAAGTTGACTCTTTGGAAAGGACACGACTTGGAGATAATTTAATCCAGGTTTTCAAGAGTATGGAGGGGATCGACAACACTGATCCCAGTAAATTATCAGTGCGTCGGGCCCAAAATCTAGGGGTCGTAGATTAAAAATCAGGAGTAAGGGCAAGACTTTGTTACCCATATAAGGCAATAGTAGCATAAATTATCAGGAAGGTCATTTATGTGGAAGATATTAATGGGTACAAGAGACAATTAGATGCTGTTCTGTAGACCCAACCCCCATTATCTGGGGTTTGGTTGCACGGGTGCCGGTCACCCTCCAATACCATCCCCCCTGTGGTCATTATTTACAAGTGAATCTTGACAGTGAGTTTCAGTGGAGTGTTCCACCATGTGGGGCATCACAACCATACCGAATTCACGCACATGGACACTTCCAACAATCTGAAACAGGAATCTTAGCTGATTGCCCCATCCTACCTTAATTTAAATGCTCCTACTGCTGTACCAGGTAGGGACCCCACCTACTCGATGATTTTTGATTAGAATCATAGAATATAACAGCACAAAAGGAGGCCTTTCAGCCTATTGTGCCAGCTCTTTAAAAGAACTATCCAATTAGTCCCACTCCCCCGCTCTTTCCTCATAGGTCTGCAAATTTTTCCTTTTGAAGTTTCTTTATTTAGTGATGTGGTGAAAGGATAGATTGATGGTGTTGTTGGATTTAATGGACTTATCCTGTTCCTCAAATTCTGTGGATCTTATGAAAATGGAGAACCTTTGCAGTCAGATTCAAAACAGACATTAGTCAGAACTAAGCTATGCAATCAAGTGACATGATCTGCACACACCCACAGGCAGGCAAACTTGGCAGAAAAGGTTGCATTAACAAATGCATCTTCTAGAAACCACTTTTCTATTGCACTGATGCTACAAAGTGAGGTTTTGTAAGAAAACAGCAAACATATCTGCTTAAATGTGCACATGCATCAGCTTCCATTACTGTGCCGTAGCACCGTCTGACAGCTGCACACTCTTTCTCAGTTGCTATGGAGATGCTATTTCTGCTAATGCCAAGCTCTAACATCAAGTTTTGGTCTTTTGGGATTTACAATATGCAGTTAACAGAACCCTGCCCTCGCTTTCTTTAAATCTAGGAGAAGATCAAGTTAATGCCTTACTTTGAGTGTCATGCTTTTTTCTGTGAATATCTTGGTTTCTTCAATGAAACTATTTTCACATGGCTGAGATAAATTCAAGAGCCAGCTTGCTCATCAACACCATTTTGTTTTATGTTTGCTGTTTTTTGTCCCCTGTCCTCCTCTTCTGAGGGAGTTGATTCCCTCCCCCCCCCTCCCCCCTCCACCCTGCCTAGCTGGAGTTTGGTTGCACAGGTTCTGGTCACCCTCAAATACCTCACCCCTCCCGTGCCCATTGTTTACAGGTGAGCCATGACAGAGAGTTTCAGCGGACTGTTCCACCATGTGGGGCATCGCAACCAGACCGAATCCTCACACATGCACACTCCAGCAATCTGAAACAGGAATTTTAGCTGATTGTCCCTCTCTAACTTAATTTCAATGCTCATACTGCTGGACCAGTTAGGATGAGTACACTCGCTGAGTCCTCAAAGGAGCACTGCACCACTTTTAACAACAAATTTATAAAGGCGCTGATGAACTGATCTACTTTTTTTTTAAATTAGAATCATAGAATCTTATAGCACTGAAGGAGACCCTTCGTCCCATCATTCCTGTGTTGGCTTTTTGAAAAAGCTATCAAATTACAGTACTCCACTCCCCCGCTCTTTCCACATGGGCCTGCAAATGTTTCCTTTTCAAGTTTCTTTTTGAATGTGAAGGGGTGGAAGATATGATTTAGCTTTATAAAGCTGGTTAGACCCCAACTGGAGTATTGCATTCAGTTCTGGGCACCACACCTCGGGAAGGATATATTGGCCTTGGAGGGGTACAGCGCAGATTCACCAGAATGATACCGGGGCTAAAAGGGTTAAATTATGAGGACAGGTTGCATTGACTAGACTTGCATTCATAAGAACAAAACATAAGAAATAGGAGCAGGAGTAGGCCATTTGGCCCTTTGAGCTTGCTCCACCATTCAGTAAGATCATGGCTGATCTTCTACCTCAACTCCACCTTCCCGCACTATCCCGAGATTCTTTTAGTATCCAAAAATCTATCGCTCTCTGTCTTGAATATATTCAATGACTGAACATCCACTGCTCTCTGGGGTAGAGAATTCCAAAGATTAACAAGAAATTTCTCCTCATCTCAGTCCTAAATGGCCGACCCCTTATTCTGAGACTGTGACCCCTAGTTCTAGATTCCCCAGCCAGGGGAAACATCCTCCCAGCATATACCCTGTCAAGCCCTTTAAGATATTTACATGTTTCAATGAGATCACCTCTCATTCTTCTAAACTCGTGAATATAGGCCGAGTCTACTCAATCTCTCCTCATAGGACAATCCCCTCATCCCAGGAATCCGTCTGGTGAACCTTTGTTGCACTCTCTCTAAGGCAAGTATATCCTTCCTTAGGTAAGGAAATATTCCTTATTATTGTTATAATATTCCCTTGAGTTATAGAAGTTAAAGGGGTGATCTAATTGAGGTGTTTAAGATGATTAAAGGATTTGATGGGGGAGAAAAACAATTTCCTTAATGTATATCGCCTCTCCTTATTCTTCTTTCTTTGTGGTTTCTATTTTTGCAGTGTTTTAATATACTTTTGTTGAAGCTCTCTAATGAAATGATGAGTGATGGCATCATTATGAAAACTGCTTTGTAGAAATAACTGGGGTTGAGGTTGAGACAACGTGGAATAGCGAGGGAGCTCAGCGCTGCGCCTGGCCTGTTTCACTTGATCTGGTAAGTAGTGCGTGATGCACAGCAAAGTTGAAAAGTGTTCCACCACCGGGCAGACATTTAGGAGCACAAAGTTCGCCAATGTATTACACACAAGTGACAGGGCCGATCTTTTTGCCACGAGCATCGAGATGCCATTGACGTAAAGTGCTGGATCCAGCAGCCCCGCCAAGAACTGGAGAGGCCCAGCCAGCATGGGTGGCTGCTTTAGATGTTGATCCAAGCTGTAGCTCAAACAGGGAGCTTCTGCCTCTCGATGTGACAGACTGCCTTTGTATCCCTTGTACCAGACTTCTCCAGATAGGTTCTGAATATCTCAATGCACACAGTTTGCCACTACAACAGATTCTAAAAATATCATTGCAGCAGAAAGCTTCTTTAAAACGTCATTTTGGCTGGCAACTAGCATAACGGGCAGGAGCAGACTGTAGCAAGATCAAAGCTCAGCGGGAGACTGAGTAAAATGCTAGCCCGACAACAGGATAAGACGGGGTGACATTTGTCTGATGGGATCTTCTAAGACTGTGCAGGAAAACAGGGAAGCAGTTGGGGCCATTAAAATGAAGAATCTACTGCATATAAGGTGTCGACCACAGCTCAGTTGGTAGCACTCTCACCTTTGGGTCAGAAGGTCATGGGTTCAAGTCCCACCCCAGAGACTTGAGCACATAATCTAGGTTGACACTCAGTGCAGTACTGAGGAAATGCTGCACTGTCGAAGGTGCCGTCTTTTGGATGGAGCGTTAAACCGAGGCCCCGTCTGCCCTTTCAGATGGATGTAAAAGATCCCATGGCACTATTTCAAAGAGGGGCAGGGGAGTTATCCCCGGTGTCCTGGCCAGTATTTATCCCTCAACCAACATCACTAAAAAAAAAACTGATTACCTGGTCATAATCACATTGCTGTTTGTGGGAGCTTGCTGTGCGCAAAATTGGCTGCCATGTTTCCTACATTACAGCAGTGGCTACACTCTAAAAGTACTTTAGTGGTTGAAAAGCACCATGGGGCATCCTGAGGTCGTGAAAGGCGCTATATAAATGCAAGTTCTTTATTTTACTTCTTGAAATGAGTCACTGGCCAGAGTGGGCTGCATTGGTCCAGGATACTGCATCCAGGGTACCTGTCTCAAACCTAACTCCGTCTTATCTGGACATATGTTTGTTCGACTTTTATTGAGAATTGCCTGGCTGAAGAGGGAACACCCATGTCAATCTCAACCAGCTCCTCCCCGCTACACAGCTGTAGCGCGACTTTCCCAGCATGAAGGAAGGTGGGAATTCAAAATGCTTTGGACCCTAGAACTTGCATCCAAGGGAACATGAAGGCCCGAGCAGTATATTTGCATCAGAACCTTGAATGGTATATTGACCAGGATCATGGCCAGTGCTAGTTGTAATTTGAGGTAGATTAACATTGCGTTCACCCTGCACAAACACCACCAAACAAATTTGAGTGACATGTTTTTTGCTTCGTACATCTATAATCTTTTCATGGAATCAAACACTTGCTAAACCCAACAAGAAATAACTTCAAACGGGGTCTTTGAGGGTGTTCATGCAGCTGTTTCCATACGTTATATTCCTCCCATGTACTAAGTCACATGGACTCTTGCTCCCCAAGGTTTATAAATGGGTGACGTGACAAAATTAATGGGGGGGGGGGGGGGGAAATGCAGCTGTTCACTCAGCTCCTGCTACACTCCATGATGATACAACCTTAAACAGTATCATCTTCCGATAATGAGAACCATTCAGTCGACCCCTGAGGGGGACTGGAAGTTATTACTAGTTATAATGATTACATCGCTCATTAAGAAACTCACAGGACAATTCCCCCATTGGATGGGTGAGAAATACACTTCAAAAGCGTCTCAGAGCTGCAGAAAGTTTGCACGCTCTTTGACGCTACAGTGGTGTTGAGAAAATGCATGGATTTCTACGGCCTCCCGTTGCTTTGTCGTTACATTGTAACAAAGATCAGTATAAAGTCGACACAGCTCCAAAGTGATTCGGAATGTTCTCTATCCTTCCAGTAAAACCACCGACTCCAGCCCACCTTGTAATGACACACAGCAGCTTGCTTGAACAAAAAGAACAGAGCTCAGCGGATCGACGATTCATGAACGACACAAACAACACTAATTGCCAGTTGAACTGGGCCCACTCCCCAGTTGAGCTGGGCTCACACCCCAGTTGAACTGGGCCCAATCCCCAGTTGAGCTGGGCTCACTCCCCAGTTGAGCTGGGCTCACTCCCCAGTTGAACTGGGCCCAATCCCCAGTTGAGCTGGGCCCACTCCCCAGTTGAGCTGGGCTCACTCCCCAGTTGAGCTGGGCTCACTCCCCAGTTGAGCTGGGCTCACTCCCCAGTTGAACTGGGCTCACTCCCCAGTTGAGCTGGGCTCACACCCCAGTTGGACTGGGCCCAATCCCCAGTTGAGCTGGGCTCACTCCCCAGTTGAGCTGGGCTCACTCCCCAGTTGAACTGGGCCCAATCCCCAGTTGAGCTGGGCTCACTCCCCAGTTGAGCTGGGCTCACTCCCCAGTTGAACTGGGCTCACTCCCCAGTTGAGCTGGGCTCACTCCCCAGTTGAGCTGGGCTCACTCCCCAGTTGAGCTGGGCTCACTCCCCAGTTGAACTG
This sequence comes from Somniosus microcephalus, assembly GCF_052327205.1. NCBI lineage: Eukaryota > Metazoa > Chordata > Chondrichthyes > Squaliformes > Somniosidae > Somniosus > Somniosus microcephalus. The sequence continues at coordinate 279,456,730 of NC_140991.1, read as the reverse complement.
GGCTCACTCCCCAGTTGAACTGGGCTCACTCCCCAGTTGAACTGGGCTCACTCCCCAGTTGAGCTGGGCTCACTCCCCAGTTGAACTGGGCTCACTCCCCAGTTGAACTGGGCCCAATCCCCAGTTGAGCTGGGCCCAATCCCCAGTTGAGCTGGGCTCACTCCCCAGTTGAGCTGGGCTCACTCCCCAGTTGAGCTGGGCTCACTCCCCAGTTGAACTGGGCCCAATCCCCAGTTGAGCTGGGCTCACTCCCCAGTTGAGCTGGGCTCACTCCCCAGTTGAACTGGGCCCAATCCCCAGTTGAGCTGGGCTCACTCCCCAGTTGAGCTGGGCTCACTCCACAGTTGAGCTGGGCTCACTCCCCAGTTGAGCTGTGCTCACTCCCCAGTTGAACTGGGCTCACTCCCCAGTTGAGCTGGGCTCACTCCCCAGTTGAACTGGGCCCAATCCCCAGTTGAGCTGGGCTCACTCCCCAATTGAGCTGGGCTCACTCCCCAGTTGAGCTGGGCTCACTCCCCAGTTGAGCTGGGCTCACTCCCCAGTTGAACTGGGCCCAATCCCCAGTTGAGCTGGGCTCACTCCCCAGTTGAGCTGGGCTCACTCCCCAATTGAACTGGGCCCAATCCCCAGTTGAGCTGGGCTCACTCCCCAGTTGAGTTGTTCCCGATCCCCAGTTGTCACCTGATTGTGGCCCTTCTTTTTCTTCTTCTTCTTGCCCCAACAACCCGAGCTCTCGCCGTCCTTGCCATTGCTGTCACTGCACAGCAGCCCATCAAACTCGTCTGTGCCCATCTGCTGTCCCTGGGCCGTTTCCGCCGCCAGCCGGTAAGAAAGGTTCCTCAAGATGCAGACGCAATTCTCAATCGTCTGGGAGGAGGAAGCAAAGACCAAAATGAATCGCATTGCATTACAGAATTATTACAGCACAGAAGGAGGCCATTCGACCCATGGTCGAAATCTTTGAAAGAGATATCCACTTAGTTAATTAGTCTCACTCACCCTGCTATTTCCCCATAGCTCTGCAAATTTCTCCTTTTCAGGTACATATCCAGATCCCTTTGGAAAGTTACTATTGAATCTGCTTTCAGGTATAGAATTTTACTTATTTGAATTTTGTTTTGAACTTACAATGGGCCATAATTTGTTGCAGCAGGGCATCAGTTCTAGAGAGGTTGGGAGTCATTAACACTTATCATGTCATTAAAAGGGTACTTACACTTGTAATGAAAAGACTTAACTTCCTGTGCCGAGTTTACTGGGCAATTAATGGGAAAATACAGCAAGTTCCTAAAAAGATGAGGGGGCTAAGGGTGAGCTGCCATTTTCGCAAAGCTAACAGCAACTCGGACAGCAATGTTTGGATATTCACATTTAACCGCGCACCTGCTCCTCACCTGAAGTTGCTGTACCATTTATCCATAAATAACGGTGAGCGCCATTAGCCTTGTCGTTAATTTGACAGAAATTTCTGGCCCATCATGTCCCAAACTACCGTCAATCATTAAAATGGAACACGTTCATCCTGGGCTAAGAAAAGCAGCATGTTACGTGTTCAATCGTCTTCCTTTGCTGCCTTCAATCGCCCATTCCCTCCCATCTCCCCTGGCTGGTGCTGGGGCACAGTTCCACAGGTCCAGTCACCACTGCTTACAGTGATTGGTGCTAATGCGATTCGCCAGCAAAAGCATCATCGGTTGTCGGAGTGAAACGTTAGCCCCACACGGCCTCCAGAGGATTTGGGGTGTAACCTGTTGGTTGGGTTTTGTACGCGGGCTGGTGTGGGGGATAATATTTAAATGATTAAACTGCTAAAACTGTACAGCAGAGCCCAGCTGTCAGATCCAGGAGACTGGCACCTGTGGACCTTGCACGGGGTTTATTTCTTCGACAGGCAAGACCAGGCTATCTGTGGGATAATATGAAGCTCAGGTTTCCTGCTTCAGACTTAGATCAATCGCATCCCGATACTGAATGGGGATTTGCGAATGAATGACATCCGTGCATCATAGAAACATAGAAGATAGGAGCAGGAGTAGGCCATTCGGCCCCTCGAGCCTGCGCCGCCATTCAATGCGATCATGGCTGATCATCCAAGTTCAGTACCCGGTCCCGGCTTTCTCCCCATACCCCTTGGTCCCTCTAGCCTTAAGAAATATATCCAACTCCTTCTTGAATATATTTAATGTATTGGCCTCTACTGCCTTCTGTGGTAGAGAATTCCACAGGTTCACCACTCTCTGGTTGAAGAAATGCCTCCTCATTTCTGTCCTAAAAGGCCTACCCCTTATCCTTAGACTGTGACCCCTGGTTCTGGATTCCACGACCATCGGGAACATCCTCCCTGCATCTAATCTGTCCAGTCCTGCCAGAATTTTATAAGTTTCAATGAGATCCCCTCTCATTCTTCTAAACTCCAGCGAGTACAAGCCCAATCGTCCCAATCTCTCCTCATACGTCATTCCTGCCATCCCAGGTATCAGCCTGGTGAATCTTCGCTGAACTCCTTCCATGGCAAGAACATCCTTCCTCAGATAAGGCGACCAAAACTGCACACAATACTCAAGATGTGGTCTCACCAAGGCCCTGTACAACTGCAGCAAGGCATCCATGTTCCTGTACTCAAACCCTCTCGCTATGAAGGCCAACATACTATTTGCCTTCTTAACCGCCTGCTGCACCTGCATGCTTACCTTCAGCGACTGGTGCACAAGGACACCCAGGTCTCGTTGCACTTCCCCTTTTCGCCATTCTATTGCCATTCAGCCAATCTATTGCTGTTCAGTACATCAATGTTACTACATCGGTAAGTGCAGAGGATTAAACTGCCCAAAATAGTCAGCATGCTTAATCTATATATATAAAAGGATCGATCTGTCTGTCTGTCTGTCTGTAGGTCCGGGCATCACTCAAAAGTTATAGAGCGTACCTACACATATGTTTTTTCAAAAGAAAACTTATTAGGGGAGCGTCATAGGCATATTTACTTTTTGGTCAGACAAAAATTGTTCGGACAGTATACAAAAAAACGGCAAAATTCCGCTCATTAGCAGTTGACCAATCCTACCGCTCATTAGCGTTGAGTGACGTGAATGTTGACCAATCCTACGGGGGGGGGGGGGAACGCGCTGCGTCACGGGGGGCCTTTCATGGCATGTGTGGGCGGGGCCTAATCCTTCAAACTGCCGTTAGTGCCTCACAAAATGGCGGCCGCGGGAAAACTATCTCCTTCCCTCACTCTCTCTCCTCTTCCCTCTCTCTCTCTCTCCTTCACTCTCTCTCTCTCTCCTTCCCCCTCTCTCTCTTGCCGTGAGTGCGGGACCAGGAAAACCGCAGCTTTCCAATGAGCCGTCCCTGACCGCAATCGGACATGGGAGTCCGCAGCGAAAGGCGTTCGTCTGCTGCCCGACCAACCGGGTCCAAAGGCCCGCCGCGTTAACCATGAGGAACGCCGGGCTTGCTTCGGAGCGATGGGCACCCGGCCTCCCGTTGTCGGACTGACTCCATTCTGCTACCGATGTGAGTCGGGCCGGGCCTGAGGCGCTAGGGAGGGAGAGGGGAGGGAGGGAGACAGAGGAAAGGAGGGAGAGACAGGGGGAGGGAGAGAGAGAGGGGGAGGGAGGGAGGGAGGGAGAGAGAGAGGGGGAGGGAGGGAGGGAGAGGAGAGGGGGAGGGAGGGAGAGGAGGAGGGAGGGGGGAGGGAAAGGGGGAGGGAGAGGGGGAGGGAGAGGAGAGGGGGAGGGAGGGGAGAGGAGAGTGACCAGCCCACCAGTCTCATAACCAGTTTTACAAAAAAGCCTGGGCAATGCCGGGCACCCCAGCTTGTGCGTTATAAGTGAGGCCTTTGTAATTGACACTCTATGGTAATGGTTAGTGCTGTTTTCCCGACATAGTAGTCTGCCCGCAATTTGTGTGGACAGTGTAAGTTGGTGGGGACTGTACCAGCAGCCCTCTCCTCATTTATCCCACGCCAGCCTCGGCAGCGAGTGTCAGCGGGATATTTAACTGTGAAAGGAAGCACAACTGAGCAAGATCCCGTCCTCACTCATTGCCCACTTGTCCAGCACAAGTAATCTGGAGCGAGGATCCTAGCTCAGGGGTTGCTGAGGCCAATTGCAGCAGTAGGCCAATCTGAGGTCAGCACACTCAGCATAGACCAGGGATCAAACCTGGGGAGATGCAAGTGAAACATTATAGGAGCTGTCATGTGATACGGTGCGCTTTTTGACTTTGCTCTGACACATCACCATTCTTTTCGGTGCAGACCTAATCATGAAGTCACTGGAAAAACAAAAGGGGTAATTTACTGGGTTTGCAGACTCCACACAGAGCTTTGCATCCCAGGAGTGCATTTGGGAATATTGAATAGAGAGGAAAACCATGCCGGATTTCAGGTTCATTAAAATGAATGGATGGAAACCTGGGCAGGCTGTGTAACAGACCATGATCCTCCGTGTCCAATGCTCCAGTATCAGTGCGACCGTGGCAGGTTTGCTGGTTCCTCTTACCCTGATCGACCCACTAAGGTTATTAAACTTTTTCTGACACTTGAGTTGCTATGTATGGGATCATTTGAGCTGGCCCATGCCATCCCCTGCTACTGACATACTCCCCTTGTGGGCTAGTGTTCCTGGGCATCAAGCAATGCCTCCGTCCTCTCCCTAATTTCATTCAGAAGTATTTGCACAACCTCACCCTTGAAACTGAGGCCTTTTGATTTTTGGTGTACTGGCCCTTTAAGATGCTGCAGACCTTTAATTGTTGCAGCAGTGCACAGATTTCTTCCTCGCAAAAGATGAGCTCCCAATAAGTAGCGGTCCTGATGCTTGGAACTCATCAGCATTATTCAAATTAGGCATGTGTACCGTCAGTGTCTTGCTATGCTTTTCTGCTTCTGTGTAATTTAACTGTAAATATATTCGACTATTAGTTTTAGCCTGGTGCAACGATCTGACAGTGTGACATGTACTGACTCGCAGTGGACAGGTCAGTGTGCTGGGAATCCCAAGTGTATTATAATGTAATGGAAGGGTAATAGTCGGTCCAAAGGCATTCTATCCCATTCACAACACATATAGAAGGTGGAAGCTTTAGTTCAGAAGATACTGTCTGCAATGGAAACGGCTTATCTTCTTTAAATGCAAGTTAAAAATACTGGGAGAAAGTCCAAGTTATAACACCACGTGTTGGTTTAATTATAGTGGTATCGTACACAAGTACAGAGGCATTTTAAACATGATTTATCTCATCATGTTTGTAAATAAAGTTTTCACAGACACTTTCTCCTGAAGATAACTTGCATTCATTGACACTCATTTTGGGTAGCAAAAAAAACTTCCGGAGGTGTAGTTATATTTCTGTGATGTCAAAGAGTTCAGCCGCTCTCCGAAATCTGTCTCCCCCCACTCGCCCCCCCCACTTCCTTTCCCTTCAGATTCTCATCAGTTATGCCGCATAAAGGAAAATAAAACTTGAAAATGGTCAAACCTTGCTGTCAATCTCACTGCTCCCCAGCGCAGACTGAATCACGTACAGCAACGCATCGGTGAGGCCATCGCATTCTCTCATCCTTCTGCGCGCCTCCTCGCCAGCCGAGCTTACATTCCTGCAAAGGGGGCACAGAATATGGGTCAGTAGCTAGTCATCTCTCGCGCGCACGCCCCTTTGATTTTTCTCCTGGGAATTTTGCTCACAGCAGTGTCTTGGAGATTAACCTTTAATTCCCGGAGACTCCAGGACAATCCTGGCGGATTGCCAGTGCAGACGGGGAAATAATGTTTCATTGAAGTGATTTCCTCATTTGTTTTGATAATTTCCCAAACGGTTGACTTGGAGTACAGGACAAACAAACAACACATGTCCCATATCAGGGTTAAACATCCACTAGTAGCTGGTAAACTTGGGTAAAAAAAATATTTTGAAAATAGGTACATTGCAATATAGCATTGCTACTTTTATGTATTAAGAACATAAGAATTAGGAGCAGGAAGAGATGCAACTCTTCATATATCCCTTATGCCCCTCAAACTGAGGCTTAAGTTGAGCCTAAACAATAACTTTAGCAAGTGAAAATATTGTTCTAAAGCTAAGTTGGCAAAACATGAGGTAATACCTTTAGTTTGAAAAGTGGGGCATTAGAATACAGCACTGTCCATGGCAGGGTCCTAAGGGGGGTGGGGGGGGGATCGTCAACACCCCTTGCCCCTGAATAAACAGTAAAGACTTGCAACATCAAGGTTATTAAAATATTCACAGCCCTGTGTTGACTATGAGTTTTGTGCCTTGGTTCTGTTTCACGGAGTTGCATCGCTTGTTATTGCTGATCTATGAACTGCTTCTGAAGTGATTCAGCCTCAAATCCCCAGGAAGCTATTATAAAGCGTAAACTATTGTGGCTTAGAATGTCATGCTGTATTTTCAAAGAAATCTCAAACACTTCAGAGCAAAAACTTCCTGGGGTTTATTTCTTTCTGCCGTTCTCACCTGGGCTCAGCATGTGCAGATAAAAGGGCAGTTTGTTCTCCAATTAAAACCTCCCTTAAAGAAACACACTGACTTGCCTTCCAAATGAATCTAACCTTTGAACCCAAAACTCAGCCTTTCATTTTTTCTCTTAAGGGAATCAATTTTGGCAGCAAGAATTGCCGAGGTAGGATTGTAGTAGAACCACTGAATGACTCTGGCTAACTGTATATAATTCTCTTTAACGATGTTCTACCACCAGCCTAAACCTGTACCATTGTGTTAGGCATTACTGTGTTTTGTATATAGAGTTTGCATGTACGGGGCATGGCCCCTTTAAGAGCGCGGGAAAATGCGGGCAAACGCGATGACGTCACGTCGCAAACCATGGGGCTGCCCAGGCAGTCCTCGTGGCATCTCCGTTGAGTAAAGACCTGTTTAGTTGTTCTCTTGTGTCGATCTCCGTTATTCGTAGGAATTCGTTAATTCCTACATTGGTGACCCGGTTTTTGTGAACGTTTTCACATAAGAAGAGCACAGCATGGAAGCAAACGCCATTTCGCTAAAGCTACCGCAGTTCTGGGAGCAGCAAGCGCCTCGTGGTTTATTCAGGTCGAGGCCCAGTTCGCCCTGAGGAACATCGATGCGGATCAGACCAAGTACCTTTATGTGGTCTCCGCACTCGACAGCTCTACTGCCTCTCGGATCGTCAGCCTCCTCGAAAACCCCCCAACGGAGCGTAAGTATGAAACCCTCCAAGCGCGGTTACTGCAGGTTTTCGGGCTCACAAAATCGGAGCGCGCCCGTCGATTACTCGCTATGCCCGGGCTCGGTGACTCCAAGCCTTCAGAGTTGATGAGCCAAATGCTCACACTCCTGGGCTCAGAACGGGAATGTTTCCTATTCCGCGAGATTTTCCTCAGCCAACTGCCTGAACAGGTACAAGCTGCCCTGGCCAGATCTGAAATTGAAGACTGCGCAACACTCGCTGCGGAGGCTGACAAAATTTTTGCTGTAACTCGGCAGTACTGCGCCGCCATGAGGCACCCATCCCCCGCAGACGCCGCCCCAGCTTGTCAGCCTGCTGGGCTGTGTTTCTACCACGCGCAGTTCGGCGCGAAGGCGAAGCGTTGCCGCCCTCCCTGCAGTTTTCCCCAAGAAAACAAACAACAACCGACACTGCGACCACCGAGGAATGGGTCTAACGGGCACCCCGCGGCCGCGATGGCGATCGGCAACGCGGGAAAATTGCTGTTCATCACTGATGCTCTCTCCGGTCGTCGTTTTCTGTGCGACACCGGGGCGCAGTGCAGCATTTTACCCGCGTCCGCCCTCGATTTGCAGACGGGGAATCACGGCCCCACCCTTGAAGCGGCCAATAGCGGAACAATTCAGACCTTAGGCAGACGGCGAGTGGAGGTGTGCCTCGGGGGGCAACGTTTTCACTGGGAGTTTGTTACGGCCAGAGTTTCCCAGCCCCTCCTCGGCATGGATTTCCTGTGCGCCAACAGCCTCCTGGGCGACGTTAGGAACCGGTGGCTGATCAACGCAGCAACTTTTAATTCTCTTCCGTGTTACCGCAGTAACACTACGTCACGTACCGTCTCCTGTGTGTTCCCGACTCCTGATGAGTTCGCTCACCTGCTCGGCGAATTCCCCGACCTGACAAGACCCACGTTCTCCTCCACAGCCACAAAACATTGTGTGGAACACCACATCACCACCAACAGCCCCCCGGTCTACGCGCGGGCCCGGCACCTGGAACCTGGCAAGCTGGCGGTCACAAAGGCGGAGTTCGCGACCATGGAACGGTTAGGGATTATTCGCCGGTCGAATAGTCCCTGGTCTTCACCCCTCCATATCGTCCCGAAGCCTGGCGGCAGATGGCGGCCATGCGGCGACTATCGACGACTCAACGACGCCACCACTCCTGATCGGTACCCGATCCCCCACATCCAGGATTTCTCTGCCCATTTGGCAGGGAACACCGTGTTCTCAAAAGTCGACCTCATCCGGGGCTACCACCAGGTCCCAGTTCATCCACAAGACGTCCAGAAGACCGCAGTCATCACCCCATTCAGCCTCTTCGAGTTTTTACGAATGCCGTTTGGGTTAAAGAACGCCGCCCAGGCTTTCCAACGCCTGATGGACTCCGTGCTGTGGGACCTCAAGTTTCTCTTCGTCTACCTGGATGATATTCTAATTGCCAGTCCTACTAAGGAAGAACATACCTGTCACCTACGCACCCTTTTTCGACGCCTCAACCAACACGGCCTGATTATCAACCCGGCCAAGTGTCAGTTTGGCCTGCACCAAATTGACTTCCTGGGGCATCGCAGCGGTTCCTTTACCTTCGAAAGTGGAGGTGGTGACATCCTTTCCACGCCCACAGAACGTAAAGGCCCTGCAGGAATTCCTAGGCATGGTAAACTTTTACCACCGTTTCGTGCCTAAGGCAGCACTACTCATGCAGCCCCTGTACGAGGCCCTCAAGGGCAAGACTGGCAAGAACCCGGTGGACTGGATGGATGACATGGCCCGAGCGTTCGCCGACACCAAAAGCGCATTAGCCAACGCGACTATGCTGGCGCACCCGCTGCCAGGAGCCACCATCGCCCTCACCACCGATACGTCGGACTACGCAGTCGGTGCCATGCAACAGCAGTGGGTGGACGGGACATGGCAGCCGTTGGCATTCTTCAGCTGTCAACTATGGCAGAACGAGAGAGCATACAGCACGTTCGACCGGGAGTTGTTCGCCCTTTTTCTGGCCATCCGCCATTTTCGGTTCCTACTGGAAGGACGTCCTTTCACCGCCTTTGTGGACCATAAGCTGCTAACCTTTGCAATGGCCAAGACCGCCGAACCGTGGTCGGCCCGACAGCAGCATCAACTGACCTACATATCCGAATTCACCACGGATATACAGCACGTGGCCGGTAAGGACAACCTGGTGGCAGACTGCCTCTCCCACGCGATCGTCAATATGGTTCATTTGGGCATCGACTACGCCCTCATGGCAGCGGACCAAGCCTCAGACCCGGAAGTCCAAGCTTACAGAACGGCCATCACTGGCCTCCAGTTGGCCGACGTCAAGTTCCATTCGGCAGGTACCACGCTGTTGTGTGATGTCTCCGTACAGGATCCTCGCCCTGTTGTGCCGGTCGTCTGGCGCCGCAAAGTGTTCGACGCCATACATGGGTTGTCACACCCAGGAATGAAGGCCTCTCAGAAACTGATGTCAGCGAAATTTGTATGGCATGGCATGCATAAAGATGTCCATGGCTGGGCGAACACCTGCGTGGTCTGCCAAAAGGCCAAGGTACAGCGCCACATCAAAGCTCCGTTGGCCACCTTCACAGTTCCGGAGCGACGTTTTGACCATGTCAACGTGGACCTGGTAGGGCCACTCCCACCCTCCCATGGTTTTTCACACATCCTGACCATGGTTGACTGCACCACCAGATGGCCGGAGGCGGTCCCCCTGTCATCCACTACTTCAGCGGACGTGGCCAGGGCGTACATTTCCTTCTGGATCGCCCGTTTCTGAGTGCCTGCAGATATTTCGTCAGACAGGGGACCGCAGTTTTCCTCCGAACTCTGGAATGCAGTGGCCCAAGGACTCGGTGTCAAATTACACCACAGCCTACCACCCACAGGCGAATGGCCTCTGCGAACGCTTCCACCGGTCAATGAAAGCCACCCTGAGGGCCAGCCTCCAGGACGCTGGATGGGCAGACAAGCTACCGTGGGTCCTGTTGGGCCTTCGCACGGCCCCCAAAGAAGACCTTCACTCTTCATCAGCGGAGCTTGTGTATGGTCAGCCGCTGCGAGTCCCAAGGGACTTCCTACCAACATCGACGGAGCCATGGTCCGCGTCTGTCCAGCTTGCTAGTCACCAAGAGGCGGCCAGATGTTTCGCACCGGTGCCCACTTCGCACCACGGGCTGCAGAGGTCACACGTTCCCATGGAGCTTCACAAGGCTAAATACATTTTTATTCGCCATGACGCACATAGGGATCCGCTCAAGCCCCATATACCGGTCCCTTCCGCGTGTTGGAAGCAGGGGACAAAACCTTCACGGTAGTTGTCGGTGGTAAGCCGGACCACATTTCGGTCGACCGCTTAAAGCCAGCCCATTTAGACCGCGACCGCCTCGTCGAGACAGCACAACCGCTGAGACGGGGTCGGCCACCCATCGTCGTTACGGCAGACCGAGTGCGGCCGCCCGCCAGACCACCAGCAGCCTCCGCCTCGAGAGTACAGGAGTCATTCTGACAGGCTCGTCAGACCCCCTCACCGTTTGACTTTGTCCGTTAAAGTGAATTCTGGGGGGGGGCGCATGTGGCAGAACCACTGAATGACTCTGGCTAACTGTATATAATTCTCTTTAACGATGTTCTAACACCAGCCTAAACCTGTACCATTGTGTTAGGCATTACTGTGTTTTGTATATAGAGTTTGCATGTACGGGGCGTGGCCCCTTTAAGAGCGCGGGGAAACACGATGACGTCACGTTGCAAACCATGGGGCTGCCCAGGCAGTCCTCGTGGCATTTCCGTTGAGTAAAACCCTGTTTAGTTGTTCCCTTGTGTCGATCTCCGTTATTCGTAGGAATTCGTTAATTCCTACAGGATCACTTCGTAAAAGAGGCAGGTACTGTATAACATTAATGGTCTCCTGGACTAGTTTCGATCACCTAATGGGGTCGGAGAGGAATTTCCCAGATTTCCCCCCCCCTAATTGGCCTGGGTTTTGATCTGGTTTTTTGCCTCACCCAGGAGATCACATGGCTTTCGAGTGTGGTGGGGGTTGTATATAGTGCGATGCACCAGCCGTTGCAGTTGTGTGGGACAGGCTGCATGGACCAGAGGGTCTTTTCCTGACCGTCATTGTTCGTATGTAACTGCTTTTAAGTAGCTGGGGTCTACTGAAGCATATGACAGTGGGAACTGTCATGCACCCTCCACAATGGTACGGGCTAGACCTTCCCTTCGCAAGGAAAGGATGGGAATACCAAGCGCCAAATGTATTTTTAAGACAAGTTACTTGATTAAAGCTAGATTTGCTTTCCTGTAATAATACTGCAACCAGCAGGGCTGCAGTAAAGGGCCTACCCATATGTGAAAACTCTCTCAGGTGATATCCCCTCGATCCAGTGAGTAAACCAATTAATTCTGCACCAAGCGTTAATGGCTGTCTGTTCAAACAGATGTTACGTTCTACCGACCTTCTTCTTACAAACGTCTGAGTACCGTGACAGTACTTTCTCAGTGGAAAGCTATTCATTACACAAATATGATTCTGTGACAATGTGCCTAAGTGGAATTTGTAAACAATTATTAAGATACTCTATTCACATCATCCACTGTGCCAACAGCTCAACTGTGTCTGGGCTGCATGAGCAGCTTTGCTCATCACTCTGCTGCCCTGTGCCAGCTGAGCACAGAGTGTGTGAAACTGCTGAGCGAGGTGAGGATGGCCAATCTGTCTGGTGGGATGTATTATGGATCAAGGGACATGATTTGGATCTTTTGATCCCAGCCCACAAACATTTCGCTGGGCCGCGAAAGCAGCAACTGCTCCAAGCTGCCAGATTAAGTGCTGTTTTGCATCACTTGGTCAGAGCAGTAAGATTGGGAAGGTCGCAGAATGGAAAAGGCAGAGTGTAAGATATCACATGAGCATTGATGAACTGGAAGGTGAAATGTGGGATAGCACATGGGCGATGATGAACTGGGAGGTGGAGTGTGGGATATCACATGGGCGATGATGAACTGGGAGGTGGAGTGTGGGATATCACATGAGCTCGGTGATGAACTGGGAGGTGGAGTGTGGGGTATCACATGGGCAGTGATGAACTGGGAGGTGGAGTGTAGGATATCACATGGGTGATGATGAACTGAGAGGTGGAGTGTGGGATATCACATGGGTGATGATGAACTGGGAGGTGGAGTGTGGGATGAGCTGGGAGGTGGAGTATGGGACATCACATGGGCAGTGACGAGCTGGAAGGTGGAGTGTGGGATATCACATGGGTGATGATGAACTGGGAGGTGGAGTGTGGGATGAGCTGGGAGGTGGAGTATGGGACATCACATGGGCAGTGACGAGCTGAAAGGTGGAGTGTGGGATATCACATGGGCAGTGATGAACTGGGAGGTGGAGTGTGGGATGAGCTGGGAGGTGGAGTATGGGACATCACATGGGCAGTGACGAGCTGAAAGGTGGAGTGTGGGATATCACATGGGCAGTGATGAACTGGGAGGTGGAGTGTAGGATATCACATGAGCTCGGTGATGAACTGGGAGGTGGAGTGTGGGATATCACAGGAGTGGTGATTAGCTGGGAGGTGGAGTGTGGGATATCACATGGGCAGTGATGAGCTGGAAGGTGGAGTGTGGGACATCACATGGGCGATGATGAACTGGGAGGTGGAGTGTGGGATGAGCTGGGAGGTGGAGTATGGGATATCACAGGAGTGGTGATGAGCTGGGAGGTGGAGTGTGGGATATCACATGGGCGATGATGAACTGGGAGGTGGAGTGTGGGATGAGCTGGGAGGTGGAGTATGGGATATCACAGGAGTGGTGATGAGCTGGGAGGTGGAGTGTGGGATATCACATGGGCGATGATGAACTGGGAGGTGGAGTGTGGGATGAGCTGGGAGGTGGAGTATGGGATATCACAGGAGTGGTGATGAGCTGGGAGGTGGAGTGTGGGATATCACATGGGCGATGATGAACTGGGAGGTGGAGTGTGGGATGAGCTGGGAGGTGGAGTATGGGATATCACAGGAGTGGTGATGAGCTGGGAGGTGGAGTGTGGGATATCACATGGGCGATGATGAACTGGGAGGTGAAGTGTGGGATATCACAGGAGTGGTGATGAGCTGGGAGGTGGAGTGTGGGATATCACATGGGCGATGATGAACTGGGAGGTGAAGTGTGGGATATCACAGGAGTAGTGATGAGCTGGGAGGTGGAGTGTGGGATATCACATGGGCGATGATGAACTGGGAGGTGGAGTGTGGGATATCACAGGAGTGGTGATGAGCTGGGAGGTGGAGTATGGGACATCACATGAGATCAGTGATGAGCTGGGAGGTGGAGTGTGGGATATCACATGGGCGATGATGAACTGGGAGGTGGAGTGTGGGATATCACAGGAGTGGTGATGAGCTGGGAGGTGGAGTATGGGACATCACATGAGATCAGTGATGAGCTGGGAGGTGGAGTGTGGGATATCACATGGGCAGTGATGAGCTGGAAGGTGGAGTGTGGGACATCACATGGGCGATGATGAACTGGGAGGTGGAGTGTGGGATATCACATGAGCTCGGTGATGAACTGGGAGGTGGAGTGTGGGATATCACAGGAGTGGTGATGAGCTGGGAGGTGGAGTGTGGGATATCACATGGGCGATGATGAACTGGGAGGTGGCGTGTGGGATATCACAGGAGTGGTGATGAACTGGGAGGTGGAGTGTGGGATATCACATGAGCTCGGTGATGAGCTGGAAGGTGGAGTGTGGGACATCACATGGGCGATGATGAACTGGGAGGTGGAGTGTGGGATGAGCTGGGAGGTGGCGTATGGGACATCACATGGGCAGTGACGAGCTGAAAGGTGGAGTGTGGGATATCACATGGGCAGTGATGAACTGGGAGGTGGAGTGTAGGATACCACATGAGCTCGGTGATGAACTGGGAGGTGGAGTGTGGGATATCACAGGAGTGGTGATTAGCTGGAAGGTGGAGTGTGGGATATCACATGGGCAGTGATGAGCTGGAAGGTGGAGTGTGGGACATCACATGGGCGATGATGAACTGGGAGGTGGAGTGTGGGATGAGCTGGGAGGTGGAGTATGGGATATCACAGGAGTGGTGATGAGCTGGGAGGTGGAGTATGGGACATCACATGGGCGATGATGAACTGGGAGGTGGAGTGTGGGATGAGCTGGGAGGTGGAGTATGGGACATCACATGAGATCGGTGATGAGCTGGGAGGTGGCGTGTGGGATATCACATGGGCGGTGATAAGCTAGAAGGTGGAGCTCAGTGAAAATGTGTTGATTCGAGGAAATCCAAATGATAAAATAAAATATAATCAACATCAGAAGTTGTTAAGACTTCACTAAGATTTGGTGCCTATTTTTAGCAGAATTGTGAGAGCAGCTGCGTCCTATTTTTCACATGAGCACTCAGACCATTAGGATAAGGCTGTGGTAGGATAAATTCAACTGAGCTAATAGGAGTAGCAGAGAGCTGTGAATGGATAAGGAAATCAAAACTATTTAGCTGCTCATCATGTCTCCAGGATGTCCCAAGACATCTCACAAGCAATTAATTATTTTTGAAGTGTTGTCATTGTTGTATCGTAGGCTAACTCAGCAGCCAATTGGCGCACAGCAAGGTCCCACGAACAGCAAGGAGATAAATGAACAGTTATTCTGATTTTCAGTAATGTTGATTGAGGGAGGAATGTTGGCCAGGACATTCCCTGCCCTTCTTCGAATAATGCCGTCGGATCATTTACATCCACATAAGCAAGCAGACTGGGTCTCAGTTTAACACCTCATCCGAAAGATGGCACCTCCGACAGTGCAGCACTCCCTCAGTACTACACTGGAGGGTCAGCCTAGATTATGGCTCAAGCCCTGAAGTGGAACTTGAACCTTCAACCAGAGTCCTATCAACTGAGCCAAACTAACACTTGTTATTCATTTTACTTACGATTCGAAGTATTAAATTATGGCAAAATAAAAGTAATATGACTAATATCAATCTAATTATTGGAAAATTGGGAGACCCATGAATCGGGTGCGCTGATCTCTGTGCCGGATTCTCCGATTCACGCTCCCATTGAGCGAGATGTTAGATTGAAGTTTCAGTGAATTCCTTTGTGAGGGGAAGGTGTCAGGGGGAAATTGTGGATTAGGGACAATCGACAATAGAGGAAACTGTACAGGCTCTGTGACTGAACAGACTTGATAAGCTGGATGGGCTTTTCTTTGTATACATCTTCTTACATTTATAATTTAATGACGGGTCCGAGTTTGCGCTTTCACCAGAATGATACCGGGGCTAAAAGAGTTAAATTATGAGGACAGGTTGCATAGACTAGACTTGTATTCCATTGAGTATAGAAAATTAAGAGGTGATGTAATTGAGGTGTTTAAGATGATTAAAGATTTGATAAGGTAGAAAGAGAGAAACTATTTCCTCTGGTCGGGGTGTCCAGGACAAGTGGGCATAACCTTAGAATTAGAGCTGGGCCATTCAGGGGTGATGTCAGGAAGCATAAAGGGTAGTGGAAATCTGGAACTCTCTCCCACAAACAATCTATTAAGGCTAGCTCAATTATAAATTTCAAAACTGAGATTGATAGATTTTTGTTGGGTGAGGGTATTAAGGGTTACGAATCGAAGGCGGGTAAAAGGAGTTAAGATACAGATCAGCCATGATCTCATTGAATGGTGGAACAGGCTTGAAGGGCTGAATGGCCTACTCCTGTTCCTATGTTCCTTAATGCTTTCCTGAACAGTGTGGGTATTCCTTTAAAAAGTTCACAAAGACACATAACTTTCAAAACACTATTAAGTAAGGTTAAGTACTAGGAATGGTAAGCACTCATCCTGAGAGACTCCTCAGTAATTAGTTTTTTCAGGGGAAAGAGACAATTCATTTCGAAAAAACAAAATCCCATTAACACAGATCATTTGTGGGACCCTGCATTCATCCACGTTGGTTGCTAAACTAATGTGAAGGAGGGGGGCAATATAACCCACAGAAACCCCGCAGGGCTGTGACTGGTTCTTTATGTTCTATAAATAGTCCCATTCAAGAAACAGCAATGTAAGGTGACATACATCAGCTCATTGCAGCTATTTAATAGGACAGCAGCTAAACTGGAGGCAGCAAGCCTATAAATCGGCCAAATCACAAAAACGAACTGACCGCTCAAAGGGCTAAATTGCAAATAATCACCCGAAGGTAAATATTTCATTCAGCCTTTTAGGATCCTCTGCAACATTTAAGTCCAACATATCGGAAAATGGTGCTAACCATTTGCTAGTACCATAAGGAAAAAAAGGCTTGCATTTATATAGCGTCTTTCATGACCTCAGGACGTCCTGAAGCGCTTTACAGCCAAAGAAGTCATTTTGAAGTGTAGTCATTGTTGTAATGCAGGAAACACAGCAGCCAATTTGCGCACAGCAAGGTCCCACAAAAGGCAATGTGATAATGATAAGATCATCAAGCGTTTTTTTTGTGACGTTGGTTGAGGGATAAATATTGGCCAGGACACCGGGGAGAACTCCCTTGCTCTTCTTTGAAATAGTACCATGCGATCTTTTACGTCCACCTGAAAAGGCAGACAGGGCCTCAGTTTAATGGCTCAGCTGAAAGATGGCACCTCCGACAGTACAGCGCTCCCTCAGTACTGCACTGGGCGTGTCAGCCTAGATTTTGTGTTTAAGTCTCTAGAGCAGCTCGAAGGTAAGTCCCTCAAAGGGGGGGGGGGGCGGCGGTGGTGGAGCGGCAACGGAGGGGGAGCCGATCGCAAGTACTGTGCTTTTACTCCTCCTGACTCCACAGCAATGTCTTTTGAAATTGATGTTTTGTTGGCGGCTGCTGAAGACTCAGATGAACCAAACAAATGTCTGCAAGGGAGGCCTAAAACATGCCATCATTTACATACGTACGGGGCCTGACGCCTGTTTTAGGTAGTTACCCAAGGCGCCCGTAAAGCCACCTTTACCAATATGGCGCTGCTCATAATTTAGGCTCAGGTTAGGCGTGAAACTTTGCACCCCCCGTTTACTGTACAGAAAACAAGGCGAAGCGAGGACCAATTCCTACCCCGACGTGAGGCTTGCACACCACCATTCACTGCAGAAAAAATGTGTCCTCTGAAGTTTATTAAAGTAATTCTATCGAAGTTGAATTATGGATGAAAGCTTGAGTTTTTCTTTTCCTTACAGAGTCCTGCGGCTGGGTGACGCTTTATCAAAATGATAACGGGATAAATCAAGGGCTGTAATCAGCCCAAGTGTTGCCGCTTCTGAGATGTAAACTAATCCCAGCTCCAGAAGGAACCATGCCACGGAAGAATTATGTAATCGTAACTAACGCTGTGCTTCTCTATTTCATGTTAGGCGATGCATTTTACAGCCGCTACACGTACAATATTGAGCTGCTCTCCAGAGCATTTACAGTGATTAAAAACGGTGCAACAATATCACAAATTTATGAGCCTGACAACATTTTAATATGCGCACACACTTCATTTTGTTTTCAAGAAAGTGGATTCATACTTTCCTTTTCCAGCCCAGAAAAAAACAGAATAGATGAGCGCGTCAGGAGGAAAAACAATCGCATAATTTTTCTCCACGCTGTCCATCCATATTTCACGTAGGCCTAGAAATTGGGTTGGGGTGACAAAGTGGCGCAAAAGTCGCCTGAGCGCAGGATTTAGCGCAGCGATCGGAGTGATACCGATCGCCAGAAATTCAGTTTCAGTGCCGCTCGAGGGACACGGGGCGAGGCTAGAGGTGCGCCGCGTCCCTCTTAGGGCGCTGAAACTGATTATCGCAGCGCAACGTGCCGCAGCGCCACATGCTGCGGCGCGGCACGCTGCGGTACTGCAGGCCTTCCTCCCACTGTTAAGGGGGAGGTGCCTGCAACAGCGCGATCCCCGCTCGCGAGTGCCGGCAAATGAGCCCGGCACCAAGGAGAAGTGCCGGGCTCTCGGGAAACAGCCGGCAATGCCGCGGGGGGGTGGTTAGGAGGCCGGGGACGGAGGTGCTGGCAGGCGGCCGCCGAAAAAGCGGCCGCCCCGCACCTCCACCTTAACTTGCGCTGCTGCCGGCACAGTAAGGCCCCGTGAACCGGGCGCGGGTAGTGAGCGGCGCAACTGCGGCGTTCGCTACCAAATATCGCGAAGGGGGCACGAATGGGGCGCTGCGCACACCGATGATGTCATCGGTGGCGGCGCAGCGCAAATGCCTAACGCCACCATTAGCGCCCCTACTGAATATCGCCGGAGACGCAGCCAGTGGCGCTACAGCCACTGATTGCCTCTTTAGGCGCTAACAGGTGGCGCTACTCACCCAATTTCTCCCCCGTAGTGTTTTGCACGCTGTTATGACTAATAAGATTCTATCAGCAATGGATGCCAGAGCATTCCTGGCGTAAGTGCGGCTGCCCATTCTATCGGGCCGCGCCTCTCCGCTGATTCTGTAAGAGTAACGCAGATCATAAAAGTGCCATTTAACACTTTTAGCCCAGATCAGGTTCATCTATTTCCTTCCCATAGTCAGAATCAACTGTGAGGGTATTTCCTGAAGGGTTGTGTCACATGATTTTTATTTCCAGGAACCAAACCATCAGACCACCGAATAACGCAAGTGGATCAAAGTCACAAGTGAGGTCATGCTCAGCTTCAGAAGGTGAGGCCTGCACACAGAGCTTCACACAGCTTTGCTTATAACAACTGAGGAAATAGACAATAATATCTTAGAGAAACATGGAATTCAGAGGTTCCTTTGGAGAAGAATTTAGGATTCCTCATATCCTAACACATAAAGCTCTATTTTCCTCTTTTGCAGAAAAATGGGATAAATGGCCTTCAAGCCCAACTCCAGCCCTTCAGCATTCAGATGAGACATTAAACTGAGGGCCTCTCAGGTGCATATAAAAGCTCCCAAGGCACTATTTGAAGAGGAGCAGTGGAGTTCTCCTAATGTCCTGGCCAATATTTTATCCCTAAACCAACATCATTAAGACAGATTCACTGGTCATATATCTCATTGCTGTTTGTGGGAACTTGCTGTGTGCAAATTGGCTGCTATAAATCAACAGTGACTACACTTCAAAAATAATTCATTGGCTGCGAAGCACTTTGCTATGTCCTGAAGACATGAAAAGCACCAGGTAAATTCAAGCTCTATTCTTTTCATTGTTATTTTCAACCTGCTTACAAAATGGTGGAAACGGGTGGTGATAGGTTTTTATCTTGGCGTTAAGCATAGCCTGAGCCTTGATTGCCGCTGGGTCAAAATCCTGTAACTCCCTACTTAACAGCACTGTGGAAGCACGTTCACCACATGGACTGCAGCGGTTCAAGAAGGAGGCTCACCGCCACCTTCTAAATGGCAACTGGGAATGGGCAATATATGTCGGCCTTGGTAGCAACGTCCACATCCTGAGAATTAATTTTAAAAAGGGCAGAGTGCAGGAAGGAGGGGATCACACGCCAGTAACAGAAGTCGCTGGATTTTCCCTTCTACTGAAATGAACATAAGGAAGGTCTGGTGGGTCCTCTGAGGAATGTGCAATCTCCGTGCCAGATTTTCCTTTCTGCGCTCCACCCAAGCGGCAAAGCCAAAAATCCAATTCTCGGTTTCATAACAGGTGATTCCATTGAATGCGATTTTGTTATTGCAAGTCCGAAGAAAACAGCCAATACAGAACGTGCAATAATCCCCCTTTAATACATCTCAAGCATCTAAATAACCATTTGATTAGTACAAGGGACTCATGCCACTTCCCAGCTCTCAGCTGGCGTGAGTTCCACTGAGGCCTTTCAAGGGTGTAAAGGGTGGAACTCCCGGGTAACCTGGCAACTCTTGCAGACATGCCCCCTTGACATTGTGGGTTGGGGTGGGGTGGGGGGGGGGGGGCGCCTAATACCCACCGTGGTCCTCTACCCCATTGGAAAATAGTTGCAGCAAAGAAATGTGGTGTAATCTCGGCGGAAACAAGTTTTGCCCCAAACTCCAGCTCCTGCGGTTGATTTGCCCTTTGATCCGGGATTTTGGAGCCAATACATCTGGGCTTTACCCCATTTAAAAAAGTTTCAGATTGCTTCCCCATTGTGTTAGCTGTGGCTCAGTTGGTAGCACCCTCGCCTCTGAATCAGAAGGTTGTGGGTTCAAGTCCCACTCCAGAGACTTGAGCATGTAAAGCTAGGCTGACATTCCACTGTAGTGCTGAGGGAGTGCTGCACTGTCGGAGGTGCCATCTTTTGGATGAGATGTTAAACTGAGGCCCCGTCTGCTCTCTCAGGTGGACGTAAAAGATCCCATGGCATGGAGGGAAGTTCTCCCCAGTGTCCTGGCCAATATTTATCTCTCAACCAACAGGTAAAACAGATTAACTGGGATTAATCTCATAGCTTTTGACGGAGCTTGCTGTGCACAAATAGGCTACCACATTTCCTACACTACAACCATGACTTCACTTCAAAAGTACTTAGTTGGCTGTAAAGCACTTTGGAACATCTTGAGGTTGTGAAAGGTGCTATATAAATGTGTAATGGGTCGAATGACCTTTGTCTGTGCTATGAGTTCTATGATTACCACACCAACGTGCTGCTCTGAGTTGCGACATAACATTCCATCTAGTGACTCGACTGAAAACGGTTCCGACTCCTCCAATTGAGACAAGCAAGTTCGAGTTGAAAACAGAGAGCTGGAATCTCACGAGGGTAGTCAGCGTCTCCGGAGGAAGTAAATCTGAGCGACGGGCAACTTTCTGGATGAGAGCCAAATGTGTAAATGCTTCAGCTGTTTACCTGCCCCCTTTCTGAACCCATTTTGAATGATATGAGATGTCTGGTAATGGATACTGCTGCACAAATTACAGCTTTCATTCACAGAATACACAGGCAGGTACAATCAATACCATAATAAGATAGGCACATAGACACGACATCGCTGATTGGTAATTATGAGGCTAATTATCCATTATACTGTTCGCCGACAGAAGGTCACTTTGAAATGTGTGTATGTGGCCTGACACTGTATTTTGCTTTAAAGGAACAATCTGCACCATTAGTATAATAGTAATGGATTTATAAACAAACTCGTGATTTTCCCTGCTAGGAATGAAAGCCCTCATCTAGAAGCCTGCACTACTCCTGAATGACTTACTGGAATTGTACTTAAATGAAAAGTTTTCCCCTAACCGTCCTTTAGCGCAGGGCTTATTCAGTAAAGGGCCTTTCAGCAAACACATCATTGTGAAAGAAGTCAATGACAGTCCATTGAAACTTCTCGTTAGGAATTCCAAAATTCTCCACTGAATAGCTATGTTTTAACATGGAATATCTGCTGAGAAACAGAAAACCTTGGCCGATGTGGATTGCACATTGCGGGGATGAGGCAACACACCAACTATTAGCATCTATCAATAAGACCCTATAGTGTGTCACTGATTAAGCTCTATGCTAGTTTTATTTAAGTATTGTAAAAAGTCAACATGATCCTCAATCCTGACTACTGTTTGATCCCTATGATTGTGTCAGCCGTGGTTTAATGGGTAGCACTCTTGCCTCTGAAGGATGTGGGTTCAAGCCCCACTCCAGAGACTGGAGCACAAACATCTAGGCCGATACTCCAGTGCAGTATTGAGGGAGTGTTGCACTGTTGGAGGTGCTGCCTTTTGGATGAGACATTAAACCGCGGCCCCATCTGCTCTCTCAGGTGGGCGCAAAAGATCCCATGGCACTATGTCGAAGAGGAGCTGGGGAGTTCACTCCAGTGCCATGGCCAATATTTATCCCTCAACCAACATCACTAAAAAAAATAGATTATCTGGTCATTACCACATCTAAACCCTGTCCCAAACCCTGCCACATCCAAACCCTGCCACATCTAAACCCTGTCCCAAACCCTGCCACATCTAAACCCTGTCCCAAACCCTGCCACATCTGAAGCCTGTCCCAAACCCTGCCATATCTAAACCCTGACCCAAACCCTGCCATATCTAAACCCTGTCCCAAATCCTGCCACATCTGAAGCCTGTCCCAAACCCTGCCACATCTAAACCCTCTCCCAAACCCTGCCACATCTAAACCCTGCCCCAAACTTTGCCACATCTAAACCCTCTCCCAAGCCCTGCCACATCTAAACCATGTCCCAAACCCAGCCACATCTAAACCCTGTCCCAAACCCTGCCACATCTAAACCCTCTCCCAAACCCTGCCACATCTAAACCCTGTTCCAAACCCTGCCACATCGAAACCCTGTCCCAAACCCTGCCACATCTAAACCCTGTCCCAAACCCTGCCACATCTAAACCCTGTCCCAAACCCTGCCACATCTAAACCCTGTCCCAAACCCTGCCACATCTAAACCCTGTCCCAAACCCTGCCACATCCAAACCCTGTCCCAACCCCTGCCACATCTAAACCCTGTCCCAAACCTTGCCACATCTAAACCCTGTCCCAACCCCTGCCACATCTAAACCCTGTCCCAACCCCTGCCACATCTAAACCTGTCCCAAACCCTGCCACATCTAAACCCTGTCCCAAACCGTCACATCTAAACCCTGTCCCAAACCCTGCCACATCTAAACCCTGTCCCAAACCCTGCCACATCTAAACCCTGTCCCAAACCCTGCCACATCCAAACCCTGTCCCAAACCCTGCCACATCTAAACCCTGTCCCAAACCCTGCCACATCTAAACCCTGTCCCAAACCCTGCAACATCTAAACCCTGTCCCAAACCCTGCCACATCTAAACCCTGTCCCAAACCCTGCCACATCCAAACCCTGTCCCAAACCCTGCCACATCTAAACCCTCTCCCAAACCCTGCCACATCTAAACCCTGTCCCAAACCCTGCCACATCTAAACCCTCTCCCAAACCCTGCCACATCTAAACCCTGTCCCAAACCCTGCCACATCTAAACCCTGTCCCAAACCCTGCCACATCTAAACCCTGTCCCAAACCCTGCCACATCTAAACCTGTCCCAAACCCTGCCACATCTAAACCTGTCCCAAACCGTGCCACATCTAAAACCTGTCCCAAACACTGCCACATCTAAACCCTCTCCCAAACCCTGCCACATCCAAACCCTGTCCCAAACCCTGCCACATCTAAACCTGTCCCAAACCCTGCCACATCTAAACCCTCTCCCAAACCCTGCCACATCTAAACCCTGTCCCAAGCCCTGCCACATCTAAACCCTGTCCCAAACCCTGCCACATCTAAACCCTCTCCCAAACCCTGCCACATCTAAACCCTCTCCCAAACCCTGCCACATCTGAACTCTGTCCCAAACCCTGCCACATCCAAACCCTGCCCCAAACCTTGCCACATCTAAACCCTGTCCCAAACCCTGCAACATCTAAACCCTGTCCCAAACCCTGCCACATCTAAACCCTGTCCCAAACCCTGCCACATCTAAACCCTGTCCCAAACCCTGCCACATCCAAACCCTGTCCCAAACCCTGCCACATCTAAACCCTGTCCCAAACCCTGCCACATCTAAACCCTCTCCCAAACCCTGCCACATCTAAACCCTGTCCCAACCCCTGCCACATCTAAACCCTGTCCCAAACCCTGCCACATCTAAACCTGTCCCAAACCCTGCCACATCTAAACCCTCTCCCAAACCCTGCCACATCTAAACCCTGTCCCAAACTCTGCCACATCTAAACCCTGTCCCAAATCCTGCCACATCTAAACCCTGTCCCAAACCCTGCCACATCTAAACCTGTCCCAAACTCTGCCACATCTAAACCCTCTCCCAATCCCTGCCACATCTAAACCCTCTCCCAAACCCTGCCACATCTAAACCCTCTCCCAATCCCTGCCACATCTAAACCCTCTCCCAAACCCTGCCACATCTAAACCCTGTCCCAAACTCTGCTACATCTAAACCCTCTCCCAAATCCTGCCACATCCAGCCCTCTCCCAAATCCTGCCACATCTAAACCCTCTCCCAAACCCTGCCACATCCAAACCCTGTCCCAAACCCTGCCACATCTAAACCCTCTCCCAAACTCTGCCACATCTAAACCCTGTCCCAAACCCTGCCACATCTAAACCCTCTCCCAAACCCTGCCACATCCAAACCCTGTCCCAAACCCTGCCACATCTAAACCCTGTCCCAAACCCTGCCACATCTAAACCCTGTCCCAAATCCTGCCACATCTGAAGCCTGTCCCAAACACTGCCACATCCAAACCCTGTCCCAAACCCTGCCACATCTAAACCTGTCCCAAACCCTGCCACATCCAAACCCTGTCCGAAACCCTGCCACATTTAAACCCTGTCCCAAACCCTGCAACATCTAAACCCTCTCCCAAACCCTGCAACATCCAAACCCTGTCCCAAACATTGCAACATCCAAACCCTGTCTCAAACCCTGCCACATCTAAACCCTGTCCCAAACCCTGCCACATCTAAACCCTGTCCCAAACCCTGCCACATCTAAACCCTGTCCCAAACCCTGCCACATCTAAACCCTGTCCCAAACCCTGCCACATCCAAACCCTGTCCCAAACACTGCCACGTCTGAACCCTGTCTAAACCGTGCTACATCTAACGTTAAATTTGTTTAGCAATCCCTTCGCTTGAATGGGTTGCCCAAGGCCTATCCGATATTCGGTCTTGGTCCTCATTAATATCTGACCAGCGAGCTGCAGACACCATTTCTATATCTCTCTATTTCTCTCTCCACAGATGTTGCCTGGCCTGCTGAGTTTTTCCAGCATTTTTCTGTTGTTATTTCGGATTTCCAGCATCCGCAGTATTTTGCTATTGTAGCTGCAGACACCAGCCGGGTTTCCCAAAGCAGCTCGCCAGTGAAGACCTTTCAGGGCACAACAGCTTTAAGCTCTCACTGCCTCAGTCTCGGTAGTAAAAACTGTTGCCTTTAAGTCTGTTTGTGGTATTATCTTTTGCTTCCTGACGTGTGGTGACAATCACAAATACACCTTGTCCCACCTGCTTTTCTCATCAGGCTCCCTTATCAGACAAGTGCTTCAGTGCGAGGTGACATCTTCAATAAAAGCTACACCCCAATTATATTCTTCAAATGACACTCACCTCTCATGTTCAAGAGGAAGTCTGAAAAGCCAAGCATTAAGAGCTTTATTGCAATGTGGTCACTGTCTGTCAAACTCTAGGCTCGGCAGAAAAATCAGCAGTGGGGCCCCCCCAGTCGCCATTTGCAGTGCCCTGTGCGAAATGCTGCATATGAGCTCATCTCTTGCCTATTGCTCTGAGCTTTAAAAAAAAAATTCCCACTGGTAGATTCCACTTCAACTGCCTGACAAGTGATTGTGGCAGGGTCATTCCTATGACTACATGTGCTCGGCAAGTGAAACCTTTTCAACAAACCCTTTCACTTTTCCTTCTCCCAGCAGACTGCTTAGTTTTTTCTGCCGTGTGCCTCAGCAGGCAATCTGTCCTGACAACGGTGCAGACTAGAGGATGCCCTAACCCGTTCCATTTGAAAGTAGAAAGAGGTTTGGTTTGCGTGCTGTTCTGGATGAGGCTTTTTACAGGCAAATTAATGTTCTGTTATCTTGTTTCACAAAGAAATCACTGAACTACAGACCGGCTTAAAATAATTGGCTGGTTCTTGTCGACAAGGATAAAGCAAAAGTACAAAATGACTAACTTTGACGCCTTATAATCATGTTTGTGACAGCTAGAGTATACCAGCGTTTAATAAATGTGCTCAGATACAGATGCAAAAGCTCATTGTAAACAGTAGTGTAGCCTGTGGTTTAAGGCCTAATGTTGCCTACTAGTTAAATCTGCCAGCCTTGTGCACACTGAGTTCTCCGCTAAGTCCTCACTGGGAGTTCCAAAGTGCTGCATTTTTTTCTGTACAGCGATTAAAAAAAAGGATGAATCTTCTGCACCTCCCTTTGGGCTTTGACTAATACCTGGCTCAGTGGTAGTACTCTTGCCTTTGAGTCAGAAGATCGTGGGTTGAAGTCCCACTTCAGATATTTGTGCTCATAATCTAGGCTGACACTCCCAGTGCAGTGTTGAGCGAGTCTTCCGGATGAGACATTAAACCGAGGCCCTGGCTGCCCTCTCAGCCGGAAGTAAAAGCTTCCATGGCATTATTTTGAATTGGAGGAAGGGAGTTCTCCCCAATGTCCCAGCCAATATTTATCCCTCAATCAACACCTAAACAGATTATCTAGTCATTATCACATTGCTGCTTGCGGGAGCTTGCTGTCCGCAAATTGGCTGCCGCGTTTCCTCCACTACAACAGTGACTACACTTCAATAGTACTTCTTTGGCTGTAAAATGCTTTGGAACATCCGGAGGTCATGAAAGGCGCTATTTCAATGCACTACAGGCACTTTTTTCTTTTATAAGCTGCTGCTCCTCAATGTGCCATTAGAGAAAGGAGGCCCTCCAGCCATCCCTGACATTTTAAACCTCAAGTCCATTTAATGCTGCAAATACACAGCAGGTCAGTCCTCATCCGACAGAGAAAGGTGGGTGTGACCTTTGCATTTCGGCTTTTATTTAATTGGTAGACTTTCTATAAAATTTAAGTACTAAAGTACTATTTAAAAATGTAAAGACTTCTTTTTAAACTTCAATTCATTCTCATTGTGTAAGGATAATTCTATATACTTTAGGGTCATATGTGATTTGGAGCTGATTTCTGTCGAGAATTAAAGCAAGATGAAATGAAGCCATCTCCCAAAAAACACACACATACATATCGGATTATGGTAATATCCCAGCCTTCACTATGCGGTTCCTCAGCTAAGATACAGGCTACTGATTTAATTTCTACTTAAGCATTATGAGGAAGGAATGTTCATTTAACAATAATGGACAAATATGTCTGTGCAGCACATTGGGTTAGAATCTTAGCAGTTTGCCTCTGGGGTCCATCCCAGACTGACGAGCTGAAGATCTCCTTTCCTCTGACAGCTGTAGATCTCCTTTCCTCTGACAGCTGTAAGGGCGCTAAGTGAAATGTGTTTGGCATTTCCAATCCAGCTGAACCTAGTTCCTAGTGGGCAAGAGTCCACAGCCCAAGATTGCCTATAACTCAATGTTAATTGGCACTAACCTACCAATCTCCCCAGCACTCATCTAGGAGTTCAGCCACACTAGAACCATAGAAAATCTCAAAGCTGGAAGAGAGCCGAGGTCCACCTGGGCCACCTACCTACAGTCAGTCCTAGGAGTTGTATCCAATGTGTTTCTCATCAAGCTACTTGTCCTATTATATCTTGAAAAGATCTAGGGGAAATATTTAGTATCGTCCCGTTTGGGACACCATTATCGGCTGTGCGCAAAGTTTAGCGCCTGACGTTAATTATCGCCTCCGACGGCAAACTTGGCTTTAATCGCCCCTGGAGGTGATTGGAGCGTTAAATCAGGTGTTTCACACCTGTCTTAAGGCGCAAAGGCCGAGGAGCAAGGCACTAACTCAGAGCGCGGGCGCAGCGCAGGCGATGTTAGTCAGCAATGGAACACAGACACACTGGCGCCGGCCAGTTCTTAAAGCGGGGTGCTGACAAAAGGTCATCGACCTGAAACGTTAACTCTGTTTCTCTCTTCACAGATGCTGCTTGACCTGCTGAGTTTCTCCAGCATTTTCTGTTTTTATCTTAAAGGGGAGGGTCGATCTTGCTCTCCATCCACAACCTGCTCATTGCAGCCTTGAATCTCGGCCTGGAGAGACCTGTAAATCAAATCTGCTGGAAAGAACAATGGAGAGACCCAGGGAAAGAGCTCAGAGTGCAGCCCCCACAGTCTCTTCTAAATTGATACAAGGAAGGGCAAATCAAAATGAACCTGCAAAGTGCTGCTCAGTACCCAAAACTCCTTCACACAGCGTTGAATCTCTCCAGAAGTCTCTCTCTCTCTCAGAATGCGTGCTGCAAAAATGTCATCAACAAAAAAAAGGCAGGAAGCAGTCACCTTTAAATAGCTCTCCCCCAGTCCCTTTCTGACTGCAAAACGCTCCCCTTCTGTCGTTGCTAGCGGCAGGCGGTGCCACTCAATATCCGGTCCGGGGCATTGCGCACTCGACTGACGTCACGATCTGCCGGCGCAGGAGATTGTGGCGGTAGCGTTTAGCGCCGCCGCAAAATGTCGTTAATTTCTCGAGCGCCGCAAACATCGCCGCGCCCGGGCGCTAGTTGCTTTGCGACCCATTAGCGCCCTCTTAAGGCGCTAACGGGAGGCGCAAACAACTGAATTTTTCCCCCCTAAGCTACTTGGTCCTACAAACTTCCCTTAGAAAACGAATCCAAATACTCAACACTCTTTCAGTAAAGTATTGCTCGGGCAATAGAGAGCTTTACTTTTCATCTGACTGCGCTCTGCCTGATCTGGGAGTACTTCATTGGCTATAAAGTGCTTTGGGATATCCTGAGGTCATGAAAGGCACTATATAATTTAATCTTTCTGTCTGGGAGTGCTTGATAATGACACTGGCTGCCCAAATAGGACAACATGCTCAAATGTCCCAATAATGATATACCTCACCCCACAAATGCAAAATCCTTTAAAATAAAAATATACAGATGCCCACCATAAAATGATATACCTCTCCAAAAATTATTCTGAAAGTCAGATGTAGCAGTATTATATTAATATAAAATAACGTGCCATAAATGAATGTTTAAATACTTAAAGTACAAGTGGATGGCTTGCTAATCACTGCACAGATCCCAATTTGTGCTCGGAACCTGCTGTTAATGAAAACACTATTTAAGGCTGAAGTTTCCTACAAACCATTAATCACAAAGACATCTGCTGCTCAGGTTGATTGTGAAGGTGAGAGGCAAAGGACAAATCCATGAGGCTACCTGCGTTGCCACATAAAAGAAAAAGAATGACACGACATTGTTCTTTATTAAGCTCCAGTTGCTAACTTAAAAGAAAATGGGTGGAACTCTCCAAGGTTCTGAACCACCGATAGGGCCCATATACCCAGTGGGCATTGGGAAATTGAGGGTCCAATAAGTCACCCACATGACGAGGCCCCATCACAGGGTCTTTAAAGTTCGACCTACTGTGTCCTCTTGGACAGAAGTGAGACATATTTCTCATGAGGCCTGAATGGACTAATTAGAAAGCAGGCAAACCCATTCCCCCCTTTCCAGCTACCTGTTCCATGTACCTGATGTCAGCCTTGACTTAGTGGGTCGCACTCTCACCTCTGAGTCAGAAGGTTGTGGGTTCAAGTCCCGCTCCAGAGACTTGAGCACAAAATCTACACCGACAGTCCCAGTGCAGCAAAAATCTACACCGACAGTCCCAGTGCAGCACTGAGGGGCTGTTACACTGTCAGAGATGCTGTCTTTCAGTTGACACGTTAAACTGAGGTCCTTCTGCCCTCTCAGGTGGATGCAAAAGATCTTTTTATTCTCCTGCGTTCAAGCTTTTAGACACTGAAATGTGTTGACTTTATCAGATTCTTGACAAGTACTGAAACACATAAGTGTGGTTCCATGTGGAATAGCTATAAAAGGTGTCACTATAATCAGGCAGTGTAAAAGCAGGGAGTAGCTGAGCTATGCAGAGCGGGAAGATTCCAGCTTCAGTCCCTGATCTGTGCTCAGTTAGCTGATCTCAGTTAGCAGGACAGCACTGGAGATGCTACAATTGGACGCTGTGTCCCAAGGCTAGTGAGGGGAAACAATATCCAGCCAAGGGTCCTGCTCTTGACCCCTGCTGGATGGTGCATGTGCATTGATATATACAGGACACACTGCAGCACCTTGCCAAGGCATCCTTGGCAGCACCTCTCAAACGTGTGACCCTCACTTCCTAGAAGGACAAGGGCAGCAGGTGTATGGGAACAGCATCGCCTCCAAGTTCACCTCAGTCACACACCTTCCCGACTTGGGCATATATCGCTATTCCGAGGGAAAGGAGGAAGGAGCCAAGCAGGAATGAGATGGTTACCCAGATTGGAGCTCTCGCTTACGCAGTCTAGCGCCTGTTACAAACTACTGCCAGAGGATCACGCCAACGGGTCCCCGAGCCACATCTCAGTCGAGCAAGAGCTCACTGCTTGTGGGAGAGGGTTGTAATTTAACAAGGGGAACAAAATATAGCTTATAAAGTGTGTGTGTGAGTGAGAGAGAGGGGGAGAGAGCGAGACCAGGAGAGAGATAGATAGAGCATGAGAGTGAGTGAGAGCGAAAGAGAGAGAAAGAAGGGGGTGGATAAGAAAAGGTTTTAAAAGGATAAAAATACACTGCAGTAACAAAGCCTTTAGCTACCACTTTCTATGCTCTCTTCCTAACCCTTTCCTTGTCATCTTTCTCCCCATTTCAAAAACTTCCTCAAAATCTAAGTTTCCCACCGCGTCTTCAGTCGCATTCTATAACTCCTCCCTCAACTCCTGCTCCTGTACGGCATCTTGGGATGTCTGTTATGTTAAGTGCAAGTTACTGCAGCTTCTCATGCTGAAACACTTGGGGGGAAAAATTGGGTGGCGCCCTTTTAAGGGCGCTAACATCGCCGGGGTGCTATTTTTAGTGCCCCGAAAAAGTTAGTGCTCCTCCGCCATAAATTCAGTAGTAGCGCCCCAAGCAGGAGCTGGAGCGCTACTGCGCACACCGGGGCCCTGCCAGACCACCGGGGAGTGGGATGCTGTGAAAACAGCCCGGCACTCAGAAGGAGTGCAGAGCTGAACGATCGTGGCTGGCACCCCACAAACAAAAGGGAAAGAGGGCAGGTGCTGGCAGTCGGCCAAAATAAAAATGGCCGCCCGACACCTACCCCTTTAACTTGCGCCGCTGCAAAACCGCCTCCCAATCCTGTTGCATATATTGTCCGGCGATAGGTCAGGGGCACTGCGCATGGCAATGATGTCATCGCCATGGGGCGCTACCGGCTACTGCTAACCTCCCGCTGAAATTTGCGGGAGGCATTAGCGGCGCCGCGCCCAGGCGCTAGGGGATTTGCGAGAGGTGCAAACCAACCCAATTTTCCCTCCTTGGTACCTCAGCAAATTGCCCCTAAGAGAATGGTCTTAATTGGTAAACAGAAATTTGATGCCAACCTAATTTCCACCTTTACAGAAATAGATTGGATTTTCTTCTCCCCACCCGCTGCCTCCCCTACACAGAATGCAATGCTTTCGACAAGTCAAAGCTGGTGTTTAGAGACAGCACTGTGAAGAGAACTGTGAATAAAAAAAGAGAATCGAAGAAGCTTTGCAGCCTCAGATAGGCCGGGGAAATCAGAGCATTACACATATACGGTGTCAAAATGCTTTCCATCAGTGTCTTAAAACCCGAGGTTTAAACCTACATACATATTACAGTGTCTACATGTGTATGAACAGAATAATTGGATTACACAGGGATTCATAGTGACTTGCGACAGAAATAAAATACACAGTAACTATGGTTACAAGTAAATGGCGCAATTGAAAATAAATTTACAAGCTGCCAGAATGACAAACAGTGGATAATAAATGGTTGGCACAGTGCAATTGGCTTCTCATCTCCTGGATGGGTGAACAGGATGATTTACAGGTGCTGGAGATGTGAGAAAATGATCCAAGTCCTTTCTCAGAGGCGGTGGGGGAGAGGGGGGATGCGGAGGTGAGAGAAGGGCATTAGAGGATTAATATCAGTGGAAGGTGAAAGGATTGACGGCTGTGCTCCAAGCGGCGTGTGTAATTGAGACTGATAACTCTTGAAATTTGCGATCTCCCAGGCAGAATCTTTGCTAAATGTTACAATGTTGTTTTGCAGTTGTTTCCTATCCTCCAAAAGTCAAGTTGATTGAAGTATTCATGAAAACTGCCAAGAAGAGCGTACTGTTCAAGTAGAAGGGGACATAACAGCCAGTCGCAGATCTTGGCAGTGAGCCGGGCACTCACCATGGGTGATGACTCAGAGAATCTACACTATGGGTCGCCCTTAACTCAATGGGTAGCACACTCGCTCCGGAGTCAGAAGGCTGTGGGCTCAAACCCAGCTTCAGAGACTTGAGCATGTAATATAGGCTGACACCCCAGTGCAGTACTGAGGGAGTGCCGTCTTTCAGATGAGACATTAAACCAAGGCCCTATCTGCCCTCTCAGATGGATGTAAAAGATCCCGTGGCACTATTTCTAAGAAGAGTAGGGGAGTTCTCCCCAGTGTCCTGGTCAATATTTATCCCTCAACCAACATCACTATAACAGATTATCTGGCCATTATCTCATTGCTGTTTGTGGAATGTTGCTGTGCACAAATTGGCTACCGTGTTTCCTATATTACAACAGTATTTGCCAAAGAGAAGTTGCTCATTCACTCTCCCTCTCTATCCTGGAATGAATTTGTTTGTTGCAAGCTTGAAGCACAAACACTCCAATTGTTATCTTACATTACTGTCGTTTTAACAATACTGATTGTGCTCTATGTTTTTTTTGGCAATTACTTTTTAGCAGTGCTGCTATTTGTAGGGGAGCTTTAGTAGATTATGCTGTTCTAACATGTATCATATTGCTTAATGTCACAGAATCACCAATGCCACTGCCAGTCACACCAGGGAGAAAAAGCAGCCAACAGTCGGAGGAGTTTAACTTCAACAAAAATAAAAAACAATTGTTAAATATCGCAGGTGATTTCCTAAGTTTCAACCAACTTCAGAAAGGTGTATTTGTGAATCACAGACCACTCTTTGCGAAAGAACTCACCCAGGGGTCTGAAAATGTCACTTACCAAAGAAGGTAAAACTCAAGTGGCTTATCTGAATTCAAAGTTGAAATTTTAGCCTTGACATTAGGCCCAAGTCTCTGTCATTTTAAAGCCTCTACCTAGCTGTTTGTACTGGTGTGTTTGAGGGTGTTTTCCTGCATTTGCTGGATACAGTGGTGAATGCATTCCACGAAGAAGATGGATGATGACCTCTGTATCGAGAGGTCAATGGCCAAGTTTAATTACTGCACTTTTATCAAATGAGATTCTGCAGCTGATTTGCTGTAACTGACAGACAGTCGAATACAGATTGTTAGAAGTACAATCTAGACACAGGAGGCACCACACTGACTACAGATGACAAGGACTACCAAATCCACCAGCCTTACCACACGTTAGTCTGCACCTGGAGACATCCAACAATAGAATTTTTATTTTTGCCTCGGTGAAGCACTGTGGGATTTTCTTCATTAAAGCCTCTATATAAATGCAAGTTGCTGCTGTAATATATTGTCAGGGAATACATTTGGGGCAGGGTTCCACTTATTGCCTATAGAAGGTCACTTGGGCACAGCACATAAGGTGGAGAGGATGCTACTATTAAGGCCCTGCCCGATTTTCTGTCCATTCATTAAAAATGGAAAGTCGGGAGGGCGCTGTTAGGGGCCTGCGATCTTTCCCATCTGATAGACCTCTATCTGTTTCGCACAAGTGCAGTCAAAGAAAAATCTGCCCTTTTACCTTTCGAGTGATGAAAATGTATTTCAACAGCAACAACAACAATTTATATTTCGCCTTTAGCATAGTAAAACATTCCAAGGCACTTCACAGGAGCATTATCAAAAAAGATGTGACAGCGAGCCGCATATGGAGATATTAGGGCAGATGCTTAGTCAAAGAGGTAGGTTTTAAAGAGTGTCTTAAAGGAGGAAAGAGAGGTAGAGATACGGAGCAGTTTTGGGAGTGAATTCGAGAGCTTAGGGCCTTGGCAGCTGAAAGCATGGCCGCCAATGGTGGAGCGATTAAAATTGGGGATGCTCAAGAGGCTAGAATTGGAGGAATGTAGATATCTCGTAGTGTTGTAGGCTGGAGGAGATTACAGAGATGTGGGGGGGGGGGGTTGCGAGGCAATGGAGGATTTGAAAACAAGGATGAGAATTTAAAAATCGAAGTGTTGCTTAACCAGGAGCCAATGTAGGCCAGCGAGCACAGGGGTAATGGGTGAACGGGACTTGGTGTGAGTTAGGACACGAGCAGCAGAGTTTTGGATGACCTCAAGTTTACATAGGGCCGAACGTGGGAGGCCAGCCAGGAGTGCATTGGAATAGTCAAGTCTAGAGGTAACAAAGGCATGGATGAGGATTTCAGCAGCAGATGAACTGAGGCAGTGGTGGAGTCGGGCGATGTTATGGAGGTGGAAATAGGCGGTCTTAGTGATGGCGCAGATATGTGGTCGGAAGCTCATTTTGGGGTCAAATCACCAAAGTTGTGAACAGTCTGTTGCCAGGGAGAGGGATGGAGTCGGTGGCTAGGGAACGGAGTTTGTGGTGGAAACTAAAAACAACGGCTTCGGTCTTCCCAATATTCAGTTGGAGGAAATTTCTGCTCATCCAGTACTGGATGTTGGTCAAGCAGTCTGATAATTTAGAGACAGTGGAGGGGTCGAGAGAGAAGGTGGTGGTGAGGTAGAGCTGGGTGTTGTCAGCGTATATGTGGAAACTGATGCTGTGTTTTCAGGTGATGTCGCCGAGGGGCAACATGTAGATGAGAAATAGGAGGGGGCCAAGGATAGATCCTTGGGGGACACCAGAGGCAATGGTGCGGGAGCAGGAAGAGAAGACATTGCAGGTGATTCTCTGGCTACGACTGGATAGATAAGAATGAAACCAGGCAAGTGCAGTCCCACACAGCTGGATGACGGTGGCGAGGTGTTGGAGGAGGATGTTGTGGTCAACCGTGTCAAATGCTGCAGACAGGCTGAGAAGGACAAGGACGGATAGTTTACCTTTGTTATAGTCACATAGGATGTCATTTGTGACTTTGATAAGAGCTGTTTTGGTACTGTGGCAGGGGTGGAAACCTGATTGGAGGGAACGTGGAGTTCCGGGAAAGATGGACACGGATTTGGGGGGCGATAGCACGTTGAAGGACTTTGGAGAGGAAAGGGAGGTTGGAGATGGGGCGGTAGTTTGTAAGAACGGAGGGTTGGTTTTTTGAGGAGAGGGGTGATGATGGCAGATTTGAAGGAGAGGGGGACAGTACCTGAGGCTATCAATATCAGCTAACATGGGGGCCAGGAAGGGAAGTTGGGTGGTAAGCAGTTTAGTGGGAATAGGGTCGAGGGAGCAGGAGGTGAGTCTCATGGACAGGATGAGTTTGGAGAGGGCATGAGGGGAGATAGGAAAGAAACTAGAGAAAGATGTAAGTTCAGGGCTAGGGCAGGGGCAAGTTTGACCCAGTGGGCTCGGAGAAGAGCAGGAAGCGGCAGAGGCAGCTGATCGGATGGTCTCAATCTTAGTGACAAAGAAGTCCATGAGCTCCTCGCACTTATTGTTGGAGGTGAGGGTAGAGGAGACAGCAAAGAAGGGTTTAAGAAGACAGTTTGCAGTAGTGAAGAGAAGCTGGGGGTTATCTTTGCATTCAAGGATGATCCTGGAATAGTGAGCAGTTGTGGCAGACGAGAGCAGGACCCGGTAGTGCTTTATGTAGTCCAGTCAAATCTGGCGGTGAATGTCTAAACCAGTTGTCCGCCATATCCGTTCAAGTCTGCGTCTATTGGACTTAAGGGAGTGCAGATGAGGACTATACTGGGGGAACAGCCAGGGTGAGAGAGAGTAATGGTTTTAATAGGGACTAGGGCATTAAAGATGGAGCTGGGGGTGTGGTTGAGCAGAAATGTTGTGGTGAATGGAGGGCCAAAGGCTAGACAGTATTGATTTTGGAAGTGCAATTGTAAGTGGAGTGAGTTTTTTTCCTGGCACGGACACAAAAGAGTTGGGAAGGGGATGGGGGACGTGGGCGGAGATTGATACAAGGAATTGATCAGAGAGGGTCTTATCCGTGATTGACATGACCACAACAACTCGTATTTATAAAGCACCTTCAACGTACTAAAACGTCCCAAGGCACTTCACAATGGGAGTAGCGAGGCCACGTGACATGGCAAGGTCAAGGGGGTGGTTGTGAATATGGGTCGGGGAGTTTATATGGAAGGAAAGGTTAAAGGAGGATAGGGGAGCAGTGAACCTAGAGGAGAGAGAGCATGATGAATTGAGACGGAGGTTGAAATCACTGACGATGAGAAGTCGCTCAGTGCAGAGGCTGAGGGAGGAAAGTGGTGAAGCTATCTCAGGAGAAAGTTTTTATGGTGCTTGGGTGGGTGGTAGAGAACAAAGATTTTAAATGAGGGACAAGGGGGCGGAACAGGGTGAGATGCACAAACCTGCAAAGGAAGCTTGTGGAAGAAGGAAATTCCATTGTGGGGGTTGGGGTGGGGGGAGGTGGGAATTCCACAAAGTCTGCATTTCTAACAGGGGACATCGACCTTCGGAATTGCAGACTTCTGATCTATTAATTGTAATTTTATGAACCAGCAGCTTGGACTTATAAAATGATCCCAGTAAATTTATTTTAATTAATTCTGGGTATATGGGCATTGCTAGCGAGGCCGGCATTTATTGCCCATCCCTAGTTGCGCTTGAGAAGGTGGTGGTGGGCCTTCTTCTTGAACTTCTGCAGTCAACTGCTGTTTGTTGACTAAGTGGAGCATAACTAGGGATGTGACCATAATTCTACATATGGCAAGTTCCTGAATGTGACATCGGGAAGTACTAAGCGGGGGGCAGAAACATCTTAATAGAGAGGGACAGAAAACCCAGGCACTGAGGTAAAAAATAAAAAGGGGAAATAGGAAATGAATAATTACAATGCCACTGTCAATTTACAGCGTGATAATCAGCCTAATGAGAAGAGGCAACCTGAAAACACAGGACGCATCGATGACAACAGCTGCATGCGTCCTGTGCACTGGGCCTTATGTGTAACACGAATAATAATGACTAACTCATACTGCTGCATTTTCACCAGTTCACCTAACTTATTGGCTGGGTGCTCCATATCCCTTTCTCAAATACCACATAAGCAATTGGCACTGATCAAAGGGCACTGCATAACAGTCAGAAATTGCCACTTCTGTGTATAGTCTATTCTCTTGTGCCATCTCTGTGCCATGTCGCTCCTCAGCAGAAGTCTTTGGATTCTTTCAAGAAGGTCTCAAAAATGGGTCTTATTCGGGTGGGTGGGGGCGGTGGGGAGTGAGGTCCTCACACTGTGATAATAAAATTATAACATATCAAAGGGCGTAAGAAAGACATTTCACTTGAACCGGAAAGCTTTTCACTTGAACCTTGTATCTGACAAGGTGACTCTCAGATTCTGCCTAATGTCATGCACAGGGGATTGCTACGTCTGTGCTTCTTACAGACAGGATGAAAAATGGGATCTCGAGACATATTCAAACAGTGTCCTTTGATATTCCTCTCTAATCAAATTTTGTGGCAAATTTTGTCTGATAACGATCCTGTGAAGCGCCTTGGGACATTGTACTACGTGAAAGTTGCTATATAAATGCAAGTTCCTTCCTTCCTTTCCTGAAACATAACTTGCTCCTGAAGCATCAAAAAAAACCTTGCTATTTCACTCCCTCTTTCCCTCCTTATCAACATTTTATTTGAGGTTGTCTTTGCTTTATGAATCAACTCTAACTAATTCCCACATAAAATAATGGAAATGACTGATAGGATCGAG
Source organism: Somniosus microcephalus (assembly GCF_052327205.1). Lineage (NCBI taxonomy): Eukaryota > Metazoa > Chordata > Chondrichthyes > Squaliformes > Somniosidae > Somniosus > Somniosus microcephalus. The sequence goes on along the minus strand of NC_140991.1, from coordinate 279,419,027 downwards.
AAAACACCCTCTTCACACAATACCACATGATGAAGTATCTGACATCTACTGATGAAATTAGAGAAAGGCTCAGCAACCCTTTAGAAAATATAAATACATCAAATCCAGGAGAGAAAATAAACTGGTAGAAATGTTATTCTACTTGCTGGGAATGCCGTCAAGTAGTCCAGTCAGCCCCAGATGGCCTCTTACCTGTAAGAACCAGCAATTACGAATGATTGGTTATAGGACCAAGCCTCGGGATGTCAACACAAGCCCAGGGTAATTGGAGGGGGTGCTTACACACCTCACTATTGGTAGCAAAAATCCCAAACACATTAGTTAGACTCAAAGTTTTAAATTGCACGACAGAGGTAACCTTTCGCCCCGCATGGTGACAGGGCCAAGGTTCTGCCAACTGACCTCAGGCACCCAGTAGCATTCCGCAAGACCATTGATGTGTGGAGCTGAATTTTTCGGTCTTCCTGGTGAGGCGAGATATCCCAGCCGGAGTGTGGGATGATGATCGCGTTGGTGAGCACCACAAGTGCATCCTGGATAATCGGCATCTTCAGTGCATCACATGACGACAGGTTCCACAAGACACCTTCAAGGAGAAAGACGACAAAATATTAATGCGTTGGTCAAAGGGGGAGGGGAGTGGATCACACAACACAATGCTGAAAACCCCACTGCACTTGTTAAGGTGTGGTCTGATGCCGGTTTTACACTGTGGCCACTGTTAGGAAACATGGGTAGAAAAGAACGGCAGAAGCTGTACAGCAAGAGAATCCTGTGCATTTACTTTCTCTACTGAAACACTTGAGTGGGTCCCGCCAAGGAGATAACACCTACTGCTTATCATTCTTGAGACTGAGAGAAACCATACCTGGCACCTTACATAGAGAGATTGTTTTTGCGCAGCGAATTGTTATGATCTGGAATGCGTTGCCTGAACAGGTGGTGGAAGCAGATTCAATGATAACTTTCAAAAGGAAATTGGCTAAGTACATGAAAAGGAAAAATTTGCAGGGCTATGGGGAAAAAGCAGGAGAGCGGGACTAAATGGATTGTTGCAAAGAGCCAGCACAGGAATGATGGGACTTCTGTGCTGTATGATTCTATGGGGGTGAAATTGGGTGCCTTTGCACCTCCCGTTAGCTCACCTGGGAGGCGCTAACAGGGCAAAAATGGCTTTGTGACCGGGCACGGCGCTGACATCGACTCCCACCATATTTGGCGGGAGTTTTGCGGCGGTGCTACAGTGTTGCGCCCCGATCTCCTTCGCCCGGAGATCGTGACATCATCACCGTACGCATCGCCCCGGACCCGAAAATGACTTCTGCCCCCTGCAGCAGCGCCGGCCAAAAACACCGACAGCTGCAGGAGGTGTGCATTGGGTGGCCGCCCGCTTCAGGGGCGATGATTAAAGGCGAGGTGGCCGAGGTAAGTTAAAAAAAACCTTACCTTTCTTGTTCCGCTTTTTTTCGCGGGTTTCTGCCCGTGATCGATCAGCCCGGCATTCTGCTTGAGTGCCGGGCTGTTGCAGAGCCTGCAGTGATGGCCTTCCCTTTAAGGGAGGGAAGGAGCCTTTGAACGCGGTAGCGCTGCACGGCCCAGTGTGCAGCGCTGCTGAAGTCTCCGCCCTGCTCTCCGACGTTAGCGCACTAAGAAGGAAGTGGAGCGCTTGATTTAGTGATCCACTTCCCTCTTGGGGCGCTAAAACTCAATTTCGCGGAATTTTTCCCTCTATGATTCGATACCAACTCTCGCTCATTCATACTTAATTGAAAGCAGGTATGGCGACCTTGTAAAGGAGAGATAAAGAAGCTATGAATCTGACAAACAGAATAATGGAAAATGAAGTCATCTTCACCTCATCAATCAATAGTATAATCTTACCCTCATCAATCAATAGTATAATCTTACCCATAATATAAAAAAATATATATTGTAGATTAGAGATGTAGAGAAGCTTGTCTTATAAGGGTATTTAGACTAGTAATTTGTCGTCAGGAAAGGTATATAAACCAATGAATTGGAACAGTAATTTGGATTTGACCTGGGAAGACTGAGCTCAAGAATTGTAATCTCAAGAGACCTTGTTTCACTAGATTGTAAGGCTTTACCTTATTTGGAGGATTGAACTTTGAACAAATGAAACTTCGCTTGTGAGTGTATTCTCCTACCATCATTAATTGAACTAACATCAATATAACTAGCAAGTTAATAATGGGCACCCCAGAGAAGGGACAGTACAGTGTTGTATCATCAACGCGGACTGCAAGCCTAATTCCCCATGCAGTCTGATAGTTAGAGTAAGGACACCATACCTGCTACTGGCTAATTATCCTACTTATGGGCTACAGTTTCACTTTAAATAAGTCACCATGGTAGACAAATCTAATCTAGAAAAGCTGATTGAACAACTTGTCATTGATCATAAAGCAACTGAATGGGTTAAGGTCCAATGTGATGAGGAGTCTAAGGAAAAAGGAGGAACAAGAGGAAAATGAAGGGTTCAAGGCAGCCCTTAGACAGCAAGCAAAGGCTGTAATGGTCTTATGAAAAGGAGCCTTGGTGATTCACACCCAGTATGGCAAAAAAATTGAGGTAGAGGAAAAGGTAGATGTCCACATCAAACAGGTGTCGACTGAGTTAGGTAGCAAACATCAGAGATTGAAAGATGAGATTCTGATGCGAGAAAAAGGGTAGATTATCTAAAATGGTAAGAGGAGAAGCGGGAAGATTTCCCTTTTCTGGCACTGGCCGCCCCAGGATGCTTTGTCCTTTAAATTTCTCTGTGGAACTGCAGTCTGTGGAGCTGCTGTGTTGCAGCCGGCTCCGCCCCTTTCAGTCGCTCAGCAGACTGTGAGCAGTGTTAACCCTTTGTGGTCCTGACCTTAGCTAACCTCAAGATTGCACAAATATTTCAATCTCTGATTTTCCAGCAGGAGTTTATTTTACTCAGTTGTATATTTGGCGGAGTTATAAGCATGCCGAAGAATTAAGATAACTTGTAATTGACCAGGTGTTTGTAAGCATACAATGTTTTAGCTTCTGTTAACTATATCTGCATATGTATATGTGTTATTTGTAGATATTGACTCCCTCCACTTTTGGGTCTGAACTGAACATTGTGTCAGTCGTGGCTCAGTGGGTAGCACTCTCGCCTCCGAGTCAGAAGGTTGTGGGTTCAAAGTCTCACTCCAGAGACTTGACCACAAAATCTAAGTTGACACTCCAGTGCAGTGCTGAGAGAGTGCTATACTGTCGGAGGTGCCGTCTTTTGGATGAGACATTTAACTGAGGTCCCATCTGCCTTCTCAGGTGGACATAAAAGATCCCATGGCACTATTTCAAAGAAGAGCAGGAGAGTTTTCCCTGGTGCCTTGGCCAATATTTATCCTTCAACCAACATCACTAAAAACAGATTATCTGGTCATTATCACATTGCTGTTTGTGGGAGCTTGCTGTGCGCAAATTGGCTGCCATGTTTCCTACATTACAACAGTGACTACACGCCAAAAAGTACTTCATTGGCTGCAAAGCGCTTTGGGACGTCCTGAGGGCGTAAAAGGCGCTGTGTAAATGCAAGGACTTTCTTTCTTTTTGAATTAGAGTAATTGATGTTAAATGGCCTGAGTTTACAAACCGAGTTGCTGAGATTTAAATCAACTGGAACTTTTCAATTCACTGCACTGTGCCTTTAAATGTTCTTGTGCCCAGCAAGTCTGAAACTGCTGTGGTTGTGGCTAACTCCATCTCTTTTTCACAGATAGCCCTGACAGCAGAAATTAGCCTGTCTACTTCTATAGGAAAAGATTTGACTAAGTGTGAAGAAATCATGCTTTATTCGAGTGTTTGTTTTACAGTTTCAGGACTCAAGTTGACTGCCTCAAGTTCTGTTTTAGGCTGATAATTTTCTTGTTGCCAAAGGAATGTCACCAAGTGTCATGTCCTTACATAGCATGGCCATAAGGTGGATTAAAGCCCAGTTTTAACCCATTCAATATCCTTTCTCAGTTTACAAAACAGGGTGCTCGGCAGGGGGGGGGGGGGGGGGCCTTAATGGCCTGTTTCTGTGCTGTAAATTCTATGTAATTCTAACAAGGAACAATCAAATTCAGGGACATACTGTCATATGGGTACTGCAAGCACACAATATCTCTCAGAACATACAACGTAATCTGTACAAAACATTGGGAGAGGGCCACCCTCACATTCAGACAGAATGAAAGAACTGACTCAATTAAATATTAACTGTGGACAATATGCTTAATATTTTAAAGAGGTTCAATAAACTTAGCAAAAGTATTAATGATGCATTGGACCAGACTATAGAACACAGGAACATTAGGAACAGAAGTAGGCCATTCAGCCCCTTGAGCCTGCTCCGCCATTCATTTAGATCATGGCTGATCTGCACTTTAACTCCATTTACCCGACTTAGCTCTATATCTCTTGATACCCTTACCTAAGTCTTGAAAGCTCCAATTGTCCCAGCATTCACAGGCTTATTGTGGAGGATGTTCCAGATTTCCACTACCCTTTGTGTGAAAAAGTGCTTCCTGATTTCACTCCTGAACAGCTGAGCTCTAATTTTAAGAATATGTTCCCTTGTTCTTGATTCCCCCACCAGAGGAAATAGTTTCCCTGTATCAATCCTATAAAATCCTTTTAAGATTTTAATCACCTCGATCAGGCTGCCCCTCAACATCCTATACTAAAAGAAATAAAAACCAAGTTTATGCAATCTGTCCTCATAATTTATCTCTCTACGCCCCGGTATTATTTTGTGAAAGCAATGATGACAAAGGATGCTGTATATAGCTTATTGGATGGTAAGGCTCCTCCAGGGCTGATAAACCAAAATGAAATAGTATGATTATATGAGTGTGGTGGGGATGTTTGGCTTGGTTGGACATGAGGAGGCTGCTGAGTGTATGGGGTAACAGTGGCAAAATCGAACTGTCAACTGTGGTCTACGATCATGGTCCGAGGCGATCACGGTGAATTTTACTTTAGTACACCTGTGCGAAACATAAATCACCAACAGGTACCAGTCTGCAACCAATGTGTAATATAGCAAAGGTCAGGAAAGTGTATTTAGGAATGTTTAACTGATAGCTTTCTATTGGAGATAGTTGTGTCCTTGGTTATACTTAACAATGAGAAGAAAGTACAGGTAGACTATCCTTTATCCGAACTTCCGAAAACCGAAAACCTCTAAAAATCTAAAGTTTTTTCGTTCAGCATAAGTCGTGCGCACGACGCCGCCCCCCGCCCCCCCCGCCGACCCCCACCCCCAACCCCCCGCCGACCCCGACCCCCGCCGACGCCGACCCCCGCCCCCGCCGACCCCCACCCCCGACCCCCCGCCGCCGACCCCCCGCCGACCCCGACCCCCCCGCCGACCCCCCCGCCGACCCCGACCCCCCCCGCCGACCCCGACCCCCGACAAATTTCCCAGTCTTATAAAATACCTTCTGAAATCCGAAATTTTCCGAAAACTGAAACACGGCTGGTCCCGAGGTTTTCGGATAAAGGATAGTCTACCTGTATTTCGCAACCTGGCCACCATCCTAAACATTGGGACCTTCAGGGGAAGATTCTAATTAAGCACCTCCAGACCCCCAATCTGTTGATATATAGCCCTGAAGGGCAGGAATTACTCATAACGAATGTGTTGAGCTGCATGATCTTGGGATACCATTATGTATTCAGAAGTGACTTGTGCGTGAAGCAACTAGTATGCGATATGCATGATGAAAATGCACCGAAGAACGGGTCTCAGACATGGTTAGATATTATGGCAACGCCACTACAGGAAATAGTTAATGTGGTCTGGGAAAGTGAGAACATATACTGTATCACTACTGATCTAAATCTATAGCTCATGGCTTGGACACATGCTCCATGGAGAAACCGACCTTTTACATGTAGCTTGGTGCAGCAGCCAGAATAGGGTTAAAAATGATGGCAGCTATCAGAAGGTTACTGAATTCAAAGTAGGAAAAGATATAGAATTGGAGATCCCTAAATTTAGAGTTGAACCAACCAGAGAACAGGCCATATACGATTTTGTGATGAGTAATGAGCCTGAATTAGTCAATAATTGAACGATAAGGGAACACCTAGCTAACCATGACCATAACATGACTGAGTTTGATATTAAGTTTGAGAGGGAGAAGGGTGAATCACGATTTAAGCCTTTAAATTTAGGCAAGGTGGACTTTGGAAGGATGAGGCAGAAATTGACCACAGTGGACTGGCTATAACTATTAGCAGATAAAAGTACAGACGCACTGTACTGAACTGGGAGATGTTCAAAGAAATAATTTGGTAGAATACAAGACCTGTACATACCCCTAAAGGGCAAGAGCTCTACTTGTGTAATTAAACAACCTTGGTCAACAAAGGAAGTGTGAGAAAGAATAAAACTAAAAGAAAGGCTTATACGAATGCAAAGAACAGTACAGATCCCGAGGACTGGGAGAGATATAAATAACAGCAAAGGGATACAAAGAAAGTAGTAAGAGCTGCAAAAAGGGATTAAGAGAAAGAATGTCATTTATTACATAAATTAACATCACAGAAACAGGCCATTCGGCCCAACAGGTGTTTATGCTCCACACGAGCCTCTTCCCATCCTTCTTCATCCAACCCCATCAACATATCCTTCTATTCCTTTCTCACTCATGTATTTATCTAGCTTCCCCTTAAATGCATTTATACTAGTCAGCTCAATTACTCCTTGTGGTAGTGAGTGCCATATTGTAACCACTCTGTGGGTGAAGATGTTTCTCTTGAATTCTCTATTGGATGTATTAGTGACTATCTTATAGTTATGCCCCCTAGTTCTGGTCTGCCCCACAAGTGGAAACATCTTCTCTATGTCTACCCTACCAAACCCTTTCATAATCTTAAAGACCTCTATCAGGTCACCCTCAGTCTTCTCTTTTCTAGGGAAAAGAGCCCCAGCCTGTTCAATCTTTCCTGACAAGTATATCCTCTCAATTCTGGTATCATCCTAGTAAATCTTTTTTGCACCTTTTCCAGTGCTTCTATATCCTTTTTATAATATGGAGACCAGAACTTTTCACAGTATTCCAAGTGTGGTCTAACCAAGGTTCTATACAGGTTTAACATAACATCTCTGCTTGTCAATTCTATCCCTCTAGAAATCAACCCTCCAGAAATGAGTATAATCTAAATTGTACTATTTTGAGCAGGGTGCAAGAGCAGAGGGACCTGGGCTGCATATTCACAAATCCTTGAAGGTGTCAGGGCAAGTTCATAAGGCAATTAAGAAAGCGTATGGGATACTTGGCTTTGTAAATAGGGGAATTCAATACAAAAACAAGGAAGTCATGCTAAACCTTTACAAATCACTGGTTAGGTCTCAGCTGGAGTATTGCATACAATTCTGGGCACCATACTTTAGGAAGGACATCAAGGCCTTGGAAATGGTACAGAGGAGCTTTACCAGGATGATATTATGAATGAGGGACTTCAGTTATGTGGAGAGATTGGAGAAATTGGAATTGTCCTTCTTAAGTGTTGTTCAGATCTGGAACACACTACCTGAAATCAGGTGGAATCAGATTGCACAGGAACTTTCAAAAGGCAATTGGACATGTATTTGAAGAGAACAAATTTGCAGGGATATGGGGAAAAGCTGGGGTGTGGAACTAAATTGGACAGCTCTTTCAAAGAGCCAGCACAGGCACGACGGGCTGAATGGCGCCCTTCTGTGCTGCAATATTCAATGATTCTATCATTAAGGACAGAGTGACTGAACACTTGGACAAACATGAACTGATCAGAGAGAGTCAGCATGGATTTATAACAGGTAAGGCATGGATAACGAACCTAGTTGAATTTTTTGAGGAGGTAACTAATGTGGTAGATAAGAGAGTTTCTATGGATGTTATTTACAGGAAACTTTGGTTTATCCGGAGGTTAACTGTCCGGAATGCTCGCGCCACCGGCAAAATTCAGGAGTCGGTTCAGTAAGTTTTTTTTCTTTTCGTTGCTTTTTTTTTTACTGGTCAGGCTCTGCAAAGTCTAGCTAAAGCTGTTGCTTAGCTACAGAGACGCTTGCAAGCTACAGCCGACTGTTTAGAAGCACAGGGTTTGTTGCTAGATACGGAGCTCAAAAGCTTCCGTATGTTTTAACATTAGCGCTGGTTTGTCCGGCAGTTTTGATGGGACGGCAACAGCTCGGTCCCGTCGGTGCCGGATATCACAAAGTTTCCTGTATGTGGACTTCCAGAAGGCATTCGATAAGGTTCCACGCAAGAGACTGTTAACAAAATGAGAGCACATGGAATTGAAGGCAACCTATGGACATGGGTAGGGAATTGGTTAGGAGGTAGGAGACAGAGAGTAGGGATAATGGGTATGTACTCCAGTTGGAAGGGTGTGACTAGTGGTGTCCCCCAGGGATCGCTACTGGGACCTCGGCTTTTCACTATATTTATAAATGACTTAGATGAAGTAATAGGGAGCCATACTTCCAGGTTTGCTGATGCCACCAAGTTAGGTGGCACAGTACATAGTGTAGATGGATCATAAAGTTTCAAAGAGACATTGATAGATTAAGTGAGTGAGAAAAATTGTGGCAGATGGAGTTCAATGTGCAGAAGTGTGATGTCAATCATTTTCAACCTAAGAAAGATAGATTAACATATTTTCTAAATGGCGAGAAGTTAGGAACTGTGGCGGAGTTGTGAGATTTTGGGGTCATAATACAGAAATCACTAAAATCTAGTAGACAGGTATAATAAATAATTGAAAAGGCAATTGGAATGTTGGCCATTATCTCAAGTTATGTTACAGCTGTACAGAGCTGTGGTTAGACCCCATCTGGAGTACTGCATTCAGTTCTGGGCACCACACCACAGGAAGGATATATTAACAGTCATGTGGACAAGTGTGGATTAATTAAGGAAAGCCAGCACGGATTTGTTAAAGGCAAATCGTGTTTAACCAACTTGATTGAGTTTTTTGATGAGGTAACAGGAAGGGTTGATGAAGGCAATGCAGTTGACGTGGTGTATATGAACTTCCAAAAGGCGTTTGATAAAGTGCCACATAATAGGCTTGCCAGCAAAGTTGAAGCCCATGGAATAAAAGGGACAGTGGCAGCATGGATACGAAATTGGCTAAGTGACAGGAAACAGAGAGTAGTGGTGAACAGTTGTTTTTCGGACTGGAGGAAGGTATACAGTGGTGTTCCCCAGGGGTCAGTACTAGGACCACTGCTTTTCTTGATACATATTAATGACTTGGACTTGGGTGTACAGAGCACAATTTAAAAATTTGCAGATGACACAAAACTTGGAAGTATAGTGAACAGTGAGGAGGATAGTGATAGACTTCGGGACGACATAGACAGGCTGGTAAAATGGGCGCACATGTGACAGATGAAATTTAATGCAGAAAAGTGTGAAGTGATACATTTTGGTAGGAAGAACGAGGAGAGGCAATATAAACTAAAGGGTACAATCCTAAAGGGGGTGCATGAACAGAGAGACCTGGGGGTATATGTGCGCAAATCGTTGAAGGTGGCAGGGCAATTTGAGAAAGTGGTTAAAAAAACATACGGCATACTGGGCTTCATAAAAGAGGTATAGAGTACAAAAGCGAGGAAGTTATGATGAACCTTTATAAAACAATGGTTCAGCCTCAACTGGAGTAGTGTGTCCAATTCTGGGCACCAGACTTTAAGAAGGATGTGAGGCCTTAGAGAGGGTGCAGAAAAGATTTACAAGAATGATTCCAGGGATGAGGGACTTCAGTTATGTGGATAGACTAGAGAAGCTGGGGTTATCCTTAGAGCAGAGAAGGTTGAGAGGAGATTTGATAGAGATATTCAAAATCATGAGGGATCTAGACAGAGTAGATAGAGAGAAACTGTTCCCATTGGTGGAAGGGTCAAGAACCAGAGGACACAGATTCAAGGTGATTTGTAAACGAATCAAAGGCGACATGAGGAAAACTTTTTTATGCAGCGAGTGGTTAGGATCTGGAATTCACTGCCTGAAAGGATGATGGAGGCAGACTCAATCGTGACTTTCAAAAGGGAATTGGATAAGTACCTGAAGGAAAAAAAATTGCAGGGCAACGGGGAAAGGGCAGGGGAGTGGGTTTATCTGAAGTGCTCGTGCAGAGAACTGGCATGGGCTCGAGGGGCCAAATGGCCTTCTTCTGTGCTGTAACCATTCTATGATTCTATGAAATTGAGCTTGGAGGAGGTGCAGCGCAGATTCACCAGAATGATAACGGTACTAAAAAGGTTAAATTATGAGGACAGATTGCATAGACTAGGCTTTTATTTCATTCAGTATAGAAGATTAAGGGGTAATCTAATTGAGGTGTTTAAGGAGTTGATCGGGTAGATTTTGAGAAACTATTTCCTCTGGTGGGGTAGAACAGAAGAAGGGGGCCTGACCTTGAAATTAGAGTGAGGCCGTTCAGGGGTGATGTCAGGAGGCACTTTTTCCACACAAAGGGTATTGGAAATATGGAACTCTTTCACCCAAAAAGCTAGGTCATTTGAAAATTTTAAAACTGTGATTTATAGACTTTTGTTAGGCAAGGTTATTAAGGGATATGGAACCAAGATGGAGTTAAGATACAGATCAGCCATGATCTAACTGAACAGCAGAACATGCTCGAGGGGCTGAATGTTCCTATGTTCCATGTTCCTGTGTTCCCCTAAGTTAGCACTGAAATTGGAACAGTTGATAGCTGGGAGGAAGGAAAACCTAATTTAAATTATCCACAATATGGATAACTGGAAGAGAGTACTGGAGGATCTTCTGGGTTCAGGAGAGGTGTTCTTGATATGCTAGCACTTATGGAGAAATGGGTTTTAAAACAGATTTTTGCAAGATAAGGGAGTGAAGGGTTATGGGGAGCGGGCAGGGAAGTGGCTTTGAGCCCATGATCTTATTGAATGGTGGAGCAGGCTCGAGGGGCCAAGTGGCCTATTCCTGCTCCTATTTCTTATGTTCTTAAAACTCGACTTGCTATATAATGGATAATAATATTCATAGGGGGAAAAATTGAGTCGCGCCCCCTTTGGGGCGCTAACTTCGCCGGGACGCTAGGTGTAGCGCCCCGAAAAAAATGAGTGCCCCCCGCGGCTGAAATTCACCGGTAGCGCCCCAAGAGGGAAGCGGGGTGCTACTGGAAGCACCCCGCCTCCCTCTTGGGGCGCTGCAAGTGAATATCGTGGTGCTACGTGGCACGTTGCGCCGCGGTGCTGCAGGCCTTCCTCCCCTTATTAAAGGGTAGGGGCTTAGCGCAGCGCGACTCGGTGCCCAGCTGGGCCACCAGGGATCAGAGTGTCGGCAAAAGAGCCTGGCACTGAAGAGAAGTGCCGGGCTCATGGAGCGCAGCCGGCACTCTGCCGGGGGGGGGGGGCTGCAGAGGAGGCCGGGGACAGCAACGGGTGCAGGTGCTGGCAGGCGACCAGCAACAAAAATGGCTGCCAGGCACCTTCCCTTTAATTAGTGCCGCCCTGGCCACAGGTAGGCCCCCTGACCCCAGCGGACATAGCATCCAGTGGTAAATCAGGGGGCACTACCGAAGATCGCGAGCGGGGCGCTGTGCATGGCGATGAAGTCATCACCGGCGGCGCAGCACCGCAGGGCGCTAACGGTTACCGACGCCGCTAACCTCCCGCTGAATTTTGTGGGAGCCATTGGCGGCGCCGCGCCCAGGTGCTAGTTGCTTTGTGCCCCATTAGTGCCCTCTTAGGGCGTTAACGGGAGGCGGAAGGCAACCGAATTTTTAGGCCATAGTGTTAAAAAAAAATGCTGTGTAAAACAAATAGTTAAACAGAGACATAATGAAATAAAGAGTTGCATTTATATAGCACCTTTGACGACCTCAGGACATCCCAAAGCGTGTCACAGCCAATGAAGAACGTTTGAAGTGTAATGTAGGAAATGCGGCAACCAATTTGTGCACAGCAAAGTCCCACAAACAGCAATGAGATAAATTACCAGATAATCTTTTTTTTAGTGATGTTGATTAAGGGATAAATATTGGCCAGGAACACCGGGGGTCTTTTTCAAAGTAGTGCCATGGAATCTTTTTTGTTCACCTGAGGGGGCAGACGGGGCCTAGGTTTAACATCTCATCCAAAAGACAGCACTTCCGACAGGGCAGCACTCCCTCAGTACTGCACTGGAGTGTCAGCCTAGATAATGTGCTCAAGAGTGGGACTCAAACTCACAACCTTCGGACTCAGAAGAGATAGTGCTACCAACTGAGCCATGGCTGACACCTAGTGAAATAATGTACAGTGCTGGTCTCAGGTGTTTAGAAGTCAGCAAGGGGACGGAGTTAGGGAATATGGGTAGAAAAAGGTTAATGTGTGGTTTAAAGAATAGCAGAAGCTGCACAGCAGGGAATCCCATCCATTTGCTTTCTCTATTGAAATACTTGAGTGGGTCTCACCAAGGAGATAACACCTGCTACTTATCATGCTTGAGACTCAGAGAGAAACCGTACATAGTACCGAGAGACACCAGCCCATTGAAACTAACTGAAGGCCAGAGAGATAAGGAAGCTAAGAATGTTTACAGTTGCAATCCTTATAAGGGTATTTAGATTTGTGATTTGTAGCCAAGAAAGGTATACAAACCATTGAATTGTAATGGGAATTTGGATTTGACCCTGGAAGATGGTGTTCAAAAACCATAAACTCAAGAGACCTTGTTTCCCCAGCCTAATTTGCAGGATTAAACTTTGAATAAGTGAAATTCTGTTTGTGAGTGTAATGATTTACCATCATTGACTGAACTCACATAAATATAACCAGCTAGTTAACTCCACCAAAAGGTGAAACTACAGCTCAAGTATATTTGGGCCAGAAATTCGGGTCGGGGGCTTTCCGTGGGTGCAAGCCCCCGACCTGCACTTACCTAGTGCGCCGGCCATTGAGCTGTGGGCCCGTGTGGGATTCCGATCCTGCGCCTGCTCCAGCCGCCGGCGCGCAGTGCTTGCGTATCCCAGGGGCGCAGTTAGTTCGAAGCGTCCCCTGGGATCACGTGGGCCATGGAGAGCCAATCGTAGCAGGAAATCGCTAATCATTGATTTGACAGGAAGAGCTGTCAAATCTATGAATACAGTTCGGCCCCAAAACATAACTAAAACTTCAAATACATTTTTTTTTTAAATCACATTTTTTAAATAACTATAAATTACATAAAATAACTATTTTAAACAATAATTTAAATTTTTGAAAAAATTAATTACAGTTTTTAACGTGTCTAAAAATAAACTTACCTTTCTTTAAAGTATTTAAAAATAACAAACCTGTGGAAAAAATGTTTTAATTTTACTTAATTCACCACTTACCTTGTTAAAAGCAGGCCTTGTGACTGCTTTTTAAAAGCGTAGCTGCTGGAGACTTAACCTCCTGGAGAAACCTGTAAAAAAAACGGAAGTTCCAGGCGTACGCGCTGCCTCTCCGGCGCACGCGTTCAACCTGTGAACCCCTTCCTTTAAGGGAACGGATGTTCCGGTTTCCCGCGCATGCGCAGTGCATGCACAAAACCGGCACTTTCGTTGGGCCTACGGGTGAGTACCCAGCGCGTACTCACCCGTGGGGACCCGAATTTCTGGCCCATTGTGCGATTTTTGACACTGAAATCTGAAAATGGAGATTCTGTTCATTGCCCCTTTGTATAAGGCACTGACTGTTGTGACAGTTCAGTTTCACCAGTGTTGATAGCCCTCTGATACCCTTCTAAAGTTGCCATTCTTCAGCTGTGAGCCGAATCGCCACCCATTTTATGTCACATGGCTATTTCTGGTGTGCAAAACATTGGCAGTAGGATGTGCCTACCTGAAACAGACAGAGCATCATATTGAAATGTAGGTGGGAACATCCATGTCCATCATAACCATGCATTTTTCTGTTGGCACATTTTTCATGAATCTTTATGCCAATTCCTGTACCGCATCTTTTTTTTCTGCCACTAATGCCATTACTAGCACCAATGAGTGTCCCAATGGAAACTGCCTTGAGTTGTTTGGAAGAAAAGGAGGGCCAACAGAGTTGCACATTATCTGTTTGCGGAGGCTCCTATCCTAAAGGATGCTGGAACAGCAAAAAGGCACAAAGCTCTGACTAACTGTAATATTGGAGGTCAGCCATCCGAAGATGTCCATCCTGTAATGTGGGACTGGAGTTACATGTAGGCCAGATTGGGTAGGGGTGGCAAGTTCCTTTCCCTGAAGGACATTAGTGAACCAATTGGGTTTTTATAATAATCTGGCAGCTTTCATGATAGCCCACAAATTACCAAATTTCCTGAATATAATTTCCCAAATTGCCATGGTGGGATTTGAAATCACAACCTCGGGATTGCTAGTGCAGTACCATAGCCATTAGGCTACCAAACCCCTTCTGGGAATGGCAAAAGAGTTGGGCCAAAGGAGGCTGGGACTGAGCTGGGTGCTTTGATAGAGCTGTGTCATCTTCTGCAGGAAGAGCTTCAGACAATATACAAAATTCACATAGCGCTGCAAGTGGCTTGTCAAAATCAACTCGGCCCTTAAACTGTGTGTACCAGGCTCCTTCAAGGCTCTCATTGTTGGTGGACTCCTGCCCAAGCTCAGACGGGTGTTCCTGTGACGGATATTTTTACACTGCCTAATGCTGCCGATACTATCTCTGGACTAAGCGATAAGCTCGAGCTTTTACCTAATTCTGCGGTTAATGTATACAGAGGAAAAAAATCAGGATCCTGCTACTTCTCATTCTTTCAAACATCAGCGGGGAAACTATGAGCTGAGGCTAGGCAGTGACAAAATGGAAGAAAATATTGCTGTTGCTAGGCAGAGTAAAAAAATACACTCATGACACTTGTATTTCCAATAGATAAAAGTCCATTGATTTTCCTTTCACAAAGCAAAGTTCAAAATGAGCCAAACCGAGTTGTAATCACTGTCCTCAATCAAAGCACTAGACAAAGGGACACATAACTGACTGGAAACATAGAACTGGAGCTAGAAAATGGATCGCTCCTTAAACACACTAACAGAGGCAGGTCCTGTGGATCGCCTGTGCCAATCACTCAGGGCCATGCTCTTCAGTGGAAAATGATGAAAAGGTGATTGGAGGTCGGATGTAAATTGTAGCAGCTCAGCAGCAGTCAAGTCCCATTCACCCATCACCCGTGTGCTCGTTGACCTACATTGGATCCAGGTCCAGTAAAGCTTCGATTTTAAAATTCTCACCCTTGTTTTCAAATCTCTCCATGACCTCACCCCTCCCAATCTCTGTAACCTTCTCCACCCTACAACCGACCGAGATCTCTGTGCTCCTCCAATTCTGACCTCTTGTCCATCCCTGATTTTCATCGCCCCACCATTGGCGCCTGTGCCTTCAGCTGCCTAAGCCCTAAGCTCTGGAATACCTTCCCTGCTGTACGAGTAGTCCAGAGAAATGGACGAATGAAGTACTCGGGCATGAAGATTTACTTTCTTCCAAGGTCGCTAACAGCAAATCAGTCTTCCATTCCAGGAGATTCTGGGACAACCCGGGAAGGTAGGCAACCCTAGCTGGGATACACTTGGGATAAATTGGCACCTTAAATTGGTACTTAGAATATTGTTGCATTGTCTGTCCAATATCAAGTTTAAACAATTTGATTTTGTCATGGCTTTATACGTAGCGCCTGTATTAGGGTAAAGGCCTGGTGCAGGACCAATGGAAATGACAATGCTGTGACCTCTGCAGAATGGCATGTCGACAGTCTATAGAATCTCTTCGATGCTCATTATTTCAGAGGTGAAGCTGCTCGTATAACATCTGCCTGGCATTAATCATGCAAAGTGGAAGCCTGGTCCCTCTGAACAACGTATCAGGGCACAGAGTGGCAAGGCCTGGGCTCTGCACTATGATTCACCACACAGTCAGCTCCCAATCTAATGGTAAGTGCTTTCCTTAAGGGAGAGTAGACCAATAGGCATGTTTTTTTAAAATTTGTTTATGGGATCAGGGCGTCGCTGGCAATTTTTGCCCATCCCTAGTTGCCCTTGAGAAGGTGGTGGTGAGCCACCTTCTTGAACCGCTGCAGTCCGTGTGGTGATGGTACTCCCACAGTGCTGTTAGGTAGGGAGTTCCAGGATTTTGACTCAGCAACGATGAAGGATCGGCGATATACTTCTAAGTCAGGATGGCGTGTGACTTGGAGGGCAACTTGGAGGTGGTGGTGTTCCCATACGCCTGCTGCCCTTGTCCTTCTAGGTGGAAGAGGTCGCGGGTTTGGGAGGTGCTGCCAAAGAAGCCTTGGCGAGTTGCTGCAGTGCATCTTGTAGATGGTACACACTGCGGCCACGGTACGCCAGTGGTGGAGGGAGTGAGTGTTCAAGGTGGTGGATGGGGTGCCAATCAAGCGGGCTGCTTTGTCCTGGATGGTGTCGAGCTTCTTGAGTGTTGTTGGAGCTGCACTCATCCAGGCAAGTGGAGAGTATTCCATCACACTCCTTACTTGTGCCTTGTAGATGGCAGAAAGGCTTTGGGGAGTCAGGAGGTGAGACACTCACCATCGAATACCTAGCCTCTGACCTGCTCTTCTTGCCACAGTATTTATGTGGCTGGTCCAGTTAAGTTTCTGGTTAATGGTGACCCCCAGGATGTTGATATTGGGGGATTTGGCGATGGCAATGCCATTGAATGTCAAGGGGAGGTGGTTAGACTCTCGCTTGTTGGAGATAGTCATTGCCTGGCACTTCTGTGGTGCGAATATTACCTGCCACTTACCAGCCCAAGCCTGAACGTCGTCCAGGTCTTGTTGCATGCGAGCATGGACTGCTTCATTATCTGTGAAATTGCGAATGGCGCTGAACACTGTGCAGTCATCAGCGAACATCCCCATTTCTGACCTTATGTTGGAGGGAAGGTCATTGATGAAGCAGCTGAAGATGGTTGCACCTAGGACACTGCCCTGAGGAACTCCTGCAGCGATATCCTGGAGCTGTGATTATTGTCCTTCACCACCACAACCATTTTCCTTTGTGCTAGGTATGACTCCAGCCAGTGGAGCGTTTTCCCCGATTCCCATTGACTTCAATTTTACTAGGGCTCCTTAATGCCAGACTCGGTCAAATGCTGCCTTGATGTCAAGGGCAGACACTCTCACCTCACCTCTGGAATTCAGCTCTTTTGTCCATGTTTGGACCAAGGCTGTAATGAGGTCGGGAGCCGAGTGGTCTTGGCGGAACCCAAACTGGGCATCAGTGAGCAGGTTATTGGTGAGTAAGTGCCGCTTGATAGCACTGTCGATGACACCTTCCATCACTTTGCTGATGATTGAGAGTAGACTGATGGGGCGTTAATTGGCCGGGTTGGATTTGTCCTGCTTTTTGTGTACAGGACATACCTGGGCAGTTTTCCACATTGTCGGCTAGATGCCAGTGTTGTAGCTGTACTGGAACAGCTTGGCTAGAGGCGCGGCTAGTTCTGGAGCACAAGTCTTCAGCACGATAGCCGGGATGTTGTCGGGGCCCATAGCCTTTGCTGTATGCAGTGCGCTCAGCTGTTTCTTGATATCACGTGGAGTGAATTGAATTGGCTGTAGAATGACTTCTATGATCGTGGGGACCTCGGGAGTAGGCCGATATGGATCATCCACTCGGCACTTCTGGCTGAAGTTGGTTGCAAATGCTTCAGCCTTGTCTTTTGCACTCACGTGCTGGGCTCCACCATCATTGAGGATGGGGATATTCTTGGAGCCTCCTCCTCCCGTTAGTTGTTTAATGGTCCACCACCATTCACGACTGGATGTGGCAGGACTGCAGAGCTTTGATCTGTTCCGTTGATTGTGGGATCGCTTAGCTCTGTCTATAGCATGCTGCTTCCGCTTTTTAGCAATGCATGTAGTCCTGTGTTGCAGCTTCCCCAGGTTGGCACCACATTTTTAGGTACGCCTGGTGCTGCAGCCTGGCATGCTCTTCTACACTCGTTGTTGAACCAAGGTTGGTCCCCTTGCTTGATGGTGATGGTAGAGTGAGGGATATGCCGGGCCATGAGGTTACAGATTGTGGTGGAATACAATTCTGCTGCGGCTGATGGCCCACAGTGCCTCATGGATGCCCAGTTTTGAGCTGCTAGATCAGTTCTGAATCTATCCCATTTAGCACGGTGGTCGTGCCACACAATACGATGGAGGGTGTCCTCAGTGTGAAGATGGGTCTTCGTCTCCACAATGACTGTGCGGTGGTCACTTTTACCAATACTGTCATGGACAGATGCATCTGCAACAGGTAGGTTGGTGAGGACGAGGTCAAGTAGGTTTTCCCTCGTGTTGGTTCACTCACCACCTGTCGCAGGCCCAGACTGGCAGTTATGTCCTTCAGGACTCGGCCAGCTCGGTGCTACTGAGCCACTCTTGGTGATGGACATTGAAGTCCCCCACCCAGAGTACATTCTGTGTCCTTGCTATTCTCAGTGCTTCTTCCAAGTGGTGTTCAACAGAGAGGAGTACTGATTCATCAGCTGAGGAGAGGGCAGTAGGTGATAATCAGCAGGAGGTTTCCTAGCCCATTCTTGGCCTGAAGCCATGAGACTTCATGGGGTCCGGAGTCAATGTTGAGGACTCCCAGGGCCACCCCTTCCCACCTGTATACCACTGTGCTGCCACCCCTGGTGGGTCTGTTCTGCCAGTGGGACAGGACATAGCCAGGGAAGGTGATGGAGGAGTTTGAGACGTTGGCTGAAAGGTATGATTCTGTGAGTATGACTATGTTAGGCTGTTGCTTAACTAATCTGTGAGACAGCTCTCCCAATTTTGGCACAAGTCCCCAGATGTTGATGAGGAGGACTTTGCAGGGTTGACTGGGCTGGGGGTGCCATTGCCGTGTCCGTAGCCGGTGCCGAGGTCGATACCAGGTGGTCCGTCTGGTTTCATTCTTATTATTGTGTTTCGTAACGGTTAGTTACAACTGAGTGACTTGCTGGGCCATTTTAGAGGGCAGTTAAGAGTCAACCTCATTGCTGTGGGTCTGAAGTCACACATAGGCCAGAGCACGTAAAGACGGCAGATTTCCTTCCTTAAAGGACATTATTGAACCAGATGGGTTTTTACGACAATCCGATAGTTTCATGGTTACCATTACTGATTTATTTAATTAACTGAATTTCCAATTCCCCAGCAGCCGAGGTGGGATTTGAACTCACGTCTCTGGATCATTAGTTCTGGCCTCTGGATTACTGGCCCAGTGACATTACCACTACGCTACCATCTGCGGCATGGGCCATAAGAACATAAGAAATAGGAGCAGGTGTAGGCAATTCGGCCCTATGAGCCTGCTCCGCCATTCAATAAGATTTTCCAACTCAGCTCCACCTTCCTGAACTAGCCCCATATCCCTTGATACTCTTAATATCCAAGAATCGATCGATCTCTGTTTTGAATATACTCAATGATTGAGCATTCACAGCTTTCTGGGGTAGAGAATTCCAAAGATTCACCACCCTCTGAGTGAAGAAATTTCTCCTCATCTCAGTCCTAAATGGCCGACACCTTACTCTGAGTCTATGAGCCCTAATTCTAGACTCCCCAGCCAGGGGAAACATCCTCCCAACATCTACCCTGCCAAGCCCTGTAAGAATTTTATATGTTTCAATGAGATTACCTCTCATTCTTCTAAATTCTAGGGAATATAGGCCTAGTCTACTCAATCTCTCCTCATAGGACAATCCCCCCATCCCAGGAATCAGTCTTGTGAACCCTTGTTGCACTCCCTCTATAGCAAGGAGACCAAAACTGTACACAGTACTTCAGGTGTGGCCTCACCAAGGCCCTATATAATTGCAGTAAGACTTCTTTAATACTCCAATCCTTTTGCAATAAAGGCTAACTGTGCTTTCCTAATTGCTTGCTGTACCTGCATGTTCACTTTGTGATCCATGTACAAGGGCACCCAGGTCCCTCTGAATACCAACATTTCCCAATCTCTCACCAATTAAAAAATATTCTGCTTATCTATTTTTCCTACCAAAGTGGCTAACTTCACATTTCTCCACGTTATATTCCATCTGCCATGTTCTTGCAGACTCATTAAACCTGTCTAAATCCCTTTGCAGCCTCCTCACAACTTACATTCTCACCTAGCTTTGTATCATCAGCAAACTTGGAGGAGTTTATATATAAAAAAGCTTTGAACTACTTTCCCAGTTCCACATATCTATTACACAGAGATAATTAACTTTCTCTCTAAACTGTAGTCTTGTTTCACTGAACTTGGATCTGAAAGTAAAGGAATAACAGCATCCCTTTAGTATTAAACAATCTTGTTACAGCATTACCTTTGCATGCTCTGAGCTTGCTGGGACACACTCCCTCATCATATACATAAACAGGACTGTTCTGGTAGACTGACCATTAGCCTGTTCCTATCCCACTGAACTAATTTGCTCTCATCTTGATCCTGTTCGTTCCCCCATTTGTTCAGTCTCTGCCCCACCAACGTGACTGACTGACTGACTCAACCAACATCACTAAAAAACAGATGATCTCATTGCTGTTTCTGGGACCTTGCTGTGCGCAAATTTACCGCCATGTTTCCTACATTGCAACAGTGACTGCACTTCAAAAGTGCTGCATTGGCTGTAAAGTGCTTCTTCCTTTCTTTCTAGTCAGTGTGCTATTCCACTCCACCACCCGATAATGTAAGGTCTGAGAAGACACTCTATAAGCAGATTAGAAACCAGGATACACACAAGTAACTTAAATTGTAATTCCAGTACTGTAATATCAGAATGTATTGAATTGCATTTGGTTTATTGGCCCTGGATAAGTTAATGAAGGTGACTGAACTATATTGATAGTTAATCCTTTGCAGGTGGGAATAGGTCAGATTTTAAGCTTGTTTTCTAAGTATCTCCTTTAAGCTGTTTCAACAAATATTAAAAGGTGCATTCTGTTTAATCCTTTTATCAAAAATTGAAAGGAACGCTGGCTTGTTTTGGTGCAAGTAATGTGAAAACTGCTCATTATCGGATCTGTCACTGCACGCACAATTAAACACCTTACACAGCCTCTTGCTGTCACAACATTGCTACAATACAAGCAAAGGTGACTCCGGTACCTTTTGTTCTGGAGGTGGGGGGGGGGGGGGGGTCCTCACGCTAGAGGTAGTCCCCCACCCCTGCCATACCTTCCGAGTCACAGTGCAGCATACAGTGAATATATAACCGTTGCCACCTGCCACATTTTGCTCCAGGGCTTTGTTCTGGCCACAGATTGGCTGAGGGTTCAGTTTAACCCCTACAGGCACATTTAAAAATTTGTTCTTGGAATGTCGGCGACACTGGCAAGGCCGCATTTTGCTGCCCATCCCATGTTAGCTTGACGATGTTAAGTGTCAATCATGTAGTGTGGAGCTGGAGTCACAGGCAGGCCAGACCAAGTGAGGGTGACAGCTTCCCGTCTCTGAAGGCCATTAGTCAACCAGGTGGGTTTTTCTGACAATCTGACAGCTTTCACTGCCATTTAAACTGGCGCCGGCCCACAAATTAGCAGATTTATTGATTCAATTGCACTAACTTCTGGGTTGCTAGGCCAGTACCATAACCATGAGGCTCCAATACAGACTTCGACCTCACAACAAGGAGGGTGTGTGTCCGGAGATTAGTTGCAATTTTGCACATGTGCATTGTTTTCCTATTGTTGCTCATGCTCTGATCCACAACTTAGACAGTGCTGAGAGCAGCCCACTGCCACGTCGCAACAGTAATGTACGTTTCTCCCTGTTTAACACATTCCTGTACTGCTTCTCATTGTTTAACACATTCCTGTACTGCTTCTCATTGTTTAAAACATTCCTGTACTGCTTCTCATTGTTTAACACATTCCTGTTCTGCTTCTCCCTGTTTAACACATTCCTGTACTGCTTCTCATTGTTTAAAACATTCCTGTACTGCTTCTCATTGTTTAACACATTCCTGTTCTGCTTCTCCCTGTTTAACACATTCCTGTACTGCTTCTCATTGTTTAACACATTCCTGTACTGCTTCTCATTGTTTAACACATTCCTGTTCTGCTTCTCCCTGTTTAACACATTCCTGTACTGCTTCTCATTGTTTAAAACATTCCTGTACTGCTTCTCATTGTTTAACACATTCCTGTTCTGCTTCTCCCTGTTTAACACATTCCTGTACTGCTTCTCATTGTTTAACACATTCCTGTACTGCTTCTCATTGTTTAACACATTCCTGTACTGCTTCTCATTGTTTAACACATTCCTGTACTGCTTCTCATTGTTTAACACATTCCTGTTGTGGTGTATGTAACCTGTTCCACCTTAAGAGAACTTAAGCCTGTTCCACCTTAAGAGATGTACTACTTTCTCTGGCTGCTGTATACGTAATACCGTTAAGTACTGTGTAGTGATATTGTATTTAGTATAGTCCTGACCTCCAACTAGTAAAGACCTGTTGAACTTTATTCTTGTAGTCTGTGTCAGTAATTAATCTTAATACAACTGGAACACACAGACTTAACAGTGGCGACGAGTCCGATTCTTACCCTGCGGCAGTTTATATCCACGGCGGCTTCGTCCACAGAACGGGCGTCGAAGAGAGGCATCCACCCTCATCACCCTGCTGGAAGACACGTCGCGCGGCAGGCATCGAGAACCCGGAGTGCAGAAGACATCCTGAACTCGAAGCCTCCATCAGCGGCAGTCAGCTATCTTCTTTCTACCTCGGTGGTGGGTAAGCCGGTCAGCGACGCGAGCAGAAAGTCGGCCGCGTTGGCTGTACAGACGGGGGGAGGAAGACGGAGGAATAAGGGCGGTGAGATCGATCGCGACCAGAGATAAGGGCCGGGCCGCATTCGGGCCGAAAGGCGCAGCGCGGGGACATCGATCGCGGCTGGTGATAAGGGCCGGGCCGCTTTCGGGCCAAAAAGGCGCAGCGTCTGGGGCGACTGAAGGCGCGAGAGTCGCGGTGAAGGCGAACGCAGCCGGTGCTAATAACCGGGCTGCAAGAAGGGCTGCGAGGCGCGACATCGGGGAAGCGCGAATGCCCGAGGGAGCCGCGGTGAAGCGGAGACAGCATCGGGGGAGTTACTAACCGCTGGGAAAGGGGAGCAGCAGCGGCACGCCAAACGCCATTGCAGCCAGTGGGTGAAGACCGCCAAGCGTGGGGAAAACCGCCATTTTGTAGGCGGAGGACGAAGACAAGAGCGGGAAGCCACCATCTTGGGATAAAATAAATTGCAACGATGCCTAAACATGGGAACATTGATACCTTTGATGGCGACATCGAAGATTGGGCCATGTATGTAGAACGCATACAAAATTATTGTAAAGCAAATAAAATCCCAGATGCAGAGAAAGCACTAACTTTATTGAACTTAATGGGTGCGAAGACATACGGGCAACTGAAACACCTTTTATCACCAGATGAACCGGCGGATAAGACGTTCGAGGAGATTGTTACTGTCCTGAAAAATCATCTAAACCCCACGCCGCTGATGCTAGCGGAACGATTTAAATTTTACAGCAGAAGGCAGCTGAAGGATGAAAGCAATGCTGAATATTTAATGGAATTGCGTAAGCTAGCAAAGTACTGTCAGTTTGGAACGGGACTAACAGACGCGCTAAGAGATAAATTTGTGTGTGGATTATTAAAAGAAGATACACAAAAGCGACTGCTCGAGGAGAATGAGCTGACGCTTGAGAAAGCGGTCGCTATGGCAGCAGCACACGAAGCCGCAGCGAGAGGCACGGCAGTAATGCAGCTACGGTCACCGGAACACAGTACAAATAAATTAGGTTTGAGTACTGTAAAATGTTATCATTGTGGAAAGACAACACACGATCAGAACCAGTGTTGGTTTAAAAACCAAGAATGCAGAACGTGTGGCAGGCTTGGCCACATAGCTAAAGTATGCCGGTCAGGAAAGAAGACCAGCAACAAAAAGTCACCGCAAGGAAAATACATAAAGGTGCACAAGGTGACAAAGACCAGTTCGAACGAACAGAAGTCAGATTCAGACGCTAGCAGTAATGAACTGGGTAGCTTAAGAGTACACAACGTTGGTAAGGATGCAGATCTCCAGACAATTTGGGTCACTCTTCAGATAGCAGGAGTCCAAGTAAAGATGGAATTGGACACTGGATCGGCATTGACGGTCATGAATAAGAAAGATTACAAAAGGTTATTCCAACATATTCCCCTACGGGATACGGAGATTATATTGAAAACATACACGGGGCAAAGAGTGTACCCCATCGGAAAGATAGAGGTAAAAGTGGTCCACAAGGGCGAAGAAAGCCAAGTAATGGACTTATATGTGCTACCTGAAGGAGGTCCACCACTACTGGGACGGGAGTGGATTAGGAAAATGAATATGGACTGGCACTCCTTAAAAGCACTAACGGTAGATTCCGGGGAAACAGATGTCAAACCTAAACGATTGTCCAAAATATTGGATGATGCTAAAGAGGTGTTCCAGCAAGGACTGGGAACACTGAAAGGAATTACGGCAAACATCAAGATTGATGAACATGCACAACCAAAATTTTTCAAAGCCAGACCGGTACCCTATGCAATACGACCTACTGTAGAAGCGGAACTGGAAGCGCTAGAACGTTCAGGTGTACTGTCTAAGGTAGATTGGAGTGAGTGGGCTACGCCCATTGTTCCCGTTATGAAACGTCCTTCGAGCAACAAGCCAGGAGAACCAGGGAAGGTTCGCATCTGTGGAGATTTCAAGATCACCGTTAATCCGGTGCTTCACACGGTGCAGTATCCGCTTCCACGGATTGAGGATATTTTTGCTTCGTTGTCTGGCGGGAAACACTTCACCAAGATAGACCTGGCGCAGGCGTGCTTGCAGATGGAGGTTGAAGAAGAGTCACGCCAGTACCTCACGATCAACACGCATAGAGGTTTGTACAGGTATAATAGGCTGTTTTTTGGAGTGGCATCGGCTCCGGCAATTTGGCAGAGGGCCATGGAGCAGGTATTACAGGGAATTCCAGGCACACAATGTTACCTGGACGATATTCTGATTACAGGTGATGGTGATGAAGAACACCTCGCAAACTTGGAACTGGTGCTCAACAGACTGAAAGAGTATGGACTTAGAGTTAATCGGCAGAAATGTGAGTTCTTTCAGAAGCGGATCTCGTACTGTGGTCATGTCATTGACCGGGAGGGGCTTCATAAGTCTCCTGACAAGAGAGAGGCAGTTGTAAAGGCTCCCGCTCCGGATAATGTCTCTCAGTTGAGGTCGTTTCTGGGATTGATTAACTATTACCATAAGTTTCTACCGAATCTATCCACGGTACTGCACCCGCTGAACGCTCTTTTACAGAAGGGGGTACCATGGGAATGGAGCGAAAACTGTAAGAAGGCATTTCGCAAAAGCAAAGAATTGATCACCTCAGAGGAAGTGTTGGCTCACTTCAACCCGACACTGCCTATTCGGTTGGCTTGTGATGCTTCTCCATATGGTATTGGGGCAGTACTCTCACACAAGTTGCCAAATGGCACGGAAAGGCCAGTCGCGTTTGCATCCAGATCATTGACCTCCGCTGAGCGCAACTATGCGCAGATCGATAGGGAGGCTCGCAGCCTTGTATGGGGAGTGAAGAAGTTTAATCATTACCTGCAGGGCCAAAACTTCACACTTCTGACAGACCATCAGCCGTTGGTATCCATTTTTAACCCTAAGAAGGGTGTTTCGGCGATGACAGCACAGCGACTCCAGAGATGGTCCCTTTTCCTAGGGGCACATCAATATCAAATAGAATTCAAAGGTACAAAGCAGCATGGCAATGCTGACGGGCTGTCGCGCCTGCCACTACCTGAAGCAGAAGAGACGACGAAAGTTGACCCTGTTGAGTTATTTCATTCGACCATCATCGAGTGTTTACCAGTCACCAATGCAAGTATTGAAAGAGAAACCAGGAACGACCCGACACTGTCCCGAGTTTACGAGGTGACAGTGAAGGGATGGCCAACACACGGTGATCCTCTGTTACCGGCATTCTCGGCAAGGCGAGACCAGCTGTCCGTCTGCCATGGTACTTTGATGTACGGGACAAGAGTGATTATTCCTCCCAAGTTACGGGAAAGAGTTCTAAAGGAACTGCATGAAGGTCATCTGGGGGGAGTTAAGATGAAAAGTCTTGCTAGGGCTTATGTATGGTGGCCGGGCATTGACCAACAGATAGAGGAGTTGACAAAAAGCTGCGCTGGGTGCCAAAAAGTGCAAAATGCACCTCCGATCGCACCGCTACACCCATGGGAATGCCTTCAGCCCCATGGCAACGCGTACATATTGACTTTGCTGGTCCATTCATGGACTCCATGTTCCTAATTGCGGTGGACGCACATTCCAAATGGCCAGAAGTGATCAAGATGAATACCACTACTTCAGAAAAGACAATTGCGGTGTTAAGAACAATATTCGCAAGGATCGGATTGCCAGAACAGATATGTTCGGACAACGGACCACAGTTCGTGTCGGAAGAATTCCAAAAATTCTTAAAGAAGAATGGGGTGAAACATTATACCTCTGCCCCATATCATCTGGCGACAAACGGGTTGGCCGAGAGATTTGTCTAAACATTCAAAAAGGCAATAAAGGCCATGAACGATGATCAGATTCCGTTACAACACAAGGTGGACAATTTCCTAATGGCATATCGAAACGCCGCTCATGCAGTGACTAACCAAAGTCCTGCCAACAGGAGGTTGCGGTCCAGGTTGGACTTGTTAAAACCAAATGTGCGGTGGGAAGTGGAAAACAAACAGTTCCGGCATATTAATAACAAGTCCACTCGAAGTTTCGACGTAGGACAACCAGTGTTGGCAAGGGGCTGTGGAAACGAAAAATGGCAATCCGGAACAATTCGGGCCAGACAAGGACCTCTGATGTACACAGTAGATATTGGTAACAATGTGATAAGGCGTCATGCGGATCAACTGGTAGAATCAAGAGCAAGGGTCGAACCCATGGTTGCGACAGAGACAACTGTGGAAGATGTTAATGAACCTGAAGCATCTACCTCGGCAGGAACTGTACCTGATGATGACGTCCAATACATAGGAAACCAACAAGAAGAGTCACCTCAGCAACAAGAATCAGAGACCACTGAAAGGCGTTATCCAAACCGAATCAGAAGGCCTCCTGAGAGACTGAACCTTTGAACTGTTTATACCTGAAGTTATATATGTATATATGTTATGATGTTATGTTAAATGGGGATATGACTGTTAAGCTAAAAAGGGAGGATTGTGGTGTATGTAACCTGTTCCACCTTAAGAGAACTTAAGCCTGTTCCACCTTAAGAGATGTACTACTTTCTCTGGCTGCTGTATATGTAATACCGGTGGTGACCACCGGTATATAAGTACTGTGTAGTGATATTGTATTTAGTATAGTCCTGACCTCCAACTAGTAAAGACCTGTTGAACTTTATTCTTGTAGTCTGTGTCAGTAATTAATCTTAATACAACTGGAACACACAGACTTAACACCTGCACTGCTTCTCATTGTTTAACACATTCCTGTACTGCTTCTCATTGTTTAACACATTCCTGTACTGCTTCTCATTGTTTAACACATTCCTGTACTGCTTCTCACTGTTTAACACATTCCTGTACTGCTTCTCATTGTTTAACACATTCCTGTACTGCTTCTCATTGTTTAACACATTCCTGTACTGCTTCTCACTGTTTAACACATTCCTGTACTGCTTCTCATTGTTTAACACATTCCTGTACTGCTTCTCATGGTTAAACACATTTCTTCACTGCTTCTCATCTTCCGAAATCAATGGGAATGTAAATTTGATGGTCTCAATACCAGGCATGCCGATCGTCTTCATCAGTTTGCTAGCCAATTGATGAAGTTAGAATTTACCCTCCTAAGTTTGTGTTAAATTCCTTTCTCAGCTATGTTACAAGAAGCAGTAATGAATTTATTTTAAAGGCTCCATTAAAACTTCAGCAAGAATAATTTGGTAGGAGGTCATTGCTGCTGGTAATTTCAACCACAGCTTGATACAGAACAACCCCATGTAAACCTTGTGAATTGTCTGTCGCGGCAATTTTGGTGCAGGTATTAATTATATCAGCCCGTTCACCAGTCAATCCGAATGGTGTGACAGTGCCGAGAAAATACAAATATATGTGTGTGTATGATAGGCGTGTCGGGACAGACAAGAATTTACAATACAAAGTGAGTAATATAAACGATTTGCAAAACAAATTAGATCAAGTAATGAGAATTGAGACTTCAGGAACTAAAGATTCATCTTCTGCAAACTGCTGCAAGCAACCGAGAAGAAAAATGAAAGGGTCATTAAAAAATATGGTAGCCCAGAATGTGCGGTCAGCAGCGGCCGCAAAGTACGCTTTGCACAAGAATCCTGTGATCCCTGTGCCGAGAACTTCGGGTTTTCCGATGTTCAATTCAAATGAACGGAATCTAGTGGGGATCCCCTTCCGTGACGTCAACAAGCTGTCTGAGCAGCCAATCAAAAGGCAGAATTCTCACATGACAGCGAACAAGGAGGGGAGTAAGCTCTTAAAGTTCTAACTTTTTAAAAATGTTAGAGAGCAAAACAAAGATTGGGGTTCTCACATGGGGAAAAGGTGAAATAAAGATGGGCAGCCTAAAAAAAAAATTAAAACTCTTTTTGAAAAGTTTCTTAAAAATTTGTTAATTTTTATTAAAATGTACAAATGTCACACTGCACAAAATTAAAATTTGTTTTCCAGGCCCTTAACATTTGCTTAGCAGTCAATACGCTGTTAAAATCCCAGTTACACCTAATCCCTTTGGGTCTAACTTTTAGTGGGGTAGTTGACAGCGTACTTACTGTGGAAGAGCCGTAGTTTCCGTCAGTTTCCCCGATTTGGCTGATTACACAGATTGCCGGCTCTGTGGCTTGCGGGGGGAGGGTGGAGCGGAGCGGGGAGAGGGTGGAGCGGAGCGGGGAGAGGGTGGAGTGGAGCGGAGCGGGGAGAGGGCACTGCGTGCATGCGCCAAATCCTGAGTTGCCATCAGTTTCATAAACTGAGTTTCAAAAGCAGAATGACGGTGAACTCCGCCAGTTCGCCTTCATCCCGACCTCAAGTTTTTGGCCAGTGTGTTTTTTTCATCTTCTTGAGCACTTTCGTTTATTGATTATAAAATTATTGGAAATGGGAAGAAAGACTGTTTGACTGGGCGGGGCGGTTGAAGGCAGGAGGTTCTGTGATGAAACCTGCAGGAATACATCGAAACTGCGTTGGCAACCCTGCTTATAAATTCACTGCTAAATCCTGCTTCGAATCTGCTCCCCACTGCCAATTTGTGTCAGTCCTGCCCAGTACTGGAATTATGAAGAGTAACCAGCTGGCAAATATACCAGGCCTTAATATAGAGCAAAACAGTGGCATTGTTACAATTCTCTGTATAATCTCAGCCTGTTTAGCTTCTGACAACATACAGGTGGATGTTTGAAGTTGTGCAGAAACATCCCGATGAAAGAGCATGTTGGAGTTGGGAGTTCTCTGTATATGTTCTAACAATACAATTGATCAATGGCAATCCAAGTTATTATATTATAACCTGCATAGTCCAGGGTTGTCTAAACTGTGCCCCTCACCCCCACAAGCCCTGGTCACCTGCCTGTCCAAGTCAAGACAACATGGCCCTATTTGTGTTTCTATTTCTTATTTGCTGGTTTGTCCTGTTTTGAGTTTTGTGGGTCTGGTGGTTTAGAAAGAGCTATTTTCAGTACTGTTGTCTCATTGGAGGATAAATGTTAAAAATCAGAACAAGATCTGTGAGATCAGCTACTTGAGATACCTGTAAATTAGCAGGCCCGTGAATTTAAACTTATATGTGGACCTGGAGGTTCCATTCCACACAAAGGTGCTGCCCACAAACACTCAAAAGCTTGGAGCGCCTTTGGTACTGCACTAATGAAGGGCAAGGTCATAGTAGCATACAACACAGAAGGAGGCCCATTGTGCCTGTGCCGGCTCTTTGAAAAAGCTATCCATTAGTCCCACTCCACTGCTCTTTTCCCATAGCCCTGCAAACATTTCCTTTTCAAGTATATAGCCAACTCCTACTCTTGAATCTGCTTCAACCACCCTTTCAGGTAGTGGGGTCCAGATCATAACAACTCACTGCGTAAAAAAAATTCCCCACATCTCAACCTCTGGTTCTTTTGCCAATTATCTTAAATCTGTGTCCTCTGGTTACTGACCCTCCTACCAGTGGAAACAGTTTCTCCTTATTTACTCTATCAAAACCCTTCATAATTTTGAAAATTGGAATTAAATCTCCCCTTAACCTTCTTAGCTCTAAGGGGAACAATCCCAGCTTTTCTAGTCCCTCATCCCTGATATAATTCTAATAAATCTTCTCTGCACCCTCTCTAATGCCTTGACATCCTTCCTAAAGTATGGTGCCCTGAATTGATCACAATACTCCAGCTGAGGCCTAACCAGTAATTTAGAAATGTTTACCATAACTTCCTTGCTTTGATGAGCAAGACCAAAGCACAATTGTGCATCCTTCACCTCTCCCCCATCCCCAACTCTCAGATCCAAACTGTGGTTTCCCACCACACCACCTCGCAACCTCCGTTACTATTAGAAACACCAGTTCTAATTGGCTATCAGCAGGTGTATGTTCACAGGGTATGATTATATCCTATAAGCTCCCCCTCCCCACCCCACTAACCCAAAGTTTGCTTTCTCCCAACCTTCCTGATTTTTCTTTGGTAAGTGTCCTCCCCCATCCGTCCATTCCCAATCCTGGTTTCTTCATCTGTAACGTTGATCACGTCTGTGCCATCTCCCCTGTAATGCGGCCAAAACCCTAATCCGTGCCTTTGTCACCTTGAGGCTCTGTTTCTCTAATGCCACACTAACCGGTCTCTACTCTCCATAAATTACAACAAAGTAAGAACAATGCAGCCCTCGTCTTCACTCATACCATGCCCTACACCCCAGTTGCCCAGTTCCACCTACTCCCCGTGCTACAGGAAATTGGCATCAATATCCTTGCCCTGATGTTCAAATCCCTCCATAGTCCCATAACACCAATAACTTGCATTTATATAGTGCAGTTAATGTTGTAAAACATCCCAAGGCACTCACAGGAGTGTTATCAAAGAAAATTTGACACCAAGCCACCTTTAGGTGTCAGCCATGGCTCAGTGGTAGCAATCTTGCCTCTGAGTCAAAGGGTTGTAGGTTCAAGTCCCACTCCAGAGCCTTGAGCGCAAAAGCACTAGGCTGACACTCCAGTGCATTACTGAGGGAGTGCTGCACTGTCAGAGGTGCTGACTTTCGGATAAGACTTTCAACCGAGGTCCCGTCTACTCTCTCAGGTGGAAGTAAAAAGATCCCATGGCACTATTTTGAAGAAGAGCAGGAGAGTTATCCCCAGTGTCCTGGCCAATATTTATCCCTCAATCAACGTCACTAAAACAGATTATCTGGTCATTATCACATTGCTGTTTGTGGGATCTTGCTGTGCACAAATTGGCTGCCGTGTTTCCTACATTACAACAGTGACTACACTTTAAACATACTTCATTGGCTGTAAAGTGCTTTGGGACGTCCTGAAGCTGTGAAAGATGCTATTTAACTGCAAGTCTTTCTTTTTCTTTTATAAGGAGATATTAGGGCAGGTTGGTCAAAGAAGTAGGTTTCAAGGAGCGTCTTAAACAAGGAAAGAGAGATAGAGAGGCGGAAAGGTTGTGGGAGGGAATTCCAGAGCTTAGAGCCTCGGCAGCTGAAAGCCCTACCTCAGCAATCTCCTCCAGCCATACATACACACTCGCACTCTCCCTTCCTGTGACTCTGGTTTACTCCTGGTTCCCTGTTCCCTCCATAAGAACTTAGAAACAGGAAAAGGCCATTCAGCCCCTCGAACCTGCTCCGCCATTCAATTAGATCATGGCTGATCTGTACCTCAACTCCATTTACAGGAAATTTTTGATTAACCGGCCCCTAAATAACCGGAACGCTCTATCCACCGGCAAAATTCAGGAGTCGGTTCAGATAACTTTTTTTACTTTTATTACTTTTTTTTTTACTCCATTTGTTGCTGTGCAAGGGTGTAGCTGAAGCTGTTGCTAAGCTACAGAGATGCTTGCAACTTGTGCCGATTGTTTTGAAGCTAAGCAACAGGGTTTGTTGCTTTATACGGAGCTCTGAGCTCCGTATCTTTTACTGTAGCGTTCGGTTATCCGGAATTGTTGATGAACCGGCAACACGTCGGTCCCGTCCGTGCCGGATACCAGAAAGTTTCCTGTACCTGCCTTGGCTACATATCCCTTGATACCCTTACCTTACAAAAATCTATCGATCTCAGTCTTGAAAGTGCCAATCATCCCAGCATCTACAGCCTTTTGGGGGAGAGAATTCCATATTCGTACTATCCTTTGTGTGCAAAAGTGCTTCCTGATTTCCCTCTAAAATGGTCTAGCTCTGATTTTAAGATTGTGCCCTTGTTCTTGATTTCCCACACCAGAGGAAATAGTTTCTTGGTATCTACCCTAATGAATCCTTTTAACATTTTAAACATCTCGATCAGACCACCCCTCAATCTTATATACTGAAGACATACTCCACTCTAAATTTTGAATGCCCATTCCAAATCCATCTGGTTTGCCATCTTCTCCCCTACTTTCAAAAGCCTCTTTAGTAAAATCCTTCCCTTTGACTGGGCTTTTGCACCCCAACTCACACACCCCAACTTCTGCTTTCCCTCTTGGTTGACATCTGCCATTTCCCATCACCCTGTCAAACATTCTCATAGAGTCATAGAGTTTTACAGCACAGAAAGAGGCCCTTCGGCCCATCGTGTCTGCACCGCCCATCCATCCCTGTCCAGTCTAATCCCATTTTCCAGCATTTGGTCCATAGCCTTGTATGCAATGGCATTTCAAGTGCTCATCCAAATGCTTCTTGAATGTTGTGAGGGTTCCTGCCTCTACCACCCTTTCAGGCATTGAGTTCCACATTCCAACCACCCTCTGGGTGAAGAAGTTCCTCCTCAAATCCCCTCTAAATCTCCTGCCCCTTACCCTGAATCTATGCCCCCTTGTTATTGACCCCCCTACTAAGGGGAAAAGTTCCTCTTTATCTACCCTATCTATGCCCCTCATCATTTTGTACACCTCAATCAGGTCCCCCCTCAGCCTTCTTTGCTCCAAGGAAAACAACCCCAGCCTGTCCAGCCTCTCTTCATAGCTGAGGCGCTCCATCCCAGGTAACATCCTGGTGAATCTTCTCTGCACCCTCTCCAAAGCAATCACATCCTTCCTATAGTGAGGCGACCAGAACTGCACACAGTACTCCAGCTGTGGCCTCACCAGCGTTTTGTACAGCTCCATCATAACCTCCCTGCTCTTATATTCTATGCCTCGGCTAATGAAGGCAAGTATCCCATATGCCTTTTTAACCACCTTATCTACCTGTTCCGCTGCCTTCAGGGATCTATGTACATGTACACCAAGGTCCCTCTGACCCTCTGTACTTCCTAGGGCCCTACCACTCATTGTGTATTCCCTTGCCTTATTTGTCCGTCCAAAATGCATCACCTCGCACTTTTCAGGGTTAAATTCCATTTGCCACTTTTCCGCCCATCTGACCAACCCGTTTATATCATCCTGTAGCCTGAGGCTTTCCTCCTCGCAATTTACCACCCCACCAATTTTCGTGTCATCTGCGAACTTACTGATCATACCTTTTACATTCTCATCCAAATCATTTATGTAGATCACAAACAACAAGGGACCCAGCACCGATCCCTGAGGTACCCCACTGGACACAGGCTTCCAGTCACAAAAGCAACCTTCGACCATCACCCTCTGCCTCCTGCCACTCAGCCAGTTTAGGATCCAACGCGCCAAGGCACCCTGGATCCCATGGGCTCTTACCTTCTTGACCAGTCTCCTATGCGGGACTTTGTCAAAAGCTTTACTGAAATCCATGTAAACCACATCCACAGCATTTCCCTCATCCACCCCCCTAGTCACCCCCTCGAAAAATTCAATCAGATTGGTCAGACATGATTTACCCTTGACAAAGCCATGCTGACTATCCCCGATTAATCCTTGCCTCTCCAAGTGGGGACTAATTTTGTCCCTCAGAATTTTTTCCAATAATTTCCCTACCACAGATGTTAGGCTCACTGGCCTGTAATTCCCTGGTTTATCCCTGCTACCCTTCTTGAATAATGGTACTACGTTAGCTGTTCTCCAGTCCTCTGGTACATCCCCTGTGGCCAGAGAGGTTCTGAAAATTTGTGTCAGAGCCCCTGCAATCTCCTCCTTTGCCTCCCACAGCAGCCTGGGATACATCTCGTCCGGGCCTGGGGATTTATCCACTTTTTGACCTGCTAAAACCGCTAGCACCTCCTCCCTCTCGATGCTAATATGTTCAAGTATGTCACAGTCCCCTTGCCCGATTTCTATGTCTGCATCGTCTTTCTCCATAGTGAACACAGATGCAAAAAATTCATTTAAAACCCCGCCTACCTCATCTGGCTCTACACACAGATTGCCACTTTGGTCCCTAATGGGCCCTACCCTTTCCCTGGTTATCCTCTTGCCCTTAATATACTTATAAAACATCTTAGGATTTTCCTTTATTTTGCTCGCCAGTGTTATTTCATGGCCCCTCCTCGCCCTCCTAATTTCTTTTTTAAGTACGCCCCTGCACTTTTTATACTCCTCTAGGGCTTCTTCCGTCTTTAGTCTTTTGTAACTGCCAAAAGCCCCCCTTTTATTCCTAATGCATTTTTGTATATCCCTTGTCATCCAAGGTTCCCTTTGCTTGTTGGTCCCACCCTTGACCTTTACAGGAACATGTTGGCGTTGTACTCTCTCTATTTCCCTTCTGAAAGTCTCCCACTGTTTTGATGTGGATTTTCCTATAAGTAGCTGCTCCCAGTCCACTTTGGCCAGATCCTGCCTTATCATATTAAAATCGGCCTTCCCCCAATTTAGAACCCTTATTTCCAGGCCATCTTTGTCCTTTTCCATGACCACCTTAAATCTCACCGAATTATGGTCACTGTCGCCAAAATGCTCTCCTACTGACACTTCCACCACTTGCCCGGCTACATTCCCCAGAATTAGGTCCAGTACCGCCCCCTCTCTTGTAGGACTTTCTACATGTTGGCTCAAAAAGCTCTCCTGGATGCACTTTAAGAATTCTGCACCCTCTAAGCCTTTCACACTCTGACTATCCCAATTTATATTGGGGAAGTTGAAATCCCCCACTATTATTACCCTATTATTTTCGCACTTTTCTGAGATTTGCCTACATATCTGTTCCTCTATCTCCCCCTGACTGTTTGGGGGCCTATAGTACACTCCCAGCAAAGTGCTTGCCCCCTTTTTGTTTTTAAGTTCTACCCATATGGCCTCATTAGAGGAACCCGCTAATATATCATCCCTCCTTACAGCAGTAATTGACTCCTTAATTAATATTGCAACACCACCTCCCCTTTTACACCCCCCTCTGTCTCGCCTGAAGATTCTATACCCCGGAATATTGAGCTGCCAGTCCTGACCCTCCCTCAACCATGTCTCCGTGATGGCAACAATATCGTGCTCCCATGTGTTCAACAACAACTTCAGTTCATCCACCTTATTTGCAAGACTCCTTGCATTAAAATAAATGCCTTCCAGCCCTGCCATATTCTCTTTTGCCTTCACATATTTGCTCTGCCTTCCCAGCTGACTTGTTTTTCCCTCTGTATTTGGCTGTAAATCACCCCCTACTATAGCTCCACTCTGTACCCCATCCCCCTGCCAAGTTAGTTTAAACCCCCCCAGCAGTGCTAGCAAACCTCCCCGCAAGGATATTGGTTCCCCTCTGGTTCAGGTGTAAACCGTCCGGCTTGTACAAGTCCCACCTTTTCCAGAAGCAGACCCAGTGATCCAGGAAACTAAAGCCCTCCCTCCTGCACCATCCCTTTAGCCACGCATTCATCTGTTCTATCTTCCTATTCCTATACTCACTAGCACGTGGCACCGGGAGTAATCCAGAGATTACAACCCTTGAGGTCCTGCTCCTTAATCCTTCACCTAGCTCCCTAAATTCTTGCTGCAGGACCTCATCCCTCTTTTTACCTATGTCGTTGGTACCAATGTGGACCACGACCACTGGCTGTTCACCCTCCCCGTCCAGAATGCCCTGCAGCCGCTCAGTGACATCCTTGACCCTGGCACCAGGGAGGCAACAAACCATCCTGGATTCACGTCTACGGCCACAGAAACGCCTATCTGTTCCCCTTACTATAGAATCCCCTACCACTATTGCTCTCCCACTCTTTTTCCCCCCTTCCTGGGCAGCAGGAGCACCCCCAGTGCCAGGAAGTTGGCTGCTGCTGCTGCCTTCCCCTGGTGAGTCATCCCCCTCAACAGTATCCAAAGCGGTATACTTGTTTGAAAGGGGGATGTCCGCAGGGGTTCCCTGCACTACCTGCCTGCCTTTGTTGCTCCGCCTGATGGTCACCCCCTGTGCTGCCCTACCCTGAGGCGTGAACAACTCGCTAAACGTGCTATCCACGAGCCTCTCAGCATCGCGCATGCTCCAAAATTCATCCACCCGCAGCTCGAGCGCCACAATGCGGTCTACAAGTAGCTGCAGCTGGATGCATTTCCCGCACACATGGTCGTCAGGATCCAAGGTGTGCTACAGAAATGTTGTTGTCTTTAATATTCTCATCACATTGGATTCAGACTAAAAGAAAAATTCCATTACTCTTGTGACCTTGACTGCTCCTGTCCTCAACTTGATCTTGTTTTAAAGTTTCTCATGACTTTCCACAGAATCATGTGCTGACTCTGTAACACTACCAAGGATTAGGCTTCGGGAAGAGTGCCCTGCCTTACTCACCTTAGCCCTCAATTCAAAGTCCCTGACCAGTCGGTGCCTCGACTATCTCTTTGATCAGACCTCATTTCTCACATGAGCAATCATCCATATCCCAGGCTGCATCTCACTTGTCTACGTGAGATTTAAGGTTCAGTATTGGAAATGAGCCATGATGGTCAAATTCTTTTCAAAAAACCCCATTTAGAAACAATTTTGATCCAATATTATATGACGCTGAGATAGGATCGTGGTGCTGATCATATGATGCCATCATTAGCGGAATTGATGTCCCTTTTGAAAATGGTTCAAGTAAATCTCCTGCTAACACAGCGAGCAGGAGAGACAGAGGGCTGGATTTTCATTGAGGAGGCGTGTAGGAGGTGGGACTACAACTTTTGGGGTTGTAGTCCCGCCTCCATCGAGTTGTGGGCAGCCCACGTGATTTTCACTTGATTGACCTTGATGATCCCGCCCAGTGGGCTCAGCAGGCCAATTAAGGGCCACCCGGCAACAGGTGACATCACAGATTGACATTTCATCTGTCGAAAGCTTTTGACAGATGAACTATCAGCGTTTGACAGCTGTTTGAAGCTGTCAAACACTGACAATCTGTACTCCAAGTTAATT
Source organism: Somniosus microcephalus (assembly GCF_052327205.1). Classification (NCBI taxonomy): domain Eukaryota; kingdom Metazoa; phylum Chordata; class Chondrichthyes; order Squaliformes; family Somniosidae; genus Somniosus; species Somniosus microcephalus. The sequence continues at coordinate 279,381,523 of NC_140991.1, read as the reverse complement.
CCTTCCTCTCAGGCTGATTTAGAGATCTCTCCAAAACAGAAAGCTGAATGCTGCAACTTTTGACAGCTCGCGGCCATTCTGCTTTCTGTGCCGGTGAGATGAGGGATTCCCGAGACCTGAAGGAAGGAAGCCTGTAAAGGTAAGTAAATGTAAGTAAAACTTCTTTAAACACTTTACACACACCAAACACACTTACCTCTGAACTCATGCACCCATCACTCACTTGAACACCGGACATCTTGAACCCTCCAAGCCCTTCAGCCCGACGGTCCGCCTCGCTAACTTGGCGTGGTTTGAAGCCATCGGGCAGCCCACACTTCAGCAATAAAAATAGGGATTAGGCTAAAAACTGCCTGTTAACAGGCAGTTAATTGGCACTAAACCCCTTCCCGCCTCGAGGAGGCGGGTCCCAGCACAGGTCGGGTATCCGCGTCCTTTGAAACTGTCATGGAGGCGGGTTGGGGACGGGGTGGGTTCGTGTCCCCCGATTTCAAGATTTTAACCCCCCACACGCCTCCAATTCCGCCTCCACTGCCCAGTGAAAATCCTGCCCAGAGGCTTTCTCTCTGTTACCTATGGGTGCTGAGGCCAATTATAATGACCTCACCATGGAGATCTCCTCTCAAACTCAAAAAGATGCAAAACAGCAATGCATGACATGCAACATTTGTGACGCCAAAGCGAAGGTCACTATTCTAGTTTCACAATAATGAACGCTCATTGTTATTATTAACTGTGAAAAAAAACTTCTGGCAAGTTAACCTGAACAGCTACACACATTCTGGCTGTGTTGATATCTTATTCAAGCGTGCAAACAGCTCCCTGAGGCTACGTGTTTTGACAGCGAAACAAAGAGATGAGTAAATATGTCATGACTAGCACTGTCATATTATTAGGTCTGTCACTCTGTAGGATACCTCGTCAATGAACACACATCACAGTTGCACAGTGCCTTTCCAGTAGATTTGGCAGGCGTCTAATTATACTTGCCTAACAGATTAAAGGTGCTACAGACAGCACTAGCAGTCTGCGTGAGGCCCAGACAGAAACACAAAACCATCCTCTGCCAGCAACTAACTAGGTGTTATTCACTGAGGTATATCATGCTGAAGCCTTCTGTTCCACCTCTTATTATATTTCCTTCAGCTCTCATTGTGGTTTGCGCCAACATATCTGTCACCATTAATTTTGATGGAGTGGTTACCATTGCCAAAGAATGAATTCTCCCCCGTCCTTACCTTTCATTAGCGACAGTACCGTGCAATCGAAGCTACTGAATAGTTACATTCAGTTGGCACTTTACAAGTCTCCCGTGAGATCTCAGCCAATCAGGAAAAGCAGAATTCATATTCCATTCATAGAATCAGCCCAGCAACAGGCCATTTAGCAGTGCTTTTCTCCACATGAGCCATTTGGTCTAATCCCACTCTTGCTCCCCAAACCATTGATACTCCCTCTTCTTCAAGCAACTATCTAATTCCCTTTCATTGTTTATGGATTCTGTTTCAACAATGCTTTGTGGCACAGAATTCCATATTGCTACCATTATTGGTGTAAAGGCATGTTTGTGTAACCCTCACTTTAATTGCGTATCTTAGATTTGAGTCAGACAAACAGGAGTAGGCCATTCAGCCCCCCCGGAGCCTGTTCCATCATTCAATTAGATCATAGCTGATCTGATCTTCATATCCCTTGATATCATTACCCGACAAAAATCTATCAATCTCAATCTTGAAAACTGCAATTGTCCCAGCATCCACAGCCTTTTGGGGGAGAGAGTTCCAGATTTCTACAACCCTTAGTGTGAAGAAGTGCTTCCAGATTTCACTCCTGAATGGCCTGGCTCTAATCTTAAGATTGTGCTGGACTGCCCCAACTGAGGAAATCGTTTATCTCTATCTAGCGAATCCTTTTATCATTTTACATACTTAGATCAGAGCACCCTTCAACCTTCTAATACTCAAGGAAATACAAGCCAAGTTTATGCAACCTATCCTAGTAATTTAACCCTTTTAGCGCCGGTATCATTCTGGTGAATCTGCGCTGCACCCACATCCAAGGCCTTCCTGAGATGCCCAGAACTGAACAGATGGGGTCTGACCAAGGCACAGTACTCTCAATGTTCAACAGGCCAGACAGACAGTGATCCCATTTGTCATAACCCTCCTTAATCTCAAAGACATCTATTAGACGATGGCTCGCTGAAGTAATATTTCAAAGAAGGGATGGCATGTCCGATGGAAAATCCTGTTGGGTTTTGTCTTGAACCTGATGTATAATAAATCAACTCATTCAGACAGTGGAAAGTGGGTTTCATTTCCCACTTTGGGAAGACCGCACGTATAGCGTACAGAAAAGATAGAATCTGACCTGTAACCAGCTCCCTGATCTCTACGTCAGGAGTCTTCCGCAGCAGTCGCACCAGTGCTGGAATCCCACCACAGTTTTTCAAGGCAATTTTGTTGTCATCGTTTGCCTTGCCGTACACCAGGTTCCTCAGGGCTCCGCAGGCACTGCGATGGACTTCCTGCATCCGATGGTCCAACAGGTCTACCAGCAATTGGATTCCACCTTGTCTTCTTATCTACAAGATTAGTTCACTTGTTAAGAGCTAATAGTTAATCCCATCAAAAGAAACACAGTTAAGGAACAAATCCCTAAAGGATCAAAAAATCCTATGGCTTAATGAATTGACCCTAAATATTAAATAAGACAAGACAGCCAAACAAATACTGGTGCCTCTCACTTTGCGGCTGCATTGTATGCTGTAGATCTGTTGCCGAGAAGAGCTTGGACTTCTGTTACAACATCATGAAGTTCAGCTCCATTCACATTATGAATGGGTCATTCTACCCACAACCCACTGTTCTTATTCATGATGTCACCGGGGCAACACTTCATGATGTCAGAATATTACGCAAAATACTTGCTCCCATGCTACCTCAAACCAGTGCATGGAAAAACAAGAGATCATCGGTCAGTGGATATTACTGTGCGTGTTATGTAAGGAGATAGCACTAGTGAGGAGATGCCACCCTCTTATGTCCTTGGGACTCTTGCAATTTTCACCTTCCCACCTTTTTTGGGGAAACACTTACATTTTTAAAACAGACTCGCTACAAATAACAGTAGCTCTCAACCCCCAGCTGTTTAGTGCCCTTTTCCCCCCAACAGTACTTTCTTCTGTATTAATCCTGTGTCTGTTACCATTCTTTCTCTCCCCAAGCACATCAGTGTCTCATCACAGGGTTCAACGTGTAATGTCACACACCCCACGTGTCTCGATCTCTGCCTCCCTCTTCTCCGCGAAGTTCTACTGACCACCAGTGCATTTTACAACCACTGAACTACATTTGAAGTGTGGCCACTGTTGTAATGTCGGAAACGCAGCGGCCAATTTGTGCACAGCAAGCTCCCAAAAATAGCAATTAAATAAATGACCAGATAATCTGGGTTTTTTTTTTAAAGTGATGTTGGTTGAAGAATAAATGTTGGCTAGGCCACCAAGGAGAACTCCCTAGCTCTTCTTTGAAATAGTGCCATGGGATCTTTTACGTCCACTTGAGAGGGCAGACGGAGCCTCGGTTTAACATCTCACCCAAAAGACGGCACCTCCAACAGTGTAGCACTCCCTCAGTACAGCACTGGAGTGTTAGTCTAGATTATGTGCTCAACTCTCTGGAGTGAGACTTGAACAATAAGTATACGTAAGTGATGGTCACCATAGAGACAGCCCAGGATAGTGCTATCTATCGGCCCTTTAGATGATCCATCCCCCCAAACTATGACATCGACTTCCCCCACTCCTGAACCCACCTTTCGTATCACTGATGTCATTGGCTGGCATGGTGGTTGCTGGTGCCAGAATTGAGCGCTGTTCTCCTGCCCCTGCCTCAATATCAGCCGCTTACCCAGCCCCAGCCTCTGGGTATTTAATACCACCAATGGTGGTGAGAACTATTTGGGAAGTGCTTGTGACATTTCTTTACATTAAAGATGTGATAGGAATGCAAGCTGTCATTAACATTGCTGTGAGTCTGAATCAGAAAATGTTTAGTGTGACAAACTGGAAATGGGTTGGTAATTGAGATACGCATCCACCACCCCACCACCTCCCTCCCGCATATTCTGTGCTGTCCAGTCCCCCCCCCCCCACCCTCCAAAAACGGGCTAGCAGTCTTGGGCACTTATGGGCGCATCTAGGGTGCCCATCTTATTACAGGAGGTGGATAGTCCTCTGTAGGAACCTGGGCCAGTGGAGGGTGTGGGAACCTCACTGGAAGAGGCCCCTTTAAAAATTAAAAATATCATTGGGCCAGCAGACCTTCTGGGGTTCCGGCCTCAATCCCAGTCTGTACACCCCTCCTTCCCCCAATGGTCCCTCCCATCTGCCGCTGGTCGAGGAGATCAGGTGAACCCTTGCCCTCTATGCACTAGATCCCTCTGAGGCCCCAGGGGGTAGGATCTCCCAATCTAGGGGCTCCCTTTCCCGGCAAGGGTTGGCATCTCTGGTTGGACTTGTTCCGGAAGATTTCACCACAACCGCCCTGACCCCGTGCTTTTGCCATTGGGCGCAATGCCTGCCAGGCCAATTGGAAAGTGAACAGACTCTTTGTTACATGATTGAATGATTCTTGACTCTCAGTCAAACAGCAAATATAAAAATGTCACATTAAAAAAAAATTCACTGCACATTATTAGTAAGTCCTAAACTCAGACTGCTTTAAGAGTTCTGAAGGCAATTAGTGCTAAAATGTTGCATGTTTAAAACTGGAAATGCCACATACTTCAGTTCCATAATCTCCAAGCAAATGATCGTAACTGTCTCCGATTCCTCAACAATAATCTAATTGGCTTCCGTTTCATTCTCTTTCTAAAGTCTTCACACCAAAAGGCCGCAGTTCATCTGTTTTTAGTGGTGTTGGTTGAAAGATAAATATTGGTCAGGCCACCCCTGGAAAACTCCCCTGCTTTCAGTGACAATTCCACTAGGTGTCAGTCGTGGCTCAGTGTTAAAACTCTCGCCTCTGAGTCAGAAGGTTGTGGGCTCAAGAGCGGGTCCAGAGACTTGAACGCAAAATCCAGGCTGACGCTCCAGTGCAGCAGCACTGAAGGAGTGCGGCACTGTCGGAGGTGCCGTCTTTCAGATGAGACGTTAAACTGAGGCCCCATCTACCCTCTCGTAGACACAAAAGATCTCATGGCACTATTTCAAAGCACAGCAGCAGAGTTCTCCAGGGGTGCCCTGGCCAATGTTTATCTTTCAACCAACACCACTAAAAACCGATCATCTGGTCAACCACATTGTTGTTTGTGGGACCTTGTTGTGCACAAATTGGCTGCTGCATTTCCTACATTATAACAGTGACCACAATTCAAAAATACTTCATTGGCTGTGAAGTGTTTGGGGATGTCCTGAGGTCGTGAATGGCGCTATAGAAATACAAGTCTTTCTTTTTTCTTTGTTTATTATCTGCTCTCCAGCTATTGAGAGCGGCGACTGCTCTAAAAATAACCACGTTAATTTTCACACTGGCCAAGGCTGCAGTGAGATAATTAACTGGTTGTCCCACTTAGAGCATGTCAGTCATTTCCGTGCAAGTGGACCTCAGACAATATGTTGTGCTTCCTATCAGTCATTTTAATGATGTCGTTGTTTGAGGTTGACTTGTGATATTGATCTGTGTGGAAATTCTCTTCTACACTGCTGTCCCTGACCAAGCATTGGGTACTATTAACCCATTAAAGGGGCGCTTCTGCTATATTGGCCCAGTAATTCCATTCCAAACGCGTGAGTACGGTCGGGGTACTCAGGCGTCTGGCCGGAGGAAATGCCGGTTTTCAGCATGCACAGCGCATGCGGGGAAAACCGGCATTTCCTGTCCTCTGAACGAAGGGGTTCAGAGGCACAGCGCATGCGACTGCACAGGCAGCGCGTGCGCAGTGAATTTCGTCGATTTCATTCATGGATTCAGTGAGGTTAAGTCCTTACAACTTACACATGAAAAAAGCATGTGTAAAGTTGCTCCAGAGGCTGCGGAGGAAGATATATTTTATCATGGAGCTTCTGAAAGGCAATATTTTTGTTTGGGAAAGGGAGGAAAGTTATTTTAAGAAATGCTGAGGTAAGTTTTAAAGTTTATTTATTTTTTTTTTTAAACGGGTTTTCAGTACTGTAGGTAGAAGGAGCAATTGTGGCTGTGTGAATTGAATTTGCTGTGTTTATTAAATGTGAAAATGACTGTTCTAAAATGAATAATGTAACATTTCCAACATTTTTAAGAAAGAAACTTTTCATCAGTAATATATTATTTTAAGTAATTATGTATGTATGTCCGTGTATATTCCTTTACGTATATGTATGTATGTATATATTCCTTTACTTATGTGTATGAATGTATGTATTTAATTATGATTTTCCAATAAGTTACTTTCTTTGAAAGTCATAATTAAATACATACATTCATACACATAATAAGTAAAGGAATATATACATATATATACATATACGCAAAGGAATATATACAGACATACATACATAATTACTTAAAAGAATATATTACTGATGAAAAGTTTCTTTCTTAAAAATGTTGGAGTCATTTTCACATTTAATAAACACAGCAAATTCAATTCACATAGCCACAATTGCTCCTTCGACTTACAGTACTGAAACCCCTTTTTAAAAAACAAAAATAAACTTTAAAACTTACCTCAGCATTTCTTAAAATAACTTTCCTCCCTTTCCCAAACAAAAATATTGCCTTTCAGAAGCTCCACGATAAAATATATCTTCCTCCGCAGCCTCTGGAGCAACTGTACTCATGCTTTTTTCATGTGTAAGTTGTAAGGACTTAACCTCACTGAAAGCATGAATGAAACCGGCGAATTTCACTGCGCACGCGCTGCCTGTGCAGTCGCACGCGTTCTGCCTCTGAACCCCTTCGTTCAGAGGACAGGAAATGCCGGTTTTCCCCGCATGCGCTGTGCATGCTGAAAACCGGCATTTCCTCCGGCCAGACGCGTGAGTACCCCGACCGTACTCACGCGTTTGGAACGGAATTACTGGGCCAACATTTTACATGTCAATAAAATGGAAAATTTAACAATTGCACGATTTGCCAATAACCATCTTCATACCAGCCATTAGGGTGGTTAGTCCTATGGCATGAGGGTTTTACGGGCTTAAAAACCCATCTGAGGGGGGGGGGGGCCACCCACACCCGCGGACGCAAGTATCCCGCTGGATGTCCACCCAGAATTTATAGTTGGAGCTCCGACTCCACTTGCTGGGACTGTCTGGAGTGGGGTTCAAAACCCTACTCCTTCTGGCCCAGCGGCGGGGATGTTTACCGCTATGCAAAAGGCCCACTCCGCGCAAAAGGTGACACCCATACGTTTCCTGCGCCTTTTCCCTCCCCGTGACTGGAGCCCTATGCTGCCACTTGAAAGACCAAGCTATCATCTGTCCTTTTTGCGGCACCTTGGACTTCTCATTACCAATGATGAGCAGGCGCTGCGCCTCCACCTCGTTGAGGAGATTGCTGAGGTCATCATCAGTTCAATTGTGAGTTCTTTTAATGCCGTGAATTGTGCTCATTCCAGCCATTTCACGTTGCTAATCGGAGTGGGCCTTTGGCGTAGCGGTAGGATCCCCGCCGCTGGGCCAGACGGGATACATAAGAACATAAGAAATAGGAGCAGGAGTAGGCCAATCGGCCCCTCGAGCCTGCTCCGCCATTCAATAAGATCATGGCTGATCTGATCCTAACCGCCAATCCACTATCACAAAGCCATCTCCTGAATCTAACAGAATTTGACACACGAATTAGGAGCAGGATCAGGCTACACGGCCCCTGGGCCCGCTCCGCTACCCACAGGGCCATGACCGATCCGAACCTAGACTCATGTCCAAATTCCTGCCCGCTCCCCGTAACCCTTAATTCCCTTTACTTCTAGGAAACTGTCTATTTCTGTTTTAAATTTATGTAATGATGCAGCTTCTACAGCTTTTTGGGGCAGCATATTCCATGGACCTACCACCCTCTGAGTGAAGTAGTTCCTCCTCATTTTGAAAGAGCAGCCCCTTATTTTGAGACTATGCCCCCTAGTTCTAGTTTCACCCATCATCGGGAACATCTTCCCCGCATCCACCCGATCCAACCCCTTCACAATCTTATATGTTTCAATAAGATCGCCTCTCATTCTTCTGAACTCCAATGAGTAGAGTCCCAATCTACTCAACCTCTCCTCATATGTCCATCCCCTCATCCCCGGGATTAACCGAGTGAACCTTCTTTGGACTGACTCGAGAGCAAATATGTCCTTTCTTAAGTATGGACACCAAAACTGTACGCAGTATTCCAGGTGCGGTCTCACCAATACCTTGTACAACTGAAGCAATACCTCCCTATTTTTATATTCTATCTCCCTGGCAATGAAAGCCAACATTCCATTGGCCTTCTTAATCACTTGCTGCACCTGCATACTAACCTTTTGAGTTTCGTGCACCAGGACCCCCAGATCCCTTTGTACTTCAGTACTTTCCAGTTTCTTGCCATTAAGATAATAACTTGCTCTACGATTTTCCCTGCCAAAGTGCATAACCTCACACTTTCCAGTATTGTATTCCATCTGCCAAATCTCTGTCCACTTACTTAGCCTGTCTATGTCCCCTTGCAGGTTTTTTATGTCCTCCTCACTCACTACTTTCCCTCCCATCTTAGTATCATCTGCAAACTTTGATATGTTACACTCGGTCCCCTCCTCCAAATCGTTAATATAGATTGTAAAGAGTTGGGGACCCAGCACTGACCCCTGCGGAACACCACTAGTTACTGATTGCCAGTCTGAGAATGAACCATTTATCCCAACTCTCTGCCTTCTGTTAGATAGCCAATCCTCTATCCATGCCAGAATATTACCCCCAATCCCGTGATTTTTTATCTTAAGCAATAATCTTTTGTGTGGCACCTTGTCAAATGCTTTTTGGAAGTCTAAATACACTACGTCCACTGGTTCCTCTTTATCCACCCTATATGTTACTTCCTCAAAGAACTCCAGCAAATTTGTCAAACATGACTTCCCCTTCATAAAACCATGCTGACTTTGTCCTATTAAATTATGATTATCCAAATGTCCTGTTACTGTCTCCTTAATAATGGACTCCAAAATTTTACCTACCACAGATGTTAGGCTAACCGGTCTATAGTTTCCAGCCTTCTGTCTACTGCCCTTTTTAAATAAGGGTGTTACATTAGCAGTTTTCCAGTCTGCCGGGACCTTTGCCGAGTCCAGGGCGTTTTGGAAAATTATTACCAATGCATCCACAATCCCTACCGCCACTTCCCTCAAGACCCTAGGATGTAAGCCATCAGGTCCAGGTGATTTATCCGCCTTGAGTCCCATTATTTTACCGAGTACCACTTCCTTAGTGATTTTGATCATGTTTAGCTCCTCCCCCCCTTTAGCCCCCTGCTTGTCCAGTGTTGGGATATTCTTAGTGTCTTCTACTGTAAAGACTGATATAAAATATTCATTCAATGTTTTTGCCATCTCCATATTTCCCACCATTAATTTCCCGGTCTCATCCTCTAAGGGACCAACATTTACTTTAGCCACCCTTTTTCTTTTTATATAACTATAAAAACTCTTACTATCTGTTCTTATATTTTTTGCTAATTTACTTTCATAATCTATCTTCCCTTTCTTAATCAATCTTTTTGTTATTTTTTGCTGTCTTTTAAAGTTTTCCCAATCCTCTATCCTCCCACTAGATTTGGCTACCTTATATGCCCTTGTTTTTAGTCGAATACTATCCTTAATTTCTTTACTTAGCCACGGATGGCTGTCTTTTCTTTTACACCCTTTTCTTCTCAGTGGAATATATATTTTTTGGAAGTTGTAAAATAACTCCTTAAATGTACACCACTGATCATGTATCGTCTTACCCTTTAATCTATTTTCCCAATCCACTCTACTCAATTCCGCTCTCATACCTTCATAGTCTCCTTTATTCAAGCTTAGCACGCTTGTTTGAGATCCAACCTTCTCACCCTCTAATTGAATATGGAATTCAACCATGTTATGGTCACTCATTCCAAGGGGATCCTTTACTAGGACATTTTTAATTAATCCTGTCTTGTTACACAGGACAAGATCTAAGGTTGCTTGCCCCCTGGTCGGTTCAGTTACATACTGCTCAAGAAACCCATCCCTAATACACTCAATGAAATCATCCTCAAGGCAGCCCTGCCCAATTTGATTTGTCCAATTAATATGATAGTTAAAATCCCCCATAATTATAGATGTTCCCTTATTACAAGCCTCAACTATTATCCTGATTGATACTCCGTCCAACAGAGTTGCCACTGTTCAGAGGCCTATAGACTACGCCCACTAGTGTTTTTTTCCCCTTATTATTCCTTACCTCCACCCAAACTGTTTCATTATCCTGATCTTTTGACCCAATATCATTTCTCTGTATTACAGTGATTCCTTCCTTTATTAACATAGCCACCCCACCTCCCCTTCCTTCCTGCCTGTCCTTCCTGATCGTTAAATAACCTGGTATGTTTAATTCCCAGGCATTGTCACCCTGCAGCCATGTTTCTGTAATGGCCACAAGATCATACCCATATGTAGTTATTTGTGCCATTAACTCGTCTATTTTGTTACGAATGCTACGTGCATTCAGATAGAGAACTTTCAAATATGTTTTGTGACACTTAGTTCCTGCTTTTGCCCTTTTTAGTACTTTACCTTTTACTCCATACCTTCTGCCCCTTCCTGACACGCTCTGGTTTTTAATTTCCCCACTGCTACCTAAGTCTATGACCTTCTCTGTTGTCATTTTTATTATTTGCTCTCTAGGAACCTCCCCCCCACTAGTTAGTTTAAAGCCCTCTCTACAGCCCTATTTATATGATCCGCCAGGACTCTAGTCCCAGCACTGGCCAAGTGAAGCCCGTCCCAACGGAACAGCTCCCTCCTGCCCCAGTACTGGTGCCAGTGTCCCAGGAAGCAAAACCCATTTCTCCCACACCAGTCTTTGAGCCACGCATTTAACTCTCTAATTTTATTTGTCCTAGCCAAATTCGCTTGTGGCTCAGGTAATAATCCAGAGATTATTACCCTTGTGGTTCTGCTTTTAATTTGACCCCTAGCTGCTCAAACTCCCTCAGCAGAACCTCCTTCCTTGTCCTATCTATGTCGTTGGTACCAACATGGACCACGACAACTGGATCCTCCCCCTCCCACTCCAAGTTTCTCTCCAGTCCAGAGGAGATGTCCTTAACCCTGGCACCGGGCAGGCAACACAGCCTTCGGGACTCTCGCTCTCGGCTGCAAAGAACTCTATCTATCCCCCTAACGATACTATCCCCTACCACTACAACATTTCTTTTAACTCCCCCCACTTGGATAGGGTTTCGAACCCCGCTCCAGACAGTCCCGGCAAGTGGAGTCGGAGCTCCGGCTCTAAATTCTGGGTTGACATCCAGTGGGATATTTGCGTCCGTGGGTGTGGGTGGCCCCCCCTCCTCGTATAGCTTGTGGGAGCCCGTAAAACCCTCCCGCCATAGGACTAACCACCCTAATGGCTGGTACAAAGATGGTTACGGTCACGGAAGGAGCGTTAATCACGGCCATAAATCCTTCCACCACTTCATACAGTTCCCCAAAGGGAACAGTGTGAAGACACGTATGATGACGACGTTGCTAAATAAATAAATGGAATGAAAAAAATTCTTTCAGGGCTTTTAAAAGTCTTTAAATTGCTTTAATTCTGTTTAAAACTACTTCAGATTCTTCAAAATAATGTAAACGTTTTTAAAAGTTTATAAAAGTTACCAAAAGCTTCATAAAAATACCAAAAACCTGTTTAAAATGCTGCTCTGCATGTAAAAATGCTTAGCAGCTTGTGAGAAACATTGGGGGCGTGTCCTATTAAACTGAAACCTCAAGGGGCGTGTCTCAGTTGCACAGCGCGCTCCAGGCTTCGCGCTGGCTGCACTCCTGGGCGGCGTGACGTCAGACGCTGCCCGGGATTCTTCTCTTTCAAAAAGGAATTCCAGGCGTCCCTGGAGGTGAACGGCAGGCGCGTCGGGTAAGTGCAGATCGGGGGCTTACACGCGCGGCAAGCCCCCGATCCGAATTTCTGCCCCATTATGGGCTGTTTTCTGGCACACAATTGCTGGAGCAGGCAGGTTGACAAAACAGAAACCAAGAGAAGCAACCTCTACAACTTGCTGCGATCTATCAAACCTCCGTTAAATAAGTGCCCGCTCTCTCTACGAAGTTCAGGACACCAATGTAGTCAGTGTCTAGAGATAAAGATACATCACTACGAGATCTTCCTGTCTCGTAAAATAAGGCATCCCATTTTCAGTTGTGAAAGGCGTATCGAAGACAAGTATTTATAGAACGGAAATATCTTCCTATACTCTTCGGTAATGGATGGGTTAATTCCTTCCGTGCACTATTTTAATGCAACTTTCGATGGGTTGCATTTATATAGTGCCTTTCACAACTTGAAGACATCCTTTGCAGCCAATTAAGTACTTTTGAAGTGTAGTTGCTGTTGTAATGTAGGAAACGCAGCAGCTAATTTGCACACATCGAAGTCCCACAACAGCAAAAACATCTGGGGCCGTATATTCCGATCGGAGGCTTCCTGCATGCGGAGGCCACCGATCTGGAAAAAAATCTACGGACTTACCCGAGTGTTCCTGAGGTGCGTATACTTCCGCTCCTGGGCCTCTCCATCTCGAAATGCGCAGGGCCCACATAATCCAGAGGCGCAGGCAATTCGCAAGCGTCCCTGGGATCACATGGATCATGGGGAGCCAATAGGAGAAGAGAATCTCCCTTCATACACTTGACAGATAGGCCTGTCAGATATATGAATGGAGATCACCGCAAAAACACAGTAAAACATTAAATAAATAAATAAACGGAGAAGCAGCGGACCTGCGCGGGAGCAGCCCGAGGCGGGAGAGCTTAAAGGCTTGAGAGGGAGCAGTCAGAGGCACCGAGGCCCACAGCCCCGAGACCGGAGAAGCAGCGGACCTGCGCGGGAGCAGCCCGAGGCGGGAGAGCTTAAAGGCTTGAGAGGGAGCAGTCAGAGGCACCGAGGCCCACAGCCCCGAGACCGGAGAAGCAGCGGACCTGCGCGGGAGCAGCCCGAGGCGGGAGAGCTTAAAGGCTTGAGAGGGAGCAGTCAGAGGCACCGAGGCCCACAGCCCCGAGACCGGGGAAGCAGCGGACCTGCGCGGGGGCAGCCCGAGGCGGGAGAGCTTAAAGGCTTGAGAGGGAGCAGTCAGAGGCACCGAGGCCCACAGCCCCGAGACCGGAGAAGCAGCGGACCTGCGCGGGAGCAGCCCGAGGCGGGAGAGCTTAAAGGCTTGAGAGGGAGCAGTCAGAGGCACCGAGGCCCACAGCCCCGAGACCGGAGAAGCAGTGGACCTGCGCGGGAGCAGCCCGAGGCGGGAGAGCTTAAAGGCTTGAGAGGGAGCAGTCAGAGGCATACCAATCCAGGTTCCAGGAGAGAGGTAAAAAGTAATCCAAGTGTGACGTCACCAGGGAGCAGGTAAGTGATTGGTTGGTGAGTATTTCTCTCTTTTCAATACAAGCTTGAATTCTATGGTGTTAAATTTCTGTGGTGTAGTGGGGACAGTTGGTAAATAAAGCGCCCTCGAGTATACCTGTAACTGGGGTATTGAATAAATTTTTAAATTAATTAAAGGAGTAAGTCATGGCAGGCGAGTTCAGACCCGTGTTCTGCTCCTCTTGCTCCATGTGGGAAGTCAGGGACGCTGCCAGTGTCCCTGACGACCATGTGTGCGGGAAATGCATCCAGCTGCAGCTACTTGTAGACCGCATTGCGGCGCTCGTGCTGCGGGTGGATAAATTTTGGAGCATGCGCGATGCTGAGAGGGTCGTGGATAGCACGTTTAGCGAGTTGTTCACGCCTCAGGGTAGGGCAGCACAGGGGGTGACCATCAGGCGGAGCAACAAAGGCAGGCAGGTAGTGCAGGGAACCCCTGCGGACATCCCCCTTTCAAACAGGTATACCAAGTTGGATACTGTTGAGGGGGATGACTCACCAGGGGAAGGCAGCAGCAGCCAGCTTCCTGGCACCAGGGACGCTTCTGCTGCTCAGGAAGGGAGGAAAAAGAGTGGGAGAGCAATAGTGGTAGGGGATTCTATCGTAAGGGGAACAGATAGGCGTTTCTGTGGCCGCAAACGTGACTCCAGGATGGTTTGTTGCCTCCCTGGGGCCAGGGTCAGGGATGTCACTGAGCGGCTACAGGGCATTCTTAAGGGGGAGGATGAGCAGGCAGAGGTCGCGGTCCACATTGGGACCAACGACATAGGTAGGAAGGGGGATGAGGTCCTGCATCAAGAATTTAGGGAGCTAGGTAACAGATTAAAGAGCAGGACCTCAAAGGTTGTAATCTCTGGATTACTCCCAGTGCCACGTGCTAGTGAGTATAGGAATGGGAGGATAGAGCAGATGAATGCGTGGCTAAAGAGTTGGTGTAGGGGGGAGGGTTTTACTTTCCTGGATCACTGGGCCTGCTTCTGGGAAAGGTGGGACTTGTACAAGTCGGACGGGTTGCACCTGAACCAGAGCAGGACAAATATCCTTGCGGGGAGGTTTGCTAGCACTGTTGGGGGGGGTTTAAACTAACTTGGCAGGGGGATGGGATACAGAGGGGAGCTGAAATAGGGGGTGATGTGCTGCCAATTATAGAGAAAAAAACAAGTCAGCTTGGTAGACAGGGCAAATATATAAGGGCAAGGCTGGATGGCATCTATTTTAATGCAAGGAGTCTTGCAAATAAGGTGGATGAACTGAAGGTGTTGATAAACACATGGGAGTATGATATTGTTGCTATCACGGAGACATGGTTGAGGGAGGGGCAAGACTGGCAGCTCAATATTCCGGGGTACAGAATCTTCAGGCGAGACAGAGGGGGAGGTATAAGAGGAGGGGGTGTCGCAATATTAATTAAGGAGTCAATTACTGCAGTAAGGAGGGATGATATATTAGCAGGTTCCTCTAATGAGGCCATATGGGTGGAGCTTAAAAACAAAAAGGGGGCAAGCACTTTGCTGGGAGTGTACTATAGGCCTCCAAACAGTTAGGGGGAGATAGAGGAACAGATATGTAGGCAAATCTCAGAGAAATGTGCAAATAATAGGGTAATAATAATGGGGGATTTCAACTTCCCCAATATTAACTGGGATAGTCAGAGTGTGAAAGGCTCAGAGGGTGTAGAATTCTTAAAGTGCATCCAGGAGAGCTTTTTGAGCCAGCATGTAGAAAGTCCTACAAGAGAGGGGGCGGTACTGGACCTAATTCTAGGGAATGTGGCCGGCCAAGTGGAAAAAGTGCTAGTAGGTGAGCACTTTGGTGACAGTGACCATAATATGGTAAGATTTAAGGTGGTCATGGAAAAGGACAGGGATGGGCCGGAAATAAAGGTTCTAAATTGGGGGAAGGCCGATTTTAATAGGATAAGGCAGGATCTGGCCAAAATGGACTGGGATCAGCTACTTGTAGGAAAATCCGCATCGGAGCAATGGGAGGCTTTCAGAAGGGAGATTGTGATCATACAATGGCAACATGTTCCCGTAAAGGTCAAGGGTGGTTCCAAAAACCACAGGGAACCTTGGATGTCAGGGGATATACGAGAATGGATTAGGAAAAAAAGGAGGGCTTTTGGCAGATACAAAAGGCTAAAGACGGAGGAAGCCCTAGAGGAGTACAAAAAGTGCAGGGGGATACTTAAAAAAGAAATTAGGAGATCAAGGAGGGGCCATGAAATAACACTGGCGAGCAAAATAAAGGAAAATCCTAAGATGTTTTATAAGTATATTAAGGGTAAGAGGATAGCTAGGGAAAAAATAGGGCCCATTAGGGACAAAAGTGGCAATGTGTGTGTGGAGCCGGAAGATGTAGGAGGGGTTCTAAATGAAATTTTTGCATCTGTTTTCACTATGGAGAAGGACGATGTAGACATAGAAATAGGGCGGGGGGACTGTGATATGCTCGAACATATTCACATCGAGAGGGAGGAGGTATTGGCGGTTTTAGCTGGCCTAAAAATGGATAAATGCCCAGGCCCAGATGAAATGTATCCCAGGCTGCTGTGTGAGGCAAAGGAAGAGATTGCGGGGGCTCTAACACATATATTCAGGACCTCTCTGGCCACAGGGGATGTGCCAGAGGACTGGAGAACCGCTAATGTAGTACCATTATTCAAGAAGGGAAGTAGGGAAAAACCGGGGAACTACAGGCCAGTGAGCCTAACATCAGTGGTAGGAAAATTATTGGAAAAAATTCTGAGGGACAAAATTTGTCTCCACTTGGAGAGGCAAGGATTAATCAGGGATAGTCAACATGGCTTTGTCAAGGGAAGATCATGTCTGACTAATTTGATTGAATTTTTTGAGGGGGTGACTAGGTGTGTGGATGAGGGTAACGCAGTGGATGTGGTATATATGGATTTCAGTAAGGCCTTCGATAAAGTCCCGCACAGGAGACTGGTCAAGAAGGTAAGAGCCCATGGAATCCAGGGTGCCTTGGCACATTGGATACAAAACTGGCTTAGTGACAGAAGGCAGAGGGTGATGGTCGAAGGTTGTTTTTGTGACTGGAAGCCTGTGGCCAGTGGGGTACCACAGGGATCGGTGCTGGGTCCCTTGCTGTTTGTGGTCTACATTAATGACTTGGATATGAATGTAAAAGGTATGATCAGTAAGTTCGCGGATGATACAAAAATTGGTAGGGTGGTAAATAGCGAGGAGGGTAGCCTCAGTCTGCAGGACGATATAGATGGGTTGGTCAGATGGGCGGAACAGTGGCAAATGGAATTTAACCCGGAAAAGTGCGAGGTGATGCACTTTGGGGGGACTAACAAGGCAAGGGAATACACAATGAATGGTAAGACCCTAGTCAAGACGGAGGGTCAGAGGGATCTGGGTGTGCAAGTACACAGATCCCTGAAGGCGGCGGAACAGGTGGATAAGGTGGTAAAAAAGGCATATGGGATACTTGCCTTCATTAGCCGAGGCATTGAATATAAGAGCAAGGAGGTTATGATGGAACTGTATAAAACACTGGTTAGGCCACAGCTGGAATACTGTGTGCAGTTCTGGTCGCCACACTACAGGAAGGATGTGATCGCGTTGGAGAGGGTGCAGAGGAGGTTCACCAGGATGTTACCGGGGCTGGAGCGCTTCAGCTATGAAGAGAGACTGGGCAGATTGGGTTTGTTTTCCTTGGAGCAGAGGAGGCTGAGGGGGGACATGATTGAGGTGTACAAAATTATGAGGGGCATAGATAGGATGGATGCTGAGGAGCTTTTTCCCTTAGTAGGGGGGTCAATAACTAGGGGGCATAGATTCAAGGTAAAGGGCGGGAGGTTTAGAGGGGATTTGAGAAAGAACTTTTTCACCCAGAGGGTGGTTGGAGTCTGGAACTCACTGCCTGAAAGGGTTGTGGAGGCAGGAACCCTCACAACATTTAAGAAGCATTTGGATGAGCACTTGAAATGCCATAGCATACAAGGCTACGGACCAAATGCTGGAATATGGGATTAGATCAGACAGGGCTTGATGGCCGGCGCGGACACGATGGGCCGAAGGGCCTCTATCCGTGCTGTATAACTCTATGACTCTAAAATGAGTTGAAATTACAATAAATTATATATTTTAAACAAAAATTTAATTTTTCGAAAAAATAAGAGTTTTATACGGGGCTAAAAATAAACGATAAATGAGTGAAAACATTCTTTTTTTACTTTTTTCAACTCTTATGCTGGTAAAAGCAGGCCTTGCGCCTGCTTTTACCAGGCATAAGATTTCTAAGGGTTTTCTGCAGGCAGAGGTTCTCCAGAAAGCAGAACTATCCGCCCGCAGAGGCCCTTCTCCAGGGCAGGTGTCCGATCTGTCAAGAGCATTATTGACAGATCGGAAATGCCGGTTTTCAGCGTATGCGCGTGGCATGCCTGAAACCGGCATTTCTGACGTCCCTACCGATACACACCCGTAGGCATCGGAATATACGGCCCCTGGTTTTTTTAAGTGATGTTGAGGGATAAATGTTGGCCAGGACACCAGGGAGAACTCCCTTGCTCTTCAAACTAGCTCCATGGGAGTTTTGACATCCAGCTGAGAGAGCAGCTAGGGCCTCAGTTTAACGTCTCATCTGAAAGATGGAAACTCCAACATTGCAGTACTCCCTCAAATTCCTAAGCTCTGGAATTCCCTCCCTAAATCTCTCCGCCTCTCCACTTCTCTTTCCTCCTTTAAGACGCTCCATAAAACCTACCTCTTCGACCAAGATTTTGGTCATCTGCCATAACATCTCCTTATATGGCTCGGCGACAAAATTATTTTTTGGATAATGCTCCTGTGAAGTGCCTTGGGACATTTTATTATGTTAAAGGCGCTATATAAATATAAGCTGCAGTTGTTGTTTAAAGCTAATACTGCAGATAAAACCTCCCCGCTGTCTCATACTGTCAACCAACAAAATGAACAAGAGGTGACTGACAGCTTCACAAACACTGATAACTCATTCCCCCCTCTGAGAATTCCACAGAGGCCCTGAATGAAAATCCACGATATGTGAAAACAATAATTACGCAAGCAAGTAATTACACTGAAAGTGCAGTGGGACACAAACTTGAACTTAAGCTGTCGGTACATCAAACATTCCTTCACTTTAAGGAAATGAAACCTGGAAGGAGATTATAGCTTAACCTGCAGGATTCCACCACTTTTATTGCAGGAGAAAAAAAACTAAAGTAAGCAGCAGTGCTGTTTGATGCAGAGATGGATTAATTTTTTATTTTTGCATGGTCGCATTTATTGCCCATCCTTAGTTGCCCTTGAGAAGGTGGCGGTAGGCCTTCTTATTGACCCGCTGCAGTCCGTGTATCGAAGGTGCTCCCACAGTGCTGTTAAGTCGGGAGTTCCGGGATTTTGACCCAGCGACCATGAAAGAACGGCGATATATATCCAGGTTGGGATGGTGTGTGACTTGGAGGGGAATTTGGAGGTGGTGGTGTTCCCATGTGCCTTCTAGGTGGTGGAGGTTGTGGGTTTGTGATTTAGAAATTATTGAAGAGCGATGTGAACAGTGAAGATGTAAGATTTATTTTATCGGGCTTTTTGATTTTGACACTTTATTTGGTGTGTGTCCTGACAGTTTGGAGACTGCTGTCATTCTGCCTTTCAAGCCTCCTGGAAGGGTTGCAGATATTTTAAATGTGAAAATAAAAGGGACTTTAATACAACTTCACAGGCTTGGAGAGAGGCTGTGAGCCACTAAGGGCTGCTTCTTCTAGACATCCTGCTGGCAAAACAAGGGGAAAATGAGGTGGGACGGGTAGGAATCCTCCCTCTCTCCACCTCATTTGCATGGCAAGGAGCTGCCTGTGCCCACCGCAGGCGCAGGCACGCCACACAAAAATCCTGAGCCTTCACAGGTGTCATCCGTGGCTCAGTGGGTAGCACTCTTGCCTCTGAGTCACAAGGGCGTGGGTTCAAATCCCATTCCAGGGACTTGAACACATAATTCTAGGATGACACTGCAGTACTGAAGGGCTGCTGCACTGTCAGAGATGCCATCATTTGGACAAAACATTAAACTGAGGCCCTGTCTGCCCTCTCAGTTGGATGTGAAAGATCCTATGACACCATTCAATGAGCAATGGAGTTCTCCCTGGTGTCTTGGCCAATAGTTATCCCTCAACCAACATCACTAAAAACAGGTTACCTAGCCCTTATCACATTGTTGTTTATGGAACCTTGCTCTGAGCGAATTGGCTGCTGCGTTTCCCTACAGTGACTACACTTCAAAAAAGTACTTAATTGGCTGTAAAGCACTTTAGGACGTCCTGAGGTTGCGAAAAGCACTATATAAATGCAAATATTTATTTTCTTTATAGGGGGGGGGCGGAGACCTATGAGGCTTAGTCTCCGCCCCACTTCCTGTCATTAACTCCCAGGAAACAAGACTCTCCCAGAAAAATCATCTCCATAAATGTTCCATCCACTCTCAAAGATAAACACTTGCGAACCATCTGGGTGTGTTATTCTTGATCTGGAAATGCCAGCTTTTAGTACTAGGTGGCTAAAGTGAATAGGGTGTCGCAGTGCTGGGCATTGAAATCTGCATCATAATAAACACCAAAATTCCCCAATAGATACTACCCATTCATTAAAGAGTTTGGTTAGTTCGTCACCTTCCTGGTCATGTTTCCGACGATACAGTCTATTCCACTTTAATGGAGATGAATGTATAATAGAGGACACATCGTGACCAGGTGCAATATTTGATTTATGTTCTTACAAGTGAGGTTGCCCTTATAAATGAGTTATGATCACCCAAGAGGGAGTGAGATATAAATCATGTTACACAACCAGCCAGAGCATGTTCTGTTTCCACAACACTGGCCAATTTTTCCAAATATTTCTTTCATTGTTTTAAATGCATTCTCAGGATATGGGCATCGCTGGCAAGGCCAGCATTTATTGCCAATCTCTAGTTGCCCTTGAGAAGGTGGTGGTGGGCCTTCTTCTTGAACTGCTGCAGTCCTTGTGGTGAAGGTGCTCCCACATTGCTGTTAGGTAGGGAGTTCCAGGATTTTGACCCAGCGAAAATGAAGGGATGGCGATATGTGTCCAAGTCGGGATGGTGTGTGACTTGGAGGGGAACTTGGAAGAGATGGTGTCCCCATGCACCTGCTGCCTTTGTCCTTCTAGGTGGTGGAGGTCTTGGGCTGGGAGGTGGTGTTGAAGAAGCCTTGGTCAGTCGCTGTAGATAGTACGCACAACAGCCACAGTGTGGCAGTGGTAGAGGGAGGGAATGTTTAAGGTGGTGGATGGGCTGATGATGAAGCAGATTGCTTTATCCTGGATGAGGTCGAGCTTCATGACATATTAGGGTAATTTCACAAATCGCACAGTCACAGCGCATACAGCTGTCTAGACCCAAAGCTCTGGGGTTCCCTCCCGAAACCTCCCCGCCTCTTTACCTCTCTCTCCACCTTTCAGTCACTCCTTAAAGCCTCCAGGACATGGCAGCCATGGCTCAGTTGGTAGCACCCTCGCCTCTGAGTCAGAAGGTTGTGGATTCAAGTCACACTCCAGAGACTTGAACACAAAAATCTAGGCTGACACTCCAGTGCAGTACTGATGGAATGCTGCACTGCCGGAGGTGCCGTCTTTCGGATGAGATATTAAACCAAGGCCCCATCTGCTCTCACAGGTGGACGTAAAAGATCTCATGACACTATTTTGAAGAAGAGTAGGAGAGTTATCCCTGGCATCCTGGCCAATATTTATCCCTCAATCACCATCACTAAAACAGATTATCTGGTCACTACCACATTGCTCTTTGTAGGGGCCTTGCTGTACACAATTTGGCTGCTGCGTTTCCTACATTACAACTGTGACTCCACTTCAAAAAGTACTTTATTGGCTGTAAAGCACTTTGGGATGTCTGGTGGTTGTGAAAGGTGCTATATAAATGCAAGCCTTTCTTTTTCTTTTTACCTCTGTGGCCGTCACCTCTCCTAATATCTCTTTGTGGCTCGGTGTCAAATTTTGTCTGATAAATGCTCCTGTGAAGTGCCTTGAGACATTTGTCTACGTTAAAGGCGCTACATGAAGTCAAATTGTTATTGAGACAGTAAATCGAAGAAGCTGGAATTTTGGAGATGAGAAAGGGGCTGATTCATCCCTCCCTCCACTACCGCGCAAAACAAAATCACTATTACTTTTAGGGAATACAGGTTTTAAGAGAAAAGAATTTTAATTAACAATCACAAAAAAAGAGAAATAGTCTATAAAGGATTGGGAACTCTGTGTTAGGACCCATTTGACTCATAAGGGAGAAATAGTCCTGTATTAGGGTGAAGGAGGGGAATAAGCCTACATCGCAAAAGCAAAATAAACTTCAAAACAACATCAAATGCGGTGAAGATCCTTGAGGAGAAAGGTAAGAACTCTGTGCTACAAGCACGTGCTTATCACAAGAAGGAACGCTCTGGAACAGCAGCCTATGCAAATCACTAGGTGCTGAGCAGAAGAAATAAGAAATTCAACAAAAGGCAGTGAAAGATTGATAGTTCTCCCCAAAAAATACACCACTGCATTTGATTAAATAATAAACAACTGCTGGGTTGCAAGGAAGCTAAAGAGTTGCTCAGACAGACTGACATATATCAACAACTTGCAATTTATATAGCACCTTTAACTAAATAAAACATCCCAAGGCACTTCACAGGAGCCTTAACACAAACACTTGGTACCGAGCCACATGAGGAGATATTAGGACAGGTGATCAAAAGCTTGGTCAAAGAGGTAGGTTTTAAGGAGCCTTTTAAAGGAGGAGAGAGGTAGTGAGGCGGCGAGGTTTAGGGAGGGAATTCCAGAGCTTAGGGCCTGGGCTGCTGAAGGCACAGTGGAACGTGCTGATGGTGGAACGATTAAAATCAGGGATGCACAAGAGGCCAGAAATGGAGGAGTGTAGAGATCTCGTAGGGTTGTAGAGCTGGAGGAGACTCTAGATATAGGGAAGTGCGAGGCATGGAGGGATTTTAAAACATGGAGGAGAATTTTGGATTAGCTCAAGATTATGGAGGGTAAAAGAGAGACTTGATTTTATATAGCGCCTTTCACGACCACCGGACATCCCAATGCGCTTTACCGCCATTGTACTACTTTTGAGGTGTACTCACTGTTGTAATAGGAGAAATGCAGCAGCCAATTTGTACACAGCAAACTCCCACAAACAACAAAGTGATAATAACCAGATAATCTGTTTTAGTGATGTTGTTTGAGGGATAACTCCCTTGCTCTTCTTTGAAATAGTGTCATGGGATCTTTTATGTCCACCCGAGAGAGCAGGTGGGGCCTCGGTTTAACGTCTCAATGAAAGATGGTACCTCCGACAGTGCAGCACTCGCTCAGTACTGCATTGAAGTGTCAGCCTAGATTTTTGTGCTCAAGTTGCTGGGGTGGGACTATGAACCCACAACCTTCTGACTCAGAGGCGAGGGTGCTACCAACTGAGCCACAGCTGACACTGGAAAATGGAAGGCCGACAGAAGTTCTCAAACAAAGCCAATTAACATATTCACAGCAGGAACAACATCTTTACACCAAAAAAGCAGCTGTAACTAGTCTTGATGAAAATAAACCTTCACATAAAAGTATGATCAGACAGAGGGTTCCTTTGAAGAAATGAACATGCTCTATAAGCTGAATTTCACTTGCTATAAATAAAACCTCTCCAGGGACAAACACTGAATGAACACATCTGTAAGTTGCAAGTCTCAGAAACCATCAGCTCATCTGAAAACATTGCTGCTTAAAGTTTGTGTGCAACTGACAGTGGGAGAAAGGAACGTCTGATTGATTGCTTCTAACATTCAACCAATCTGATTGCTTCTAACATTCAACCAATCTGATTGCTTCTAACATTCAACCAATCTGATTGCTTGATACTAATAATAATGGAGCAAAAAGTTGATTTATCTTGTAAAACACCAACAAGTTGATATATAGGTAAAAACATGGATGTGTCAGTTTAAAAAGCAGACAGTTGGCATGTATGTTAGGGTCCGGGTCTGGATTTCATAAATCCTGGGATGATTCTGCTTTAAAACATTTTTGGATCTCAAAGTTGAAGACAAAAAAAACCCAAATGCATCAGACATTCCTTGTACCAAAGGTGGTCAACCCGATAGTATCGGACAGTCTCTCTTCAATATAACTTGAGACACAGCGCTGTACTATAAACAAAGGGGTATAAATGCCTAAGAAAGAAAGAACAAACTTGCCTTTATATAGCACCTTTCACAACCTCAGGACATCCCAAAACACTTTACAATCAATGAAGTACTTTTGAAGTGTAGTCACTGTGGTAATGTAGGAAATGCGGCAGCCAATTTGCACACAGCAAGGTCCCACAAACAGCAATGTGATTCTGGCCAGATAATCTGTTTTAATGATGTTGATTGAGGGATAAATGTTGGCCAAGACACTGGGGTGAACTCCCTGCTCTTCTTCGAATAGTGCTGTGCGATCCACCGAAGAGGGCAGATGGGGCATCAGTTTAACGTCTCATCCAAAAGACGGCACCTCCGATAGCACTCCCTCAGTACTGCACATAAGTGCACTGAAGTGTCAGCCTGGATTATAGGCTCAAGTTTCTGGAGTGGGAATTGAACCTGGAGTGGGACCTTCTGACTCAGAGGTGAGAGTGCTACCACTGAGCCACAGCTGACCTAGTGAGCTCCATGTCTGGTAGGGCCGTTGCCGGTGAGAGTATTCATATCGATGTTTGTCAAACAGCTATCATCAGTGGCACGATACAGCAGGACCTCCATTTTGTCCGGGCAGTTTTCTTATTCTTGCCCAGTACAGATCTTTCCATGTGGGGCCATTGGCAGCCAGAAACATAAAGATACAAATGTAACTTAAGGCTAAAGGGATCAAGGGATATGGGGAGAAAGCAGGGACAGGGTACTGAATTTGGATGATCAGCCATGATCTCATTATTGGCGGAACAGGCTCGAGGGGCCAAATGGCCTACTCCTGCTCCTATCTTCTATGTTTCTATGTAACCTTTGAGCAACTAGGCATGTACAACATCGTTTGTTTGTGCTTAAGTGTTCCAGTGTTGTCGCTGGGACTCTGAAATCCCATCCTAGCATAAACGAGACAAAGGCGGCCCACCAACAGCCACACCACACTCCAGCACTCCTCCCACTGGCAACTGTTTCCCACAATAGACTATAAACCTGGCATCACACAGTGCGTATTTTTTCATTTTTCCTCGTTGCTTAGTCATCTCCTCAGCTGATGGGACACTGAGTGAATAGCATTTGAATGTATAATTAGCAAATATCACCTTCCGCTGATTCTAAATAAATAATAATTACTTTTGATGCTGATTAGAGACTGACTGTAACTACCATTGGCATGTGGGCGGACTTCATAAGTGGGTTTCAGTTCCACCATTTGCGATGGAAAAGCGTTAAGCTAATTGTCTAATGGGTAAATAATTGCCTAGCACAGTTGACTGCCGGCAGGTTGAGCATTGCTATTTCTGAGTAGGAGATTATTCATTTAAACAGTACAACAATGAGCACTTCCACGGTGTACTCACCTCCGCCTTGGTCTTATTGTCTCCAAAGCACAGGTGCTGCAGGTAGGCTGCTGCATTGGACTGCACCGAAGGGAACTGATGCTGCAACATCTGGATGACCTCTGGCAGCTCGGGATCCCGCCAACCAAACTCCCTGTGGAAATTTAGAAATGAAATAAAATATATATACACGCAAGTGAAACTGAATTATTCGGCAAAAATAACACGTAATCTTGTCTGAACGATACACATCATCCTGAGTGAGATCTGTGTTATCCCTTGCCTGTGGTTTCATTTTCAAACACAACCAGTGAACTCTTGGGCATGGACATTAAGTACCTCACCAAGCACAAACCAGACTTCACGTGGTGCTGCTTTGATAAGGCCATTCTATGCATCAGTGAGCGGTTTTCACCATTATAAATATATCCATGTAATGTCACCAAAATATGATAGCACAAGTGTCTGTAGGCTGGCCCGTCACTTTCTTATTGGGCTGGAAATTGCGGTCGGAGGCTTCCCGCGGGAGAATGCGTCCGAACTGCAAGGAAAGTACGGACCTACCTGGTGCCTCCATACCTTCGGACTCGAGGTCATGGGCCTGCCTGTGTAAGGGCCCATGTAACCCAGAGGCGCATGTGGTTCGCAAGCGTCCCTGGGATCACGCGGGCCAGCCCAACCAATCACAAAGGGGGATTCCCATTATGGTTATGGGGATTCCATTTATGTACGGAATCCCCATGAGCATAATAGGAATTGCCTAAAAAACACTTCCACCCCACTTAAATACAAATAAATCATCACATGTTGATAATTAATTAAGATACAATTCAATTAAATATTTAAAACAAATGTAAACATTTTTAAAGGGGCCAAAAATAAACTAAACTAATTTTAATGGTTTTTGAATGTTTAAATCATTTAAAAAAAATTATTTTAATATTTATTTAAACCTTTATGCTGTTAAAAGAAGGCCTGATGCCTGCTTTTACCAGGTGTAAGGGTTTCGTGGGCATTCGCTGGGCAGTAATTGGGCAAATAGCCCAACTCTCCGTCAGCAAATGTCCATTTCCTGTGCATTTGTACAATCTGTCAAGCTGAAACTTGACAGATCGCGAGTGGAACTTGCACCTGGAACTTGCGGGGCACTTACGACCGCGTACACTATGTACGTGATCATAGGCCCCAGAAAATCCGGGCCATTATCTTGCGACTCGCAACTCATACACAAATATAGTGGATTGGAGTATAATGAGGAGAAGAATAGCAGCACTGTATACAAACACACATCAGCCAAATAAATAAGTAAACGATGATGAATTAATGGGCATCATAGGAACATAGGAACAGGAGTAGGCCATTTAGCTGCTTGAGCCCTTTCCCCCATTCAATGAGATCATGGCTGATCTGTATCCTAACTCTATATACTACCCACCTTGGCTCCATATCCCTTAATACACCTGGTTAGCAAAAATCTATCGATCTCAGATTTCACATTATCAATTGAGCTAGTATCTACTGCTTGTTGTGGGAGAGAGTTCCACACTTCTACCACCCATTGCATGAAGAAGTGTTTCCTAACTTCACTCCTGAATGGCCTGGCTCTGATTTTAAGGTTATGCCCCCTCGTCCTAGACTCCTCCACCAGCGAAAAAAGTTTCTCTATATCTACCTTACTAATCCCTTTCAAAATTCTAAAGACCTCAATCAAATCACCCTTAACCTTCTATATTCCAGGGAATACAAGCCTAGTTTATGTAATCTCTCCTTATAATCTAACCCTTGGAGCCTTGGCAACATTCTGGTGAATCTGCACTGCACTCCTTCCAAGGCCAATATATCCTTTCTAAGGTGCTGCGCCCAGAACTGTACACAGTACTCCAGGTGTTGTCTAACCAGGGAGTTGTATAACTGTAGCAAAACTCCCTCCCCATTCCATTAGCCATTTTGATTATTTTTTGTACCTGACAACTACATTTTAATGATCTGTGTACATGGACCCTTAAATCTCTTTGGACCGCCACTGTTCCTAGTTCTTCACCATTTAATAAATACTCAGGTCTATCTTTCTTGGTCCAAAATGGATGACCTCACACTTACCTATGTTGAAATCCATCTGCCCACTCACTTAATCTCTTTGCAATGTTATGCTCCTGTCCACAATACTTACTATGCCACCAATCATGGTGTCATTGACAAATTTGGATATTAGGCTCCCTATTGTGTTATCTAAATCATTAATAAATATAGTGAATAGTTGAGGCCTCAGCACAGATCCTTGTGGGACACCACTAGTCACTTCCTTCCAATTCGAGTGCATACCCATTATCTCTAATCTATCTTCTACCGCCTAACCAATTTCCTAACCAGGTCAATAACTTGCCTTCAATTCCATGAGCTTTAATTTTAGCTAGCAGTCTCTTATTGGAAACCTTATCAAATGTCTTCTGGAAGCCCATATAAAATTTATCCACAGACATTCCCCTGTCTACTACTTTAGTTACTTCCTCAAAAAAATCAATTAGTTTCATTAGACATGACCTACGCTTTACAAATCCATATTGGCTCTCTCTAATTAGCTCATATTTCTCTAAGTGGTCAGTCACTCTGTCCTTAATTATCAATTCCAATAAGTTCCCCATAACAGGTCTATAATTTCCTGTTTTTTCTCTCTCACCTTTCTTAAATAACATCATTCTTTAGTTTGGGTTTTATCCACTGTTTTTTTTTTACTGTGAATCTAAGGTGAAGAGGCAAGGCCCACAATGTAGGCATGAACAAGACTGAAAATGCAAGATGACCTAAATCAGGAGGTGATTGATTCACTGAAGCCCAGCTTGAGCTTTAAAAGTTTAAAGACTAAGAGGGAGGAAAGTTTGGGGGAGGTAAGGGTTTGTACAGCATTGAGGTACTTGAGAAGATGGATCTGTGAAGACCGCATGCTGAGTCTTGATTTCAATGTTGTGGGGAGGAATGGGAGGAAGAATCCACTGGATGGTGTTGAGGGAGTTTAGAAGGAACAACAGAAAGAGTTCAGAGAAACAGAACTTACTGTGGTCCTAAGGATAAAATAGGGGGAGATAAGAAAGGTTAAAACAGAAAGAGAAAGAGAAAGGTTGGAGGCTGGAGCTGAGGCAACAGATACATTTTTCTTGTATCCTGTCCAGATTGCCAAAGAGGTGTTAAATTAACCTCCTTTGTCACAGTAGTGACATTCTAGTCTTGGAAGTACTTAGGCTTTACAGAGTTATGGGCTGTTGATGGGAAAGGAAGTGCTTGGTACAAAAAAAGGAATCAAGCTTCTTGGAGGCAGCTTCAGTAATGGAGGTGATGTTGTAGTTTCACTTGATGTCAAAGGCCAAGAATGTAGGTCAAAGAAGGAGTAAGGGAGGAGTTGTATCTGCTTGTTAGACTTGCAAGAGAATGTAGAAACTGTGGCTTTGAAGAATTGAAGGAAATAAGATTTTCATTGCCTGACTGAAGGGAGAACAAAATACATCGATTTAGCAATTGGATTGAGAGAGACCTGGAACATTAAAGAACTTGATTAGTGTAGAGTGAAATCATCAGTAAAAGATTGGGTAGTGTTGGACAATGGGTGGAGGAGGCTGCTATGAGGAAGGAACAGCGTGGGAGAAGGGACAAAGCCCTGAGGAACATCTGAGTTAAGTTAGCAGATCAACCATCAACAACATCAAGATAAATCTTACCACATACTGAATACACATTTATAAACACCAGTCCGAGCATTTAAATAATTCTGTACATTTCATAATCCTCCTTTACAACAGTAACATTTCACAGAATTTCTGCAGCATCCATATAAAAACACATGCAGAATTTTGAAAAAAAGTTGTCACATTTTCCTCCTTTGTCAAAAAGTGGGTTAAGTCTCTATTTTTCATCTGTATTTCAAACCAGTCAAATGGCCAGATTCAGTTTTAAAATACGGTGTTCCTGAGAGCACAATTTCATTGGCAGCAATGAAAAACAAACAACCAATCATAATTCGCCTTCAATAATGATCCTTTAGTGCTTATGAAGCAGCTGATGAGCCACTTAAACCAGTATATATCAATATTTAGAGAAGCTGTGGAGTGCAACTGTTTATTTGGAAAGAAAGAGTTGCATTTATACGGCACCTTTCACAACCTATGTCACATTCGTTTACAGCCAATGAAATACTTTTTGAAGTGTAGACACTGTTGTAATGTAGGAAACGCTGGCAGCATATTTGCACACAGCAAGGCCCACAAACAGCAGTGACCGGATAATCTGTTTTTTTTTTTAAAGTGATGTTGGTTGAGGGATAAATATTGGCCTGGACACTGAGGAGAACTCCCTTCCTCTTCTTTGAATAATACCATGGGATCTTTTATGTCCACCTGAGAGGGCAGACAGGGCCTCGATTTAATGTCTCATCCGAAAGATGGCACCTCCAACAGTGCAGCACTCCCTCAGTACTGCACTGGGAGTGTCAGCCTAGATTATATGCTCAAAGTTCTGGAGTGGGACTTGAACCCACAACCTTCTGACTCAGAGGTGAGAGGGCTAACACATCTAATAAAAAGGCTGATCGATGACAGAGAAAAGCCAGACTTAGGAACCAAGCCCTGCAGCTGCTTGCGTTGGAGAAATGCGAGGACATCTTTGGAAGTCCCCAGGTGTTTGTTAGACTTGCGAGAAAATGTAGAAATTGTGCAACAAATGCAGCAACATGTCACAGAAAATATCAACATCATGTTAACAACTGTTGAGGATATGGTGGATAAGAAGGCAAAATGACAATATTAATGAGGAGATACATCAAAGCAAAGGAACGATACAGTTGCAGAAGAAATACATGCGAAAAACATTGCGTAGAGGAATGCGAGCATGGTAGGGTTGCAAAACATGACCTTCCGCCTGCAACTGCCCCACCCAGTCAAACAGACTTTTGCCCCAATTTCCAATACTTTTATAACTAATAAACAAAAGTGTTCAAAGAAAATGAAAATTACACACATTGGCCCAGAAATTTGGGTCTCCACGGGTGAGTACGCACGGGGTACTAGGCCCAATGGAAGTGCCGGTTTCCTGCATGCACTGCGCATGCGTGGGAAACCGGCACTTCTGGTCCTCTGAACGAAGGGGTTCAGAGGCCGAACGCATGCGCAGGAGAGGCAGTGCGTGCGCATCGAACTTTGGTCTTTTTTACAAGTTTTCCCAGGAACGTAAGCCTGCAGAATTTAGAAATGTAAAAAGCAGGCGTAAGGCCTGCTTTTTACAAGGTAAGTGGTGAATTAATTAAAATTAAAAAATTTTTTCCACAGGCTTATTATTTGTAAATACTTTAAAGCAAGGTAAGTTTATTTTTAGCCCCGTTAGAAAATAAAATTAATTTTTTCAAAAATTTAAATTATTGTTTAAAATAGTTATTTCATGTAATTTATAGTTTATTTAAAAAATGTGATTAAAAAAAAAATTTATTTGAAGATTTAGTGCTATTTTGGGGCCGTAGTATTTATAAGTCTTGACAGCACTTCCGGTCAGACTTATGAATGGAGCATTCCCTGCTCCGATTGGTTCCCCATGGCCCACGTGATCCCAGGGGATGCATCGAACTAACTGCGCCCCTGGGATACGCAAGCACTGCGCGCCGGTAGCTGGACCAGGCCCTGGCTCGGAATTCCACGGGGGCCCACAGCTCAACGGCCGGCGCGCAAGGTAAGTGCAGGTCGGGGGCTTGCACCCGCGGGAAGCCCCTGACCCGAATTTCTGGGCCAATATTTTTAATGCCAAAATGGTTTTTCTCCCAGGTTATTTGTAGCATTGTCCAGGGGATTAATCTTTCATTCCTGGAGACTCCAGGACAATCCTAGAGGGTTGGCAACCCGACAGCAAGGTTGTAGCTAGTGAGATAGACGTGAAATTGAGCAGAATTAGCCAATCACACTGCAACCGCCACGATGGCCAACAACTTCCATGGGTCAAGTCACCCTGTTCCAATCAACACTGTTCTCATGTTTAATGGCAAAATCTGTATATAACTACAGAGCTCAGAATAAAACGCACATTGTACCGAATGTGCACATCCAATTCACTACATATGAGGGCAGAATAGCCGACTTGCTCAGACAGATAACTCTAGGGGGCTTTTGGGACTTTGGATGGTTTAGGGGTGCACTGACCAACTGCTAACTACCATATTAATTTTCATATATTCCAGGAATTGTATAATATGTTACATGTCCATGCATGCTAATTAGTGCATAATGCTTTATGTCGTGACAACAGTGTCCAATGGATATGTGTTTATGTATTCAGAATGTCCCATATGCCCAAGTAGAGTGGCTCACTCAAAGAGCAAGTGTCACCACAGTATCATTCCCAATTGAATCACGAGAGCACATAAGTGCGCTTGGGAAGGTTACAGTGGGGTTGGCGTGGGGGTTGATGAGGGGCAGCGAGTAGTGGGAGGACGTCCAGTGTTGTATGTTCCTTCGAGTTGTAGGGGAGTCCAATTTCAGTGGGTCTACTTTAAAAAAGAATAGCCCTTCTTATTTAAGTATGTCACAGGATTTCTGAACAGTAACTGATGCCCCGAGCAATGGGGACGCTGCCAATTTCATAAGAAAATCAATTTGCCTTTAGCTGCCTGCTGTATTGTACATAGCTTGGGGCATGTTAGATATTCTATTGGTGCATCACAACATCCACATGACATCACACCACCCATATGACATCACAACATCCACATGACATCACACCACCCATATGACATCACACCATCCACACGACATCACACCATCCACACATCACCATCCACACGACATCACACCATCCACATGACATCATACCATTCACCACATCACACCATTCACACGACATCACACCATCCACACGACATCACACCATCCACACGACATCACACCATCCACATGACATCATACCATTCACATCACACCATTCACATGAATCACACCATCCACACGACATCACACCATCCACACATCACACCACCCACACCATCCACATGACATCATACCATTCACATCACACCATTCACATGACATCACACCATTCACACCACATCATACCATTCACACCACATTGCAACCAGAACAACATTACATTACATGATCTTATAGTCACATGAAATATGGCTCCCAGATCTTCTAGTGTGTAAAGTGCAAGGAAAAAGGGAGTAATAAATAAGCATCTGCACTGTTAGAATTATAATATTGTTATTGGTTTCAAACCAACAATTTTCAAGCAAGGCTCTTGTCTGAAAGAGAATTTGGGATGTATCCACCCAGTCCCACAGGGTGAATCGCCACTCAAGAATTGTGTGAATTGGCAGTGATTTGCTGATTAAGGCAGGCCAGAAGGTACATTCAGCAGTTTGGGAGAATGGAAGATAACACAAATATTCAGAGATTGCTCTCCCGAGGCTGCTGTTTATAAGCAGATTTGTCAGGCTAATGTGAAGTAAGCCCTCACTGTGCATCTGCCTCATGCTGTATCTGATTTAACAGCATGCAATGCTGCTGTCACTGGATTTAAAGATGAAAATCTTCCACAACCCTGCACTCACAGACCTGCGGCTTCACATAAACACAGGTTGCACTATGTAATTATTGTTTGGGTGTTAAATTAGGCTGCTCTATTGCAAACAAAATTGCCCCATTTATGAGGCTGCCCCCACAAAACAAGTTAAAAATTACAAAGTATTTGCAGCACAGAAACAGGCCATTCGGCCCAACAGGTCCATGCTGGTGTTTATGCTGCACATGAACCTCCTCCAACCCTGCTTCATCTAACCTCATCAATTTATCCTTCTATTCCTTTCTCGCTCATGTGCTTATCTAGCTTCCCGTTAAATGCATCTATGCTATTCGCCTCCACTACTCCATGTGGTAGCGAGTTCCACATTCTAAACA
The DNA here is from genome assembly GCF_052327205.1 of Somniosus microcephalus. NCBI lineage: Eukaryota > Metazoa > Chordata > Chondrichthyes > Squaliformes > Somniosidae > Somniosus > Somniosus microcephalus. Next base: position 279,348,430 of record NC_140991.1, on the reverse strand, counting down.
TTCTCTGGGTAAAGACGTTTCTCCTGCGTTCCCGAATGGATTAGTAACTATCTTATATTTATGGCCCCTAGTTATGGTCTCGCCCACAAGTGGAAACATCTTCTCTATGTCTACCCTATCAAACCCTTTCATAATCCTGAAGACCTCTATCAGGTCACTGCTCAGTCTTCTCTTTTCTAGAGTAAAGAGCTCCAGCTTGTTCAATCTTTCCTGCCTGCTCCCCCCTTTCCCTCTATCTGCACTTTTGTTTTATTCGTTTATGGGATGTGGGCGTTGCTGACAAGGCCAGCATTTATTGCCCATCAGTATTTGCCCTTGAGAAGGTGGTGGTGAGCGGCCTTCTTGAACCGCTGCAGTCTGTGTGCTGTTAGGGACGGAGCTCCAGGATTTTGACTCAGCGACGATGAAGGATCGGCAATATACTTCTAAGTCAGGATGGTGTGTGACTTGGAGGGGAATTTGGAGGTGGTGGTGTTCCCATGCACCTGCTGCCCATGACCTTCTAGGTGGAAGAGGTCACGGGCTTGGGAGGTGCTGCAGAAGAAGCCTTGGCCAGTTGCTGCAGTGTATCTTGTAGATGGTACACACTGCTGCCACGGTATGCCGGTGGTGGAGGGAGTGAATGTTTAATGTGGGGGATGGGGTGCCAATTAAGCAGGCTGCTTTGTCCTGGATGGTGTCGAGCTTCTTGAGTGTTGCTGGAGCTGCACTCATCCAGGCAAGTGGAGAGTTTTCCATCACACTCCTTACTTGTGCCTTGTAGATAGTGGAAAGGCTTTGGGGAGTCAGGAGGTGAGACACTCGCCGCAGAATACCTAGCCTCTGACCTGCTCTTGTTGCCACAATATTTATGAGGCTGGTCCAGTTAAGTTTCTGGTCAATGGTGACTCCCAGGATGTTGATGGTGGGGGATTTGGCGATGGTAATGCCGTTGAATGTCAAGGGGCAGTGGTTGGACTCTCGCTTGTTGGAGATAGTCATTGCCTGGCACATCTGTGGCGCGAATGTTACCTGCCACTTATCAGCCCAAGCCTGAGTGTCGTCCAGGTCTTGTTGCATGCCACACTCGGTCAAATGCTGCCTTGATGTCAAGGGCAGTCACTCTCACCTCACCTCTGGAATTCAGCTCCTTAGTCCATGTTTGGACCAAGGCAGTAATGAGTTCAGGAGCCAAGTTGTCTTGGCGGAACCCAAACTAGGCATCAGTGAGTAGGTTATTGGTGAGTAAGTGCCGCTTGATAACACTGTCGATGACACTTTCCATCAGTTTGCTGATGATTGAGAGTAGACTGATTGGGCGGTAATTGGCCGGATTAGATCTGCTTAGCTCTAATTTTAAGATTGTGCCCCTTTGCTCTGGACTCCCCACCAGAGGAAATAGTTTCTCACTATCTACCCTATCAAATCATTTGATCATCTTAAACACCTCAATTAGATCACTCCTTAACCTTCTATACTCGAGGGAATACAAACCTACTCTATGCAACCTTGTCATATAACGACAGTCAATGCACGTTGAAGCACTTTGAGATATTTCAAAGATATAAGATGCCACTTAAATGCAAGAATCATTTATCTATAATATATTAAAAATCCGACAGCTGCTTGCACTTTTGTTCCCATTATCAATATTTACGTCCACATTTATAATGGTACCTTCCCATGTAAAATGTGTCAGGCTGTAACTACGTACTTTCCCTATCAGTGTCATCACTGGCAGGAAAGTGTAATTACAGCACAACAAGTTTACACGGGCATGTTTGCACGTCTTCACATCCTGGTCCAAATACCCCGCTTCACCCGAAGACTGCACTCGATCTTGGCTCTCTGTGTGCAATACCAGGGTAGATCAACTAGTATTTATTATTATTTTGATAACAACAACTTGTACTTATATAGCGCCTTTAACGTAGTAAAACAGCCCAAGGCGCTGCACGGGAGTATTGCAAGACAAAAAAATTGACACCGAGCCACATAAGGTTAAATTAAGGCAGGTGACCAAAAGCTTGGTCAAAGAGGTAGCTTTTAAGGAGCGTCTTAAAGGAGGAAAGCGAGGTAGCGAGGCGAAGAGGTTTAGGCAGGGAATTCCATAGCTTAGGGCCTAGGCAACAGAAGGCACGGCCACCAAAGGTTGAGCGATTATAATCAGGGATGCTCAAGAGGACAGAATTAGAGGAGCGCAGATATCTCGGGGAGTTGTGGGGCTGAAGGAGATTAGAGAGATAGGAAGGGGCGAGGCCATGGAGGGATTTGAAGACAAGGATGAGAATTTTGAAATCGAGGAGTTGCTTAATCGGGAGCCAATGTAGGTCAGTGAGCACAGGGGAGATGGGCGAACGGGACTTGGTGCGAGTTAGGACACGGGCAGCCGAGTTTTGAATGACGTCAAGATTACGTTGGGTGGAATGTGGGAGGCCAGCCAAGAGCGCATCGGAATAGTCAAGTCTAGAGGTAACAAAGGCATGCATGAGGGTTTTGTAGTGTATGTACCTTTAAGAGAGAACTACTTTTACAGCTCCTGTATACTGTAGTACCGGCAGTGACCACACCTGTATATAAGCCTTGAGCATGCCTCTGTACCCCCAGTCTTGAGACTACCCTACTCCAGTAAACACCTGTTGATTGCTAAGTTACAGCATCCGTGTAGTTATTTGAAAACATTATACTCTCAGAATCACGGATCTAACAGGTTTCAGCAGCGGATGAGGTGAGACAAGGGCGGAGACGGGCGATGTTACGGAGGTGGAAGTAGGCGGTCTTTGTTATGCTGCGGATATGTGGTCAGAAGCTCATTTCAGGGTCAAATATGACACCAAGGTTGCGAGCACTGTGGTTCAGCCTCAGGCAGATGTTAGGGAGAGTGATGGAGTCAGAGGCTAATGAACGGAGTTTGTGGCGAGGACCGAAAACAATGGCTTCGATCTTCCCAATCTTTAATTGGGGAAAAGTTTTGCTCATCCAGAACTGTATGTCGGATAAGCAGTCTGATAATTTAGACACTGTGGAGGGGTCGAGAGAAGAGGTAGTGAGGTAGAGCTGGGTGTCGTCAGCGTACATGTGGAAACTGGCTGTGTTTTCAGCTGATGTCACCAAGGGGCGACATGTAGATGAGAAATAGGAGGGGGCCAAGGATAGATCCTTGGGGGACACCAGAGGTAACGATGCAGGAGCGGGAAGAGAAGCCGTTGCAGGTAATTCTCTGGTTACAATTAGATAGATAAGAATGGAACCAGGCGGTACAGTCTCACCCAGCTGGACGACGGTGGAGAGGCGTTGGAGAAGGATAGAGTGGTCAACCGTGCCAAAGGCTGCAGACAAGTCTGGAAGGACGAGCAGGGATAATTTACCTTTGTCACAGTCACAAAGGATGTCATTTGTGACTTTGATGAGAGCCGTTTCAGTACTATGGCAAGGGCGGAAACCTGATAGGAGGAATTCAAACATGGAATTGCGGGAAAGATGGGCACAGATTTGGAAGGCGACACCATGTTCAAGAACTTTGGAGAGGAAAGAGTCCGAGGGATCACCAGAGGCGGCGGAGGTACTTAAACAGCAGCCCGAGGCAGCAAGGCCCAGAGCCCCGAGACCGGAGAGGCAGCGGACCTGCGAGGGATCACCAGAGGCGGCGGAGGTACTTAAACAGCAGCCCGAGGCAGCGAGGCCCAGAGCCCGGAGAGGCAGCGGACCTGCGAGGGATCACCAATCCAGGTTCCGGGAGAGAGGTAAAAAGTAATCCAAGTGTGACGTCAGCAGGAAGCAGGTAAGTGATTAGTTGGTGAGTATTTCTCTCTTTTTTAAAACTTTAACTCTGTTTTATAGTTTCTAAGGTCTCTCTGGTGTAGCGGGGACTGTTGGTAAACTATTTAACTGTAGTGTAATTAGTGGGATTGATTGATTTAATTTAAACTCAATTAATTAAAGGGTAAGTCATGGCAGGGCAGCCCAGCCCTGTGATCTGCTCCTCCTGCGAGATGTGGGAACTCAGGGACACTTCCTGTGTCCCTGACAACTACGTGTGCAGGAAGTGCACCCAGCTGCAGCTACTGACAGACCGCATTGCGGCGCTGGAGCTGCGATTGGATGCATACTGGAGCGTTCACGATGCTCGGGACATCGTGAATAGCACGTTTACGGAGTTGGACACACCGCAGGTAGAGGTTGGACAGGAAGAAAGGGAACGGTGACCAACAGGCAGAGTACTAGGCGCAGGCAGGTAGTGCAGGGGTCCCCTGTGGCCATCCCCCTCTCCAACAGATATACCACTTTGAGTACTGTTGGGGGGATGGCTTATCAGAGGAAGGCAGCAGCAGCCAACTTCCTGGCACCAGGGGTGGCTCTGCTGCACAGAATGGAAGAAAAAAGAGTGGTAGAGCTATAGTAATAGGGGATTCAATTGTAAGGGGAATAGATAGGCGTTTCTGCGGCCGCAAACGAGACTCCAGGATGGTGTGTTGCCTCCCTGGTGCAAGGGTCAAGGATGTCTCCGAGCGGCTGCAGAACATCTTGGAAGGGGAGGGTGAACAGCCAGTTGTCGTGGTGCATATAGGCACCAACGATATAGGTAAAAAGCGGGATGAGGTCCTAAAAGCGGAATATAGGGAGTTAGGAGGTAAATTAAAAAACAGGACCTCAAAGGTAGTAATCTCAGGATTGCTACCAGTGCCACGTGCTAGTCAGAGTAGAAATAGAAGGATACTTCAGATGAATACGTGGCTAGAGGAATGGTGCCAGGGGGAGGGATTCAAGTTCCTGGGACATTGGAACCGGTTCTGGGGGAGGTGGGACCAGTTCAAACCGGACGGTCTGTACCTGGGCAGGGCTGGAACCGATGTCCTAGGGGGAGTGTTTGCTAGTGCTGTGGGGGAGGGTTTAAACTAAAATGGAAGGGGGTTGGGAACCTGAGCAGGGAGACAGAGGAAAGGGAAACAAGGATAAAAGCAAAAGATAGGAAGGAGAAAAACAAAAGTGGCAGTCAGAGAAATCAACGGTTTAAATCAAACGTGGTCACAGTAAATAATAATTCTAATAGGTCTAAGAGCGTTAAAAAAACAAGCCTGAAGGCTTTGTGTCTTAATGCGAGGAGCATTTGTAATAAGGTGGATGAATTGGCTGCGCAAATAAGAGGTAAACAAATATGATTTGGTTGGGATTACGGAAACGTGGCTCAAGGACGGCCAAGACTGGGAACTCAACATCCAGGGGTATTCGATATTCAGGAAAGATAGGCAAAAAGGAAAGGGAGGAGGGGTAGCATTACTGGTTAAAGAAGGGATTAACACAATTGTAATGAAGGATATTAGCTCTGATGAGGTGGAATCTGTATGGGTAGAATTGAAAAATACTAAGGGGAAAAAAACATTAGTGGGAGTGGTATATAGACCTCCAAACAGTAAGGCGGAAGTTGGGGATGGCATTAAAAGGGAAATTAAAGAAGCGTGCAATAAGGGCACAGCAGTCATCATGGGTGACTTTAATCTACATATAGATTGGGCTAACCAAATTAGTAACAATACTGTGGAGGAGGAATTCCTGGAGTGTTTACGGGATGGTTTCCTGGACCAATATGCCGAGGAACCAACCAGAGATCAGGCCATCTTAGACTGGGTATTATGTAACGAGAAAGGATTAATTAGCAATCTTGTTGTACGAGGCCCCTTGGGTCGGAGCGATCATAATATGATCGAATTCTTCATTAAGATGGAGAATGAAGTAGTTGACTCAGAAACTAGGGTCCTCAACTTAAATAAAGGAAACTACGATGGTCTGAGGAGCGAGTTGGGTAGGATTGATTGGGGAATGGCACTCAAAGGGTTGATGGTGGATAGGCAATGGCAAACATTCAAAGACTGAATGGATGAACTACAGAAGTTGTTCATCCCAGTTTGGCATAAAAATAAAACAAAAAAGGTGACTCAACCGTGGCTAACAAGGGAAATCAGGGATAGCATAAGATCCAAGGAGAGGACATACAAATTGGCCAGAAAAAACAATAATCCTGAGGATTGGGAGCAGTTTAGGATTCAACAAAGGAGGACAAAGGGATTAATTAAGAAAGTGAAAATAGAATATGAGAGTAAGCTTTCAGGGAACATAAAAATTGACTGTAAAAGCTTTCATAGATATGTAAAGAGGAAAAGATTGGTGAAGTCAAGCGTAGGTCCCTTGCAGTCAGAATCGGGGGAATTTATAATGGGGAGCAAAGCATTGGCAGACCAACTAAATACATATTTTGGTTCTGTCTTCACAAAGGAGGACATAAATAACCTCCCAGAAATACCACGGAACATAGGGTCTGATGAAAGGGTGGAACTGAAAGAAATCAGTATTTGTAGGGAAATGGTGTTAGGAAAATTGATGGGACTGAAGGCCGATAAATCCCCAGGGCCTGATAATCTACATTCCAGGGTATTTAAGGAAGTGGCCCTAGAAATAGTAGATGCATTGCTGGTCATCTTCTAGAACTCGATAGACTCTGGAACAGTACCCATGGATTGGAGGGTAGCTAATGTTACCCCACTATTCAAAAAAGGTGGCAGAGAAAAAGCGGGGAATTATAGACCGGTAAGCCTGACATCGGTAGTGGGGAAAATGCTAGAGTCCATTATAAAAGATGTAATAGCAGAGCACTTGGAAAGCAGTGACAGGATCGGACAAAGTCAACATGGATTTACAAAAGGTAAATCATGCTTGACTAATCTACTGGAATTTTTTGAGGATGTAACTGGTAAAATAGATAAGGGAGAACTAGTGGATGTGGTGTATTTGGACTTTCAGAAGGCTTTCGATAAGGTCCCGCATAAGAGGTTAGCGTGCAAAATTAAGGCACATGGGATTGGGGGCAAGGTATTGACTTGGATAGAGAACTGGTTGGCGGACAGAAAGCAAAGAGTTGGAATAAACGGGTCGTTTTCCGAGTGGCAGGGAGTGACTAGTGGGGTACCGCAAGGATCGGTCCTAGGACCCCAACTGTTCACAATATATATTAATGATCTGGACGAGGGAATTGGATGTAATATCTCCAAATTTGCAGACGACACAAAGCTGGGTGGGAGGGTATGCTGTGAGGAGGATGTCATGAAACTCCAGTACGATTTGGACAGGTTGGGTGATTGGGCAGAAACATGGCAAATGCGCTATAATGTGGGTAAATGTGAGGTTATCCACTTTGGTGGCAAAAACAGGAAGGCAGATTATTATTTGAATGGCAATAGATTGGGAGAAGGGGAAGTGCAAAGAGACCTGGGTGTTCTTGTGCACCAGTCGCTGAAGGTAAGCATGCAGATGCAGCAGGCGGTTAAGAAGGCAAATGGTATGTTGGCCTTCGTAGCAAGAGGGTTCGAGTACAAGAACAAGGATGTCTTGCTGCAGTTGTACAGGGCCTTGGTGAGACCGCACCTTGAGTATTGTGTGCAGTTTTGGTCACCTTACCTGAGGAAGGACGTTCTTGCCATGGAGGGAGTGCAGCGAAGATTCACCAGGCTGATACCTGGGATGGCAGGAATGACGTACGAGGAGAGATTGTGTCATTTGGGCTTATACTCACTGGAGTTTAGAAGATTGAGAGGGGATCTCATCGAAACCTATAAAATTCTGTCAGGTCTGGACAGACTAGATGCAGAAAGGATGTTTCTGATGGCCGGGGAGTCCAGAACCAGGGGTCATAGTCTAAGGATAAGGGGTAAGCCATTTAGGACTGAAATGAGGAGGAATTTCTTCACCCAGAGAGTGGTGAACCTGTGGAATTCTCTGCCACAGAGGGCGGTGGAGGCCTGTTCATTAAATATATTCAAGAAAGAGTTGGATATATTTCTTGAGGCTAAAGGGATCAAGGGATATGGGGAGAAGGCAGGGACAGGGTACTGAATTTGGATGATCAGCCATGATCTCATTGAATGGCGGAGCAGGCTCGAAGGGCCAAATGGCCTACTCCTGCTCCTATCTTCTATGTTTCTATGTAAGTTTGGTGTCATCGGCAAAGTTAGAAATTCTACTCTGTATTCCAATATCCAGGTCATTTATATATATCAAAAAAAGCAGTGGCCCCAGCACTGACCCTTGGGGGACACCACTGTCTATGATCCTCCAGTTTGAAAAACAGCCATTTACCACAACCCGCTGTTTTCTGACCGTAAGCCAATACCTTATCCAAGCTGCCACTGACCCACCTATTCCATGAATCTCAATTTTATTAACCAGCCTTCTATGTGGTACTTTGTCAAATGCCTTCCAAAAATCCATATAGACAACATCCATTGCATTCCCTTCATCAATCCTCTCTGTTACTTCATCAAAAAATTCAATTACATTAGTCAAACACTTTTACAAATCCATGTTGGCACTCCTTAATTAGCTTAAACCTCTCCAAGTGCTCGTTAATTTTTACCTTGATTATTGTTTTTAAAACTTTACCCACCACTGATGTTAAACTGACCGGCCTGTAGTTACTAGGATTGTCCTTACACCCTTTTAAATATTGAGGGATCAATATTTATCCCTCAACCAACATCACTAAAACAGATTATCTGGTTGTTATCACGTTGCTGTTTGTGGGACCTTGCTGTGCGCAAATTGGCTGCTGCATTTCCTACATTACAACAGTGACTACACTTCAAAAAAAAGTGCTTCAGTTGCTGTAAAGAGCTTTGGGATGTCCCAAGGTCATGAAATGTACTATATAAATGCAAGTCTTTCTTTCTTACTGTAAATGGGTTAAACAAATGGAAGTTTGTTTTCTAAGTGATAATGAATGAAAGAATAACAAACTCACTTTGTGGTGATCTTTAGATCACTTCCTTTCAGATAAATACATTTATATATCCAAATGTTTCTATCTAGCAGTTGGGAAAGCAATTCTAAAATAAGCAAGTTTACACACATGCCTGGTAACTGAAAAAACAACTCTTAGACTAAGAATCTCTCATGGGAAAAAAATCTTGGCAGCCTTTATTAAACAATTATTTGACAGCCCATAAATTCTTAGCAAAGCTAATTGGCCACAGACTATTAAGTATTCGACGTTTATCTACAATAACTCATTTTAGTTGTCCAAATAATCTTTGCAAATACATGATGATGAACTTGAGCGATTATCATAATCTTGTACCACATGTTATAGTCACATTGTGCCGGCTGTACTTTATAGTCTAAATTGCTGATGTTACAATGCCCTTCCATTTGGATAGAAAAGGCATCTGTTAACATGTCTCCTGCATACTTCATCGTGAAAAGTAAAGGATCTTTAATTATTCCTACACACAAGCACCAGTGAAGAAGGTAATATATTGCTTGGTTTTCTAGGTGTGTGGGTGTTGGATTGACTCTTTCCTTCCATGTTAAGTTGGCAAACAAGACAGAACTGAGGCGAATGAAAAGCAGAAAGGACATTGCTGCAATACTTTCTGTAATCAACACCTGAGAGGCCTAACATTATAGGCCAGGTGATCATCATCTGTGCAGATAGACCACCTGTCTAGACAAGCCACCCGTCTACAACATTCCCAAAAGTAACTCCAGACAGGTAAAAGTTGCAGTAAGACCCCTTTACAGAAATGCGTCCTGCTTGTAAAAATTATCTTCCCAACGATCATTACAGATAGGCAGTTTTATGATAGCATTTTATCATTTAAGACACAATTCAAATTCATTTTTCCCAGGACCTTAAGACGATAAAACTTCTCTTCCTCCTAGCTTTAAAACTCATGTTTACTGTTCACAAAATCAACGCTTCCTGATTGACCGCATCTTCTCTCCTGCTAGGGTGGCCAACCCTCCAGGATTGTCCTGGAGTCTTCAGGAATTGAAGGTTAATCTGCAGGACACTGCTGCGAGCAACCCGGGAGAAAAATCATAGGGGGCAATAAAAAAAATGTTCTTTCAACAGTTATTAGTTGTAAAAATATTGGAGGTGCTGAAAAAATGCTGTTTGGCTAACAATCAAGATGAATCTAATTGGGTAACAAAGAGTCTATGCGCTTTGCAATGGGCATGGGAAGGCAGTGAGCCTGGAGCAAGCACCAATGGTGGGAGTGTGGGGGCAGGGCAGTTTGAGACAGAAGACCTTGTGATAAAACCTTCAGGAATTCACCCAACCAGAGCTGGCAACCCCATCTCTGACTCGTTTCAAACTGTATGGTCCCTGCCAAGTGGGGCAGCCCTGTACATCAATTTCTCAATAAGAAAACATGACATCAGTAGCATCGTACTTCCATTTACCAGGAGGAGTAACATTTATGGGACAGGTTGGATGGAGCAGTGGGCCTTTTCCTAGCTGTCATTTTTCATTTCAGGCCTACTTCAGCATGTAGGACCAAGGTGATATGAGGTAACCTGGCATAGCACAGCACAGCTACCAGCATGGTTCTGAGAAGGAACAATTAAAGAAATAGAAAGAACTTGCAATTCTATTGTGACTTTTAGGACCTCAGGACGTTTGAAAGCGCTTGAGTAGTTTTTTTTTTTTGGAGTGTAGTCACTGTTGCAATGTAGGAAATACAGCAGCCAATTTGCACACAGTAAAGTCTCACAAACAGCAATGTGATAATGTCCAGAATCTGTTTTTAGCGATGTTGGTTGAGGGATAAGTGTTGGCCAGGACACCAGGAGAACTCCTCTGCTCTTCTTCAAATAGTGCCGTGGGATCTTTTACGCCCACCTGAGAGGGCAGAAGGGGCCTCAGTTTAACGACTCATCCGAAAGACGGCACCTCCAACAGTGCAGCACTCCCTCAGTACTGCGCTGTAATGTCGACCAAGATTATGTGCTCAAGTCTCTACCAAATAAACTACCAATTTAATCTCAAATCAACATGCACCAGCTAGAGTTTACTGACTTATGAGAGAAGATCCCAAACACAAATCTAATTATGATCGTGCTGGATAAAGAGAAAATTATACACGAGTACAAACAAATTGGCCCCACGAAAATATGGCCAAGAATTGTCCTTGTCGCAGACAGGTACCTGCCTATCAACTTTCGCTCTCAGTGGCTGTGTGGCCGCGCAGCTGTCTGCCGGTCCTGTGAAATGTGAAATTCCGCACATGCGTGAAACTATGAATGGGCCGCGCAGCCCGTTAAAGGGACCACGTATCCAAATTTAAAATTAGGGGGAACGTTGCTCCCTATCCAGTGAAGGCACAACCCAGTGGTCTGAGGAATATTTAAAGGCAGCTGCTTCACCCACACCAGGTCAGCCTGCAGATGGTATATTTCAGTCAAATTATTTGGGCATCATGATTGCCACCCTGCATTGTCCAGGAGTTTTGTTTATTGATTCTTGGGATATGTGCATTGCTAGCAAGACCAGCATTTATTGCCCATCCCTAGTTGCCCTTGAGAAGGTGGTGGTGAGCCGCCTTCTTGAACTACTGCAGTCCGTGTGGTGAAGGTGCTCCCACAATGCTGTTAGGTAAGGAGTTCCAAGATTTTGACCCAGCGATGATAATGGAACGGCGATATGTGTCCAAGTTAGGATGGTGCGTGACTTGAAGAGGAACTTGGAAGTGATGGTGTTCCCATGCACCTACTGCCTTGGACGTTCTAGGTGGTGGAGCTTGCGGGTTTTGGAGGTGCTGTCGAAGAAGCTTTGATGAGTTACTCTAGTGCATCCTGTAGATAGTACACACTGCAGCCATGGCGTGCCAGTGGTGGAGGAATTGGATGTTTAAGGTAGTGTTAAATAAAGTACACACACAGCATTCAGGATATGCTAAGATAGCGTATTAGAGTACCAATACAGGGCACTAATCAATAGAGAGTCACAGTGACAACAACCCCCTCTACACAAGTTCCTGATCTCAACTACGCTGCTCTTGGGAGTTGCCTAGCATAGAATGAAGGAAGGGGAAGTCAGTAGGTCAGTGGAGCCTGTGATTCTCCTGCACCTTGTGATTCTCCTGCGCACTCCCAGTGGGTGGATTAGAACAATACTGGCAGAGAGCAGGGAAAAAGTCACAAAATCAGAGAGATGTACAGCACATATGGATGCCATTCAACCCATCATATCTGTGCCAGCTCCTTACTAGAACAATCTGCCCTGCTCTCTTGCTGTAGCCCTGCTTCAAATATTTATCCAATTTTCCCTTAAAAGGTCTCTGCCTTAACCATTCCCTCTGGCAATGCATTTCTGCTTTAGGAGATTTCACTTAACCTCTCTCCGCATTCTCTTAGTATCAATTTTAAATTGGATCACCCCCTCGTCACTGACGCCCTGACCAGAGTAAAGAGTCTTTATTCAGTCCATCAAAACTGTTTAGAATTTATAAAACTCAAATAAATCTCCTGGCCACAGTTCGGGGTAATTTTTACCCTCGCCGCCTGGATGGTAATCTGCCTGAGCGAATCGCCCACCTGCTGTCGAACCTAGCCAATGCTCATCCTACTGAAATCAGTGGGATGACAATTGGTCTGGCACCGTCAGTGGCAGACAAGGGTACCCACCTACTGAACTTTTGTGAGTTCCTTCTCCTTTCATTCTAGCACAGGCATCATCTGCATGATCAGCTAATGTACTGCCCAGAGATGCATGAAACAACTGCATTCTTCAGCATAGCCAGCTATATCATCTTGCCTACTAGCTACAGACATGGCTGCCCAATGTCAGGAACAGAGGTGTTTGATGGTGATGAACTGGCACTTGCTCCTCTCGTGACACTATCACTTGCTCCTCTCGTGACACTATCACTTGCTCCTCTCGTGACACTATCACTTGCTCCTCTCGTGACACTATCACTTGCTCCTCTCGTGACACTATCACTTGCTCCTCTCGTGACACTATCACTTGCTCCTCTCGTGACACTATCACTTGCTCCTCGTGACACTATCACTTGCTCCTCTCGTGACACTATCACTTGCTCCTCTCGTGACACTATCACTTGCTCCTCGTGACACTATCACTTGCTCCTCTCGTGACACTATCACTTGCTCCTCGTGACACTATCACTTGCTCCTCGTGACACTATCACTTGCTCCTCGTGACACTATCACTTGCTCCTCGTGACACTATCACTTGCTCCTCTCGTGACACTATCACTTGCTCCTCTTGCGATACTTTCACCTGCTCCTCTTCACTTCTGCCACCTCCTCAACCTCACTAACTGCATCCTCCAGGATGTATGCTGGTGATTGCAAATGTTAGTTAATTAGAGGGACACAGGGTGCTGTCTTGTCTTGATCTGCTGGCAGTGCCTGAGAGAGAAAGGTGGCCAACAGTACAATATTTTCTCCAAGAAACCTTTTTCAATAGAACTTGATACGAACTGTGCATGTTCCTTGTGTGCATGCGTGTGTGGGGGTGAGTGAGGCATAATTGGATGATATCAGCCCGTGGTTTGGGGAGAGATACCTGTAGCTTTTCTTACCCCTCGATACCCCAGGGTGGCCTTCTGTAAGGGAATCAATGGATTGGAATTTCTGAGCCCTCTTTCTGTTTCCTTGCGTTAGGTACCATTTAATCAAGCAAGTGGTGATAGAGCGTATGCACAGTGCCAGATGTGCTGAAACTGTAACCCACAGTGGGTGTCATTAAGTGGCTATGCACAATACAGCTAGGTTGAGTTATAACGCTTTTATCCTTTGAAGTTGTGAGAATGCCAAGGCTTTCAATTGTAAGCTGTAGCTGTAATGTGTGTGCTATGGACATGCAGTCAGCAATGAAAGCACTGCAAGGTGGTGTGAGGGCTCGACACAGACTAGCAGGAAATTTGCAACAGGCTACCTGCCAACACTCAGCAGTATACAAATCGGGCCATTAACCGGCTAAATGGAACCATTGGGTAGGCTTACCTTGGCAGCTTTCTTAAGGTGTGCCATCTTCTCCCACATCTGTTCCCAGGTGTTTCGGGTACTGCTCGCAGGGTTGAGCCTGACCGCCACTTCCTGCAGGGCATGCTGCTTTGCTGAACTCTGGAGTGGCAAACAGAGCAACCCTCCTCACACCCAAGTCATACAGCAGCACCTTCACTTCATCAGTTATCAAGCAGGGTGTTTGAGTACGGCACCATCCCATTGGTCGCCCACACTCTGTCTCCTGCCTCTATATTTATTGTGCCAGCCCCTGGGTATTGCAAGCTACTTTTTGTTCCTCCAAAAAGCCTTCAGAAAGGCTCAAAAACATTTCAAATAACTTAAAGCCTTTTTGAAGGCTACTACAATATTTGTCCCCATATGCAGCCACTTACCTTTAAGTGGCTGCATCCCTTTAAATGTTAGCAACCCAGTAAGTAATTGGACCAGGGTGCACGTATATAATTCTGTCCCCCATTTTAAAGTCATAAATTCTGTTCTTACTTTTACATTTCCATTCTTAATTAATTACTATATCCACATTTATAACGGAAACTGCCTATGCAAACTTGCCACGCTATGATCCCAATTAACATAATTACTTGGGATGCCAGTCAGTAGTGGGTGTACCAGTCACTGGGGGGCGGGGGGAGTGAAAGAGAGGGTGTAATTGCAGCATATGTTTACATAGTCAGTTTCTATTATAAATGTGGACATTGGAATTTATAATGGCAAAAGTTGACACAGAAATGGCTGCAAGGATAAGATTTGTAACATATTCTAGATATTATCCACTGAGACTGTTATCCTGGTATACTCTGGTGGTCCTGATAAAATAGAAGGTTGTTCGATTCACCAGTACTGCCTTGAGCTCTCTACTGCTCTAATACACTGTTGTTTGGGGTGGGGTGGGCGCGGGGGGCAGGGGTGATTGGGCATTTGTGAAGATTTCCTGCGGTCAGCTTTTCTAGAAAATTCTGAAAGAATGTTTGTTAAAAACACTGAATGCAGGAAATCTGTCTGAATGAGTTTACAATGCTGCAGCACAGTGGCCTGTAACACCCTTGCCCCAGTGTTCTGAGGGACTGCCGAAGACTGCCCCAGTGTGTTGAACTCCCCTCCACCCACTCACAGCCAGGACTTTCCTTCCCACAGTGATGTGCAGCCAAGGTCTGTAATGTGGGGAGTCATTCCACCCATCTAGGGTAGTTGTCAACGACCCTGGTGACTTTCCTGCGGTTTGTTATTTTGTTATTTTTTTTTGTTGCTAGGCTTGCCAGCAGTATTCCCACCTATGCTTGGGAGCTGACCACTTGGTGGGGGAAGGGGCATCTGGGCTGGGCCAGGAAGTAGGGGGATGAGAATGGTTGCTTCTGCATAATCTACCAGACAGCCTCAAGGAAGTGACGCATTCTGGTGCCTCGGGCCAAGGAAGAAAAAAGGTATGGCCGCGGACCTGCCCAATGATTGGCCTGGCGTGGAGCGTGCTTCGATGGTCCAAGGTGTAATACATCTCCTAGCAACACTGGGCGCTGCTGTACCAGGGGTCCGGCGATGTAGAAGGTGGCGACAGCAGAAAAGGTCATGTACAACAACAACTTACACCTATCTAGCACCTTTGATGTTGGAAAACGTCCCAAGGTGGTTCACAGCCAATGTCCTGGTCAACATTCATCCCTCAAGCAAGACAGTCAGATTCATCTGGTCATTTATCTCATTACTGTTTGTGGGATCTTACTGTGTGCAAATTGACTGCTGCATTTAATTATGAACAGCAGTGACTGCACTCCGAAAAGAATCCACTGGCTGCGAAATGCTCTGGGACGTCCAGAGCGTGTGAAAGGTGCTAAATTAAATACATTTTGTACCTTCTTATTTATTACAGCCACTAGATCATTTGTCTTAAAAATATTATACCAAACCTTTAAACATCACTGAGCAGAACAGTACCACAAAGGGTCACTCTTAAACAACCTAGTACTGAGCAGTGTGGTGCAAACTGCATGCCTGTACAGAGCAAAAAGGTACTTTGGCAAAAAAAGAGGGTAAAATGCTAAATTGTCCCGCACCGACTTCCACTCTCGCTGCTACTTGGCCAAGGTGCTGAGCTATTTCAGATATTTCTACACTGGGTGGGTAGGAAACTCGGAGAGAGGATCGTTCCATCGGATGCTTCTGCCCAGGCCTGAGCGGTCAGTTTCAGTGTGGCATTGGCAGGCATTATGGATATAGGTTTCCACTTGCTCTGACGTATTGCATGGCATGGTAAGGCAAATGCAAGGTAGTAGGAGGAAAGAAAACAGTAAACGCAGTAAATACCTGGAAGATCCACAAATTGAGTTGCACCCCGAAAAAATTAGCGCCCCCCGCAGCCGAAATTCATCAGTAGCACCCCAAGAGGGAAGCGGGGTGCTACTGGAAACGCCCCGCCTCCCTCTTGGGGCACTGCGAGTGAATATCGCACTGCTGCATGCCGCAGCGCCACGCGCTGCAGCATGTCGTGCCGCGGTGCTGCAGGCCTTCCTCCCCTTCTTAAAGGGGAGGGGCCTTGCGCAGCGTGACCTGGGGCCCAGCTGGGCCACCAGGGATCAGAGTGCCGGCAAAAGAGCCCGACACTCAAGAGAAGTGCCGGGCTCACGAAGCGCAGCTGGCATTCCACGGGGTGGGGGGGGGGGGGGTGGGGGGCCTTCAGAGGAGTCCAGGGATGGCAGGTGCTGGCTGATGGCCAGCAAAAAAAATGGCTGCCCGGCACCTCCCATTTAATTTGCGCCGCACCAGCCACAGGTAGACCCCCCTGACCCCGTCGGACATAGCGTCCGGCGGTAAATCAGGGGGCGCTACCGAAGATCGTGGCCAGGGCACTGCGCACGGTGATGACATCATCGCCGGTGGGGCAGCGCCGCAGGGCACCGATGGTTACCGCTGCCGCTAACCTCCCGCTTAATTTTGCGGGAGGCGTTGGCAACCAAATTTTTAGGCCCACATCTTTAAAAACAACCTTCCCCTTGATTGAATTCTATTCGTTCACAGATGATTCATTTTATCTTTGATTCTTCTTACTGGCAGTTTGTTCCTCTTGTATATTTGATGGCTACAGGAGTGTGTAACTGGAGGCAACTGTTACAAGGTCAAGATGTCCCATAGATTGGACCCTGCTGATCATGCAAAGTTAAAAATGGCCTGGAGAATTTATAGTAAAAAAAAGTAAAAACAGACTTGCACCTTTCATGACCTCAGGGCATCCCAAAGCGCTTTACAGCCAATGAAGTATTTTTGAAGTGTAGTCACTTCTGTAATGTAGGAAATGCGGCAGCCAATTTGCACACTGCAAGGTCCCACAAACAGCAATGTGATAATGACCAGATCATGTTTTTTAGTGATGTTGGTTGAGGGATAAATACTGGCCAGGACTCTATGGAGATGTTCCCGGCTCTTTTTCGAAATGGTACCGTGGGATCTTTTACATCCACCTGAGAGGGCAGATGGGGCCTCGGTTTAATGTCTCATCCGAAAGATGGCATCTCCAACAGTGCAGCACTCCCTCAGCATGGAGTACTGAGTTAAGGTACAAATAGGTAAAGATTCCCCATTAGCCTAATGCATGATCCCACAAAACAGCTGAAATGCACTGTGGGGCGTGTTTACAAACAAAAAAGATCCCAGGTGTGAAAAAAAAATCAGCCAGGGTTTTGCTGGAAAGTGAGCATGTATGGACTTCATGTGAGGGCTTTATGGTCGGGCTCAGCATGTGGTGCTCTCCATAGTCGAATAGCCTGTCGTCACTCACTGTTTTTGCTCAATAGTGGCGTCAGGAGAACTGGGGAGAAAATTGGGGGGGAAAAACATTCTGCATCTAAACTTTTGCATGAAAAGGACAGAGCTCCAGGTAATAGTGCTGTTTGGGAGACAGCTCCACAGGCAAGAATTCTAAGGGTGTAACCTTAAAATTAGAACTAGGCCATTCAGGGATGATGTCGTGATGCACTTCATCACACAAAGAGTAGTGGATAATCTGGAACTCGCTTCCCCAAAAAGCTGTTGAGGTTTGGTCAATTGAAAATTTCAAAACAGGGATCAATAGATTTTTGTTAGGTAAGGGTAGTAAGGGATTTGGAACCAAGGCGGGTAGATGGAGTTAAGGTACAGATCAGCCATGATCTAATTGAATGGCAGAACAGGCTCAAGGGGTTGAATGGCTTACTCACTCCTGTTCCTATGTTTTCTAAGAACAACTGTGTGTGAAGCTTCACAGCTGGTAATCTTCTTTCTTAATCCGAGTTTCCCTCTTGGACCTCCATTTGAAACAGGCGTGAACCCACAAAAGCATCATCACAGCAACCTGAGTTTAGTTTAACTGGCCGTAACTATATTGAGCATGAACTTACACTGGGCAGATTTCATGGTTTAAAATATGCTGTTGTGCCCTTTGATTGTTGGCTGTATATAGCAGATTCCATTTTGGAAAAGAAGAAATCACTCTGATTGAATTCAAGTTAGCTTAAGAGGGTTTCCATTTTTATAAACTATTTATGTAAGCAATTCTAATCAGACCTTAATCATACTGTGCTGGAGTGTTGCATTAGTGAAATTGAAGAGAAGTGCGGCAGTGTTTGATCGATGTCTTTCATTATAATCATGATGGTAGCAATATAATTTAAATTATATACAGCTCAAAAATCTATTTATTTAGTCCATTTATCTATACTGGATACAATCCTACAGTCAGATAAGGAATTACAATGGACGATCCTGTATTCCGAGTGGGAAGATCAAGGAATTGGGGCTACAGTCTCTGTCCCAGGATCCCTTGCAATATGGCTCCTTGTTGGGACCAATGGGGGTGCAGAATCATCCCTATTGGATGATGTAGAAAATGGACAGTCCTCAGCTGCACTTGGTAATGACATGTGACCCCAACAGCCTGTAGAAAATGGTCACTCTGGGTCACAGCAATTACAGCCTGATTCAGTTCAATTTACCCAGCATTCAACACTGCCCAAGGGCCAATATCCAGGTGTACAAATTTAAAAAAGGCCAACTAAAAGGCATGAGGGAAAAGCTAAAATAGATTGAATGTTTAATACCTCAGTTGAGGACAAATGGAAGATCTCCATAGGCTTACTGAGGACATACAGGACAATACACATCCAAGGGAACTCCAGACACATATAAAAGGGCGATTAATGGGAATAGAAGGAACTGGAAATGAGTATAACTACAGATGCTAAATACAACAGCAAGAAATTCTTCAAGCACTAGTACAGTCGGGGAGAGTTGAGAACCTTAAAGGATGTCAATGGAGATGAAGCCTAGTAGAGGATAGTTAATATATTCAATTATTATTTCCTTCATGAGAGAAAACTACAGTAACATGGCCTAGATTAATGGAAATAATCCATGCAGATTTAAGGAAGACAACAAGATGGAGCTCTGGAATTCCCTCCTTAAACCTCTTCACCTCTCGCTTCTCCTTTAGAGCCTCCTTAAAAGCTACCTTTTGTCTCCTTCTTTGCTCGGTGTCACTTTTTGTCTGATTACACTCCAGTGAAGCACTTTCGGGTGTTTTGCTACGTTAAAGCCCTGTTCCTGGGACTAGGGACTAGGGACAGGGTCACTGGCACTGGCAAGGCTTAGGAAGCTAAGCAGAGCCAGGCCTGGTTAGTACCTGGAGGGGTAACCATCAGGGAAGACCAGGTGCAGAAGGTCAACGGAAAAAGCCCCGAGGAGGGGCGGTTGGTGAGAAGGTCACGGAAGGAGCCCCGGGAGGGGCGGCTGGTGAGCAGGCCCGGGCGTTGGGCTGAAGATTGTCGGACAGGAGGAATGGTGGGAATGGCGGCGCGCACAGACGCAGTGGCTTTGCTTCTCCCAGGATGGTGCTATTTACGTTAATGTTAATTGTACTGGACTCATGGGAGCTTGCAAGATCACATTTCGTTGTACAATGACAATAAAGTTGAATTATTATTATATAAATGCAAGTTGTTGTTGTGTGCAAATTGTTACATTTGCCTACACAACAACAGTGACTGTACTTTAAAAGTAATTGATTGGTTGTAAAGAACGTTGGGGTATTGTGAGGCTATAAATGCAAGTCCTGTCTTCTCTCTGACAGATTGGATAACAACAAGCACTCATTGCGTGAAAGATCATGGGTGAAAACCTGGCATAGCACATTAGTACTGTGGCCAGTATCCACTTTCCCTCTTATAATAGAAATGACATTAATAAAAACAAGCCCAACATTTCTAAAATATACAAGGAACCGCTGTGACAGTAGTAGAGGAAAACTTTCATTATTTACATTAAAAGGTTGGAATAGAAACAGGTCATCTGGCTAATCCAATTTTTTGTTGGAAGATTAGCGCCAGCAAAACGCAAGCTTGATTTAAATAATTCCATGAATGAATATGAATTTACAAGTAGTTTCCTCTTCCCTCAAATGCTCATAGACTGAATTGAAGGGGTCAACTGTAAGGTAGGAAGCCAGATACAATGGCAGTGATGGTAGAATGAACCGGGCAGTGAGCTGCTGTTGAAGGAGCCTGTGGAGTTGGTGGACCCACAGCGTCTGCTCGACGGCCGGTCACTGTGCAGAAAGGCTCTGGAATCATTAAGCATTGCACAAGCTACATTTTGCGCTGAAGTTTACAGATGGTCCAAGGACACCACAATGTCACTCTATTGAGATGTACTACTAGACTCTGCTCTGCTGCTCATATCCGAAATCATCCCCGTACTCGCCGACTTACAATGGCTACTGGCCCAGCAATGGCTCTAACTTAAAATTCTCATCCTTGTGTTCAAATCCTTCTAGGGCCTCGTCCATCCCTATCTCTGTTACCTCCTCCAGCCCTACAATCCTCTGAGAACTCTGCCTTCCTTCAATTCTGGCCTCTTGTGCGTTCCTGATTTCCTTCGTCCCTCCATTGGTGGCTGTGCCTTCAGCTGCCTAGGCCCTAAGCTCTGGAATTCCCTCCCTAAACCTCTCCACCTCTCTTAAGACGCTCCTTAAAACCTACCTCTTATCTGTCCTTATACGGCTCGGTGTCAATCTTTCTCTGATAATGTTCTTGTAGACAAAACATTACATGCAGCAGCATTATTACTTTTCCCCCCTTTTTCTTTCTCATTAAATCCTCTGACTTCCACCTGTCTGCAGTGGAGAGGGAAGGGCACACTACCTGCAGTACCCCTGACGGTCACCAAGATGCGCCAGAGAGCTCCCCAAGCACAACGAACCTCTCTGATTTCGACACGCCCCAGCTGGATAATATTCAGACCAGGGACTGAGCAGACCACAACTCAAACCTGTACCTGCCACAACTCTGCCCCAGTTTTCGAAAGGAAGTTTAGAGCTGCATCGGATAGTCTCAGTAGAAGACAAAGGACTTGCATTTATATAGCACCTTTCACTACCTCAGGATGTTCCCGAAGTGCTTTACAGGCAATAAAGTACTTTTGTTGAAATGTAGTCACTGTTGTAATGTAGGGAAACACGGCAAACAATTAATGCATAGTGAGATCCCACAAACAGTAATGTGATAATGACCAGATCATCTGTTTTAGCTGTTGGTTGAGGGATAAATATTGGCCACGACACTGGGGAGAACTCCCCCCTGCTCTTCTTCGAAATAGTGCCATGGGCTCTTTAATGTCCACCTGAAAGGGCAGACGGAAGCTCGATTTAACGTCTCATCTGAAAGACGGCACCTCCGACAGGGCAGCACTCCCTCAGCCTGCATTATGCGCTCGTCTCTCGAGTCACAGTATCCGGAATAGTCTTCTCTGAAAGCTGAGATCAGGCTGAACCCATGTTAGGTGGCCAGGTAACAAATCATGTCAGCAGATGTTTGATCCACTGTAACACCAGTGTCTAAAATAAATAATTAAATTAAAGAAACTGGGTTATCACCTTTTGCCAAGTTCAAAAAATGATAAGGGCAGGGCTGGGGTTGGAATTGTGGTTTGAGTTCTGATGTTTGTGGATCAAAATTCGTTGGAACTCTTAACATCTTAATTGGGCGTCTGCTCAGTGGGGAGCACTCTCACCTCTGAGTCAGAAGTTTGTGGGTTCAAATCCGCTCTAGTACTGAGGGAGATGAGTGAAGGGAAACACCGATAAATCCCATAGTAAGACAGGCTGTGAAGACAGCAAAAGAAACATGGTAAGAGAGCGGCAGATAGAAAGAGCGAAAAGCAGAGAGACAAGGACAAGGCAATATAAACAAAATGGTGCAATTTTCAATGGGGTGCAGAAACAGAGACCTGGGGATTTACATACACAAATCTTTGAAACATAGAAACATAGAAGATAGGAGCAGGAGTAGGCCATTCGGCCCTTCGAGCCTGCTCCGCCATTCAACGAGATCATGGCTGATCATCCAAACCCTAGCACCTGGTCCCTACACCGACAGCCATCCCACCCAAGCCCTATCCCCGTAACCCCGCAACCCCACGTATTTAATCCCCCTAACACTAAGGGTCAATTTTTATCATGGCCAATCAACCTAACCCGCACATCTTTGGACTGTGGGAGGAAACCGGAGCACCCGGAGGAAACCCACGCAAACACGGGGAAAATGTGCAAACTCCACACAGACAGTCACCCGAGGCCGGATTTGAACCCAGGTCCCTGGCGCTGTGAGGCAACAGTGCTAACCACTATGCCAGGACAGGACAAGTTGATAAGGCAGTTAAAAAAGCATCCTTGGCTTTATAAATAGAGGCATAGGGCAGGATTTTCATTGGGCCGTGGAGGCGGGATTGGAGGTGTGTGGGGGGTTAAAATCCCGCCTCCTCAATGAAAATCCAGCCCAAAGAGTACAAAAACAAGGGAGTTATGGTAAACCTTTATAAAACACTGGTTAGGTCCCAGCTGGAGTATTGTGACCAATTCTGGGCACCACACATTAGGAAGGATGTCAAGGCATTTGGAGAGGGTGCAGGGGAGATTTACCAGAATGGTACCGGGATGAGGGACTTCAGTTACGTGGCGAGACTAGAGGAACTGGGGTTGTTCCCGTTAGAACAGAAAAGGTTAAGGGGAGATTTAATAGAGGTGTTCAAAATTATGGGGGTTTTGATAGAGTAGTTAGGGAGAAACTGTTTCCACTGGCAGGAGGGTTGGTAACCAGAGGACGCAGATTTAATACAATTGGCAAAAAAGCCAGGGGGAGACGAGAATATTTTTATGCAGCAAGTTGTTATGATCTGGAATGCACTGCCTGAAATGGCAGTGGAAGCAGATTCAATAATAACTCTCAAAATAGAATTGGACATATACTTGAAAAGGAAAAATTTGCATGGTTATGGGGAAAGAGCAGTGGAGTGGGATGAATTGGATCGCTCTTTCAAAGAGCCGGCACAGGCACGATGGGCCAAATGGCCCCCTTCTGTGCTGTAAGATTCTATGAAGAGGGTAAGAGAGAGAGAGAGACGGGAAGAAAAATATATTAATGCTGCTTGGCCAACCACCTATGACAAATGAAGCTTGCTGTTTATAACTGGTTTTTGTTTCTAACATGGGACAGGACCTCAAGTGTGCAGCTTGTAACTGAAATTCTCATAGCTCGGGCCCCGTGTTGGGAGCTCTGCTGTTTGGAGAATGGCCTTTCTGTTCCTAAGCTTGGCTGTCAGACGCTGGGTTTTTCCTTTCCCATCAGAGCTGTCAGTCACAGACGCCACAGGAGCAGCTCCACACACAACAGAAAGAAACTCTCAGTCCCACCACCCGCCGATTGAAACAATGGTGAACTAACCGCTACCCGACAAACTGTTCTGGCGCTATTAATTGCTCGCTCATCCTTCTACTCTCCATGTCTGCTCAGTCATTGAATACAGCTCCTTGAGGCACCGATGGTCAGAATATGAGTCAGGTAACTGCCCAACAGTTTCACTGTGGCTGAGTTGGAAAATCAAACACCTTGGTGGAGGGGAGGTGGGGGCAATTTTAAGCTAACCCGCCCAGGGGTAAACTGACAGCATCAGGTCAGCCACCCGTTTTACACCTTGCCCGATTTTATCTTCTGGAGAAGGTAGAGGATAGGAAAATCCTTATTTCTGCTTGGTAGATTTACCGTCTGCCCTCTCAGGTGGACGTAAAAGATCCCACGGCACTATTTCGAAGAAGAGCAGGAGAGTTGTTCCCGGTGCCCTGGTCAATATTTATCCCTCAATCAACATCACTAAAAACAGATGATCTGGTCATTATCACATTGCTGTTTGTGGGACTTTGCTGTGCACAAATTGGCTGCCGCGTTTCCTACATTAAAACAGTGACTACACTTCAAAAGTGCGTCATTGGCTTTAAAGTGCTTCGGGACATCCTGAGGTTGGGAAAGGCGCTATATAAATGCAAGTTCTTCCTTTCCCTTTCTTTCAAAAGGTGCAGAACACATTGGCTCTGAATGATTCCAAACAGCCTGTACCAAATTGGCTGCAGCTTTGACAGCTGAAGTGGGTACAATATAAGCGCACACATGGAAGCTTCAGCTAACCTGGTATTACATGTATTATATAAGGCCTGAGGCTGAATTCAGCCGAATCTACTCATCAGAACTCCGATGCACTTTTCAGTTCAGCAAATGTGGCTCACCACTGCTCCAGAGATATTCCAGTTATGACACACACTCGTTTATTTATCAGTTACAAATGTTTCGGCATGGGAGTTATTATATTAAAAAGTACTGTACTGTTGGGAACTTGGTAGACAAAGAAAGAAAGGAAAGGAAGAAAGGAATGAAGGAAGGGACAGAAAGGAAGAGTGAAAGAAAGAATGAATGAAAGAATGAAAGAAAGGGAGACTGATAGGAAGAAAGGGAGGAGAGAGAGAGAAAGATTTGCATATATATCGTGCCCTTCACAACCTCAGGACATCCCAAAGCACTGGAATGTCAGCCTAGATTTGCTGCTCAAGTTCCTAAAGTGGAACTTGAACCCACAACCTTCTGAGAGGTGAGAGTGCTACCACTAAGCCACAGCTGATATCTTAGTGCTGTGGGTTAGCACAGTATGCGGGGGAGGATGGATTTGGTCCAACTTCTGATGTGATGAAAGTCTTTTTCCTCTGCTGGTTTTTAGAGCTTGGTGCCGAATGAGTTGGGACTGCACAGCCCTGTTGCCAGTAGGCAGCAAGTTCCTAAATGGCACAAGGTCAAAGTACAAAACTGTCCATTAATCAGCCACACTTGGCACTGGGGTGGCAACCTCGCAGATGGTTCATGGTCGATGCGGCAAATGAAGAGGGCAGGTTAGTGCAATAGGAATTCCACTGACGAGTTCTGGATACAACACGTTACTGCGGCATTGCAAAAAAAAAAAATTTGCATTTACATTTAGCCTTGCACAACCTCAGGACTTCCCAAAGCGCTTTACAGCCAATTAAGTACTTTTGAAGTGGAGTCACTGTTGTAATATAGGAAACGCAGCAGCCAATTTGCACACAGCAAGATCCCACAAACAGCTATGTGATAAGAACCAGATCATCTGTTTTTAGTGATATTGGTTAAAGGATAAATATTGGCCAGGACACAGCGGAGAACTTCCCTTCTCGTCTTCGAAATAGTGCCATGGGATCTTTTACGCCCACCTGAGACAGGATCTCGGTTTAACATCTCATCCGAAAGAAGGTTTTTAAACGGAGTGTCCCTGGAAGTGAAGGGGTCCGCACTGAAATCCCAGGGGCCTACAGGAGTCATTGGATTTCCATATTTGTTGACTTACTAGCGCATCATTTCAGTTGCTATATGCTAATGAGGGTTTCTTACAATAATGGCACCGTTTTCCTTTGGGTAGTTGGGATAAGGGGTTCCTGGGAGTGCGTCAATATTTGCAGGGGTTCCGCAGGAATGTCTCAAATTTGCAGATGTGTTCAACAGCAACTGGCATAGGAGAAGCTGTGCTCCACATAGAGACAGAGCTCTGCCGACCTGCGAATGCTTGGTCCTTAGACTTGGTGCTCAGAGTAGAAAACTATACCACTTCCCAGCGCAATCACTCACCCTGATGAGCAGGAAAAAAGACAGCATTCCTTTGATTAAAAAGAATAAATAAATCTCAATTCATCAACACTGATGTGAGATCAGCATACATTATGTACAATTAGTGTTAATAAACCAGTGTGAGAACAAAATAATTACAACAGTCATTTATTAATGGATATTATTTGGACTCCTGCACATGAAACAAAATCAGCACTGGGAGCAAATTGCCTGCCAAGTTCAGATTGGGAAGATTATGTGACAAAAGTGGGGGAGGGGGGGGGAAGCTGTCAAAACAAAAGGATGTTTTGTGAATCTTTTAAGTGTGAATAGAATCAGTCATCAGCTGATCCCTTAGTTTCACCAGATGAGGCATGGCCCAGAATCAAAGACTGAAGCGGTTGTATGCTGCTGGCTTCGCCAGTTCAATAATTCTTTCATTCGAAAGCTCTTAACAGAGAAGAAAATCGCCGTGAGTCAGAACTGATCTGATCGCAGTGCAGGTGATGTGTCTTATCCACAGTAATTAAATGACAGTGGATACAATTTTGCTGTGACAGTTTGAATCAGTGGCCATTATACACGGACGGTAGGATTGCTTTGCAGCCATTCGAGGTTTATACAAAGTCTTCTGACGCTCTGAAATTGCTGAATTACGGGCCATTACGTGTCAGCCATGTATCAGTGGGTAGCACTCTCGCATCTGAGTCAGACGGTTGTGGGTTCAAGTCCCACTCCAGAGATTTGATCACATAATCTAGACTGACACGCCACTGCAGTACTGATGGAGGGTTTCACTGTCGTAGGTGCCGTCTTTTGGATGAGACGTTTAAACCGAGGCTCCATCTGCCATCACAGGTGGACGTAAAAGATCCCACAGCACTATTTTGTAGAAGAGCAGGGGAGTTCGCCCCAATGACCTGGCCAATATTTATCCCTCAAGCAACACAACCAAAACAGATTATCTGTTCATTATCACATTGCTGCGTGTGGGAGCTTGCTGTGCGCAATTTGGCTGCCGCGTTTCCTACATTACAGCAGTGACTACATTTCAAAAGTGCTTCATTGGCTGTAAAGCGCTTTGTGACGTCCTGAGGTCATGAAAGGCGCTATATAAATGCAAGTACAGCCTTTCTTTCTTTCAAGTGCCTACCTTTTCAGAAATATTTTGAGATTCTGGAGTCATGAGGTGATAGTATCATGCAGTAGTTTTTAAAAAAGAATCTCTTATCGCAGGTGATAAAGGTGTCAGCTGGCATTGAATATTAAACGAAGTCTTCTGTAAAATCTAACAGTCAGTCTATTGGCAAACACTTTCGCACTTCAAAGCCCGGTATTATTGGAGATTCATTAGAAACGCGCAGTTTTTGTGACTCTTCGATTTATCACAGTTTTCAATGACTTAATCTGATTACTGCTTAGTGGATTCATAATTGGAATATACGAGGATATTCAGACTTCGGCAAAATTCACTCTCGGAGGTTTTCACGCCCCATTCTAAATGAAACCAGCTAAGAATTGATAGGATATTTATCTGCTTGCTTTCCATCAGATGGCTAACCAATTAATCCCAGGGGTTGGGGGTTAGGTGATGCTACAAAATAGAAAGGTTCTGTTAAATTGGTATTCCAAATTCAATCAGTCAAGTGGTGACTTTTCTGTATTTTGACTTATTTTAAAGACGATCCATCAGAAACTCATCTTGATTACTGTCGGGTGGTGGTGGGGGGTGGGGGGGCGAGCTGCTTGTACAGTTGAGTTTTACAGGACACTGTGTCTCGGTACATCTTTTCCAATATTAAATGTAAGCTGTGGGAATGTAAGGTGACTATAGCCTCTGCTTGAGACCTCTTCCCCGCGGCAAGATTGGGAGTTCACCAAGTGGGGAAATCACACCGACCGTGCAGCAGAATTGTCGCACCTCGTCATCCATTTTAAAAATCAAGTACAATGATTTATCCTTTTGTTAAATGGTTGTGCTCATCAAAAAAAGCTGGGGAATGGAAGGCTGCCAAGTCTGGTCTACATGTCTGCAGTCAGCTGTACTTGGCTTTAGCGCCACTGGCCGCGCCTCCCGCGATATTTAGCGGGGCGCTAATGGCGGCGTTAGCCTGTAGCGCTGCGCCGCCACCGATGACGTCATCGGTGTGCGCAGCGCCCCGCTACCGCCCCGATCGCGATATTTGGCTGCGCCCGCCTCTGTAACGCCGATCGCAAATCGCGCCTGGTTCACGGGGCCTACCTGTGGCGGTAGTGGCGCAAATTAAGGTGGAGGTGCAGGGCGGCCATTTTTTCAGTGGCCGCCTGCCAGCACCTCCGTCCCCGGCCTCCTGATCCCCCCCCCCGGGCAGTGCCGGCTGTGTCCCGAGGGCCCGGCACTTCTCCTCGGTGCCGGGCTCTTTTGCCGGCACTTGCGATCGGTCATCGCGCTGGTGCAGGCCCCTCCCCCTTAAGAAGGGGAGGCAGGCCTGCAGTACCGCAGCGCGCCGTGCCGCAGCGTGCCGTGCCGCAGCGTGAGGCGCTGCGGCACATTGCGCTGCGATATTCAGTTTCAGTGCCCCAAGAGGGACGCGGGGCGCTTCGAGCAGCGCCCCGCGTCCCTCTTGGGGCGCTCAAACTGAATTTCTGGAGGGCGCAACTGCTCCGTTTGCAGCGGTAATTCCGGCGCCCAGGCGAGCTTGGCGCCCCGTTTGGGGCTCCACCGAATTTCTAGGCCTCTGTTTCTTGGGCACCATACACACAATGTATTCTACTTTAGTGAGTAATGAATATTGTGTGACAGAAATCTGTGCTGTACAGCTACAGCGCATAATCCAGGCTGACACTCTAGTGCAGAGCGAGTGCTGCACTGCCGGAGGTGCCGTCTTTCAGATGAGACGTTAAACCGAGATCCCATTTGCCCTCTCAGGTGGACGTAAAAGATCCCATGGCACTATTTTGAAGGAGACCAAGGGAGTTCTCCCTGGTATCCTGGCCAATATTTATCCCTCAACCAACATCACAAAAAACATATTATCTGGTTATTATTTCATTGCTGGTTGTGGGACCTTGTTGTGCAAATTAGCTGCCGCGTTTTCTACATTACGCCAATAACTACACTTCAAAAGTACTTCATTGGCTGTAAAGCGCTTTGGGATATCCTGAGACTCTCCACCGCCTTCTCAAGGGCAATTAGGGAAGGGCAATAAATGCTGGCCTTGCCAGCGACGCCCACATCCCATAAACTAATAAAAAAATTGTAAAAGACGCTATATAAATGCAAGTCTTTCTTTTCTTTTTACACCCTGGGCTGCTGAGTATTAGCAAGGTGATAACCAAGGCGTTCTCTCTATTTTTATCCAAGGCACTGTGATGAAATATTGTAATAGTGACAGGAATGCAGTTAGAGAGCGTGTGTTGTGTGTCTGTACCAGACTCCCTTACGCCAACTGAAGGGGACCTAATGAGCCCCTGCTCCACATTCGCAGCCATGGCACTTTACAGAATGCCAGCTTATTCCAAGTGGTAGGATGTTGAGTTGTGCCAATGATGCTTTGCACAGTTGGCTTTCCCTGTCTCCTGGGGAGTCAGGGGAGCGGCCGTGTTGTGGGTGATAGAAAGAGAGGGCCCCAAAGGAAAGGGTGGTATTCTGTTAATCTGCCAAAGCCATGATATATTAGTTTTAGAGTAAAGGAAAAGTTTCTCAGAGAGGGTCCAATGCAATTTTCTTAACTTTCCAAATTCATGATATCATGGCATTATAATGGGGATGTGTATCTGTTATGTGTGTATGTTGGTGTGTCAGGCAGTTCAGGTTGTGTGTCTGGGTTCGGATGTGTGTTGTGTGCTTGGGTGTGGGTGTGTGGGTGTTGTGTGCCTGGATGTGAGTGTGTGTCTATGCATGTGTGTCTGAGTGTGTATGTCTGGGTGTGTGTGTCTGGGTATGTGTGTCTGTGGGTGGGTATGTGTCTGTGGGTCGGTGTCTGGGGGTGTGTGTGTGTCTGTGTTGTGTATCTGGGTGTGAGTGTGTGTCTGGGTTGCATGTATGTTCTGTGTCTGGTTATGCTTGTGTGTCTGTGCGAGTGTCTGGGTGTCTGTCTGTGCGTGTGTGTCTGGGAGTGTGTCTATGCATGTGTGTCTGGGAGTGTGTCTGTGGGTGGGTGTCTGAGTGTGAGTGTGTGTCTGGGTTGTGTGTATGTTGTGTGTCTGGGAGTGTGTCTGTGCGTGTGTGTCTGGGTATGTGTGTGTGTTGTGTGTCTCTGCGTGTGTGTCTGTGTGTGTGTGTCTGGGTATGTGTGTGCCTGAGGGTGTGTGTGTCTAGGTGTGTTCATTGTCTTTCAGAGTTTACGGCATATCACAGAATACTTCAAAGTGGAGAGGCTCCAATGGATTTCTCTGTATTTCTCTGCTCGTGGTCTATTAGCGACATCATGGCTAGTAGGCAATTGTATTTCATTGTCATTCCAAGTGTGAAGAGCTAAACTATTACCCGACTTACTAACAGTTGAACGGGATGTGCTGCACGGTAGCAGTGGCTGAGTGCGTTACCTGAATAACCTGTAAGTTATGTTTAAATTACACAAACATTTCCACACAAATTAATTACAGATGACATGGTGGTAATTTGATCCCAGCATGTTCTTTTGTACGTGCAAACATACATTAATAATAAGTACTGCCCATTCGAGCCCTCGTATATTAGATGACATGGAAACACGAGCTAAATGTTGCTGCTTCTGCTCCTGTAATGACTCAATTGAGGCAGGCTATCATTACTGCAGTTCACAAATGGACAGGTTCCTCTCCACCTCACTGAACACTATCGGCAGGAGTCGACAGTAAACCATCTGACCCTCTGTGCAAACCGCACTCACGATGAAAATACAAGCCTCGCGACCTACCAAAGTAAAAAGTATTGATGTAATACAAAAGCCGACACATCACACGGGCTACCTTTGTAAATAACGAAAACAAAGTGAGCTATTTGCCAAAAGATAAATGTAATGTTTGACCATCGAGTGCACTGAGAGAAACTGCAAAGCTGGGAAATACAATGAGCAAATACGACTCTGATAATCTAATTGCCCATTTGATTTTTTCTTTCCCCTCACAGCGATTATCCTTTATTTGCCCTCAGTGTAATTTAATGATTATACATTTCCAATTCAAGCTAGGAACCCATTACGTAGCCTTAGTGTTATATGCTTGGCCAATATACCTTCATTTGCGAAAAATAAAATAGGATTACCACTGTATTTAAATTACATTTTGCTTTGTTACCCAGATCCAGTGAGTAGGTGACCCAGGTTAGTCCCAGGTTGCCTTCCCAGTCTGTGCTGAGCTGGCTGATCTCAGCTGACGTGGCAATTGCCCTCAATGACCATGGGTAAGGCAGGCAAGGGTTCTTGGAGCTGATTGCTTCACCTGTTGGAAGAGGGTGAAAGAGCGTGCGAGTGCACAAATGTGCGTGCGTGTGCACGTGTGTGTGTGTGTGTACACGCGTCTGTGTAAGTGTGTGCGTATACATGTGTACCTGCACACGTGTGTGTGCGCATGTGTGGATGTGTGCGAGCACATGCTGTGCGTACGTTTGTGCGCGCCTGCACATGCGTGTGTGTAAGCGCTGTGTGTGCCTGTACATACAGAGACGGATGTTGGTTTGGGAGAGAACAGGATTGCACTTGGCTGCAAAGCCTCCCGCAGTCAGTTAGCCTGCTGACATTCAGTGTCAAGGTGAACACGTGACCACTGGGTGAGGTACTGGAGGTCAACCAGTGCCTGTACACCAGCCAGAAGTCGTGAAACTTGCCCAATGCTGGGTTTACAAATCAAACCCAACTACTGCCTGGTTTTCCATTTGCTCCAAAATCTCTGCTCTCTGGTTCTGGCCCCTCCTTCCTTTGTGGGAACAAAATCACAGGTGGACAACATTACCCCACAAAATACACAATAGCCTGGAAATTACAGCCACCAATATTAGCCAACCAACACTTAGTGCATTGCTAAGTAGGATGTTCCTTTACCTGCCATTTTTGCAATGGGTAAGAATGGGTTAGAACATTTACTCATTAATATGGCCAGCAGTAATCTCTACTGTAAGGAATCATTTTGGGAATGCTCTGGAGAATATGGCCACCATGCTGAAAAATATTCTTTTGCATGGGCGAAGGAGAGGAATTTAAGTATATTAAGCTACTGCACACCCTAACCCTAACCCCATCGTCCGATCATTGGGTTTGATAATAACAATGAACTCACCCACAGAATTAACTAGGAATCTAATTTTCCTTCCTGTTTCTGAAGCAGAACCTAATTATGGAGGAATATTACAAGCAGCAAGGGTAGTTCATTATCCACTGTGTAAACTTCTAGCCCTACAGTAAGACTAATTAAAATTCAAAAACCCCATCTCCTCAGCAGAATATAATGAAGGTTGTCAAAGCTGCCTTCACTGAAAATTATTACACTGCCCGTCTCTCCCTCCCCTTCCCCCTCCGACACACACAAAAATGTAAAACATACAAGATAAGGTTTCAAATGCAGAAATACTCAAAATGCAGCATTGCAAATACTCTGCTCTTAAGCTTCCAATCACCTGAGCAAAAATCAGAGCTGGATCACAAACTACTTAATATGATAATTACCTCTGAAACCAGACTTATAAAACTTGTCAGATTCACTTTACTCATTCCACCCACTACCTTCATCGATAATATTGATTTTTTTTTCTCTTTCTCAATTACATGAGCTAATGCCATTGGAGACCTCAATATACCAAACTCTAATTTTTAAACCTTCTTTTCCTCTGGCTTTGGATTTATTCGAGGAGCTCTGGTTGATTCAGGCTTATTTCTCCCTCAATGTTACATCACTTAAAAAACGAACAGGGATTTCACAGAAGAACAAATGATTATGGCAAATCATTTCAGGTGTCAGGAAACCTGGAGAAAGGGAAGGCAATCAAAATCGATCTGGTGCTTATTTTCCCTGATCAGCCCTAAGGAAGCTTGTCAATGAAAAACACATCCTTTGGTTGGATGATGTGGGTCAGTTCCAGGCTTACTGGTTGACAGTGATGTAAGGATTTGTACCCCATTGAGGAGAAAACCTGGCCCTCTCGGGTAGACATCTCAAGTCAGAATGGCACTGACATTAGCTGTGGCCCTAAGCATCGACGGTTTGGCTTTTTCAGCTGCAAGTAAGAAAGACTTGGATTTATATAGCACTTTTTATGACCTCAGGAAGTCCCAAAGCACTTTACAGCCAATTAAGTATATTTGAAGTGTAGTCACTGTTGTAATGTAGGAAACGTGGCAGGCAAATTTGCGCACAGCAAGCACCCACAAACAGCAATAAAATAATCTTTTTTTTTAGTGTTGTAGGGATAAATATTGGCCAGGACACCAGGGGGAACACCCCTGCTCTTCTTCAAAATAGTGCCGTGGGATCTTTTACGTCCACCTAAGGGACCTTGGTTTAACATCTCATCCAAAAGTGCAGCATTCCCTCAGTACTGCACTGGGAGTGTCAGTTTAGATTATATGCTCGGTCCTGGAGTGGGACTTGAACCCACAACCATATGACTCCGAGGCAAAGACTGGCACCAGTGAGCCAGGGCTAACATGTGCAACCTCTGAAGAGGGAATATTAAATACTCAAATGTCACATCTACTGTGTTTAACTGCAATGTAAATATTAACCGTACATGGCATTTGTTTTTTGCTTAACATCCAGAGTCTCGCTGGCCTATATTTCTCGTCTCAGTTAGAACACTCAGTTTTATACGAGTCAGAGAAATACTTTTCAAATATTGATCAGGACAATGCAAATTTAAATATGTGTCGGTTAAGCCCAAATAGAGCTGCCAATCCAACATATAACAACAATGCATTTATGTAGTGCCTTTAATATAGTAAAAAAAATTCCAAGGCGCTTCACAGAGGTGTAATCAGACATAAATTCAGAAAAAACTCCCATGCTTGTCTTCAAATGGAATAGTTTGGTACCCCCTTTGGGTATATGGCTCAGACAATAACGCCATGTAATGTACCAAAACAAGCTGGTCCATTCCTGCGAATGAATCTTGTTTTTAACACCATATATACCGTGATAGAAAGGAAGAACCCAATATCATGACACATCATGACAAAAAGCCTTCCTTAATGTTGCCTGATGCATGCAACGATTTTATTTTTGGTCGTAGGTTGCACTGTCTGACCTATTAAATGGTAAGCTCTCAAATGTACATCCCTTGTAGAGTTGGTTCAGTAACTCCTTGACCCTAGTTCTCCTCATAACATTAATCCCTTTAGAAACAAAATTTGTTAGAATATAGAGATGATTAAGAGGATGTTAATAGTGCAGTATCATTCTTTAAGGGGACAATATTTGATCAGAAAAAAATTCTGTTTGATCCCTGGCCACGCTACCTAGCTTCTGGGCAGGTTAAAACACACTCCATGCCATGGGGTGTGAGAGGTCACCTTCAGGAGTAGTCTAAGACACTGAATCAAAAAAAAATATTTATAGTGAAACATAAAAAATGAAATAGCTAATAAAAAAGTAGAATATATTCTAACAACAACTTGTATTTATATAGCACCTTTAACGTAGTAAAATGTCCCAAGGCACTTCACTGGAGTGTAAATCAGACAATAATGGACACCAAGCCAAAGAAAGAGATATTAGGACTGGTGACCAAATGCTTGGTCAAAGAGATAGGTTTTAAGCAATGTCTTAAAGGAGGAGATAGTGGTAGAGAGGCAAAGAAGTTTGGGGACGGAATTCCAGAGCTTAGGGCCTAGACAGCTGAAGGGATGGCCGCCAATGGTGGGGCAAAGGGAGGGGGCAATGCGCAAGAGACCAGAGTTGGAGGAATGCAGAGTTCTCAGAGGGTTGTAGGGCTGGAGGAGGTTACAGAGATGGGGAGGGGCAAGGCCATGGAGGGATTTGAACACAAGGATAGACTGATCTCAGCGCTAGTTGTTTGAAGATGCACTCATCTTAATCAAATCAATAGATTTTTACACGTAACTACAGTAGTTAAAACCACTATCTGATTGAATATTGCAAATCCCAACTGTAAGCTTTCCCATCGTTTGGTAGTGTACGACAGGGCTTGAAATCTGAGCTACAAATCAAGATTCTATCATACCGCTATGGCACTACATGGAGGCACAAGGTTATCTTGTACTGGTCACTGGAGGAAATAAAAGAGGCAGTCTTGACATTAAACTTCAGAGGGAAAGGAGGCCAAGTGTCTGAAGGTGAAAGCATTTCTGCTCAGAGGATTTTATATCCTTGCCTAAGGAATTACACTTGACCCGATGTTTTGTACAACCCTGCACCAATGCTGGCTAGATGATTACATAATTCCTTTGGCTGGCCAGGCTTAGTTCATCCTGATGCTTTCAATTTGGAAAGGAAGTGATCACTGAAGGTGAGGTTGAAGCAATGCACTTTGGTGCCACATTTATCCTTTAATCGGCTGAATGTATTTAGCCGCAGAATCAGGGCTTTTTACGCTGCTCTGAAATTGACCCATTAGGAAGAAATTTTGCAACTGGCAACAGTTCTCAAGGGGTCACATTTGAAGAACAAAAAGAAAGGAGGGAGAAGTCAAGCAGTGCGAAGGTTCATTGCACTCTAACTACTTGATGTACAAGTCACAGCAACAAGCATTTTACAAACTTGTAACGAATAACAAAGGGAGAGAAAAAGATTTATATAGTGTAAAGGCACACCAGAGAGTGACTTTCTCCAGGGGAATAAATGCCATCTTAGTGTTCAACTATTTAAGTCAACAGGGGGGTTGTACGTGCTCCTTCATTTTCTACACAAGGTTAACTAACTGATTCTGCAGGACATTTATTCCAGTGCACCTAAATCAAAAACAGCATTAAATCAGAGGGAGAGATTTTGCATAATAGCAAAACACTACACTATTATTATTAAATTTCATTTGCCATTGATCTGACCATTCACGTAACTTGTCCAATTCATCAGCATTCCGAAGGGACCACTCCCTCCGCGACACCCTGGTCTACTCCTCAATCACCCCCCCCCCCGCCCTTCCCACGGCACCTTCCCTTGCAAGTGCAGGAGATGCAACAACTGCCCTTGCACCTCCTCCCTGGCCACAGTCCAGGGCCCCAAACACTCCTTCCAGGGGAAACAGCGATTTACTTGTACTTCTTGCAATTTAGTATACTGTATTCGCTGCTCACAATGCAGTCTCCTCTACATTGGGGAGACCAAACGCAGATTGGGTGATCGCATTGTGGAACACCTCCGTTCAGTCTTTAAGCGTGACCCCGAGCTTCCGGTCGCCTGCCACTTTAATTCTCTGCTCCATTCCCACTCTGACTTCTCAGTCTTCGGCCTCCTCTACTGTTCCAATGAAGCTCAACATAAGCTCGAGGAACAGCACAAGGAACAGCACCTTATCTTTCGATTAGGCACTTTACAGCCTTCTGGGCTCAACATCGAGTTCAACAATTTCAGACCATAACCTCTGCCCCTATTTTTTCAAATGGCAGCTGTTGATGATTCTGCTAAACCCATCTTTTGCTTCTTTATCTCTCCCATTACCATCTCCTTTTGCTTTGTACTATCATACCGTCTGTCATTTAATCTCTCCTGCCTTCCACCCTATCACAGACCTTCCCTTTTGTTCTTTCCTCCCCTCCCTCCTTTCCCTGCCCCTGCACTTGCTTAAAATCTGTTACATTTCTTAACTTTTCCCAGTTGTGATGAAAGGTCATTGACCTGAAACATTAACTCTGTTTCTCTCTCCACAGATGCTGCCTGACCTGCTGAGTATTTGCAGCATTTTCTGTTTTGTATTTTAGATTTCCAGGATCCGCAGTATTTTGCTTTTGATATGGTGATGGGGTAAGATGAAGAAGGATGGGAGAAGGCTCGTCTGGAGCATAAACACCGGAATAGACCTGTTGGGCAAAATGGCCTGTTTCTGTGCTGTAAATACTGCAGCTGGCCTTTGTTTTCTTTCACAGAAACTCCTTTCCCTTTTCCAAAATCAGAAGTGCCATCACAATATCCATAGGAAATCTGCTTCTGAGCAATTTGCACCCTGCAGCTGCCACCAAGATAACTGGGGGAAAGGTTCTGGGGACAAACAGTTCTGCAGTGAAAAAATCAGCACTTGGCACCAGCAGGAATTGATCCAACAAGGACCATGCAGCGGGTGATATCCAAAAAAAAAACCACCCAAACTTTGGATCCAATACTAAACAGTCAAATGCACCTTTAAGAAACACACTCACAGAGGCTAAAGCAGCAGAGGCCATTTTATATGGGCCAGACAGCACCAAGGCAGCAGGTGAAAGGCATCTGTTGCATGGGGCAAATTTACACAAATTAGGTGTTGGAATCAGCCTCCTGTACACTCACTGCGAGCCTCCAAAAACTCTGCCATGTCGACTTCGGTGCCCTATCAATTGAGCACTCGGCCAATTCAGCAAGGCACGCTCCTGTGGCGCATGGGCGTGCACACGGAGCACACTGTCGCTAAATTGAGCCTTTGAGCTCAACCTGAAAGAGAGACTGATCAATAGTTGGCATTGATTAACTGGTCCCAATACTTTAACCTTGAATTCTGCTTCATAAGGGATCATCACCAGAAGAAGCCTTTCCCATACACTCTATCCTCGTGACATCAGAAATATGGAAAAAAATCAATAGCAATTACATGCTACAGACACTGTTCTGAGATATGTTATCAACACGTTTCCATATGAGTTACAATTTCATCAGCTCCTTCAGATGACCTGGAGCCCGAGGTCCAAGATATCTGGTTGTTTCTTAACTCAGCTATTACTTTTTTTTTTAAAGTCAGCTATTGCTTTATTATCCCATTACATGGCTGTCCAGATCCATATTCTGTAGCGACCTAATCCTTTATTAGAAGGGATTACAACACTGCCACACAAACAGGAGCAACTGTCACATGCACGATAAGACCGAAACTAATCCTAGCCGCTTCCTTCCAGTCCAAGGACCTAGGTCACAAGTACAACCGCACCCAGGGATTGAACACAAGTACAACCGCACCTAGGGATTGAACACAAGTAAAACCGCACCTAGAGACTGGTCACAAGTACAACCGCACCTAGGGATTGAACACAAGTAAAACCGCACCTAGAGACTGGTCACAAGTACAACCGCACCTAGGGATTGAACACAAGTACAACCGCACCTAGGGATTGAACACAAGTACAACCGCACCTAGGGATTGAACACAAGTACAACCGCACCTAGGGATTGAACACAAGTAAAACCGCACCTAGGGATTGAACACAAGTAAAACCGCACCTAGGGATTGAACACAAGTACAACCGCACCTAGGGATTGAACACAAGTACAACCGCACCTAGGGATTGAACACAAGTACAACCGCACCTAGGGATTGAACACAAGTACAACCGCACCTAGGGATTGAACACAAGTACAACCGCACCTAGGGATTGAACACAAGTACAACCGCACCTAGGGATTGAACACAAGTACAACCGCACCTAGGGATTGAACACAAGTACAACCGCACCTAGGGATTGAACACAAGTACAACCGCACCTAGGGATTGAACACAAGTACAACCGCACCTAGGGATTGAACACAAGTACAACCGCACCTAGGGATTGAACACAAGTAAAACCGCACCTAGGGATTGAACACAAGTAAAACCGCACTTAGGGATTGAACACAAGTAAAACCGCACCTAGGGATTGAACACAAGTAAAACCGCACTTAGGGACTGAACACAAGTAAAACCGCACCTAGGGATTGAACACAAGTACAACCGCGCCTAGGGATTGAACACAAGTAAAACCGCACCTAGAGACTGGTCACAAGTACAACCGCACCTAGGGATTGAACACAAGTACAACTGCACCTAGGGATTGGTCACAACATGTACAACTGCACCTAGAGACTCATCACAACAAGAACAACCACACCTAGAGACTAGTCACACCAAGAATAACCACACCTAGAGACTAGTCACAACAACAAAAGCCACACCCAGAGACTAGTCACAACAACAACATCAACACCTAGAGACTCATCACAACACGAACAACCACACCTAGAGACTCATCACAACAAGTACAACCACACCTAGAGACTAGTCACAGCAAGAACAACCACACCTAGAGACTAGTCACAACAACAAAAGCCACACCCAGAGACTAGTCACAACAACAACATCAACACCTAGAGACTCATCACAACACGAACAACCACACCTAGAGACTCATCACAAGAACAATCACACCGAGAGACTCATCACAGCAAGAACAACCACACCTAAAGACTCATCACAACAAGAACAACCACACCTAGAGACTGGTCACAACAAGTACAACCACACCTAGAGACTGGTCACAACAAGTACAACCACACCTAGAGACTGGTCACAACAAGAACAACCACACCTAGAGGCACATCATAACAAGAACATCCACACCTAGTGTTATGTCCGTGAATAATTGAGACACGGACAGCAGGAGTGAACAAAATAAGTCTTTACTGGTGGAAGTCCATAGTGAAACTAAAAACACAGAGGCTCACTAGCACCTTTTATACAGGGGTGGTCACTGCCGGTACTGCAGTCTGAGACCAGTTATTCTCTTAAAGGTACATACACAACAATTCCTCCCCTTTTAGATAAACAGTACATAACATTCATTTAACAACTCAATGATAACTAATTACAATCACAATTACTGTTGCTAGATACATTGGTTAAGTTTAAGCAATTATAAGTTCACTCTTTGAGGAGGCTTCCTGATTCTGTCTGGATAACGCCTCTTTGGGGTATCAGGTTCTTCTGGCAATGTTGAGTCGGGATCAATGTCGTTGTTTGGTTCATCTGCTTCCAATATTACCGGTTCTGCGGTAGCTGCAATTGGAACGTCGATTTCATTACCAGGTGTATCAGATCGTGGTGTGGAGTTGACGTTTTCCAGTGACTCTAGAATCTGGTCAGCATGGCGTCTTACAATGCTCTCCCCAACGTCCACGGTATACATGAGAGGTCCTTGTCGTGTACAAATCATTCCTGGCTGCCATTTCTCAGTGCGGTAGTCCCGGGCCAAAACTGGTTGACCTATCTTAAAACTCCTGGTCGGCCTTTCATTCATATTCTGAAACTGCCTGTTCTCCACATCTCTTCGGACGTTTGGCTTAACCAAATCCAAGCGGCATCGTAGTCTTCGATTGAAGAACATCATGGCTGGAGTTTGGTTGGTAACAGCATGTGTCGCATTCTGGTAGGCAAACAAGAAGTTGTCCACCTTGTGTTGTAGGGGTATATCTTCATTACACATTGCCTTGATAGCCTTCTTGAATGTTTGGACAAACCTCTCAGCCAATCCATTAGTGGCTGGA
Source organism: Somniosus microcephalus (assembly GCF_052327205.1). NCBI lineage: Eukaryota > Metazoa > Chordata > Chondrichthyes > Squaliformes > Somniosidae > Somniosus > Somniosus microcephalus. The sequence goes on along the minus strand of NC_140991.1, from coordinate 279,308,285 downwards.
TGATATGGGGCAGATGTGTAATGCTTAACACCATTGTTCTTTAAGAACCTCCGGAACTCTTCAGACACAAACTGTGGTCCATTGTCAGAGCAAATCTGTTCAGGCAGCCCATTCCTGGAGAATATGGTTCGTAAAACTGTGATAGTTTTTTCCGTGGTGGTTGAGGACATTTTTATTACCTCTGGCCACTTTGAATGTGCATCCACCGCAATTAAAAACATCGAGTCCATGAAGGGACCAGCAAAATCAATGTGCACTCTTTGCCATGGAGATGAGGGCCACTCCCATGGATGCAGAGGAGCTTGTGGTGGGGCGTTTTGGACCTTCTGGCATCCTGCACAGCTCTTGGTCATCTCTTCGATTTCTCTATCGATTCCCGGCCACCACACAAACGCTCTGGCTAAGCTCTTCATTTTTACCCCACCCAGATGACCCTCATGAAGCTCATTGAGCACTCTATCCGTCAACTTAGGTGGAATTACTACTCTGGATCCACACATCAAGGTTCCTCTGCACACTGACAGCTGTTCTCTTCTCGGCGAGAATGCTGGCAGCAGTGGTTCGCCATGTGCTGGCCATCCCTTCACCGTTAAATCATAGACCCGTGATAGTGTCGGGTCATTCCGTGTTTCCTTTTCTATGTTTGCATTCGTCACAGGGAGACATTCGACGATGGTCGAGTGGAATAACTACATTGGATCCACTGCAAGGTCTTCTTCTTCCACCGTCGGCAACGGTAGACGTGACAATCCATCAGCATTTCCATGCTGTTTAGTTCCTTTGTACTCGATGTCATATTGGTGTGCCCCTAGGAAAAGGGACCATCTCTGCAGCCGTTGTGCTGTCATTATCGGTACGCCCTTCTGAGGGTTGAAAATGGAGACAAGAGATTGATGATCGGTTAGTAGAGTAAATTTTTGACCGTGCAGGTAGTGATTGAACTTCTTCACCCCCCACACTAGGCTGAGGGCCTCTCTGTCAATCTGGGCGTAGTTACGCTCGGCAGAAGTTAACGAGCGTGACGCAAAAGCTATCGGCCTCTCTAAACCATCAAGGAATTTATGTGACAGTACTGCCCCAATGCCGTAGGGAGACGCATCACACGCCAGCCTGATTGGCAGTGCTGGGTTGTAGTGAGCCAATACTTCCCTTGAAGTGATTAAGTCCTTACTCTTCTGAAAAGCACGCTTACAATCATCGCTCCATTTCCATGCTACCCCCGTTCGTAGCAGGGCGTTCAGCGGGTGCAGAATTGTCGACAAATTCGGCAAAACTTATGATAGTAATTCACCAATCCGAGGAATTACCTCAGTTGCGACACATTTTCAGGCGCTGGGGCCTTAACAACCGCTTCAATTTTGTCAGGGGACTTATGTAACCCCTCTTCATCAATCACGTGGCCACAATACGATATCTGTTTCTTTAAAAATTCGCACTTGGGGCGGTTGGCTCGTAGCCCATGTTCCCGTAGTCTAGTGAGCACCTGTTCTAGGTTGTTAAGGTGTTCGCTGTCATCTTCACCTGTTACAAGGATGTCGTCCAAGTAACACCGAGTCCCCGGAATCCCTTGCAGAACTTGTTCCATCGCTCTTTGCCATATCGCCGGAGCCGATGCTACTCCGAATACCAATCGATGATACTGGTAAAGACCTTTGTGAGTGTTTATCGTGAGATACTTCCTAGAGGACTCCTTGATATACCTATCAATTCATCCAATGAAAAGCGACGAGTTAAGAAAGTAACTATAGGTTTTTATTGGCTAAATAACAGAGCCCACCCTCGTGGGTGATCGGATCCAACAAGGAGGAATACCAGCCAGTCGACCACCTTTATACCTGGGCAGGTAGGTGGAGCCATGGGCGGAGTCAGCAGTGGTCAGCCCAGGTATAACAGTGTGACAAGAGGCGACCTCATATAGTGATACAACAGTGTGAACAGTGATAACCATAGAGTAACGATATAACAGTGATAACTATAGTGTAACGATAGTGAATGATAAAAGTGGTTTACCACATTCACCCCTTGTTTAGATTTGAGTCCGGCGGGGTGAAGTGTACTACCAGTTCTGGTATGTCAGTCTGTCCGGAGGCCTCGTAAGCCTTTCTGATCGTCGCAGCGGCGGTGTTGCATTATCCGGTGTTAATGCTGGTGTCTGCGTGGTCGGCAAAGGCTCGTGGGGTTCCGGCATGCCGTCTACCTGGGCTGGAATTGGGGGGGTGGTGGGGGGGGGTGAAGGTGGTGTCTCCGGAGTGCCCGAGGGTGCGAGGTCTCGTAAGGAGACTGTGTCCTCCCGCCCGTCTGGGTATGCCACATAGGCGTACTGGGGGTTGGTGTGCAGGAGGTCCACCCTCTCGACCAGGGGGTCCGTTTTATGGGCCCTCACGTGCTTTCGCAGCAAGACTGGCCCCGGAGAGGTCAGCCAGGTTGGTAGAGTGGTTCCCGTAGTCGACTTCCTGGGGAAAACAAACATTCGTTCATGGGGGGGTGGCGTTAATGGCAGTGCAAAGTAGTGACCGGATGGAATGCAGCGCTGCCGGGAGGACTTCCTGCCAGCGGGAGGTTGGGAGGCCCTTAGACTTTAAGGCTAAGAGGACGGCCTTCCATACCGTCGCGTTCTCTCTTTCCACCTGGCCGTTCCCTCGGGGGTTGTAGCTGGTGGTCCTGCTTGCGGCAATACCTCTCGCTAGTAGGAACTGACGGAGTTCCTCGCTCATGAAGGAGGAGCCCCGGTCACTATGTATATAGTTTGGGAACCCGAACAAGGCGAAGAGGTCGTTCAGGCATTTAATGACCGTGGTACTGGTCATGTCTGGGCAAAAGGAAACGGGAGTACTCATCAACAATGTTGAGGAAGTACACATTACGGTCAGAGGACGGGAGGGGCCCCTTAAAGTCGATGCTCAGGCGCTCGAAGGGGCGGGTGGCCTTGATCAGGCTTGCTCTGTCCGGCCTAAAGAAGTGCGGTTTGCACTCGGCACAGGTCTGGCAGTTCCTGGTCATGGTCCTGACCTCCTCGATGGAGTAGGGCAGGTTGCGGGCCTTAATGAAGTGGTAAAGTCTGGTGACCCCGGGGTGGCAGAGGTCGTTGTGGAGGGTCTGAAGTCTATCACTTTGCGCGCTGGCGCATGTAATTCGTGACAGAGCATCAGGGGGTTCGTTCAGCTTACCTGGCCGGTACAAGATATCATAATCATAGGTGGAGAGCTCGATTCTCCACCTCAAGATCTTGTCATTCTTGATTTTGCCCCTCAGCTTGTTATTAAACATAAAAGCGACCGAACGCTGGTCGGTGAGGAGGGTAAATCGTTTGCCTGCCAGGTAATGCCTCCAGCGTCGTACCGCCTCCACAATCGCCTGGGCCTCCTTCTCGACCGACGAGTGTCGGATCTCAGGGCCCTGTAGGGTCCTTGAGAAGAAGGCCACTGGTCTCCCCTCCTGGTTAAGGGTAGCAGCTAGGGCGAAGTCGGATGCATCGCTCTCCACTTGGAAGGGGATGGACTCATCCACTGCGTGCATTGTGGCCTTGGCAATGTCTCCCTTAATGAGGGAGAAGGCTGCGCACGCTTCCTCCGTAAGGGGGAAGGATGTGGACTTCATGAGGGGTCTGGCTTTGTCTGCATAATTGGGCACCCATTGGGCATAGTAGGCGAAGAGCCCCAGGGTTCTCTTCAGAGCCTTTGGACAGTGGGGGAGGGGTAGCTCCATGAGGGGACGCATTCTTTCGGGGTCGGGGCCAATGACTCCGTTCTCTACTACGCAGCCGAGGATGGCAAGACGCGAGGTGTTAAACACACATTTCTCCTTATTGTAGGTGAGGTTCAGCCGTTGGGCCGTACGGAGGAATCTCTCCAGATTAACGTCATGGTCCTGCCGGTCGCGCCCGCAGATGGTGACGTTATCTAGGTAGGGGAACGTGGCGTGCAGCCCGTTCTGGTCAACCATCCGGTCCATCTCCCTTTGGAAGACCGAAACCCCGTTGGTGACGCCGAAGGGAACCCTAAGGAAGTGGTAGAGGCGGCCATTCGCCTCGAAGGCGGTATACTGGCGGTCCTCAGGGCGGATAGGGAGTTGGTGGTAGGCCAACTTAAGGTCGATGGTAGAGAATACTCGGTATTGTGCGATCTGATTGACCATATCAGATATGCGGGGAAGGGGGTATGCGTCCAGCTGGGTGTACCTGTTTATGGTCTGGCTGTAGTCGATGACCAGGCGGTTTTTATTGCCGGTCTTAACGACCACGACCTGGGCACGCCAGGGGCTGGTGCTCCCTTCGATGATGCCCTCCTTCAGGAGACGCTGCACCTCAGAGCTAATGAAAGCTCTGTCCCCGGCGCTGTACCGCCTGCTCTTGGTAGCGACGGGTTTGCAGTCGGGGGTGAGGTTAGCGAACAGGGAAGGTGGCGGGACCTTGAGGGTGGATAGGCCGCAGGTGTTACGCGGTGGGCAGTTTAAAATCTGCTGGTTGTCGACTGTGAGTGGGGGGAGGGGTCCGCCGTATGCTAGCGTGACGCTTTGGAGGTGGGATTGGAAGTCTAGCCCTAGTAGGACGGCAGCGCATAGCTGGGGCAGGACAAGGAGTTTAAAATTTTTATACTCCGTACCCTTAACCGACAGGGTCACAACACAGTAGCCGCTGATGTCTGTGGCGTGGGACCTTGATGCCATCGAGATCCGGTTGCGCGTTGGCTGGACAGGGAGGGAGTAGTGGCTCACCGTGTCTGGGTGGATGAAACTCTCCGTGCTTCCGCTGTCGAACAGGCAGGTCGTGGCGTGGCCGTTTACTTTGATGTCCATCATGGACTTGGACAGGTGATGCGGGCGGGCTTGGTCCAGTGTGACGGAGGCTAGTGTATAGCTGAGCGAGTTGCTGTAGTCTGCGGGTGAGGCGGTAGTCGGGTCTAAAGGCACGGTGGCGGTCGAGCGTGGTGGGTAAAATGGCGTCTCCTACGAGGTTGGACAAAATGACGGAGAAGATGGCTGTCCCCGTAACTCACATGAGGCACTGCTGGTGTCGGTTGCCTGGATCAAAGATGGCCGCCCCCATGACTCACATGTGGGGATGCTGGCCTCTGTTGCCTTGATGGAAGATGGCCGCCCCCACAGCTCGCATGAGGCACTGCTGGCCTCTGTTGATCCCCCTCTGCAGGCCTTTGCGAAGTGGCCTTTCTTCAAGCAGGTCGCGTTTTTGGCAGGGCAGCGCGACCTCGGGTGTTTCGCCTGGCCGCAGAAGAAGCAGCCGGCGGCCCGATCGCGGGGGTCCGATGTCGGAGCCGGTACCGGGGGTGGCGGACTCGATCGGGTCTGGGATGCCGACGCTGAGGTAGGTCCCAGGGGGGTTGCTGCGGGGGGTATTGCAGTCGGGGTCGGTCCCATGTCCCAGGATCACGAGTTACAGTATCTTGAGTATGCCTCGAGGTCCCGATGGGCCACTTCTAGAGAGCGAGCGAGGGCTGCAGCTTTGTCCAGGTCGAGGTCCTTTGCTTCCAGTAGTCTTTGCCGTGAGTAGTCGGACCGCAGGCCTTTCACGAAGGCATCGCGGACATTGTCTTCAGTATTTTCTGCCGCCGTTACCGCTTTAAAGTTACAGTCTCTGCCGAGTGCTTGTAGCACCCGTAAAAATTCATCCACGGGCTCTCCTGGCTGTTGCGGGCGGGATCTTAGGAGGTGTCTGGCATACATGGAATTTACCGGGCTCTGGTACTGTCTTTTCAGCCGGTTGATGGCGTCCTCGTATGTTTTAAGGTCCCGGATGAGTGCGAATACTTTAGGGCTCACTTGGGCGGTCAGAACTCTTAGCTTGGATCTCTGAGGCACGCCGGATTCTCCCAGGTAGGACTCGAAACAGCTCAGCCAGTGTTCGAAGTCGAGGGCTGAGTTTGCAGCCTGTGGGTTTAGATCCAGGTACGGTGGTCTGAGGGCTCGCAGCCAAGCTGGCTGCTGTGGCTGTTGTAGCTCGGCGTCTGGCTGGTCGTTTTGCTGCTCGCTTTGCTGCTCGCTTTGCTGCTCAGGGAACGACATTTTAAAATTTAGCCAATAAAATTGATATACCTATCAATTCATCCAATGAAAAGCGACGAGTTAAGAAAGTAACTATAGGTTTTTATTGGCTAAATAACAGAGCCCACCCTCGTGGGTGATCGGATCCAACAAGGAGGAATACCAGCCAGTCGACCACCTTTATACCTGGGCAGGTAGGTGGAGCCATGGGCGGAGTCAGCAGCGGTCAGCCCAGGTATAACAGTGTGACAAGAGGCGACCTCAAATAGTGATACAACAGTGTGAACAGTGATAACCATAGAGTAACGATATAACAGTGATAACTATAGTGTAACGATAGTGAACGATAAAAGTGGTTTACCACACTCCTCAACCTCCATCTGCAAATATGCTTGTGCTAGGTCAATTTTTGTAAAACGCTTCCCTCCAGACAGTGAGGCGAAGATGTCTTCTATCCTTGGAAGAGGATATTGTACTGTGTGAAGGACAGGGTTCACCGTCACCTTGAAATCCCCACAGATGCGAATCTTCCTTGGCTCCCCGGACTTATTGCTTAACGTTTTCTTCATGACAGGAATGATGGGTGTCGCCCACTCGCTCCAGTCGACCTTAGACAACACGCCCGCCTTCTCCAGATTCTCCAGCTCTGCCTCGACGGCTGGGCGAATTGCATATGGTACCGGTCTTGCTTTGAAAAACTTGGGAACTGCATTATCTTCTATTTTTATCGAGGCGGTTACGCCTTTAAGCGTGCCCAGTTCTTGTTGAAATACCTCTTTGGCGTTAGCTAAGATTGTTGACAATCGTCCAGGAGTGACGTCTTCATCTTTTTTACCGTCCACCGTCATTGCATGAATGGAGTGCGAATCTAAGTTTATCTTCCTGATCCATTCCCGTCCCAATAACGGTGGTCCACCATTTGGCAGTAGGTAGAGATACAATTTCCGTATTTTCTTGCCGTTGTATTCGACAGGCACCCTTATTTTTCCTCTGGGGTATACTTTTTGCCCCGTATACGTCGTCAAGACGATGGATGTCTCTCTCAAGGGTATGTGTGAAAATAGCCGCTCGTAGTCTCGTCGATTCATGACGGTTAGCGCTGATCCTGTATCCAATTCCATTTTAACTTGGGACCCTGCTATCGTGAGGGTGACCCAAATGGTTCGGTGATCCTCTTTTGCAATTACATTGTGAAGTTTGAGACAGCTTAGTCTCCTGTTCCCGGATTCACTATCGCTCATCTGGTCTTCGGAACTACTGTCCGTCATCTTTTGTACTTTCCTGTACGGTTCCTTAGTAGCCTTTTTGTTGTTGCTGGTCTTCTTCCCAGACCTGCAAACTCGTGCAATGTGTCCCATCTTCCCGCATTGCCTGCATATTTTGTCTTTGGACCAGCAGTCCTTCTGGTCATGGTTAGTTCTGCCGCAGCGATAACATTTTGCAAATCCCCGTGTCATTTCGTGGGTGCCGTATTCCTGTGGTTTTTGTTGAATTTCTGCAGCCCCCCTGGCTGCTGCTTCATACGATACTGCCACGCTAAAAGCCTTATCTAGCGTCAGCTCTTTCTCTGAGAGTAACTTCTTCTGTGTTCCTTCACTCAGGAGTCCACAGACAAATTTGTCCCGTAGGGTATCTGCCAGTCGTGCTCCGAACTGGCAGTGCTTTGATAGCTTGCGTAGTTCCGTAAGATACTCAGCATTGCTCTCATCTTTGTGCTGAGTTCTCCTGTGGAATTTCAATCTTTCTGCTATCAACAGCGGTGCAGGGTTTAAGTGTTCCTGTAGGACAGCAACAATTTCATTAAAACTCTTCGCCTTCGGTTTGGCTGGAGTAATCAGGTCCCGCAATAGGCCGTACGTTCTAGCGCCCATTAAGTTTAGCAAAAGCGATGCCTTTTTCCCCTCCGCTATTTCGTTTGCCTCGAAATATACCTCGACTCTTTCCACATACGTGGTCCAGTCCTCTATTGTATTATCAAAAGCAGTGATACAGCCAGTCTTCGGCATCTTGCAAATCTAAAATGGCGCCTCCCGCGCTTTGCCTTCTTCCCCGATTTAACAAAATGGCGCCTCCCGCGCTTTGCCTTCTTCCCCGCTGTTGTTAGCGCTGCTTTCCACGGTTTCTTGCGCGTTTTTAATATTGATTCTTTTTCTTTTATTATTTTCTCGTCGTGGAGCGGACCCTCTGGGACACTTCCCTCCCTCTTCTTAGGTCCGAACGCTGCCTGGATTCGAAGGACCGGCCGCGCCCTGTGTGCTCCACCCTCTCTCTCTCTCTTTGCTTCCCGACTCGCTGCCCGGCCCCGTTGAAAAGCCACTCGATCGAGCTCTAGCCTGCCGCAGCCCAGGAAGGATCAGTGCACTACCTGCCACCAGCCCGATTAGCTGGGAAACCACAGACCGAGGAATCAAGCCTGGCTCTGGACAGTCTCTCCTGCAAGTTTTCAATCCGACGATTTGGAGGGCGGTTGCCCACGGTCGACGCCCGTTTCTCGAGTTTCTTTGGATTTCATTATATATTTTTTTTCTTTCTTCTGGCTTCGACCTTCAATAACGTCGTCTGAGGTGCTGCCGAGTTGCAGGTAAGTTCGTTTCTTACTCGTCGCCAGTGTTACGTCCGTGAATAATTGAGACACGGACAGCAGGAGTGAACAAAATAAGTCTTTCCTGGTGGAAGTCCATAGTGAAACTAAAAACACAGAGGCTCACTAGCGCCTTTTATACGGGGGTGGTCACTGCCGGTACTGCAGTCTGAGACCGGTTATTCTCTTAAAGGTACATACACAACACCTAGAGACTCAGCACAAGAACAACCTCACCTAGAGACTGATCACAACAAGAACAACCACACCTAGAGACTGATCACAACAACAACAACCTCACCTAGAGACTGATCACAAGAACAACCACACGTACAGACTAGTCACAACAACAAAAAACACACCTAGAGACTCATTACAACAAGAACAGCCACACCTAGAGACTCATCACAACAAGAACAACCACACCGAGAGACTCATCACAACAAGAACAACCACACCTAGAGACTGGTCACAACAAGAACAACCACGCCATGAGACTGGTCACAACAAGAACAACCACACCTAGAGACTGATCACAACAAGAACAACCTCATCTAGAGACTCGTCACATCAAGTACAACCACACCTAGAGACTCATCGCAACAAGAAAAACCACACCTAGAGACTCATCACAACAAGTAAAACCACATCTAGAGACTCATCACACCAAAACAAGCACACCTAGATACTGGTCGCAACACGAACAGCCACACCTAGAGATTCGTCACAACAAGAACAATCACACCTAGAGACTCATCAGAAAAGAGAACAACCTCACCGAGAGACTAGTCACAAGGACAACCACACCTAGAGACTCATCACAACAAGAACAAACACACCTAGAGATTCACCAGAACAAGAATACCCACATTTCGAGACTCAGCACACCAAAACAACCACACCTAGATACTGGTCACAACACGAACAGCCACACCTACAGACTGGTCACAACAAGAACAACCTCGCCTAGAGTCTCATCACAACAAGAACAACCACACCTAGATACTGGTCACAACAAGAATAACCACACCTACAGATTAATCACAACAAGAACAAGCACACCTACGGACTGGTCACAACAAAAACAACCTCACCTAGAGACTCATCACAAGAAGAACAACCACAACTAGAGTCTCATCAGAACAAGTACAGCCACACCTAGAGACTAGTCACAAAAAGAACAACGACACCTAGAGATTCATCATGTCAAGAACAACCTCATCTAGAGACTCATCACATCAAGTACAACCACACCTAGAGACTGATCACAACAAGAACCACCACACCTAGAGACTCATCACAACAAGAACAACCACACCTAGAGACTAGTCACAAGAGGAACAACCACACCTAGAGACTCATCACAACAAGTACAACCACATCTAGAGACTCATCACACCAAAACAAGCACACCTAGATACTGGTCGCAACACGAACAGCCACACCTAGAGATTCGTCACAACAAGAACAATCACACCTAGAGACTCATCAGAAAAGAGAACAACCTCACCGAGAGACTAGTCACAAGGACAACCACACCTAGAGACTCATCACAACAAGAACAAACACACCTAGAGATTCACCAGAACAAGAATACCCACATCTCGAGACTCAGCACACCAAAACAACCACACCTAGATACTGGTCACAACACGAACAGCCACACCTACAGACTGGTCACAACAAGAACAACCTCGCCTAGAGTCTCATCACAACAAGAACAACCACACCTAGATACTGGTCACAACAAGAATAACCACACCTACAGATTAATCACAACAAGAACAAGCACACCTACGGACTGGTCACAACAAAAACAACCTCACCTAGAGACTCATCACAACAAGAACAACCACAACTAGAGTCTCATCACAACAAGTACAGCCACACCTAGAGACTAGTCACAAAAAGAACAACGACACCTAGAGATTCATCATGTCAAGAACAACCTCATCTAGAGACTCATCACATCAAGTACAACCACACCTAGAGACTGATCACAACAAGAACCACCACACCTAGAGACTCATCACAACAAGAACAACCACACCTAGAGACTAGTCACAAGAGGAACAACCACACCTAGAGACTCATCACAACAAGAACAACCACACCTAGATACTCATCACAACAAGAACAACCACATCTAGAGACTGGTCACAACAAGGACAACCACACCTAGAGACTCATCACAACAAGAACAACCACACCAAGTGACTGGTCAGAACAAGAACAACCACACCTACAGACACATCAGAAAAGAGAACAACCACACCTAGAAACTGGTCACAACAAGAACAACCACGCCTACAGACTGGTCACAAGAAGAACAACCACACGAAGAGACTCGTCACAACAAGAGCAACACATAGAGACTCATCACAACCAGAACAACCACACCTAGAAACCAGTCACAACAAGAACAACCACAACTAGAGAATCGTCACAACAAGAACCACACCTAGAGACTCATTAGAACAAGAACAACCACAGCTAGAGATTGGTCACAACAAGAGCAAACACACCTGGAGACTCAACACAACAAGAACAACCACACCTAGAGACTGGTCACAACAAGAACCACCACACCCAGAGATTCATCACAACAAGTACAACCACACCTACAGACTGGTCACAAGAAGAACAACCACACCTAGAGACTGATCACAACAAGAACAACCACACCTAGAGACTCATCACAACAAGAACAACCACACCTAGAGACTCATCACAACAAGAACAAGCACACCAAGAGACTCATCACAACAAGAACAAGGTCACCGAGAGACTCATCAAAACAGGAACAACCACACCTAGAGACCAGTCACAACAAGAACACATAGAGACTCATCACAACCAGAACAACCACACCTAGAGACCAGTCACAACAAGAACAACCACAACTAGAGAATCGTCACAACAACAATAACCACACCTAGAGACTTATTGAACAAGAACACCCACACCTAGAGTCTCATCACAAGTACAACCACACCTAGAGACTGGTCACAACAAGAACAACCGCACCGAGAGACTGGTCACAGTAAGAACAACCACACCTAGAGACTCATCACAAGAACATCCGCACCTAGAGAATCTTCTCAACATGAACAACCACATCAACAGATTCATCAGAACAAGAACAACCACACCTAGAGACTCATCACAACAAGAACAACCACATCTAGAGACTCATCACGACAAGAACAACCACACCTAGGGACTCATCAGAAAATAATACAACCACACCTAGAAACTCATCACAACGACAACCACACCTAGAGACTGGTCACAACAAGAACAACCACACCTAGAGACTCGTCACAACAAGAACAACCACACCTAGACACTCATCACAACAAGAACAACCACACCTAGAGACTCATCACAACAAGAACAACCACACCTACAGACTGGTCACAAGAAGAACAACCACACGAAGAGACTCATCACAACAAGAACAGCCACACCGAGAGACTCATCACAACAAGAACAACCACACCAAGAGACTCATCACAACAAGAACAAGGTCACCGAGAGACTCGTCACAACAAGAACAACCACACCGAGAGACTGGTCACAACAAGAACAACCACACCGAGAGACTTCCTCCCCTTTTAGTTAACCAGTACATCATATTTTGAATAATTATTAATTACATGTTATAAGAAAAATAATATACACATTGCTGTAGTTAATTAATTATAAGTCAGTCTCTCAGGAGGCTTCCTGACTCGGTCCGGATAACGCCTCGGGGGTGTAGTAGTTTCTGGTGGTGTAGTAGGTTCTTTTGGCAAGGCTGATTCAGCTTGAATGCCAGTGTCGGGTTCATCGGGTTCCAGTATCACCGGATCGGAGGTAGATATGGGTATCTCTACTTCATCGTTAGACGTATAGAGTTGTGGTGTAGGTTGTCCCTTTTCGGATGACTTTATGATTTGGTCAGCATGGCGCCTTATTATGCTTTCTCCGATGTCCACGGTATACATCAGTGGTCCTAGTCGTGTGCAGGTAGTTCCAGGCTGCCATTTCTCGGTACGGTAGTCCCGGGCCAAAACTTGTTGACCTATCTGGAAAGTTCTAGTTGGCCTTTCATTCATGCCTTGAAACTGCCGGTTCCCCACGTCCCTTCTGATGTTGGGCTTGACCAAATCCAGCCGGCATCTTAGGTTTCTATTGAAGAACATCATGGCGGGAGTTTGGTTGGTAACCATATGTGTTGCATTCCTGTATGCGAATAAGAAGTTATCCACCTTGTGCTGAAGTTTTATGTCTTCATTACCCATGGCCTTTATGGCCTTCTTGAAGGTCTGGACAAACCTTTCAGCCAATCCATTGGTGGCGGGATGGTATGGGGCGGACGTGTAGTGCTTAGCCCCATTGTTTTTTAAGAACTTTCTGAATTCTTCGGACACAAATTGCGGTCCATTATCAGAACATATCTGTTCCGGCAGCCCATTCCTGGCAAATATGGTCCTTAATACTGTGATGGTTTTTCCGTGGTGGTGGAGGACATCTTTATTACCTCCGGCCACTTGGAGTGTGCATCAACCGCGATTAAGAACATTGAGTCCATAAATGGACCAGCAAAGTCGATGTGCACCCTTTGCCAGGGAGATGAGGGCCACTCCCATGGATGTAGAGGGGCTTGTGGTGGAGCGTTTTGGACCTTCTGGCATCCTAGGCAGCTCTTGGTCATTTCTTCGATGTCTCCATCGATACCTGGCCACCATACAAACGACCTAGCTAGGTTCTTCATTTTCACTCCACCCAGATGCCCCTCGTGAAGCTCCTTTAGCACTTTATCCTGGAGTTTGGGTGGAATCACCACTCTGGATCCACACATCAAGGTTCCTCGGCACACTGACAGCTGTTCTCTTCTTTGCGAGAATGCTGGCAACAGTGGTTCGCCATGTGCTGGCCATCCCTTCACTGTTAAATCGTAGACCCGTGAGAGAGTCGGGTAATTTCTCGTCTCCCTTTCAATGGCAGAATTTGTTACTGGTAGACATTCCACTATGGTAGAGTGGAACATCTCTACTGGGTCTACTGTAGGTGCCTCTTCTACCGTTGGCAACGGTAGGCGCGATAAACCGTCAGCATTCCCATGCTGTTTTGATCCTTTGTATTCTATGATGTATTGGTGTGCCCCTAGAAAAAGGGACCACCTCTGTAGCCTTTGCGCTGTCATAATGGGAACACCCTTTTTAGGGTTGAATATGGAGATGAGGGGTTGATGCACACTCCAAGTGGCTAGAGGTAATAAAGATGTCCTCCACCACCACGGAAAAAACCATCCTCGTCGCCACTGTAGTGTCTGTGTGTTGATAAAGACACTGAAGACAGGAGTTGGTTCATAGGTGTTTACTAAGCAAAGTCTGGGTGGAGCATTAACGGATATAGACAATATACAGGCTTATATAGTCCGAGTGGCCATTACCGGCATTACAGCACACCTGGGGCTCTTAAAGGCACATACACTACAAGACTCATCACAACAAGTACAACCACAGCTAGAGACTCATCACAACAAGAACCACCACACCTAGAGACTCATCACAACAAGAACAACCACACCTAGAGACTCGTCACAACAAGAACAACCACACCTAGAGACTAGTCACAAGAAGGACAACCACACCTAGAGACTCGTCACAACAAGAACAACCACACCTAGAGACTCATCACAACAAGAACAACCACACCTAGAGACTAGTCACAAGAAGAACAACCACACCTAGAGACTCATCACAACAAGAACAACCACACCTAGAGACTGGTCACAACAAGAACAACCACACCTAGAGACTAGTCACAAGAAGAACAACCACACCTAGAGACTGGTCACAACAAGGACAACCACACCTAGAGACTCATCACAACAAGAACAACCACACCTAGAAACTCATCACAACAAGAACAACCACACCTGGAGACTAGTCACAAGAAGAACCACACCTAGAAATTGGTCACAACAAGGACAATCACACCTAGAGACTCATCACAACAAGAACAACCACACCTAGAGACTGGTCACAACAAGAACAACCACACCTAGAGACTGGTCACAACAAGAACAACCACACCTAGAGACTCATCACATGAAGAACAACCACACCTAGAGACTAATCACAACAAAAACAACCACACCTAGAGACTAATCACAACAAGAACAACCACACCTAGAGACTAATCACAACAAGAACAACCACACCTACAGACTGGTCACAAGAAGAACAACCACACGAAGAGACTCGTCACAACAAGAACAGCCACACCGAGAGACTCATCACAACAAGAACAAGCACACCAAGAGACTCATCACAACAAGAACAAGGTCACCTAGAGACTCATCACAACAAGAACAACCACACCTAGAGAATCGTCACAACAACAATAACCACACCTAGAGACTTATTGAACAAGAACAACCACACCTAGAGTCTCATCACAAGTACAACCACACCTAGAGACTGGTCACAACAAGAACAACTGCACCTAGATACTCATCACAACAAGAACAACCACACCCAGAGATTCATCACGACAAGAACAGCCACACCTACGACTCATCACAACAAGAACAACAACACCTAGAGACTGGTCACAACAAGAACAACCACACCTAGAGACTCGTCACAAGAAGAACAACCACACGAAGAGACTCGTCACAACAAGAACAACCACACCGAGACTGGTCACAACAAAAACAACCACACGAAGAGACTCATCACAATAAGAACAACCACACCTAGAGAATCTTCACAACATGAACAAACACATCAACAGATTCATCAGAACAAGAACAACCACACCTAGAGACTCATCACAACAAGAACAGACACACCTAGGACTCATCGCAACAAGAACAACCACACCTAGAGACTCATCACAACAAGTACAACCAGACCTAGAGACTCATCACAACAAGCAGAACCACACCTAGAGCATCATCAAAACAAGAACAACCACACCTAGGAGTCATCGCAACAAGAACAAGCACACCTAGAGACTCATCACAACAAGAACAACCAAAGCTAGAGACTCATCACAACAAGAACAACCTCACCGAGAGACTCATCACAACAAGAACAACCACACCTAGAGACTCATCACAACAAGAACAACCAGACCTAGAGACTCATCACAACAAGCAGAACCACACCTAGAGACTTATTAGAACAAGAACAACCACACCGAGAGCATCATCAAAACAGGAACAACCACACCTAGAGACCAGTCACAACAAGAACAACCACAACTAGAGACTCGTCACAACAAGAACAACAACACCTGGAGACTCAACACAACAAGAACAACCACACCTAGAGACTGGTCACAAGAACAACCACACGAAGAGACTCGTCACAACAAGAACAACCACACCGAGAGACTGGACACAACAAGAACAACCACACGAAGAGACTGGTCACAACAAGAACAACCACACGAAGAGACTGGTCACAACAAGAACAACCACACCTAGAGACTCATCACAATAAGAACAACCACACCTAGAGACTCATCACAAGAAGAACATCCGCACCTAGGACTCATTGCAACAAGTACAACCAGTCCTAGAGACTCATCACAACAAGCAGAACCACACCTAGAGCATCATCAAAACAAGAACAACCGCACCTAGAGACTCATCACAACAAGAACAACCACACCTAGAGACTCATCACAACAAGAACAACCACACCTAGAGACTCATCACAACAAGAACAAACTCACGTAGAGTCCGATCACAACAAGGACAAGCACACCCAGAGACTCAACACAACAAGAAAAACCACACCTAGAGGCTTATCACAACAAGAACAACCACACCGAGAGACTCATCACAGCAAGAACAGCCACACCTAGGGACTGGTCATAACAAGAACAACCACACCTAGAGACTCATCACAACAAGAATAACCTCACCTAGAGACTCATTAAATGAACAACAACCACACCTAGAGACTGATCACAACAAGAACAACCACACCTAGAGACCGGTCACAACAAGAACAACCACACGAAGAGACTCATCACAACAAGTACAACCACACCTAGACACCCATCACAACAAGAACAAGCACACCTAGAGACCGGTCACAACAAGAACAACCGCACCTAGAGATTCATCACAACAAGAACAACCACACCTACGACTCATCACAACAAGAACAACCACACCTAGAGACTGGTCACTACAAGAACAACCAGACTGGTCACAAGAAGTACAACCACACGAAGAGACTCGTCACAACAAGAACAACCATACCAAGAGACCAGTCACAACAAGAACAACCACACCTAGAGACTGGTCACAACAAGAAAAACCACACCTAGAGACTGGTCACAACAAGAACAACCACACCTAGCGACTGCTCACAACAAGAACAAGGTCACCTAGAGACTCATCTCAACAAGAACAACCAAACCTAGAGACTGGTCACAACAAGAACAACCACACCTAGAGGCTGGTCACAACAAGAACAACCGCACCTAGAGACTCATTGCACAAAGAACAACCACACCTAGAGACACATCACAAGAAGAACAACCACACCTAGAGACTGGTCACAATAAGTACAAACACACCTAGAGACTCATCTCAACAAGAACAACCACACCTAGAAACTGGTCACAACAAGAACAACCACACCTAAAGACTGATCACAACAAGAACAACCACACCTAGAGACTGGTCACAACAAGAACAACCACACCTAGAGACTCATCTCAACAAGAACAACCACACCTAGAAACTGGTCACAACAAGAACAACCACACCTAGAGACTGGTCACAACAAGAACAACCACACCTAGAAACTGGTCACAACAAGAACAACCACACCTAGAGACTGGTCACAACAAGAACAACCACACCTAGAGACTGGTCACAACAAGAACAACCACACCTAGAGACTGGTCACAACAAGAACAACCACACCTAGAAACTGGTCACAACAAGAACAACCACACCTAGAGACTGATCGCAAGAAGAACAACCACACCTGGAGAATCATCGCAACAAGAAGAACCACACCTAGAGACTCATCACAACCAGAAAAAACACACCTAGAGACTGGTCACAACAAGAACAACCACACCTAGAAACTGGTCACAACAAGAACAACCACACCTAGAGACTGATCGCAAGAAGAACAACCACACCTGGAGAATCATCGCAACAAGAAGAACCACACCTAGAGACTCAATAGAACAATAACAACCACACCTAGAGACTGGTCACAACAAGAAAAACCACACGAAGAGACTCATCACAACAAGAACAACCACACCTAGACACTGGTCACAACAAAAACAACCACACCTAGAGATTCATCACGACAAGAACAACCACACCTAGAGATTCATCACAACAAGAACAACACCTAGAGACTCATCACAACAAGAACAGCCACACCTACGACTCATCACAACAAGAACAACCGCACCTGGAGACTGGTCACAACAAGAAAAACCACACGAAGAGACTCATCACAACAAGAAAAATCATACCTAGAGACTCATCAGAACAAGAACAACCACAGCTAGAGACTCATCAAAACAAGACCAACCACAACTAGAGAATCGTCACAACAAGAACAACCAGACCTAGAGACTGGTCACAACAGGAACAACCACACCTAGAGACTGGTCACAACAAGAACAACCACACAAAGTGACTCGTCACAAAAAGAACAACCACACCTAGAGACTGGTCACAACAAGAACAATCACACCTACAGACTCATCACAACAAGAACAACCACACCTATAGACTCATCGCAACAAGAACAACCACACCTAGAGACTGGTCACAACAGGGACAACCACACCTAGAGACTGGTCACAACAAGAACAACCACACCTAGAGACTCATCACAAGAAGAACAATCACACCAAGACACTCATCAGAACAAGAACAACCACACTTAGAGACTCATCACAACAAGAACAACCACACCTAGAGACTCATCACAACAAGAACAACCACACCTAGGGACTGGTCACAACAAGAGCAACCACACCTAGGGAGTCATCACAACAAGAACAAACACACCTAGAGACTGGTCACAACAAGAACAACCACACGAAGAGACTCATCACAACAAGAACAAGCACATCTAGACACTGGTCACAACAAGAACAACCACACCTAGACACTGGTCACAACAAGAACAACTGCAGCTAGAGATTCATCACAACAAGGACAACCACACCGAGAGACTCATCACAACAAGAACAACCACACCTAGAGATTCGTCACAGCAACAACAACTACACCAAGAGACTCATCACAACAAGAACAACCACACCTAGAGACTGATCACAACAAGTACAACCACACCTAGAGACTCATCACAGCGAGAACAACCACACCTAGAGACTGGTCACAACAAGAACAATCACACCTAGAGCCTCATCACAACAAGAACAACATCACCTAGAGACTGGTCACAACAAGAACAACGAAACCTAGAGACTGATCACAACAAGAATAACCACACCTGGAGAATAATCACAACAAGAAGAACCACACCTAGAGACTCGTTTCAAGAAGAAGAACCATGTCTACAGTCTCGTCACTCTCAGTACAACCACACCTAGATACTCATCAAAAGAAGAAAAACCACACCTAGAGACTCATTACAACAAGTACAACCACACCTAGAGACCAGTCACAAGAAGAACAACCACACCTGGAGAATCATCACAACAAGAAGAACCACATCTAGAGTCTCATCACAACAAGTACAACCACACCTAGAGACTGGTCACAACAAAAACAACCACACCTAGCGTCTCATCACAACAAGTACAGCCACACCTAGAGACTGGTCACAACAAGAAGAACCACACCTAGAGGCTGGACACAACAAGAACAATCACACCTAGAGACTGATCGGAAGAAGAACAACCACACCTAGAGAATCATCACAACAAGAACAACCACACCTAGAGACTGGTCACAACAAGTACAACCACACCTAGAGACTGGTTACAAGAAGAACAACCACACCTAGGCCTAGAAATTCAGTTGTTTGGGCCAGCTGCTAGCGCCTTCGGAGGAGGAGATGTGGGGCGCTAGGCGGCTAGCGGCCGGGCGCAGTGTGATCTGCGCCTCTCCCCAACTTCAGTAAAGATTTAGCGGCGGCGCAAAGCCTTTGCGCGCGCTCAGCTGCGCGCGCAGATCCTGACGTCATTTCATCGTGCAACGCCCTTTGTGCGCCCCGAACCGGAAATTCAGTGGCGCTGCCCTTCTTTGCGCCTGGCGCCCCCAGTGACTGGTAGAGGGGAACGGTTCACAGTCGCTGCGGGGCGCAGGGGGCGCTATTTAAAGGGGACTCCTCCTGCAGTATAAGTGGCAGCCATTTTGTGCCAATTCCTCTGTGTGAGAGACGGATATTTGGAGAGAGACAAAGGCAGAGAGCTTTCTGCTTTGACTCAGCGCTTGCACAGGTACTTGTGGCTTCAGGCCAGAGCTTTGCACTTGGATTTCACTTTCAGTGCCATAGCCTTGAGTCGCCACATATAATGGGGGCTGCAATGGGTGGACACTTTGGCTTTCTGCATTGCATTCAAAGGGATCAGAGACGCCGTGAGAGAGTGCCAGTCATGGCCAGACGGAGATTGGCCAACAGGCGTCGGCACAGGAGGCCTTACCCACCCAGGGTATACCGACAGCAGTTCTCATATCTGAACATGTCTGAGGAGCAGTGTGTTCGGAGGATGCGATTCAGAAGGGAGGTGGTCACTGAGATCTGCCACCTGCTTCGCAGAGATCTGCAGCCACAGCTGAGGAGCAGGACATCTCTGTCAGTGGCAGTGAAGGTGACGGTGGCTCTCAACTTCGCTGCCACTGGCTCCTTCCAATCCGCTACTGGGGACATTGCCAACATCTCCCAGTTCGCGGTACATGGCTGCATCCGCCAGGTGAACAATGCCCTTTTCAGAAGGAGACGTCAGTACAACTCCTTCCCCATGACCCTGGACAAGCAGCAAGAGCGTGCAATCGGCTTTGGAAGAATAGCGGGCTTCCCCATGGTTGAGGGCGTAGAACTGATGAACCAGCAATGGTCAGGCCTTGCTTGCAGTGTGCAGGGCATGGCAGCCAAAAAAGTCGACCCTGCCCCTTTAAGAGCTGACCGGCGCCAGCGTGTCTGCCTTCATTGAGCAACTCGCCGCACCTGCGCTGCGCCCGTCCTCGATGTTAGCGCCCCGGATCGCCGGCTTAGCGCCTAATGATAGTTGTGCATCGCCTGCTTTAGCGCAGCAGCAACCTCTTGGGGCGATGCCACTGAATAGCGATGAAGGTGGCGCGAAGTTGCGCCGGGCGCAAACTTTAGCGGCCGCCCGGCTGTAGCACCCCAAACGTGGCTATACTGAATTTCTAGGCCCTAGAGTCTCATCACAACAAGAACCACACCTAGAGACTCATCACAACAAGAACAACCACACCGAGAGACCAGTCACAACAAGAACAAACACAACTAGAGAATCGTCACGACAAGAAGAACCACACCTAGAGACTCATCAGAACAAGAACAACCACACCTAGAGACTCATCACAACAAGAACAACCTCACCTAGAGATTCATCACAACAAGAACAACCACACCTAGAGACTGGTCACAACAAGGACAACCACACCTAGAGACTCATCACAACAAGAACAATCACACCAAGACACTCATCAGAACAAGAACAACCACACCTAGAGACCCATCACAACAAGAGCAACCACACCTAGGGAGTCATCACAACAAGAACAAACACACCTAGAGACTCATCGCAACAGGAACAACGTCACCTCGAGACTCATCACAACAAGAACAACCACACCTAGAGACTCATCACAACAAGTACAACCACACCTAGAAACTGGTCACAACAAGAACAACCACACGAAGGGACTCATCACAACAAGAACAACCACACCTAGAAACTGGTCACACCAAGAACAACTGCAGCTAGAGATTCATCACAACAAGAACAACCACACCTAGAGATTCATCACAACAAGAACAACAACACCTAGAGATTCGTCACAGCAACAACAACTACACCAAGAGACTCATCACAACAAGAACAACCACACCTAGAGCCTCATCACAACAAGAACAACATCACCTAGAGACTGGTCACAACAAGAACAATGAAACCTAGAGACTGATCACAACAAGAATAACCCCACTTAGAGACTGGTCACAACAAGAACAACCACACCTGGAAACTAATCACAACAAGAAGAACCACACCTAGAGACTCATCACAACAAGAACAACCACACCTAGAGATTCGTCACAAAAATAACAACCACACCTAGAGACTAATCACAACAAGAACAACCACACCTAGAGACTCATCACAACAAGAACAACCACACCTAGAGACCAGTCACAAGAAGAACAACTACACCTGGAGAATCATCACAACAAGAACCACCACATCTAGAGTCTCATCACAACAAGTACAACCACACCTAGAGACTGGTCACAACAAAAACAACCACACCTGGCGTCTCATCCCAACAAGTACAACCACACCTAGAGATTGGTCACAACAAGAAGAACCACACCTAGACGCTGGACACAACAAGAACAATCACACCAAGAGACCGATCGGAAGAAGAACAACCACACCGAGAGAATCATCACAACAAGAACAACCACACCTAGAGAGTCATCAAAACAGGAACAACCACACCGAGAGACCAGTCACAACAAGAACAACCACACCTAGAGATTCATCACAAGAACAACCTCACTTAGAGACTCATCACAACAAGAACAACCACACCTAGAGACGGATCACAACAAGGACAACCACACCTGGAGAATAATCACAACAAGAACCACCACACCTAGAGACCCGTCACAAGAAGAAGAACCATGTCTACAGTCTCGTCACTATCAATGCAACCACACCGAGAGACTCATCAAAACAAGAAAAACCACACCTAGAGAATGGTCACAGCAAAAACAACTACACCGAGCGTCTCATCACAACAAGTACAGCCACACCTAGAGACTGGTCACAACAAGAAGAACCACACCTAGAGGCTGGACACAACAAGAACAATCACACCTAGAGACTGATCACAAGAAGAACAACCACACCTAGAGAGTCATCAAAACAGGAACAACCACACCTAGAGACCAGTCACAACAAGAACAACCTCACCTAGAGACTCATCACAACAAGAACAACCACACCTAGAGAGTCATCAAAACAGGAACAACCACACCTAGAGACTGGACACAACAAGAACAACCACACCTAGAGACTCATCACAACAAGAAGAACCACACCTCGAGACTCATCACAACAAGAACAACCACACCTACAGACTGGTCACAGCAAGAACAACCACACGAAGAGACTCATGACAACAAGAACAACAACACCTGGAGACTCAACACAACAAGAACAACCACGCCTAGAGACTCGTCACAAAAACAACCACACCTAGAGATTCATCACAACAAGAACAACCACATCTAGAGACTCATCACAACAAGAACAACCGCACCTAGAGACTGGTCACAACAAGAACAACCACACCTGGAGAATCATCACAACAAGAAGAACCACACCTAGAGACTCATCACAACCAGAAAAAACACACCCAGAGACTCATCACAACAAGAACAACCACACCTAGAGACTCATCAAAACAAGAACAACCACACCTAGCGTCTCATCACAACAAGTACAACCAGACCTGGAGACTGGTCACAACAAGAAGAACAACACCTAGAGGCTGGACACAACAAGAACAACCACACCTAGAGAGTCATCAAAACAGGAACAACCACACCGAGAGACCAGTCACAACAAGAACAACTGCACCTAGAGACTCATCACAACAAGAACAATCACACCTAGAGGCTCATCACAACAAGAACAACCACACCTAGAGATTCATCACAACAAGTACAACCACACCTAGAGGCTCATCACAACAAGAACAACCTCACCTAGAGATTGATCACAACAAGAACAACCACACCTAGAGACTGGTTACAACAAGAACAACCACACCTAGAGACTCGTCACAAGAAGAACAACCACACCTAGAGACTGATCACAACAACAACCACACCTAGAGACTGATCACAACAAGAACAACCACACCGAGAGATCATCACAACAAGAACAACCTCACCTAGAGATTCATCACAACAAGAACAACCACACCTCGAGACTGATCACAATAAGAACAAACGCACCTAGAGACTGGTCACAACAAGAACAACACCACCTAGAGACTCATCACAACAAGAACAACCACACCTAGAGACTCATCACAACAAGAACAACCACACCTAGAGACTCATCACAACAAGAACAACCTCACCTAGAGACTGGTTACAACAACAACCACACCTAGAAGCTCATCACAACAAGAACAACCACACCTAGAGACTCACCACAACAAGAACAACCACACCTGGAGGCTCGTCACAACAAGAACAACCACACCTAGAGATTCATAACAAGTACAACCACACCTAGAGACTGATCACAACAAGAACAACACCACCTAGAGACTCATCACAACAAGAACAACCACACCTAGAGACTGGACACAACAAGAACCACACCGAGAGACTGATCACAATAAGAACAACCGCACCTGGAGACTGATCACAGCAAGAACAACCTCACCTAGAGATTCATCACAACAAGAACAACCACACCAAGAGACTCATCACAACAAGAACAACCACACCTAGAGACTCGTCACAACAAGAACAACCACACCTAGAGACTCATCACAACAAGAACAACCACACCTAGAGACACATCACAACAAGAACCACACCTAGAGATTCATCACAACAAGAACAACCACACCTAGAGACTGATCACAACAAGAACAATCACACCTAGAGACTCATCACAACAAGAACCACCACACCTAGAGACTCATCACAAGAACAACAACACCCAGAGACTCATCACAACAAGAACAACCACACCAAGAGATTCATCACAAGAAGAGCAACCACACCTGGAGATTGATCACAACAAGAACAACCACACCTAGAGACTGATCACAACAAGAACAACACCACCTAGAGTCTCATCACAACAAGAACAACCGCACCTAGAGATTCATCACAACAAGAACAACCACACCTGGAGACTCATCACAATAAGAACAACCACACCTGGAGACTCATCACAAGAACAACCTCACCTAGAGATTCATCACAACAACAACAACCACACCTAGAGACTCATCACAACAACAACAACCACACCTAGAGACAGGTTACAACAAGAACAACCACACCTAGAAGCTCATCACAACAAGAACAACCACACCTAGAGACTCATCACAAAAAGAAAAACCACACCTAGAGACTCATCACAACAAGAAAAACCACACCTACAGACTCACCACAACAAGAACAACCACACCTAGAGACTGGTCACAAGAACAACCACACCTGGAGACTCGTCACAACAAGAACAACCACACCTAGAGATTCATAACAAGTACAACCACGCCTAGAGACTGATCACAAGAACAACACCACCTAGAGACTCATCACAACAAGAACAACCTCACCTCGAGACTCATCACAACAAGAACAACCACACCTAGAGATCATCACAACAAGAAGAACCACACCTAGAGACTGGTCACAACAAGAACAACCACACCTAGAGACTCATCACAAAAAGAACAACCACACCTAGAGACTCATCACAACAAGAACAACCACACCTCGAGACTCATCACAACAAGAAGAACCACACCTAGAGATTCATCACAACAAGAGCAACCACACCTAGAGACCGATCACAACAAGAACAATCACACCGAGAGACTCATCACAACAAGAACAACCACACCGAGAGACTCATCACAACAAGAACAACCGCACCTAGAGACTGATCACAAGAACAACAACACCCAGAGACTCATCACAACAAGAACCACACCGAGAGACTCATCACAACAAGAACAACCACACCTAGAGACTCATCACAACAAGAACAACCACACCTAGAGATTCATCACAACAAGAACAACCTCACCTAGAGATTCATCACAACAAGAACAACCACACCTAGAGACTGGTTACAACAAGAACAACCACACCCAGAGACTCGTCACAACAAGAACAACCACACCTAGAGATTCATCACAACAAGTACAACCACGCCTAGAGACTGGTTACAACAAGAACAACCACACCCAGAGACTCATCACAACAAGAACATCCACACCTGGAGACTGATCACAACAAGAACAACCACACCTAGAGATTCATCACAATAAGAGCAACCTCACCTAGAGATTGATCACAACAAGAACAACCACACCTAGAGACTGGTTACAACAAGAGCAACCACACATAGAGACTGATCACAACAAGAACATTCACACCTAGAGACTGGACACAACAAGAACAACAACAGCTAGAGACTCATCACAACAAGAACAACCACATCTAGAAACTGATCACAAGAAGAACAACCACACCTAGAGATTCATCACAACAAGAACAACCACACCTAGAGGCTCATCACAAGAAGAACAACCACACCTAGAGACTCATCACAACAAGAACAACCTCACCGAGAGATTGATCACAACAAGAACAACCACACCTAGAGACTGGTTACAACAAGAACAACCACACCTAGAGACTCGTCACAAGAACAACAACCACACCGAGAGACTGATCACAACAAGAACAACCACACCTAGAGACTGATCACAACAAGAACAACCACACCTAGAGATCATCACAACAAGAACAACCTCACCTAGAGACTGGTTACAACAAGAACAACCACACCTAGAGACTCGTCACAAGAACAACAACCACACCGAGAGACTGATCACAACAAGAACAACCACACCTAGAGACTGATCACAACAAGAACAACCACACCTAGAGATCATCACAACAAGAACAACCACACCTAGAAACTGATCACAACAAGAACAAACGCACCTAGAGACTGGTCACAACAAGAACAACCACACCTAGACAGTCATCACAAGAAGAAGAACCACACCTAGAGACTGATCACAACAAGAACAACACCACCTAGAGACTCATCAGAACAAGAACAACCACACCTGGAGACTCATCACAACAAGAACAACCACACCTAGAGACTCATCACAACAAGAACAACCTCACCTAGAGACTGGTTACAACAAGAACAACCACACCTAGAAGCTCATCACAACAAGAACAACCACACCTAGAGACTCACCACAACAAGAACAACCACACCTAGAGACTCATTACAACAAGTACAACCACACCTAGAGACTCGTCACAACAAGAACAACCACACCAGAGATTCATAACAAGTACAACCACACCTAGAGACTGATCACAACAAGAACAACACCACCTGGAGACTGGACACAACAAGAACAACCACACCGAGAGACTGATCACAACAAGAACAACCACACCTAGAGACTCATCACAACAAGAACCACACCTAGAGATTCATCACAACAAGAACAACCACACCTAGAGACTGATCACAACAAGAACAATCACACCTAGAGACTCATCACAACAAGAACCACCACACCGAGAGACTCATCACAAGAACAACAACACCCAGAGACTCATCACAACAAGAACAACCACACCTAGAGATTCATCACAATGAGAGCAACCACACCTGGAGATTGATCACAACAAGAACAACCACACCTCGAGACTGATCACAACAAGAACAACACCACCTAGAGACTCATCACAACAAGAACAACCGCACCTAGAGATTCATCACAAGAACAACCACACCTGGAGACTCATCACAATAAGAACAACTACACCTGGAGACTCATCACAACAAGAACAACCTCACCTAGAGATTCATCACAACAACAACAACCACACCTAGAGACTCATCACAACAACAACAACCACACCTAAAGACAGGTTACAACAAGAACAACCACACCTAGAAGCTCATCACAACAAGAACAACCACACCTAGGGATTCATCACAACAAGAACAACCACACCTAGAGACTCATCACAACAAGAACAACCACACCTGGAGACTCATCACGACAAGAACAACCACACCTAGAGACTGGTTATAACAAGAACAACCACACCTAGAGACTCATCACAACAAGAACAACCACACCTAGAGATTCATCACAACAAGAACAACCACACCTAGAGACTGGTTGCAACAAGAACAACCACACCTAGAGATTCATCACAACAAGAACAACACCACCTGGAGACTCATCACAACAAGAACAACCACACCTAGAGAGTGGTTACAACAAGAACAACCACACCTAGAGACTGGTCACAACAAGAACAACCACACCTCGCGACTCATCACAACAAGAGCAACCACACCTAGAGACTCATCACAACAAGAGCAACCACACCTAGAGACTCATCACAACCAGAACAACCGCACATAGAGACTGATCACAAGAACAACAACACCCAGAGACTCATCACAACAAGAACAATCACACCTGGAGATTGATCACAACAAGAACAACCACACCTAGAGACTGATCACAACAAGAACAACACCACCTAGAGACTCATCACAACAAGAACAACCACACCTAGAGACTGATCACAACAAGAACAACCACACCTAGAGATTCATCACAACAAGAACAACCAGACCTGGAGACTCATCACAATAAGAACAGCCACACCTAGAGACTCATCACAACAAGAACAACCTCACCTAGAGATTCATCACAACAAGAACAACCACACCTCGAGACCGATCACAACAAGAACAACACCACCGAGAGACTCATCACAACAAGAAAAACCACACCTAGAGGCTCATCACAACAAGAACAACCACACCTAGAGATTCATCACAACAAGTACAACCACACCTAGAGGCTCATCACAACAAGAACAACCACACCTAGAGATTCATCACAACAAGTACAACCACGCCTCGAGACCAGTCACAAGAACAACCACACCTGGAGACCGATCACAAGAAGAACAACCACACCCAGAGACTCATCACAACAAGAACAACCACACCCAGAGACTCATCACAACAAGAACAACCACACCTGGAGACTGATCACAACAAGAACAACCACACCTAGAGAATGGACACAACAAGAACAACCACACCTAGAGACTGATCACAACAAGAACAACAACAGCTAGAGACTCATCACAACAAGAACAACCACATCTAGAAACTGATCACAAGAGGAACAACCACACCGAGAGGCTCATCACAACAAGAACAACCTCACCTAGAGATTCATCACAACAAGAATAACCACACCTAGAGACTCATCACAAGAAGGACAACCACACCTAGAGATTCATCACAACAAGTACAACCACACCTAGAGACTCATCACAACAAGAATAACCACACCTAGAGACTCATGACAACAGGTACAACCACCCCTATAGACTGGTAACAACAAGAACAACCACACCTAGAGACTCATCACAACAAGAACAACCTCACCTCGAGATTGATCACAACAAGAACAACCACACCTAGAGACTGGTTACAACAAGAACAACCACACCTAGAGACTCGTCACAAGAAGAACAACCACACCTAGAGACTGGTCACAACAAGAACAACCACACCTAGAGACTGATCACAACAAGAACAGCCACACCTAGAGATCATCACAACAAGAACAACCTCACCTAGAGATTCATCACAACAAGAACAACCACACCGAGAAGCTCATCACAACAAGAACAACCACACCTAGAGACAGGTTACAACAAGAACAACCACACCTAGAGACTCGTCACAACAAGAACAACCTCACCTAGAGATTCATCACAACAACAACAACCACACCTAGAGACTCATCACAACAAGAACAACCACACCTAGACAGGTTACAACAAGAACAACCACACCTAGAAGCTCATCACAACAAGAACCACCACACCTAGAGACTCATCACAACAAGAACAACCACACCTAGAGACTGATCACAAGAACAACAACACCCAGAGACTCATCACAACAAGAACAACCACACCTAGAGACTGATCACAACAAGAACACCACCGAGAGACTCATCACAACAAGAACAACCACACCTAGAGACTGATCACAACAAGAACAACCACACCTAGAGACTCATCACAACAAGAACAACCGCACCTAGAGATTCATCACAAGAACAACCACACCTGGAGACTCATCACAATAAGAACAACCTCACCTAGAGACTGATCACAACAAGAACAACACCACCTAGAGACTCATCACAACAAGAACAACCACACCTAGAGACTCATCAGAACAAGAACAACCGCACCTAGAGATTCATCACAACAAGAACAACCACACCTGGAGACTCATCACAACAAGAACAACCTCACCTGGAGATTCATCACAACAACAACAACCACACCTAGAGACTCATCACAACAACAACAACCACACCTAGAGACAGGTTACAACAAGAACAACCACACCTAGAAGCTCATCACAACAAGAACAACCACACCTAGAGATCATCACAACAAGAACAACCTCACCTAGAGATTCATCACAACAAGAACAACCACACCTAGAGACTCATCACAAAAAGAAAAACCACACCTAGAGACTCATCGCAACAAGAAAAACCACACCTAGAGACTCACCACAACAAGAACAACCACACCTAGAGCCTCATTAAAACAAGAACAACCACACCTAGAGACTCATTACAACAAGTACAACCACACCTAGAGACTGGTCACAACAAGAACAACCACACCTGGAGACTCGTCACAACAAGAACAACCACACCTAGAGACTGATCACAAGAACAACACCACCTAGAGATTCATCACAACAAGAACAACCACACCTAGAGACAGGTTACAACAAGAACAACCACACCTAGAAGCTCATCACAACAAGAACAACCACACCTAGAGACTCACCACAACAAGAACAACCACACCTAGAGACTCATTACAACAAGTACAACCACACCTAGAGACTGGTCACAACAAGAACAAGCACACCTGGAGACTGGTTACAACAAGAACAACCACACCGAGAGACTCGTCACAACAAGAACAACCACACCTAGAGACTCATCACAACAAGAACAACCACACCTAGAGATTCATCACAACAAGAACAACCACACCTAGAGACTGATCACAACAAGAACAACACCACCTAGAGACTCATCACAACAAGAACAACCACACCTAGAGACTGATCACAACAAGAACAACCACACCTAGAGATTCATCACAACAAGAAAAACCACACCAAGAGACTCACCACAACAAGAACAACCACACCTAGAGCCTCATTAAAACAAGAACAACCACACCTAGAGACTCATTACAACAAGTACAACCACACCTCGAGACTGGTCACAACAAGAACAACCACACCTGGAGACTCGTCACAACAAGAACAACCACACCTAGAGACTGATCACAAGAACAACACCACCTAGAGACTCATCACAACAAGAACAACCACACCGAGAGACTGATCACAATAAGAACAACCGCACCTGGAGATTCATCACAACAAGAACAACCACACCTAGAGACAGGTTACAACAAGAACAACCACACCTAGAAGCTCATCACAACAAGAACAACCACACCTAGAGACTCACCACAACAAGAACAACACCACCTAGAGACTCATCACAACAAGAACAACCACACCTAGAGACTGATCACAACAAGAACAACCACACCTAGAGACTGATCACAACAAGAACAACCACACCTAGAGATTCATCACAACAAGAACAACCACACCTGGAGACCCATCACAATAAGAACAGCCACAACTAGAGACTCATCACAACAAGAACAACCACACCTAGAGGCTCATCACAACAAGAACAACCACACCTAGAGACTGATCAAATGAAGAAGAACCGCACATAGAGACTCATCAAAACAAGAACAACCACACCTAGAGACTCATCAGAACAAGAACAACCTCACCGAGAGATTCATCACAACAAGAACAACCACACCTCGAGGCCGATCACAACAAGAACAACCACACCTAGAGACTCGTCACAACAAGAACAACCACACCTAGAGGCTCATCACAACAAGAACAACCACACCTAGAGATTCATCACAACAAGTACAACCACACCTAGAGGCTCATCACAACAAGAACAACCTCACCTAGAGATTGATCACAACAAGAACAACCACACCTAGAGACTGGTTACAACAAGAACAACCACACCCAGAGACTCGTCAAAACAAGAACAACCACACCTAGAGATTCATCACAACAAGTACAACCACGCCTGGAGACCAGTCACAAGAACAACCACACCTGGAGACCGATCACAAGAAGAACAACCACACCCAGAGACTGATCACAACAAGAACAACCACACCTAGAGACTCATCACAACAAGAACAACCACACCCAGAGACTCATCACAACAAGAACATCCACACCTGGAGACTGATCACAACAAGAACAACCACACCTAGAGACTGGACACAACAAGAACAACCACACCTAGAGACTGATCACAACAAGAACAACAACAGCTAGAGACTCATCACAACAAGAACAACCACATCTAGAAACTGATCACAAGAGGAACAACCACACCGAGAGGCTCATCACAACAAGAACAACCTCACCTCGAGATTCATCACAACAAGAATAACCACACCTAGAGACTCATCACAAGAAGGACAATCACACCTAGAGGTTCATCACAACAAGTGCAACCACACCTAGAGACTCATGACAACAGGTACAACCACCCCTATAGACTGGTAACAACAAGAACAACCACACCTAGAGACTCATCACAAGAAGAACAACCTCACCTCGAGATTGATCATAACAAGAACAACCACACCTAGAGACTGGTTACAACAAGAACAACCACACCTAGAGACTCGTCACAAGAAGAACAACCACACCTAGAGACTGATCACAACAAGAACAACCACACCTAGAGACTGATCACAACAAGAACAGCCACACCTAGAGATCATCACAACAAGAACAACCTCACCTAGAGATTCATCACAACAAGAACAACCACACCTAGAAGCTCATCACAACAAGAACAACCACACCTAGAGACTGGTTACAACAAGAACAACCACACCTAGAGACTCGTCACAACAAGAACAACCACACCTAGAGACCAGTGACAAGAAGAACAACCACACCTGGAGGATCATCACAACAAGAAGAACCACACATAGAGACTGATCACAACAAGAACAACCATACCTAGAGACTGATCACAACAAGAACAACCGCAACTGGAGACTCATCACAACAAGAACAACCACACCTAGAGACTGATCACAACAAGAACAACACCACCTAGAGACTCATCACAACAAGAACAACCACACCTAGAGACTGATCACAATAAGAACAACCGCACCTGAAGACTCATCACAGCAAGAACAACCTCACCTAGAGATTCATCACAACAAGAACAACCACACCGAGAGACTCATCACAACAAGAACAACCACACCTAGAGACTCGTCACAACAAGAACAACCACACCTAGAGACTCATCACAACAAG
The DNA here is from genome assembly GCF_052327205.1 of Somniosus microcephalus. Classification (NCBI taxonomy): domain Eukaryota; kingdom Metazoa; phylum Chordata; class Chondrichthyes; order Squaliformes; family Somniosidae; genus Somniosus; species Somniosus microcephalus. Next base: position 279,275,155 of record NC_140991.1, on the reverse strand, counting down.
AACCACCACACCTAGAGACTCATCACAACAAGAACAACCACACCTAGAGACTGATCACAAGAACAACACCACCCAGAGACTCATCACAACAAGAACAACCACACCTAGAGATTCATCACAACAAGAACAACCACACCTAGAGACTGATCACAACAAGAACAACACCACCTAGAGACTCATCACAACAAGAACAACCACACCTAGAGACTGATCACAACAAGAACAACCACACCTAGAGACTCATCACAACAAGAACAACCGCACCTAGAGATTCATCACAACAAGAACAACCACACCTGGAGACTCATCACAATAAGAACAACCTCACCTAGAGATTCATCACAACAAGAACAACCACACCTAGAGACTCATCACAACAAGAACAACCGCACCTAGAGATTCATCACAACAAGAACAACCACACCTAGAGACTGATCACAACAAGAACAACACCACCTAGAGACTCATCACAACAAGAACAACCACACCTAGAGATTCATCACAACAAGAACAACCACACCTAGAGACTCATCACAACAAGAACAACCGCACCTAGAGATTCATCACAACAAGAACAACCACACCTGGAGACTCATCACAACAAGAACAACCTCACCTAGAGATTCATCACAACAACAACAACCACACCGAGAGACTCATCACAACAACAACAACCACACCTAGAGACAGGTTACAACAAGAACAACCACACCTAGAAGCTCATCACAACAAGAACAACCACATCTAGAGATCATCACAACAAGAACAACCTCACCTAGAGATTCATCACAAGAACAACCACACCTAGAGACTCATCACAAAAAGAAAAACCACACCTAGAGACTCATCGCAACAAGAAAAACCACACCTAGAGACTCACCACAACAAGAACAACCACACCTAGAGCCTCATTAAAACAAGAACAACCACACCTAGAGACTCATTACAACAAGTACAACCACACCGAGGGACTGGTCACAACAAGAACAACCACACCTGGAGACTCGTCACAACAAGAACAACCACACCTAGAGACTGATCACAAGAACAACACCACCTAGAGACTCATCACAACAAGAACAACCACACCGAGAGACTGATCACAATAAGAACAACCGCACCTGGAGATTCATCACAACAAGAACAACCACACCTAGAGACAGGTTACAACAAGAACAACCACACCTAGAAGCTCATCACAACAAGAACAACCACACCTAGAGACTCACCACAACAAGAACAACCACACCTAGAGACTCATTACAACAAGTACAACCACACCTAGAGATTCATCACAACAAGAACAACCACACCTGGAGACTGGTTACAACAAGAACAACCACACCTAGAGACTCGTCACAACAAGAACAACCACACCGAGAGACTCGTCACAACAAGAACAACCACACCTAGAGACTCATCACAACAAGAACAACCACACCTAGAGACTCATCACAAGAAGAAGAACCACACCTAGAGATTCATCACAACAAGAGCAACCACACCTGGAGACTCATCACAATAAGAACAGCCACACCTAGAGACTCATCACAACAAGAACAACCTCACCTAGAGATTCATCACAACAAGAACAACCACACCTGGAGACTCATCACAATAAGAACAGCCACACCTAGAGACTCATCACAACAAGAACAACCTCACCTAGAGATTCATCACAACAAGAACAACCACACCTGGAGACTGATCAAATGAAGAAGAACCGCACATAGAGACTCATCAAAACAAGAACAACCACACCTAGAGACTCATCAGAACAAGAACAACCTCACCGAGAGATTCATCACAACAAGAACAACCACACCTCGAGACCGATCACAACAAGAACAACACCACCTAGAGACTCATCACAACAAGAACAACCACACCTAGAGACTCGTCACAACAAGAACAACCACACCCAGAGGCTCATCACAACAAGAACAACCACACCTAGAGATTCATCACAACAAGTACAACCACACCTAGAGGCTCATCACAACAAGAACAACCTCACCTAGAGATTCATCACAACAAGAACAACCACACCCAGAGACTGGTTACAACAAGAACAACCACACCCAGAGACTCGTCACAACAAGAACAACCACACCTAGAGATTCATCACAACAAGTACAACCACGCCTAGAGACCAGTCACAAGAACAACCACACCTGGAGACCGATCACAAGAAGAACAACCACACCCAGAGACTGATCACAACAAGAACAACCACACCCAGAGACTCATCACAACAAGAACATCCACACCTGGAGACTGATCACAACAAGAACAACCACACCTAGAGACTGGACACAACAAGAACAACCACACCTAGAGACTGGTTACAACAAGAACAACCACACCTAGAGACTCATCACAACAAGAACAACCACACCCAGAGACTCATCACAACAAGAACATCCACACCTGGAGACTGATCACAACAAGAACAACCACACCTAGAGACTGGACACAACAAGAACAACCACACCTAGAGACTGATCACAACAAGAACAACAACAGCTAGAGACTCATCACAACAAGAACAACCACATCTAGAAACTGATCACAAGAGGAACAACCACACCGAGAGGCTCATCACAACAAGAACAACCTCACCTAGAGATTCATCACAACAAGAATAACCACACCTAGAGACTCATCACAAGAAGGACAACCACACCTAGAGATTCATCACAACAAGTACAACCACACCTATAGACTGGTAACAACAAGAACAACCACACCTAGAGACTCATCACAACAAGAACAACCTCACCTCGAGATTGATCACAACAAGAACAACCACACCTAGAGACTGGTTACAACAAGAACAACCACACCTAGAGACTCGTCACAAGAAGAACAACCACACCTAGAGACTGATCACAACAAGAACAACCACACCTAGAGACTGATCACAACAAGAACAGCCACACCTAGAGATCATCACAACAAGAACAACCTCACCTAGAGATTCATCACAACAAGAACAACCACACCTAGAAGCTCATCACAACAAGAACAACCACACCTAGAGACTGGTTACAACAAGAACAACCACACCGAGAGACTCGTCACAACAAGAACAACCACACCTAGAGACCAGTGACAAGAAGAACAACCACACCTGGAGAATCATCACAACAAGAAGAACCTCACCTAGAGAATCATCACAACAAGAACAACCACACCTAGAGGCTCATCACAAAAAGAAAAACCACACCTAGAGACTCATCACAACAAGAAAAACCACACCTAGAGACTCATCACAACAAGAACAACCTCACCTAGAGACTGGTTACAACAAGAACAACGACACCAAGAAGCTCATCACAACAAGAACCACACCTAGAGACTCACCACAACAAGAACAACCACACCTAGAGACTCATTACAACAAGTACAACCACACCTAGAGACTCATCACAACAAGAACAACCACACCTAGAGATTCATAACAACAAGAACAACCACACCTAGAGACTGATCACAACAAGAACAACCACACCTAGAGACTCATCACAACAAGAGCAACCACACCTAGAGACTGATCACAACAACAACAATCACACCTGGAGACTCATCACAACAAGAACCACCACACCTAGAGACTCATCACAACAAGAACAAACACACCTCGAGACTGATCACAAGAACAACAACACCCAGAGAATCATCACAACAAGAACAACCACACCTAGAGATTCATCACAACAAGAACAACCACACCTAGAGACTGATCACAACAAGAACAACACCACCTAGAGACTCATCACAACAAGAACAACCACACCTAGAGACTGATCACAACAAGAACAACCACACCTAGAGACTCATCACAACAAGAACAACCACACCGAGAGACTGATCACAAGAACAACACCTAGAGACTCATCACAACAAGAACAACCACAGCGAGAGACTGATCACAATAAGAACAACCGCACCTGGAGATTCATCACAACAAGAACAACCACACCTAGAGACTCATCACGACAAGAACAACCTCACCTAGAGATTCATCACAACAAGAACAACCTCACCTAGAGACAGGTTGCAACAAGAACAACCACACATAGAAGCTCATCACAACAAGAACAACCACACCTAGAGACTCACCACAACAAGAACAACCACACCTAGAGACTCATTACAACAAGTACAACCACACCTAGAGACTGGTCACAACAAGAACAACCACACCTAGAGACTCATCACAACAAGAACAACCTCACCTCGGGACAGGTTACAACAAGAACAACCACACCTAGAAGCTCATCACAACAAAAACAACCACACCGAGAAACTCATCACAACAAGAACAACCACACCTCGAGACTGATCACAACAAGAACAATCACACCTAGAGACTCATCACAACAAGAACCACCACACCTAGAGACTCATCACAACAAGAACAACCACACCTAGAGACTCATCACAACAAGAAGAACCACACCTAGAGATTCATCACAACAAGAGCAACCACACCGAGAGACTGATCACAACAAGAACAATCACACCTAGAGACTCATCACAACAAGAACGACCACACCGAGAGACTCATCACAACAAGAACAACCGCACCTGGAGACTGATCACAAGAACAACAACAGCTAGAGACTCGTCACAACAGGAACAACCACACCTAGAGACCAGTCACAAGAAGAACAACCACACCTAGAGACTGATCACAAGAAGAAGAACCACACCTAGAGACTGGTCACAACAAGAACAACCTCACCTAGAGATTCATCACAACAAGAACAACCACACCTAGAGACTGGTCACAATAAGAACAACCACACCTTGAGACTGATCACAAGAACAACAACAGCTAGAGACTCATCACAACAGGAACAACCACACCTAGAGACTGATCACAAGAACAACAACACCCAGAGACTCATCACAACAAGAACAACCACACCTAGAGACTGATCACAACAAGAGCAACACCACCTCGAGACTCATCACAACAAGAACAACCACACCGAGAGATTCATCACAACAAGAACAACCACACCTGGAAACTCATCACAATAAGAACAACCACACCTAGAGACTCATCAAAACAAGAACAACCTCACCGAGAGATTCATCACAACAAGAACAACCACACCTAGAGACTGATCACAACAAGAACAACACCACCTAGAGACTCATCACAACAAGAACAACCACACCTCGAGACCGATCACAACAAGAACAACACCACCTAGAGACTCATCGCAACAAGAACAACCACACCTAGAGACTCATCAAAACAAGAACAACCACACCTAGAGACTGGTTACAACAAGAACAACCACACCCAGAGACTCGTCACAACAAGAACAACCACACCTAGAGATTCATCACAACAAGTACAACCACGCCTAGAGACCAGTCACAAGAACAACCACACCTGGAGACCGATCACAAGAAGAACAACCACACATAGAGACTGATCACAATAAGAACAACAACAGCTAGAGACTGGTTACAACAAGAACAACCACACCCAGAGACTAACCACAACAAGAACATCCACACCTGGAGACTGATCACAACAAGAACAACCACATCTAGAAACTGATCACAAGAACAACCACACCTAGAGACTCATCACAACAAGAACAACCTCACCTAGAGATTCATCACAACAAGAATAACCACACCTAGAGACTCATGACAACAGGTACAACCACCCCTATAGACTGGTAACAACAAGAACAAGCACACCTAGAGACTCATCACAACAAGAACAACCTCACCTCGAGATTGATCACAACAAGAACAACCACACCTAGAGACTGGTTGCAACAAGAACAACCACACCTAGAGACTCGTCACAAGAAGAACAACCTCACCTAGAGATTCATCACAACAAGAACAACCACACCTAGAGACTCGTCACAACAAGAACAACCACACCTAGAGACCAGTGACAAGAAGAACAACCACACCTGGAGAATCATCACAACAAGAACAACCACACCTAGAGACTCATTACAACAAGTACAACCACACCTAGAGACTGGTCACAACAAGAACAACCACACCTGGAGACTCATCACAACAAGAACAACCACAACTAGAGATCATCACAAAAAGAACAACCTCACCTAGAGATTCATCACAACAAGAACAACCACACCTAGAGACTCATTACAACAAGTACAACCACACCTAGAGACTGGTCACAACAAGAACAACCACACCTGGAGACTCATCACAACAAGAACAACCACAACTAGAGATCATCACAAAAAGAAAAACCACACCTAGAGACTCATCGCAACAAGAAAAACCACACCTAGAGACTCAGCACAACAAGAACAACCACACCTAGAGCCTCATTAAAACAAGAACAACCACACCTAGAGACTCATTACAACAAGTACAACCACACCTAGAGACTGGTCACAACAAGAACAACCACACCTGGAGACTCGTCACAACAAGAACAACCACACCTAGAGACTGATCACAAGAACAACACCACCTAGAGACTCATCACAACAAGAACAACCACACCGAGAGACTGATCACAATAAGAACAACCGCACCTGGAGATTCATCACAACAATAACAACCACACCTAGAAGCTCATCACAACAAGAACAACCACACCTAGAGACTCACCACAACAAGAACAACCACACCTAGAGACTCATTACAACAAGTACAACCACACCTAGAGACTCATCACAACAAGAACAACCACACCTAGAGACTCATCACAACAAGAAGAACCACACCTAGAGATTCATCACAACAAGAGCAACCACACCTAGAGACTGATCACAACAAGAACAATCACACCTAGAGACTCATCACAACAAGAACAACCACACCGAGAGACTCATCACAACAAGAACAACCGCACCTAGAGACTGATCACAAGAACAACAACAGCTAGAGACTCATCACAACAGGAACAACCACACCTAGAGACTGGTTACAACAAGAACAACCACACCTAGAGACTGGTCACAACAAGAACAACCACACCTAGCGACTCATCACAACAAGAGCAACCACACCTAGAGACTCATCACAACAAGAGCAACCACACCGAGAGACTCATCACAACAAGAACAACCGCACCTAGAGACTGATCACAAGAACAACAGCTAGAGACTCATCACAACAGGAACAACCACACCTAGAGACTGACCACAAGAACAACAACACCCAGAGACTCATCACAACAAGAACAACCACACCTAGAGATTCATCACAACAAGAACAACCACACCTGGAGACTCATCACAATAAGAACAACCACACCTCGAGACTCATCACAACAAGAACCTCACCGAGAGATTCATCACAACAAGAACAACCACACCTAGAGACTGATCACAACAAGAACAACACCACCTAGAGACTCATCACAACAAGAACAACCACACCTCGAGACCGATCACAACAAGAACACCACCTAGAGACTCATCGCAACAAGAACAACCACACCTAGAGACTGGTTACAACAAGAACAACCACACCCAGAGACTCGTCACAACAAGAACAACCACACCTAGAGATTCATCACAACAAGAACAAGCACACCTAGAGACTGGTTACAACAAGAACAACCACACCCAGAGACTCGTCACAACAAGAACAACCACACCTAGAGATTCATCACAACAAGTACAACCACGCCTAGAGACCAGTCACAAGAACAACCACATCTAGAAACTGATCACAAGAAGAACAACCACACCTAGAGACTCATCACAACAAGAACAACCTCACCTAGAGATTCATCACAACAAGAATAACCACACCTAGAGACTCATGACAACAGGTACAACCACCCCTATAGACTGGTAACAACAAGAACAACCACACCTAGAGACTCATCACAACAAGAACAACCTCACCTCGAGATTGATCACAACAAGAACAACCACACCTAGAGACTGGTTGCAACAAGAACAACCACACCTAGAGACTGATCACAAGAACAACAACCTCACCTTGGAGATTCATCACAACAAGTACAACCACACCTAGAGACTGGTCACAACAAGAACAACCACACCTGGAGACTCGTCACAACAAGAACAACCACACCTAGAGACTGATCACAAGAACAACACCACCTAGAGACTCATCACAACAAGAACAACCACACCGAGAGACTGATCACAATAAGGACAACCACAGCAGAGACTGGTCACAACAAGATCAACCACACCTAGAGATTCATCACAATAAGAGCAACCACACCTAGAGACTGATCAAATGAAGAAGAACCACACCTGGAGATTCATCACAACAAGAACAACCATACCTAGAGACTCATCACAACAAGAACAACCACGCCTAGAGACTGGTTACAAGAAGAACAACCACACCTAGAGACACGTCACAACAAGAACAACCACACCTAGAGATTCATCACAAGAAGAGCAACCACACCTGGAGATTGATCACAACAAGAACAACCACACCTAGAGACAGGACACAACAAAAACAACCACACCTAGAGACTCATCACAACAAGTACAACCACACCTAGAGACTCATCACAACAAGAACAACCACACCTAGAGACTCATCACAACAAGAACAACCACACCTAGAGATTCATCACAACAAGAACAACCACACCAAGAGAATCAGCACAACAAGAAAAACCAATCCTACAGATTCATCAAAACAAGAACAACCACACCTGGAGACACATCACAACAAGTACAACCACACCTAGAGACTGATCACAACAAAAACAACCACACCGAGAGACTCATCACAACAAGAACAACCACACCTCGAGACTGATCACAACAAAAACAACCACACCTAGAGATTCTTCACAACAAGAACAACCACACCTAGAGACTGGTTACAACAAGAACAACCACACCTCGAGACTCGTCACAACAAGAACAACCACACCTAGAGACTGGTTACAACAAGAACACCCATACCTAGCGACGCATCACAACAAGAACCACCACACCTAGAGACTCATCACAACAAGAACAACCACACCTAGAGACTCATCACAACAAGAAGAACCACACCTAGAGATTCATCACAACAAGAGCAACCACACCGAGAGACTGATCACAACAAGAACAATCACACCTAGAGACTCATCACAACAAGAACAACCACACCGAGAGACTCATCACAACAAGAACAACCGCACCTGGAGACTGATCACAAGAACAACAACAGCTAGAGACTCGTCACAACAGGAACAACCACACCTAGAGACCAGTCACAAGAAGAACAACCACATCGAGAGACTGATCACAAGAAGAAGAACCACACCTAGAGACTGGTCACAACAAGAACAACCTCACCTAGAGATTCATCACAACAAGAACAACCACACCTAGAGACTGGTCACAACAAGAACAACCACACCTTGAGACTGATCACAAGAACAACAACAGCTAGAGACTCGTCACAACAGGAACAACCACACCTAGAGACCAGTCACAAGAAGAACAACCACACCTAGAGACTGATCACAAGAAGAAGAACCACACCTAGAGACTGGTCACAACAAGAACAACCTCACCTAGAGATTCATCACAACAAGAGCAACCACACCTAGAGACTCATCACAACAAGAACAACCACACCTAGAGAGTGGTTACAACAAGAACAACCACAACTAGAGACTCGTCACACCAAGAACAACCACACCTATAGACTAATCACAACAAGAACAACACCACCTAGAGACTCATCACAACAAGAACAACCACACCTAGAGACTGGACACAACAAGAACAACCACACCTAGAGACTGGTTACAACAAGAACAACCACACCCAGAGACTCGTCACAACAAGAATAACCACACCTAGAGATTCATCACAACAAGAACAACCACACCTAGAGACTGGTTACAACAAGAACAACCACACCCAGAGACTCGTCACAACAAGAACAACCACACCTAGAGATTCATCACAACAAGTACAACCACGCCTAGAGACCAGTCACAAGAACAACCACACCTGGAGACCGATCACAAGAAGAACAACCACACATAGAGACTGATCACAATAAGAACAACAACAGCTAGAGACTGGTTACAACAAGAACAACCACACCCAGAGACTAACCACAACAAGAACATCCACACCTGGAGAGTGATCACAACAAGAACAACCACATCTCGAAACTGATCACAAGAACAACCACACCTAGAGACTCATCACAAGAACAACCTCACCTAGAGATTCATCACAACAAGAATAACCACACCTAGAGACTCATGACAACAGGTACAACCACCCCTATAGACTGGTAACAACAAGAACAACCACACCTAGAGACTCATCACAACAAGAACAACCTCACCTCGAGATTGATCACAACAAGAACAACCACACCTAGAGACTGGTTGCAACAAGAACAACCACACCTAGAGACTCGTCACAAGAAGAACAACCACACCTAGAGACTGATCACAAGAACAACAACACCCAGAGACTCATCACAACAAGAACAACCACACCTAGAGATTCATCACAAGAAGAGCAACCACACCTGGAGATTGATCACAACAAGAACCACACCGAGAGACTGATCACAACAAGGACAACACCACCGAGAGACTCATCACAACAAGAACAACCACACCTAGAGACTGATCACAACAAGAACAACCACACCTAGAGACTCATCACAACAAGAACAACCGCACCTAGAGATTCATCACAACAAGAACCACACCTGGAGACTCATCACAATAAGAACAACCACACCTAGAGACTCATCACAACAAGAACAACCTCACCGAGAGATTCATCACAACAACAACAACCACACCTAAAGACTCATCACGACAAGAACAACCTCACCTAGAGATTCATCACAACAAGAACAACCACACCTAGAGACTCATCACAACAACAACCACACCTCGAGACAGGTTACAACAAGAACAACCACACCTAGAAGCTCATCACAACAAGAAAAACCACACCTAGAGACTCATCGCAACAAGAAAAACCACACCTCGAGACTCACCACAACAAGAACAACCACACCTAGAGCCTCATTAAAACAAGAACAACCACACCTAGAGACTCATCACAACAAGAACAACCACACCTAGAGAGTGGTTACAACAAGAACAACCACAACTAGAGACTCGTCACACCAAGAACAACCACACCTATAGACTGGACACAACAAGAACAACCACACCTAGAGACTGATCACAAGAACAACAACAGCTAGAGACTCGTCACAACAAGAACAACCACACCTAGAGACTCATCACAAAAAGAACAACCACACCTAGAGATTCATCACAACAAGCACAACCACACCTAGAGACTGGTTACAACAAGAACAACCACACCTAGAGACTCATCACAACAAGAAGAACCTCACCTAGAGATTAATCACAACAAGAACAGCCACACCTAGAGACTGGTTACAACAAGAACATCCACACCTAGAGACTCATCACAACAAGAACAACCACACCTAGAGACTGGTCACAACAAGAACAACTGCGCCTAGAAACTCATCACAAGAACTACAACCACACCGAGAGACTCATCACAACAAGAAAAACCAATCCAAGAGATTCATCACAACAAGAACAACCACACCAAGAGAATCAGCACAACAAGAAAAACCAATCCTACAGATTCATCAAAACAAGAACAACCACACCTGGAGACTCATCACAACAAGAACGACCACACCTAGAGCCTCATCACAACAAGAACCACCACACCTAGAGACTCGTCACAACAAGAACAACCACACCTAGAGACTCATCACAACAAGACCAACCGCGCCTAGAAACTCATCACAACAAGTACAACCACACCTAGAGACTGATCACAACAAAAACAACCACACCGAGAGACTCATCACAACAAGAACAACCACACCTCGAGACTGGTTACAACAAGAACAACCACACCTCGAGACTCGTCACAACAAGAACAACCACACCGAGGGATTCATCACAACAAGAACAACCACACCTAGAGACTGGTTACAACAAGAACACCCATACCTAGCGACGCATCACAACAAGAACAACCACACATAGAGACTGGACACAACAAGAACAACCACACCTAGAGACTCATCACAACAAGAACATCCACACCTAGAGACTGGACACAACAACAACAACCACACCTGGAGACTCACCACAACAAGAACAACCACACCTAGAGCCTCATTAAAACAAGTACAACCACACCTAGAGACTCGTCACAACAAGAACAACCACACCTAGAGACTGATCACAACAAGAACCACCACACCTAGAGACTCGTCACAACAAGAACAACCACACCTAGAGATTCATCACAACAAGAACAACCACACCGAGAGACTGGTTACAACAAGAACAACCACACCTAGAGAGTCGTCACAACAAGAACAACCACACCAAGAAGCTCATCACAACAAGAACAACCACACCTAGAGACTCACCACAACAAGAACAACCACACCTAGAGACTGATTAAAACAAATACAACCACACCTAGAGACTCGTCACAACAAAAACAACCACACCTAGAGATTCATAACAAGTACAACCACACCTAGAGACTGATCACAACAAGAACAACACCACCGAGAGACTCATCACAACAAGAACAACCACACCTAGAGACTGGGCACAACAAGAACAACCACACCGAGAGACTGATCACAATAAGAACAACCGCACCTGAAGACTCATCACAAGAAGAACAACCACACCGAGAGACTGATCACAATAAGAACCGCACCTGGAGACTGATCACAGCAAGAACAACCTCACCAAGAGATTCATCACAACAAGAACAACCACACCTAGAGACTCATCACAACAAGAACCACACCGAGAGACTCGTCACAACAAGAACAACCACACCTAGAGACTCGTCACAACAAGAACAACCACACCTAGAGACTCATCACAACAAGAACAACCACACCTAGAGACTCATCACAACAAGAGCAACCACACCTAGAGACTGATCACAACAAGAACAATCACACCTAGAGACTCATCACAACAAGAACCACCACACCTAGAGACTCATCACAACAAGAACAACCACACCTAGAGACTGATCACAAGAACAACAACACCCAGAGACTCATCACAACAAGAACAACCACACCGAGAGATTCATCACAAGAAGAGCAACCACACCTGGAGATTGATCACAACAAGAACAACCACACCTAGAGACTGATCACAAGAAGGACAACACCACCTAGAGACTCATCACAACAAGAACAACCACACCTAGAGACTGATCACAACAAGAACAACCACACCTAGAGACTCATCACAACAAGAACAACCGCACCTAGAGATTCATCACGACAAGAACAACCTCACCTAGAGATTCATCACAACAACAACAACCACACCTCGAGACAGGTTACAACAAGAACAACCACACCTAGAAGCTCATCACAACAAGAAAAACCACACCTAGAGACTCATCACAACAAGAAAAACCACACCTAGAGACTCACCACAACAAGAACAACCACACCTAGAGCCTCATTAAAACAAGAACAACCACACCTAGAGATTCATAACAAGTACAACCACGCCAAGAGACTCGTCACAACAAGAACAACCACACCTAGAGACTGATCACAAGAACAACACCTAGAGACTCATCACAACAAGAACAACCACACCGAGAGACTGATCACAATAAGAACAACCGCACGTGGAGATTCATCACAACAAGAACAACCACACCTAGAGACTCATCACAACAAGAACAACCTCACCTAGAGACAGGTTACAACAAGAACAACCACACCTAGAAGCTCATCACAACAAGAACAACCACACCTAGAGACTCACCACAACAAGAACAACCACACCTAGAGACTCATTACAACAAGTACAACCACACCTAGAGACTGTTCACAACAAGAACAACCACACCTAGAGACTCATCACAACAAGAACAACCTCACCTAGAGACAGGTTACAACAAGAACAACCACACCTAGAGACTGGTCACAACAAGAAGAACCACACCTAGAGACTGTTCACAACAAGAACAACCACACCTAGAGACTCATCACAACAAGAAGAACCACACCTAGAGACTGATCACAACAAGAGCAACCACACCTAGAGACTGGTCACAACAAGACAAACCACACCTTGAGACTGGTCACAAGAACAACAAAAGCTAGAGGCTCATCACAACAAGAACAACCACACCTAGAGACTCATCACAACAAGAACAACCTCACCGAGAGATTCATCACAACAAGAACAACCACACCTAGAGACTGGTCACAACAAGAACAACCACACCTTGAGACTGGTCACAAGAACAACAAAAGCTGGAGGCTCATCACAACAAGAGCAACCACACCTAGAGACTGATCACAACAAGAACAACCACACCTAGAGGCTCATCACAACAAGAACAACCACACCTAGAGACTCATCACAACAAGAACAACCACACCTAGAGACTCATCACAACAAGAACCACCACACCTAGAGACTCGTCACAACAAGTACAACCACACCTCGAGAGTGGTTACAACAAGAACAACCACAACTAGCGACTCGTCACACCAAGAACAACCACACCTATAGACTAATCACAACAAAAACAACGCCATCCTCGAGACTCATCACAACAAGAACAACCACACCTAGAGACTGGACACAACAAGAACAACCACACCTCGAGACTGATCACAAGAACAACAACAGCTAGAGACTCATCACAACAAGAGCAACCACACCTAGAGACTGATCACAACAAGAACAACCACACCTAGAGACTGATCACAACAAGAACAACCACACCGAGAGACTCACCACAACAAGAACCACACCTAGAGCCTCATTAAAACAAGTACAACCACACCTAGAGACTCGTCACAACAAGAACAACCACACCTAGAGACTGATCACAACAAGAACCACCACACCTAGAGACTCGTCACAACAAGAACCACCACACCTAGAGACTGATCACAACAAGAACAACCACACCTAGAGATTCATCACAACAAGCACAACCACACCGAGAGACTGGTTACAACAAGAACAACCACACCTAGAGACTCATCACAACAAGAACAACCACACCTAGAGACTCACCACAACAAGAACAACCACACCTAGAGACTGATTAAAACAAATACAACCACACCTAGAGACTCGTCACAACAAGAACAACCACACCTAGAGATTCATAACAAGTACAACCACACCTAGAGACTGATCACAACAAGAACAACAACACCTAGAGACTCATCACAACAAGAACAACCACACCTAGAGACTGGACACAACAAGAACAACCACACCGAGAGACTGATCACAATAAGAACAACCGCACCTGAAGACTCATCACAACAAGAACAACCACACCGAGAGACTGATCACAATAAGAACCGCACCTGGAGACTGATCACAGCAAGAACAACCTCACCTAGAGATTCATCACAACAAGAACAACCACACCTAGAGACTCATCACAACAAGAACAACCACACCGAGAGACTCGTCACAACAAGAACAACCACACCTAGAGACTCGTCACAACAAGAACAACCACACCTAGAGACTCATCACAAGAAGAACAACCACACCTAGAGACTCATCACAAGAAGAACAACCACACCTGAAGACTCATCACAACAAGAGCAACCACACCTAGAGACTGATCACAACAAGAACAATCACACCTAGAGACTCATCACAACAAGAACCACCACACCTAGAGACTCATCACAACAAGAACAACCACACCTAGAGACTGATCACAAGAACAACAACACCCAGAGACTCATCACAACAAGAACAACCACACCTAGAGATTGATCACAAGAAGAGCAACCACACCTGGAGATTGATCACAACAAGAACAACCACACCTAGAGACTGATCACAACAAGGACACCACCACCTAGAGACTCATCACAACAAGAACAACCACACCTAGAGACTGATCACAACAAGAACAACCACACCTAGAGACTCGTCACAACAAGAACAACCGCACCTAGAGATTCATCACAACAAGAACAACCACACCTGGAGACTCATCACAATAAGAACAACCACACCTAGAGACTCATCACAACAAGAACAACCTCACCTAGAGATTCATCACAACAAGAACAACCACACCTAGAGACTCATCACAACAACAACAACCACACCTCGAGACAGGTTACAACAAGAACAACCACACCTAGAAGCTCATCACAACAAGAAAAACCACACCTAGAGACTCATCACAACAAGAAAAACCACACCTAGAGACTCACCACAACAAGAACAACCACACCTAGAGCCTCATTAAAACAAGAACAACCACACCTAGAGACTCATTACAACAAGTACAACCACACCTAGAGACTGGTCACAACAAGAACAACCACACCTGGAGACTCATCACAACAAGAACAACCACACCTAGAGATTCATAACAAGTACAACCACGCCAAGAGACTCGTCACAACAAGAACAACCACACCTAGAGACTGATCACAAGAACAACACATAGAGACTCATCACAACAAGAACAACCACACCGAGAGACTGATCACAATAAGAACAACCGCACCTGGAGATTCATCACAACAAGAACAACCACACCTAGAGACTCATCACGACAAGAACAACCTCACCTAGAGATTCATCACAACAAGAACAACCACACCTAGAGACTGATCACAACAAGAACAACCTCACCTAGAGACAGGTTACAACAAGAACAACCACACCTAGAAGCTCATCACAACAACAACCACCACACCTAGAGACTCACCACAACAAGTACAACCACACCTAGAGACTGGTCACAACAAGAACAACCACACCTAGAGACTCATCACAACAAGAACAACCTCACCTAGAGACAGGTTACAACAAGAACAACCACACCTAGAAGCTCATCACAACAAGAACATCCACACCTAGAGACTCATCACAACAAGAACAACCACACCTCGAGACTCATCACAACAAGAAGAACCACACCTAGAGACTGATCACAAGAAGAACAATCACACCGAGAGACTCATCACAACAAGAACCATCACACCTAGAGACTCATCACAACAAGAACAACCACACCTAGAGACTCATCACAAGAAGAAGAACCACACCTAGAGATTCATCACAACAAGAGCAACCACACCTAGAGACTGGTCACAACAAGAACAACCACACCTTGAGACTGGTCACAAGAACAACAAAAGCTAGAGGCTCATCACAACAAGAGCAACCACACCTAGAGACTGATCACAACAAGAACAACCACACCTAGAGACTCATCACAACAAGAACAACCACACCTAGAGACTCATCACAACAAGAACAACCACACCTAGAGACTCGTCACAACAAGTACAACCACACCTCGAGAGTGGTTACAACAAGAACAACCACAACTAGCGACTCCTCACACCAAGAACAACCACACCTATAGACTAATCACAACAAAAACAACGCCATCCTCGAGACTGGACACAACAAGAACAACCACACCTCGAGACTGATCACAAGAACAACAACAGCTAGAGACTCATCACAACAAGAGCAACCACACCTAGAGACTGATCACAACAAGAACAACCACACCTAGAGACTGATCACAACAAGAACAACCACACCTAGAGACTCACCACAACAAGAACAACCACACCTAGAGCCTCATTAAAACAAGTACAACCACACCGAGAGACTCGTCACAACAAGAACAACCACACCTAGAGACTGATCACAACAAGAACCACCACACCTAGAGACTCGTCACAACAAGAACCACCACACCTAGAGACTGATCACAACAAGAACAACCACACCTAGAGATTCATCACAACAAGCACAACCACACCGAGAGACTGGTTACAACAAGAACAACCAGACCTAGAGACTCATCACAACAAGAACAACCACACCTAGAGATTCATCACAACAAGAACAACCACACCTAGAGCCTCATTAAAACAAGTACAACCACACCTAGAGACTCGTCACAACAAGAACAACCACACCTAGAGACTGATCACAACAAGCACAACCACACCTAGAGACTGGTTACAACAAGAACAACCACACCTAGAGACTCATCACAAAAAGAACAACCACACCTAGAGATTCATCACAACAAGCACAACCACACCGAGAGACTGGTTACAACAAGAACAACCACACCTAGAGACTCATCACAACAAGAACAACCACACCTAGAGATTCATCACAACAAGTACAACCACACCTAGAGACTCATCACAACAAGAAGAACCTCACCTAGAGATTAATCACAACAAGAACAGCCACACCTAGAGACTGGTTACAACAAGAACAACTGCGCCTAGAAACTCATCACAAGAACTACAACCACACCGAGAGACTCATCACAACAAGAAAAACCAATCCAAGAGATTCATCACAACAAGAACAACCACACCAAGAGAATCAGCACAACAAGAAAAACCAATCCTAGAGGTTCATCAAAACAAGAACAACCACACCTGGAGACTCATCACAACAAGAACGACCACACCTAGAGCCTCATCACAACAAGAACCACCACACCTAGAGACTCGTCACAACAAGAACAACCACACCTAGAGACTCATCACAACAAGACCAACCGCGCCGAGAAACTCATCACAACAAGTACAACCACACCGAGAGACTGATCACAACAAAAACAACCACACCGAGAGACTCATCACAACAAGAACAACCACACCTCGAGACTGATCACAACAAAAACAACCACACCTAGAGATTCTTCACAACAAGAACAACCACACCTAGAGACTGGTTACAACAAGAACAACCACACCTCGAGACTCGTCACAACAAGAACAACCACACCTAGGGATTCATCACGACAAGAACAACCACACCTAGAGACTGGTTACAACAAGAACACCCATACCTAGCGACGCATCACAACAAGAACAACCACACATAGAGACTGGACACAACAAGAACAACCACACCTAGAGACTCATCACAACAAGAACATCCACACCTAGAGACTGGACACAACAACAACAACTACACCTGGAGACTCACCACAACAAGAACAACCACACCTAGAGCCTCATTAAAACAAGTACAACCACACCTAGAGACTCGTCACAACAAGAACAACCACACCTAGAGACTGATCACAACAAGAACCACCACACCTAGAGACTCGTCACAACAAGAACAACCACACCTAGAGATTCATCACAACAAGAACAACCACACCGAGGGACTGGTTACAACAAGAACAACCACACCTAGAGACTCGTCACAACAAGAACAACCACACCTAGAGATTCATCACAACAAGAACAACCTCACCTAGAGATTAATCACAACAAGAACAGCCACACCTAGAGACTGGTTACAACAAGAACAACCACACCTAGAGACTGGTTACAACAAGAACAACCACACCAAGAAGCTCATCACAACAAGAACAACCACACCTCGAGACTCACCACAACAAGAACAACCACACCTAGAGACTCATTAAAACAAATACAACCACACCTAGAGACTCGTCACAACAAGAACAACCACACCTAGAGATTCATAACAAGTACAACCACGCCTAGAGACTGATCACAACAAGAACAACACCACCTAGAGACTCATCACAACAAGAACAACCACACCTAGAGACTGGACACAACAAGAACAACCACACCGAGAGACTCGTCACAACAAGAACAACCACACCTAGAGACTCGTCACAACAAGAACAACCACACCTAGAGACTCATCACAACAAGAACAACCACACCTAGAGACTCATCACAACAAGAACCACACCTAGAGATTCATCACAACAAGAACAACCACACCTGGAGACTCATCACAATAAGAACAACCACACCTAGAGACTCATCACAACAAGAACAACCTCACCTAGAGATTCATCACAACAACAACCACACCTAGAGACTCATCACGACAAGAACAACCTCACCTAGAGATTCATCACAACAAGAACAACCACACCTAGAGACTCATCACAACAACAACAACCACACCTCGAGACAGGTTACAACAAGAACAACCACACCTTGAAGCTCATCACAACAAGAAAAACCACACCTAGAGACTCATCACAACAAGAAAAACCACACCTAGAGACTCACCACAACAAGAACAACCACACCTAGAGCCTCATTAAAACAAGAACAACCACACCTAGAGACTCATTACAACAAGTACAACCACACCTAGAGACTGGTCACAACAAGAACAACCACACCTGGAGACTCATCACAACAAGAACAACCACACCTAGAGATTCATAACAAGTACAACCACGCCAAGAGACTCGTCACAACAAGAACAACCACACCTAGAGACTGATCACAAGAACAACACCTAGAGACTCATCACAACAAGAACAACCACACCGAGAGACTGATCACAATAAGAACAACCGCACCTGGAGATTCATCACAACAAGAACAACCACACCTAGAGACTCATCACGACAAGAACAACCTCACCTAGAGATTCATCACAACAAGAACAACCACACCTAGAGACTCATCACAACAAGAACAACCTCACCTAGAGACAGGTTACAACAAGAACAACCACACCTAGAAGCTCATCACAACAAGAACAACCACACCTAGAGACTCACCACAACAAGAACAACCACACCTAGAGACTCATTACAACAAGTACAACCACACCTAGAGACTGGTCACAACAAGAACAACCACACCGAGAGACTCATCACAACAAGAACAACCTCACCTAGAGACAGGTTACAACAAGATCAACCACACCTAGAAGCTCATCACAACAAGAACATCCACACCTAGAGACTCATCACAACAAGAACAACCACACCTCGAGACTCATCACAACAAGAAGAACCACACCTAGAGACTGATCACAACAAGAACAATCACACCGAGAGACTCATCACAACAAGAACCACCACACCTAGAGACTGATCACAACAAGAACAACCACACCTAGAGACTCATCACAAGAAGAACCACACCTAGAGATTCATCACAACAAGAGCAACCACACCTAGAGACTGGTCACAACAAGAACAACCACACCTTGAGACTGGTCACAAGAACAACAAAAGCTAGAGGCTCATCACAACAAGAACAACCACACCTAGAGACTCATCACAACAAGAACAACCTCACCTAGAGATTCATCACAACAAGAACAACCACACCTAGAGACTGGTCACAACAAGAACAACCACACCTTGAGACTGGTCACAAGAACAACAAAAGCTAGAGGCTCATCACAACAAGAGCAACCACACCTAGAGACTGATCACAACAAGAACCACCACACCTAGAGACTCATCACAACAAGAACAACCACACCTAGAGACTCGTCACAACAAGTACAACCACACCTAGAGAGTGGTTACAACAAGAACAACCACAACTAGAGACTCGTCACACCAAGAACAACCACACCTATAGACTAATCACAACAAGAACAACACCACCTAGAGACTCATCACAACAAGAACCACACCTGGAGACTCGTCACAACAAGAACAACCACACCTAGAGACTCATCACAAAAAGAAC
Organism: Somniosus microcephalus; assembly: GCF_052327205.1. Taxonomy (NCBI): domain Eukaryota; kingdom Metazoa; phylum Chordata; class Chondrichthyes; order Squaliformes; family Somniosidae; genus Somniosus; species Somniosus microcephalus. The sequence goes on along the minus strand of NC_140991.1, from coordinate 279,253,609 downwards.
AACCACACCTAGAGACTCACCACAACAAGAACAACCACACCTAGAGCCTCATTAAAACAAGTACAACCACACCTAGAGACTCGTCACAACAAGAACAACCACACCTAGAGACTGATCACAACAAGAAGCACCACACCTAGAGACTCGTCACAACAAGAACAACCACACCTAGAGACTCATCACAAAAAGAACAACCACACCTAGACATTCATCACAACAAGCACAACCACACCTGGAGACTGGTTACAACAAGAACAACCACACCTAGAGATTCATCACAACAAGTACAACCACACCTAGAGACTGGTTACAACAAGAACAACCACACCTAGAGACTGGTTACAACAAGAACAACCACACCAAGAAGCTCATCACAACAAGAACAACCACACCTCGAGACTCACCACAACAAGAACAACCACACCTAGAGACTCATTAAAACAAATACAACCACACCTAGAGACTCGTCACAACAAGAACAACCACACCTAGAGATTCATAACAAGTACAACCACGCCTAGAGACTGATCACAACAAGAACAACCACACCTAGAGACTGGACACAACAAGAACAACCACACCGAGAGACTCGTCACAACAAGAACAACCACACCTAGAGACTCGTCACAACAAGAACAACCACACCTAGAGACTCATCACAACAAGAACAACCTCACCTAGAGATTCATCACAACAACAACCACACCTAGAGACTCATCACGACAAGAACAACCTCACCTAGAGATTCATCACAACAAGAACAACCACACCTAGAGACTCATCACAACAACAACAACCACACCTCGAGACAGGTTACAACAAGAACAACCACACCTTGAAGCTCATCACAACAAGAAAAACCACACCTAGAGACTCATCACAACAAGAAAAACCACACCTAGAGACTCACCACAACAAGAACAACCACACCTAGAGCCTCATTAAAACAAGAACAACCACACCTAGAGACTCATTACAACAAGTACAACCACACCTAGAGACTGGTCACAACAAGAACAACCACACCTGGAGACTCATCACAACAAGAACAACCACACCTAGAGATTCATAACAAGTACAACCACGCCAAGAGACTCGTCACAACAAGAACAACCACACCTAGAGACTGATCACAAGAACAACACCTAGAGACTCATCACAACAAGAACAACCACACCGAGAGACTGATCACAATAAGAACAACCGCACCTGGAGATTCATCACAACAAGAACAACCACACCTAGAGACTCATCACGACAAGAACAACCTCACCTAGAGATTCATCACAACAAGAACAACCACACCTAGAGACTCATCACAACAAGAACAACCTCACCTAGAGACAGGTTACAACAAGAACAACCACACCTAGAAGCTCATCACAACAAGAACAACCACACCTAGAGACTCACCACAACAAGAACAACCACACCTAGAGACTCATTACAACAAGTACAACCACACCTAGAGACTGGTCACAACAAGAACAACCACACCGAGAGACTCATCACAACAAGAACAACCTCACCTAGAGACAGGTTACAACAAGATCAACCACACCTAGAAGCTCATCACAACAAGAACATCCACACCTAGAGACTCATCACAACAAGAACAACCACACCTCGAGACTCATCACAACAAGAAGAACCACACCTAGAGACTGATCACAACAAGAACAATCACACCGAGAGACTCATCACAACAAGAACCACCACACCTAGAGACTGATCACAACAAGAACAACCACACCTAGAGACTCATCACAAGAAGAACCACACCTAGAGATTCATCACAACAAGAGCAACCACACCTAGAGACTGGTCACAACAAGAACAACCACACCTTGAGACTGGTCACAAGAACAACAAAAGCTAGAGGCTCATCACAACAAGAACAACCACACCTAGAGACTCATCACAACAAGAACAACCTCACCTAGAGATTCATCACAACAAGAACAACCACACCTAGAGACTGGTCACAACAAGAACAACCACACCTTGAGACTGGTCACAAGAACAACAAAAGCTAGAGGCTCATCACAACAAGAGCAACCACACCTAGAGACTGATCACAACAAGAACCACCACACCTAGAGACTCATCACAACAAGAACAACCACACCTAGAGACTTATCACAACAAGAACCACCACACCTAGAGACTCGTCACAACAAGTACAACCACACCTAGAGAGTGGTTACAACAAGAACAACCACAACTAGAGACTCGTCACACCAAGAACAACCACACCTATAGACTAATCACAACAAGAACAACACCACCTAGAGACTCATCACAACAAGAACAACCACACCTGGAGACTCGTCACAACAAGAACAACCACACCTAGAGACTCATCACAAAAAGAACAACCACACCTAGACATTCATCACAACAAGCACAACCACACCTGGAGACTGGTTACAACAAGAACAACCACACCTAGAGATTCATCACAACAAGTACAACCACACCTAGAGACTGGTTACAACAAGAACATCCACACCTAGAGACTCATCACAACAAGAACAACCACACCTAGAGACTGGTCACAACAAGAACAACTGCGCCTAGAAACTCATCACAAGAACTACAAACACACCGAGAGACTCATCACAACAAGAAAAACCAATCCAAGAGATTCATCACAACAAGAACAACCACACCAAGAGAATCAGCACAACAAGAAAAACCAATCCTAGAGATTCATCAAAACAAGAACAACCACACCTGGAGACTCATCACAACAAGAACGACCACACCTAGAGCCTCATCACAACAAGAACCACCACACCTAGAGACTCGTCACAACAAGAACAACCACACCTAGAGACTCATCACAACAAGACCAATCGCGCCTAGAAACTCATCACAACAAGTACAACCACACCTAGAGACTCATCACAACAAGAACAACCTCACCTGGCGATTCATCACAACAACAACAACCACACCTAGAGACTCATCACGACAAGAACAACCTCACCTAGAGATTCATCACAACAAGAACAACCACACCTAGAGACTCATCACAACAACAACAACACCTCGAGACAGGTTACAACAAGAACAACCACACCTAGAAGCTCATCACAACAAGAAAAACCACACCTAGAGACTCACCACAACAAGAACAACCACACCTAGAGCCTCATTAAAACAAGAACAACCACACCTAGAGACTCATTACAACAAGTACAACCACACCTAGAGACTGGTCACAACAAGAACAACCACACCTGGAGACTCGTCACAACAAGAACAACCACACCTAGAGATTCATAACAAGTACAACCACGCCAAGAGACTCATCACAACAAGAACAACCACACCGAGAGACTGATCACAAGAACAACCGCACCTGGAGATTCATCACAACAAGAACAACCACACCTAGAGACTCATCACGACAAGAACAACCTCACCTAGAGATTCATCACAACAAGAACAACCACACCTAGAGACTCATCACAACAAGAACAACCTCACCTAGAGACAGGTTACAACAAGAACAACCACACCTAGAAGCTCATCACAACAAGAACAACCACACCTAGAGACTGATCACAACAAGAACAATCACACCTAGAGACTCATCACAACAAGAACAACCACACCGAGAGACTGATCACAAGAACAACAACAGCTAGAGACTCGTCACAACAGGAACAACCACACCTAGAGACCAGTCACAAGAAGAACAACCACACCTAGAGACTGATCACAAGAAGAAGAACCACACCTAGAGACTGGTCACAACAAGAACAACCTCACCTAGAGACTCATCCCAACAAGAACAACCTCACCTAGAGATTCATCACAACAAGAACAACCACACCTAGAGACTGGTCACAACAAGAACAACCACACCTTGAGACTGGTCACAAGAACAACAAAAGCTAGAGGCTCACCACAACAAGAGCCACCACACCTAGAGACTGATCACAACAAGAACAACCACACCTAGAGACTCATCAGAACAAGAACAACCACACCTAGAGACTCATCACAACAAGAAGCACCACACCTAGAGACTCGTCACAACAAGTACAACCACACCTAGAGACTCATCACAACAAGAACAACCACACCTAGAGAGTGGTTACAACAAGAACAACCACAACTAGAGACTCGTCACACCAAGAACAACCGCACCTATAGACTAATCACAACAAGAACACCACCTAGAGACTCATCACAACAACAACCACACCTAGAGACTGGACACAACAACAACCACACCTAGAGACTGATCACAAGAACAACAACAGCTAGAGACTCATCACAACAAGAGCAACCACACCTAGAGACTGATCACAACAAGAACAACCACACCTAGAGACTCACCACAACAAGAACAACCACACCTAGAGACTGATCACAACAAGAACCACCACACCTAGAGACTCGTCACAACAAGAACAACCACACCTAGAGACTCATCACAAAAAGAACAACCACACCTAGAGATTCATCACAACAAGCACAACCACACCTAGAGACTGGTTACAACAAGAACAACCACACCTAGAGACTCATCACAACAAGAACAACCACACCTAGAGATTCATCACAACAAGTACAACCACACCTAGAGGCTCATCACAACAAGAAGAACCTCACCAAGAGATTAATCACAACAAGAACAGCCACACCTAGAGACTGGTTACAACAAGAACATCCACACCTAGAGACTCATCACAACAAGAACAACCACACCTAGAGACTGGTCACAGCAAGAACAACTGCGCCTAGAAACTCATCACAAGAACTACAACCACACCGAGAGACTCATCACAACAAGAAAAACCAATCCAAGAGATTCATCACAACAAGAACAACCACACCAAGAGAATTAGCACAACAAGAAAAACCAATCCTAGCGATTCATCAAAACAAGAACAACCACACCTGGAGACTCATCACAACAAGAACGACCACACCTAGAGCCTCATCACAACAAGAACCACCACACCTAGAGACTCGTCACAACAAGAACAACCACACCTAGAGACTCATCACAACAAGACCAACCGCGCCGAGAAACTCATCACAACAAGTACAACCACACCTAGAGACTGATCACAACAAAAACAACCACACCGAGAGACTCATCACAACAAGAACAACCACACCTCGAGACTGATCACAACAAAAACAACCACACCTAGAGATTCTTCACAACAAGAACAACCACACCTCGAGACTCATCACAACAAGAACACCCATACCTAGCGACGCATCACAACAAGAACATCCACACCTAGAGACTGGACACAACAACAACAACCACACCTGGAGACTCACCACAACAAGAACAACCACACCTAGAGCCTCATTAAAACAAGTACAACCACACCTAGAGACTCGTCACAACAAGAACAACCACACCTAGAGACTGATCACAACAAGAACCACCACACCTAGAGACTCGTCACAACAAGAACAACCACACCTAGAGATTCATCACAACAAGAACAACCACACCGAGAGACTGGTTACAACAAGAACAACCACACCTAGAGACTGGTTACAACAAGAACAACCACACCTAGAGACTCATCACAACAAGAACAACCACACCTAGAGATTCATCACAACAAGTACAACCACACCTCGAGACTCATCACAACAAGAACAACCACAGCTTGAGTCTGGTTACAACAAGAACAACCACACCTAGAGACTGATCACAACAAGAACATCCACACCTAGAGACTCATCACAACAAGAACAACCACACCTTGAGACTGGTCACAACAAGAACAACTGCGCCGAGAAACTCATCACAAGAACTACAACCACACCGAGAGACTCATCACAACAAGAAAAACCAATCCTAGAGCCTCATCACAACAAGAACAACCACACCAAGAGAATCAGCACAACAAGAACAACCACACCTAGAGGCTCATCACAACAAGAACAACCACACCTACAGACTGATCACAACAAAAACCATCACACCTATAGACTGGTCACAACAAGAACAACCATACCTAGAGCCTCATCACAACAAGAACAACCTCACCTAGAGATTCTTCACAACAAGAACAAGCACACCTAGAGACTGGTTACAACAAGAACAACCACACCTAGAGACTCGTCACAACAAGAACAACCACACCTAGAGATTCATCACAACAAGAACAACCACACCTAGAGACTGGTTACAACAAGATCACCCATACCTAGCGACGCATCACAACAAGAACAACCACACATAGAGACTGGACACAACAAGAACAACCACACCTAGAGACTCATCACAACAAGAACAACCACACCTAGAGACTGATCACAAGAACAAAAACAGCTAAAGACTCATCACAACAAGAGCAACCACACCTAGAGACCAGTCACAACCAGAACAACCACAACTAGAGACTCATCAAAACAAGAACAACCACACCTAGAGATTCATCACAACAAGAAGAACCTCACCTAGAGACTCGTCACAACAAGAACAACCACACCTAGAGACTCGTCACAACAAGAACAACCACACCTAGAGACTCGTCACAACAAGAACAATCACACCTAGAGATTCATCACAACAAGAACAACCACACCGAGAGACTCATCACAACAAGAACAAGCACACCTAGAGACTCATCACAACAAGAACAACCACACATAGAGACTGGTTACAACAAGAACAACCACAACTAGAGACTCGTCACACGAAGAACAACCACACCTATAGACTAATCACAACAAGAACAACACCACCTAGAGACTGGACACAACAAGAACAACCACACCTAGAGCCTCATTAAAACAAGTACAACCACACCTAGAGACTCGTCACAACAAGAACAACCACACCTAGAGACTGATCACAACAAGAACCGCCACAACTAGAGACTCGTCTCAACAAGAACAACCACACCTAGAGATTCATCACAACAAGAACAACCACACCAAGAGACTGGTTACAACAAGAACAACCACACCTAGAGACTGGTTACAACAAGAACAACCACACCTAGAGACACGTCACAACAAGAACAATCACACCTAGAGATTCATCACAACAAGTACAACCACACCTAGAGACTCATCACAACAAGAACAACCACAGCTAGAGTCTGGTTCGAACAAGAACAACCACACCTAGAGACTGATCACAACAAGAAAAACCAATCCTAGAGACTGGTTACAACAAGAACACCCATACCTAGAGATTCATCACAACAAGTACAACCACATCTAGAGACTGGTCACAACAAGAACATCCACACCTAGAGACTCATCACAACAAGAACAACTGCGCCTAGAAACTCATCACAACAAGAACAGCCACACCAAGAGAATCAGCACAACAAGAAAAACCAATCCTAGAGATTCATCATAACAAGTACAACCACAACTAGAGACTCGTCACAACAAGAACAACCTCACCTAGAGATTCATCACAACAAGAACAACCACACCTAGAGACTGGACACAACAAGAACAACCACACCTAGAGACTCATCACAACAAGAACATCCACACCTAGAGACTGGACACAACAAGAACAACCACACCTAGAGACTAGACACAACAAGAACAACCACACCTAGAGACTCATCACAACAAGAACATCCACACCGAGAGACTGATCACAAGAACAAAAACAGCTAAAGGCTCATCACAACAAGAGCAACCACACCTCGAGCCTCATCACAACAAGAACAACCACACCTAGAGCCTCATCACAACAACAACCACACCTAGAGACTGATCACAACAAGAACAACCATACCTAGAGACTCACCACAACAAGAACAACCACACCTAGAGGCTCATCACAACTAGAACAACCACACCTAGAGACTGGTTACAACAAGAACAACCACACCTAGAGACTGATCACAACAGGTACAACCACACCTATAGACTGGTCACAACAAGAACACCCACACCTAGAGACTGATCACAACAAGAACAACCACACCTAGAGATTGATCACAACAAGAACAACCACACCTAGAGACTGATCACAACAAGAACAACCACACCTAGAGACTGGTCACAACAAGAACAACCACACCTGGAGACTCATCACAACAAGAACAACCTCACCTGGAGATTCATCACAACAAGAACAACCACATCTAGAGACTGGTTACAACAAGAACAACCTCACCTCGAGATTCATCACAACAAGAACAACCACATCTGGAGACTGGTTACAACAAGAAGAACCATGCCTGGAGACTCATCACAACAAGAACAACCACACCTAGAGACTGATCACAACAAGAACAACCATACCTAGAGATTCATCAGAACAAGAACAACCACACCTAGAGACTGATCACAACAAGAACAACCACACCTATAGACTGGTCACAACAAGAACACCCACACCTAGAGACTGATCACAAGAACAACCACACCTAGAGATTGATCACAACAAGAACAACCACACCTTGAGACTGATCACAACAAGAACAACCACACCTAGAGACTGGTCACAACAAGAACAACCACACCTAGAGACTCATGAAAACAAGAACAACCACACCTGGAGACTCATCACAACAAGAACAACCTCACCTAGAGATTCATCACAACAAGAACAACCACATCTAGAGACTGGTTACAACAAGAACAACCTCACCTAGAGGTTCATCACAACAAGAACAACCACATCTAGAGACTGGTTACAACAAGAACAACCTCACCTAGAGATTCATCACAACAAGAACAACCACACCTAGAGACTGGTTACAACAAGAACAACCACAGCTAGAGACTCATCACAACAACAACAACCACAACTAGAGACTCATCACAACAAGTACAACCACATCTAGAGACTGGTCACAACAAGAACATCCACACCTAGAGACTCATCACAACAAGAACAACTGCGCCTAGAAACTCATCACAACAACTGCAACCACACCGAGAGACTCATCACAACAAGAACAACCACACCTAGAGACTCATCACAACAAGAAAAACCACACCTAGAGACTCATCACAACAAGAACAACCACACCTAGAGATTCATCACAACAAGAATGACCACACCTAGAGACTCATCACAACAAGAACCACCACGCCGAGAGACTCGTCACAACAAGAAAAACCACACCTAGAGACTCATCACAACAAGAACAACCACACCTAGAGACTGATCACAACAAGAACAACCACATCTAGAGACTGGTTACAACAAGAACAACCTCACCTAGAGATTCATCACAACAAGAACAACCACATCTAGAGACTGGTTACAACGAGAAGAACCATGCCTAGAGACTCATCACAACAAGAACAACCACACCTAGAGACTGGACACCACAAGAACAACCACATCTAGAGACTCATCACAACAAGAACAACCTCACCTAGAGACTCATCACAACAAGTACAACCACACCTAGAGACTCATCACAACAAGAACAACCACACCTAGAGACTCATCACAACAAGAACAACCTCACCTGGAGACTCATCACAACAAGTACAACCACACCTAGAGACTCATCACAACAAGAACAACCACACCTAGAGACTGGTTACAACCAGAACAACCACACCTAGAGACTCATCACAACAAGAACAGCCACACCAAGAGAATCAGCACAAGAAGAAGAACCAACCTAGAGATTCATCACAACAAGAGCAACCACACCTAGAGACTGATCACAACAAGAACAACAACAGCTAGAGACTCATCACAACAAGAACAACCTCACCTAGAGACTCATCACAACAAGAACAGCCACATCAAGAGAATCAGCACAACAAGAAGAACCGCACCTAGAGATTCATCACAACAAGAGCAACCACACCTAGAGACTGATCACAACAAGTACAACCACACCTAGAGACTCATCACAACAAGAACAACCACACCTAGAGACTGGTTACAACAAGAACAACCACACCGAGAGACTGGTTACAACAAGAACAACCACACCTAGAGACTGATTACAACAAGAACAACCACACCTAGAGACTGATCACAACAAGAACAACCACACCTAGAGACTGGTTACAACAAGAACAACCACACCTAGAGACTGATCACAACAAGAACAACCACACCTAGAGATTCATCACAACAAGAACAACCACACCTAGAGGCTCATCACAACAAGAACAACCACACCTAGAGACTGGTTACAACAAGACCAACCACACCTAGAGACTCCACAACAAGAACAACCACACCTAGAGACTGATCACAAGAACAACAGCTAGAGACTCATCACAACAAGAACAACCACACCAAGAGATTCATCACAACAACAAGAACCACACCTAGAGACTGGTCACAACAAGTACAACCACATCTAGAGATTCATCACAACAAGGACAACCACACCTAGAGATTCATCACAACAAGGACAACCACACCTAGAGACTGATCACAAGAACAAAAACAGCTAGAGACTGATCACAACAAGAACAATCACACCTAGAGACTGGTCACAACAAGAACAACCACACCTAGAGACTGATCACAACAAGAACAACCACACCAAGAGAATCAGCACAAGAAGAACAACCACATCTAGAGACTGATCACAACAAGAACAACCACACCTAGAGATTCATCACAACAAGAACAACCACACCTAGAGACTCGTCACAACAAGAACAACCACACCTAGAGATTAATCACAATAAGAACAACCACAGCTAGAGACTGGTTACAACAAGAACAACCACAACTAGAGACTGATCAAAAGAACAACCACACCTAGAGACTCGTCACAACAAGAACAACCACACCTATAGACTGGTCACAACAAGAACAACCACACCTATAGACTGGTCACAACAAGAACAACCACACCTAGAGACTCGTCACAACAAGGACAACCACACCTAGAGATTCATCACAACAAGAACAACCACACCTTGAGACTGGTCACAACAAGAACAACCACACCTAGAGACTCATCACAACAAGAACAACCACACCTAGGGACTGGTCACAGGTTGAAACTGGCATTTGGGCAATCATGGCATGAAATTATCAACTGGACAATCAATGCATGAAGCTGAGGTGGAACAGTTGGAAACATTTGATTGCAATTGATAACCAGCCACCATAGTTGACCAGTTGAGCTGACAGAACTAATAATGTCAGCTCAAAATGGTTCGAATATCAACAGAGTCAATATTGGTGTGCACCACAGATGCTAAACGAGATGAAAATAGACCATTGTAGGAAAAGGAGATGTAATTCAATCATAGATACAGGATGGAAATTGAACTTTATTCTGCCATGTAGCCTTCTGATGCTCGCACCAATCTCATCATTTTTCCAAAGCAATGCAGCCTGCAGTGACATTCACAGAGGCTGTGGCTGGGGCACTGCTTTATCAACAAGGTCACTGTATCATTTCCTTGAATTTCAGGCAATTTCAGACCAGCACATGAACCATGCACCATTTTTACAAAGAAAGAAAGCACCGCAGAGATGGTGCAGCGGATGGTACTGAGGGAGTGCTGCACTGTCGCAGGTGCTGCCTTTCTTATGAGACATTAAACCAAGTTTGGCTCTGTCAGGTGGATGTCAAAGATCTCAGGGAACTATTGTGTCCTCGCCAATATTTATCTCCCAATCAACATCACTAAAACAGATTATATGGTCATTATCACACTGCTGCTTGTGGGACCTTGCTGTGCACAATTTGGCTGCCGTGATTCCAACTTTAAATTTGATGTATCCTCAATGAACATGTGCTTAGTACATATGCAAGTTTCAGAAGTTACAGTCAGAGCTCAAAGTACATTTTACATTGAACAGCTGCAAGAGACACCCCAATCTCCTGTTCCAATTGTCTTGCAAAGCAATTCAAATATATTGATAAGGATGGGTTTCACACCTTCTTCCTGGTAATTACAGTGAGGATGCAGAGTTCCAAGGAAGTAACATCACAATCCTTGAAACAGAACTCCCATTTGCAACTGTCTCCAGCAGTTTCTATTCCTGTCCTATTGTTTTGCCTTAAAAAGAGTAAACAAATGAAAAACTGTTAAGCTTCATATTAATTTACGATGAGTCATGTAGGGAGATAAAAATTGGCATTGTTTGCTTGGCTGCTCCAGTAAGCACACCCCTGGTAAAGTGAAGCACAAAGCAAGTTAAGAGTGTGGACCAAAGCAATCTACTCTACTGCTGTTTCAGCTTTGATATGTAGCAGACAAGAGTCTTTAATAGATGTGTGTTATTTTCTGGACCAATTATAACCTGCTGGAAGATCTCGTAAAAATAATGTGTTGACAAGCTATTCCTGGGCTGTTTTTCGAGGGTGTGAACCTCTCTTATTTTCTCGTCATGTCGCTCTCCAGTGTAGTAAAAATACCTCTGATTGAACAAGAGCTTGATATTAAATCGGTTCCAGCATGTTGAAGGAAAAGGACTCTCAAAAACGTGGAAGGACTGTTCATTTACATAGCAACTTGATTATAGCAATAAGACCAGAAGGACGATACCAGAAATGCGAGGGTATACATATCAGGAAAGGATGAACAGGCTGGGTCTCTTTTCTCCTGAAAAAAGGTGGCTGAGGGGTGACCTAAAGAGATCTTTAAAATTATGAAAAATTTTGAGAGAGTGGATACAGAGAGAATGGGCTGGATTTTGATACTGGAGGCGTGTAGGAGGCGGGACTACTACTTTTGGGGTTGTAGTGCCACCTCCATAGAGTTGTGGCCAACCAACGCGATTTTGCACTTGATTGAACTTGTTGAGTCCGCCCAGCAGGCTCAGCAGGCCAACTAAGGGCCAACCGGCAACAGATGACGTCACAGATTGACATTTCATCTGTCAAGAGCTTTTGACAGATGAAATATCAGCATTTGACAGCTCTGTGAAGCTGTCAAACACTGACAATCTGTACTCTAAGTTAATTCCTTCCTCTCAGGCTGATTTAGAAATCTCTCCAGAACAGAAAGCCGAATGCTGCAACTTTTGACAGCTCGCGGCCATTCTGTTTTCTGTGCCGGTGAGATGAGGGACTCCCGAGACCTGAAGGAAGAAAGGCTGTGCAGGTAAGTAAAGGTAATTAAACTTCTTTAAACACTTTACACACACCAAACACACTTACCTCTGCACTCATGCACCCATCACTCACCTAAACACCGGACATCTCGAACCCTCCAAGCCCTTCAGCCCGACGGTCCGCCTCGCTAACTTGGCATGGTTTGGAGCCGTCGGGAATCCCACACTTCAGGAATAAAAATAGGGATTAGGCAGTTAATTGGCACTAATCCCCTTCCCGCCTCGGGGAGGCGGGTCCCAGCACAGGTTGGGTATCCGCCTCCTTTGAAACTGGCATGGAGGCAGGCTGGGGGCGGGATGGGTTCGTGCCCCCCCGATTTCAAGATTTTAACCCCCCACACGCCTCTAATCCCGCCTCCATGGCCCAATGAAAATCCTGCCCAATGTTTCCACTTGTGAGGAAGAGCATAACTAGAGGCCATCAATATAAGATAGTCACCAAGAAATCCAATAGGGAATTCAAAAGAAACTTCTTTACCCAGAGAGTGGTGAGAATGTGGAACTCGCTACCACAGGGAGTGGTTGAAGTGGATAGTACAGATGCATTTAAGGGGAGGCTAGACAAGCATATGAGGGAGAAGGGAATAGAGGGTTATGCTGATAGATTTAGATGAGGAAAGACAGGAGGAGGCTTCACAGAATCACAGAAACCCCACAGTGCAGATAGAGGCCATTTCGGCCCATCAAGCCTGCACCGACACATATCCCACCCGATCCCCGTAACCCCTACACCAACACATATCCCACCCTATCCTTGTAACCCCACGTATTTAATCCCCCTAACACTGAGGGTCAATTTATCATAGCCAATCAACCTAACCCGCACATCTTTGGACTGTGGGAGGAAACCGGAGCACCCGGAGAAAACCCACGCAAACACGGGGAGAATGTGCAAACTCCACACAGACAGTCATCCGAGGCCGGATTCGAACCCGGGTCTCTGGCGCTGTGAGGCAACAGTGCTAACCACTATGCCACCGTGCTGCTTGTGTGGAGAATAAACACCGGCATGGACTGGTTGGGGCGAATGGCCTGTTTCTGTGCCGTATATCCTATATAATCCTATGTAAACCTTGACTCCAGGACAGCTGGAGGTCATCGTGGATACTGAGAGAAAACAAGTGAGGTGTCAATCAATCACAGGCTGTATTCAGAGAAACCTATTGTTGACAAGCCACCAACCCCGAGGTGTGGTTCAAAGTAAAAGACTTTTAAAAGCTAAGCAGAAGTTAAAGTTAGAGGGAGACGCAGCTCCACTTCAAGTCATATTTCCTCGGATTTCCTCGTGACTGGTCCAACCTCGCCTATCGATTCTTGGCGGTGCCAGCCTACCTGGAATTGTCATGACTGCTTTCTACCTCATAGTTTCATGCCTCGATGCAGGCTTACAGATTACATGTGAAGGAGATGACCTGGCTACAAAAGGAAGTCGTGCTACACTACAACAGTATCCATTAAAATACCTAGAATCTTCCCAACAAGCTTGGGCCAACTATGAGTATATAACTTTTGATATGGGGTTAGTCTAAGATAGACATTTGGGAGGAAAAATTCAGTTGCTTTACGCCTCCCATTGGCGCTAATGAGGCGCAAAGCAACTAGCGCCCGGGCGCAGCGCTCCCAACGCCTCCCGTGAAATTCAGCGGGAGGTTAGCGGCGGCGGTAACTGGTAGCGCCCCGCAGTGCTGCGCCGCTGGCGATGACATCATCGCTGTGCACAGCGCTCCGGCCGTGATCTTCAGTAGCGCCCCGACTTACCGCCGGACGCTATGTCAGGGGTCAGGGGGGCCTACCTGTGGCTGGGGAGACACTATTTAATGGCGAGGTGCCGAGCGGACATTTTTGTTGCTGGCCACCTGCCAGCACCTGCGTCTGCTCCCGTCCCCGGCCTCCTGACCCCTCCCCCCGCGGAGTGCCAGCTGCGTTCCATGAGCCCGACACTTCTCTTGAGTGCTGGGCTCTTTTGCTGGCACTCCCGATCCCCGGGGGCCCAGCTGGGCCCCGGGTTGCGCTGCGCAAGGCCCCTCCCCTTTAAGAAGGGGAGAAAGGCCTGCAAAACCGCAGCACGACGTGCTTCCAGTAGCGCCCCGCTTCCCTCTTGGGGCGCTACCACTTAATTTCGGTTGCGGAGGCGCTAATTTTTCCAGGATGCTAAAAGTAGCGGCGCGACTCAATTTTTCCTCCTATGTATTTTGGGAATTCGGTAGGTGTTGTTTTAATGTTGTGAAAGCAATTCTAAATTATGCATAAACCCAAAGTATTGTTTAATTCTAATGTCAATTTTCCTAGTGTATAATCAATTATTCTTTTCTTTATAAAGCCATAATTTGTGCCTGAAGTTTCTTTTGGAAAAAGAGCCCATTAAGTAACGTTCACCACAACCGGCAGAGGAGCTGAAAGTGATAAGCACACTCAGTGAGAGTACAATAAAACTCTCACAAGCTGACAACATCCTAATATCACCTTCAAGTCACATTTCCTCGTATTTCCTCATTAAATTGTACTGGAAGTTTTAGCAGTTCATTCTGATGAATTTATCACACCGCTGCCACTCTCTCTCTCTTCTCGCGTTCCTTCTCCGCCCTCCCTTTCATTTTCCTCCCCAGTCTCTTTGTCTAGCGCTCCTCTCTCTATCTCTCCGCACTGTCTCTACTCTCTTTCTCAATGATCCTTTTCCCAGCTGATTAAATCCTAACATCCTGCGCCTGCATTCTGTTCACCAGCCGTGCGTTCAAACCACAACAGAGGACCTGATAGTGATAAACACACTCTGTGAGAGGACAATAAAACTCTCACAATCTGACAACATCCTAATATCACCTTCAGGTCACATTACAGACCTCACAATACCTGAAATTTCCACCCCTCACCTTTTTCTCTCACTAGTCTGTGGGAAGTCCGGCGAGAACAAACAAAAAACCACTGGAACTGCACATGCACAAGAACTTTATGTCGTTGGCAGCAGTCACGCCTACAATTTAACATTGTGGAGATTAAAAGGCATTTCCCCAAATTAAACTGTAAAGTCACTTTGCACCTTTTTGCTCAAACACCAGCAAGTTCACCACCCATGGCTGAGGGGGGAGACGTATAACCTTCTAGTAGTGAGGGAGGGATAGCTGAAAGATTTGTAGTTTTTATAAATGATTGCTTTCTCATATAAGATATTAGGGAAGAAACTAGGGGAGATCGGGTACTGATCTTTATTTTTAGTAGAGTGTCTGATGTGGTCAGTGGACACCAAGTAGGAAAACGTGGCTGATTCTTTCTCCTCCCTTCCATGGCAACTAAGGGCCGCTGTGGACCCACCCCCTCATTGATTGCCCTGGGTGAAATCAGAGGTCAGCTTAGACTGGCAAATTAGAACAATTAAGCAATTCCCCCTCACAAAACTAACATGCCAAATTAATAGTGAGTCGCTGAGTCATACAGAGCAGGGAGGCCCCAGGTTCGATCCCCAACTGTACCGATGGAGTAACGTGACAGTTGGCCTGAGTTAGGGAGAGCTAAATCAGCCAGATTAGTGATCAGGAGTCTCCGCCCCTCATTGTTATCTAGCTAGCAGCACCTGGAGACACGAGCTTGGGGACACTGGTTGAAGGATGGGAACAGGCCTGACTGCGATGCCTTGCACGGCAGGATATTCTGCTGACGCTCAGTGCTGAGGCGCGCACAAGGTTATTTGAAGTGCAGGATGGTGTGGTACACTCAAATGGTCTCCCAGCAATAGGGTTGCCAATCCTTCAGGATTGTCCTGGAATTCAAGATTAATCTCCAGGACACTGCTGCAAACATCACGGGTGTAGGATCATAGGGGCATTGAAACAATGTTTTTTTTTCTTTGAGCATTTTTGCTTATTAGATCCAATCGGGTAACGAAGAGTCTGTTCGCTGTCTAATGGGCATGGGAAGGCGGTGCACCACAAGAATGGACGTGTCGGGTGCTCAATGGTGGGAGCGTGAAGGCAGGGCAGTTGGAGGTGGGTGGCTGTATGATGTAACCTCCTGGAATACATCCAATCAGAGTTGGCAACCCTACCCAACAAGGAGTCCGTGCTTTCAGGAAGAATGATATTGGATGGGAAAATACTACAAAGAAATCTAGACAATCCACCATATTTACCACCATGGGTATGGTAGTGTAGTGGCTATGTTACTGGACTAGTAATCCAGAGGACTGGACTGATAATCCAGAGAGCGCATATTTACATCCCACCATGGATGTTTGAGAATTTGAATTCAGATTTTTTTAAACCAGTAAATAAAAAAAACACCAGTATCAATAAAAGTGACCATGAAGTCATTGGATTGTCGTAAAAACCCAACAGGTTCACTAATGCCTTTAGGGAAGGAAACCTGTCCTCCTTACACGGCCAGGCCTATATGTGACTCCAGTTCCATACCAACGTGGTTGCCTCTTAACTGCCTAGCAAGCCACTCAGTTATATCAAACTGCTACCAACGGTTCAAGAAGGCAGCCCACCACCATCTTCTCAGTGGCAACTAGGGATGGACAATAAATGATGGCCTTGCCAGCGACGCCCACATTCCGAGAATGAATAAAGAAAAAAGAAATCAAAAATATAATTTTACTCCTTATGCCATTTAATAAAATGGAACTGAAACACTTTCAGAGATCAGTTGAAGACTGATGCATTAGTTAATCTAATCTAATTACATATTTCCTATGAAATATGATAGTGGCGTATATATTCTTCTACCTTAATAAGCACTTTGAATTATAAAGGGGTTTGTTAGGGTAGGCGTAGTGAAGATGTTTCCACTTGTGGGGGGGACCAAAACTAGGGACCATAAATATAAGATAGTCACTAATAAATCCAATAGGGAATTCAGGAGAAACTTCTTTACCCAAAGAGTGGTGAGAATGTGGAACTTGCTACCACAGAGATTCATTGAGGTGAATAGCATAGATGCATTTAAGGGGAAGCTAGATAGGCACATGAGGGAGAAAGGAATAGAAGGATAAGCTGATAGGGTTAGATAAAGAGGGGTGGGCGAAGGCTCATGTGGAGCATAAATGGCGGCATAGACCATTTTGGCCAAATGGTCTGTTTCAGTGCTGTAGACTCTATGTAATTTAACTTGACTGTGCATAATATAGAAGAATAGAAGCAGGGTGGAAATTATTCTGGCCCAACCCCTTTCAAGATTTGTATGGGTTTTTAAAAATGTAGCGATGGATTTGCTCACCTAGTCTGTCTTTGCCTCTTGATCAGCTGCCATGATAGAGGTGTCAGCCAGCCTGTTAGTCCTGTACTGTCTGTCACTGGGACTGCTGCTGACTGGGAACGAGGGAGGTGAGGGTTTTCTGGTGGCCAAGGAACACACAACGTCAAGTCCGCTCAGAACGTTCTTAGTTTGAGGACAAAGGGGGTGAATTACTGTTTGTGGGATCTTGCTGTGCACAATTTGGCTGCCGTCTGTCATACATTACAACAGTGATTAGACTTTAAAAGTGCTTCCTTGGCTGTAGAGTGCTTTGGGACATGCTGAGATCATTATATGAATGTAAGTTCCTTTTTGTCTTTCTAAAAAATATCAGAGATTTAGGGCAGAGAGCAGGGGAAGCTTTTTTACACAGAGGGTTATGAGGCTATAGAGTGCATGACCGGAGTTAGTGATTGAAGCAGAGACCATGTCACCACTTAAGAACAGGTTAGATAGATCACTGAAGGAAAGGGGGATAAAGAGATATGTGAACAGGGTGGCCAGGTGGGATTAGGACGACTGCTTGTGTGGAGGATACAGCATGGACTGGTTGGGCGAAATGGCCTGCTTCCGTGCTGTAATTTCTATGTAATTCTTTGTGCAATTTAAAATAGATCATTAACACATTGATTCAACATTTCTAATTGTGCCGGTGATAAGCTTCTCTGAACCCTTTCCCTGCTTTGTGCCAATTTCTTTCCAAGCAATTTACGCCCATCACGTGTTTGAGACCAAACAAGATCTGCCTAAATGCTATTTTCCTGAAGACAGTGCCCCTTTGTTAGCAAAGATCATAAAATAAAACTTTCTTTACTTTAGAATCTAGTGAGAGAGAACATCCAACTAGAATAAATAGAAAGCTGCCACTATCTGATTGGAGTACTGCATCGAAAAATGGGCAGGCACTTTTAACATTGCACTAGAAATTTAACAATGTCAGCAAATTCAGAGCAGAAAATGCATTCTGACAGAACTTGATTCTATAGCAGGATTGAACTGTGATGTAATCTGGTTTAGCGAGAGGAAAGTGGCAAATCACAGTAGGTAAGGTAGAGGAGCTGCACTGTGACATGATCCTGCCAAAAGATTTTCCAAACGACGTACAATACTATCAGGTCACCTCGCTGACTGAAAGCCCTAGCAGCAGGGAAGAGACACCAGAATGGAGCAGTCGAGCCAGAATGGCTAGAAAACCAGCTGCAATGTGACTGAACAACTGACCTGAAATAAAGTCGTGGTGTGATGATTAATATTCTACCGAGAGCTGCACGTATCTAAACAGCAGTCCTGCCCCGCCCACCCCCAGCCTTTGATTTGAACACGGCATTAACTAGTTATCACTCTAAAATGAATTCGGATGTGGAGTTAATGGTTAGTTAACAAATCGCTATTTGGCTATCAGTGAGCTGACATTAATAATATGAGAGGAAATACAAGAACAGAGGAATTTCTCAAGAAGCAGGTCCCAACACCCAATCCCTTCATCGATTGATCTCAAACCCACATTGATGGCTTCTTGCCATATTCTTCTACTGTATCTCTCCTTCCCCAGAAGCACATTCAGTCATCTCTTGAACACATCTATACAGTTTCCTTTAATGGACTTCCCTAGTAATTTATTCCTTTTGTCTCTTGCCCTTCATGTGAAATAATTCAACTTAATTCTCTACTTTCTCCAAATTTTAAATGACATTCCTACAGTGTGAACAATTTGTAAACTTTATCAATTCACTTTATAATCCTAAACTCTGGAATTCCCTCCCCAAACCTCTCCACATCTCTATTGTCCTTTTAGATGCTGCTTAATACCTACCTCTTTGACCAAGTGTTTGATCACCTGTCATAATGTCTCCCTCTTTGGCTTGGTGTCTGATAACGCTCCTGTGGATCGCCTTGGGACATTTTACTATGTTAAAGTCACTCTATAAAAGCAAGTTGCTGTTGTTGGAATGTAGCAGGGAGTGTGCCAGGACAGACTGCTAACCATCAGAGGAGAAAGAGTCGGGGTAAGAATGACTGTGCAGAGGTTGACGGGGCTGTGTGTAAATACCTCTCGTTAGTTGGCCTCATGAGTTGAACGGTAATGTTATGGGGAAAAATGGCAATAAAGCCTGGCAACACCAGATAACCTGCACGCCAGAGCAAGCAGCAGCTTCTGTTGCTTGTGTATTTTATACACTTTTTTCCTCCCTGTGATATTTAGTTCTCCCTGGTGTTCTCCCTCAACCAACATCACTAAAACAAAATAGATTATCTGGCCATTATCTCATTGCTATTTGTGGGATCTTGCCGTGCACAAATTGACTGTTGCCTTCAAAAGCACGTCATTGGCTGTAAAGCGCTTTGGGACATCCTGAGATCGTGGAAGGTGCTATATAAATGCAAGTTATTTATTTCTTTTTTATTCTGTTTTACAACTTGGACTTACCTATTTTATTGAAGCTTTGCCCAGCTCGCTGCTCAAATAACAGAAACTATCAAAATGTGGAGGGGGTGTGCAGGGGAAAGAAAAATCAAATGTACTCCTCAGCAATAAAAAAAAGTAAAACAGGATTAAAGATGGATATCAGTAGATGATCACTAAACACAACACTAACCAGATTGTTGAATTAAAATGCTTAATTAAAGGAAAGAGAAAAAAACCAAATAGCTTTAATGTTATCATCCCTAACCAGGAAATTAGATTAAATACTGCACTGCCCAGTCAGTCAAACCATTGTAAAATCTCATTAACAGTTAGCTCTAATAGAACCATCCAGTCAATGCAGAGTGTCCGAACAGATGGGTCCCATTAAACTGCTGAAGGATCATTACTTAATATTCCGAACAGTTACTATCTGTATTTGTTTCAGCATCACAGTGTGTCAGCTGACAATTTACCAAGCCAGTCAGCCCAGGAGACAGAAATTCCTTTGGACCTGCTGACGGTCTTAAGAGTTAACTTAAATTGACTTTGCTCAGTATTTTTCAAGTGGAATTCTGCAGGGGATAAATTCTGGGTCCTCTAATATTCATTGGTGACTTGACACAGCATCTTTGTGTATACTACGATTGTAGGGCTTTATGAATGTGGAAAGTGTATCAGTTTCAAATGCTTGTAGCATGGAACAATCACATCAAAGCATCAATTTAGGATGAACACACAATGTATTCATACTATCATCCACATACCTCTCTGCCTGCGCTCCATGGAGTTGACCATGTATGAGCTGTGGCTCAGTACTCTTGCCTTTGATTCCGAAGGTCATGGGTTCAAGTCCCACTCCAGAGACTTGAGCACATAATCCAAGCTGACACTCCCAATGCAGTACTAAGGGAGTCCTGCACTGTTAGAGGTACCGCCTTTTCGATGTGATGTTAAACCGAGAATCCGTCTCCCTCTCAAGTGGTAAAAAAATCCCATGACACTATTCGAAGAAGAACAGGGGAGTTCTCCCTAACCAATAATTATCCCTCAACCAACATCACTAAAAGAAAATGGATTATCTGGTCATTCACCTCATTGCTCGTTGTGGGACCTTGCTGTTCACAAGTTCTCTACCGCGTTTCCTACATTACAACAGTGACTACACTTCCAAAGTACTTCATTGGCTGTAAAGTTCTTTGGGACATCCTGAGGTCGTAAAAGGCGCTGCATAAATGCAAGTCTTTCTTCTGTATCTGTGGAACCATGAGTAAGAATCACTACCTTTTAGAAAGGAGGCGAGCAAATTGAGGGGGATAAAATATATGACTTTAGTCTAATATACTAGTAAATTAACCAGACCGCTGCCCACAGTTAATCAATGAAGGTAGAGTGGGAGAGAGGTTTCAGAAACTTGTTCCACAGAGCCACCTGGTGGTCAGGGTATAAAATGCCATGGCAATTTACATATCAAAATTGAATGGTATGGCATGACATAGCAATTTATAATGATAAATAAATGCTGACAGAAAGGTGTGGCCGCAACTGCCTCAACAGGAAGTAAAGTTTTCGGATTGGAATTGCATCCTACGCAAGATTTTGAATCTATTGATGTCAAGAGTGGAAAAAAATGAGGTGGGGGTGAATGAGAATGATTACATGAGAATTCAGGTGAAGTTTGAGTGGTTATGCTCATCTAAACCTGAAGTCAGATCATGTGTTGAAACCTGTTACCGTAATGACAGCAGACACTACTACCTCCAGGACCCTGTTGCGAGGTACCCAGGAGAAAAATCAAAGGGGCTATAAAAAAAAATTGTGTTTGTTTAAATTTCCTTTGAACACTTTTGTTTACTAGTTATAAAAATAAGGGAAAAAAGGCTGTTTGACTGACAGTCAGGAATCATCCAATTAGGTAATGAAGAAGCTATTCGCATTCCGATTGGTGTGGGAAAGGGGTGCACCGTGAGGGTGGATGTATCGGGTGACCAATGGCGGAAGTGTGGGGGCAAGGTCATGTGATAACAGCTCCAGGAATATGTCCAGCCACAGTTGGCAGCCCTACACTTTCTATTCTTCTTAGCATGGATTTATATGTAAATTACAACATCACCACCCAAGGATTAAATCTGTGAAACAATCACCCACAAAAGGAATTGAAACTGCAGCGAGGTACTAGAACCAAATGCCGCTGTCAGTTCCTTTCATGCTAACTTCCCTCCATCATAAGGTCAGACGTGGGGATGTTCTCCGATGATTGCACAGTGTTCTGTTCCATTCACAATTCCTCAGATAATAAAGTACTGTAGTCCATGCCGCATGCAGCAAGGCATGGACAACATCCAGGCTTGGGTTGATAAGTGGCAAGTAACATTTGCGCCACACATGTGCCAGGCAATGACCATCTCCAACAAGCGAGAGTCTAACCATCTCCCCTTGACCATCACCAAATCCCCCACCATCAACATCCTGGGGGTCACCATTGACCAGAAACATAACTGGACCAGCCAGATAAATACTACGTCCACAAAAGTAGGTCAGAGGCTGGGTATTCTGTGGTGATGACTCACCTCCTGACTCCCCAAAGCCTTTCCACCATCTACAAAGCACAAGTCAGGAATGTGATGGAATGCTCTCCACTTGCCTGGATGAGTGCAGCTCCAACAACACTCAAGAAGCTCGACACCATCCAGGACAAAGCAGCCCACTTGATTGGCACCGCATCCACCACCTTAACATAAGAAATAGGAGCAGGAGTAGGCCATTTGGCCTCTCGAGCCTGCTCCTCCATTCAATAAGATCATGGCTGATCTGATCTTGGCCTCAACTCCACTTCCCTGCCCGCTCCCCATAACCCTTGACTCCCTTATAGTTCAAAAATATGTCTATCTCGACCTTAAATACATTCAATGACCCAGCCTCCACAGCTCTCTGGGGTAGAGAATTCCAAAGATTCACGACCCTCTGAGAGAAGAAATTCCTCCTCATCTCCGTTTTCAATGGGCGACCCCTTATTCTGAAACTATGCCCCCTAGTTCTAGATTCCCCCACGAGGGGAAACATCCTCTCAGCATCTACCTTGTCGAGCCCCCTCGGAATGTTATATGTTTCAATAAGATTACCTCTCATTCTTCTAAACTCCAATGAGTATAGGCCCAACCTACTCAACCTTTCTTCATAAGAGAACCCCTCATCTCAGGAATCAACCTAGTGAACCTTCTCTAAACTGCCTTCAATGCAAGTATATCCCTCCTTAAATAAGGAGACAAAAACTGCATGCAGTACTCCAGGTGTGGTCTCACCAATGTCCTGTACAGCTGTAGCAAGACTTCCCTACTTTTATACTCTATCCCCCTTGCAATAAAGACCAACGAGCCATTTGCCTTCCTAATTACTTGCTGTACCTGCATGCTAACTTTTTGTGTTTCATGTACGAGGACCCCCAGATCCCTCTGTACCGCAGCATTTTGTAATCTCTATCCATTTAAATAATAATTTGCTTTTTTATTTTTCCTACCAAAGTGGATAACCTCACATTTTCCCACATTATACTCCATCTGACAAATTTTTGCCCACTCACTTAACCTATCTATATCCCTTTGCAGACTCTTTGTGTCCTCCTCACAACTTGCTTTCCCACCTATCTTTGTATCATCAGCAAATTTGGCTACATTACACTCGGTCCCTTCATCCAAGTCATTAATATAGGTTGTAAATAGTTGAGGCCCCAGCACTGATCCCAGTGGCACCCCACTAGTTACAGTTCGCCAACCTGAAAAAGACCCATTTATCCTGACTCTCTGTTTTCTGTTAGTTAGCAAATCCTCTATCCATGCTAATATATTACCCCCAACACCGTGAGCTCTTATCTAGAGCAGTAACCCTTTATGTGGCGCCTTATCGAATGCCTTCTGGAAATCCAAATACACATCTACTGGTTCCCCTTTATCCACCCTGCTCGTTACATCCTCAAAGAACTCTACCAAATTTGTCAAACATGATTTCCCTTTTATAAAACCATGCTGACTCTGCTTGACTATATTATGATTTTCTAAATGTCCTGTTACTACTTCCTTAATAATGGATTCCAGCATTTTCACAATAACAGATGTTAGGCTAACTGGTCTATAGTTTCCTGCTTTCTGTCTCCCTCCTTTCTTGAATAGGTGCTTTACACTTGCGGTTTTCCAATCCGCTGGGACCTCTCCAGAATCCAGGGAATTTTGGTGGATTACAACCAATGCATCCACTATCTCTACAGCCACTTCTTTTAAGACCCTAGGATGCAGGCCATCAGGTCCAGGGGACTTGTCCACCTTTAGTCCTATTAGCTTGCCTCGTACTTTTTCTCTAGTGATAGTGATTGTTTTAAGTTCCTCCCTCCTTGTGGCCCCTTGATTATCTATTATTATTGCAATGCTTTTAGTGTCTTCTACCGTGAAGACCGATACAAAATATCTGCCATTTCCCTGTTTCCCATTATTAATTCCCCAGTCTCATCCTCTAAGGGGCCAACATTTACTTTAGCTACTCTCTTCCTTTTTATATACCTGTAGAAGCTCTTACTGTCTGTTTTTATATTTCTTGCTACTTTACTCTCATAATCTATCTTCTCCCTCTTTATCATTTTTTTAGTCGTCCTTTGCTGGTTTCTAAAAAATTCCCAATCCTCTGGCCTACCACTAATCTTTGCAACATTGTATGCCTTTGTTTTCAATTTGATACCATCCTTAACTTCCTTAGTTAGCCACAGATGGTTCATCCTTCTCTTAGAGTCTTTCTTTCTCATTGGAATATATCTTTGCTGAGAGTTATGAAATATCTCCTTAAATGTCTGCCACTGCTTATCTACCATCTTACCGTTTAATCTATTTTCCCAGTCCAATTTAGCCAACTCTATCTTCATACCTTTGTAATTGCCTTTATTTAAGTTCAGGACACTAGTTTGAGACCCATGTTTCTCACCCTCAAACTGAATTTGAAATTCAAACATGCTGTGATCACTCTTCCCTAGAGGATCCTTTACTATGAGATCATTAATTAATCCTATCTCATTGCACAATACCAGATCTGAAATAGCCTGCTCCCTGGTTGGTTCAACAACATTGTTCTAAGAAAACATCCCGAATACACTATTAACTTAAACATTCACTCCTTCTACCAGCAGCGTACCGTGGCTGCAGTGTGTACCATCTGCAAGATGCGCTTCAGCAACTCACCAAGGTTTCTTTGGCAGCAGCTCCTAAACCCGCGACCTCTACCGCCTAGAAGGACAAGGGCAGCAGGCGCATGGGAACACCACCACCTTCAAGTTCCCCTCCAAGTCACACACCATCCTGACTTAGAAGTATATCGTCATTCCTTCATCGTCACTGGATCAAAATCCTGGAACTCCCTACCTAACAGCACTGTGGGAATACCTTCAGCACACAGACTGCAGTGATTTAAGAAGGCGGCTCACCACCATCTGCTCAAGAGCAATTAGGGATGGGCAATAAATGCTGGCCTTGCCAGCGATGCTCACATCTCATGAAAGCATAAATTTTTAAAACATTTCCGGTTGCCAGCTCTGGTCGGACGCATTCCTGGAAGTTTCATCACATGACCTTTTGCCTTCAGCCACCCCGCCCAGTCAAACAGCCTTTTTTCCATCCCCAATATTTTTATAACTTATAAATAGAAGTGTTCAATGAAAATGAGTAATGCACAGTTTTTTTTCAATGCCCCTATGATTTCCCTCCAGGGTTTCTCACAGCAGTGCCCAGGAGATTAATCTTTCATTCCTGAAGACTCCAGGACAATCCTGGAGGGTTGGCAACCCTATGCTAACTCGGAGAATGGCTGTACCTACTGTGGAGGCCACAGTTTGGTCCAATCGACTCGCAATGAACCTGTATCACACCGTCAAGGTGACCCCTGAACTGCCACACACTCCCTTCTCTCAAATCCCACTCACACGGAGGGAAAGTTGCGAAATTTTAATATAAAATTAAGGGGAAATTCTAATTTTACATGGGAGGTTTTGGGATTCAAAAATTTACAAATAGGAAAGCAGAAGACATGTGAGCTTAATGCAGTCAAGAAACGTTACAGAATACCACAGCAACGAGCCAGTGGAATTTGTTTGCAAGCTCATTAAATATTCAAGTGCAGTGTTCCAGCAGATTCAAAAGGATGCAGCATTTCACAATGTACTGCTGTCTTGGTTTGATTTTTTTCCTGATAGCTTTGAACTCTTGCATTGCACGGAGAACAGGAAATGATTTTTTAAAAAGTGCCTTCAGAACCAATGTGACAAGATTTCCACCCCCCCCCCCCGAAAATAAAATCATCTTCACAAAAACAGGAATTTATCCCAACTACAAAGCAAAGTGAGTTGGGTTGGTGTATGGCCCGTAATCAAAATTGCAGATACATATTTTGAAGCGCTGACCAAGTAGAGCAGAATTCAAATCTAGGTCAAGAATTAGAGCTTCTGGCAACCCACCCCCTTCAGAATTCTTGCAAGATTTCAGAATTGTTCCCCCCTCCCCCCTCCGCAACACATCACAGGAGGAAAAAAACTCTTCAGTGACTTCAATAATTTATCACAAGAATGTAACAATGAACCAAGCTGAGCCAATAGTGGTTCCTGTTGATGAATCCAGACAGTATGTCGCTGCGATAATGTTTGGCCGCTTGAAAGTAAGAACCGGCTTGAAGCAAAACCCAAGGAGGATTTTGTGTGCATTGAGACAGAAACTTGATAGGCGTTATAGAACAGTCCAGAACTTTCCTCAACAGCATGCAAATCTAATCTGTATATGTCTAATCTAAAGCCTTTTCACAGGCAGTTGACTTGAGGAAAAGTGACAGCACTGAGTTCTGAGGCAAAACCGAAAGAGAAGAAAAATGTTTTGAAGTGGAAACTTTGCCCATTATGTGGAAGCTCCAAAGACCTCACTGCGTTATTAGTACAGTTTAAATAAAAAGACATTTACCTTGCACTGATAAACCCTGAACTCAGGTCAGAAACCAATCAGCTTCAGCCCTTACTGTGCATGTGAGCAGAGACAGCAAAACCCTTAGGAACAGAGAAAGGTTAACTTAAAAAAAACCAAGTTGCTTCAGAGATAACCAAGTAGCAGTACCGCAGTACGGCACCCACTTTTGAATGGGGTTGGGCAGTGGAAGGGTTTGCAGCAGGTCCCTTACATGTACCCAGCGGTGCTTAGAAGCAAGACTCACCGGTTTTTACTAACTTTCCAGTGTGCGGTGCAGCGACTGAGGGTGTAACAAGACCAGTAAAGTCATTGCGAATCTAGTGCAGTTCACGCAAGCATCACGTGATCATGGAGTGGCTTTGAAGATGGCCTTGGGGCAGTCCAAGGCCCAGAACAACTCGGGCCTTGTAGTCCAAGTAGGGCAACTTATCGAGAATAGCACGTTGAGGCAAAGTAGCGCCTTGGTGTCCTAAGTGCTCGTAGAGCTAGAAGTCACGGAGTCTGGGGTGGCAAGGAAGAGAATGACTAAGGTGCAAACTTCCTTCACAGAGAGGGAGCATCGATTGAAAAAACCTGCACTGCAGAAGTGCTCCTCCTAGTGGTTGACTCAAGAAGGGCATTTGGAAGAAGCTACCATTGGGCTGGTGAGTACACAAGACAAGCGAAAAAGAAAGATTTTGAGATGGGTGGCGGGGGGGGGGGGGGGGGAGGGAAGGAAATGTTGTTATAGTTAGCCTTTCTCTGTGACATTACAGTTGCTCTTCCTAACAACGTTCTCCTGGGGAAATATAACAACGTTCTCCTGGGGAAATATAACAATGTGAAAGAAGCTATCACCCACCTGGGATCCTTCTGAATGCTGTCGATGGAAGGTGAGCGTGCCAAGGTGCCCTCGGGTGGGATGGCGGGCCCAGACTTGCTGTATGGTGATTCCACTGAGGGACAGTACTGGAGTGTCCGGTAAGGGTCCCCGTAATTGGCTGCCGGGCCGGTGGCATAGCTGGGCCTCTGGTAGGTCGCTGTGTTCTGGCTTCCCGTGCGCTGCAAGGGTACGGAGTCAACAGCGGGGGAGGACGGGGCTACAGTGGGAAAGTAGGGACAAAGCAAGAAACTGAGGACCTGCTCACAGAAATGGTTTACCAGGTCTAGGCAAAAGGAACACCACACATATGTACAGGGGGGGTTTGAGAGGGGACACAAAATTAACATCAGAATCACGTTAAACATTCCACAGTTAGAAAAAAAAGCAAAATACATATCACACCTGCAGAACACTTTGAAAGGACTGGTCTGACTTTTAATCATTTTTAATTATATTGGGCCTGCGGCTCCCTGATGGCCCAATGAGTTCATTATGAGGTAAATGTATCAAGGGATATGGATCAAAGATGGGCAAATCAAGCTGTGGTACAGATTAGCCATGATCTAAAGAAACAGAAAGAAAGAACTTGCATTCATACAGGGCATTTCACAACATCAGAACGTTCCAAAGTGCTTTCCAACCAATGAAGGACTTTCGCCCTGTCAGCTGTGGGCTCAGTGGATAACTCTCCCACCTCTGAGTCAGAAGGTTGTGGGTACAAAGTCCTACTTCAGAGACTTCAGCACAAAATCTAGATTGATGCTCCAGTGCCGTACTGAGGGATGAGATGTTAAACCGAGGCCCCATCTACCCCTCAGGTGGATGTAAAAGATCCCACAGCACTATTTCAAAGAAGAGCAGCAGCATTCTTCCCAGTGCCCTGGTCATTCTTTAGCCCTCAACCAACCCCTAAAAACAGATTACCTGGTCATTATCACATTGCTATCGCATGCCTCGCATTTCCTATGTTACAGCAGTGACTAGACTTAGTACTTCATTGGCTGTAATGCACTTTGGGACATCCTGAGGTCATAGAAATGCAAGTCTTTCTTTATTTTCTATTGGTGATTCATTTGGCCGAAGCACTAAATGTCAATATTGACCATACTGTGAAGGCTGTGTCACTGGTCTTGACATTAAGATCAGCCGCCAATCATAAAAAGCCTAGTTTCCAACTATTTTGTTTTAAACGGGCAAGGTGTATACTGAAGGAGAGCAACTCATTTTAAACCCATCTGAGCAGCTGCTATAGAAGCTGCAAGATACTTGCTGTAAAATGACCAGGCCATGTAGGGATAGAATTACGTTTAATGAAGGGAGTGCGTCTTGAAATCACAATGCTTCGAACATTCTTCATTGATCTGCTTTGTTTTGTAAGTGCTGGGTTATAAAGAGATGTTGTGAACTTGATGTTTATAAACCAATTGTTCACAGAATATTTTGATCAGTGGGAGAAAGCCTAATGAGATCGGAACATATATATAGCCCATGGACTTTGTTTGGTTACTAATGATTGGTCCTTATTCACTTTACAGACCCTATCCATTTTGTTATGCTGAAATCATGGATTAAGAGGAGTGAATACAATGGGAAGAGGAATATCGGCCCAGGTTCCCGCTCCTGATCACTATCCAGTGACCCCTGTCGAAAGTGTGTTTGGATATTGGTTCAGGAAAGGTTTAGTGGAATACCGTAATGCAGTGGTTATGGTACTGGACTAGCAACCCAGAGGGTGGGGGTTCAAAACAATGAAACTCTGTTAAAAAGCCAACTTATTTTTTCATGAAAGGGAGCCCCTAAAAGGTCTGTCCGACACGTGCATCCAGTCCCACACTACATGCTTGACTCTGAACTGTCTGAGCAGGCCACTCAGCTCTAAACAATGCCTTCGCTTGGCAACTGAGGATAGGCAATAAATGCACATCACCCACATCCTGACAGTAAAAAGAGGTTTGGCTGTGATGCCGCTCCCCATGGTCTAATAGCCGACTGGCACTCACTTTCTCAGGCAGCTGGCACTCATGGAATCATAGCCAACAGAAGGAGAGAAGTAAATCGTTATTAACTTAACAGCTTGCTGGCTGCACAGTGCCGTGCTTAGGACTGAAGAAAGCAGCTCTTAAAAATGCATGTGCTGATCTGCACTGCATTAGCTGATCTCACTACAGTTAGCGATCCATAATCGACCTCTGGCTCCATGTATGAGAGATTCCAGTTCCCAAATGCTACCAATGACTCCTGGTAGGGGTACGCATATGGCAACGGCTGAGCAGAGTGCAGGGATCAGCTGGAATGTTCTTTCCCACCTGCAGTCAAATAACAACAACTTGCATTCGTGTAGTGCCTGTTACGTAATAAAACATCTCAAGGTGCAAGAGCGTTATCAAACAAAAAGGAGATATTCGGGTAGGTGACCAAAACACTTGGTCAAAGAGATAGGTTTTAAAGAGCATCTTAAAGGAGAAGAGAAAGACAGAGAGGTTAAGGGAGGGAATTCGAGAGCTTAGGGCCTCGGCAGCTGAAGGCCCCGCCGTCAATGGTGGGGCAAAGGAAGTAAGGGATGGACAAGAGGCCAGAATTGGAGGAATGCAGAGATCTACGATGGTTGTAGGGATAAAGAGGGGCGAGGCCATGGAGGGATTTGAAAACAAGGATGGGAATTTTAATAGACTGCCAACAAATGCAGGAAAGGCTCGCAAATGACTAATGTCCACTTGTTCGGGTAACAGAAGGCAGCAAGTGCCCGTGGAATGGTATCCCAGCAAGACGGAATCAGAAGAGGGGAGAAGAAAATGTGGTGCCTGTGTGTGTTATATTCCAGCACTTTGACAAAATAATGAATCACTAGAGGGAGCATTCACGACTGGTAATGGAATGCACTTTTAGTTATCTGTATTGTCTAAAAGGCATCAGAACTTGTTTACTTAATAACAGACAATTTCTTCTGATTTCCTGGTCAAAGAGATAGGTTTTAAAGAGTATCTTAAAGGAGAAAAGAAAGGCAGAGAGGTTTAGGGAGGGAATTCCAGACAATTTCTTCTACATTATGCCCTCACACTTTGTGGGATCATTACTCAAAGCACTTTGCACATTTAAATAGTGCAAATAGCACGTGGCACATTTAAATAGTGTAAATGACCCGTGGCACATTTAAATAGGGCTAATGACTTGCGGCACATTTATAAAGTGCTAATAACTTTTTTTGTATAAGTCAATTATAGAGAACAAAATGTTTCCGATAACATACCTAAAAAAAACCTTTGGCCAAATTAATTCCCAGAACAACTAATTAGCAAACTCTGGCTCTCGGCTGTATTTAACGGCACAGCATTATCTCCCTCTAGGCTCATTGATCTGCTAAGGGGTTAAACCCCTGGGGAGTGCTATGGTAAAGGGAAAGCGAGTCACGTCGCCACAGAATTGACTTCTATTCAGCAAAACTTGTGAAGCGTCGCAGCTCCTCACTGGATTTCCGAGGGGTGAGGGACATGATCATTTTGTGGGGTAAAAAAAGATAAATTCAACACATTAATTTTATCTTCCAGATGCTGGGGACCTACGTGCACTTCCAGCATTTTCTGTTTTTAATTTCAAGCTTCTGGGAATTGTCACAGAAAGGAGAGGATTTAATCAGCTGCCACTTAATCTATGCCCAGACTTGGGGTAGGCGAGCTCTGAGCTATGCTTGAATAAGTTGCACTTTACTATCTTGTGAAATGGCATTTAAGATATATCGGGTTGTTTCACTTTTTATAAAAGGACTAACTCTGAAGCACCAAACAAAATGAGTTAGATCAGCATAGATGCATTTAAGGGGAAGCGAGATAATTGCGTGAGGGAGAAAGGGATAGAGGGATAGGGTCAGGTGAGGTAAGGTGGGAGGAGGTTCGTGTGGAGCATATACACCAGCATAGACCAGTTGGGCCAAATGGCCTGTTTCTAAGAACATAAGAAATAGGAGCAGGAGTAGGCCAATCGGCCCCTCGAGCCTGCTCCGCCATTCAATAAGGTCATGGCTGATCTGATCCTAACCGCCAATCCACTATCACAGAACCATCTCCTGAATCTAACAGAATTAGACACACGAAATAGGAGCAGGATCAGGCTACACGGCCCCTGGGCCCGCTCCGCTACCCACAGGGCCATGACCGATCCGAACCTAGACTCATGTCCAAATTCCTGCCCGCTCCCCGTAACCCTTAATTCCCTTTACTTCTAGGAAACTGTCTATTTCTGTTTTAAATTTATGTAATGATGTAGCTTCTACAGCTTTTTGGGGCAGCATATTCCATGGACCTACCACCCTGAGTGAAGTAGTTCCTCCTCATCTCAGTTTTGAAAGAGCAGCCCCTTATTCTAAGACTATGCCCCCTAGTTCTAGTTTCACCCATCATCGGGAACATCCTCCCCGCATCCACCCGATCCAACCCCTTCACAATCTTATATGTTTCAGTAAGATCGCCTCTCATTCTTCTGAACTCCAACGAGTAGAGTCCCAATCTACTCAACCTCTCCTCATATGTCCATCCCCTCATCCCCGGGATTAACCGAGTGAACCTTCTTTGTACTGACTCGAGAGCAAGTATGTCCTTTCTTAAGTATGGACACCAAAACTGTACGCAGTATTCCAGGTGCGGTCTCACCAATACCTTGTACAACTGAAGCAATACCTCCCTATTTTTATATTCTATCCCCCTAGCAATGAAAGCCAACATTCCATTGGCCTTCTTAATCACTTGCTGCACCTGCATACTAACCTTTTGAGTTTCGTGCACCAGGACCCCCAGATCCCTTTGTACTTCAGTACTTTCCAGTTTCTTGCCATTAAGATAATAACTTGCTCTACGATTTTTCCTGCCAAAGTGCATAACCTCACACTTTCCAGTATTGTATTCCATCTGCCAAATCTCTGCCCACTTACTTAGCCTGTCTATGTCCCCGTGCAGGTTTTTTATGTCCTCCTCACTCACTACTTTCCCTCCCATCTTAGTATCATCTGCAAACTTTGATATGTTACACTCGGCCCCCTCCTCCAAATCGTTAATACAGAGTGTAAAGAGTTGGGGACCCAGCACTGACCCTTGCGGACACCACTAGTTACTGATTGCCAGTCTGAGAATGAACCATTTATCCCAACTCTCTGCCTTCTGTTAGATAGCCAATCCTCTATCCATGCCAGAATATTACCCCCAATCCCGTGATTTTTTATCTTAAGCAATAATCTTCTGTGTGGCACCTTGTCAAATGCCTTTTGGAAGTCTAAATACACTACGTCCACTGGTTCCCCTTTATCCACCCTATATGTTACTTCCTCAAAGAACTCCAGCAAATTTGTCAAACATGACTTCCCCTTCATAAAACCATGCTGACTTTGTCCTATTAAATTATGATTATCCAAATGTCCTGTTACTGTCTCCTTAATAATGGACTCCAAAATTTTACCTACCACAGATGTTAGGCTAACCGGTCTATAGTTTCCAGCCTTCTGTCTACTGCCCTTTTTAAATAAGGGTGTTACATTAGCAGTTTTCCAGTCTGCCGGGACCTTTGCTGAGTCCAGGGAGTTTTGGAAAATTATTACCAATGCATCCACAATCCCTACCGCCACTTCCCTCAAGACCCTAGGATGTAAGCCATCAGGTCCAGGTGATTTATCCGCCTTGAGTCCCATTATTTTACCGAGTACCACTTCCTTAGTGATTTTGATCGTGTTTAGCTCCTCCCCCCCCTTTAGCCCCCTGTTTCTCCAGTGTTGGGATATTCTTAGTGTCTGCTACTGTAAAGACTGATATAAAATATTCTGTGCTGTAAATTCTATGTAATTCCATGTAATTCTATGTAAGTATCAGATTTCCTATTATAATGTACAGAAACAGTTGGAAGCTACGCGACAACCTCCTTAATTTGACATAAGTCGTGAAGGCCGACAATAAACAGCAGGGCAGCAGCTTTAAGGAGCTTTCAGCATGCCATTCAGGGAAAAGCTCATTCTCTCTAACTTCATTTAAATAAGGAGCACTATCACTCAGAACACCGGCATGTTCAATGTAATTCAACTTTAATTGTAATGGCCGTCCATCTTAAGTATTTCAGCTAACACCAAAAGACGAGTTGGAATTAGTGGCTTCACTCGGATGTGGGGTTACCGCGACGGGCAACAGCATACTCAGTGGCAGCACTGAGTGCTCCCAGGGCAGGCACAGCATGGGTTATATGCAGAATGAGGTGCACTCAGCTCTTTCCCCCACTCGCCCCCCTCACTGCCAATAACGTGCTTCAAATCCAACCGAGCAACAGTACCCCCTGACTGAGGATATTTGTATCAGTTTTCACGCTCCTCCATCCCTACCACCCTCCAAGATTTCCCTCGTTCCACCACTCACGGCCACACCTTCAGCTGCCTCGGCCCTAAGGTCTGGAATTCCTTCCCTAAACCTCCTTTCCTCTCCACCTCTCCTCCTTTAAGATGCTCCTTAAAGCCTAACGCTTCGACCAAGCTTTTGCTCACCTGTCCTAATGTTTCCTTCTAGGCTCTGTGTCAAATGTTGTCTGATTTATGCTCCTGTGAAGCGCCTTGAGATGTTTTACAACACTAAAGGATCTATATAAATGCAAGTTGTTGTTATTGTTGTAAATGCATCGCCACTTACAGGGGCTAGTTCTCATCAGCCCGAAAAAAGGTAAAAAAAAATGTTTGTACTGGACTCTGGTCAGCAATCAGCTAACACTGACCCTCTCTGAGATGCACATTTACATCTGTTCATAAATAGTGTGACCCATAAAATAGTAAGAGGATAATCTTATTACCTAAAGTATCAGGGCACCTTACTGCTTGGTTATTACCTCTTTAACAGGTAACGATGTGGTCGGGGGGGGGGGGGGGGCTGTCTTCTTATATGTCTATACATGGGTATCACCAGAATTAGTTATCACACACAGTGGCAAATGCTGTCTTCCACACCTCACCAACGCTCAAGAATACTTGGGTTTGTAAATTGACAGGAATTTATTGGGAATGCCAGGGAAAAAGTAAATTGTTGTTGAGCAGACTTTTTTTTTTTAAAGTCATAGATGCATTTAAGGGGAAGTTAGATAAACATATGAGGGAGAAAGGAATAGAAGGATATTTTTTTTAATTCGTTCCTGGGATGTTGGCGTCACCGGCGAGGCCAGCATCTATTGCCCTTGAGAAGGTGGTGCTGAGTCGCATTCTTGAACCGCTGCAGTCCGTGTGGTGAAGGTACTCCCACAGTGCTGTTAGGGAGGGTGTTCCAGGATTTTGACCCAGCGACTATGAAGGATCGGCGATATACTTCCAAGTCAGGATGGTGTGTGACTTGGAGGGGAACTTGCAGGTGATGGCGTTCCCATGCGCCTGCTGCCCTTGTCCTTCTAGGTGGTAGAGGTCACAGGTTTGGGAGGTGCTGCCAAAGAAGCCTTGGCGAGTTGCTGCAATGCATCTTGTAGATGGTACACAGCCATGGTGCGCCGGTGGTGGAGGGAGTGAGTGTTTAAGGTGGTGGATGGGGTGCCAATCAAGCCGGCTGCTTTGCCCTGGATGGTGTCGGGCTTCTTGAATGTTGTTGGAGCTGCACTCAACCAGGCAAGTGGACAGTATTCCATTACACTCCTGACTTGTGCCTTGTAGATGATAGAAAGGCTTTGGGGAGTCAGGAGATGAGACACTCGCTGCAGAATACCCAGCCTCTGACCTGCTCTTGTTGCCACGGTATTTATGTGGCTGGTCCAGTTAAGTTTCTGGTCAATGGTGACCCCCAAGGATGTTGATGGTGGGGGATTCGCCGATGGTAATGCCGTTGAATGTCAAGGGATGGTGGTTAGACGCTCTCTTGCTGGAGATAGTCATTACCTGGCACTTGCGTGGCACAAATGTTACTTGCCACTTATCAGCCCAAGCCTGAATGTCGTCCAGGTCTTGCTGCATGCGGGCATGGACTGATTCATTATCTGAGTAGTTGCGAATGGCACTGAACACTGTGCAGTCATCAGCGAACATCCCCACTTCTGACCTTAGAAGATATACATGAATGGTGCCAGTACCTGTGAAACCATATCCCAAGTATGGCCAGTTCCTTCAGGGAGAAATTGGGGGAGGGGAAAGAAAAGAAAGAATGAACTTGCATTTATATAGCACCTTTTACAGCCACAGGACATCCCAAAGGAAATGGCAGCCAATTTGAGCACAGCTAGGTCCCACAAACAGCAATGAGATAATCGCCAGATAATCTGCTTTAGGTGTTGTTTGAGGGATTAATATTGGCCAGGACACTGGGACAACTCCCCTGTTGTTCTTTGAAATAGTGCCGTAGGATCTTTTACATCCACCTGAGAGGGCCTCGGTTTAACGTCTCATCCGAAAGACGGCACCTCCGACATTGCAGCACTCCCTCAGTAATGCACTGAAGTGTCAGCTTAGATTTTGTGCTCAAGTCTCTGGAGTGGGACTTGCACCCACGACCTCTTGACTCGGAGGTGAGGGTGCCACGGCTGACACCTGGGGACAGGGAGAGCAGGGCAGATTAAAACCTAAGTGAGAATAAACCAATGCATTTATTAAACAAGTAACACGAGCAAAAGAAGCTCAATATGATGGAATGTTATCAAAGAGTCTTAGAGATAACTGAGCAATCAATGTGGAGTCCTCCAGCGACATGAATTTAGTCTCTCATCTCGCTAATGCGATTTGAAATCTGCAGGTGGAAACTGGAACCATTAAGGTGACTTTTACAATGAAAACTCTCACTGTACGTAACCATGGTGATTCACCGTTGTCCTTGAGATCTTCTGTGTCAATGTATGATTGTTGATTGCAGCTGTTCTCACTGCAAGACCCAACATTTTCATTCTTTACTGTGGTTCAAATGGAAGCATTTTTAACTATAATATTACTTAACCTCCAAGAAACGTATTGTGACTGCACCTTGCCTTTCATTAGCCTTGCTTTCTAGCTCCATCAGGAAGGACAATATAAACAGGTAGGTGGCAGATTTAACACTTTTAATGTGCACTCAGGCTTCTGAATGTGCTTTCTGGGTCACTAAATAAGCTCGATATTACAGCGGGATTAACAAAAACCGTACAGCTAAAAGAACATCTGAATCGTTTTGCTTTTGCCGTGCGCCCTCTTTCAGCATCAAGCCAACCACAGCACCAAGTGCACCCTTGTGACATTTTCCATTTCCTCCTACCAGAGGAAACAGTTTCTCCTTATTTACTCTATCAAAACCATTCATAATTCTGAACACCTGCATGCAGGTGCAGCAAGCGGTTAAGAAGGCAAATGCTATGTTGGCCTTCGTAGCGAGAGGGTTTGAGTACAGGAACAAGGATGTCTTGCTGTAGTTGTACAGGGCCTTGGTGAGACCACAACTTGAGTATTGTGTGCAGTTTTGGTCGCCTTATCTGAGGAAGGATGTTCTTGCCATGGAAGGAGTTCAGCGAAGATTCACCAGGCTGATACCTGGGATGGCAGGAATGACATATGAGGAGAGATTGATCGACTGGGCTTGTACTCGCTGGAATTTAGAAGAATGAGAGGGGATCTCATTGAAACTTATAAAATTCTAACAGGACTAGACAGACTAGATGCTGGAAGGATGTTCCCGATGGTTGGGGAGTCCAGAACCAGGGGTCACAGTCTAAGGATAAGGGGTAGGCCATTTAGGACAGAGATGAGGAGGAATTTCTTCACCCAGAGAGTGGTGAACCTGTGGAATTCTCTACCACAGAAGGCAGTAGAGGCCAATTCATTAAATATATTCAAGAAGGAGTTGGATATATTTCTCAAGGCTAAAGGGATCAAGGGGTATGGGGAGAAAGCAGGGACCGGGTACTGAATTTGGATGATCAGCCATGATCGCATTGAATGGCGGAGCAGGCTCGAGGGGCCGAATGGCCTACTCCTGCTCCTATCTTCTATGTTTCTATGTTTCTATGTAAATCTCCCCTTAACCTTCTTTGCTCTAGGGAGAACAATCTCAGCTTCTCCAATCTCCCCACATTGCTGAAGTCCCTCATCTTTATCACAACCCTGAAGGAATACATTGCAGCCTTGTGCACCAGGTTTTCATAAACAAAATATGAAAAATATATTGTACCCATTGTAGGATGCGGGTTCACCCCCTCATGTCCTTGCTCATTGGCTTCTCAATCTCTGCCCTCCTGCTGTAGCTAGAATAGGAACAGGACTAGGCCACTCAGCCCTTCGAGCCTGTTCTGCCATTCAATCAGATCATAGATGATCTGTATATAAGTCCATCTACCCACCTTGGTTCCGTAACCATTAATACCCTTGCCTAACAAATATCAATCTCAGTTTTTACATTTTCAATTGACCTAGCCTCAACTGCTTTTTGAGTAAGAGAGTTCCAGATTGCCACTAGCTTTTGTGTGAAGAACTGTTTCCTGACATCACCCCTGAACAGCCTAGCTCTAATTTTACATTTGCGACTCTTCCGACACCCTCCGTCACTTTAACAGTTTCCAGTTTCCTGGCCCCAACCGTCTCCTTTTCACTATGGACGTCCAATCCCTCTACACCTCCATCCCCCACCAGGATGGCCCGAGGGCGCTCAGTTTGTTCCTTGAACAGAGGCCCAACCAGTCCCCATCCACCACCACCCTCCTCCGCCTGGCTGAACTTGTTCTCACATTGAACAACTTCTCCTTTGACTCCACACACTTCCTCCAAATTAAAGGTGTTGCTATGGGAACCCGCATGGGCCCTAGCTATGCCTGCCTTTTCGTGGGATATGTAGAACACTCTTTGTTCCAGTCCTACTCAGGTCCCCTCCCTCACCTCTTTTTCCGGTACATTGATGGCTGTATTGCTGCCGTTTCCTGCTCTCACCCTGAACAAGATAAGTTCATTCACTTTACTTCCAATTTCCACCCTTCCCTCACCTTCACATGGTCCATCTCTGACTCTTCCCTTCCCTTCCTTGACTTCTCCATCTCCATTTCTGGCGATCGACTTTCGACAAACATCCACTA
The DNA here is from genome assembly GCF_052327205.1 of Somniosus microcephalus. Lineage (NCBI taxonomy): Eukaryota > Metazoa > Chordata > Chondrichthyes > Squaliformes > Somniosidae > Somniosus > Somniosus microcephalus. Next base: position 279,214,091 of record NC_140991.1, on the reverse strand, counting down.
CAAGCCTACCGACTCCCACAGCTACCTGGACTACACTTCCTCCCACCCCACTTCCTGTAAGGACTCTATTCCATTCTCCCAGTTTCTCCATCTCCGCCGCGTCTGTTCTGACGATGCCACCTTCCATACTAGTGCTTCCGACATGTCTTCCTTTTTCCTCAACCGAGGATTCCCCTCTACTATAGTTGACATGGCCCTTGACTGTGTCCGTTCTATTTCCCACACTTCTGCTCTCACCCCTTCCCCTCCCTCCCAGAACCATGATAGGGTTCCCCTTGTCCTCACCTTTCACCCCACCAGCCTCCACATTCAACGGATCATCCTCCGCCATTTCCGCCACCTCCAACATGATCCCACCACCAAACACAACTTCCCCTCACCTCCCCTTTCAGCATTCCGAAGGGACCGCTCCCTCCGCGACACCCTGGTCCACTCCTCAATCACCCCCAACAGCCCTTCTCCTTCACCTGGCACCTTCCCGTGCAAGCACAAGAGATGCAACACCTGCCCTTTTACCTCCTCCCTTCCCACTGTCCAGGGCCCCAAACACCCCTTCCAGGTGAAACAGCGATTTACTTGTACGTCTTGCAATTTAATATACTACATTCGCTGCTCACGATGCGGTCTCCTCTACATTGGGGAGACCAAACGCAGATTGGGCGACCGCTTTGCAGAACACCTCCGTTCAGTCCGTAAGGGTGATCCTGAGCTTCCGGTCGCCTGTCACTTTAATTCACCGCTTCACCCCCACTCTGATCTCTCTGTCCTCGGCCTATTGCATTGTTCTAATGAAGCTCAACATAAGCTTGAGGAACAGCACCTCATCTTTCGATTAGGCACTTTACAGCCTGCCGGACGCAACATAGAGTTCAACAATTTCAGATAATAATCCCTGCCCCCATTTTTCATGCAGTATGATTTTGCCATTCCCATTTGCAACATTTTCACAGCATGTTCTTTCAATTCCTTCCTCCCCTCCTAAACGCACCCCACCCCCCGCCTCTGCACCTGCTTAATATCTGTTACATTTCAAGCTTTTTCCAGTTCTGATGAAGGATCCCACACCTGAAACGTTAACCCTGTTTCTCTCTCCACAGATGCTGCCTGGCCTACTGAGTATTTCCAGCATTTTCTGCTGTTATTTCAGATTTCCAGCATCCGCAGTATTTTGCTACTATATTAGCGTTTGGTTCACCGCCACCTCTCTTCTGGTAATGCCCACCTTGAAGAAGTTCTGCTCTTCTCTCCGACGGGATTTCCGTTTGTCTATTCAGCCTTGTTCATCTTCCTTGCTTTCAGTTTCCCTTCTCGTGTTTGCTCAGGTATCTGCCAAGACTCGGTTTCACAGCCACATCTCTTTCCTCAATACCTGTCTCCGGTTCAGAGTTATTCCACGTGGATTCCAACTGAACTTCCACCCTTCATGTTTCGGATCCACCCAGGATTACAAATATCTCTTCGATATTCATCGTTCCTCGAACTACTGCTCTCGCCGCATCTTGAGATCCACGCGCAACGCCATGCGCCGCCACATGAACAACCTCGACCTCTCTCTTCAGCAGCACCGATGCACTCTATTTCAAAGCTGTCCGGGTCCACAGTTCCATATCATCCTTCGACTCATCCGACGCTTCAACAAAAAACTTTTTTTCTTCCTTTCTGATGTCAAGAATCGCAAGCTTCATCAACTCTTGGACACTAACGCCCCTCCAGAACCTTTTTCCCCATTACTTTCCTCAGATCCCATCCCTTCTTCCAATCTCACCCTCTGCCGTGTTTTCACTATTGTAATGTATTATTATGTCCGTGTATAATTGAGACACGGACTGCAGGAGTTGGTTATAACAGGTTTTTACTGAATGGAGGCAACCTGGAACTACTATGCAAATGTTACTACACAGGCTTATATACAGGGGTGGTCACTACTGGTACTGCAGTATACAGGGGCTGCAGAATATAGTTCCTTCTGCAAAGTACATACACTACATGTATGTAATGTATATATACCTTAAGGGAGAGAACTACTTTCTCCAGCTCCTGTATACTGTAGTACCGGCAGTGACCACACCTGTATATAAACCCTGAGTAGTGATCTGTACAATTAGTTCTAGAGTAACCCTCATTCAGTAAACACATGTTGAATCGTTCCCTGCAGTCTGTTGTCTGATTATTGAAGGACACAACATTAAGATACACGGACATAACATTGGTGACGACGCAGATTTGAACCTACCTGCAACTCTGCATCACCTCCCAGGGATTCGCTCCTGGAGAACAGTGGAAGGAGGTCGAGTCCAGAAGCAAGGGCGTCGACCACGGGCAACCGCCCAGTCATCCAGCGGAGATTTGAGCATCGCAGGGGAGGCTGTCGAGAGCCAGGCTTGGCTTTCCAGTCACGGTGGTCCAGCGAAACGGGCTGGCAACAGGTACTGCACAGACCCTTCCCGGACAGCGGCGGCTAGAGCCCGACTGAGCGGCACAGAAAAAGGCCGAGCAGCGTCGACGGGGGAGAGAGAGAGGGCAGAGCGCACAGGGCGCAGCCGGTGTTCAGGACCGAGCGGCGTCAACGGGGAGAGAGACGGGAGGGAGCAGAGCGCAGCCGGTGTTCAAGGGCCAAGCAGCGTCAATGGGGGAGAGAGGCGCGCAGGAAAACGCGAGGCGCTGCCATTGCCACGAGGACCGCAGAGTGGCATTGGCAGCAGCGCAAGAGCAACGCACGAAACCCACAGGGCGTCGCCATTTGCCACGAGGACCGCCGAGAGCGGCGTTGACAGCAGCGCGGGAGACGCCATTTTAAGCCGCAGAGGGGAAGAAAGGAAAGCGCGGGAGACGCCATTTTAAGCCGCAGCGGGGAAGGAAAGGAAAGCGCGGGAGACACCATTTTAAGCCAGTCTAACCACACCCAAAAATGCCGAAGAGTGGCAGTATCACAGCGTTCGACAATGAAGTCGAAGATTGGACAACATATGTCGAACGCATAGAAGTATACTGCAAGGTGAATGAAGTGCCAGATGATAAGAAAGCGCTGGTATTGTTGAATTCAATGGGTGCAAAAACGTATGGCTTACTACAAAACCTAGTAACCCCAGAGAAGCCAGTAGAAAAGGATTTTGAAAACATAGTGTCAATCCTACAGGACCACTTAAACCCCACACCGCTGCTGATAGCAGAAAGATTTAAGTTTCACAAAAGGAACCAGCATAAAGATGAAAGTAATGCTGAGTATTTAACGGAACTACGCAAGCTATCGAAACACTGCCAGTTTGGAATGGAATAGCAGATACTTTAAGGGACAAGTTTGTGTGTGGGCTTCAAAGTGAAGGAACCCAGAAACGGCTTCTATCAGAAAAGGATCTTACGCTGGACAAGGCTTTCAGCATTGCAGTATCACACGAAGCAGCAGCACGGGGCGCTGCAGAGATACAACGGAGACCGCAAGAATATGGCACAAATGAAATGTCATACGGAACAGTGAAGTGCTATCGCTGCGGCAGAACAACACATGACCATAATGATTGCTGGTTCAAGGACAAAGTGTGCAGACAGTGTGGAAAAGTAGGACACATAGCAAGAGTCTGCAGGTCAGGAAAGAAAACCAGCAGCAAGAAATCTCCACAGGAGAAGTACAAGAAGGTACATAAGGTGACGGAGAGTAGTTCAGACGAACAGAAGAGTGATACAGACTCCGGAAGAAAGGAGCTGGGTTGTCTGAAACTACATAATGTGATCAAAATGGAGGATCACCAAACTATCTGGGTCACGCTCAAGATAGGAGTCCAAGTGAAAATGGAATTGGACACAGGATCAGCCCTAACAGTCATAAACCGAAGGGACTACAAGCGGCTATTCTCACATGTACCCTTGAGAGATACAAAGATTGTCTTGAAGACGTACACGGGGCAAAAAGTCTACCCCAAAGGAAAAATAAGGGTGAATGTTATATATAACGGCAAGGAAACACCAAAAATGGACCAATATGTATTGCCAGATGGAGGACCACCACTACTAGGACATGAATGGATCCGGAAGATACAGCTCGATTGGCATTCCATACAAGCACTGACTGTAGATGCCAAAAAGGATGACGACGTCACACCTGGACGACTGTCAAAAATGCTAACTGACGCACAAGAAGTGTTCCAGCAGGGACTCGGAACACTAAAAGGCATAACAGCGACGATCAAAATAGAGGAAAATGCAAGCCCAAAGTTTTTTTTTTTTTTTAAGGCCAAACCGGTACCTTATGCGATCCGCCCAGCCGTCGAAGCAGAGCTGGAAGGTTTGGAACGTTCAGGAGTACTGTCCAAAGTGGACTGGAGTGAGTGGGCTACACCCATCGTTCCTGTAATGAAGATGTCGTTGAGTAATACGCCTGGGGAACCAAAGAAAGTTCGCATCTGTGGGGACTTTAAGGTGACAGTGAACCCAGTCCTTCACACTGTACAATATCCGCTTCTGCGGATTGAAGATATTTTCGCCTCGCTATCTGGAGGGAAATGCTTCACTAAGATTGATCTGGCCCAGGCGTACCTGCAAATGGAGGTAGAAGAAGCCTCGAAACAGTACCTCACAATCAACACTCATAAAGGTCTCTACCAATACAACCGGCTGGTGTTCGGGGTAGCATCAGCTCCGGCTATTTGGCAAAGGGCAATGGAACAAGTCCTGCAAGGGATTCCAGGGACCCAGTGTTAGTTGGACGATATCCTGGTCACGGGCGAAAATGACAGTGATCACCTCGCCAACCTGGAGCAAGTGCTCACTAGATTGAAGGAATATGGGCTCCGAGCTAATCGCCACAAATGCGAGTTTTTCCAGAAGCAGATCTCGTATTGTGGCCACGTTATTGATAAAGAGGGGTTACATAAGTCCCCCGAAAAGATTGAGGCAGTAGTCAAGGCTCCAGCACCGGAAAATGTGGCACAACTGAGGTCGTTCCTCGGGCTGGTGAACTACTACCATAAGTTCTTGCCGAATTTGTCTACCGAACTACACCCACTGAACACCCTACTGCAAACGGGGGTACCATGGAACTGGAGTGACGAATGTAAACGAGCTTTCCAGAAGAGCAAAGCATTGATCACATCAAAAGAGGTGTTGGCTCATTTCAACCCAGCACTACCAGTTCAGTTGGCGTGTGATGCATCACCCTACGGCATTGGAGTGGTGCTGTCGCACAAATTCCCGGACAGCTCGGAGAGGCCAGTAGCCTTTGCGTCTCGGTCACTAACCTCAGCCGAGCGTAACTACGCCCAGATTGACAGGGAGGCCCTCAGCCTAGTGTGGGGAGTGAAAAAGTTCAATCACTATCTGCACGGGCAGAAGTTCACCTTGCTGACTGACCACCAACCACTTGTCTCCATCTTTAATCCAAAGAAGGGCGTTCCGGTGATGACTGCGCAACGGCTACAAAGATGGTCCTTTTTCTAGGGGCGCACCAATATGAAATCGAATATAAGGGCACGAAACAGCATGGGCTATCACGCCTGCCACTGCCTACTGCGGAGGAAGCACCAGCAGTGGATCCTGTCGAAATATTTCATTCGACTATAATTGAATGCTTGCCAGTAACTAACGCTGGTATCGAGAAGGAGACCCGAAATGACCCGACGCTGTCTCGGGTATATGATTTGACGGTGAAGGGATGGCCAGCACATGGCGACTCACTGTTGCCAGCATTCTCATCCAGAAGAGAACAGCTGTCAGTATGCCAAGGGACCTTGATGTGTGGATCCCGAGTGGTAATTCCACCCAAGTTAAGGGAGAGAGTGCTCAATGAGCTTCACGAAGGTCATCTGGGAGGGGTGAAAATGAAAAGCCTTGCTAGGGCTTATGTGTGGTGGCCGGGGATTGATCAGCAAATCGAGGACCTGACAAAGAGCTGCTCAGGATGCCAGAAGGTCCAAAATGCACCACCACATGCCCCTCTACACCCATGGGAGTGGCCCTCATCTCCATGGCAACGGGTGCATATTGATTTTGCTGGTCCATTCATGGACTCAATGTTTTTAATAGCCGTGGATGCGCACTCAAAATGGCCTGAGGTGATCAAAATGTCCTCCACCACCACGGAGAAAACTACTGCAGTCCTACGGACCATTTTTGCCAGGAACGGCTTGCCAGAGCAGATTTGCTCTGACAACGGACCACAGTTTGTGTCCGAAGAGTTTCGAAGATTTATGAAAAGGAATGGGGTAAGGCATTACACATCCGCCCCGTATCATCCAGCCACAAATGGATTGGCTGAGAGGTTCGTACAAACCTTTAAAAAAGCAGTAAAGGCCATGTGCGATGACGACTTTCCACTGCAGCATAAGGTGGACAATTTCCTGTTAGCCTACAGAAATGCGACACATGCAGTCACCAACCAGGCCCCGGCCATGATGTTCTTTAACCGAAGGTTGAGATCTCGTCTGGATTTGCTCAGACCAAATGTACGAAGAGATGTTGAGAGTAAGCAATTCCAGCACATCAATGAGAAGCCGACAAGGAGCTTCAATGTAGGGCAACCAGTCTTGGCCCGCGACTACCGAACAGAGAAATGGCAACCAGGAACGATATGCACATGGCAGGGGCCACTAATGTACACAGTGGATGTTGGGAAGAACATTGTGAGACGCCATGCTGACCAGATCCTAGAGTCACAGGAACGAGTCAACCCCATGTCTCGGCCATACGTACCTGGTGAGGAACCCGACGTACAGGTCGCATCTACCTCAAACAATAGCATTGGATGCTGATGAATCAACTGACGACAGGGTGCTAGAATCGCCTCCGCACCAAGAGCGAGACACTCGGGAAATGCGTTATCCAGAAAGAATCAGGAAGCCTCCCCAGAGACTGAATATATGAATGGACTATTTTCATATAACATTGTATATTAAAAATGTTAATTGTTAAATGAGTATTATGGTACTGTTAATCTAAAAGGGGAGGAATTGTAATGTATGTAATGTATATATACCTTAAGGGAGAGAACGACTTTTTACAGCTCCTGTATACTGTAGTACCGGCAGTGACCACACCTGTATATAAACCCTGAGTAGTGATCTGTACAATTAGTTCTAGAGTAACCCTCATTCAGTAAACACCTGTTGAATCGTTCCCTGCAGTCTGTTGTCTGATTATTGAAGGACACAACATTAAGATACACGGACATAACAACTATCCCCTCTGACCTTCCCCTCTCTGACCCTGAACGATCAGTCCTCAGCAAAGGCCTGAGCTTCATCCCCTTACGCCCCCATCTGAATGAATTTCGAGCTCGGCACGATGCTGAGCTCTTCTTCCGTCGCCTTCGTCTCCGTGCCCACTTCTCTGGCCAGGAGTCTTCCCCCCCCCGCACTGCTGATCCTTTCTCCCGCTTTCTAAATTCTCATTCTACTTAGACCCCTCCCTCTGCCCTCTTACCCTTTCTAGATCTTTTCATTGCTAACTGCCGACGTGACATCGGCCATCTCCATTTCTCTGCTCCCCTCTCTCACTCCAACCTACCTCCCTCTGAACTTGCAGCACTCCGTTCTCTCCGATCCAACCCTAACTTTATCATTAAACCTGCTGATAAGTGTGGTGCTGTTGTTGTTTGGCGAACCGACCTCTACCGTGCGGAAGCTGAACGCCAACTCTCCAACACCGCCTCCTACCTCCGCCTGGACCTTTACCCCACTAGCAAACATCAAGCCATTGTTTCCAAGTGTGTCACTGACCTCATCTCCTCTGGAGATCTTCCCTCCATGGCCGCCAACCTCATAGTCCCCCAACCCCGCACAGCCCACATCTACCTCCTTCCCAAGATCCACAAATAGGACTGCCCTGGTAGACCCATCGTTTCAGCCTGTTCTTGCTCCACGGAACTTATCTCTTCCTATCGTGACTCTATTTTTTCTCCCCTTGTCCAGTCTCTTCCCACCTACATTTGCGAGTCTTCCAACGCCCTCCGTCACTTTAACAGTTTCCAGTTTCCTGGCCCCAACCGTCTCCTTTTCACTATGGACATCCGATCCCTCTACACCTCCATTCCCCCACCAGGACGGCCTTCGGGCGCTCCGTTTGTTCCTTGAACAGAGGCCCAACCAGTCTCCATTCACCACCACCCTCCTCCGCCTGGCTGAACTTGTTCTCACATTGAACAACTTCTCCTTTGACTCCACACACTTCCTCCAAATTAAAGGTGTTGCAATGGGAACCCACATGGGCCCTAGCTATGCCTGCCTGTTCATGGGATATGTGGAACATTCTTTGTTCCAGTCCTACTCAGGTCCCCTCCCTCACCTCTTTTTCCAGTACATCGATGACTGTATTGGTGCCGTTTCCTGCTCTCGCCCTGAACTAGATAAGTTCATTCACTTTACTTCCAATTTCCACCCTTCCCTCACCTTCACATGGTCCATCTCCGACTCTTCCCTTCCCTTCCTTGACTTCTCCGTCTCCATTTCTGGTGATCGGCTTTTAACAAACATCCACTACAAGCCCACCGACTCCCACAGCTACCTGGACTACACTTCCTCCCACCACGCTTCCTGTAAGGACTCTATTCCATTCTCCCAGTTTCTCCATCTCCGCCGCATCTGTTCGGACGATGCCACCTTCCATACCAGTGCTTCCGACATGTCTTCCTTTTTCCTCAACTGAGGATGCCCCTCTACTGTGGTTGACACGACCCTTGACCGTGTCCGTTCTATTTCCCGCACTTCTGCTCTCGCCCCTTCCCCTCCCTCCCAGAACCATGATAGGGTTCCCCTTGTCCTCACCTTTCACCCCACCAGCCTCCACATTCAACGGATCATCCTCCGCCATTTCCGCCACCTCCAACGTGATCCCACCACCAAACGATCCCCCCACCTCCCCTTTCAGCATTCCAAAGGGACCGCTCTCTCCGCGACACCCTGGTCCACTCCTCAATCACCCCCAACAGCCCTTCTCCTTCACCTGGCACCTTCCCGTGCAAGCGCAAGAGATGCAACACCTGCCCTTTTACCTCCTCCCTTCCCACTGTCCAGGGCTCCAAACACCCCTTCCAGGTGAAACAGCGATTTACTTGTACTTCTTGCAATTTAATATACTGCATTCGCTGCTCACGATGCGGTCTCCTCTACATTGGGGAGACCAAACGAAGATTGGGCAACCGCTTTGCAGAACACCTCCGTTCAGTCCGTAAGGGTGACCCTGAGCTTCCGGTCGCCTGTCACTTTAATTCACCGCTTCACCCCCACTCTGATCTCTCTGTCCTCGGCCTATTGCATTGTTCTAATGAAGCTCAGCGTAAGTTCGAGGAACAGCACCTCATCTTTCGATTAGGCACTTTACAGCCTGCCGGACTCAACATAGAGTTCAACAATTTCAGATAATAATCCCTGTCCCCATTTTTCATGCAGTATGATTTTGCCATTCCCATTTGCAACATTTTCACAGCATGTTCTTTCAATTCCTTCCTCCCCTCCTAAACACCACCCCCCCTCCCCGTCTCTGCACTTGCTTAATATCTGTTACATTTCCAGCTTTTTCCAGTTCTGATGAAGGGTCACAGACCTGAAACGTTAACCCTGTTTCTCCCTCCACGGATGCTGCCTGGCCTGCTGAGTATTTCCAGCATTTTCTGTTGTTATTTCTAATTTTAAGGTTATGCCTCCTTGTTCTGGATTCCCCCACCAGAGGAAATAGTTTCTCTCTATCTACTCTATCAAGTCCTTTAATCATCTGAAACATCTCGATTAGATCACCCCTTTCGCAGAGAGTTGGGAGCAGGTCACCAGCTGCTGAACCTGGCTATGTAATGGTATATGACATAGTTAGAAAGGGGAACGAAGAGTTATTATTTTGTTACAAATTACAAGAATTATTGGAAACACTAACAACATAATCGATTCTTCTTACGTCCCTCTATTGCATCAATACTATTATGATCTTTACTTGTTCTCTCTTATTCCTCCCAACCACCTTACATGGTCTTCCTCCTCCTGGGTTCTCATTGTTTTGAAACCGAGACACAACACACGATCTCGTAATCAATGAATTCTCTGCCAGGCCCTCAAAAGTGTAGAACCCCTTACCCCGCCCTTAGTCTTCTCTTCCTCCTGCATTCTACAATTTTTAAATAAAACAAAGGCCAACATCATATAGCCCTATTTGCTGACTTACTTCAGCCATGGCTCAGTTGGTAGCACTCTCGCCTGTGAGTCAGGGGTTGTGGGTTCTAAGTCCCACTCTAGAGGGTTGAGCACAATATCTAGGCTGACATTCGGAGGTGCTGTCTTTTGAATGAGACGTTAAACCGCCTGCTCTTTTAGGCGGACGTAAAAAAATCCGATGGCACTATTTCGAAGAAGAGCAGGGGAGTTCTCTCTGGTGTGCTGGCCAATATTTATCCCTCAACAAACATCACTAAAAAAAACAGATTATCAGGTCATTATCACATTGTTGTTTGTGGGAGCTTGCTGTGCGCAAATTGGCTGCCACATTTCCTACATGACAAGAGTGACGACACTTCAAAAATACTTCATTGGCTATAAAGCGCTTTGGGACATCCTGAGGTTGTGAAAGTCACGATAGAAACGCGAGTTCTTTCTTCTTTCTCTTTTACGCATAGTTTAGACCTTTGGCTGGGTCCTGCACTACAGGCCTTGGCCCTTCTCCTTGGTTTTCTGATACATACAGCTGACAGTTCGAGTTACACTTTGTTCCATTTGCTTGATACAGCTTTAACTGCATAATTTCAGGCAAGCATCAGCAGTACACGGAGCACCAGATAGAACGGCTCTTGGAACAGGATGTACTGCATAATAAAGAACAGAAACAAAGTACGGGCAAGATCTTTAAATATATAAGAAAAACAATTCTAAGGCAGGTGTCCTTGAACAGTATCTGTAGCTTCACCAGCTCATTAAATTGTTTCCTTTTATGATAACAATTTATATCCATCTAGAGGAGGCACATTTGGCCAAGGAGTGGAACATGGTGTCAGCGTCAAGCAGTGTAATGCTCCCTCTACTCTGCCCCAGCAAGGTGCCTCAGCCCTGATCCAATAAAAGCAGCACCAAGTATATCCATGTGACATTTTCCATTTCCTGGCCTCTTGGGCAGTTGAGCAAATTTCCACACCGAGGTTCCCATTCCTGCCAGGAGCTGACCAAACTGCTCTCACATGGGAACCATACAGACGGCAGACCGAAACCTTGATGACATCAGCCTGTGCCGGATTTGCGCACAGGTCCTAAGGGTGAAAGATCAGCATCCAAACCAATTCCTGGTTTGTTTGTTTTTAAAGATAGTTCTTTCTGTGCTTTTCAATCGCCAATTCACCTTTGTTTTACTTCTATCTACAGGCTTTTAAAATTCAAGCTTGCCATCAACGAACACATCTCAATTTATCTTGTGTTTCATTCCATTGGTTTCTCCTATATGGGCCTTGCCCTAAGCTCCATAATTTAAAAAAATGATATCCTCATTGTACACTTCTGTCATTTTTCCCAGCATTGTTGGTTTTTCTTTTCTTATGTCTCAGGGTTGCGAGGCGGGGGTGGGGGGTGAAAGGGGAGAGGGATGTTCCTCTGACCATTAACCTCACCAAAAAACTTGGCATGAATACAAAGGGGAAGTTTGAGTTCAGTACTCACACCGAGTTCATCAGTAAAATTATCGAGGGGGGACACTTCCCCCTCATCGTTACTCCCTTCCCTCCACCCCGAGCTTCCTGGTCTTATTTGCTTTGATTTAATCTGAAATTGTTTCCAGAAGTGAATTAACCTCGTTCTTTCTAAATTAAAGTCCGTCTATCTGACTACCCAACTGACACTAACCTTGGCAGCTTTCCCATTGAGGAATTATCGATGTCAATCATTATGTGGTATGCAGCTACTCTATTTGGCATTTTGCCACTAGGAATTGCCAAGTCAGGCAGGAGGGCACAGTTTAATTTCTTTTTCAGCTAAGTACCAATATCAAAATTCGCATAAACTGGGGATGGGGGGTTTTATAATCCCATTTCCTTTGTAACTAATGTAAAAACCTGTTGAAATGCTGTGTTGTTATGAGTGACATTTGAAAATTCAGATACATCTGAAGTATTGTACCAGGAGTATGGCAGTTGTTCAGGAGGGGACGGTGGCCAAGTGGTTATGGTAACGAACTAGCAAACAAAAGACTATGGCTTCAAATTCCACCACAGCAAGTTGTGAAATTAATTATAAAACAAATTATACATTTTGAATGAGATTGAATGACAAAAGGGATGATGGTGCAAGGCAAAAAAGGGTGGTAATGGGACAAGTAAAGAAACAAAAGATGGGTCCAGAAGAGGTGTAAATGGGAATAGCAGAATCATCATCAACAGCTGCCGTCCGAAAAAATGGGACCAGTGGTTATGATCTGAAATTGTTGAACTCAATGTTGAGTCCAAAAGACTGTAAAGTGCTTAATCGAAAGATGAGGTGCTGTTCCTCGAGCTTATGCTCCACTCCCACTCTGACATCAGCCTCCTACACTGTTCCAATGAAGCTAAGCATAAGCTCGTCATTCAATCTCTCCTGCCTTCCACCCTATCACAGACCTTCTCTTTTGTTCTTTCCTCCCATCCCCCCTTTCCCTGCCTCTATACAGTATATGCTTAAAACCTGTTACATCTGTAACATTTCCCAGTTCTGATGAAAGGTCATTGACTCTCTCCACAGATGCTGCCTGACCTGCTGAGTATTTCCAGCACTCTGTTTTTATTTCATTAAAACAGATTATCTGATTATCACATTTCTGTTGTGGGAGCTTGCCATGCACAAATTAGCTGCTGCATTTCCTACATTGCAAAGGTGACAACACTTCAAAAGTACTTCATTGGCTGTAAAGCACTTTGGGACGTCCTGAGGTCATGAAAGGCGCAATTTCTTCCACTTAAGCATTGGGAAGACCAAAGCCATCGTCTTTGGCTCCCATCACATAATCCACACTCTTACCAGCAACTCCATCCCACTCTCTGGCCACCGTCTCAGGCTAACCAGATTGGTTACAACCTTGGGGAATAGGTTGTGTCCTATTCAACCCCAGCTGAGTTTCTGACCCCATAGTCTCTCCATCACAAAGACCATCTACTACCACCTCAATAATATCATTTACCTCCACCGCCACCTCAGCCCCATTTCTGCTGAAATCCTTATCCTTGCTTTTGTCACCTCCAGTCATGACGATTCCAAACTTCTCCTGGTCGGCATCCCATTCTCAAACTTCCACAAGACTTCAGCTCATCGGAAACTCTGCTGCCCGTATCTATCTTGCACCAGGCCCCGTTTGTCCATCACCCCTGTCCTCACTAACCTACATTGACTCCCAGTCGCTCAACACCTCAAATTATAATTCTCACCCGTATGTTTAAATCGTTCCATTGCCGTGCCCCTCCCTCCCTATCTCTGTAACCTACTCCGGCTCCGTGTGCACTCTTCCTCCCTTCACCTCACCATTCACTACTGTGACTTGAGCCGTTTAAGCCTTATGCCCTTGAATTCTATCCCTGAACCCTTTATGCCTCCGGCTTCTCCTTTAAGACTCTCCTTAAGACCACCTCTTTGACATAGCAGGAGTTGGCACCATAAAGAGAGGAGGGTATAAGGGGGAAAACAAAAATGAAGGGGAAAACTGTTAAGTACAGTGGGAGGAGTGACATACTTCTTTAAAATTAACATTTGAGCAATTACATCATTGGCAATTTCCTGTCTGAGGAATTCTCCACAACTTCTGCCTACTTTTTGCTATGTACAGCACTTTGCAGTATCTGAGGGAAGGCTCATAAGCCTGTTTAATACCACCACTGATCCCAAGCTTCTGTGTGGCTTTTGTTTACATCGGCTTGAAAAAACAAGACCGGGAATTTGACTGCAGAGATGGTTCCCATGAAGATGTCTTAGGGCAGGACTGTCTCAGCCACTTGACTCAGGAGCATATACCTGGGCCTGGGTGTGTTTGATGCTATCACTGGGTGCCTTAAACAGGAAGGGATGCACTGCGAAGCATCAACATTCCTCACCTTGATGAGCACAAAAAATGTCATACTAAAAAAATAAGTTAGTGGGGGACAGCAAGACAATTCTCGCAGCGAAGCAGATTAAATATTCCAGAGGTGTTCAATTTGAAAAGGAATGGATAAAGAATTGGCTAACTAACAGAAAGCAGAGAGTCAGGATACATGGGTCATTTTCCGGTTGGCAAACAGTAACTAGTGGGGTGCCAAAGGGATCAGTGCTGGGGCCTCAACTATTTACAATCTACATTAATGACTTGGATGAAGAGACTGAGTGTAATGTAGCCAAGTTTGCGGATGATACAAAGATGGGTGGGAAAGCAAGTTGTGCAGAGGACTCAAAGAACCTGCAGAGAGATATAGACAGGCTAAGTGAGTGGGCAAACATTTGGCAGATGGAGTATAATGTGGGAAAGTGCGAGGTTATACACTTTGGCAGGAAAAATAAAAAAGCAAATTATTATTTAAATGGAGAGAGATTACAAAATGCTACATCTTGACTGGGGTCAAGGTGGCGCGAGACGGTCCGGTGCTAGCGCGCTCTCCCTGCTTTGAGCGGCCCGCTCTCGCCGCTCGCTCCCACAACCGGAGCGAGGTGTTCGGCGAGTCGGGCGGAGGCAGCACAGCGCGGCAAGCAGCAGCAGCCACGTCGACCCGCTAGGGCACGTCGGCCGGCCGCTCCTCAGCGGGAAGGGGTTCCGACCGGGAGGAGGGGAGCTGAGCATGGCGGCCAGAGGCTGGACCGGAAGCGGGAGAAGCAGGCCTGGGCCATCGGACCGTGGAGCCGGCGACGGTGAGGTGGAGGCCGCGGCGACCGGAGGATGTGTTGGGCGAGTCGGGCGGAGGAGCGCAGCGCATCGGGACACAGCAGCAGACTCGACGACTCGCAGTCCGACTGGGAGGAGGGGAGCCGGGAATGGTGGCCAGAGCCGGCAACAGTGAGGAGGACAGAGCGGCTGAGGGAGATCGTGCTCCCACTGCCACTGGATGCCAAAGAATTGACTTTCTGAACACGGCGCTGAAAAAATAGCTGACGTGTCTCTGTGAGCTCCCACAGCTTTATTGTGGGAGTGATTGGGGAGTAAGCATTCCATTGTACTAGTTACATATGGCAAATAAAGAATCTTGAATCTTGAGTTCAGAGGGACCTGGGGGTCCTTATGTATGAAACACAAAAAGTTAGCATGCAGATACAGCAAGTAATCAAAAAGGCAAATGGAATGTTAGCCTTTATTTCAAAGGGGTTGGAGTATAAAAGCAGGGAAGTCCTGCTACAACTGTACAAGGTATTGGTGAGACCACACCTTGAGTACTGCGTACAGTTTTGGTCTCCTTATTTAAGGAAGGATATACTTGCATTGGAGGCAGTTCAGAGACGATTCACTAGGTTAATTCCAGAGATGAGGGGGTTGACTTATGAGGAAAGGTTGAGCAGGTTGGGCCTATACTCATTGGAATTTAGAAGAATGAGAGGGGATCTTATTGAAACATATAAGATACTGAGGGGGCTCGACAAGGTAGATGCAGAGAGGACGTTTCCCCTTGTGGGGAAATCTAGAACGCGGGGGCACAGTTTTAGAGTAAAGGGTTGCCCTTTTAGAACTGAGATGAGGAGGAATTTCTTCTCTCAGAGGGTCGTAAATCTGTGGCATTCTCTGCCCCAGAGAGCTGTGTAGGCTGGGTCATTAAATACATTTAAGGTGGAGATAGACAGATTTTTGTAAGATAAGGGAGTGAAGGGTTATGGGGAGCGGGCAGGGAAGTGGCTTTGAGCCCAAGATCAACCATGATCTTATTGAATGGCTGAGCAGGCTCGAGGGGCCAAGTGGCCTATTCCTGCTCCTATTTCTTATGTTATTATGAAGCCATCCCAACTTGGACATATATTGATGTTCTTTCATTGTCGTCAGGTCAAAATCCTGGAACTCCCTTCTGAACAAGCACTGTGGGAGCACCTTCACCACATGAACTGCAGCGGTTCAAGAGGGTGGTCCACCACCACCTTCTCAAGAGCAACCAGGGATGGGCAATATATGCCAGCTTTGTCAGTGATGCCCATATTCCAAGTGTGAATATCTAAAAATAACTTGCCGTGTTGGCAGCTGTCCTCTGAGATGGTGCATGGGGTTAAGGAGACCTGATAAAAAGGAAGTGGGATAATTGTAAGAAATTCATTCTCTGGATTTGGCGGCACTGGCAAGGCCAACATTTATTGCCCATCCCGAATTCTCTTGAATACAAATGAGTGGCTTACCAGACCAGTTCAGAGGACAGTTAAGAGTCAACCACATTAGCATGGGGCTGGAGTCGCATATAGACCAGACCAGGTAAGGCAGGTTTCCTTCCCTAAAGGACATTAGCTAACCAGTTGGATTTTAACGACAATCCAACAGATTCACGGTCACTTTTACTAATACCAACTTTTTATTTCCAGATATTTTAAACTGAATTAAAATTCTCAAACTGCTTTGGTAGGGTTTGAACTCATGTTCTATAGATTATGGGGGCAAAATTGAGTTGTGCCCCCTTTGGGGCGCTAATTTCACCGGGGCGCTAAAATTAGCACCCCCGCAGCCGAAATTCATCGGTAGCGGCCCACCTCCCTCTTGGGGCACTGCGAGTGAATATTGCTGCACTATGTGCCACAGCGCCACGCTCTGCGGCATGTCGTGCCACGGTACTGCAGGCCTTCCTCCCCTTCTTAAAGGGGAGGGGTTTAGTGCAGCGCGACCAGGGGCCCAGCTGGGCCACCAGGGATTGGAGTGCCGGCAAAAGAGCCCGGCACTCAAGAGAAGTGCCGGGCTCGCGGAGCGCAGCCGGCACTCCACGGGGGGGGGGGGGGGGGGGGGGCTTCAGAGGAGGCCGGGGGTGGCAGAGGGGGCAGGTGCTGGCAGGCAGCCAGCAACAAAAATGGCCGCCCGGCACCTCCCCTTTAATTTGCGCCACCCCGGCCGCAGGTAGGCCCCCCTGACCCCATCGGACATAGCTTCCGGCAGTAAGTCAGGGGGCGCTACCGAAGATCGTGGCCGGGGCATGAGCAGGGTGCTGTGCATGCGATGATGTCACCGCAGGCGGTGCAGCGCCGCGGGGCGCTAACAGTTACCGCTACCGCTAACCTCACGCTGAATTTCGCAGGAGGCGTTGGCGGTGCCACGCCCAGGCACTAGTTGCTTAGGGCGCTAACGGGAGGCGCAAAGCAACCGAAGTTTTAGGCCTATTAGTCTAGCCCACTGGGTTACTAGTCCAACAACATAACCACTATACTACCGTATCTGTATATACAAAATAACTCACCCAATAAAAATAATAATGTGCAATGAATGAGTGAAGGTGAAGGACACTCATTCACTCAAGCACCTGAAGTGTTAAGATGATTTCTCAATGTTACCACCAACCACTGTTCTCAGCTCTAGACTGTAGTGCTATGTGTACTTATGGCCCTGATGCTGAAGCTCTGGTTCGAGAGGATACCACAAGAGGAAGAGGCAATAGCAGTTGTCTTCTTAGAGAAACCCCAGAGATCATATAGTTTATCAAATGCAAAGAGGAGATGTCACGCCAGTATTAAGAATGTGTCTATCCAAAGTTCATCTGCGGCATCTCCAGGGTAGCCTGCCAACTGAGAAGCCTGGAGTTGAATTTTATCAAGCTTTGAATAGTACATTGAGGCAGAGAACTGGAAGGAAGCACTCCACTTGAGAAAGAGCTTTGCCTCTTGTAAAAAGCCATGAGAGCGACTGAACGACGCACTCTAAGTTCACAGCTGTTGATTTCATAAAGATGAAGCAATGGATAGCTCTAATGGTAAGTACTATCGTTGATAAGCACTTACACATGGCATGCATTTTTGCCTTTAGTTTATCCTTGAAACTGTTAGCTTTCTTGTATGTCTCAGTTCCCTGCATGGAGTGATGTACACAGAGCTACTGAGTGGAACAGGTACAAGAATACCAGACTGTGCCCATTACTTCAGAAATGAACAGTGAAGAAACTTATTGCGCAGGTAGGCACATATTGTACTTGCACACAAACAGCCATTTTTCTTTCAAATTTCCTTAGCCAATTCCTCCGAGGCAATAGGAAGAAGACTCCCAAGGAGAAGGCAGGCAGGAAGTGCGGACTATTTCTCGTACCCTATCCGTCACTGTCTAGGGGAATAGGTCATTCCCATGAATGCTCCCCATCCTTCTGCACAGTGAACTTGCTCCTATGGAACTTCAATACTGCCCTAGTTTAACAGGGAAGTTTCCCAACCCATCAGAAAACCAGACATCGTATTCATATGTGCAAACTAAATAAGGCAAAATACACTGGATGGGATCTTTTTGATGTTGAAATGGATTATTCCCACAGAATCCTAGTCCCATGTCATGGCAGGTAAATCAGCAGTGCTGGCCACAAAGGATCCTTCCAAATAGAATCAAATCACTTATTGACGAGCAACTGATGCTTATTGTCATGGGCACTACTTTTGTGTAAAAGTGTATCACAGGCTTTTTTTGAGAATTTTTTAATTGAATCATTGCCGGAACGGGAGCCAATGTAGGTCACCGAGCACAGGGGTGATGGGGACTTTGCGCGAGTTAGGATACGGGCAGAGAGTTTTGAATAAGTTCAAAGTTTATGGAGGGTGGGAGATGGGAGGACGGCCAGGAGAGCATTGGAATGGCCGAGTCTGAAAGAAAGGAAGTAAAATAATCAAGGGAAGAAAGACTGAAGAGGCCTATTCGAGTGTAGGTGCCCATTTTTCCCCGAGACTCTAATTACATAAAAATGAATGACAAGGCCTACGCATATTGGGGCAGGGGCCTGAGAGTGGTGAGGAGGTTGCTAATCCGATGAGAGTTCCAGCACTCTGCTTTCCCTCATGCCAAACCTGACAGTGCGGAGGTGTAAGCTGTACTGTAACACAAAAGTTCTGAAAATCACATTCCCTAATTAGTGTCTCTGCACATCAGCATTCAGCATTGCCAGCACATCACCTTAAATAAGTAGCCCAATTTTGTTTTTAAACACTTTAAAAAAAATACCTTTTTTGTGAAATATGCTTGAAATATTTGGGGTCACCAAGCTGGGGGGACATTGGTGCCAGGCAGGGCCTACTTCCGCTGAGTGCCAGTATCAGGCACTCTCAGGTCAAGTATAACATGGTTAGGTACAGAATAAAGCTTCCCCTGCTTTGCCCGACACAGAAATGAGGCTCCAGCAAAGTTACGCCAGCGGAGCCAGATCCGCTCCGAGAAAATTCCTGGCCCATGTCTCAGCTTCAATCTCCGGACAGCAGCCACCAGTGGACTGGTTGACATTTTTCCAGTTTCTACACCAGCTGTCATGTGGCCTCTCAGTGTGAGATTACCACTTCAGTCCCCAATGAGGAACTTAGATGAGATCATCCAAACAGCATACATAGGCTTTGTATATCCTTCTATTCCGCTATACCAGTGTCAATATTTCACATTCAAGCGGTGCTAAAGTCAATTCAATTTGAGAGAGTTGTTTGCCTGTTTCTTCAGAGCATATAGGCAGATCAGGAACCTGTTAAATGAACCTGAAAGTTGTTTTTGTTGGGTAAGGTTATCAAGAGATACAGAGCGAAGGCGGGTAAATTAAGTTGAGGTGCAGATCAGCCATGGAATTCCCTCCCTAAACCTCTCCGCCTCTCCATTCTCCTTTAAGATGCTCCTTAAAACTTTCCTTGACCAAGCTTTTGGTCACCTGTCCTAATGACTCCTTCTTTGGCTCGGTGACAATTTCTGTCTGATTACCCTCCTGTGAAGTGCTTTGGGATGTCTTAACTACGTTAAATGTGCTATATATATATATATATATCTCAATGCAAGCTTTTGTTATTATAAAGTGTTACATGATGGGCATGAAAGGTGATTAAAAGCTAGAACTGTGAAGTTTTTGATTGTCTTTTAGGCCAGCAAGCAGGCTCTCTATTTGTGTGAAGTATTTTCTAAACAATAGCGACCAACTTTAGTGGCATTCGGTAGTTTCTTGGGAGAACGTACACAAAGGGCGCAAAGTCAGCCTGCAGAGTTTGGTGTGCGCGAACAGGCAGCGTTATCTGTGTGAGAACTAGCACCTCGCAGCACATGGCTGAATCACCTTCACTTAGGGTGGCCCACCCTCCAGGTTTGTCCTGCAGTATCCAGGAATTGAAGATTAATTTCCTGGGCACTGCTACAAGCGACAATGGGAGAAAAATCATAGGGGCATTAAAAAAATTGAGTGTTTCTAAAAAATTTGCTGATTAATTATAAAAATATTGGAAATGGGAAAAAGGCTTTTTTGACTGACAATCAAGAATCATCCATTTGGGTAACAAAGAGCCTGTTCATGTTCTGATTGGCGTGGGAAGGCAGAGAGTTGTGAGGGTGGACGTTTCGGGCAACCAATGGTGGGAGAACGTGGGGGGCGGGGCGGTTGGGGGGCGGATGGTCATGTGATGAAACCTCAAGGAATACGCCCAAACAGAGTTGGCAACCCTAAACTGTGGCTCAGTGGGTAGCACTCTCGCCTCTGAGTCAGAAGGTTGTGGGTTTAAGTCCCACTCCAGGGACTTTAGCACAAAAATCTAGGCTGACACTCCAATGCAGTGCTGAGGGAGCGCTGCACTGTCGGAGGTGCCGTCTTTCAGATGAAACGTTAAACTGCTCTCTCAGGTGGACGTAAAAGATCCCAAGGCACTATTTAGAAGAGCAGGTGAGTTATCCCCAATGTCCTGGCCAATATTTATCCCTCAATCAACACAAAAAAAGATTATCTGGTCATTATCACATTGCTGTTTGTGGGAGCTTGCTGTGTGCAAATTAGCTGTCGCATTTCCTACATTACAACAGCGCCTACACTCCCAAAGTACTTCAGTGGCTGTAAAACACTTTGAGACATCCGGTGGTCGTGAAAGGCGCTATATAAATGCAAGTCTTTCTTTTCACTAAAATCATGGGCTTTACGGAGTAAATGGGCTGCAGTTATGCGGGTATGGGCAGCTCAATTACTGATACGCTGGGCCAGAACTAATATTTTCAAGTCCTGAGGCAGCACTGGATAATAATGGTTTTTAAAGGTGAGGTACAACGCTTCTCTTTCATCAATTTTATTTTTTGACAGAAATTAATAAATGGTAATCGCAGGCTTGTTTAATTTTTTTCCTGACTGCTTCTTTAACTGCCACACCCACGAAAACAGAGAGCCGAATTAAAAAAACAAGACAGGGTAAATACCACCGGAGAACGCAAGATTTCCCACTCACTAATTTAGCTGAACTAGGTCGTATTTACGTAGCAGCGGCTTTTGAAAATGCCTCTGAAGATCGGAACAAATGCTTTATTCCAACTGCCGGCAAACACGACTTGACGGGGGCGTGACTTTAGAGGGACTGCAGGACAAAGTTCCCTCTAAACCACGCGATTGTGTAGCTCTCTGCCAGTCCTGCTCAGCCTGGAACCTGCTTGTTCAATGTTAAATTTTGCGCATGCATGAAACTGTGACTGGGCCGCGCACCCAAAAAAAATTAGGGGGGGAACATTGCCGCAGGACAGTAAGTAACAGTAAATGCCATCCCTCGTATCAAATCTCTAGTGATCTGCCATGTATCCTTCGGATGAGATGTTACACCAAGGCCCCATCTGCCCTCTTAAGTGGACATAATTGATCTCACAGCACTATTCGAAGAAGAGCAGGGGAGTTATCCCCAGTGTCCTGGCCAATATTTATCCCTCAACCAACATCACTAAAACAGATTATCTGGCCATTGTCACATTGCTGTTTGTGGGAACTTGCTCTGCACAAATTGGCTGCTGCATTTCCTACACTTCAAGTGACTACACCTCAAAAGTAATTCATTAGCTGTAAAGCACTTTGGGACATCCTGAGGTTACGAAAGGTGTTATATAAATGCAAGTTCATTTTTTGCTTTGTGTGTAGATCTCTGACTGGGAGCTACGATGCATGTGAACATGTGGGGGGAGAGGGGCAGGTGTATAACTCATTAAAATACAATAAAGCGTGATAGAGACCACCTCGATGACAAGCATGACAGCTTTACACACATCACTGTACCTGTACTAGTGCGATATGTCCCTGTAAGAGATGCCTGCAGTGGGTCTCCTTGACTTTGACTGAGGCTCCTCATTGGGGGCTTTTGATAGACTCTATCTTCGTATATAGGGTCGATGTGGTGCTCTGGAGATTGCAGTGGGCGCAGGTCTGGGCCCAGGTGGCTGTGCTGGCTGCTGTAGGAGGCACGGGAGCTGGCTGTGATGCACGAGAGAAAACAACACTTTGAGAGTTCAAAATCCGCGAGCAACATAAGCAGAAAAAAAGCTGAACAGATTCCGACTCTGCAAACTGGGGGACATGTCAGGTCAGGTCTCTGGTGCACGTGAGGATGAGGCCTCCTTTTTAATTTTGTTTGGAAATCAGATGTGATCAGAAACCTTGTTGGGGGGGCAGGGGGTGTGGTCGAGGTGCTTTTAACTGAACCCGTCCACGGTTATCTGACGAGATTGGATCGGCCGCCCGTTTTACATCCCACACGGTTTTACCCTTGATTGGAGTCGGTGGGCAACATGGGATCGATGGATTGGCTGTTACATGATTCATGACACTGGAACAAAGCCGACTGGAACGAGACAGTCCCTAGTGACATAAGCAGCAAGGTGGGCAGTCCATTAATGCCATTCATTAATTAGTGCCATGGGGTACTCAGATAGAGGCTGGCATCTGACAGACTGACTTTAGCCATGCTGCTGTGGGGAGCGGGCAAACAGGTGGCAAGTACTGCCCCATGGCGGGCAAGTTCTAGACGACCAGTCCTCTCTAAGCTGCTTTTGTGCACCCCTTAGAGGCTGACTCAGGAGCAACACTGGAGGAAACATGAAAGCAAGTCACCCGAACGCAGTTTCGGGGAGACCTGAAACAGCAGAGGGAGGAAAATAGTTTAAAAAGTAAATGGAGCTGCACATACCCGCTGGGGGGATAAACAATTGAATAAATCAGTAATAACTAGCTACATCACAAAAAGGCAGGGCAATGCACTGGCTGTAGAAAATGGACAGACAGACTGGCGCAGTGCAGGCAGCTCTGGCTTAGGGGCATTACAAGGCAGAATCGAGCAAGTTAAATCGCTTGTGCTATAGCTGACCTAGGTGTGCCTGACACCAGCACCGGCTGCCTGATATGGAAAGTATTCATCCCACTGTGTGATTACAAAATTCACCATCCTGAAAAACACAAAGGGAGAAAAATTCGGTGTCATCCCTTTTGGGGTACTAACGTCGCCGGGGCGCTAATTTTAGCGCCCTGAAAAAATTAGCACCTTTCCGCCTGAAATACAGTTGTAGCGCCCCAAGCAGGAGGTGGGGTGCTACTGGAAGCGCTCCCCCTCCTTCTTGGGGCTCTACAATTGAATATCGCGGCGCTACGTGCAACAGCGCCACACGCGTCGGCACGTAGCGCCGCGGTATTGCAGGCCTCCTTCCCTGATTAAAGGGGAGGGGCCTAGCGCTGCGCGCACCGGGGGCCCTGCTGGTCTACTGGGGAGTTGGGTGCTGGGAAAGCAGCCCGGCACTCAAGAGGAGTGCTGGGCTGACCGATCGCGGCCGGTACCCCGAGGAAAAAAGGGGAAGGGGGCAGGTGCTCGCAGTCAGCCAAAAAAATATGGTCGCCCGACATCTGCCCCTTTTACTACCGCCGCTGTGGCTGCAAAAGCACCCCCCTGACCCTGTCGGACATATCGTCCAGCAATAGGTCAGGGGGCGCAACCGAAGTTTGCGGCCAGGGTGTGAGCGGGGCGCTGCGCACGGCAATGACGTCATTGCCGGCGGTGCAGCACCGCAGGGCGCTACTGGCTACTGCCGCCACTAACCTCCCGCTGAATTTCGTGGGAGGCATTAGTGGCGTCGCACCCGGGCGCGAGGGGATTTGCGCCCCGTTAGCACCCCCCGGGGGTGCTAAGGGGGGGTGCTAACGAGAGGCGCAAATCAACTCAATTTTTCTCCCAAACTCTTTAAACCATCAGGGTTATCTCTCCTCGTTATTTTCAAAGGTGCATATGTATACGTGTGTGTATGTATTCATGTCTGTGCATCTATTCACGTGTGTGTATATGTATTTGTGAGAGAGAATGCACAAGAGAGAAAAACAGTATGCGCGAGAGACAGAAACAGTGCGTGAGAGAGCCGCATGCAGGTGTGAGAGTGTATGCGTGCATGTGAGAGAGAAGCTGTATGTACGTGTGTGAGAAAGAGAAAAACAGGGTGTGCATGTGTAGGAAACTATAAGTGTGAGAGAGCGTGTGTGCATGTGTGTGAGAGCGAGAGATAAATGGTGTTTGTGTGTGAGAAAGAATGTGTGAGAAAGTAAGTGTAAGAAAGTATTAGTGTAAGAAAGTATTAGTGTGATGAAGTTCATATGCTTGTTTGTTTTTGGAGGATGAGAAGTAATTGTGTGTGCAGTCAATCTTCTGTTGGGAATATTGGTTGGATGGAATAAGATCAAGGTGCTAGGGTCAACTGATACATGATTCACGATACTGGAACAGAGTCAGCAGAACCAAGACAACCCTCATCTGTTCACCTTCTGTAATATATATATTAATAAAAGGAGTAAATGAATTGCAAGCTCTAATAAAACAATTTCATGCAAATGATTATTTATTTTCTTGGACTAAAAGCCTATTTTCAAATTATCCTTGGGTACAATGTGGATGCAATGGTGAGCATTAGTCAGCAGCTCCAACCCTGACATGAACTCTGAGGAAGGTCATCACCCACTAACAACTGAAGGAGGCTCCCAGTAACTACAATTGTGCCGTGTGAGATGATTGCAGTGAATAGTACCTCAATTTAAAGACTCAATTCCACAGCCTGGACTCAGAGCTAGAGCTGAGAGTATGGAGAAAGGCAAATGCGTCCTATAGTAGACCTTAAAGTACTGTTCTGCATCACAGGCGACAGCGAGATACAATCAGCAGTAATTAGCTCCATTGCATCAATCTATTGTATTGTACGTTTCCCATTCCCGCAGCTTCCTGTTTTGAGGCCTTCGTTTTCCATTAGTTGGGACGATGGGATCTCCTGGGTTTTCTGACTGACTAATTTTGTCCTGACTGTTCCATCCTCCTGTAACCTCACAGAAGTGTTCCCAGTAGCCCAGTAGAGAAATGGTGAGATTTGCCAATAAAAAGAAAGACTTGCATTTATATAGCGCCTTTCACGATCTCATGAAGTCCTAAAGCACTTTACAGCCAATGAAGTACTTTTGAAATGTAGTCACTGTTGGCCCGGGTGTTTGACTGTTAAGGGAGTGATATATAGGTCACAGTGGCAGTAGGCTCTTAGGAACATAGGAATGATAGGAATAAGGGTAGGCCATTCAAACCCTTGGGTTTGTTCCGCCATTTTATTAGGCCATGGCTGATCTGCGCCTCAACTCCATTTTCCCGCATTGGTTCCATATCCCCGATACCATTACCCAACAAATTGTCCCCCAGTATCCACAGACTTTTGGAGGAGAGAACTCCAGATTTCTACTACCCTTTGTGTGAAAAGGTGATTCCCGATTTCACTCATGAATGGCCGCGCTCTAATTTTAAGATTATGTCCCCTTGTTCTTGATTCCCCCACCAGAGGAAATAGTTTCTCCGTATCTACCCTATCAAATCCTTTCCCCATTTGAAACACCTCAATCAGATCACTCCTCAATCTCCTACACTCAAGGGAATACAAACCAAATTTATGCAAGCTGTCCTCATAATTTAGCCCTCTAAACCCTGGTTTCATTCTGGTGGAGCTGCCTCCAAGGCTAATATAACCTTCCTGAGGAGCGGTGCCCAAAACTGAACACAATACTTTTGCTCATGTTCCTCAGCATGTTACATTTTTCTCTAAGGTTAGAGGGTGATGGAAGAGCATCACTTATATTGGCGTGAGCATGGATCCAGCCACAGGTGAGCAGTCAGTTGCCTGACCGGATTGCTACTTGTCTGGTTTTGGGACAGATGGCCTGAGTGAGCAGTTCACAAGTTAATATTGGCTGGACTGGAACAAAAAGAAGCATTTTTATTCAAGAGACCTTCCCACCCCCTTCCCACCAACTCTATGCCTTCTAACATCTCATCCGAAAAACGGCATCTCCAACAGTGCAGCACTCCCTCAGTACTGCACTGGAATGTCAGCCTAGAATATGTGCTTAACTCCTGGAGCCAGACTTGAATCCACGACCTTCTGACTCATAAGCGAGCACTCCGCCAAACTGCACTGGAAAATAAACACAACCAACTGGGGCCATTTTTCCCTCAATGCAGTATAGCTACCTAGGCTGGGTCAAAGGGTGTTTTTCTGTGCCTCGCACAGAGGTAATTAAGTTATCTGCAATGCTTCAACAGCTGAATGTACGCTTAGCTTCTAGCCCTGGCACCAAGCACATGGCAGGTGGATCCTTAGAAGAGGGCGCACGCTCAGAAGAAATGGGTCAAGTCAGTGGAACTGACACTTCTGCCAGCAAATTACAGCCTCACTGCATTAGGCTGCCACATGTGGGTCGGAGCTAGTTTCAGTCAGTTTCCGTGGGTACAGCACAGATATCGTGGCAGGTAATGATTGAACTACCCTGAAAAAGACAGATGTCCTTAGAGAGAGAGGAGCTCCATGATGAGATATGGCGATTGTTGGCTTTGAAATTCCGTTGTGGGAGCAAACAATTAAAGATTGAAATTCCTCTTTGCGCTCTTTTAGTAGAGGTGACTACATTACAACAGTGACTACACTTCTAAAAGTACTAAATTGGTTGTAAAGTGTTTTAGGATGTCCTGAGGTCGTGAAAAGCGCTATATAAATGCAAGTTTTCTTTTCTTTCTTTAGATGTTAAACTATTCACAGTAAAACAAATGGTTTAATTCTGAAGCTAAACTAGCAGACAGAGGAATTTTAGATGTACACATGAATAATGTGCTTGCTAGCATTACGTAATGCAATTTCAAGCCCATTATTTTTTGAGCTGCTTGCTGGCCTATCCCTCCTCAGCACAGAGGCTCAACACCAGCACAGATGTGGGCCCAGAAGGTTTCAACCTCTTTCCTATGCCAGTGCCACTACTTTACACCCCGCTCTCTGCTCCTGGATAACAACGGGGATCTGGTGCTCTTTCTGTAGTAACTTCTTTGATTGCTCATCCAAAACTCTGTTGCCCGTATCCTAACTTGCACCAAGTCCCGCTCAACCATCACTCCTCTGCTCGCTGACCTACATAGGCTCCCGGTCCGGCAATGCCTCGATTTTAAAATTCTCATCCTTGTTTTCAAATCTCTCCATAGGCTCGCCCCTCCCTATCTCTATAAGCTCCTCCAGCCCTACAACCCCACAAGATCTCTGCACTCCTCCAATTCTGGCCTCTTGGGCATCCACAACTTTCAGCACTCCACTATTGGTGGCTGTGCCTTCAGTTGTCTAGGCCCTAAGCTCTGGAATTCCCTCCCTAAAATTCTCCGCATCTCTACCTCCTTTAAAACGCTCCTTAAAACCTACCTCTTTGACCAAGCTTTTGGTCATCTGTCCTAATGTCTCCTTATGTGGTTCAGTGTCAAATTTTGTTTGATAATGCTCCTGTGAAGCACCTTGGGATGTTTTACTACTTTAGAGGCACTATATAAATGCAAGTTCTTCTTCTGCTCCCATTTTGTTTTGGTAGGAGTGTCCACCCATGCGATGCCACCCTCCTCTGGTCAAGAGAACTAGATGAAAAACTGCTGGGCTCTCAGCCAGGCCTCTTGACACTGAGCATGAGGGGTAACTCTCTGCTCCACATGAGGTGACTGAAAGCTTGGAAAAGAGGGAGGTTTTAAAGGCGGGTCTTAAAGGAGGAGAGAGAGGTAGAGAGGTTTAGGAAGAGAATTCTAGAGCTTAGGGCCTAGGCAACTGAAGGTATGGCTGCTAATGGTGGGGTGATGGATATTCGGGGATGCTCAAGAAGCCACAATTGGAGGAACACAGAGTTCTTGGTGAGTTGTAGGGCTGGAGGAGGTTACAGAGGTAGGGAACAAATTTGAAATTAAGAGCTCGCTGCCAATCACCAACAGGACCCCTTCCCCCCACCCTCCTCCCCCATCCTACCACTCCAAAGCACAGCGTACTGGAGCTGTGATCCGCTGTACAGCTTAATCAGACACAATCTTAACCTGTTGACTGCTGCAACAACTGCAAACAGATGTGAAAAACCTCAACTAGTATATGTAAAAACAAAATTATAACCAGGAAGGCTGCAAAAAAAAACTTTCTGAAGCTTTAATCTAATTCTAATCGAATGTTAAAATAATAAAGACAGCTTCAATAAAAAGAACAATTCTGGCTGTACAGTAATAACGTTAATTAATATTAAACAATCTGAAAGGCACACGGGACTTGTTAAAGAACATTCTACAAAATAGCTGCAAAACATTAACCTCTGCCCTTTATCAGACACAGTAAGATCATCCACCTAAGGGAGTTATACCAATTACCAACCCAGATTGTACCAACAGCACTGCATTTATAAGTCACTTTTGTCTGCTACTTTTAAAAAAAATTACGTAGAATTTTCAGCACAGCAACAGATCATTCGTTCCAATAGGTCTGTGCTGGTGTTTATGCTCCACACAAGCCTCCCACTCTATTTACTTCATCTCATCTTATCAACATGACTTTCTATTCCTTTCTCCCTCATGTATTTATCTAGCTTTCCCTGAAATGCAACTATGATATTCTAAATAATATGTTGCATTTTGGTAGGAGGAATAAGGAGGCCACCTACTCCTTAGAAAATAACAGTCTAAATGGGATAGAGGCACAATGGGATCTGGGGATATAAATTCACAAATCATTAAAAGTAGCAACACAGGTTAGCAAAGCCATTGGAAGTGCAAACAAAGCACTGGGGCTCCTTTCTAGAGGAATACAATTCAAAAGCAGAGAAGTTATGTTAAACTTGTACAGAACTCGGTTAGACCACACGGAGTACTGTGAGCAGTCTGGTCTCCATATTATAAAAAGGATATAAAGGCACTGGAGAAAATGCAAAAAAGATTTACAAGGCTGATATCAGAACTGATAGGGTACAACTATCAGGAAAGACTGAACAGGCCGGGGCTCTTTTCTCCGGAAAAGAAAAGACTGAGAGGTGGCCTGATAGTGGTCTTTAAGATTATGAAGGGGTTCAATAGGGTAGACATAGAGAGGATGTTTCCACTTGTGGGGAGTCCAAAACTAGGAGTTATTAATTTAAGATAGTCACTAATTATTCCAATGAGGAAGTCAGGAGAAATGTCTTTACTCAGAGAGTGGTGAGAATGTGGAACTTGCTACCACCTGGAATGGCCTGTTTCTGTGCTGTAAAATTCTATGTAATACATAATTCACCTCCACTACACCATGTGTCAGCAAGTTCCACATTCTCACCATTCTCCGGATAAAGAAGTTCCTCCTGAATTCCTTATTGAATTTATTCGTAACTATCTTATATTCATGGCCCCTAGTTTTGGACTCCCCCACAAGTAGAAACACCTTCTCTATGTCTACCCTATCAAACCCCTTCATAATTATAAAGACCTCTATCAGGTCACCCCTTGTGCATTGAGTGGTGCTGGAGTTTTGCTAAGTGGGAGAAAAATCATTTAAGTGTATTTTGTGAATTTTAGTGTGTTAAGAAGTCAATTATTTGAAGTAAGTTTAATTTTTTAAGGGTTTTTTAAACTCTTGGGCAGTTTAAGCCGGAAGTAGAATCCGGGTATAAAAGGGGAGGGGCTAGTGCAGTGCACGGAGTGCCTTGTGCATTGAGTGGTGCTGGAGTTTAGCTAAGTGGGAGAGTTCGGATAAGTGGGAGGTGAGGGTCTGTTTTTTGCTCTGTTTTGTTCCCCACTCCCAGGCTTGGACAACACTGCAGAGGCGGAGCAGCGAGACGAGTCAACCAAACAGGCCCCACAGACAGTATTCAAGGAGGAGGTTGGTGATCAGCTGGTTGGTTGGTTTTCTTCCTTCTCTTCTCTTTTATACCTTTAAGTTGGTAAGTCCTTTGAATAGTGGTGTGACATTATCATCTATATCCGGGCAGGGTCTTCATAACTAATAATAAGAAATTGAATTAATTATATAGAATGGAGCAGGTGATGTGTTACTGTTGCGAGATGTGGGAGCCGGTGGTCCCCATTGAGGCTCACGGTGATTACATCTGCGACAAGTGTTTGCTGCTAGAGGAACTCAAGTTCCATGTTATGGAGCTTGAGACCGAGCTTCAGACACTGCGACACATCAGGGAGGGGGAGAAGTTCCTGGACTCTATGTTTCAGGAGATGGTCACACCTATGAAGTTAATTACTGCAGATGTAGTCCGTGGTCAGGGACAGGACGGTGTGACTACGAGTGAGGAAGGTACAGGGATCCAGGATGTAGTGTTGAAGGAGACGCAGCCCTTGTTCTTGTCCAACAGGATCGAGGTTCTTGCTCCCTGTGAGGCCGGGAGCGGGGACTGCAGGGAGGATGAGCAACCTGGCCACAGCACCGTGGTACAGGGGGCCATTCAAGTGGAGGGAGTAAAAAGAAATGTTGTAGTGGTAGGGGACAGTATCATTAGGGGGATAGATAGGGTTCTCTGCAGTCAAGAGCGGGAGTCCCGAAGGCTGTGTTGCCTGCCCGGTGCGAGGGTTAAGGACATCTTTTCTGGGCTGGAAAGAAACTTGGAGTGGGAGGGGGAGGATCCAGTTGTCGTGGTCCATGTTGGTACAAACGACGTAGATAGGACAAGGAAGACGGTTCTGTTAAAGGAGTATGAGCAGCTAGGGGTCAAATTAAAAAACAGAACCTCAAGGGTAATAATCTCTGGGTTATTGCCTGAGCCACGAGCGAATATGGCTAGGATAAATAAAATTAAAGAGTTAAATGCGTGGCTCAAAGACTGGTGTGGGAGAAATGGGTTTTGCTTCTTGGGACACTGGCACCAATACTGGGACAGGAGGGAGCTGTTCCGTTGGGACGGACTCCACTTGGCCAGTGCTGGGACTAGAGTCCCGGTGAATCATATAACTAGGGCTGTAGAGAGGGCTTTAAACTAATTAGTGGGGGGGAGGTTTCTAGAGAGCAAATAATAGAAATGACAACAGAGAAGGTCATAGACTTAGGTAGCAGTGGGGGAATTAAAAAACAGAATGTGTCAGGAAGGGACAGAAGGTATGGAGCAAAAAGTACTAAAAAGGGAAAAAACAGGAACTAAGTGTTACAAAACATATTTGAAAGTTCTTTATCTGAATGCACGTAGCATTCGTAACAAAATGAATGAGTTAACGGCACAAATAACGACATATGGGTATGATCTTGTGGCCATTACAGAAACATGGCTGTAGGGTGACCATGACTGGGAATTAAACATACCAGGTTATTTAACAATCAGGAAGGACAGGCAGGAAGGGAGAGGAGGTGGGGTGGCTATGTTAATAAAGGAAGGAATCACTATAATACAGAGAAATGATATTGGGTCAAAGGAGCAGGATAGTGAAACAGTTTGGGTGGAGATAAGGAATAATAAGGGGAAAAAAACACTAGTGGGTGTAGTCTATAGGCCTCCGAACAGTTGCAACTCTGTTGGACGGAGTATTAATCAGGAAATAGTTGAGGCTTGTAATAAGGGAACAGCTATAATTATGGGGGATTTTAATTATCATATTAACTGGACAAATCAAATTGGGCAGAGCAGCCTTGAGGATGAGTTCATTGAGTGTATTAGGGATGGGTTTCTTGAGCAGTATGTAACTGAACCGACCAGGGGGCAAGCAACCTTAGATTTGGTCCTGTGTAATGAGACAGGATTAATTAAAAATGTCCTAGTAAAGGATCCCCTTGGAATGAGTGACCATAACATGGTTGAGTTCCATATTCAATTAGAGGGTGAGAAGGTTGGATCTCAAACAAGCGTGCTGAGCTTGAATAAAGGAGACTATGAAGGTATGAGAGCGGAATTGATTAGAGTGGACTGGGAAAATAGATTAAAGGGTAAGACGGTACATGATCAGTGGTGTACATTTAAGGAGTTATTTTACAACTTCCAAAAAATATATATTCCACTGAGGAAAAAAGGGTGTAAAAGAAAAGATAGCCATCCGTGGCTAAGTAAAGTAATTAAGGATAGTATCCGACTAAAAACAAGGGCATATAAGGTAGCCAAATCTAGTGGGAGGATGGAAGATTGGGAAGTCTTTAAAAGACAGCAAAAAATAACTAAAAGATTGATTAAGAAAGGGAAGATAGATTATGAAAGTAAATCAGCAAAAAATATAAAAACAGACAGTAAAAGTTTCTATAGTTATATAAAAAGAAAAAGGGTGGCTAAAGTAAATGTTGGTCCCTTAGAGGATGAGACCGGGAAATTAATGGTGGGAAACATGGAGATGGCAAAAACACTGAACAATTATTTTGTATCAGTCTTTACAGTAGAGGACACTAAGAATATCCCAACACTGGACAAACAGGGGGCTCTAGGGGAGGAGGAACTAAATACGATTAAAATCACTAAGGAAGTGGTACTTGGTAAAATAATGGGACTCAAGGCGGATAATTCCCCTGGACCTGATGGCTTGCATCCTAGGGTCTTGAGGGAAGTAGCGGTAGGGATTGTGAATGCATTGGTAATAATTTTCCAAAACTCACTGGACTCAGCAAAGGTCCCGGCAGATTGGAAAACTGCTAATGTAACACCCTTATTTAAAAAGGGTAGTAGGCAGAAGGCTGGAAACTATAGACCTGTTAGCCTAACATCTGTGGTTGGTAAAATGTTAGAGTCCATTATTAAGGAGACAGTAATGGGACATTTGGATAATCATAATTTAATAGGACAAACTCAGCATGGTTTCATGAAGGGGAAGTCATGTTTGACAAATTTGCTGGAGTTCTTTGAGGAAGTAACATACAGGGTGGATAAAGGGGAACCAGTGGACGTAGTGTATTTAGACTTCCAAAAGGCATTTGACAAGGAGCCACACAAAAGATTATTGCTCAAGATAAAAAATCACGGGATTGGGGGTAATATTCTGGCGTGGGTGGAGGATTGGCTCTCTAACAGAAAGCAGAGAGTTGGGATAAATGGTTCGTTCTCAGATTGGCAACCAGTAACTAGTGGTGTTCCGCAGGGGCCAGTGCTGGGTCCCCAACTCTTTACAATCTATATTAACGATTTGGAGGAGGGGACCGAGTGTAACATATCAAAGTTTGCAGATGATACAAAGATGGGACGGAAGGTAGTGTGAGGAGGACATAAAAAACCTGCAAAGGGACATAGACAGGCTAAGTAAGTGGGCAGAGATTTGGCAGATGGAATACAATACTGGACAGTGTGAGGTTATGCACTTTGGCAGGAAAAATCATAGAGCAAGTTATTATCTTAATGGCAAGAAACTGGAAAGTACTGTAGTACAAAGGGATCTGGGGGTCCTGGTGCACGAAACTCAAAAAGTTAGTATGCAGGCGCAGCAAGTGATCAAGAAGGCCAATGGAATGTTGGCTTTTATTGCTAGGGGGATGGAATATAAAAACAGGGAGGTATTGCTGCAGTTGTACAAGGTATTGGTGAGACCGCACCTGGAATACTGCATACAGTTTTGGTGTCCATACTTAAGAAAAGACATACTTGCTCTCGAGTCAGTACAAAGAAGGTTCACTCGGTTAATCCCGGGGATGAGGGGGTGGTCATATGAGGAGAGGTTGAGTAGATTGGGACTCTACTCATTGGAGTTCAGAAGAATGACAGGCGATCTTATTGAAACATATAAGATTGTGAAGGGGCTTGATCGGGTGGATGCGGTGAGGATGTTCCCAATGATGGGTGAAACTAGAACTAGGGGGCATAATCTTAAAATAAGGGGCTGCTCTTTCAAAACTGAGATGAGGAGAAACTTCTTCACTCAGAGGGTGGTAGGTTTGTGGAATTTGCTGCCCCAGAAAGCTGTGGAAGCTACATCACTAAATAAATTTAAAACAGAAATAGATAGTTTCCTAGAAGTAAAGGGAATTAAGGGTTACGGGGAGCGGGCAGGAAATTGGACATGAGTCTAGGTTCGGAATGGTCATGGCCCTGTGGGTAGTGGAGTGGGCCCAGGGGCCGTGTAGCCTGGTTCTGCTCCTACTGTGTTCTAATTCTGTGTTAGATTTCAGGAGATGGTTTTATTCCTGTTCCTGGCTGGGGTGGAGATCGCCTTTACAAAAGGTAAGTACTGTAGAAAATATAGGGACAGAGTGATCTCCTGGAAGAATTTCGATCGCCTAGATGGATCGGAGAGGAATTTCCCAGATTTTTTTCTCCCAAATTGGCCATTGGGTCTTTATCTGGTTTTTCGCCTCTCCCGGGAGATCACATGGGTTCGGGTGGATGCACAGTGATAGAAGATTTGAGGTTAGGATCAGATCAGCCATGATCTTATTGAATGGTGGAGCAGGCTCGAGGGGCCGATTGGCCTACTCCTGCTCCTATTTCTTATGTTCTTATGTAAAAGAACCGCAGCCTGTTCAAGCCTTTCCTGATAGTTTTACCCTCTCAGTTCTGGTAGCAGCCTTGTAAATCTGCTTTGTGTCTTCTCCAATATCCTTTCTCGGAAACAGTAACGGCATCACTCTTGAAGATGAATGTGTCCATACGCCAAATTGAATTACCTGCTAGGCTGCCGGGCCTCTGTAGGGTAGAGCGTTCGTACAGCTCCTGCGGGTGCTTTCCATATGGATCAGACGCGTGGCCAAGGCGTTTGGTGGGCGAAAGCGTAGCATAGCTGGGCTGGGCCGAGCTGGCCTGGAGCGCGGGCGAGGTCGCGGTGTTGGCCGGGGGCGAGGGGGAGAGGGTGGCCGAGGACACCACGATGTTGACCGGCGAGCTGGTGCTGTAAGACTTGGAGAGTCGGCTGGGCGAGGCTGTCTGCTTGGGGGAGGCAAGCCGCTGGGCGCTATAGGCGCCGCTCTCTGCGGCTGAGCCTGCCCGCTGGAGCTTGGGTGGCGAGCCTGTCCGCTGGAGGGACATGGGCGAGCTCACTCTCTGAGCGGGCAGCGTGGTGCTGACGTAGTAGACTGAAGACGGATGCTGAGGGTCGGGCAAGCGGAACGCACTCCCATGGCTGGGCACGAAGGCCTCCCTTGACTGCGATGCAGAGTGGGACGGGGAGCACTCAGATCCCGAAGTACGACTGCTGTCGCCAACCCGGTTGACCTGCAAGAGGGTGGGGTGGGGGGAGTGGGGGCGGAGAAGGGAAAAGACAGATAAAATTAATTTTAAAAGGCAAATTGGGTCAAAGTTCCACCAACAACAACAACTTGCATTTATATAGCGCCTTTAACATAGTAAAACGTCCCAAGGAGCTTCAAAGGAGGGTAATCAAGCAGAAATTTGACACCGAGCCTTGTGAGAAGATATTAGGACAGATGATCAAAAGCTTGGTCAAAGAGGTAGGTTTTAAGGAGCATCTTAAAGGATGAGAGAGATTTAGGGAGGGAATTCCAGAGCTTAGGGCTTAGACAGCTGAAGACACGACCAACAACCGTGGAGCGATGAAAATCAGGCATACGCAAGAGGCCAGAATTTGAGGAGGGCAGAGTTCTCGGAGGGTTGTAGGGCTGGAGGATAGTACAAAGAAATGGAAGGGCAAGGCCATGGAGAGATTTGAACACAAGGATGAGAACTGTAAATTTGAGGCGTTGCTGGACCGGAATCCAATGTAGGTCAGTGAGACAGTGAATGGGACTTAATGCAAGTTAGGCTATGGGCAGCAGAGTTTTGGATGAGCTGAAGTTTGTGGAGGATTTTTAACGTAGTAAAATGTCCCAAGGTGCTTCATAGGAGAGCAATCAGACAAAAGTTGACACCGAGCCATATAAAGAGCTATTAGGATAGGTGGCCAAAAGCTTGGGTCAACGAGACAGGTTTCAAGGAGCATCTTAAAAGGAGGAGAGAGAGGTGGAGAGGTTTATGGCGGGAGTTCTACAACTTAGGGCCTCGACAGCAGAAGGCACGGGCGCCAATGGTGGGTCAAAGGAAGCGGGGGGTGAACATGAGGACAAAGTTGAAGGAACGCAGAGTTCTCGGAGGGTAGTAGGGCCGGAGGAGGTAAGTACCTGGCAAATAGAAATTGTGCTAACATTTCTGTATGGGAAAAGCAAGAGCGCTCCTTCGACCCCTTCTGCTGTCTGTGGGAGAGTTATCCAGTCTCCAACCACAATGCTACGTGCGCAAACGTTTTGTTGCCTGGTGTGCTGAAGTTTTGGCTGGCCTTCTAGAAATTTCAATCACATTCTGGGCCCTGTGTTGCGGAGTCTCCCCTTGGGGTCAGTCGAAAAATAGAATACATAACTGTTCTCAGTGCATGCTGATATACATCAGCCAATCCTAAGGCCAAGCCAACCCTCCAGGATTGCCCCTGGCATCTCCAGGAATTAAAAATTGATCACCTGGACTCTGCTGCAAAGAACCAGGTAGAAAAAAGTTTTTTTTCATTTTTCTTTGACTGTTTTTGTTTATTACAGTAGTTCTAAAAATATTGGAGATGGGTAAAAAAAAAGGCTGTTTGACTGGGCAGGACAGTTAGAGGCGGGAGGCCATATGATGAAACTTCTAGGAATACGTCCAGCCAGAGTTAGCAATCCTACATCCTCTGCCACTACGAATCGAAGAACATTAAATACCCTTTTAATTACTACACCGGGCTTACACAGCAGTAAGTGCAACTGCCTCAGTTGTCTGCCGTGGCTCAGTGGGTAGCACTCTCGCCTAAGTCAGAAGGTCATGGGTTCAAGTCCCACTCCAGAGACTTGAGCACATAATCCAGGCTGACACTCTAGTGCAGGACTGAGGGGTACCTGCACTGTCGGAGGTGCTGTCTTTTTGGACATTAAAGATCCCACGGCACTATTTCGAAGAAGAGCAGGGGAGTTCTCCCTGGTGTCCAGGCCAATACTTATTCCTCAACCAACATCACTCAAAAAACAGAGTATCTATCATTTATCTCATTGCTGTTTGTGGGAGCTTGCTGTGCGCAAATTGGCTGCCGCATTTCCTACACTGCAACAGTGACTATACTTCCAAAGTGCTTTGGAATTTCCTGAGGTTGTGAAAGACGCTGTATAAATGTAAGTTCTTTCTTTCCCCTACGTTTTCTTTTGAAGTGCACATTAATCTTAGAGAATTATATGATGTACCTGACTATAGTTATGAACGCCGACTCCTGCTCCAATCTGACCACTGGAGGTCCTCCCAGAGAGCTGCGATGTGGTCGAGTCGCCTCGGGAGAGGGTCTGGTTGCTATGGTAACTGCCCGAGTACTGGTAGGACCCTTCCGGGTTGGCATTGATCTGTGAGGCACTCTGGGAGAGAAGACTGGGCCCTGCACAAAGCGTCATTTGAGAGCAGTCAGAGGACTTGTCAGCGAAGCAGAAAAGACATTAATTACTTAATAAGGCTTTTGCCAATCCAATATAATTTGAGGCTCGCGGCCTTCCAGAATGTGACTATAGCACTCACCTGCGTGAGTGAGACTGATAGTTAGCAACTCGTTCAACTAACCGAACAGTAATAAGGTAGATATTAAATTTAATGAGTCTCACTTTCAGTTGAAGAGTATTCGTGATGGTCCAGTATTCCCGACTCTTGCAGGGATCTCAGGCAGGAGTCCACCAGCTCCAAGCCGCTGGCGATTTCATCGTCCGCACCTTTCTGTGCGTCTGAGGTACGCATACACATGGTTCCAAAGAGAGAGAGAGAGAGAACGGCGAAGCTATTAAAATCCCCTTGGCCTAATCGAGGAGCAAGACCGACACTCTGAGGCGATAAGGAAGCCGAGAGAATTCCTCCTTTTGTCTCCTCGAAATTAACATTGCACTTAACCCTCCGATCACAATCTAAAAATAAACGGCACCCTGGCACAACATCAATTGGCACCGGTGCCCAATTAGCGCCAGTTTTTCAGTGGCGACTCGAAAAGCTGCCAATGGAAGAGGCCCAGTACAAGAGGCTGAAGCCTCCAGCTTCCCTTGCACTGCATGCAAACAATCTCCTTTATTAGCACTAAGCTAACCTTGGATAGCCAATCTGCACTTAAGTATCAAGGAATGCCAACCAACATTTCTCTGCTTGCAA
This sequence comes from Somniosus microcephalus, assembly GCF_052327205.1. Taxonomy (NCBI): domain Eukaryota; kingdom Metazoa; phylum Chordata; class Chondrichthyes; order Squaliformes; family Somniosidae; genus Somniosus; species Somniosus microcephalus. The sequence goes on along the minus strand of NC_140991.1, from coordinate 279,175,960 downwards.
TCATCCTCCGTTAAGGGGGAGGGAGCCAGGCAGACTTTCAGCATTTAACCCCTTCAGGAGAAGAACTTTTAAAACAAAAGAGAGAGATTTTACCTTGTATGTGCCAGCGAAAGGAATCCTCTGTCGAACTGTAAGAATAAAAGTAAAAAATATATATAAATCAGGGCGGGGCGAAAAGGCTAATTCCTTTATTATAAATAGCACGACCATCTCACGGATATAGTACAACAACAACTTGCATTTAAATACCGCTGTTAACGCAGTAAAACGTCCCAAGGCGCTGCACAGGAGCGTGATCAGACACCGAGCCATATAAGGAGATATTAGGACATGTTTTAAGGAGTGTTTTACGTAAAATTACATAGAATATACAGCACAGAAACAGGCCATTCAGCGCAACTAGTCTGTGCTGGTGTTTATGCTCCACACGAGCCTCCTCCCATTCCATCTGCCTCATCTCAGCCTTTCAGCATATCATTCTATTCCTTTTTCTCTCGTGTACTCATCTAGTTTCCTTTTGAAAGCATCTAAGCTATTTGCCTCAACCACTTCCTGTGGCAGAGAATTCCACATTCTAATATAATATAATAATAATCAACTTTGTTGTCATTGTTAGTGCACAAGCGCAGTACAATCTGATTAAAGACATTTCTCCTTATTTCGCTATTGGATTTATTAAGATTGATTGATGTGCGATTCCAGTCTACAGAAAACTTCATCGACTAAACCAAAGTTCTGTATTTTGTTTGACCTCTTATTTAGGGGTCAGGTGTAGTTCAGTTGGTAGTACTCTCGCCTCTGAGTCAGGAGGTCGTGGGATCAAGCCCCACTCCAGGGACTTGAGGACTTAATCCAAGCTGACATTCCCAGTGCAGTGCTAAGGGAGGTGCCGTTTTCAGATCAGATGTTAAGCTGAGGCCCCGTCTGCCCTCTCAGGTGGACGGAGAAGTTCCCATGGCACTCACTTGAAGAACAGCCAGTGAGTTCCCTGATTGGACATATTCCTGGAAGTTTTCCTGCCTCCAACCACCCTGCCTGGTCAGACAGGCTTTTTTCGCCCATCCCATCACCAATATTTTTATAACTAATAAAAGAAATGTTAAACAAATTATATTTTTACATTTTTTTTTGAACGCCCATATGATTTTTCGCCTGGGTTGCTCGTAGCAGTGTCCAGGAGATTAATCTTCAATTCCTGGAGACACCAGGACACTCCTGAAGGGTTGGCAACTCCACCTGTACCGTTCCTTTTGTGCTTCGATTGGGAACACACGCACTCCCGGCCCGTGATACCTGCATCCATTATGGACTGAGAGTGTGCAATTTACTGATACACGCACCCAGCATGTACCAGGAGTAGCATAGTGGAACCAGAAGCAAAGAGTTGGAATAAACGGGTCTTTTTCCGAGTGGCAGGCAGTGACTAGTGGGGTACCGCAGGGATCGGTCCTTGGACCCCAGCTATTCACAATATATATAAATGATCTAGACGAGGGAACTAGATGTAATATCTCCAAGTTTGCAGACGACACAAAGCTGGGTGGGCATGTGTGCTGTGAGGAGGATGCCGAGGAACTCCAGTATGATTTGGACAGGTTGGGTGATTGGGCAGAAGCATGGCAGATGCAGTATAATGTGGATAAATGCGAGGTTATCCACTTTGGTGGCAAAAACAGGAAGGTAGATTATCTGAACGGCAATAGATTGGGAGAAGGGGAAGTGCAACGAGACCTGGGTGTCCTTGTGCACCAGTCGTTGAAGGTAAGCATGCAGGTGCAGCAGGCGGTTAAGAAGGCAAATGGTATGCTGGCCTTCATAGCGAGAGGGTTCAAGTACAGGAACAAGGATGTCTTGCTGCAGTTGTACAGGGACTTGGTGAGACCGCATCTGGAGTATTGTGTGCAGTTTTGGTCGCCTTATCTGAGGAAGGATGTTCTTGCCATAGAGGGAGTGCAGCGAAGATTCACCAGACTGATACCTGGGATGGCAGGAATGACGTATGAGGAGAGATTGGGTCGATTGGGCTTATACTCGCTGGAGTTTAGAAGAATGAGAGGGGATCTCATTGAAACTTATAAAATTCTAACAGGACTAGACAGACTAGATGCAGGAAGGATGTTCCTGATGGCCGGGGAATCCAGAACCAGGGGTCACAGTCTAAGGATAAGGGGTAAGCCATTTAGGACAGAGATGAGGAGGAATTTCTTCCCAGAGTTGTCCCTTTTCTGCATGGCCAGTATCCCTTACAGCTCCTTAAATGTAGACTGTCTTCAGCAGTTGTGAATTACAAGGGGGTAAATATTTGTCTTCAATAGAAAGAAAACCAGGTGGATTCTACAGCTGGCAGGTGACTCATTCCACCAGTTTACCACCGCTAACCCCCTCCCACCCCCCCGACTCTTACACTCATGAAACCAACTCAACAGTGCACCTGCGCCAGTGCATCCCTCCATATTTCCTCATTGTGAACTTGACGCATTTATATTGTAGCAATGTTGGGAATTGTCTCACTGGCTTTCTTGGACATACAATCTGTAACTCTATCCTTTTGAGGTCAATCAAATGATCTCTTTTAGAGACCCTGGCAATTCTACAGTGCATTCCCCCATTTTGTGCTTTCATCCCATCAATCTGTGTTGGATTTGAAGCCATGTGCTCGCCCTAGGTACAGTCCTAAACGAGTGCCCGATGCTGCAGTTATCCTGGCTACTAAATGCCCAACAGAGATACAGTGCCCAGCACTTATAGCGGGCGCGTCCATGCTAATGCAATTCGCCCACTATACACGATGGATGGTGAAGCCATCTGAATGAAGCTGCCCGATGTCTCCACTTTCAGCTGACTGAAGCTCCTTGAAGACCTGACTTTGCCTGAAATCAGTGGAGCTTTTACATTGGTAAGTACTGAACTGCAAAAAATAGTCGGCGGGTTTAATACATTTTAAACGGTGCCTTTGTAACCGACTCCAATGGTGATGGCAAATGATTGGCGTCATTTGCCCAGTATAGGTAGATGCCCGTGATAAGCATGGACGGGCTAAGTGGCGGGGACTGTAAGGATAAATTGCTTCTCTGTGCCTTATCTGTTTAACCAAGTCGCACTTTTAAGCCTTCAAGGAGATCAGTGATAAGCTCACAACCTGAATAGAGAAACTACAGACAGATCAGTAATCATACTGGATTGAATGCAACTGAAACTTGTGTCAAATCTTGAACTTTCACAATCAGTACTGTAGAAATAGTAGACACATGGTGCGAAGTTAAAATCTCTGCAGTATCACCAACCACAAAAGCTATTCACTAGCATTATCTAAGCGGCAGATTTTGTCAAGTCATCTGACAATTGATATTGATTTTTGATGGGGAAAGTGAAAATTCATATTCCAAGGCTGCATCTGTTTACATATAAGGTGAATTGTCTGAGGAACTGAAATGGTACCTTAATAACAAGTACACATCAATATGGATACTCATTCAGCTCACGGTACCCACTAAATCCTACAAGATCAGGCTGGTGAATGGGAACAGACACACAGTACATCGTCTTGCTAAAGAAAAGATGATGCACCATTGAAAGTTGATGATAATCAGGACACGTTGCCCAATTCTCATATTGTCACATCTAGTTTTTAAAATCTACGGATTAAAAGCTCAGGAAGAATCTCAGTCTCTCTTGAGTCGTATGAGCAACATGTTGACAATAAGAAACTTTATACTTGGCTGTGACTGAGTAACCATGAAAAACTGGCCTGAGCTGAACAATTTGCCCTATAAACCAATGTCTTTGAAATAGAAAAACAAAGCACTGCAGATGCTGGAAATCTGAAATAAAAACAGGAAATACTCAGCAGCACAGGCAGCATGTGATAGGGTGGAAGGCAGGAGAGACTAAATGACAAAAGGGATGATGGTGCAAGGCAAAAGGAGATGATAATGGGACAAGTAAAGAAACAAAAGATGGGTCTAGAAGAGGTGTAAAACCCCCTGCCCTCCCCATTTCCCAGCCTCTGTACTTGCTTAAAACCTGTTACATCGCTAACCTTTTCCAGTTCTGACGAAAGGTCATTGACCTGAAACGTTAACTTTGTCTCTCTCAACAGATGCTGCCTGACCTGCTGAGTATTTTCAGCATTTTCTGTTTTTGAAATAGAACTCAAACTAAGCAGATTTTGAACAATTTGCTGAGCGAACCTTTTGACCGACTGTGGAAAATTTACACGTTTATATTGAACTAGCTGAAGTGCCCGGCGGTGCCGAGGGATTTTTGAGGGCATGTTGTTGTTGGAAGAGCGAGAGAGAGAGCGCGCGACTGGGGGGAAGAGAGCGTGCGACTGGGGGGGAAGAGAGCGAGCGACTGGGGGGGAGAGAGCGAGCGACTGGGGGGGAGAGAGCGAGCGACTGGGAGGGAGAGAGAGCGCGACTGGGGGGGAAGAGAGGGCGCGGCTGCGGGGAGGGGAAGGGGGAGGGGAGGAGGGGGAGGAAGGGGAGGGGGAGGGGGAGGAAGGGGGGAGGGGAGGGAGGGGAGGAAGGGGGGAGGGAGGGGAGGAGAGGGGAGGGGGAGGGGGGGAGAGGGGAGGGGAGGGGGAGAGGGGAGGGGGAGGGGGAGGGGGAGCGGGGAGGGGTGGGGGAGGTGGGGGAAGGAGGGGGGAGCCAGCAGACCCTCTCCCCTCTGCCGGCGATAGCTCCGCTGAGCTCCGTGCCGCCCCACGCACTGACATGCCGAGCGTAGCGCCCCGGTGAGCCCGAGCCCCGCCCTCCCGAGGCCGGGCCGAGGCGGCTTGAGACGGCCGATTGCGGCTGGCCGGGCCCGGTTGCCTTGGTAACCCTCCTCCCCTCTCCACCTCACGATCTCCGGGACCGGGCCTGGGCCTGAGCGGCTTGAGACGGCCGATTGCAGCTGGCCGGGCCCGGTTGCCTTGGTAACCCTCCTCCCCTCTCCGCCTCACGATCGCCGGGACCGGGCCTGGGCCTGAGCGGCTTGAGACGGCCGATTGCGGCTGGTGAGCCCGGTTGCCAGGGTAACCCTCTCCGCTCCCCCTCCCCTCCCGAGCCCCGCCCCCCCCCGCTAACCTGCTCGCTTCCCTCTGGCCGCGCTCTGTGTGGAGGTGTGCGTGCGCCGTGCAGCGCGAGCGTGAGGAGCTTGCAGTGAGCCCAGCCAGCCTTTACCAAGATGGCTGGCCACTGGTTCGGAATCGGGCCCAGCGGGATGGCCGGTGCGTAGCTCGGGCGTGGCTGGGCAACAGACGCCCAGGCTTCGAGGCCTGCCTGCAAAAACGGTGAAAGGTAGGAAAATTATAGAGGTTAGAAAAAAGATTTACAAATGAATTAACTTTTTTTAAAAACAAAATGTGTTTTAAAAGCAACTTTTTTTTTGGTGGAAATGTAGATTTGAAAAGAAACACGCAGAAAGCAGGCAAAAGAAATGAAAAGTTTGGAATCAAGATGGCGGCGACTCACCTCGGTTCAGAACGATAAGGCCCGCCCACGCACGCACCGATTGGTCGCCCGTCAGGTCACTGAAGCGTAGGATTGGTCAATCGTCCCGTCACTCGACTCTAGGAGGGGCCCGCCCGCACGTGCCAGGAACCCGCCCCCGCCATGCAGCGATTGGTCGACCGTCGGGTCGCTCGACCGTACGATTAGTCGACCTCGACGTCACTCAATGCTAATGAGCAGATAATGAGCGGAATTTTGAACGTTTTTTGGATACCGCAGGCGCAATTTTTGTCTCACCGAAACGTAAATATGCTTACAACCGTTCTGGAATCGTAAGCTTTCTTTTGATGTAACACACGTGTAGGTACGCTCTGTAACTTTTGATTGTATAGCCGGACAGAGAGACAGAAAGAGAGACATAGAGAGACAGAGAGACATATATAGATGCTCACACACTAAGTTACGGTAGCACAGTGGTTATGTTACTGGTAATCCAGAGACATGAGTTCAAATCTCATCATGGCAGCTGGGGGAATTTAAATACATTTGGAATTAAAAAGCTAGTATCAGTAATGGTGAAACTACTGGATTGTCAGGAAAAACCCAACCGGTTCACTAATGTCCTTTCGGGAAGGAAATCTGCCGTCCTTACCCAGTCTGGCCTATTTGTTAATCCAGACCCTCTGAAATGGCCTTGCTAGGCCAGTCAGTTGTAACAAACCGGTACAACAAAGTCAGCATGGTGGGAGTACCTTCACCACGCGGACTGCAGCGGTTCAATTAGACGGCTCACCATCACCAGCGACGCCCACATCCCATGAACGAATAAAAGAAAAACTAAGTGTGTGCAAACATTGTAGAGATGCTCGAAGGGGCTGTAAAACAATTAGGAACAGGAGTAGGCCATTCAGCTCCTCGAACCTATTCTGCCATTCAATTAGATCATGGCTGATCTGTGCCTCAACTCCATTCACCTGCCTTGATACCATTACCCAACAAAAATCTTTCAATCTCAATAGTTGTTACATAATCTGCCATGGAGACACAGGCTGTGAATTTTGACCTAATGTTTGTGAATCTCGGAGTCAGAGTTTATCTAGATGCTTCCCCGCAGAGAGGGAGATAAAATTAGTGGGACGATTCCCTTTCGCTATGTGTAGCAATGTCATAGATTTGGGAAGATTTCCTTTGGTTAATACTTAATTGTCCCTTAACATTAAATTTGGCTTGGACACAGTTTCCGCTCCCACTACTAGTGTGCATGCATCTGAACCTGTGCCTGATGTTACACTAATGAGCTAACCTTGGGAGAATTGGGTATAACCAGACCACTTCCATCTGGCAGAAGCTACATCAAGAAAAAGGCTATTTCACCACACAACCCAAAGAAGTGGCAAATGATACGTAACTGGGTAAAATGATAGTAAAAAAAAAAAATCAGATGGTGAACAATTGTTTAATGCATTTCCCCATTTGTTGAGATGGGCGGCATCAGGTCTATGGGGTTGAATATGCACCATCAAGCATCCTCAGGAAAGGTATAACAGGTTAATTAGAAAGTAGTCTCTATGAGTTTGTGTTTTAAAGTATTAAGATGTATGGGATTAGGAGTTGGTTGAGGCATTAGCCTCCGTTAGTGTTCCTTACCCCCAGAGGAGCACTCAACAGGATTTGCGTTAAAGGATAGTAAGTGGATTGTCAGTCCACTTGCTTCCAGCTGGCAGTTCCATTCGGTCCACGAAGGATGAGCCTGCAGCAACCTGCCTTGAACATTAGCGGATATCTTTATGAAATGGCCAGGAGCTCGGAGGGGAGACTTAATACTACAGAGTCCGCTTGTGGTGCATGGAGAACCAAAGCTGATCCCACATCATTTCGCAAGGTCAACTCAACTGAATATCATGACAGTCCCTGCACAGATTGGCTGATACACAGGGAGAGAACTGGGGTCAATGGTTTGACATTTCCTGTGAGAGAATATACTAAAGGACTGCTGCGTGCTCCTTTAACACTCTCCATATTGTTAGGAGTAAACTTTTTTCCATTGAAATTGACTATGGAAGCAAGAACATAGGAATTGCTAGACGAAAAAAGTCCATGGTCCACCCAGATCACCTTCTATTATCCTGGTAGTCGCATGATACAACGATAATGGCGTTATTGACGATATCATGGCAATCAATCTCTTATCAATTAGTCTACGACAGACCCAAACATGAGGATGAGGAGCAGGACTGCTCCCTTTTAGGTTGCAGCCGTGGAAGATGGTCCTTTAAAGGAGGGAGGTCCTGTTCAGTGTTGATAGGCAGCCTCATTTACTACATTACAACAGTGGCTACACTTCAAACGTACTTCATTGGCTGTAAAGCGTTTTGGGACGTCCGGTGGTCGTGAAAGGCGCCATACAAACGCAAGACTTTTTTTTCTCATAATAAGTTGAATGTGCCCAATGCCTGGCTGGGGTAGACAGGGTGAGTTAATGCTGTTTCACACATACATGGGTCACGGCAAAATATGAGGAAGGGCTTTACAGGACTCAGGAAGGTTGGGAAAGTAAGTGCATTCGCACTTTGCTTACTTTTGGTAAATAGGTGTACGATGAGTGCCAACAACAGTTCATTCTAATCCGGATACACCATTACAGAGGCGATTTGCTCAGTACTTAAGCAACCATTCACCTGGGCGACAGATGCATGTGTATCCATGGGCGACATTACATACAGAAATACATTTGTAATGCTGTATGTAAATCTTGCGAACTATGACAACCAATCTCGCTGCAACACAAACTATCAGCATGCTGCATGTCCATGGATTCACACAAGGTGTGGGGCTGGACACAATCCATGTTGTATCGACTTCAAGGAAAAGGCTTCAAATAACCAGTGTGTGCAGATGCAGAATAGAGGAAAACATTCCAAAATGTACCCATTGACCCATTATGAGGAGAGGGCCCTAACATTTCTGGAGAAAGTGGGTAGGGAGAGATTGGAGCCCTTGCACCCAAGCTCATGGCTAGCACCATCCTTTGATGTTTGCTATCCTGCTATGTGAGCTTTTCTCTCACTAACAGCATTGTATATTATGTCTTTCAGTTGGTCCAATGGGCACCCATTAGGAGGAGCCTGCTGAAGTGATTGTCTTATCCCTAGCATTTCACAGCATCCCACACTTCAACAGTGAAAATTGGCATTTCAAATCCCTCCATAGCCTCACCCCTCCCCATCACCATAACCTCTTCCAGCCCTACAACCCTCCGAGATCTCCGTGCACCTCCAATTCTGGCCTCTTGCGCTTCCCCGATTTTCATCGTTGCACCACTGGTGGTCGTGTCTTCGATTCCTAGTTCTGGAATTCCCTCCCTAAACCTCTCTGCCTCTCTCTCATTTTAAGACGCTCCTTAAAAACGACCTCTTTCCTATCCTAGTATCTCATGTGGCTTGGTGTCAATTTTTTTTTTTGATAACGCTCCCGTGAAGCGTCTTGGGGCATTTTACTATGTTAAAGGCGCTATATAAAAGCAAATTGTTGTAGAAGGGAGCACTCGGTGAATCACAGAACATGAATGAGCAAGGGCAAGTAGCAATGGCACAGAGGGGCCAGCACTTGGACTGCCAGCTCCAGTGTTCCTTCAGACGCTGAGCCCTGGGATTCAGATCTGACATGGCCTACAGAGTTAGATATTTGGGCATCAACGTTTCATGGTGTAATTTCAGAGTGTGCTAAACTCTGGCAAAGGTTGTAGGTGAGTTTGGATGAGACCATTACCCACATCTGACTGTAGACCAGCTGTTCATTCCAGGGCGTACTGCAGTGGGACTCACATTGACCAAGATCCTTAGTGCAGGTTTAAACACAATGAGCAATGGGCGTTCTAAAGGGGAAACACATCTCCCTTAATTCGACCTCCAGAACAAACGGATATAGTTGTATACCCAGCAGGAGGCCCATGCTCAGAATTGTGGCAGTCCATATTACATTGCAGTTGGCAACCATCCACAGAAGAGTCCAACTTGAAAATGGACGTAAAGGCCACAAGATAAGCCAAAAATTAACAAAGAGGAACTACTACAGACACAAACATCATGCAATAATCGCACTACCCTTTAAGAAAGCAAGCCCCACAAAAGCAACGTGGGCCTTCAAGACAGTGGCCATTTTATATACAGCATGAAGTAAAGGACATCAGCATATTTCTGGCTCTGATGACACATTATAGGGGACATAGCTCATTATTTAAAAGCCTTAATGAGGGGAGTACACATGCATACCCTCTGCTTCCATGTCACTGCCTGGCTGCACAATGGCATGTTCAAGGCATTGGGCAAAAAAAAAAGGCCGAAGGCCTCTATACCCAGTAACATGGAGCCTGCTCACTCTACTACATGTTGCAGAATCGAACCCTATAAAATGTGGTTAACCACAGCAATGGCAATAAATCTAGCACATAAAATTAAATCGAAGGTGTCCCTGGCAGTGGCAAAGTCTGATCAGCGCATTGACACAATTTTTAATCAGACAGCTGTAGGTTGAAGTCCCATGGCTGTCTGCTGCAGTTGGACTGAGTTCTCAGCCAGGCAGTTAGTCACAGCATCAAGGCATGGACCTCCAGCCAACTGCTTATGAAGGCCCATTATCAACAGTCAAGGAGAAGACCGCCATCTGGCCCATCCTGTCCATTCGGCTAATGGATGGTGCTGCAGAGGGAAAAGCCTCGCTAATGATGGGAGAGAAAGTCATGGGCAGAAATTTCCTCTGTGTGCACTAGTGTAGCAAAATTGGGTTTATAAGGAACAAGTTTCTGATTAAGCTGCAAAGCAAACCTTCACCTCATATCTATTGGAGCCCTAGAACCATACAACACAGGAGGCCATTCGGCCCATCGTGCCTGTGATGGCTCTTTGAAAGAGCGATCCAATTAGTCCCACTCCCTTGCTCTTTTTCCACAGTTCTGCAAATTTCTCCTTTTCAAGCAAATATCCAATTCCCTTTTGAAAGTTGCTATTAAATCTGCTTTGATCACTAATTCAGGCAGTGCATTCTAGATCATCATAACTTGCTGCCTAAAAAAATGTCTCCTCATCTCCCCTCCGGTTCTTTTGTTAATTATCTTAATGTCCTCTGGTTACCAATCCTCCTGCCAGTGAAAACAGTTTCTCCTTATTTACTCGATCAAAACCCTTCAGGATTTTGAACACCTCTATCAAATCTCCCCTTAACCATCTCTGCTCTCAGGGAAAAAATTCCCAGCTTTACATAGTATTTACAGCACAGAAGCAGGCCATTCGGCCCAATTGTTTATGCTCCACACAAGCCTCCTCCCACCCTTCTTCATCTAACCCCATTAACATATCCTTCTATTCCTTTCTCCCTCAGGTGTTTATCTAGCTGCCCCTTAAATCTATCTATGCTAGTTGTCCTACTCACTGTGTAGCTGCTCTAGTCTCTCCACATAACTGAAGTCCCTGTTTAAATTTGAACTGAATTTTGCCTTCTTAGCTTAATAAATTCCCTAATTATTTCAATTTCTTTGGAAAAAAAAAATCAAAGCCATCAAACTTTACAGCCCACCTCCAATCGAAATTAGCCTGATCTTACAGGGGCCAATGGTTGATTGACTGTGAATTCATGAAAATGAGTTCATCACTGCTGCAAAAGAGAGATAGGACCTCTTTTCCACAGAAAGAGTCGCAGCCAGTGAGAACAAAGAAATCAAAATGTTAATAAAGTTCCAGATTTTTGAACATGCAGGTGCGGATGTCATTTAAAAAAAATAACTCAGGAAATAAGTTTTCACCTTGAGCAGAGAATCCCATTTATCCTGGCTGGATCTGAACTGTGATTGATACGGTAGATTTATCAAGCGAAAGGTCAATTCCGTAAAAGTAACCAAGGTAACGGGATACAAATTAATCAAATTTAAAACCTTGCCAACATTTAGCGGGCCCACTTTTTACAAAAACCCAATTCATTCTCCAAGCAAAATGGCAATGGTTTAAAGGAGCTGAAAGCACTAATGCAGCTGAGCGTATAATGACCGCCATACATGACTTGACACAATTCTCCCAGAATATAATTAGACTTTTTCCCATTATTCTTCATAGCTTCCCCTTGCACCTTCCCTTTAAGTCTTCCATTATTTATTTCTGTTTTCCTACGCAGAGCTGTGAATGAAAATGTACCAAGAATAGTACAGAAACACTGAAAGGTCCCATGACGTTATTGCTAAAGAAATACAATCGTTCAAGAGATTACGACCAGCTGATACTGTCTGAATGGCACATGGCAACTCAAAGAGCTAGCTGAGATTCTGGAAGGTTTTCACAATTTTTTTTTCCATGAAAAACAGGAGGTGCTCAAGACCTGGGATTATTAGTTTCGAATAAAGTGGGCTGTAAAAGCAGAAAGAATTAATCCCTGCAGGCCATTTGGGTTTCTCTTGGCTTTTTGATTGGACTGGGTCAACCAGCAATGGAAAGCAGCAATGCCATGGAAATATCGTCACCTCCAATTTGTACACCACCCTGACTTGGACATATATCATTTTCCATTGTCATTGCTGGGTCAAAATCCTGGAATTTCCTAAATAACACCCACTGCGGGAGCACTGTCACCACAAGGACAGCAGCAGTTCTGGAAGGAGGCCCACCGCCCTCGTTTCAAAGGATGGGCAACTTATGCGGCCCTTGACAGTGTTGCCCAAGGACAGATTTTTTAAAAAAGGTTCTCGTCCAAGCCCTCGGAGTGGGAGCGAATTAAACATGCAAAACCCGCACTTCTGGTTCCTGACTACCCACCAGCAATGCTACAGAAACCTGATAGTTTGAATAATAAGCAGAGAGTAAGTTCGTTCTAAAAAGCTTCAACTGTCAACCATTACTGGTTAGAAACATGTCATTAATCTCTAAGGCACTGTTTTAAATTCACCGTCTTTGAGAAGTACTGTGGTAGCTTTGCAGCAAATACAGAAACCTGTCAACCTTCCCAATACTTCAATTATGGCAAAGTGCACACATTAGCTGTTCCAGTCCTATAAATGCTTCAAAATTCGAAAGGGTATGACAAATCTTCTGCGTATCCCTTTTCCACAAAGCAGGGTTGTCCGAGACCTTGCACCCATCGGAAAGTCTCCACCTGTGATTTTACTGATGTGTGCTGGCAATGTATCTGAGGTATCTAACCAGGTGCGAGGACTTGCAAGTCTCCCTAACATTTGCATGTTGAATTGTCATTGGCCCGCAGGCATCTGTAAGGAATAACTATTATATTCACATGTGATCACATGCTGAGTTGTCATTGGCCTGCAGGCATCTGTAAGGACTGCTATTGTTTTGGAAGACCCCGGGTCCGGACTCCATCTTGTCCACATGGTGCTGTACTGCTGTGAGTCAGATCAGACCCGATGCTTCATTAAAAGAGTTTAAATAGTAATACTCCGTTGTCCTGCAATTTATTTTTTTTGTACAAAGTGTGCAAAACAAGACCCCTGTCACCTGAGAACACTCGTTCAAAGCTATGTAAAGAAATTCAGTATCGGAAGGGTTAAGTTCAGGCTCCAAAATCCAGCTTTTATCAAGTGTCCCATAGAATGGAAACTTTTTCATCAAAAATGTATGCTCATAAAAAAGTAACCAAGTTAACATGGCAATCGGGGTTAAGTACAGAGCAATACGGCTTCCTTTTACTCTCCAGGTATAGTGCACTGAAATGTCACAGTGGAAGCGTATTTACACCTCCAAAAAATGGTGTGGCATAGGTCCTGTGCAGATCTTTTTAGGCCAAGTCATGTGCTGGATTCGCAGAGTCACATGATAATTATCCTTTCGCCGTGGATACAGAGGTTCACGTGTACATCTTTCTCAGCAGCTGGCCAGCCGAAGCAACATCCCCACGGGAGGCCATTTACAACACGATGATGTGACACCTTGCCCGTCTTGATGCACAGTTATTGGAGGAAATGCTGATTTAGCTATCGCGCCCATGCCCCAAACTGCACAAGAGGTGGGTGCAGCTCTCATGTTTCCTTGTGGGGCTACTACAATGGGAGTCACAAGTGATATGTATGGTACTTGCATATTGTTAACTGAACACTAGATGGGAGTAAGCACATTGTAGCATTTACACTTCTCTTGTATTCCTTTGTCTTTCTTTAATGGATACAATGGCGTTGGGGGTGATACAATGGGGTGGGTGGGGTTGGGGGTGGTACAATGGGGTGGGTGGGGTTGGGGGGCGATACAATGGGGTGGGTGGGGTTGGGGGGTGATACAATGGGGTGGGTGGGGTTGGGGGTGATTCAATGGGGTGGGTGGGGTTGGGGTGGTACAATGGGGTGGGTGGGGTTGGGGGTGGTACAATGGGGTGGGTGGGGTTGGGGGGTGATACAATGGGGTGGGTGGGGTTGGGGGTGATTCAATGGGGTGGGTGGGGTTGGGGGTGGTACAATGGGGTGGGTGGGGTTGGGGGGTGATACAATGGGGTGGGTGGGGTTGGGGGTGATACAATGGGGTGGGTGGGGTTGGGGTGGTACAATGGGGTGGGTGGGGTTGGGGGTGGTACAATGGGGTGGGTGGGGTTGGGGGTGGTACAATGGGGTGGGTGGGGTTGGGGGTGATACAATGGGGTTGGTGGGGTTGGGGGTGGTACAATGGGGTGGGTGGGGTTAGGGGTGATACAATGGGGTGGGTGGGGTTGGGGGGTGATACAATGGGGTGGGTGGGGTTGGGGGGTGATACAATGGGGTGGGTGGGGTTGGGGGTGGTACAATGGGGTGGGTGGGGTTGGGGGTGGTACAATGGGGTGGGTGGGGTTGGGGGTGATACAATGGGGTGGGTGGGGTTAGGGGTGATACAATGGGGTGGGTGGGGTTGGGGGTGGTACAATGGGGTTGGGGGGTAATACAGTGGGGTCAGAAGTGATACAGTGGAGTTGGAGGTGATACAATGTGGTCAGGGGTAATACAGTGGGGTCGGGGGGTGATACAGTAGGGTCGGAAGTGATACAGTGGAGTTGGAGGTGATACAGTGGGGTCAGGGGTAATACAGTAGAGTCAGGGTGATACAATGGGGTCAGGGGTAATACAGTAGAGTCGGGGTGATACAGTGGGGTCAGGGGTGATACAATGTGGTCAGGGGTAATACAGTGGGGTCGGGGGGTGATACAGTAGGGTCGGAAGTGATACAGTGGAGTTGGAGGTGATAGTGGGGTCAGGGGTAATACAGTAGAGTCAGGGTGATACAATGGGGTCAGGGGTAATACAGTAGAGTCGGGGTGATACAATGTGGTCAGGGGTAATACAGTGGGGTCGGGGGGTGATACAATGGGGTCGGAAGTGATAGTGGGGTCGGGGTGATACAGTAGGGTCGAGGTGATATATTGGGGTGTTGCAGGAGACTTTAGTGTTTTTGATGACTTGGCAATTAGATCACTGCCAATTATTTCACACAAAATTGAGCACATACTGAGGCTTTATTTCCTTGCAAACAGCGAATAATTCCTCAGCAATTTCCCAGTATTATCCTGGGAATGTCGGTAATTCTTTGCAGTGATATTTCCTATGATATGGTGCATTTCACACGTGAATCTCTTCAGGCAATATTAGACACACAGATTAGAGCATTACTGCATCCAGCACAAAGCTGGACTGTAGAGGCTCGAGGAAGGAGGCTTCCTCATTAACATTTATAGGTATCTTCATTTTGTTAAGACTACTGGAGTATAAACTGAGCAATTCACTGCCAGCTTACTTCAGTGCAGTAAACCGTTCTAAATCAGTCGCAGCTCTTTGTAGTATTTTTTAAAACCAGATTTCCCAAGCGTGGATATTTGCAACCCAGACTCTTCCAATTTGCCATTTTTTTTCATCTGCTGTGTTTATGTCTACAATAACAGTGCCAAGAACTGCAGTACTACACTGTCAGGTTTTTAAACTAAGGTCCTTGGACCTGAAGGTTATCAGATTTATATATTTTTCAATATTGCTTGACAATACTACCTCTTCCTATAGATACTGACATATTCGTTCGTGGTAACTGAGGAACGGATGCCTCTTTTTAGAAGCTGCCAGAGAGCTTGCCAATATTTGCAATGGTCTCCCACAAGTTGAGAAGTTTGAAAATGTCAGCTGTCCAGTGCAGACCTCATTCATTACACTAAACAGAGACTAAAATCGAACATAATCAAATACACTCTCAGAGGGAGGGTTTTCTTGGGTAGAAGAGTTTAGAAAGGACATTATTTTGGTAAGATTTCTTGCAACCCTAATTTTTAGGATATTTTTGAACTGAAATGAACATTTAAGTGAACAAACAAGCTAACACTAAGGCCGGAATTTTTACCTTTGCGTCGGGTTGGGTGCATGCAGGCGGCGTAGCAGTTCGGGAACGCGATGTTCTGAGCAAGGCGCTGCTCAGAGCGACTTTCACTTAATGGCCCCAATTGAAAGACTTATGCGTGTTTCCCGGCCCTATTAAATGGTGTGGGTCTGATGACATCATCAATGACTCGTTTCCAGCATCCATATTTAAAGCAGCCTTGGACACAACTCACTTGAATGTTGCCAGAGGAGGGTGGAACGTGACAAAGAAAGCCCACAGTATTGCTATAACTTTGGAAGGATGGATAGCCAAAGTCAGAGGGCTGCACCGTGCTTCTCTGATTCATCACTGCATACTCTGGGGGAGGCTGTCAGAGCACGCAGGGAAGTCCTCTTCTCTGCTGATAGGCAAAGGAGACCAGAGCCTTGCTGAATAAAGCTGAGGAGGTCAGCAGCAGGGATGTGGTCAGCAGGACCTGGATACAGTGTAGGAAACACTTCAATGATCTCATGAGGTCAGGAAAGGTGAGTGCAATGCCACACTCATCCTCATCCTGAAGTGCCTGTCAACACATCCTATTACTCTGTCTTCACAAGCCTACTCCTGCACATCATTCCTCACACGAACATACCTTGCACGTCCACCCATCTCTATCTCTCTATCTACATACTCACATCACCATCTGACTAACCATCCCTCACACTCACCCTTATCCTTTATTTTTATTCGTTCCTGGGATGTGGACATTGCTGGCAAGGCCAGCATTTATTGCCCATCCCTAGTTGACCTTGAGAAGATGGTGGTGAGCCGCCTTCTTGAACCGCTGCAGTCCGTGTGGTGAAGGTACTCCCACAGTGCTGTTAGGGAGGGAGTTCCAGGATTTTGACCCAGCGACGATGAAAGAACGGCGATATACTTCCAAGTCAGGATGGTGTGTAACTTGGAGGTGGTGGTGTTCCCATGCACCTGCTGCCCTTGTCCTTCTAGGTGGTAGAGGTTGCGGGTTTGGGAGGTGCTGCCGAAGGAGCCCTGACGAGATGCTGCACTGCACCTTTGTAGATGGTACACACTGCAGCCATGGTACGCCGGTGGTGGAGGGAGTGAATGTTTAAGGTAGTGGATGAGGTGCCAATCAAGCGGGCTGCTTTGTCTTGGATGGTGTCGAGCTTCTTAAGTGTTGTTGGAGCTGCATCCAGGCAAGTGGAGAGTATTCCATCACACTCCTGACTTGTGCCTTGTAGATGGTGGAAAGGCTTTGGGGAGTCAAGAGGTGAGACACTCGCCGCAGAATATCTAGCCTCTGACCTGCTCTTGTTACCACAATATTTATGTAGCTGATCCAGTTAAGTTTCTGGTCAAGGGTGACCCCCAGGATGTTGATGGTGGGGGATTCGCTGATGGTAATGCTGTTGAATGTCAAGGGGCGGTGGTTAGACGCTCGCTTGTTGGAGATAGTCATTGCCTGGCACTTGTGTGGCGCGAATGTTACCTGCCATATATCAGCCCAAGCCTGAATGTCATCCAGGTCTTGCTGCATGCAGGCATGGACTGCTTCATTATCTGAGGAGTTGCGAATGGCACTGAACACTGTGCAGTCATCAGCGAACATCCTCACTTCTGACCTTATGATGGAGGGAAGGTCATTGATGAAGCAGCTGAAGATGGTTGGGCCTAGGACATTGCCCTGATGAATTTCTGCAGCGATGTCCTGAGGCTGTGATGATTGACCTCCAACCACCACAACCATCTTCCTTTGTGCTAGGTATGACTCCAGCTAGTGGAGAGTTCCCCCCCCCCCCGATTCCCATTGACTTCAATTTTACCAGGGCTCCTTGATGCCACACTCGGTCAAATGCTGCCTTGATGCAATCATAGCAAGTAACACCACAGAAGCAGGCCATTTGGCATTGGCAGCCCACTCCCTCATACTCACCCTCTACAGAAGTAACCCATCCATTCCTTACATCACTCTCACCCAAACTTCTCTTCTTTCCCTCCTTGCAGGAGGAGAGCCCACAACAACAGAGAGAGGGGGAAAACCGGAGGTGGCCCTCCAGTAATTGCACATCTTACAGCAGCAGAGGAGGCGGCTCTGGAAATTTCAGGAGACACTGGTGGTGGGAGACGGAGAGATCGGGACATCCCAGCAACCTGGTGACAGAATTACATCTCATAAAGCCACATGGCAAATAACAGTCACTCATATGGTGACTGATGTCATTAGCCAGTGAAATGTCATCGTGTGCATAATGGTAACGTCGCCCATTCTTATTAGAACACTTCTAAGTCATCTCTTTACTCTCCCACAGGTCCATCAACTGCTCCCCCCCCCCACCGCAGTGTCCAGCCGGAGGAGGAAGACGACTCCTCAGAGGAACCTCCAGTCTCTGAGGGTGCACGCGCACCCAGCACCAGCGCAGATACTCACACTCTGGTGGGTCCTTTGCACCATAGAGTAGAGTTGTCACCTGGTGTCTCACACTTCACAAGTGAGCAAGAGCAGGTGGTGTTGACAGGGACAGCAGTGGAGACTCCTCGCCAGAGGGTGCTGGACGCTCCTAGCTCTGCTGAGCTGCATGCAGACATTGAGCCTCGGGGGCCATCGAGAAAGAGGGGCAGCAACAATTGCATGAGGCTCTGGCAGCTTTTGCAGCCATGATGTCTGCAAATGTTCAGAGAATGGAGGAGTCCATCTCCAACATGAGCACCACCATGTTGCAGGCGATGGTGTCAATGTGCTCCACCATGGAAAGGATGGCCACCTGCATGGAGCAACAAATGCATCACTCACATGAGCACTTGCTAGCTGTGGGCAACAGATGGCAGGCACTCACAGACTTCCTCTCAAGGAGGGATATAAACGTAGACTTGGGCCTTCATCGCCCCACTGTTGTGCAGCAAGGTGCTCGCCAGCTCCTTGTTAGCAGGGAAGCGCGGGTGGCCCATGAGAGGGATGATGGGGAGAGGGGACATAGAAATGGGGGCTCTTCTCAAAGCGCTTACACTTCTCCTCCATTGCCACTCCCTCAGTCTGAGCCCCACATGCTTCTTTGGATCTAGACGACCGAGTCTGCTCCTGCACAGTCGCAGGAGGAGCAGACTTTGGCGGGGCCATCACAGGCTCCAAAACCCAGAGGACGTCCACCAAGAGTGGATTTGTGCAGCACGAGTCATGACAGCTGCCAGGGAATCTGGCGTACACATGCATAATCATCTTTTTATGGTTGCAGATGAGATGCACATTGAGGGAGTGGAAGCCTTTGCAGTTCACAAACACTCCTGGGTGATGATGGGGTGCCTTCATGATGTGCTGTTGATGATGCCCTGCACCTGTGGGAAGTCAGCCAGAGCCACAAAGCCAAGCCCCTGCTCAGTAACACTGGCTTCATCAATGGCAAAGTTCACATAATTGACTGACTTTTGAAACATGGCATCGGTCACCTTGGTAATGCATCTGTCGGCGGCTGACTGCGAGATGCCGCCAATGTCTGCTGCAGATCCCTGGAAGGAGCCTGAGGCGAAGAAGTTGAGGGTGGTGGTGACTTTGACAGCCACTGGTAAGGAGTGTTCAGCAGGTCTTGTTCCAGCAAGCTACAAATGTCTGTGATGTCCTGGCGCGATAGCCTGAGCCTCCTGAAGCACTGCTACTCAGTCATGCCCAGAAAGTTCATCCTCTGCCTGGATACCCTGTGTTGGGGGTATCGCCTCGGGCATGCTGCAGCCCTGTGTTGACCCCCTTTTTGCTGTGGAGCATCAGGTCTCTGAGGAGAAGGCTGCTGTTGTGGTTGGTGTTGTTGGTGGTGGGGCTCATCTTGGTCTGATTTTGAGGACCAAGGTGAGACAGGATAAGCGGCATCCATGCTGATGTAGTAAATGGCAGGTAAAGTGGAGGAGAGGGCCAATCCCTCAATGTTATGATAGTGAGTAGCAATGTGGTGAGAGTGGCTTCCGAGGTTTCAGAAATGACCTGCCACCTAAATCTGTGGGCATAATGGAGTGAGCAAGAGCTATGTAATGAGATGCACTGCTGCAGTATTTATGTGCTTTTCCCAGCTGTCAATGAATGAACTTGCCAATGGCCACTGAGCTTCTACCTCCCCTTCACAGGCGAGGCACCTGACCTCCGTGAATCCCATGCTCCAGCAGTGAAACTCAGAAACAGCCGTTAAAATCACTGTTAAGGGTCTGTAAACAAGCACTTAATAATTTCAATGAGGGCGCCTGCCTCTGCGGATTGGGTCCGTGTTGCGCCTTCAAAGCCGCCAAGTTAAATGCAGGTTCCCGTTCCCCCCCATTCCAGGATTTTTACTGCCGACACACCTCCCAAACCCGCACCAACGTGAAAATTCCAGCCTAAGTGTGAAAGCAAAATACTGCGGATCCTGGAAATCAGAAATAAAAACAGAAAATGTTGCAAATACTCAGCAGGTCAGGCAGCATTAGTGAAGAGAGAAACAGAGTTAACGTTTCAGGTAGATGACCTTTTGGATGACCTTTTGTCAGAATCCTATGTGCGAGTTTGGCTCAGTGGCACTGGTAGCACTCTCACCTCTGAGTTAGCAAGTCTTGAGCACCTAAACTAGGCTGATACTTCACCGCAGTACTGAGGGAGTGCTGCATGATCATAGGAGTCATCTATTGGGATAAGACGTTAAACCAAGGTTTTGTTTGTCTGTTCTGGTGTCCTGATCAGCATTCATCCCTCAATCAACACCACCCAAAAACAGATCAACGGGTCATTTCTCTGATTGCTGGTTATGGGACTTTTCTGTACACAGATTGACTGCTGCATTTGCAACAGTGACCACACTTCAAAAGTAATTCGATAGCAAAATACTGCGGATGCTGGAAATCCGAAATAATAACAGAAAACGCTGGAAAAACTCAGCAGGCCAGGCAACATCCGCGGAGAGAGAAAGAGAGTCAACGTTTCAGGTCGAAGACCCTTCGTCAGGACTGAGAAAAAAAAGCAGGAAATGAAGCAGATTAAGAAGCAAGTTAGGGGGCTGGGAAATGGGGGAGGGGATGAAAGAACAAAAGGGAAGGTCTGGGAGGGGTGAGGAGACATTAAGAGATATTCAAGGCAAGAGACAAGATGGTAATAGGACAAGTAAAGAGGCAAAAGATGGCTCTAGATGAAGTGTGAAATGCGCTGGCAGAATGAAAGACAGCTGCCACGTGGGAGAGAAAAAAAGGGAAAAGACACAAACCAAAGGTGTGGATAAAAAATATATAAAAATGATAGGGGCCAAGGTTATGATCTGAAATTGTTGAACTCGATATTGAGTCCGGAAGGCTGTAAAGTGCCTAATCGGAAGATGAGGTGCTGTTCCTCGAGCTTACGCTGAGCTTCCATGGAACAATGCAAGAGGCCGCGGACAGTGAATTGAAATGACAGGCGACCGGAAGCTCGGGGTCACCCTTACGGACTGAACGGATAATTGAATGGCTGTGAAGCGCTTTGGGATGTTCTGAGGGAGATTAAAGTTGCTACAGAAATGCATGTTTTTCTTTCCACCAGTCCCAATTTCAAAATGCCTTCCACTGAGCTTCCCCTGTGTACAATATTACATTTGTTATCTTCGTCCCAAACCTATCACAGCTGCTTTTAGACTTAGGCTGACAGAATATACGTCTATATTACATATATTGCAAACTATTTGTATTTGTTCTGGACCGATGGACATTATGTGACATTCTGGACATTTTTACATGCAATAGCACCCTCTGGTGGCGGTTATTGTGTTAACAGTTTGTATGCTGGAAAGGTCATCTGTTCCTTTCTTCCTGTGTGAGGTCATTTGACCTTTGTTCCTTTCTTCCTGTGAGAGGTCATTTGACCTTCCTACCTTTCTTCCTGTTGACCCCAAGAAGCAGTTTTGCCAGGAAGAACCTGACTTGAGTAATGGAGAATCTGCTATGAGGTTCCATTTACAATCCAGTGTAATCTGATTTCATATGTTAGGCCAAGCGCAATATCTGTATCTTTGGTTCTTAGCATAATAGCAATGTTGTCAGAATAATATTTTGATAATACTGTTTATAAAAGGTTAATATTTAATAGTTACAGAAGTTAGTTCAAATGTTAGTTAGTTATACAATTAGTCTATTCTACTGTTGTAAATATGTTTATATCTTGTGTAATATCGAATGTGTAGTACTCAGTTTATGTACAAAACATACTTTGTCTTTGTTTACAGTTTCACAAATTTGTTCAAGTAAAAGCTTCAAAACAGCAAACGGCTTCAGAAGAATTATTTTGAATGAGTGTTTAACTTGCTGGATAGCTAGATAGGAGCACGTCTAGCGCGGCCAGTACAGTATTTAATTATGTTTGACGGTGTAAGTAATTGCTCAGCCTCTCTTCTAGGCTCCATGCTTAGCACTATTCCCTGGCCTGGAGCAGGCAACAGCTTCCAAGCTTCTGGCATCGCTGTTCTATAATTGGCCACGCGGAGGTGCCCAAGAGGGTCTTCGAGTATCTCACTCATGATTTCCCCTCTCTACCTGTGGAGCAGTGACTTGCCTCTGTCCTGTTGCTGGACTTGACAGCATTGTTGAGATCAGGAACTCTGTGTGGGACTGCGAACCGTACCATGTAATGAAGTATATGCACTGTACACGCTGAATAGTCATTTTACACAGAACAAAAAAAACTGCTATGAAAAGTGCTGTTTAACTCCTAAAGCAAACCAAAAGAAAAGTGTAGCATGCCCAGGGAGGAACAGGCGACTTTGGACCTCTCCACCACGGGGGGCTTTTCCTCGCCTCATGTCTGGGTCTGTTGTAGACTAATTGATAGAGATTGATTGCCATGATTAGTCAACAACTCTATTATCATTGTATCATGCGACTACCAGGATGGTAGAAGGCCAACTAGATGGACTTCAGTCTTTTTTTGTTTAGCAATTCCTATGTTCCTAAATGGGCCTATAGGTAAGAGCTATGAGTGCACATTGAAAGCCTGTGCTCTGTTGTGCTTTAGGTGCCTCAAAATAAAGTAGTGGATCTTAGATGTGTCTCTTACGTACGAGACACCCGGATATGAGTGTTTGAAATGCCCCATCTCACTGTCTTCTGTTTTCTGAAAAGATCACAAGAAAACCGAGCCCTAGAAATAGCAGCTTAGTCTCTTTGAGGATTTGTGTTCATAATTCTAAACGTTCTCCTTTTAGCTGTCCCACAGCTCTAAACTGTGCTCGGCTAAGAGAGTGTGGGACTGGGAATACCAACGAGCTGCACAGAGAACTTTCACAGTTGAGTGAGTGGAGGCTGTGTTGCTGGATATGCAACGAACTTTACCTGGAGCCGCTCAGCACTGTACACAACATCGATACCTATTAGAAACTTTCTTCTAGGAGCCTTTCTCTCAACTTCAATCACATTTTCAAAAACAGTGTTAAATCCATTCATGCACAAATTTCCAGCAAAGACCTAATACAAGAACATGTTTAGGGAGTCTATTTTGTTTACAGACTTGTTACTATTGTTGTAGCCTGGTTAGTATTATTATAACCTGGCTAGTATGGTTGTAGCCTGGCTATTATAGCCTAATAGAAGCCTAGTTTGAAGCTACTGTGACCTGTTGCATACGAGAACTACACTGTATCTCGATTCCTGTAGGAAGGCCAAATATCATTAAAAGAGCATTTGTGTCGATTTAATCTGACATCCAAAATACTCTTGACGGCTTAAAACCAGAAAATTCTGTATCTTTCTTGTACATCATGGGTATGTAAAGTGGATATGCTCCATCTGTTTAACTACAACTGTACTTTTCATGAAATCTATCCAATTTGCAGGTACTTTCAAGCAACAGGGTCTCTTTCAGTGTTGTGTGTAATTATTATCACCTAGTTCATTGATACATTAAAAAAAAATCAACTCTTGTAAAGTCTATTGCATTCTTAAAATGATGTGCAACATCCACTGTCCAGTGGGGTGTAACCTAGCTTGATAGCTTCTGGGGATACCAAGGAAACACATGAAACTATCATCACGAGGTAGCAGATAGGCAGTATCACACGTGGTCTCTTCCAGGTGTCATCTGTGGCTCAGTGGGTAGCATTCTTGCCTCTGAGTCAGAAGGTTGTGTGTTCAAGTCCCATGCCATGAGACTTGAGCACATCATCCAGGCTGGCACTGCAGTGCAGTACTGAGGGAGTGCTGCACTGTTGAAGGTGCCATCTTCCGGATGAGATGTTAAACCGAGGCCCCGTCTACCCTCTCAGATGGAAGTAAAAAATCCCATGGCAGTATTTGAAGAAGAGCAGGGGAATTCTCCCCGGTGTCCTGGCTAATATTTATCCCTCAACCAATATCACTAAAACAGATTATCTGGTCATTTAAGTCTTTGGTGTTTGCTGTATAAAAATTGGCTGCTGTGTTTCCTACATTACAACAATGACTACACTTCACAAGGCTACATTGGCTGTAAAGCGCTTTGGGACATCCTGAGGTTGTGAAAGGTGCTATATATTTATGAGATTGGTGAATTTGCTCCTCAGTGTGCTCAAGCATCATTCATTGAGTACTGCACCAGTTGCTGTGACAGTTTCTGGAGACTGCACTGGGAGTGCCAGCCTAGATCACAAATCAGTGTAATCCAACAATTAACTTGGTCATATAAATTAGAAGCATAAAAAGTAATATGACAATATAAATATGTGCAACATGTTAGCTGGAAGTTAGATGATTTCCTAAGAACAATGGCAAAATACAACAGATGACTTGCTGAAGTTAAATACCAGTGCACTGCATAGGAACTGTTCGCCACAACACCGGGGAACACCCATACTCATCGTTGAGTAATGCCATGGGACCTTTCATGTCTACCTGACAGGACAGACAGGGCCTCAGTTTGACCTCTCATCTGAAAGACGGCATCTCCAACAGTGCAGCACTCCCTCAGTACAGCACTGGAAGTGTTGGCCGAGATTTCATGGCCAAGTCTCTGGAGTGGGGCTTGAACTCACAACCTTCTTACTCAAAGGCAAGAGTGCTACCACTGGGCCAAGGCTGGCATCAAGTTGGTAGACTCATTATTTATACTTTTCCACCATCTATTATAAATTTAAATTGCTATATTTTGCACAGCATAAGTTAGATAAAGCCATAGCAGTAGATTGTATGATTTAAAGAAGTGGTTCAAATAGAATCCCTTTGGATTGAGTTCAACAACAATTGATTCTTTACATTATCTTTTAACAAAGCATGAAAGTATCCCCAATAGTTTTCTCTGTTAGTTTTAATGAATCCATAAATGAATTGTATTGAAATGCATTTAAAACGAACAGAGGAGCACAACTAACTAGCAGGACAAAATAACGGAGACTGCAAACTTTGAAACTTCTACGTTCTATGATAACACTCATTCAGGTAGAATTTTGATGCAGAACTGCAGAATTCCCCTAAATACAGTAGTGGACTTTTCAACAAATTACAATGTGAAACGAGAAACTGTTGAACAACCGTGGACATGCACAGTCCCTTTTTGATCAAAAATAAGGAACAGATCCAGACTTCCCATTAAAAACAATATGGAATGATTCCAAGAATCTGATTAAGGAATTAGAAGTGGACACTTGGCCAATCCAGCATGCTATTATCCAGTCCAAACATCAGATTTGCATATCTGAAGAGTCAACTGTGTTCGAAAGCAGCTGAACATGGTAATCAACCCTGCACTGTATTACGCTCCTAATCAGCTAGGATTGATGATCTCTGTGGTCTAGAAATGTAAAAAAAGAACATCCATCTGCCTGCAAGTCATAGGTGATGTGTGACCGCACAGCTGTAAAGCAAGACAAAAGACAGGAACAGCCTCAGCCTCCAGATAATCCAGCTGTGTTCAGTACCAAGGAACAGGTCATTCACTGTGGTAAATGAAAATGCGATCCTGCTGATTAAATACACTGCATTCATTCCGGGCTGGTTCAGAAAGATGGATGCAGCTATTATTTATCCTGACATTGCAGATGTTTGTGTTTTTTATTTCAGTATGTGCTTATAAATGTGAAGTGCGACAGCTGTAAAGAACGGAGCATTTTCTACTTTGTGACAACTGACTGGATCAAGTACTGGTGCGCTCCGTATGCCATGGATCAAGGCGAAGGGTCATCTTCCGTACAGCGACCAAAGCACGATACCTCCGACATGGTACAGTGCTCCCACACTGAGAAGTACAGACTCAATTCAACCTTTCCGAGCCGAGGGAAGCCGAGTGTTGAACACATAGTGATGCTTTATGTTGGAAACATCAAGAATAAGCAAAACTGCACCCGATCAACATATTGCAGCTTTCCTCTTTGCCAAAATTACTTTTACGTGATATGGATGACATATCTACAAGCGTAGAAAACATCCCAGTGCACTTCACAGACGGACTCTGGGAATGAATGTCGAGCCAGGAGGTGAGAGATTGGGAAATGGGATAGAAAGCTTGGATGAAAAGATGAGTTTTGAGGAGATTCTTAAAAGATAAAAAAAGGTAGAGAGGTGAAGCAGAGAGAGTACCACAGATCAGGGCCGGTGTAATTAAAAGCTCCACTACCAATGGTGTGATGAATTAATATAAGGATTAGAATCAGAGGAGGGCTGGAGGAGCTTGGAGAGATAGGGTGGGGTAAAGTTGCAGAAGAATTTACAGATGAGGACATGGTTTTCAAAATTAATAAGTTGAGGAATGGGGAGCCAGTCAAGATCAGTGAGGACCTGGGGGGAAGGAGGGAGGAGTGATGGATGAATGAGACAGCAAGGCAAAAAGTATGAGTGGCAGAGTTTTGGACAAACTGGCATTTTTGAATGAAGGAAGATGGGTGGCCATCGAGGTGGCACTGGAGTGGTCGAGTCTGGAAGTGCCGAAGTTAAGAGTTCAGCAGTGGAAGAGTGGACAGAGATGCTGGGTAACTAAAAGAGGGAACATTTGCAACATAAATAATTTTAGCAACATGGCTTGGTTGGTTATGACATTTGATGGAAAAATTGTTTTAATATTTGCCTATTCAAAAAAATATATTTTTAAATTTTAAAATGTGTGACCTAAAGTAGGGAAGAACCTTACCTCAGGAAACATTTCATTCTTCTTATATCAGCTACAACAACAACAACAAATTGCATTTATATAGCTCTTTAAGGTAGTAAAACATCCCAAGGTACTTCACAGGAGCATAAATCAGACAAACTTTGACACCAAGCTAAAGAAGGAGACATTAGGACAGGTGATCAAAAGCTTGGTCAAAGAGGTAGGTTTTGAGGATGGTCTTAAAGGAGAAGAGAGAAGTAGAGAGGTGGAAAGGTTTGGGGAGGGAATTCTAGAATGTAGGGCTTAGACAGCTGAAGGCACAGCCGCCAATGGTAGGCTGACCAGATGACCCCGTTTTCCGGGGACAGTCCCCGGATGAGGTACTGTGTCCCCGGGCAAACAATGTCCCTGGAAGAGTCCCCGTTTCACAGAACTCATCCCCGAAGTGTACCCCTGGGCAGTGAGCGCACCCTCCAGGGCCGTGCGCGCATCCCCCTGGGCCGTGCGCGCATCCCCCCGGGCCGTGCGCGCATCCCCCCGGGCCGTGCGCGCATCCCCCCGGGCCGTGCGCGCACCCCCCCCCCCGGGCCGTGCGCGCACCCCCCCCCCCGGGCCGTGCGCACCCCCCCCCCCGGGCCGTGCGCGCAACCCCCCCGGGCCGTGCGCGTCCCCCCGGGCAATGAGCGTGTCCCTCTGGGCAGTGAGCGTACCCCCCCCGGGCAGTGAGCGTACCCCCCCCGGGCAGTGAGCGTACCCCCCCGGGCAGTGAGCGTACCCCCCCGGGCAGTGAGCGTACCCCCCCGGGCAGTGAGCGTACCCCCCCGGGCAGTGAGCGTACCCCCCGGGCAGTGAGCGTACCCCCCGGGCAGTGAGCGTACCCCCCGGGCAGTGAGCGTACCCCCCGGGCAGTGAGCGTACCCCCCGGGCAGTGAGCGTACCCCCGGGCAGTGAGCGTACCCCCCGGGCAGTGAGCGTACCCCCCGGGCAGTGAGCGTACCCCCCGGGCAGTGAGCGTACCCCCCGGGCAGTGAGCGTACCCCCTGGGCAGTGAGCGTACCCCCTGGGTAGTGAGTGTACCCCCGGGCAGTGAGTGTACCCCCCGGGCAGTGAGCGTACCCCCTGGGTAGTGAGTGTACCCCCGGGCAGTGAGTGTACCCCCTGGGTAGTGAGTGTACCACCGGGCAGTGAGTGTACCCCTGGGTAGTGAGTGTACCCCCGGCAGTGAGTGTACCCCCGGGCAGTGAGTGTCTTCCCGGGTAGTGAGTGTACCCCTGGGTAGTGAGTGTACCCCTGGGCAGTGAGTGTACCCCCCGGGTAGTGAGTGTACCCCTGGGCAGTGAGTGTACCCCCCGGGTAGTGAGTGTACCCCTGGGCAGTGAGTGTACCCCCCGGGTAGTGAGTGTACCCCTGGGTAGTGAGTGTACCCCCGGGCAGTGAGCGTTCCCCCGGGTAGTGAGTGTACCCCTGGGTAGTGAGTGTACCCCTGGGTAGTGAGTGTACCCCCGGGCAGTGAGCGTTCCCCCGGGTAGTGAGTGTACCCCCGGCAGTGGGTGTACCCCTGGGTAGTGGGTGTACCCCTGGGTAGTGAGTGTACCCCTGGGCAGTGAGTGTACCCCCTGGGCAGTGAGCGTTCCCCCGGGTGGTGAGTGTACCCCCTGGGCAGTGAGCGTTCCCCCGGGTAGTGAGTGTACCCCTGGGTAGTGAGTGTACCCCTGGGTAGTGAGTGTACCCCCGGGCAGTGAGCGTTCCCCCGGGTAGTGAGTGTACCCCCGGCAGTGGGTGTACCCCTGGGTAGTGAGTGTACCCCTGGGCAGTGAGTGTACCCCCTGGGCAGTGAGCGTTCCCCCGGGTAGTGAGTGTACCCCCGGCAGTGAATGTACCCCTGGGCAGTGAGCGTTCCCCCGGGTAGTGAGTGTACCCCTGGCAGTGAGTGTACCCCCGGGCAGTGAGTGTACCCCTGTGTAATGAGTGTACCCCTGGGTAGTGAGTGTACCCCCGGCAGTGAGTGTACCCCTGGGTAGTGAGCGTACCCCCGGGCAGTGAGTGTACCCCCTGGGCAGTGAATGTCTTCCCGGGCAGTGAGTGTACCCCCTGGGCAGTGAGTGTACCCCTGGGTAGTGAGTGTACCCCCTGGGCAGTGAGCGTACCCCCTGGGCAGTGAGCGTACCCCCGGGCAGTGAGCGTACCCCCGGGCAGTGAGCGTACCCCCCGGGCAGTGAGCGTACCCCCCGGGCAGTGAGCGTACCCCCGGGCAGTGAGCGTACCCCCGGGCAGTGAGCGTACCCCCCGGGCAGTGAGCGTACCCCCCGGGCAGTGAGCGTACCCCCCGGGCAGTGAGCGTACCCCCCGGGCAGTGAGCGTACCCCCCGGGCAGTGAGCGTACCCCCCGGGCAGTGAGCATACCCCCCGGGCAGTGAGCGTACCCCCTGGGTAGTGAGTGTACCCCCGGGCAGTGAGTGTACCCCCCGGGCAGTGAGCGTACCCCCTGGGTAGTGAGTGTACCCCCGGGCAGTGAGTGTACCCCCTGGGTAGTGAGTGTACCACCGGGCAGTGAGTGTACCCCTGGGTAGTGAGTGTACCCCCGGCAGTGAGTGTACCCCCGGGCAGTGAGTGTCTTCCCGGGTAGTGAGTGTACCCCTGGGTAGTGAGTGTACCCCTGGGCAGTGAGTGTACCCCCCGGGTAGTGAGTGTACCCCTGGGCAGTGAGTGTACCCCCCGGGTAGTGAGTGTACCCCTGGGCAGTGAGTGTACCCCCCGGGTAGTGAGTGTACCCCTGGGTAGTGAGTGTACCCCCGGGCAGTGAGCGTTCCCCCGGGTAGTGAGTGTACCCCTGGGTAGTGAGTGTACCCCTGGGTAGTGAGTGTACCCCCGGGCAGTGAGCGTTCCCCCGGGTAGTGAGTGTACCCCCGGCAGTGGGTGTACCTCTGGGTAGTGAGTGTACCCCTGGGCAGTGAGTGTACCCCCTGGGCAGTGAGCGTTCCCCCGGGTGGTGAGTGTACCCCCTGGGCAGTGAGCGTTCCCCCGGGTAGTGAGTGTACCCCTGGGTAGTGAGTGTACCCCTGGGTAGTGAGTGTACCCCCGGGCAGTGAGCGTTCCCCCGGGTAGTGAGTGTACCCCCGGCAGTGGGTGTACCCCTGGGTAGTGAGTGTACCCCTGGGCAGTGAGTGTACCCCCTGGGCAGTGAGCGTTCCCCCGGGTAGTGAGTGTACCCCCGGCAGTGAATGTACCCCTGGGCAGTGAGCGTTCCCCCGGGTAGTGAGTGTACCCCTGGCAGTGAGTGTACCCCCGGGCAGTGAGTGTACCCCTGTGTAATGAGTGTACCCCTGGGTAGTGAGTGTACCCCCGGCAGTGAGTGTACCCCTGGGTAGTGAGCGTACCCCCGGGCAGTGAGTGTACCCCCTGGGCAGTGAATGTCTTCCCGGGCAGTGAGTGTACCCCCTGGGCAGTGAGTGTACCCCTGGGTAGTGAGTGTACCCCCTGGGCAGTGAGCGTACCCCCTGGGCAGTGAGCGTACCCCCGGGCAGTGAGTGTACCCCCGGGCAGTGAGTGTACCCCCGGGCAGTGAGTGTACCCCCGGGTAGTGAGTGTACCCCCTGGGCAGTGAGCGTACCCCCGGGCAGTGAGTGTACCCCCGGGCAGTGAGTGTACCCCCGGGCAGTGAGCGTACCCCCTGGGCAGTGAGCGTACCCCCGGGCAGTGAGTGTACCCCCGGCAGTGAGTGTACCCCTGTGTAATGAGTGTACCCCTGGGCAGTGAGCGTACCCCCCGGGCAGTGAGCGTACCCCCGGCAGTGAGTGTACCCCTGTGTAATGAATGTACCCCTGGGTAGTGAGTGTACCCCTGGGCAGTGAGTGTCTTCCCGGGCAGCGAGTGTACTCCCCTGAGCTGTCAATTTGTGGCTCTAAGGCTGAATTAAACAACAACTTGTGCAAGGGCCAGAGTGACTCACTGCACATGCGCGAGTGGGCGGTCTTTCTGCGCATTTTGTTTCTGAGTTTCTGTCCGGTCTCGTGCTGCTGGAGTGTTGGCGCCGGAAGTGCCTGGGAGCATGGCAACCAGAGCAGGTGAGGGAGATGCCATGGTGGAGGGTCCAGTCACAGTCACTGGGGGAATGGTGGGCGGACTAATGCTAGACACAGTGGGGGGGGGGTTAGGTGTGAGGTCAGTCAATGGATGAGGGGCAGGTGTGACCTCAGTCACTGAGGGAGGAGGGAGAGGGGCAGGTGTGATCTCAGTCACTGTGGGGTGGGGGCCTCAGGTGTGACCTCAGTCATAGGGGCGGGCGGTCAGGTGTCTGAATGTGCTTCAATAGTGTGACATCACATTTGTGGTAATTATATGCACATTTGTTTTGCATTTGTCGTGTAGATGTGCAACTGTTAAAATATAGGCTGCTAAAAAATTTTGCCTCGCTACAGTGCACAACCTACATTTTCCATACTGGCTACTTTGCTGTGCTCCCACCCTGTGTGTCCCCAGATTCAGTTTAGAAAATATGGTCTTTCTAGCCAATGGTCAGGCGAAGGAAGGCCTAGGACACGAGGCCAGAGTTGGAGGAGGGTTGTAGGGCTGAAGGAGGTTACAGAGATAGGGAGGGGCAAGGCCATGGAGGGATCTGAGCATGAATAGTCATTGTGAGTACAGTGCACCGACAGCCAATGGAAACCTGAATGGTGTTATTGCGTCTTGTATTGGAAAAGTTCACTGCGGTGGTTCTGTCCATTTATGCTAATGAGGCAGAATTAAAATACCTTCAGAAGTATACCTCAAAATGGCTTCACCACTTTGGACAGTCAAGCCTCCTTGAAGGACAGCGTGACCATTTAAAAGGTTTTTATTGTTATATATTTGTCCAGTATTCGGTTTTGTCCTCACCAATGAGAGAGAGACAGATGTTCGTCCTGGGGAATAGAATACATTAGCTCATTTTAGGGACCCAGTCCCAATATCCAGCATTCCAAGGTTAGATATGGCACTATCAGCTGCAGATTAAAGCACCCCGCACCCTGCTCAGCAATGTGTAATTACCCCCAAGAATACAACACCCTCTAGTTCACTAGTGTGGTATTTCCACAAACCATCCTAGTGGACTTTAAGTATGAAATTGGTAATCAAAGACCAAATTAGTGCTAAATTATGTGCAGTTTTCTGCTGTAGGCCCACACTCACCAAGACTGTCCGCATTTTACGCAGGTTCCATACAGAGAGCAGAGGTATGAGACTCTCATTTGAACAGTCTGTCTGCATTCTGATCCAGGTCCCGGGTGAAAGGGCAGCATGCTTGCTTTAGTCGCTTCTATACATTCTTCTTTTAACTTGGACTGTGGAAGCCCAGTGGTTTACCTGGGTCTACAAGTTTGCCAGAGACTTGATCACAAAAGCTCGACTGACGCTCACAGTGCAGTACTGATGGGGTGCTGCACTGTCGGAGGTGACTGTTTTCGGATGAGGCGTTGAACCGAGGCCCCATCTGCCCTCTCAGGTGGGCGTAAAAGATCCCATGGCACTATTGAAAGAAGAGACAGGAAGTACTCCCCGGGGTCCTGGCCAAAATTTATCATTCAACCAACATCACTGGAAAAAAAAACCAGATGATCTGGTCATTATCACATTGCTGTTTGTGGGACCTGGCTGTGTGCAAATTGGCTGCCGTATTTCCTTCATTACAACAGTGACTACACACCAAAAATACTTATTTGTCTGTAAAGCGCTTTGGGATGTCCTGAGGTTGTGAAAAGCGCTATATAAATGCAAGTCCTTTCTTTTATTAGTCTGTGAAAAACATTGAACAGCATTAGTAGACTCTTAATCAATAGGACCAATACAGGCGGCTGTTTTATTTCAATTTTGATTCTGATTTTTTAACTAGCTCTGGAGCTGTATAGAGACAGTCTGGGTGTGTCTTCATGCACAGCAGATGGGTGAATTTACACTGCACTGTGGATTGTCCAGTACTGTCTTGCACTACCGGCTGCTGTAAGAATCAGATTGCCCGATGACATGCGAAGCTGGACAGTCACTGTATACATAAGGACATATGAGACTAGATGATCCATCAAGTCTGCCCCACTCCATGATGACTGGAACATTGTGACTAGACATTTCCTCGCACTTCACTCCCACCACCCCACCCTATCCCCCCCCCCGCCCTATCCCCCATCCTGCAGCCATATAATCTCCTGGAAGAGGCAAAAACTGGAGAAAAAATCCAGGGCCAATAAGGGGAAAAAATACTGTGGAAAATTCCTCTCTGACCCCCTCAGGCGATCAAAACCAGTCCAAATTTTCATAGTCATTACTGAAACACGTTTAACATTAAAAAATAAACTGCCTGTAAGATAGGTCGGGGATTCCTGCAAGATCTCACTTGGTGAACAATTTTTATGTCCCAAAAGAAACATCTAATTTTATGGAGCTAAACGGCCATTACATTCACTAGTAGGGCTGGTATTCTAGCTATTTCCGACAGCTTTATTTATTTTGATCTCAATAATAAAAATATAATGATTAAAATGGAAGCCAGTAGTGCCATTAACATCCCCTCTTCAGAATAAGCACAGAACATTTCTTCTGCCCTATGTTAATGCAGTAGATTTTCTAGATGGAACCAGATCCAATTAGTTGAAGAGAAGTCCTGTCATCTGTGTCACTTTAAAATTCAAACATTGCAAATAATTATAATGATCTTTAACATCTTATTGCTTTATTTTCTAGATCTGCTCATTTCTCGCTATGTCTTTATTTAAAACATCATTGGAACATTAGGAGCAGAAGTAGGCCATTCAACCCCTCAAGCCTGTTCCACCATTCAATTAGATCATGGCTGATCGGTATCTTAACTCCATTTACCCGCCATTGTCCCAAATCCCTTAATACCCTTACCCAACAAAAATCCAGCAATCGCAGTTTTGAAATTTTCAATTGACCTAGTCTCATCAGCTTTTTGGGGGAGCGAGGTCCAGGTTTCCACGACTCTGTGTGGTGAAGTGCTTCCTGATTTCACCCATGAATGGTCTAGCTCGAATTTTAAGGTTATGCCCCCTTGTTCTGGACTCCCCCAGCAGAGCAAATAGTTTCACTCTATCTGCCCTATCAAATCCCTTAGTCATCTTAAACACCTCAATTAGATCACCCCTTAATCAGGGGAAGCTCCCCCAATGGGCCCATGGGTGAGCGTAAGGATACAGAGACTAGGAATGTAACGAGTTAGCCAACCTCAGCATGGGCGGTGGTAGAGGCACTACAATCGGCCTCAGTGGCTTGGGGTGCAGAGATGAAAAAATGGACCAGAGTTCTTACAAATGATCACCAGTCACACTCACTGCAAGCTGTACTTGTGTGGATATCAGGTGAAGACAGTATTGGGATTGACTGTGATTCCTCCTCTCTTCACCCTCCCCCCCCACTCCCCAACATTGTAGATTATGCTGACATTCAGGGCTGGATTTTATCAATGGGGACGCGTTGGGGTGGGACTGCTGGTTGTCGGGTTTCAGTCCCGCTCCCAACGACGTCTGGCCAACCAATGCTATTTTCCCTTGATTGACCTTGCTAAGCCGTTCCTACGGGCTTAGCAAGGCCAATTAAGGGAAAGCTGGTGACAGAGGACGTCAGCGCATGACGTTTCATTTGTCAAAACACGATGAAATGTCAGTGTTTGACAGCTTTGAGAAGTTCTTTGGTGAGTTCTTGTACTGAAGACTCACCAAGCCTCTTTCTTTAGCAGAAATCAGATGGCTGTTGCATCGGAGAATGCAGCAGCCATTCTGTCATCTCTGCCGTGGAGATGAGGAGTCTCCGGATCCCCAAGGGTTGAAGCCTGCAGGAAGAAGCAAAGGTAAGGAAACTTTTTCTAACACTTTACACTCAACTCCCATACTTAGCTCTCCACACTTGCACCCATCACTCACCTCCACAGCAGACTTTTCGACCCCTCTCACCCCCGCAGACCCACTGCTCGCCTCGCTGACCCTGGCGAGGTTTGCAGCCGTCGGGAAGCCTGCACTTGTGTGGGTAAAATGGGGATAATCCTCTTAACTGCCTGTTAACTACTTGTTAACAGGCAGTTAGTTGGCTCTAATCCCCTTCCCACCTCAAGGAGACAGGTCCCTGTGAGAGTCTGGGACCCGCCTCCCAGGAAGATGGCAAGGAGGCGGGTTGGGAGCGGGTTCGGTACCCGCTCCCAGTTTCTGCCATTTTCCCAGCAGTCCCGCCTCCATACCCGCCTCCCCAGGGCTGGCAAAATTCCCCCCTTAGTGTCTAGGATTACAAATAATGAATGACCACTTGGGACTACTGGCAGTGCAGAACTGTATTCCAGCAGCAGTCAATGGGGGAAGTAGGGGACCCATTAGTGTGAGGGAACTGGATGATATCAAGAGAGCTCTAGCACCTTTCTGAAATATCTCAGAGAAATGGAGGAAGGAACGAGATTTCCTCTGATCATAGTGTATTAGTGATGATTTCTTCCGACTGCTACTGCCACTGGAATCGAAAGCAGGTTCCTGTAGAACCAGCTAACATAGGCAATTCCTCCACTCTATTTACAATGTTATTATACAGCAACCAAAGGAAATCTTCCCTCCAGAACATTTTGCTGTGCAGGATATTTTATTTAATTCCCCTCACTTCGTCATACGAAACAACTCCTCTTGGCTATGACCAGCAAAACTGTTATCTGCATTTTAATTTTTAAACTAATCCCTGTTGCGTCCGTGTATAATAAGACACAGACTGCGGAGAACGGTACAACAGGTGTTTACTCAATGTGGCTCACACTGCAACTGATCTGTACAGATTACTACTCAATGTTATATACAGGTGTGGTCACTGCCGGTACTGCAGTATACATGAGCTGTAAAACATAGTTCCCCCCCTTAAAGGTTTATACATTACAATTCCTCCCCTTTTAGATTAACAGTACCATAACACTCATTTAACAATTAAATATCAAACTAATTACAATTAACACTTTTAACATGCAACATTAGCTGAAAATAGTCTATTTATATATTCAGTCTTTGGGGAGGCTTCCTGATCCTTTCTGGATAGCGCCTTTCCCGAGTGTCTTGCTCTTGGTGCGGAGGCGATTCTGGCCCCCTGTCGTCGGTTGGTTCATCAGCTTCCGATGCTACTGTTTCTGGGGTAGATGCGACCTGTACGTCGGGTTCATCACCAGGTACGTATGGGCGAGGCATGGGGTTGACTTGTTCCTGTGACTCTAGGATCTGGTCAGCATGGCGTCTCACGATGCTCTCCCCAACGTCCACTGTGTACATTAGTGGCCCCTGCCGTGTGCATATCGTTCCTGGCGGCCATTTTTCTGTTCGGTAGTCGCGGGCCAAGACTGGTTGCCCTACATTGAAGCTCCTTGTTGGCTTCTCATGGATGTGCTGGAATTGCTTACTCTCAACATCTCTTCGTACGTTTGGTCTGAGCAAATCCAGGCGAGATCTTAACCTTCAGTTAAAGAACATCATGGCTGGGGCCTGGTTGGTGACTGCATGTGTCGCATTCCGGTAGGCGAACAGGAAATTGTCCACCTTGTGCTGCAGCGGAATGTTGTCATTGTACATAGCCTTTATTGCCTTCTTAAAGGTTTGTACGAACCTCTCAGCCAATCCATTTGTGGCTGGATGATACGGGGCGGATGTGTAATGCCTTACCCCATTCTTTTTCAAGAACCTCCGGAACTCTTCGGACACAAACTGTGGTCCGTTGTCGGAGCAAATCTGTTCTGGCAAGCCATTCCTGGCAAAAATGGTCCGTAGGACTGCAATAGTTTTCTCCGTGGTGGTGGAGGACATTTTGATGACCTCAGGCCATTTCAAGTGCGCATCCACGGCTATTAAAAACATTGAGTCTATGAATGGACCAGCAAAATCAATATGCACCCGTTGCCATGGAGATGAGGGCCACTCCCATGGGTGTAGAGGGGCCTGTGGTGGTGCATTTTGGACTTTCTGGCATCCTGAGCAGCGCTTGGTCACGTCCTCGATTTGTTTATCGATTCCCGGCCACCACACATAAGCCCTGGCTAGGCTTTTCATTTTTACCCCTCCCAGATGACCCTCATGAAGCTCATTGAGCACTCTATCCCTTAACTTGGGTGGAATTACCGCTCGGGATCCATACATCAAGGTCCCCCAGCACACTGACAGCTGTTCTCTCCTTGTCGAGAATGCTGGCAACAGTGAGTCGCCATGTGCTGGCCATCCCTTCACCGTCAAATCATATACCCGAGACAGTGTCGGGTCATTTCGGGTTTCCTTTTCGATACAAGCGTTAGTTACCGGTAGGTATTCAACTATAGTCGAATGGAATATTTCGACAGGATCCACTGCTGGTTCTTCCTCCGCAGTAGGCAGTGGCAGGCGTGATAGCCCATCAGCATTTCCATGCTGTTTCGTGCCCTTATATTCAATCTCATAGTGGTGCGCCCCTAGAAAAAGTGACCATCTTTGTAGTCGTTGCGCAGTCATCACCGGAACGCCCTTCTTCGGATTAAAAATGGAGACAAGAGGCTGGTGATCAGTCAGCAAGGTGAATTTCTGCCTGTGCAGATAGTGATTGAACTTTTTCACTCACCACACTAGGCGGAGGGCCTCCCCGTCAATCTGGGCGTAGTTACGCTCGGCTGAGGTTAGTGATCGTGACGCAAAGGCTATTGGCCTCTCTGAGCCGTCCGAGAATTTGTGCGACAGCACCGCTCCAATGCCGTAGGGTGACGCATCACATGCCAACCGAATTGGTAATGCTGGGTTGTAATGGGCCAATACCTCTTTCGATGTGATTAGTGTTTTGCTCTTCTGGAAAGCTCGTCTACATTCATCACTCCACTTCCATGGCACCCCAGTTTGCAGTAGGGTGTTCAGTGGGTGTAGTATTGTAGACAAATTTGGCAAGAACTTATGGTAGTAGTTTACCAGCCCGAGGAACGACCTCAGTTGTGACACATTTTCCAGTGCTGGAGCCTTGACTACTGCCTCAATCTTCTCTGGGGACTTATGTAACCCCTCTTTATCGATAACGTGGCCACAATACGAGATCTGTTTTCTAAAAAACTCGCACTTGGGGCGGTTAGCTCGGAGCCCATATTCCTGCAATCTAGTGAGCACCTGCTCCAGGTTGGCAAGGTGATCACTGTCATTTTCGCCCGTGACCAGGATGTCGTCCAAATAACACTGGGTCCCTGGGATCCCTTGCAGGACTTGTTCCATTGCCCTCTGCCAAATAGCCGGAGCTGATGCTACCCCGAATACCAGCTGGTTGTATTGGTAGAGACCTTTATGGGTGTTGATTGTGAGGCATTTTTTTGATGTTTCTTCTACCTCCATTTGCAGATACGCCTGGGCCAGATCAATCTTAGTGAAGCGTTTCCCTCCAGATAGCGAGGCGAAAATATCTTCAATCCGTGGAAGTGGATATTGTACAGTGTGAAGGACCGGGTTCACTGTTACCTTAAAGTCCCCACAGATGCGAACCTTCCTTGGTTCCCCAGGCGTGCTGCTCAACGACTTTTTCATCACAGGGACGATGGGTGTAGCCCACTCGCTCCAGTCTACCTTGGACAGTACACCTGAACGCTCCAGACTCTCCAGCTCTGCTTCGACGGCTGGGCGGATCGCATAAGGTACCGGTCTGGCCTTAAAAAATTTTGGGCTTGCGTTTTCTTCAATTTTAATCATCGCTGTCATGCCTTTTAGTGTTCCGAGTCCTTGCTGGAACACTTCTTTCGCATCAGTTAGGATCTTTGACAGTCGCCCAGGTGTGACGTCGTCATCCTTTTTGTCAGCCACAGTCAGTGCCTGTATGGAATGCCAATCCAGTTGTATTTTCCAGATCCATTCACGTCCCAGTAATGGTGGTCCTCCATCTTGCAATACATGCAGGTCTAGTTTTGGTATTTCCTTACCGTTATATATAATGGTCACCCTTATTTTTCCTTTGGGGTAGACTTTTTGCCCCGTGTACGTCTTCAAAATAATTTTTGTGTCTCTCAAGGGTATGTGTGAGAATAGCCGCTCGTAGTCCCGTCGGTTTATGACTGTTAGGGCTGATCCTGTGTCCAATTCCATCTTTACCTGGACTCCTGCTATCTTGAGTGTGACCCAAATGTTTCGGTGATCCTCCTTTGTGATCACATTATGTAGTTTCAGGCAACTCAGTTCCCTGCTTTCGGAGTCGTTACACTCTTTTGTTCATCTGAACTATTCTCCGTTATCTTATGTACCTTCTTGTACTTTCCTTTGGTCGGTTTCTTATTGCTGGTTTTCTTTCCCGACTTGCAGACTCGTGCTATTGTGTCCTACTTTTCCACACTGTCTGCACACTTTGTCTTTGAACCAGCAATCATTCTGGTCATGTGTTGTGCTGCAGCGATAGCACTTCTCTGTTCCATATGACATTTCGTTTGTGCCATATTCTTGCGGTCTCTGTTGTATCTCTGCAGCGCCCCGTGCTGCTGCTTCATATGGTACCGCAATGCTGAAAGCCTTTTCCAGCGTAAGGTCCTTTTCAGATAAAAGCCATTTCTGGGTTCCTTCACTTTGAAGCCCACACACAAACTTGTCCCTTAAGGTATCTGCCAGTCCCGCTCCAAACTGGCAGTGTTTCGATAGTTTGCGCAGTTCTGTTAAATAATCAGCATTGCTTTCATCCTTATGCTGGTTCTGTTTGTGAAAC
This sequence comes from Somniosus microcephalus, assembly GCF_052327205.1. Lineage (NCBI taxonomy): Eukaryota > Metazoa > Chordata > Chondrichthyes > Squaliformes > Somniosidae > Somniosus > Somniosus microcephalus. Next base: position 279,136,502 of record NC_140991.1, on the reverse strand, counting down.
TTGAATCTTTCTGCTATCAGCAGCGATGTGGGGTTTAAATGTTCCTTTAGTATCGTTACTATGTCTTCAAAACTCTTTTCCATTGGCTTCGTTCGGGTTACTAGATTTTGTAATAAACCATACGTCTTTGCACCCATTAAATTTAACAATACCGACGCTTTCTTGTCATCTGACACCTCATTTGCCTTGCAGTACACCTCTATTCGTTCGACATATGTAGTCCAATCTTTGACTTCATTGTCAAATGCGGTGATACTGCCACTCTTCGGCATTTTGGGTGTGGTTTAAAATGGCGTCTCCCGCGCTTTCCTTCCTCCCCCGCTGCTGCCGACGCCGCTCCCGGCGGTTCTCGTGGCAATGGCGGCGCCCTGTAGGTTTCGCGCGCTTCTCCTGCGCTGCTGCCAACGCCGCTCTCGGCGGTCCTCATGGCAATGGCGGCGCCTCGCGGGTTTCTGCGCGTCTCTCTCTCCCTCTCTCCGACGCTGCTCGGCCCCTGAACACCGGCTGCGCCCTGTGCGCTCTGCCCTCTCTCCCCCGTTGACGCTGCTCGGCCCTTTGCTGTGCCACTCGGTCGGGCTCTAACCCGCCGCTGTCCGCGAAGGGTCTGCGCACTACCTGTTGCCAGCCCGTTTCGCTGGACCACCTCGACTGGAAAGCCAAGCCTGGCTCTCGACAGCCTCCCCCGCAATTCTCGAGTCTCTGCTGGATGACTGGGCGGTTGCCCGTGGTCGACGCCCGAGTCTCTGGCCTTGACCTCCAATCCACTGATCTCCAGGAACGAATCCCCGGGAGGTGATGCAGAGTTGCAGGTAGGTTCGAACCTGCCTCGTCGCCAATGTTGCGTCCGTGTATAATAAGACACAGACTGCGGAGAACGGTACAACAGGTGTTTACTCAACGTGGCTCACACTGCAACTGATCTGTACAGATTACTACTGAATGTTATATACAGGTGTGGTCACTGCCGGTATTGCAGTATACATGAGCTGTAAAACATAGTTCCCCCCCTTAAAGGTATATACATTACAATCCCAAACTCTGCTGTCTGTATCCAATCCTGCACCAAGTCCTGCTCACTCATCACCCCTGTCCTCAGTGACCTATCTTGGCTCCTAGTCCCTCAACGCCTCCAATTTAAAATTCTCATCCTCGTGTTTAAATCCCTTCATGGTCTCGCCCCTCCCTATCTCTGTAACTTCCTCCAGCTCTACAACTCTCCAGGATCTCTGCGTTCCTCAAATTGCGCATCCCTGACTTCCTCCCTTCACCCGAGCACTGGCACTGTGCCTTCAGCTACCTATAACCACACTCAGGAATTTCCTCCCTAAACCCTTCTTCACTTTTAAGTCTCTCCTTAAAACCCATTGTTGGAATGTCTACTGTTCTTCCTCACATAATAATCGCTGCAATTCATAAAAAACTCATTCTGGCTGAAGCACTTAGTGATGTTTTGATGTGAAAGGCATAATATGAGTGCCATATTATTTATTTTGAAGTATCTAACCATCGTTTTGCTCTCCCTGCAGTTTTTGCTTACTGACCTGCTGTGACACTATTTTTTTCTCTCTGGATAGAAATTATTCCATTTCCAGAGGAATGCTCCTCAATTTTCCTGCTCTGATTTTCCCTCTGAGGAGGTGTAGAGGTTTTGCTTTGGGTGCAATCAGCAATCCGGGAGCAAATTGCGCTCAAAATTGCATTCGTTTTTCCAAATTGAATTATTAGCTCAAGTTTCTGCTCAAACTCATTTGCATATCACCGAATGTAAAATCTTCCATGAAGCAACGCAATCGGGCAGCATTTTACAATGTAATTGTTTTTTTTTTTTGTTGCATTAAAAAATATTCCTTGGTATATTTAAGAGTAGTAACCTAGTGCAGTTTTATTAATACATACCCATAATAGTCCTTGCAGCTTCAAAAACATCCTTGCCTTGTCAGAAAAATAACTACTTGTCCATCCATTTCAATAGGTTTGCAAATTTGTTTCACCACTTTTTTCTCAGAAGGCGTCACAGTTTTCAATGGCGTGTCCTTGGCGATACTGTAGGTAGGTCGCAGTCGTAGACTGATTCCTGTCGCGCTCCAATAGTGACGACTCTCTGGATTCAATAATGCCTTAAGTGTCCTCCATCACCTACTGTATGGCCCAGGTTTTGATCCAATTTGCTGCTGCTTCCCTACTTCCTGGAGCTCTTGTCCTTTTCTGGCACTCATTTGTGAGGTACTTTATCAAATGCCCTTTTGAAAGTGAAGATAGAGAGATATTTCTTCGCCCTCTTACTCACATCCTCAAATATATCCAGGAAAATTGAGCCGCACGATCCCCTGTACATCAACCCATGCTCACTTTCAATGACCGTATTTATTTCCGCTGGATTATTGACTGGTGGCGATAGCCAGTTTGTTAACGGCAAAGTGTAGCTCACAGTGGGACTTGTTAAGCAAAGGTATTTGTCCCGCTTCCTGACCCCAACCCCGCACGACCTTTGACCCCTGCAATCTGTTATGCTGCCAACTTGTGACAATTTTAGTTTCAGCAGTAACTCAGTAAACGTCTTCATCCAGGGATTATTTTCAAGGCTGGGAGCACTCGTTAAAGTGCAGGGATGTGTAAAAAAAAAAGAGAATTAATTTGGTAAACTTCATCACGGTGGATTTTTAAAAGGCAAGAGGACAGCTTGAGTAAATGATTTAGATGTGCGTTTAAACTCTACAATTCACTAGTCCTGTGCAACTAACACTGTTAAGGTTATAGATGTGCTGAGTGTTTCATTCATCAGTTAGTGACAGGCTTCACTCATTATGAACATGACTGATTACCCAAGTTGCATTGCCTTTGTGGCGTCTGTGTTGTGTGCACCTTAGAAAAAAATCATTATCGTCTATGTCACCCTTACTGTTGAAGAATTAATTCACTAATTTACAGGCAATGCGAGTCCCCTGCAAGATTATTCTTACCCGTCAATGATTTTTAAGTGCATGCAATTAATCTTCCTTTGCCTTTAAAAAGTTAGGCTAAATTAATTCTGTTTATTATTTAAATTCCCGCAATCATGAATCTTTAAGAATTCTCCCCCTTGGAAGCAAGACTGGTTTAACAACAAGCGCTGTAACCATAATCGTGCAAGATGCGGGACAGCACAAGGGAGCATGGCTTGGAGTGACTGACCCCTCTAATTTTCCCTCCATGACTGCAATCAAAACAACCCAGGTTCCATCCATCATTCTTTGCTCGAGTTAGCAGGCCTCGGTTATGGAAGCACATTCCCTTCAAAATCTTGATTTGCAGTGAAGTCACATTAAACTGCACTAAGTTCACAACTGCTTACAAATAACTGCTGTTTTTATGGGCTGTTAGTGCACCAAAAAATATAGGTGCTGAGCATTTTTCTCCCCATTTATGCCGACACTTAAAAGGTATGATGGAGGACAGTCACCGAAGGCACAGTGACCTTTTCATTATTGCAGTTTTGCAACTCTAGACAGACTCCTTTAAGCATTGCTTCAGATAAAAACCACCATGGCAACTAGGATTAGTCTTCAGTCTGCTGGCTATTTGTGCTTGCAGTTCAACCTGTCATTCAAGTTGTCTTTCATTAGTGAGGGCTGTGACTAACCATTTTTTTTTAACTGAACAAGAAAAGTAAAATCTTACTCTACAGCAATTACCACTTGCAGATCTGGTTTGCATCTGTTAGATTTTGTTTAAGCCACTCCAATCTATTCTGAGCAGGCAAAAGGGCATTTTATAAAACAGATGTTCAACATGAATGGGTTTGATAGGGTAGATGGAGAGAGGATGTTTCCACTTGTGGGCGAGTCCAAAACTAGGGGTCATAAATATAAGATAGTCACTAATAAATCCAATAAAGAATTTAGGAGACGCTTCGAAACCCAGAGAGTGATGGGAATGTGGAACACACTACCACATGGAGTGGTTGAGGCGACTACCATAGTTGCATGAGGGAGAAAGGAATAGAAGGATATATTGATGGGGTGAGATGAAGTTGGGTGGGAGGAGGCTCGTGTGGAGCATAAAACACCAGCACAGAGCTGCAGGGCTGAATGGCCTGTTTCTGTGCTGTAAGTTCTGAATTATTTTGTTTCATTTTGCGGATGCAAGCCCATTAGGAAGAGGTGGAGAATGGCAATATTAATTCCACTTACCACCCTTACTACTGGCAGCGAAGGGAGACTGCCGTGCATGCTAACCCAATGCATTACCCAGTGCCCGAGGAACAAAACTGGGAGGCGATTTCCTCTGTGCGTTATTTGTAACAAAATCATAAACAGTTTCTTTGTAATACTTTACCCCTAATATTACTTAATAAGTGAATAAGGGAAATATCAGTCAAAAATAAATAAATTGAGAACCATCTAACTGAGCTCTCCACAATGAAGGATGCCAAGCCATTATTTGAAGAAGAGCAGGGGAGTTCTCTCTGGTCAATATTTATCCCTCAATCAACATCACTAAAACAGATTACTGTATCTGGTCATTATCTCATTGCTGTTTGCGAGAGCTTGCTGTGCACAAATTGGCTGCCGAGTTTCCTGCATTACAACAGTGACTACACTTCAAAAGTACTTAATTGATTAGAAAGCGCTTTGGGACGCCGTGAGATCATGATAGGCACTGTATAAATGCAAGTTCTTTCTTTTTTCTTTTAAAAGAGGAAAGTATGGACCTAAGACTTGATTATTTCAGCCATTGCAGTCAACAGCAGATTGATTGCATCACAGAGTGATAGGACATATGTCGCCCCAGATTTTGAGTTCCAGATGTCAGGGAGGAGGAACTTATTGGAGTCCCAACATTCCCGTACAGAAAGCAGGGAGAGAGAGAGATTCAGCAGGGGAGTCACCCCAGCATACTCACTTGCAGTTGATTCAAGAGCAGCATGAATAGCGTACATAGCCTTCATTTATCTTTGCCCCACCATTGGCAGCTGTTCCTTCAGCTGTCTAGGCCCCAAGCTCTGGAATTCCCTCCCTAAACCTCTCCGCCTCCCTCTCCTCCTTAAAGACCTACCTCTTTGGCCAAACTTTTAATCACTTGTCCTATTACTCAGTGTCAAATTGTGTCTAATGACGCCCCTGTGAAGCACCTTGGGACACTTTACTATGTTAAAGGCCCTACATAAATGCAAGTAGTTGTTGTTGTTTTTAAATTGGATTTTGTGTGCTGCGCCCAGCAGAGATACAACAGTCATTGTACAGTTCATGGACATGAAGTGCAGGGACCACACAACACATCGGCACCATTTAATCTGGTGGTACTTTTTTCATTTCTTTGAGGAAGTACTAGAATGTTAATGGTGCTGCAGCACTCTTCAAAATGTAAAACCAAATAAAAGAATATTAATCACCCACCTTCTCACGTTTAAATCACATTAAAAAGTATCACTTTATGCTGCCTCCTGAAGATTAATAACACAAGTCTATGATAATAGCTTTGGCAATTTAAATTTCCCATTTTAACATTTCAATTCCAGTACGCAGTAATTATATTATCTTGCTCCTGGCCAGTTTATTGCGATGGATTTAGTTAATGATTCCAGCTCTTCGCAAGACTCAACAGAGGACATTGGACTTCAATTCAAAACTTTTTTACCTATTTTTATTCTAAGATGGAAAAGTATGAGCAAAAAGGAACTGCTTATGTTGAGTGAATTTGTTACACTTATCTTTTATATACTTTTCTCCCTTTTTATTTGGTATATTTTTGTCCCTCTTCTGCTGAAAATGCTGACTCACAAGGTTCAGCAAGCTCTGGTGGCTGACCGTCTTCATGTGTCTTCTGGCTATTTAATCAAAGGGACATCACAATCTAGATCAAGGCTGTCTGTGTTGGCATTCAACCTCCTTCCTCCTCTGGCTCACAACAACATGTTTTGAGTAAGCACGAGACACTTGATGTTGGAGTATACGGACCAAACTTTATTAATACCTAGTATGAGTGATCGGCTCAACTAGACACAGACAGTGGCTTTTTGGCTTCTAGTTTTATCTTTTGAGCCCTCTGAAGGTCTGTTGAAAACCATACTCCTTTATACATCATATATATATTGTTCCTACATCAAAGGTACATGTCACAGATAAGACCTCATGACGTATCTATTCTTGAATCCTTTGAAAATAGTCTATTCATGTAAAGAGGTGTAGTTGTTTACTGCAGTTACTTCTCTCAAACAAGACTTCCATACTTAACTGTTCTCAAACCCTTTTAAGTATAGGATTTATTAACTGTTATCTTTCCATACTATAGTTAGTGGATCCCTCTACCTATGTTTATTACCCTAGCCACTAAAGTTATATCTTAATCACTCATGGCTGATGTCATTATTGTCACTCACTTCCTTGCACAAGCATTTCCCATATAGAACACTAAAAGCAGAAGGCAAGCCATGCTTTCCTCTTATGACACTTCAAAGTCACCCTGTTTATCTTGGAAAGTCTGTTGCTCCACGATACAAAGAAATTCGACTGCTAACCCTGAACTCTCCAAGATGTCCAACAGTCTGCACCCATGTCCATATATTTGTTCTTAATATTTGTTCATGGGATGTAGGTGACCCTGGCAAGGTTGCCCTTACTGCCCATTCTTAATTGTCCTGAGGGCATGCAGAGTCATCCATCTAGTGTGCGACTTCAGTTGAGCATAGGCCAGACCAGGTAGGGGTGGCTGGTTCTCTTCCTTGAAGGATGCTAGTGAGCCAGCTAGGTTTTTTACAATAATCAGGCAAATGTCATTGTGGCAAGCCAAAAAGTACCAAATTTATTAAATTCATATTTCACAACCACAATGAGGTTTGAACTCACAGTTGCTGGTCCAGTACTATAACCACTGCAATACTGTACCCTGTAAGAAATCGTGAATTGGAAGAAATAACTTGAGACAAAAAAGTCTCTTCAGACTGGTGTTAGAATAACTGGATAGACGCTTAGAATTTGCTTATGTTCTTGGTTCCCTGTGGATGTTCTAACATTCTGCACTGTGGCGGTGACCTTGTTTCCAGATTAGCTGTCTGCTGTTTGTGTGCTAGAAAGGTTGTTGACTGTACCTTTGGTAATCTTCCCTAGGCCCACCCCTAAAAAGAGAGTAAAAGAGATATCTAAAGAGCTTTTAGCACAGACGGTGAAGGGAAGGGAAGAGCTGTTCACGCACGCATGCCAGCCGTCTTTCCGATCGGGACCGATACCAGCTGCTTGTCACAATCGTATGTCTACGATGTCTATCTCGATTGTGTGTTGTACTTAACTTAAACTGCCGCTCCTTACTAAAACGCCTTACAACTCCTAAGACCCTTTGGGTAATCTGTGCGTGACCTGTGATCCAAATCTTACACCCTGCACCACTTTCTAGCAGTGATTAGGAGTAGGAACCCCAATCAATTTTCAGCTTCCTTGCCCAGTGCCACAAAGGCACCTCCACTCCTCCCCTGGCTGAGCTGAATTTAGCTAACAGGAGTGACCAACAACAACTTGCAGTTATATAGCACCTTTAATGCAGTAAAACATCCCAAGGTGCTTCACAGGAGCGGAATCAGACAAAAATTGACATGAGCCACATAAGAAGATATTGGGCCAGAAATTCGCGGCCAGAAGCGTGAGTACGGTCGGGGTACTCACGCATCTGGCCGTTGGAAATGCCGGCGTTCAGCAGGAACAGCGCATGCGGGGAACGCCGGCATTTCCAGACCTGAGGTCTATTCACAGCGCGTGCGACTGCACAGGCAGCGCTTGCGCAGTGAACTTTGTGGATTTCAATGATGGATTCAGTGAGGGTAAGTCCTTAGAAGTTACACTTGAAAAAAGCAAGTGTAAAGTTGTTCATTGGCTGCGGAGGAAGATATATTTTATCGTGGAGCTTCTGAAATGCAATATTTTTGTTTGGGAAAGGGAGGGAAGTTATTTTAAGAAATTTTAAGTAAGTTTTAAAGTTAAAATTTTTTTTTTTTTTTTTTAAAAAGGGTTTTCAGAACGGTCGGTAGAAGGAGCAATTGTGGCTGTGTGAATGGAATGTGAGAATGAGTTATGTATGTATGTCCACATATATTCCTTTACGTATATGTATGTATGTTTTATATTCCTTTACTAATGTGTATGAATGTATGTTTTTAATTATGATTTTCCAATAAGTTACTTTCTCTGAAAGTCATAATTAAATAATACATTCATACACATAAGTAAAGGAATATATACATAACACGCAAAGGAATATATACAGACATACATACTTTCAGAAGCTCCACGATAATAAATATCTTCCTCCGCAGCCTCTGGAGCAACTGTACCCATGCTTTTTTCATGTGTAAGTTGTAATGACTTGACCTCACTGAAAGCATTAATGAAAGCGGTGAATTATACTGCGCACGCGCTGCCTGTGCAGTCGCACGCGTTCTGCCTCTGAACCCCTTCGTTCAGAGGACAGGAAATGCTGGTTTTCCCCACATGCACTGTGCATGCTGAAAACCGGCATTTCATCCAGCCAGATGCGTAAGTACCCCGACCGTACTCGCGCATTTGGAAGGGAATTACTGGGCCAACATTTTACATGTCAATAAAATGAAAAATTTAACAATTGCACGACTTGCCCCCTCGCATCTGCGACTGAGGGTCCAAGGAGGTGCATTGCGCAAGAGGTCATCATCGTACGTATCCTCACACTGTTCCCTTTGGGGAACTGTATGAAGTGGTGGAAGGATTTATGGCCGTGATTAACGCTCATTCCGTGACCGTAACCATCTTTGAACCAGCCATTAGGGTGGTTAGTCCTATGGCGGGAGGGTTTTACGGGCTCCCACAGCCCATCTGAGGGGGGGCCACCAACACCCACGGACGCAAGTATCCCGCTGGATGTCCACCCAGAATTTAAAGTTGGAGCTCCGACTCCACTTGCCGGGACTGTCTGGAGTGGGGTTCAAAACCCTACTCCTTCTGGCCCAGCGGCGGGGATGCTTACTGCTACGCAAAAGGCCCACTCCGCACAAAAGGTGACACCCATACGTTTCCTGCGCCTTTTCCCTCCCCGTGACTGGAGCCCTATGCTGCCATTTCACGTTGCTAATCGGATTGGGCCTTTGTCATAGCGGTAGGATCCCCGCCGCTGGGCCAGATCAGGGTAGGGTTTCGAACCCTGCTCCAGACAGTCCCGGCAAGTGGAGTCGGAGCTCCGGCTCTAAATTCTGGGTTGACATCCAGTGGGATATTTGCGTCCGTGGGTGTGGGTGGCCCCCCCTCCTTGTATAGCTTGTGGGAGCCCGTAAAACCCTCCCGCCATAGGACTAACCGCCCTAATGGCTGGTTCAAAGATGGTTACGGTCACGGAATGAGCGTTAATCATGGCCATAAATCCTTCCACCACTTCATACAGTTCCCCAAAGGGAACAGTGTGAAGACACGTATGACGACGACATTGCTAAATAAATAAATGGAATTAAAAAAATTCTTTTAGGGCTTTTAAAAGTCTTTAAATTGCTTTAATTCTCTTTAAAACGACTTCAGATTACTCAAAATAATGTAAACATTTTAAAAAGTTTATAAAAGTTACCAAAATCTTCAAAAAACTTCCAAAAACCTATTTAAACTGCTGCTTTGCATGTAAAAATGCTTAGCAGCTTGACAGAAACATTGGGGGCGTGTCCAGTGAAACTGAGACCTCAAGGGGCGTGTCTCACTTGCACTGCACGCTCCTGGCTTCGCGCTGGCTGTACTCCTGGGCGGCGTGACGTCATACGCTGCCCGGGATTCTTCTTTCTGTTTCAGCAAGTGCAGGCGTCCCTGGAGCTGATCGGCAGGAGCGCGGGGTAAGTGCAAATACGGGGCTGCAAGCCCCGTTCAGCAATTTCTGGCCCATTAGGTCAGCTGACCAAAGCTTGGTCAAAGATGTGTGTTTTAAAGAGCGGCTTAAAGGAGGAGAGAGAAGGAGAGGTTTAGGGAGGGAATTCCAGAGCTTAGGGCCTAGATGACACCAAAAAGTGCGTTTAGGACAGTTAGAAAACAAAATGGCAATTTTTTGGAGGGGAACTGGTGTTTAAAAAAATTACAACACTTTGCTCTATGTACAATAACCTCCAACATGTAGCACCTTATCTGGCAAGGGCCCAGTACTCTTTCAATAAATGATGGCAACAGGCAAACTTGGTATTGGCAACAGGATTTAAACAATGGCACTGAGAGCACTAACAATCTAATCGGTGCCAGGTTTCTGGGGGTAGTGTTAGTGCTTGCTTCAGCCACTATCAAGTGTTTGTACAGGATAAGAATACATTTGCATTTTTGACGAGGGGCGATAGGTCAAGGCTGCTTGGCATCTTCAAGTCCGATAAGTAGTTCAAACGGATTGCAAGCTTTTTTTTCTCTTAAAACCATTAATACCTTTTCATCATATTGCTTTTGGTCAGAAAGATAGAAAGTAATGCTCACGGTACTGGGTTGACATGTCACCAGTGACTAAGTTATCACCTGGTATAAATGCACCTAGGTACCATCTAGGGTTGTCAATTCTGGTTGGACATATTTAAGGGTGAAACTAGAACTAGGGGGCATAATCTTAAAATAAGGGGCTGCTCTTTCAAAACAGAGATGAGGAGAAACTTCTTCACTCAGAGGGTGGTAGGTTTGTGGAATTTGCTGCCCCAGAAAGCTGTGGAAGCTACATCATTAAATAAATTTAAAACAGAAATAGATAGTTTCCTAGAAGTAAAGGGAATAAAGGGTTACGGGGAGCGGGCAGGAAATTGGACATGAGTCTGGGTTCGGAATGGTCATGGCCCTGTGGGTAGTGGAGCGGGCCCAGGGGCCGTGTAGCCTTGTTCTGCTCCTACCGTGTTCTAATTCTGTTAGATTTCAGGAGATGGTTTTATTCCTGTTCCTGGCTGGGGTGGAGATCGCCTTTACAGAAGGTAAGTACTGTAGAAAATATAGGGACAGAGTGATCTCCTGGAAGAATTTCGATCGCCTAGATGGGTCGGAGAGGAATTTCCCAGATTTTTTTGTCCCAAATTGGCCATTGGGTCTTTATCTGGTTTTTCGCCTCTCCCGGGAGATCACATGGGTTCGGGTGGATGCAGAGTGATAGAAGATTTGAGGTTAGGATCAGATCAGCCATGATCTTATTGAATGGTGGAGCAGGCTCGAGGGGCCGATTGGCCTACTCCTGCTCCTATTTCTTATGTTCTTATGTTCTTATCTAGGGTTGTCAATTCTGGTTGGACATATTCCTGGTTGAAGGCAGTTGAACGGTCAAGTGCTGAAACCTCCAGGAATATGTCCAACCAGAATCGCGGGTGCTCAGGGGGTGCATTTGGTGGCGGGTCGGCTGGGAATAAATTTTTTGACAGCGGGTAGGGAACCCGCTGTCAACCCGCCTCCACGGTAGTCTCCCAGATGTCGGGTCTGTCATTGCAGAACAGACCCGACACTAAGCTGCGGGGGAGGCAATTTAGATCATTAGCTGGGTTGTTAAGAGGCAATTACGTATTAATTTTAAGCTTACCTTTATATTTTTAGAGTTCGCCAATGGCGTCCCCGCTGCTCGAGGATCACGTCAGGTAAGGAGGGCGGGTGTTCTGTCAGCATGGGATGATTTACTAACTTGACAACTGCAAATGGTCTATAAAAGATCCCATTTCATAGGTCTTCACTTTGCAAGGTTAGAAGCTGTTGGTTACTGCATTTGCCATCTATTCCATCAGCATCGGTGCCCTTGAAAAAATCTCACCTTAGTTTTCAGAATCCCACCAGCACCAGCAGCACCAGGCACACCAGCAACTCCAACAACACCACCAACCTTCTCCGCAATCAACTGGTGCTGCACAGGACAGAGGACACAAGCACCTGACCACATTGCTGCCCGGGAGGCCAGAGATGGCCTCACCATGGCCACATTTACTTCACTTGGCTCTGAACACCCTGGCTACCACATGATGTGCCAGGTTGGCACCACCCAACACCAACACCATAAAGCATCTCTACAATGCCCAAGCTATTCCTTTCACACTCATCGCCATTGCGGGGGGCGTACCGTTATGTCTCACCATTCACTGCAACTCACTAAGCCACTTCCAAAGTGTTCAAAATAAAGATTTCAATGTTTGACACCACATTAACAGAAACTTCACATGAACATTGGCTAAAACACCCAAGTGCCTACCCTTGTGTATTGTTAGTTGATATGATTGGACTAGAATGAGGGTGAGTGTGAGGGGTGGCTAGTGAGATGGAGAAGTGATAATGTAGATAGAGAGGGATGGGTAGAGGTGCAAGGTAAGTTGGTGTGAGTAAGGATGTGCAGGAGTAGGGTAGGGAAGACAGAGTGATGGGGATGTGATGGGTGGCACAGCAGAATGAGGTTGAGTGTGGCTTTGCAGTAATGTTTCGTGATCTACTGAGATCACTGAAAGGTTTGTGCCACTGCAGCCAGGTCTTCCTGATGACATCCCTGCTTGTGTCATCCTGTGCAATGTGCAACCAGGCTGCGTTGGTGTCCTGGGGAGGTCTCTTCCGCCCATGGGAAGGGAAGTGAACCTCCCTGCATGCTGTGACTCCCTCCATAAGCATATGGAGGGAGTCATGGGAGAGCCTGGGTGCAGCCGTGCACCTTTGTGCAGTGCTTGTCAGTGTCTGCAGCATCTCAATGCTGTAGAACACTGACAGCAGAACTGTCAAAGTAAATTTGGGCATGGTCCCTTTAAGGAAACTGGATGATGACGCGCCATCAAGTGATGTCATCAGACCCGCTTCCTTCAATTGGCTGGCAAATGCGCTGGGCGGGCTTAACAAGCCCAATCAGCGTAAAATTCTTTTCACAGAGCGGGATAGAGCCAGCAGCAGGGTCGCACCCAGCCACCAACCCCGGCCGCCCTGGACCCGCCTTGGTAGGCAAAATCGCGGCCTTTGTTACCCAATTGGATGATTCGGTCCAACAGCCTTTTTCCCCATCTCTAATATTTTTATAACGAATAAACAAAAATATTCAAACAAAATTAAAAAATACATAATTTATATTAATGCCCCTATGATTTTGGTTGCTCGCAGCAGCGTCCAGATCAACCTTTAACTCCTGCATACTCCAGGACATTCCTGGAGGGTTGGCAACTCTAGTACCATCCAGGACTGACATGATTGAAAAAGAATAAGCAATGCATTAATGTACTATCAGGAAGAGACGAATTCACTGCAAATTCCCTCACACTGCAACACATTGCTTGCTCTAGAGGGACATACTATTGGCAACACTCCCATTACCATGTGCTCTCCTCCTGCCTTCTGTACTGAGCAGTTCCACTCCCACTACCTTCCACATTCATTCTTTCGGATAATGTGATGGAGCTCAGTATTCAGGATCGTAGCAGTTGTCTGGCCAGAAGTCTCAGTAGATTCAGTGATTGATCCCTACAACAGAGAGATCTGAAGTGACAGAATAGACAGCTTTCAAGCTTATGGAGAGTAGCAAAGTGACTACATATATATGTAATAACCTTCAGACTTCTGTTTCAGAAGAAAGAGAAGCAGCCTTTAGTTTTATTTTAATTGTAATAATACTTCCACCCATTTTATTCAGGGATTGTCCAACAGAAGTCAGAATATCCAGATAATTTGATAACCTAGACACCTACTGTTACCCAATCAGGATGTGCACCAGAGGGTATGGTAATATAGTGGTTATGTTACTGGACTGGTAATCCAGAAACCGGGATTAATAATCCAGGGAATGCGAGTTCAAATCCCACCACAGCAGTTTGAGAATTTGAACCAGTTTTTTTTTAAATCTGGAAATAAAAAGCTAGTATCAATAAAAGGGACCATGAGTCTTGTAAAAAAAAACACTGGTTCTCTAATGTCCTTTTCAGGAAGGAAACCTGCAATCCTTACCCACCTCAACCTGGTTGACTCTAACTGCCCTCTGAAGTGGCCTAACTGCCACTCAGTTGTATCAAACCTGTTCAAGGCGGCGGCTCACCTCCACCTTCTCAGGCTAACTAGTGATGGACAATAAATGCCGGCCTTGGCAACAATGCCCACATACCGAGAATAAATAATTTTAAAAGTCCTTCTCATGGCCTACCCCAGTTGCACTGAATCATGATTCCGAACCAGGTAGAACCACAAAAGCTTACAGCACAGGGGACAGCCACAGCCCATCATGAATGTGCTGGCTCTTTGTTAGAGCAATGCAGCACTGCCCCACATTCTCCCCATGGCCCTGTATCTTCCTCTGCTTTAAATACTTATCCTGATGCTCATTTTGGGTAACCATGCAATCTAAGATGGCGGCTTGTGATGACTGGATCTGCTTTGAGAGTCAACGTGACTTGCTGACAATGAGCAAACCTACACGAACATCTCAATTGCCAAAGCTTGTGATGCAAGCGCTCATCTGCTTATTTAATACCCAGTCACTAAAATCACAATCTTCATTAAAACAAGTCACCATAAATCAATGTAACGGTAAATAAAAGTAGTGAGTTAGTTGGCAACACATTGTGGCTATTCATGCATGAGTTTTCAAATGTTGATAATGTCAAAAAGCCCCTTCTTTTCCAATGAACGCTCGGTGTATATACACTCCCTCCATCCCATCATTGGCGGCTGTGCCTTCAGCTGTCTAGGCCCCAAGCTCTGAAAATACCTCCCTAAACCTCTCCGCCTCTCTTCCACTCTCTCCTCCTTTAACATGCTCCTTAAAACCTACACCTTCGACCAAGCTTTTGACCTATCCTAATATCTTGGTGTCAAATTTTGTTTGATAACGTTCCAGTGAAGCGCCCTGGAATGTTTTTGCTACGTTAAACGCACTATATAAATGTAAGTTGTTGTTGTTGCATCAGTGGCTCTGGTACCTGTTAGTTTAGGCCAGCCCGTCCTCATGTTCCCCAGCACCTCCCTTGCCAATACAACAACTACTTGCATTTATATAGCGCCTTTAACATAGTAAAACAGTCCAAGGCGCGACACTGGAGCATACTCAGACAACATTGGACACTGAGCCACATAAGGACAGGTGACCAAACACTTGGTGAAACAGATACATTTTAAGGAGTAACGTAAAGGAAGAGAGACTGATGGAGAGGCAAAGAGGTTTAGGGAGGGAATTCCAGAGCCTAGGGCCTAGGCAGCTGAAGGCACGGCTGCCAATGCTGGAGCGATTAAAATTGGGAATGCGCAAGAGGCCAGAATTGGAGGAGCACAGAGATGTCGGAGGGTTGTTGGATTGGAGGAGGTTACAGAGATAGGGAGGGACAAGGCCATGGAGGGATTTGAAAACAATGATGAGAATTTTTAAATCGACGCCCTCGCATAGACAGAGAGGTGCATTATGGGGCGATGTAAAGCTCAGCATGGGATGTTTGAATCCCCGCCAATTTGTAAAGGCAGTCGTCGGACCAATGAGAGCCGCTTTGCTGTTGCACCAGAAGCTCTGATAGGTCCACCAAGAAGTCAGAATCGGAGAGTCGGTGGAGGATGAATGTGGTGCTTGAGTAGGTTTCAGAGATAGGGAGGTAGCGAGGCCATGAAGGGTTCTAAGCATGAGGATGAGACTGTTGAATTTAAGGCCTTCCTTATTCTCTACAGCTAGTGCACCCCAGCTGATGCAACCCTTTTCGACCAAGCCATCAGCGGACCTTAGAGTTTCAGTTAATGAGCCGGTTACACAAGCCCAATATTCCCCGGACAAAGTGGTGGGAAAAGATGGGAGTTTTGGCCTTGAGATTCAGGAATGCCCATTATCGGGCGCGCCATATTGGTGAGATCTGCTGGCGCAGCGCTGCAGCTCATAAGCGAAGAAAGTGCAAAGGAAAATCGGGCCGCTACTAATGTCACAGCGGCCCTCAGGTAAGTGGGTCCGTGAATTGAGAGTGTGGGGCGAGATAACGCAGAGCCACTGGTCGGGTTGGGGGTTCACAACTGGAGTTCAGGAGGGCCTGAAGTCCGCGATCGGAGGTCGGGAGGCCTGGAGTCCACGATCAGAGGGGCCTGGAGTCATGCACGCTTCCTGGCTGCCATTTTGGGCCTTAGCAGGTTGTGCAACGCCTGAAAAATGGGCGCTGCATGCCCCAATTGCTATGCCTTTGTCTTAATATCTGGTTGGAGTTAGGAATTCAGCTGAGCAGAGACCAGCAGTTGTTGGGATTATGCTGCCGGTTTAAATTTGCAGCATTAATGTAACTGGGGTGCAATTCAAGTTCCAAAGTGCCTATGATCAGCTTGATTGGTTTTGTTCTGGTAAAAAATGAATTCAACATATTATGACAATAAAATTATACAGTTGGCCTGCTTCCCCTCTCAACAGAAATATATTTTCCTTTAAGATGGCTATAAAATACTTGGGGTTTTAATTCTCCTTTCAGTTAATTAATACTGTAAAGGTTATCTTCTTCCTGTGTGGGAAAAGATAAGCAGAGATATCGACTGCCACAGTGACCTTTCATTCTCCATTCGAACTTGTAAAATTAATGTCATCCTAAAATAAATGATCTATCATCAGTGTTACCAAGTGCTATCCCTGGATGAACCATTAAAAGAAAAACAAATCTAACCTCCAGGCACTTTCCAGAACTTGCCTTATACTCATCAATAGGTATGGGGAAAATGGAACTGGGATGATGGAGATTTCTTTAACTAGATTCCAAAACTCAATCATCTGGGGATCTTGGTTAGAACAAATGGACAGCATAATCCATAGATCCACCAGGCAGGTATGACAATTAAGAACTCTTCACAACAGAATATATTTACAGCTATGGAAATTTATTCGGAAATGATGGAGGATGGACATGTGATTCCTCATTTAGTCTAGCAGCCTAATGCTGGCAAAAGATGTGAATTATCACTGACCAGGATGTCAGAAAGCACAGCTGCTTCAAAGCTCTGGCAAAATTTAAAGATGGATGAGGCATTATGTCATATCAATGTCACAAATATCTTCGGTTGAAGTCATCAGTGACAATACAGGTTGGCAGAACCTCCAGTCTCTGCTAACCCTCACTGGAACTCACCTTCCCAACTGATAACAAACCTGATGTAGGATGTCTAGGAATTTGAACTTGCAGTGTAATCTGAGGATGTGAAATGTTGCGGGCTACTCTGGTAAGTGAATTAGGGAAGACCGCAGCATATTTTATTATTCATTAGCTCATTAGCCAAGTATTAACAATTGATTGCACCTTGTCAAACTGTACTCTACCCTCCAAAATACCTAATTGGGCTGATCTGACTGAACTGGGCAGTAATATATTGAACATCTCTGTCAGTGCTTGAATACGCCATCCCAGAAACTGCGACCGACTGGGCTAGTTTCCTACATTACAACAGTGACAACACATCAAAAGGTACTTCATTGGCTGTAAAGCGCTTTGGGGCATCCTGAGGTCATGAAAGGCGCTATATAAATGTTTTCTTTTCTTTCATGGTGTAATGTTAAATAAAGTGTGCAGCGCAGAAGAGTGATGGCAATAGCGTTAACTCCATCTCTGACAAGCGTGCAGCTTGGTTTTGTTTGAAGGCCTTATCCATCATTGAAGTGAAAGACATGGGGGGAAAAAATTGAGTCGCGCCCCTTTTGGGGCGCTAACTTCGCCGGGGCGCTACCTTTAGCGGCCCGAAAAAATTAGCGCCCCCACGGCCGAAATTCATCAGTAGCGCCCCAAGAGGGAAACGGGGTGCTACTGGAAGCGTCCCGCCTCCCTCTTGGGGCGCTGCGAGGGAATATCGCGGCACTGTGGCACGTCGCACCGTGGTACTGCGGACCTTCCTCTCCTTCTTAAAGGGGAGGGGTCTTGCGCAGCGCGGCCCGGGGCCCACTGGGATCGGAGTGCCGGCATAAGAGCTCGTCACTCAAGAGAAGTGCCGGGCTCATGGAGCGCAGCCGGCACTAACAGGAGGCGCAAAGCAACTGAATTTCCCACCCACGGAATTTGACTAAAAGGTGGAGGGGATAACCCATCAACAGTGAGAGAAACAAAAAAATCTCATCTACACTGAACAGAAGTGGCAAATAAAAATTTATATAAAAGCACTACACAGTATAACATATCATCTAAATATCTGAACACAATTTTTCTCATGACTCCAATTGTAAAATAATAAAAGCCTAAACATTTCACATTAGGGCAGCACAGCACAGTTTCTATGAATTTACCACTAACATATTTTGATGCCAATAATCTAAGATTAAATTATCTTTACAGTTTGATCACAGAAAGAGACACAAGGTCAAATCCAATGAGACTTACTCCCAGAGAGCGGCCTTGTAGGATGGGCGCATTGGTTGATGGATTGGAGCTATAGGGCTGGATCTTGCTGTAAAAATAGCGGCGTTTAAACGACGCACGTTGACATTAATACACAAATCAGCCTGCAAGTTCAGGGGATGAAAAGATTCGCCATGAGTTGTGATTCTCCAGAACTTGCTGGTCGATTTACATCGATCCACCAATTGCTTTGCACAAATAGCATCTCGCCCTTACCTTCCCTGTTACTTTTAAGAACCTGCTGGATTTGTCCATTAAACTCGCCACAGAAAGTTCGGGCTGGTAATTAACAGCGTAAAGTACCCTTTTAACAATGTCATAATTGTCAATGCGGTGGTAAATAAAACTCTGGCCCAGAAATTGAACAATTTAAACTGTGGAATATCATTCCTTCAGGTGGTAAATTGTTCTTAAAGATTTCAAAAATGTCAAATTAAAGAAAATTATTACTTTTCCTTTCTGTCTCTTTTTTCTCTCTTAATCCACTCTTTCTGTCCCTCTCTTTATTTCTCTTTCTGTACCTGATTTGACTCCAATTCACCCTCCTTCTCAGTTGTTCCTCTCATTATTTCTCAATCCTTAAATCTCATTGGTTAAGGAGATAGACTGTTGGTCCCACCATTCACCGAGGTCCCAGATGTCCCGTTGCCCTCGCTACGCGGTTATCAGCTGGTATTTCCACCAAGTTACGCCATGAACAATTTTTGAGCTGAAGAGTGCAGAAAAAAGTCTAACTAACACGCTGCCGGATGCCCTGCTCCAGCAAGATTCAGCCCAATAGCGTCGTAGTCCTACTGTTGCCTGGTGAGGGGCCACTCAAGGAGGGCAACCTCACCAAATCTGACCCAGGGAAAATGTCACGGTTATTTTTGACCCAATGAGGAAAACATTACTTCAAGATGGCACAGTCTATGAACATACAACAATAACTTAGAGTCATAGAGCCATAACGGCACAGAGGGAGGCCATTCAGCCCATCGAGTCCATGCCGGCTCTCTGTAGAGCAATCCAGTCAATTCCATTCCCCCGCTCTATCCCCGTAGCCCTGCAAGTTTATTTCCCTCAAGTGTCTAACCAGTCTCCCCTTGAAAACATTAAGCCCGCTTCCACCACTTCCGTCAGCAGTGAGTTCCAGGTCCTCACCACTCGCTGCGTAAGAAAGTTTTTCCTCACATCTCCTCTGTATCTCTTGGCCAAAACCTTAAATCTGTGTCCCCTAGTCATTGTACCATCAACTAGTGGGAACAGCCTTTCCCCGTCTAGCCTATCCAAACCCGTCATAATCTTGTACACCTCTACCAAATCACCCTTCAACCTCCTTTGCTCTAATGAAAACAAATCCAGCTTCTCCAACCTGTCCTTGTAGTAAGATCCCCCATCCCCGGAACCATTCTGGTAAATCTCCTCTGCACCCTCTCAAGGGCCTTCACATCTTTCCTAAAGTGTGGTGACCAGAATTGGATGCAATACTCAATAATTGCATTTATATAGCATCTCTAATGCAGCAAAACATCCCAAGATGCTTCACAAGAGTGTTATCAATCAAAATTAGATACCGAGCCACAGGAGGAGATATCAGGACAGGTGACCAAAAGCTTGGTCGAAGAGGTAGGTTTTAAGGAGCATCTTAAAGGAGGAAAGAGAGATAGAGAGGCAGAGAGGTTTAGGAAGGGAATTCCAGAGTTTAGGGCCTAGGCAGCTGAAAGCACAGCCGCTAATGGTGGAGCGATTAAAATCAGGGATGTGCAAGAGGCCAGAATTGGACAAGCACAGAGATCTCAAAGGCTTGCAGGGCTGGAAGAGGTTACAGAGATAGGGAGGGGCAAGGCCATGGAGGGATTTGGAAACAAGAATTTTTAAATTGAGGCGTTGCTGGACTGGGAGCCAGTGTAGTTCAGCAAACACAGGGGTGATGGATGAATGGGACTTGGTGCAAGTTAAGTTATGGGCAGCAGAGTTTTGGATGAGCACAAGTTTATGTAGGGTGGAATATACAAGCCATTTAAGCACAGTTATAAATATGTGAATAGTGCATCCAATTGTCCGTTTAGAACCCTGCTCAGTGTGTAATAAGGGCATGTTTATAGGAAGTTCTGTGACACGCACGCAGAGGTATATGCAAAGCAGCCTTGCTTCATTACATTTGTAAATGCTAACCTGTCAATAGTTCATCAAAATGGGTCAGTTTACTGACTCATTATTCACCAACTACTAGAGTCTATCGAGTGTAAATGTCATTAAACTGATCCAATTATTGGAACATAAAACTGTATCTGCTGAAAGAAATACATATTTATGCTCTGCTTCTGGATCTAAGACCTGCTGGGTAGGATTCTTTTTCTACTAGAGGATGTGAAGTCTGAATGTTGAAAGCACTATGGGATTCCCAGTGAAACGGTTGAGGTGCTCATTAATGGCCCCATGCTAGACTTACACCAGCCTGATAGGCACAGCCAGTTTATCCAACAATTAATTGCCCCAACCATTTTGGTTTCTCGAAACACTTTCTTGCTGTTAACTTTGCTGTGAAGGAGGCACACCCTCTGATATGCCTATCAATTAGTCCAATAAAAGGCGACGAGTTAAGAACGTAACTGAAGGTTTTTATTGGCTAAATAACAGAGCCCACCCTCGTGGGTGATCCGATCCAACAGGGAGGAATACTAGCCAGTCAGCTACCTTTATACCTGGGCAGGTAGTGGGCGGAGTCGGAGGTGGTCAGCCCAGGTATAACAGTGCGACAAGAGGCGACCTCGTGTAGTGATGTGACAGTGAGAACAGTGAGAACAATATACAGTGATAACTATAACAGTGGTTTACCACATTCACCCCTTGTTTAGATTAGAGTCCGGCGGGGTGAAGTGTATTACCAGCTCTGGTATGTCAGTCTGTCCGGAGGCTTCGTTAGCCTCTCCGATCGTCGCAGCGGCGGTGTTACATTATCCGGTGTTAAAGCTGGTGTCTGCGTAGTCGGCAAAGGCTCGTGGGGTTCCGGCATGCCGTCTACCTCGGCTGGACTCGGGGGGTTGGGAGGGGGGGGTGAGGGTGCGAGGTCTCGTAAGGAGACAGTGTCCTCCCGTCCGTCTGGGTAAGCCACATAGGCGTACTGGGGGTTGGCGTGCAGGAGGTTCACCTTCTCGACCAGGGGGTCCGTTTTATGGGCCCTCACGTGCTTTCGCAGCAAGACGGGTCCCGGAGAGGTCAGCCAGGTTGGTAGGGTGGTTCCCGTAGTCGACTTCCTGGGGAAGACAAACATTCGGGCATGGGGGGTGGTGTTAATGGCAGTGCAAAGTAGTGACCGGATGGAGTGCAGCGCAATCGGGAGGACCTCTTGCCAGCGGGAGGTTGGGAGGCCCTTAGACTTTAAGGCTAAGAGGGTGGCCTTCCATACCGTCGCGTTCTCTCTTTCCACCTGGCCGTTCCCTCGGGGGTTGTAGCTGGTGGTCCTGCTTGCTGCAATACCCCTCTCCAATAGGAACTGACGGAGTTCCTCGCTCATGAAGGAGGCGCCCCGGTCACTATGTATATAGTTCGGGAACCCGAACAAGGCGAAGAGTTTGTTCAGGCATTTAATGACCGTGTTACTGGTCATGTCTGGGCAGGGGAAGGCAAAGGGGAAACGGGAGTACTCATCAACGATGTTGAGGAAGTACACATTACGGTCGGATGACGGTAGGGGCCCCTTGAAGTCGATGCTCAGACGCTCGAAGGGGCGGGTGGCCTTGATCAGGCTTGCTCTGTCCGGCTTATAGAAGTGCGGTTTGCACTCAGCACAGATCTGGCAGTTCCTGGTCATGGTCCTGACCTCCTCGATGGAGTATGGCAGGTTGCGGGCCTTAATGAAATGGTAGAGTCTGGTGACTCCGGGGTGGCAGAGGTCATTGTGGAGGGTCTGAAGTCTATCACTTTGCGCGCTGGCGCATGTAATGCGTGAAAGAGCATCAGGGGGGTCGTTCAGTTTACCGGGCCGGTACAAGATCTCATAATCATAGGTGGAAAGCTCGATTCTCCACCTCAAGATTTTGTCGTTCTTGATCTTGCCCCTCAGCTTGTTATTAAACATGAAGGCAACCGAGCGTTGGTCGGTGAGGAGGGTAAATCGTTTGCCTGCCATGTAGTGCCTCCAGCGCCGTACTGCCTCCACAATTGCCTGGGCTTCCTTCTCGACCGACGAGTGTCGGGTCTCGGGGCCCTGTAGGGTCCTTGAGAAGAAGGCTACCGGCCTACCCTCCTGGTTAAGGGTAGCGGCTAGGGCGAAGTCGGATGCATCGCTCTCCACTTGGAAGGGGATTGACTCATCCACTGCGTGCATTGTGGCCTTGGCTATGTCTCCCTTAATGAGGGAGAAGGCCGCGCACGCCTCTTCCGTGAGGGGGAAGGATGTGGTTTTCAGGAGGGGTCTGGCTTTGTCCGCATAATTGGGTACCCATTGGGCATAGTAGGCGAAAAGCCCCAGGGTTCTCCTAAGTGCTTTTGGACAGTGGGGGAGGGGTAGCTCCATGAGGGGGCGCATTCTTTCGGGGTCGGGGCCGATGACTCCGTTCTCTACTACACAGCCAAGGATGGCAAGGCGCGCTGTGTTAAACACGCATTTCTCCTTATTGTAGGTGAGGTTCAGCCGTTGGGCCGTACGGAGGAATTTCTCCAGATTCACGTCATGGTCCTGCCGGTTGCGGCCGCAGATGGTGACGTTATCGAGATAGGGGAAAGTGGCCTGTAGTCCGTTCTGGTCAACCATCCGGTCCATCTCCCGTTGGAAAACCGAGACCCCGTTGGTGACACCAAAGGGGACCCTAAGGAATTGGTAGAGGCGGCCATTCGCCTCGAAGGCGGTGTACTGCCTGTCCTCCGGGCTGATGGGGAGTTGGTGGTAGGCCGACTTGAGGTCGATGGTCGAGAATACGCGGTATTGTGCAATCTCATTGACCATGTCCGATATGCGGGGGAGGGGGTATGCGTCCAGCTGGGTGTATCTGTTTATGGTCTGGCTGTAGTCGATAACCAGGCGATTTTTGTCGCCGGTCTTGACTACCACCACCTGGGCACGCCAGGGGCTGCTGCTCCCCTCAATAATGCCCTCTTTCAGGAGTCGCTGCACCTCAGAGCTAATGAAGGCTCTGTCCCCAGCGCTGTACCGCCTGCTCTTAGTAGCGACAGGTTTGCAGTCGGGGGTGAGGTTAGCGAACAGGGAAGGTGGCGGTACCTTGAGGGTGGATAGGCTGCAGGTGTTACGCGGTGGGCGGTTTAACTTTCGCTGGTTGTCGACTGTGAGTGGGGGGAGGGGTCCACCGTATGCTAGGGTTACACTTTGGAGGTGGGATTGGAAGTCCAGCCCTAGTATGACGGCAGCGCACAGCTGGGGGAGTACGAGGAGTTTAAAATTTTTATACTCTGTCCCTTTAACCGACAATGTCACGACACAGTAGCCGCTGATGTCTGTGGCGTGCGACCTCGATGCCATCGAGATGCGGCTGCGCGTTGGCAGGACGGGGAGGGAGTAGTGGCTCACCGTGTCTGGGTGGATGAAGCTCTCCGTGCTTCCGCTGTCGAACAGGCAGGTCGTGGCGTGGCCGTTGACTTTGATGTCCTTCATTGAGCTGGCCAGGTGGTGCGGGCGGGCTTGATCCAGGGTCACGGAAGCTAGGGTGTAGATGAGCGCGTCGTTGTCATGACAAGATGGCGGCGAAGATGGCGGCCCCCGTAGTTCACATGAGGCTCTGTTTAAATCGTTTGCCCCGCACAAAGATGGCCGCCCCTGCTGTTCCCATGAGGCTCTGCAGGCTTCGGCTGCCCCGCACAAAGATGGCCGCCCCCAGGGTTCGCATGAGGCACTGCTGGCTTCTGAGGATTTGCTTCTGCAGGCCTTGGAGAAGTGGCCTTTCTTGAGGCAGGTTTTGCAGGTCGAGTTTTTGGCTGGGCAGCGCGACCTCGGATGCTTCTCCTGGCCGCAAAAGAAGCAGCCAGCGGCCCGATCGGGGTTGCCTGATGTCGGGGCCGGTACCGGGGCTAGCGGGCCCGGTCGGATCCGTGATGCAGACGCTGAGGTAGGTCCCGGGGGCAGCGCTGTGAAGGGTGGTGGGGTGGGGGTCGGGCCCGAGTCCCAGGGTCGCGAATAGTACCTGGCAAACGCTTCCTGGTCTTGCTGGGTGGCCTCTAGGGTGAGGGCGAGGGCTTCGGCCTTGTCCAGGTCTATGTCCTTAGCTTCAAGCAGTCTTTGCCGTGTGTAGTCGGAACGTAGGCCTCTCACCAAGGCGTCGCGGACATTGTCTTCCATGTTCGCAGTAGCCGTCACCGCTTTAAAGTCACAGTTCCTGCCGAGTTGTCTCAGCGCTCGTGAAAATTCAGCTATCGATTCTCCTGGCTGTTGCTGGCGAGATCTTAAGAGATGCCTAGTGTACATGTAGTTTACCGGGCTCCGGTACTGCTGTTTCAGTAGGTTGATGGCGTCGTCGTACGTAGTCATGTCCTGGATGAGTGTATATACTCTCGGGCTCGCTTGGGCTTTCAGGACTCTTAGTTTGGATCTCTGAGGGACGACAGCTTCCTCCAGGTACGATTCGAAGCAGTCCAGCCAGTGTTTGAAGTCGTTGGCTGAGTTTGGTGCCTGTGGGTTTAGATCCAGGTATGGTGGTTTCAAGGCTTGCAGCCAAGCCGGCTGGTGTGGCCCGTTGTCTGGAGGCTGCTGTTGCTGTGCTGCTGGGTGAGCTCCTTGCTGTTGCTGTTCATTATCAGACATCTTTAAAATTTAGCCAATAAAATTGATATGCCTATCAATTAGTCCAATAAAAGGCGACGAGTTAAGAACGTAACTGAAGGTTTTTATTGGCTAAATAACAGAGCCCACCCTCGTGGGTGATCCGATCCAACAGGGAGGAATACTAGCCAGTCAGCTACCTTTATACCTGGGCAGGTAGTGGGCGGAGTCGGAGGTGGTCAGCCCAGGTATAACAGTGCGACAAGAGGCGACCTCGTGTAGTGATGTGACAGTGAGAACAGTGAGAACAATATACAGTGATAACTATAACAGTGGTTTACCACACCCTCGATCGCCTTCATCCTGTGCCTCTTGCCACAACGAGGGCATGCTAGTGGATGACCTGCTTCCAGACCTCCGCTAAGGCCCTCCATTTGATTTTTCCCTCCCCTCCGCAGGAAGCCAGGGCCGTCTCTGCCCTGGTCTTTCTCATCTGGCATGGCACAGGCTGCGAACAAGAGAGGAGTGCAAGATCAAACCTGCATCCTCCTCAGCGGCATGGCGATGCTTCAGACTACAATGTTCCAATGGGCATCAGCACCGACTAATTATCAACTTCTAAAATTCTCGATTACTAGTTTCAGAAAGTGGGGGAGAAATTGAAAATTGTAACACCCGCTTCCAGGATGACAATTAAAACTAGCAACCTCCAGATGGATTAGGATACAAAGTAAAATACCCGGCAAGGGTGCGATGAAATATGATGCTTCATTATCTAGTACTGGCTCCCAGAACTATGCTCGGTGATGAAACACTGGGGTGAAATCATGTTGTGCTAAATCAGCATATGTCTGCTATTTTAATGGCAGTGTTAGGAGTTTAAAATAAGAAATGTCATCCAAATATGTTAACAAGTTCATATGCAAATCTCGTACACTAATCAAGAGTATTTTTTAATTACTTATCATTTTTATTATTATTTTAATTCGGGGATATATTGGGCAAAAACATACTTGGTGATACAGCCACACTCTGGTGTTTTTTACGTAGTGTAATGGGGTGCATTTGGTGACAAATACAACAAGGTCAAATATGAGGACAGATTTCTTGTGAGTCAACCCTGGTGGTTACAGAAAGATCTGGAGGAATTGTACCCCATTACTAACCAGCAACAGATTGCCAGAAACCTAATGCATGTGCCACGATCTCTGGTTCATCAATCGATGCACCTGAAATTCTGCGCAGTAGGGACATTATTCCATATGATGATGGCACTGTCTGGAAGGGGGTCCCATAGGTGAGCGTAGTTCTTGTGTAAAGCTTCACCATGGGATGTTGGAGATTGATAGATAACATTGAGGGACAACTGCAGCAGCTCTTGTGTTTTTCGTGTAAACATAGAATCACACAGCACAGAAAGAGGCCACAGAGTCGTGCCTGTGCCGGCTCTTTGAAAGAGATATCCAATTAGTCCCACTCCCTTGCTCTTTCATGCTTAAGCACAAGCAACTGTTGCGGTGCTGCCCTCATCATAAGATGGCCGACAGCCCTGCCCAGCCCTTTAATTGCATTGAATAGCAATTCTGGCCAGGAATAAGTCATCCTCAAGAAGTCTATTGGTGTGAATAGGTCATCCTCAAGAAGTCTATTGGTGTGCTTAAGAATAGAATCAGACAAAAACTGACACTGAGCCAAAGAAGGAGATATTAGGACAGGTGACCAAAAGCTTGGTCAAAGAGGTAGGTTTTAAGGAGGGTCTTACAGAAGGAGAGAGAGGTAGAGATGTTTAGGGAGGTAATTCCAGAGCTTAGGGCCTAGACAGCTGAAGGCATGGCCATCAATGGTGCGGTGAAGGGAGTGGGGAATGCCAGAGGTGGAGGAGCCCAAAAGATTTTGTGGGGGTGTGGAGCTGGAGAAGGTTACAGAGATCGGGAGAGGCAAGACCACGGAGAGACAGTACAGAAGTGATTACTTAGGAAAGGAATTGAATATTTATAACTGCAGAGATTTGGGTTATGATGCTCTTCTGTGAAACCACAGATGTGGAGAATCACAGAGCAGCATTGAAACAAGCCAGCGGCATCTCACCCACAGCAATCACTGTAAATCAGCACAGCCCATGCTTTCAACCTATATATATACCCCTTGGTACAAGTCCATATATATTATTTAAAAACTGTAGCTGGTTGAAAGGCAGCTATAAGGCTATTAATATCTTGTAACTCTCTCTCAAAGGGCAGAGTAAACAGTGCTTTGTTAAACTTACAGATAGAGGATATAGAAGGCGATCATCCAATGTTCCCTTTAATTTTTGGGGGGATGTGCAGCCCCTTTAAGGGTCTGCGCGGCCCATTCAAAATTCCGTATTCAAAAGCCCGCTTGATTGGCACCCCCTCTACCACCTTAAACATTCACTCCCTCCACCACCGGCGTACTGTGGCTGCAGTGTGTACTATCTACAAGATGTACCGCAGCAACTCGCCAAGGCGTCTTCGGCAGCACCTCCCAAATCCGCGACCTCTTCCACCTAGAAGGACAAGGGCAGCAGGCGCATGGGAACACCACCACCTCCAAGTTCCCCTCCAAGTCACACACCATCCTGACTTAGAAGTATATAGCTGATCCTTCATCGTCACTGAGTCAAAATCCTGGAGCTCCCTACCTAACAGCACTGTGGGAGTACCTTCACCACACGGACTGCAGCGGTTCAAGAAGGCGCTCACCATCACCTTCTCAAGGGCAATTAGGGATGGGCAATAAATGCTGGCTTTGCCAGCGACGCCCAAATCCCATAAAAATGGATTTAAAAAAAAATTCTATTTAAAAGCCAGTGAGTGGCTGTGTCAGAGCTGTCGAGCGCAGCGTGACCACGCAACTTAAAGGGAACATTGCGGTCATCTTGTCTGCCGCTCCAAATTTAGTATTTTTCAAAAATGAAAACAGAAACTGCTGTAAACACTCAGCAGGTCAGGCAGCATCTGTGGAGAGAAAAACAAAGTCAACGGGGGACATTTTGAACAAAATTGGGTGCAGCACTGGTTTTGCACCCCGCTTGATTTTACTCTCCAGTGAAGACAATATTGTGCGGGGTGTAAAATCAGCATTCCACCCGCTCCTGTGGGTTTCCCACCCTGCGAGTTAGGTTAAAATGACCCCCAAACGTTTCAGGTTGATGACCTTTCACCAGTTCTGATGAAGGGTCAGCGACCTGAAACGCTGACTGTTTCTCCCTCCACCAATGCTGCCTGACCTGCTGAGCATTTCCAGCAGTTTCTGTTCTTATTTCAGATTTTCGGAGCCCTCGGTATTTTGCTTTTCTTTTAGTATTGTTTAAAACTTGGTTTCAATAAAGGCGGGGATTTACGATAAGAACTGGATTGAACGAGTCTGCGCGGAGACAGTGAGTCGCCGTACAAGCTTTCTCTGTCCACTGCCTTGGCAGCACCACAGTGCGGCAGTGACAGCACGCTGCTCCTGGTTGTCCTGGAAACGGGGCTTGTCCAAAAACTCCTCAATTAGCTGAGAACCCGGCTTTAATATCAAGTGTAATAGATTGTGATGTTCAGCAGAATTACAATTAAAACGACGACAAATATCAATACAGTAACCAGCTAAGAGTCAGTCGTGGTCATGGAGTCAGATTGAATTGTTCCCAGCCATAATCGAGAGGTGACAGGTTTCTAAACCGCACATAAAAGATGTCGCTAAGCTGTTCCCTCGTTCCTCTAAGCTCCATACTGCAAATACTTTGTTTCTGCTTCCTCTGGTTGAAATTGATGCGTCTGCCCAGAGAAAGTTCCTGTGAATTTGGCTCTTCATCAAAGTGAGGTATCACAGTAACAAAAGCAAAATATTGCGGTTGTTTTAATTTTTGAGGCATCACAGTGTTGAGTAACATAGTAACATTCCGAGCAGGATTCGGCCATTTAGCCCCTCGGGCCTGCTACGCCGTTCAATTAGATTGTGGCTAATCTGCACCTCAACTCCATTTTCCCGCAGTTGCTCCATGATCCCTTGGTACCACTACCTAACAAAAATCGATCGATCTCAGTCTTGGAATGGAACATTTGCATTTCAGACAACTAACATCGGTGTCTAACACTCCTAAACCGGATATGGACAGTTAGGTCGAGAATAAAGCTCCTTCTGCTCTACCACAACAATGTGCTTTAACCTCAATCTAGAAGAGCGTCCCTACTGTACCATTGTGATATGTTCCATTTACCCACAACAGTACTGTACTGTAAACGGCTCATGCAAGTACTCCCGCTGTAAACAATAGGTACTCCATCGGAGGAGTAATTGGATCAAATTAGGCACAATCGATGCCAAGTAAATTATAAGCAGCAAAATAAGAAGTCAAGCTAAGCAAGCCAGAAATGTGTGCCAAGAAAGCTACTCGGAACTCAGCTGATTAAATTATATCGTTTACAACCAATACATTGCATTTCAATTGAAATAATATGAATCAAAAGCAATTCAGCAACAAACTACAGGAGATAATTCAACACACATTTCCTTCTGACAGATACTTTCCCCTGCCGTTTCTCTCACACCAATTTCTTGCAGCAGCAAAACAAAGGATTGTTTTTCTGCTTCATGAAAAAGCAGAAGTGCCTGTTTTCTGAGTAATTAATCGCCTCTGCACTGAATCACAGGAATCCGCAGCTTTGAAAGATGCAATTCCTGAGAATTTCATTCGTTACAACAAAATACTAGCTGGCTTGCTGCTAATAATCAGCCTTTAACACTCGAAAGTTTTTGGCCTCTTGTCCATCCCAGACTTCCTTCGCCCCACCAAGGCAGCCGTACCTTCAGCTGCCTAGGCACCAAGCTCTGGAATTCCCTCACGAAATCTCTCCCCTCTCTACCTCTCCTCCTTTAAGATGCTCCTTAAAACCTACCTCTGTGACCAAGCCCTGTCTCAATATCTCTTTATCAGGCTCGGTGACAAATATTGTTTGATAACATTCCTGTGAAGCCCTTTGGGACATTTTACTAGGTTGAAGACGCTATATAAATGCAAGTTGTTGAGTATTCCAAAAATGCCAACCAGCAGGAAGGAAACCCAACAAGGTGACCCCAAGCAAAATGCCCTCATATTACCATCACAGTACTGCCTGAGCACCAGTGACAGGCGACCGTGGGAAAATTCTTCGGATGACCCACAAGAGGACAGTGGGAGGTTTAAACCAGGCGGATTTATACTGAAGCCAATGTCAGGGAAAAGAGAGGTTTAATTAGGGAGCAGCCAATTATATTATTCAAAACCCTTAATTAAGCAATGTTCAACTAAGCAGTTCTATCTGTATCAGGGCGGAAAGACAAGAATAGGAACTGTGGGCTTGAAGTGAGTTCAAGAAGGTTGCTTCGCTGCCTAAAAACAAGGCTTTGGCATTCTAACAATGGCATAATGCCACCTGCATGTCAATGAACAAGCCTGCTGTTTATTACGACACAGTCTACACAGAGCCAAAAACAAGAGGAAATTTGAAATGTCATTGACAGCTCCAGTTAAAGCAGTGCAGTTTCTTCATTATTGTGTTCGTTATTACCTTAACTTTCCACAACTGAAAGGTTTGCTTTTAATGCACAGATACCACCAGGGTTGCAATGGCATCAATAGTCACGCTGCTGTGATTCATAATCAATTTTATAAATTTCTATAAAATGCTGAGAGGCAAGGATAATGTGGGCATCACAAGGTTATTGAACGTAAACTCTGATTGTAGGACTGGAAAACAGAAGTGCCGAATTAACCAGCCGTGAGCAAGACTGAAGATTGTTCTCCTCAAAGAATTACACACGTGGAACAAACAACTATTAGAAGTAGTTAATCCTTTTTCAACTAACTCCTTTAAAAAAAGGCTAGATAAATAGCTGACAAAACATGATCCAAAGTTATATTGATAGGAGAGTTGATAGAGATGGCTGCATTTTAAAAAAATGCATTAATGGGATGTGGGTGATGCTGGCAAGACCACATTTAGTGCCCTGCTACCCTGAAAAGGTGGTGGTGGGCCTTCTCCTTGAACTGCTCCCACAATGGCATTAGGGATGGAATTCCAGGAAATTAACACAGTGATGACGAGGACAACGTTTCCAATGCTGCTGGGACCATGGAAATTGCACTCAGATCACTCAATGACCTTTGGGATCAGGGATAAATTTCAGCTGGATTGAAATCAAAATTGTGTGATACAAGACCAGGAGTGCGTGTTAATGCTGCAGGTCAATGCGTCAAAAGAAAAAAAAAAGACTTGCATTTATCTAGCACCCTCAGGACTTCCCAAAGCACTTCATAGCCAACGAAGTGCTTTCGAAGTGTAGTCGCTCTTGTAATGCAGGTAATGCAGCAGCCAATTTGCGCACAGCAAGGTTGCATAAACAGTAATAAGATACTGACCAGATAATCGGTTGTTTAGTGTTGTTGGTTGAGGGATAATTATTGGCCAGGACACTGGGAGAACGCTCCTGCTCTTCTTTGAAATAGTGCACCTGAGAGGGCAGATGGGGCCTCGGTTTAATGAAGGTGCAACACTCCGTCAGTACTGCAGCGGCGTGTCAGCCTAGATTATGTGCTCAAGTCTCTGGAGTCGGGCTTGAGCCCACAACCTTCTGACTCAGCGGCGAGAGTGCTACCCACTGAGCCACGGCTGCCTCAGTTCAAATAGTGGACAAACTAACTTCATACCAATGCATTTTGCTCAGTGAGTGGGCAGAGATTTGGCAGATGGAATATAATGTTGGAAAGTGTGAGGTTATGCACTTGGGCAGAAAAAATCAAAGAGCAAGTTATTATCTAAATGGAGAGAAACTGCAAAGTGCTACAGTACAAAGGGATCTGGGGGTCCTGGTGCATGAAACACAGAAAGTTAGTATGTAGGTGCAGCAGGTGATCAGGAAGGCCAATGGAATCTTGGCTTTTATTGCAAGGGGGATGGAGTATAAAAACAGGGAAGTCTTGCTGCAGTTATACAGGGTATTGGCGAGGCCACACCTGGAATACTGCGTGCAGTTTTGGTTTCCATATTTAAGAAAAGATATACTTGCTCTCGAGGCGGTTCAGAGAAGGTTCACTCGGTTGATTCCGGAGATGAGGGGGTTGACTTATGAGGAAAGGTTGAGTAGGTTGGGCCTCTACTCATTGGAATTCAGAAGAATGAGAGGCGATCTTATCGAAACATATAAGATTGTGAGGGGGCTTGATCGGGTGGATGCGGTGAGGATGTTCCACTGATGGGTGAGACTAGAACTAGGGGGCATAATCTTAGAATAAGGGGCTGCCCTTTCAAAACTGAGATGAGGAGAAACTTCTTTACTCAGAGGGTGGTAAATCTATGGAATTTGCTACCCCAGAGAGCTGTGGAAGCTGCAACATTAAATAAATTTAAAATGGAGATAGACAGTTTCCTAGCAGATAAGGGAATTAGGGGTTACGGGGAGCGGGCAGGGAAGTGGACGTGAGTCTAGATTCAGATCAGCCATGATCCTATTGAATGGCGGAGCAGGCCCGAGGGGCCGTATGGCCTACTCCTGCTCCTACTTCTTATGTTCTTATGTTCTCATGTCCATATCAGATAGCAGGATTTCCCCCGGACAGGGTTTGGAAGTATCACTTGTAGTTAATGGCCTCTCTCAGGGTAGCCACTTGGGGACAATTAATGACAGTGCAAGCTGGACTCGGTGTGTTGGATGAAGTGAGTCGAGGGTAGCTTTACCCACTCACATCCAAGTGCTTGAGGTTGGTAGTGGGTGAAAAAAAGTGCAAAGCGTTCTCTCTCAGCACTGGCAACTCTCACCTTGATGAGCACAGAATTCACCTCTGTTGCAGAGAGATGCACAGAGATCTTGGAGGATTGTAGGGCTGGAGGAGGTCACAGAGATGGGGTGGGGGGTAAGGCGATGGAGGGATTTGAATACAAGTATGAGAATTTTAAAATCAAGGTGTTGCTGGACCGGGAGCCAACGCAGGTCAGCGAGCACAGGGGTGATGGGTGAGTGGGACTTGGTGCCAGTTAGCTGTAAGAAAAGCAAGTACTGTACTTAGCTCACATCTGCACCAAATAGTGTGTCATTTTAAATTCTATTTTCTTTTCTTTATATATAGACTGAAAATGAATCACTTACAAAGCTCTTCCCTACAGCCCAATAATCATCCATTTTAGAGGATGCTTGAAACTCCTCACAAGCCATTAGCAAACAGCAAGAATTCAACAGATAGACGCAAAAAGAAAAAAGAGCTCCAGGTGTTGAAGAATTCTTCAAATATAAAAGTAGACATGAACTCAGCAGGGCGAAGACCCCACAAGTCATAATGCTTATGCCTGGAGACCTATTCTCCTTTACACTGAAAGTAGGTGGAATGGGCTGGAAC
The DNA here is from genome assembly GCF_052327205.1 of Somniosus microcephalus. NCBI lineage: Eukaryota > Metazoa > Chordata > Chondrichthyes > Squaliformes > Somniosidae > Somniosus > Somniosus microcephalus. The sequence goes on along the minus strand of NC_140991.1, from coordinate 279,103,172 downwards.
TCAAGTGGCTTGAATCAAAGTTCTGAATCGTAACCCTGGTGCCTCATCCCCAAGCCCAGCAAGGCAAACCAGAAACTGTCGAAACCCTCTTTTCTTGACTTCAACTGCAGTCAGGTCCATCCTTCAAGATTATTAACTTCAAAAGAGAATATCACTGTCATGATTATTAGTCATTTTATTCCTAATTACGCAAAAATGCTAACCTTGTTGCTTGACCTGTGATCTGCTCCAAAGAAAAAGGTAGAATGCATTCATATTCTTCTGTTCGGAAATGTTTTTCCTCGATGGATTTAATTCCAACCTTTCACACTAAACTGTCACAACACCGTACTTCCAGAACTGAGTAAGAACATACTGTTAGCATCTGCCTTCGGGATCATTCTTTTGTTAGGGCATTTAGTAATTAAAAAGACAATATTTCTTTTGTCAGGTTGTGCCAATGGTATTAACCTCTTCGGTGCTGAATTCCCTGGCAGAAATTTACAAGGCCATTGACTAAAATGTCAGTCTCCAAAATCAAGGACTATTTTTTTTTAAAAAGAGGGTTAGCAGTAAATACAAATCTGTTTGATATTCTCATGCTTTCTCCCACCCCCACACTCAGTTTCTGTTTCAATTTTAATTTAATTATACGCTAGCCACATCGCTTGAGGAACGGGTTATCAGGAGTTACTATGTTCAACAGCATGAGGAAGCTGAATAACCACACAAAACAACAACTTGCATTTATATAGTGCCTTTAACAGTAAAATGCCCCAAGAAACTTCATAGGAGTGTCATTCAGCAAAATCTGACACCAAGCCACATAAGGAGATGTTAGGACAGGCAACTAAAAGTTCGGTCAGAGGGGTAGGTGTCTTAAAGGAGCAGAGAGAGGTAGAGAGGCATAGAGGTTTAAGGAGGCAATTCCAGAGCTTAGGGCCGAGGCAGCTGAATACACACAGGTGTTAATTTTGTAAAATCATGCTGTAAGTGTTACTTCTCACTCACATCAGAATAGTTAATATTGAGCAACGCTGCCAATATGGTTCAGCCTTCTTGCAGGATTTTTTTGCAAGCTGGTGGTGATTTCTGTTTGCTACAATCACATGGTTTAAAATAAGAGGACACTGCAACCCACCTAGTTCATGAAATGAAAGACAATTGTTTTCCATATAAGACAAGGAACTTCAAATGTAGTAGGTCCTTTATATCGGTGTCAGCCGTGGCTCATGGTTGCACTCCCGAAGGTCTGAGTCAGAAGGTCTTGCGTTCAAATCCCACTCCTGTGAAGCGCCTGGGGACGTTTTACTTTGTTAAAGGTGCTGTATAAATGCAAGTTGTTGTTGCAATGTGCGTTATGGGGAAGTAGTACAGCAGTAAAAAAAAAGTATCAGGAAGACAGACATTGGGATAGAAATCCGTCTTGGGTGGTAGCACAAAATGGGCAGTATCATATCTGCCGCCCATTATACTCCCTGCCTGATATCCAATTCCTTTTAATACAATATAAATGTGAATATTGGGAGGCGCACATAACAGGCAGCCTATGAGGCGACGCCCTAGACAAATTTCTACCCCATTGCATTCTACAGTACCGACGTCTATTTGGCAAATCTACGCCATTCAGAAGTGTGACCATGTAGTAAATTTCTGTGTTATTCTCCAATGAATGTGCTGCCTTGCAACCCTGATTTGGATCAAGGAGTTCAAATGTACAGCAAGATAAGCAGCTACCAATTTGGATTACTATGATTAAGGACTGAACTGTTCCGGTCAGTAGCCCCTCCTGCTCCTTTCACTTTGTAAATGAGTCCTCGCCAGCATTGTTCGTAGAAACACGTTTTTTTTCTTTCACATGAGAGACTTCAATGTGATATATATTTTCTAAAAAAAAATTAATTCTCAGGTGTTGGCATTTAGAGTGAATAATGGGGGAGGGAGAAATCTTCCGTCAGCCTGTCTATATCTAGGTGGTGAGTAAGTGTTTCAGCTGTTGGTTCAAAGGTCATACTGTCGCTCTTTGTGAAACTGAATTGTACGAGTCCTGCTGCTTTAGTTAACCTCAGACACACATACAGCCCTAATGGAAAGTAATTTTACTTCAAATAAAACCATGCACTTTGACCTACCAGCCAGGATGTATTCTTTCACTCCCCGCTAATGCATTACACCATTAGATGTGAGAAAATGAATGAAGAAAATCCAGATTGATTTGGTTGAATACAACAGCGAGAGAGACTGGGTGTCAGCATGCTGCCCTGGCACCTCTGAGTCTGCATTTGAACCCAGCGCAGACTGATGGGATGAAATCTCCTCTTTGTGCTGATTGAAAGGGCCCGGCATGAGATGAGTTTTAACAGTTTCAACCAAGCTCTTCATGTTCACCAAACTTTCCCCCAAATTGCTCTTAACTTGGCAATAATAGAAAGGTTGGTGTGTGAAAAGGGAAAGGAAGAGAAGGGAAGAGAAAAGAGAAGGAAGGAAAGAAGGAAGGAAAGAAGGGTGAAAAGAAAGAGAAAAAGAAAGAATTGTATTTATACAACACCTTTCATGACCTCAGGATGTCCCAAAGTGCTTTACAGCCAATGAAGTACTTTTGTAGTGTAGTCACTGTCTTAATATAGGAAACACGGCAGCCAATTTGTGCCCACGCGTGCCCACAAACAGCAATGGGATAATGATCTGATAATCTATTTTAGTGATGTTGGTTGAGGGATAAATATTGGCCAGGACACCGGGGAGAACTCCCTTACTCTACTTCGAATAGTGCCGTGGGATCGTTTACGTCCACCTGAGAGGGCAGATGGGGCCTCGGTTTAATGCCTCTTCCACTAGTGCAGTAGATGGACTGAGGTATGTTTTTGGGGAAAAATAGAAGGAGCTTGCTGTGTAGCTGGCTGTGGATAAAAGACTTGGGGGATGTTTGTTGTTGATGCTGGAGTGGAAGAAGTGCCCCATTCCCCAGCTCCAACATCGCTCAGACTGATGAGTGCAACACTGACCATCCCTAAATTTAAGAACTGGCAAATCTCCCACGGCACTGCTACAGATTGATATACATCAGGTGCTTGGCTCTCCGCAGTGTTGCTGGTGACAGTCTCAGCCCCCAGTAACACACAGTTCAATGTATATATACAGTAGTCGATCTGCATGACATTCCTCATGAACATATATGTAAAAAAATGCCCCGCTCTTCTTCTCGCTATCTTTTTGCTACACTCTTGTTCACTAATTCTTTCTGTCTTTTTAAAAGGTTCACTCTCAGGATGTGGACTTCACTGGCAAGACTGGCACTTATTGCCCATCCTTAGCTGCTCTGAGAAGTTGGTGGTGGGCCTTCTTCTTGAAGTGCTGCAGTCTGTGTGGTATTGGCTCCGTTTGATACAACTGTGGCATGCGAGGCCACTTCAGAGAGCAGTTAAGAGTCAACTACGGAGTCACATATAGGCCAGACCAGGTAAAGACAAGGGGCTAAAAATTGAGTAGTGCCCCCTTTGGGGCGCTAACTTTGCTGGGGCACTACTTTTAGCGCCATGGAAAAAATTAATGACCCGCGACAGAAATTGAGTGGTAGCGCCCCAAGAAGGAAGCGGGGCGCTACTAGAAGCGCCCCGCCTCCCTCTTAGGGCGCTGCGAGGGAATATTGCGGCGCTACGTGCCGCAGTATTGCAGGCCTTCCTCCCTTTCTTAAAGGGGAGGGACCTTGTGCAGCACGACCTGGGGCCCGGCTGGGCCCCCGGGGATCAGGAGTGCCGGCAAAGAGCCCGGCACTCAAGAGAAGTGCCGGGCTCAAGGAGCGCATCCGGCACTCCGTGGGGGCGCGGGCAAGGAGGCCGGGGATGGGAGCAGAGGCAGGTGCTGGCAGGCGGCCAGCAACAAAAATGGCCGCCCTGCACCTCACCTTTAAATAGCGCCTCCCCGGCCACAGGTAGGCCCCCCTGACCCCGTCGGACATAGCGTTCGGCGGTAAGTCAGGGGGCACTCCCGAAGATCGCGGCCAGGGCGCAAGCGTGACGCTGCACACGGCAATGATGTCATCGTCAGCGGTGCAGCGCCGCGGGGCACGAACGGTTACCGCCACCGCTAACCTCCCACTGAATTTTGCGGGAGGCGTTGGCGGCACCGCACCCGAGCGCTAGTTGCTTTGTGCCCCATTAGCACCCTCTAGGCGCAAAGCAACCGAATTTTCCCCCCCCCAATAGGTTTCCTTCCCTAAAGGCCACTAGTGAACCAGTTGAGTTTTTAGAACAATCTGACAGCTTCATAGTCCAAATTTTTTAAAAACTGAATTAAAATTCTCAGTCCCAGGTTCTCTGGATTATTAGCCCAGGCCTCTAGATTACTAGTTCAGTAACATAACCACTATGCTACCGTACCATTATACTCCCACTTTCTCTCTGTTACAATGATATTTATAGTCCTGTGTCAGTTCAATGTTACTACACCATTCTTTCAGTTACATAAATAAGTAGAAAATCACAAATGTAAGATATTAAATAACATGTAATACTTAAGTCATACATCAAACACTTAAATAACATTGCCCTAACAATGAGACTCTCCATCAATTCAGTTGCATTGAACCTATTAGTAATTTATGCCTCCTTTAAATGGAGTGCAACACAACTGTGTCTGGTCAGGAAGCTTTAGAAGCACTGGGTTGGAGGTTTGAGCGGAGATCATAGTGCCCAGCCCTCAGTTGCTGCAGCACAGTATGAAAGTGGGATTTTGTTTGCAATGATCAAGCCAGCGCTTAATCCATTGCAGCCCCACTGAGCATTGGAGCAGCTCCAACAGCACAGGCCACGAGACCCTTAGCTCAAGGGCCAGGCAGTGAAAGGCCGTGAGGCAAGACTGGGAAGGAAGGTGCAGGTGCAGTTGTGAGCAGGAGCTCGGGTTGTAGCTCACGGACAATCAGAAGAAATACCTGATCAAGTATGGGACCTAAAAGAAGAGTTTAGTGTTAATGATACAGTAAGGTGCCTTGGGCAGTTGCAAACGGGACACATCTACAACCATTTCAGATGAGTTTTAACAGACAGCATAGAATTTTGTATTGAAATAAAATAGTGCTAACATGTGCACTGGAAATTTGTGTGCCTATATTTTTATATATACTGTTTTTTACACATGTATAAACATATGTATAAACATATAATTACACACATGTATACAATTTTATATTACACATATATAGTTTTTTATACATATAGTTTTATACACATTTGCATGCATGTGTGTAAGTACAGTTCATTTGCTGTTCAAACCTTGCCATAATGGCCATCAGTGAGGGCATGTTCTGCTGCAGCTGCCACTTTGTGCAGCGATGCCAATTGCTACAATATATGAATACAGTCTGGCTTTTTCTAAAAGTTAAACGTTTCTTACAGCAGATGCGATTAAGGCAAGATGCTCTGCCAGGCAACAATGGCCGTTTACATGACTAACCAAGCATCATTTGTCAGCGTCTATACACCACAGCAGAAAGCCCGAGGGATCCCAGGAGAGGGGGATTATGGGTGAAAGTAAACCTGTAATTACCGTAAAGTTATATCAGTATTTAACTAGGATTTGTTCCAATACACTTCTGAAAACTACAGTCTATAGCTTATATTCAGACGAAACCTCCTCGTTTCATATCCTTGTTTACTTGCACAGCAATTTTTTCCTACTTATTTTCCCATCCGGTTTGTTTCCAGATCACAGCACAAGCATGAAGGTGCTTTTCTACAGCTTTTTACATTCGGTTCCAAACAGGTCACATTGGGAAAGCAGCTCGTGCAAATCTCACGACACGACCATTCCTTCTGATTGCCTTCCTTGGCAAGTTTAAGCACTACAGTATAATCAGCCAATTCACATCAAGCCTCTTTTCATAGCCTTGTCATAATGTTAAAAGGTGTTTTCGTTAAATGTATTCAAAGGTGGAAGTAGGACTGACAGTGTTATCTGGTTTTTTTTTTAACACTCCTGTAAAATATGAGATTACGCTATTCAAACAGAATATTTACAAAAATACTGCACTGAGCCTTGCCACGAAAGCTGGTGTTCCCGATAAGCTAAACCGAGTTAGCCTCTATCCTTTAGAACTACATTACTATGGTAGGCCAAGACAAAGGTACATTTGAAATCAAGATTCATTGCACCATCACTCACTCTAACTTATTATTTCCAAGGGACTCCTTAACTCTTTCTTCCCTTCGTTCTAAAATAAACAGGCATTAAAATATATGTTTGCCATCACTTAATCACTATTCCCAGACGTACTCCCTTAATTTATCTCATCATCCCTTCGATTCTTTTTAACCTTGCTGGTAGCCCACATGACGGGCCTTGTTCCTTCATCGTGTTTCTCAATTTAACAGGTAAACAAGGATACATTTATTTCTAATGACAGTCCCCACTGCTTATAGCGGGGGTGTTGGTGCTAATGCAATTTGTCCACTATAGGCGGTGAGCAGCAAAACTAAAAAGCGAAGTATATTTAGAAAAACAGGAAATCTCACTGAGCAACCGGGTCTCCTAATTGTTAGCAGTTGCATCCAGAATCTCACCCCTTAGGTAATCGCACTTTAACCAGGTGCGAACAGCTGACTGAAACTGCTTGAAGACCCGACTTCACCTGAAAGTCCTTCTAATCGCTCCATGGCCTTACCCCTCCCTATCTCTGTAACCTCTTCCAGACCTACAACCCTTTGAGATCTCTGCACTCCTCTAATCCTGCCCTCTTCTTCATCCCTGATTTTCATTGCTCCAGCCTTCAGCTGCCTAGGCCCTAAGCTCCGGAATTCCCTCCTTAAACCTCTCCACCTTTAAGACATTTATTAAAACCTACATCTTTGACCAAGCTATTGGTCACCTGTCCTAATATCTCCTTATGTGGCTCGGTGTCAATCTTTGTCTAATACGTAACTCTCCTGTGAAGCGCCTCGGGATGTTTTACTACATTAAAGGTGCAACATCAATGCAAGTTGTTGTTGCTGTTGAAATCAAGAGAGCCTTTTTTAAGTACATGGCAAGTACTTATTGAACTCTGCTTAATATGTTATAAGCGACACCTTTGTAATTGATCCCTATGGTAATGGGAAATGGTCAGCGTTATTTGCCCGATATAGGCGGCTGCCCGTGTTAAGTGTGGACGGTATAAGTGGTGCGGACTGTACAAAAGCAGGAAAAAAACTTTAGCACTGTTTAAGTGTCTTGCCATATACTGACATAATAATGGATGATATCAGCATGCCATTTGTTGTATCTCTTACAAGATAAACCTAGCTGATCTCCCATGAAGCTGCTCACGGGCAGTCTGTTGTCTTGAGCACAGTTGTGATGATTAGTTGCTATGATCGAATTGCATTTAACGTGCTCTTTCCCTTCAAGGGCCACTGCTAAGTAGTTGCTGTGGGAACCTGATTTGAAAAGGCAATTGCAGTTGCTTGTAAAATCCTGAGGTCATTTAGAGATTAATTGTACAGGAAACGTTGTGATATCCGGCACCGACGGGACCGGCGTGTTGCCGATCTATCAAAACTGCCGGACATACAAAGTTAATGTTGAAGCATACGGAGGTTTTCATCTCCGTATCTGACAACAAACACTGTTGCTTAGCAACAGCCTCTAAAGAGTCGGCTGCAGCTGCAAGCGTCTCTAGCTGAAGCTGTTGCTATAGCTACAGACCTTGCAGTGCCTGACTGGGAAAAAAAAAAGAACGAGAACTAAAAAATCTTATAGAAAACGGCTACTGATTTTTGCCGTTAGATCGAGTATTCCGGACATACAACCTCCGGATAAACCAAAGTTTCCTGTAGCTGCTTGTAAAAGCCTGAGGTCATTTAGAGATTAATTATAGCTGCTTGTAAAAGCCTGAGGTCACTTAGAGATTAATTGTAGCTGTGTGTAAATTTCTGGCTCCTAGTCACAAGAAGCCATTCTTAAATTACTTGTTTTCTTTCTCTCTGTATTTTTGGCATCTGTAACAAAGTGTGACTGTCACATTTTTGGGATCTTGCTCTAGATATTTTCACCAGTGCAGCATCACTGGCCATTCCTGTAAAGTGATTTCACATTTGAGAGTATACTTATTCTGTCACATATTTAGGGACGCAGGGATAATAGAGAATCCTTACTCTGTACAGCAGTTACTGGAATGCATCACATGCCACCACACGATTCCCCTCTCTTCAGAAGGCAAATTAAATATACACTCCATCAGATCAAGACTCAGCATCTGAACCAACAGAAGATTTATTTATATAGGACAGGTAAATCAACAATGTACAGTACATCATACCCTTCACTAGCTTCTTCAATACATAAAATAATAAAGACGCTACTCTATTTCTCTCCCTACCTAAGACTTTAAAACAGAAATTCACTTCTTAAGCTGCCAAAAATGCCACAGCTTCAAAGTGACCTCTGCTGGAACAAGTAACGCCTGACCCCAGTCTTCAGTTCTTTCGGCTGCCTCCATTTCTGCGTTACTCCTTCCCCTAGAGCTTGGCTGCCCCCGGCACCATCCCATCCATTTAGCCCACCAGTTCTCTGCTGCTCCCTGTCAATTTGCATACTTTGCTGCCCTGCTCTGATGTCCCCACAATCTCTAAAGTTGTCTCCAACCTTTGCCTTTGTGTCTGCGCTGGCCTTCATGGCCTCTCCCAGACTTTGTTCCACCCACCATGACACCGCCCATTTCTCTCTCGCACCCTGGCCTTTCTTAATATCAACACTTGCCCTGCCCTGCCTTGGCACCCTCTGCTCCACTCCTCTTCTATCTGGGGCTTGCTCCTTCATTTAATATTGCAAACAGCCTCTCCCAACTACTTCACTACCAATTTCAAGCCCCTTCCACTCAGAATCCCGTTCCTTTATAGTTGTTTAAATTTTTAATATGATGCATAGATAGTTCAGTCTGGAGTTAATATGGAATAGTGAGTGTGTATACCTTTCACTCATCCTCAGCTCCACCCCACTCACCTCCCCCCACTTAAACCCAGTTGCTTCATTTAAAATTTTTAAAAAAATCTCACACTATATGATAGAAGTTTTTCAAAGAATGAAAGATTGGGACAAGATAGATAGAAGCAGACTGTTTCCAGTAGTTGAGGGGTCTCGAACGAAGGGCCATAGATACAAGATTAAATTTAAGAGATTTAGAACAGAGGGCAGGAGAAACTTCTTCACACAGGGAGTTGAGGCGCTGTGGAATTCACTTCCAGGGTTCGTAGCTGAGGCAGAAACTATGACAACATTCAAGTTTAGATTGGATAGGTGGATGAATGAAAAGGGGATGAAGAGATATGGGAATACGGCGGGTAAACATGGTTTGAACTATCTGCTCAACTGGATGGTAAATGCCGACATAGACAGGTTGGGCCAAATGGCCTGTTTCTGCATTGCAACTTCTATGATAGTTCTCAGTGTAAAATACAAAATAGCCTCTCACCTCTGCCCTTCACTACTTTGGAACTTTAACCTCTGACCTCATCCTCATGTTCTGGTAACCTCCCTCCACTAGCCCCACTACTCTAACCATGGCCCTGCCCTGTTCCACTTTCCTGTGGCATAACACGTCTTCATTATAAAGTGAAAATGACATCTTGCTGGTTCACTTCAAATACGAAACAACCTCTCAAAAAAAATTACTTTTTGCTCTCACAACCTTTCAGCTTTTACCTTTGCCTCCCTCTCCTCACTTACCTCCACCCCCCACTACTCCAACCTACCCCACTGCTCCACCCACCAATCCCCTTAAAGAAATCTGACCCCACTATCCTCTACAAAATCCTAGTTTTTACATTAGAAATGGCAATAGACACCTCCTTCAACTTTCCTTCATCCCCTTTCCCCTCACAAATATCTTTTAAACACCCATGCCTAGCTCCTACCTTTCTCTTTCCACCTCCATCCAAATTTTAAAATATTTCCAACACTCCAAGGGATATGGAGATAGGACGGGAAAATTGAGTTGAGGTCGATGATCAGCCATGATCTTATTGAATGGTGGAGCAGGCTCGAGGGGCTGTATGGCCTACTCCTGCTCTTATTTCTTATGTTCTTATGTTCCAATCCCACTCTCCTTAAAAATCTGTGCAACACTCGGGGCCCATACCTATTCTCCGCTTATATATTAAAAGACTTCCATATAATGCAGACTTCCTCTAAATTGTGCACTTTTTTCCTTTGATTCACCATGAGCAACAGCACGGAGATCCACTGAAACCTACAGCTGTCCTGTCAACTTTCTCCATTATAAACACCTGTTTCCATTTATAATGGATAATTGCCTATGTAAACTGGTCACGCTGTAATTATCCCTCCCACCAGTAGAGGTGCTGTAGCGCCACCATTGACATGGAAGATGTCATTACAGTGTGACAAGTTTACATTATACACATAGACATAAGAATTTTTAAAGGAAATATAAAAATAGACAGAATGTATGATTTTAAAATGAGGATTGAATTATGTCTGTGCACCCTGATCCAATTATTCCCCCACCCGTAACCAACGTTCCCCCTAAGCTGTGCGGGCACCCAGTCACGCATCGATCGGGAGGTCCCACACAGGCTGCTCACCAGCTGTTGACACTGGAGAAGATACCACACAGCAAATTTAAAGGGACCATGCAAAAAAAAAAATTAGAGGGAACATTGCTCCAACCCCATTTTACCTGAAGGTTACACTTTGTCTTGGCTGCTCATCTGTAATGCCATGGGGGAAGGACCAGTGGGGCTTTTGTGATGGGGAAGAAGTAAAACAAACCGTCTCTTCTTTCAGCTTGTCTCCCACTCTTTGTCACCCTCTTTCTCTGTACGGCCATCGCACAGTTTCTCATACTGTCATCTCTAGTTTCTCTCTACTGCTCTGATTCCTTTTCTTATTCTTTCTTTCTCCATGGAAAAATTGACAAGGCATCCATTCTAAATAAGCTCAGATCATCCAGACCTTTCAAATCTTCAATCTACCACTCTGAACCAATTATTGACAGGAAAAATGAAGCAACAAGCTTGCTTTTTTTTTTTTAAGTATGGCATGTACCATGTAATAAAAGGTAGGCACCAGCCAGTGGAGATGGCTTCAATGGCCGATAGATAGGCGAGATAGAAAAAGCATCTATTGCGACAAGGGTGTCCATTAGAAAAAGCTCAGAGGGAACTGTAGCTTCTTGTTACTTTCTCTGCTGAGATCTCATTTAATCTGCACTGCAAACTCTAGCTGGTCATTAACAGGTACAAATAAACAGACTTCAAATTGCAACAGATCATACACTTCAGCTTTTGCGGTTAGCTTGCTAGCATTTGAAGTGCCATTCAAGGATTTTTGCAGTCACTCAACTGTGAAAGGCCTCTGTCAGAGGATATCTCGTCTCTCTGTAGTCTGGACCATTAACTTTGAACACGTCATCTCAGTAAAACAGAAACTCAACAAGGACACCAAACAAGAATAGAAAAAAAATTATACAGGTCTCAGTTCAGTTTGCACACATCAGAGAGTGCAGTGCATGCTATACATTTTAATTTTTTTCCTTCAACATCGCCCTTCTTTTAAGAATATTATACAGACATTTTGTATACAAAGCACATCATCTCCCCCACTATTCACCAAATATTAAACCTGAGCATTAATTGGCTCTGACAAGTATGAAAAACCTGTCCAAAGGACTCACCCTCTGCAATTATCCATGCAAGAGACAAGGCCAATTACTGCCATCTTCAATCTTTTTAGATCTCTTTAAAAATATGCATATTTTCCAAATAAACAGCAGAAATTGCAATAATGGAAGTGTGCCTCCCTTCTATTTTGTGGCGCCATTTGGTTAGATTCATTAACTTCATCGTAATCTGTGTGTCTTTTCTCTAAGAGAAGGCAGAGAGATGACCTGCAAGAGGTCTTTAAAATTATGAAGGGTTTGATAGGGTAGATGTAGAGAAGATGTTTCCACTTGTGAGGGAGTGCTAAACTAGGGGCCATGAATATAAGAAAGTCGCTAATAAATCCAGTCGGGAATTCAGGAGAAACTTCTTTACCCAGAGAGTGGTTAGAATGTGGGAACTCACTACCACCAGGAGTAGTTGAGGTGAATAGCATAGATGCATTTAAAGGGAAGCTAGATAAACACGAGGGAGAAAGGAATAGAAGGATATGCTGATAGGGTTAGATGAAGTAGGATGGGAGGAGGCTCGTGTGGAGAATAAACACTGGCATGGTCAGTTAGGCCGAATTGCCTGTTTCTGAGCTATAAATTCTACGTAATTCTATATAATAATCAACATTATAATTTATTTTTAGAAGTTGGGACTGAAAGGCTTGACTGTCTGTCACTGTGTCAATAATGGTTTCCGATTATTTGCATGGGAAGAAATGACTTGAAGAGTTACCTCAGTGCAGTTAATGGGAAGTAAAACCTTTTGCATTGATCTTGGCAGCTCAGTGTTTTGTGCTTGGTGTGAGTACATCCTAACTGATGTTCACATTTTGCTAACGAGTAAATGCATCCATCACTCTGAGATGCAGAAGGGGTATCGAAGATTAAGGGATTCTTTAACTGAGGTGCTTAAAATGATTAAAGGAGTTGATAGAGAGAAGCTATTTATTTTTAAAAGTTGGGACTGAAAGACTTGATTGTCTGTCACTGTCAATAATGGTTTCCGATTATTTGCATCGGAAAAACTGACTTGGAAAAATTACCTTAGTGCAGTAGAGTAGATAGCGAGAAGCTATTTCCTCTGGTGGGGGAAGTCCTGAACAAGGGGTATAATCTTAAAAATTAGAACTCAGCCGTCCAGAGATGAAGTTAGGAGGCACTTCTTCACACAAAGGGCAGTAGAAATCAGGAACTCTCTTCCCCAAAAAGATGTTGAGGTGAGGTCAATCGAAAATCTCAAAACTGAGATTGACAGATTTTTGTTAGGCAAAGATATTAAGGGATATGGAACCAAGGCAGGTAGGTGGAGTTAAGATACAGATCGGCCATGATCTAATTGAATGCCCGAACAGGCTCAAGGGGCTTAATGGCCTACTCCTGTTCCTATGATTTACTGTATATATCAACGGCACTCAAATTGGGTTGTGTGGTTTTAATAAGAAGCCTGTTTATATGGCTCATGTGGAATTAATGTATTGGATTAGTATCTTCATTAAAATAGCAGACAAAGAAGTTCACGTGAATCTTTAATGTGTTTGTTAGGAATACAGGAAACTCTTTGGTGTCCGGCACCGACGGGACCGGGATGGTGCCGGTTGATTAAAAATTCTGGATGACGGAGAGGGTTATCTACCGAGTCTATTTTTAACAAACAAAAATAAAAAAATCAAGAAATGTGCAGTATACAGTAATTGGGCATCTACAGAATGTTGTGTTAAATGGATGGTGGAAGATGCTTGATTAAGTACAGTACTGCCAGTTGAGAGTAATCCACAACTCTTTAATTACTTAACAGTAAAACAAAACTTATACAGTAAACAGAAAAATGGCGGATCAGAAGAGACTACCGGCAGCGCAGGAGAGTCAGACTCCTGTTATTGAGGTGTTCAGACTTCCGACAGCGCCAAGAAGCGGCAGTTTGGAGAACTACCCCCACTGACCAACTCGGCCACCGCGGGAGACTCGGACTTGGACTCGGCAGCATTTCCGGTTATTGAGGTGTTGTTTTCAGAGTATGAATTTTGCCGGTTAATAGAGAATTCCGGATATTTAGGTGCCGTTTAAACGAGAGTTTCCTGTATTGCAGTATTCATTTCTGCTTGAAAGCCTTGGCCCTTTTTGATATTTCAATACATAGCTGCCTGTAAAACTGACATATATCCTACTTATTTCTCCGAGTATTGACGATACTCCTCTCGTGCAAGTCCCCCGTGACAGAAGGGTCTTTGGCTAGATGTTTAAGACCTGGATGTAAAATCCATTGAATAAGCCTTTGCAGGAACAAAATACCTGGGGGGTGAAATCAGACTGTGCCAGAGCCTCAGCTATATTTTTAACTTGCCAGCCATGCCATCTGTCACTCTGGTACCATCCCACAGGCACCGAAGGGAAGTCAAGTTGCCTTGAAATCAAATGGAAACTAGCCCAAACATTTGAATGGCTTACCTTACTCAGTAGATGGCTGACTGTTGTGTGAATTATGGACTCAAATTGGCCCCTTTATATTATTTAACAATCATGTCACACATCCTATGATACAAGCCCCAATCCACAACAAGTTCTGTCATAACAGTACAGGCAAGGTGAGGGAGAGTGAAAACCACTGCAGGCCTCTTTACAAGAGAAACTTCTTGCAACTCAACTTACAGCATTCAAGGTATAATGTTTCAAATACTTACAAATAAATGTACTCCATTTAAGAGTAGAGAAAAGCGATGACTAACTTGCAGATCGATGAATGGATATACCTTCCCTCTTTTAAAAGGGGGCAATTTTCCCTTCCTGGCACTGAAGCAGTTTGACTTAGTGCTTGCTGACATCCCACTAGTCAACCTCACAAGAGTTTGCCAGGTTGGCATGAATTAGCCACGCATGAGACTGGCGCTGGAAGCGATCTGGGAGTGGGGAGGATGAAAAATTGCATGCAGAAATGAAATAAATGATCAGATAATCTGTATTTTTTTTTTTTTTTTTTTTAAGAGATGTTGGTTGAGGGTAAATGTTGGCCAGAACACCAGGGGGATGGGGTGGGGTAAATTCCCCTGTTCTTCTTCGAAATAGTGCGATGGGATCAAGGGATATGGGGAGAAGGCAGGAACGGAGTACTGAATTTGGATGATCAGCCCTGATCTCATTGAATGGTGGAGCAGGCTCGAGGGGCCGAATGGCCTACTCCTGCTCCTATCTTCTATGTTTCTATGTATGTTTCTATGGGATCTTTTACATCCACCTGAGAGGGCAGATGGGGCCTCGGTTTAATGTCTAATCTGAAAGACGGCACCTCTGACAGGTTGCTGATCAGTGAAGCCTGGTCATGGGACGCTACGCTGTGGGTGCCACGGGGAAAATGCTGCGTGTGATATAAATGCTGCCAGCTGTTTATCTTGCCCCCCGCCAACAACACCTCCGGAGGCAGGTACAGCACATCCTCACCTGAGCCCATCTGTTCAACCCCCTCCCCCCCCAAATAAGCAACACTGAACAGACTATACCACAGGGTTGCTGCCCTTGGCGCACTTGAAAGGTTAACAGTATAAGTGTTTTCTCAAATTTTCCGTAGCTAGTCAGTGGCTATCACAACTGAATCTCTGTGGCCCATTAACTTTACCGCTCGGCGATCAAGCAGTTTTCCTTGTAATAAAGCCAGGAGCTTTTCCCCCTGATACATCCCAGTTACAGCCCGTGTGTCTCTGGATCCAGAAATGTTACTGAATGGCTGAACGTTACCGAATGGACCAGGAAACCGCAACCGCTCCCCTCAATGAGCCAAAAATTCAAGGTAAAGGACCGCAAAGCGATATTTATCCTCAATTCTCCAGTGCAGAAATAGCAGGATTGGACTAGAAACCCAATCCTTCCCGCAGAGCAAAAATGCCAAGTTCAGACCAAGCCCTTCTCCCTCCCTCGCAGGAGCAGACGTTCCGGGGTCAGATCACAAGCCCACATTAAACCCCCGCCCCCCCCACACTCAGCAGAAATTCTGGGATCTGGCCCCAACTCCCCATTGGATTTCCCCATCCTGAGAGAATGTGCCCCCCTCCCCCCAGTAGGGCAGAAGTAATGAGAACATACCCCAACCCCTTATTGTAGTCCCCCCACCCCCCACCTTCACATTGAGCAGAGATATCATGCTATCCTTCCTGCACTTGTCCTCCACCCACGAGCATGGCTATGTGGATAGAACCCCTCCCACTCCAAACTGTACTTGGCATCTCCGGCACTGAGAAGAGATATAGTGAGAGCACCCCCTCCTCACCCACTGAACAGTACTTAGGTTTCTGGAGCCCCACCCCGAGCATTACTAATGTGATTGGAACCCACTCCCCTCAGTCAAGCAACTCTAATGGAGAAGCAATTGTACAGTGGGCTTCACTAGAGAATAAATTCTTTCTTTTTGATGCCAAAGATCGAGGTACGTTTCATTCGTCAAGGTGGCAGAGAGAATACAAACCAGGCCTATGTTTCCTCTCTAAAGACAGCAAAGGAAACCCAATCAATCATCGCCTCCAGAACCGTTCTTGATGACTTCCCCAAGAGTCAACACAGGCCCTCAATCATCAACGTTGGCATCGAAATTCCTGTCGGAACCACGATGGAACTTAAAGAAAGCACACCGGGAAACCTTCCAAAGGTCAGTTGACAGCAACATCAGGTGGATCCCGCCAACCACCAATGCCTTCAACAGATTTATAGAAATGATTAAAGTTGCCACAAAACGCTGTATACCTCGGGGGTTTAGAAAGACATATATTCCTTGTTGGAAGAAAGCGAGGCTCTCTACCAGGAGTATTGGCTGAACAAGAACCCAGTCACAGCCACTACAATGCTGGAGTCCTTGAACTCAGCGAGACGTGAAAAGTGGAGGAGCCTTGTGGAGAGGACCAACTTCACTCACTCCAGCAGGAAAGCATAGGCCCTGCTCCGTTAACTTGGTGGGGCAAATCCCACCTATAAACACAGGATGACCATCAGAGCGGACGCCAATGCATCCCACTTGATACAAACATCAACGGTTCCGGTGGACAATGAAATTCGACAGCTTTCGAAAAACTTGATGACAGCACCAAGATCGTCAATTATGTCTGATCCATTCACCTTGGATGAACTAAACGCAGCCCTGTCGACAACCAAATCTGGAAAAGCTGCTGGTCCAGATGGTGTTTACACAGAATTCATAAAAGCACTGGGACACAAAGTGAAGAGGTGGTTGACTTCCTTCTTCTCCGAGGTACTGGCAACCGGTAAAATTCCACCTATTTGGAGGGAGACTAAAATAATTGCCCTCCTGAAGTTGGGGAAGAATGCTTGTGAAGCCTCCAGCTACCACCTGATCTCCTTACTTTGCACTTGTTGTAAAGTGCTGGAGAGGCTACTACTCCACAGACTAGCTCCCATCATCGAGCCAACCATTCCTGCTGCAACCAAGTACAGTTGTAGCTTTAACAACACACATCGAAGCAGGCTTCCAGCGCCAGCTCAAGACCACTGCAGCACTTGTGGACCTGTCAGCGGCGTATGACACAGTATGGAAGGATGGACTGCTTTTCAAGCTCGCCACCATTTTACCCTGCAGAACAACGATCCATCTTCTCAACTCCAGTCAAGCAATATCTCCCTTCTACATTGGCCATCATTTGGGTGATAAGAGCCCACAGCCATCAGCTGAACAACTCCAATTAGCCCTCGCCCCGAGCATCGTTTTGGTGACTGGAACCTAGCTCCTCAACTGAGCCCATCTCTTCCCATCCCTCCCTCACCCCCCGAAAATAAGCAACACTTAGCAGCCTGGAACCAAACTCTCCATCCTTCTTTCCATATCCTCCCCTCTCGCTCTTCCCATATCCTCCTTCTTTCTCCCCGAGTGTCAGCAGTGGCTCAGTTGGTAGCACACTCGTCTCTGCGTCAGAAGGTTGTGGGTTCAAGTCCCACTCCAGGGACTTGAGCACGTAAAGCTAGGCTGACACTCCAGTGCAGTGCTGAGGGAGTGCTGCACTGTTGGAGGTGCCGTCTTTTGGATGAGACCTTAAACCGAGGCCCCGTCTGCTCTCTCAGGTGGACATAAAAGATCCCATGGCACTATTTCGAAGAAGAGCAGGGCAGTTATCCCCAGTGTCCTGGCCAATATTTATCCCTCAACCAACATAACAAAAACAAACAGATTATCTGGTCATTATCACATTGCTGTTTGTGGGAGTTTGCTGTGCACAAATTGGCTGCTGCGTTTCCCACATTACAACAGTGACTACACTTCAAAAGTACTTCATTGGCTGTAAAGCGCTTTGAGACGTCTGGTGGTCATGAAAGGTGCTGTAGAAATGTAAGTCTTTCTTTCTTTCTCTCCTATCCCATCATTCCTCCTTTGCCCACTCCTTTTCTCCCCCTCCCTCCTCCTTTCCCCTCTTCCTCTTCTCCCCTCCTTTGGTCTTCTTCCTCTTCCCTTACTTCCTTCTTATCCTTTCCCTACCACCCTCCTTTCCCCTTCTCCTGCACCTCTCTTCTCTTCCCTTCTCCCTTTGCTTCTCCAACTCTCTTCCGCTCTCCCTGCACTTTGTTCACCCTCCAATCTGCCTCCTTTCTCCTACCCTTCTTGGTCCAATTCAGCTATCGCCCATCCGCTGACCCTGCTTGACCTGAGCACTGCCCTTAGCCTCATCTATCTGTGTCAACACTGCTGGGGATCAAACAGTATTGAAAAAAATCCCTCCTATATTTATCTTCTCCTTGCAGGCTATCTCTGAAAGGCTCATTAATATTTACTATCAACAATTAGTACATTAAAAAGAAGAAAAAGCAAACACAAAAAGTGGGCACCAATGCATAATAAATGTCTGCTTCCAAAAACAGTGACTGGCTACCAGTGGTGACAGTGAAGACTCAACAGCATTTCTGCTGAGCTGTAACAGAGAGCTAATTAATATATGTGTGATGAAATAACTCTGTGTTCTGGCATTTGTATTGTCTGTTGTTGTTGTACTTGCTAATGTCTGGAATGTTCTACAGATGTAACCACTAATGCGCCTCCCTAGCCCCGCCCCTCTGGATCCTCCGGATTGGTGTGTGTCTTACTCATAAGGGCTGGGTCGGTGATGAATGATGGCTGCCTTGTGTTAACTCGATGCCATGTTCTTACTTAATAAAAGCCTTTAGTTTTAAGCTTTAACCTCTTGGATTCAGGCAGTTATTTGGCACATCAATTTTATTAAGTAACAACTTTTGGAAGATGGATCGATTTTTGAAACCAGAGCGTCTGGATATCGATCCCCATTCGGCAGATGCGTCGAAGAAATTTACGCATTGGCTTCGATGTTTTGAACACTTCATCGCATCGATCGATCCGACGGTTAACAAGTTGGGTCTTCTAACCAACTTGGTAAGTCATCAAACTTACTCTATAATTGAAGATATTACTACATATGAAGAGGCCCTCGCAGTTCTTAAGGCCCAGTACCTTAAGTCGGTTAATGAAGTATACGCCAGGTATCTTTTGTCTACTTGCAGGCAATTACCCGAGGAATCCCTGGACGATTTCCTGCAGGACCTTAAGGCTTTGGCTAAGGATTGCAACTCCAAGGCTGTCTCTGCCATAGTGTATCAGGAAGAAGCCATCCGCGATTCTTTCCTCTCTGGCCTCCGATCTAATTATATTAGACACAGACTCCTCAAGAACGACTCGTTAGTTTTAAAAATGGTCGTCGCTACTGCTCGATCATTAGATGCAGCCCAGAAGAATTTAGAAGTGTATGCATCAGCCCATGCGTCTCTCTCAGCCTCGTGTGTTCCGAGTATGGAGGCATCCATAACATCAATGGAGCCCCCACTTAATCCTATTGTTGCGGCTGTACCCCATGGGTCTAAGTTTTATTTTTGTGGCCAATCTAAACACCCCAGGCAAAGATGCCCAGCCAGAGAGGCCACCTGTTTTAAATGTAAGAAACGGGGACATTTTAGTAAAGTGTGTAAGGGTAATCCTGTACCCGGTGTCTTCTCTGCTGCCGCCTATCGTTTTACTCTAGCCTCGGCTACGGTTGACCAGACCATACCGTGTTCCTTGTCAAAATCTATGATGGACATCAAGATTAATGGTCGTCCTACTGGGTGTTTGATAGACTGTGGCAGTACTGAAAGTTTTATACACCCCAACCTTGTTAACTCCTGTTCATTGAAGGTGTATCCTACTTGTAGTGTATGTGCTTTAAGTCAGAACTACTTTTTACAGCTCCTGTATACTGTAGTACCGGCAGTAACCACACCGGTATATAAGTGTGCGCATGCCTCTGTACTCCAGTCCAGAGATGACCCTCCTCCAGTAAAGACCTGTTGTTTGTTTATGTACAGCATCCGTGTAATTCTTTATCCACTGAACCACGGATCTAACAGTGGCGACGAGTGTTGATGCGAATCTACCGGCAACATTAAACAAAGAAAAAAACAGAAAAAAATAGTCGAGTCCAGGAACACGGGCATCGACCGCAAGCAACCGCCCAGCAGTCAGGCAGAGACCCAACTTCGCTGGGGAGGCTGTGGAGAGCCGGGCTTGGTTCCCCAGCCACAACGAGCAGCAAGAGACCGACGACAGGTCCAGAGCAGACCCTTCCCGAGCAGCGGCGGCTGGAGCCGACCGACGGCAGAGAAAGAGAGCCGGGCAGCGTCGACGGGGTAAGAAAGAGGGTGAAGAGAGCAGGGCGCAGCCGGGGATTGATCACCGAGCGGCGTCGAGGAAAAATACTGCAAACCGGAGAGAGGGTAAGAAACAGCCGGGTTCTAGACTGAGCGGCGTTGACAAATATCAAGAGAAGAACGCGCAGAGCACAGCCAGGGATCACGGGCTGATCAGGGTCTGCGGGGCGAAGCAAGGGGAGATGCCATTGAGCCGCGGAGAAGGAGGGAGAGCGCAGGAGGCGCCATTGAGCCGCGGAGAAGGAAGAGCGCGGGAGACGCCATTTTGCAAAGCCGCAGCGGAGAAGACGGGCGAGCGCGGGAAGGAAGAAAAGCGTGGGAGACGCCATTTTGTGCCAGCAGAGAAGAAGGGGAAGCGCGGGAGGCGCCATTGGGGATAGTTAACGCACAACCAAGGATGCCGAAGAGTGGCAGTATCTCTACGTTCGACAATGAAGTCAAAGATTGGGCGACATATGTGGAACGTATTGAGGTGTACTGCAGGGCGAATGAAGTGCCAGATGCTAATAAAGCACTGGTTCTGTTAAATTCCATGGGTGCAAAAACTTATGGGTTACTGCGAAATCTAATAACCCCAGAGAAGCCGGTAAACAAGGATTTTGGAAGCATAGTAGAAATCCTACAGGACCACTTAAGACCCACACCGCTGCTGATAGCAGAATGATTTAAGTTCCATAAAAGGAACCAACACAAAGACGAAAGCAATGCTGAGTACCTAACGGAACTGCGCAAGCTATCGAAATACTGCCAGTTTGGAGCGGGACTAGCAGACACGTTAAGGGACAAGTTTGTGTGTGGGCTACAAAGTGAAGGAACCCAGAAACGGCTTCTATCAGAAAAGGACCTTACGCTGGACAAAGCTTTCAATATGGCAGTATCACATGAAGCAGCCGCAAGGGGCGCTGCAGAGATACAACGGAGACCGCACGAATACGACACCAACGAAATGACCTATGGAACAGGGAAGTGCTATCGCTGCGGCAGAACACATGACCAGAAAGATTGTTGGTTCAAGGACCAAGTGTGCAGACAGTGTGGGAAAGCAGGACACATAGCAAGAGTCTACAGGTCTGGGATGAAAACCAACAGTAAGAAATCTCCACAGGAGAAGTACAAAAAGGTACACCAGGTGATGGACAGTGGTTCAGACGAACAGAAAAGTGACACAGACTCCGGAAGCAAGGAGCTGGGTTGTCTGAAACTACATAATGTAACCGAAATAGAGGATCACCAGACTATCTGGGTTATACTCAAGATAGACGGAGTCCAAGTGGAAATGGAATTGGACACAGGGTCAGCTCTAACAGTCATAAATCAAAGAGACTACAAGCAGCTATTTTCACACATACCCTTGAAAGCTACAGAGATTGTCTTGAAGACGTATACGGGGCAAAAAGTCTACCCCAAAGGAAAAATAAGGGTGAAAGTGACATATAAAGGTCAGGAAATACCTAAAATGGATATATATGCATTGCCAAATGGAGGACCACCACTGCTAGGACGTGAGTGGATCCGGAAGATACATTTAGATTGGCATTCCATACAGGCACTGAAGGTGGAGGCCAAAAAGGATGACGACGTCACACCTGGACGACTGTCAAAAATGCTAACTGACGCAAAAGAAGTGTTCCAGGAGGGACTAGGAACACTAAAAGGAATAACAGCAACAATTAAAATACAGGATAATGCAAGCCCAAAGTTTCTGAAGGCCAGACCAGTGCCTTATGCGATCAGACCAGCGGTTGAAGCAGAGCTGGAAGGGTTGGAACGTTCAGGAGTACTGTCCAAAGTGGACTGGAGCGAGTGGGCTACACCCATCGTCCCTGTAATGAAGAGGTCGTTGAGTAATACGCCTGGGGAACCAAAGAAGGTCCGCATCTGTGGGGATTTTAAGGTGACAGTGAACCCAGTCCTTCACACGGTGCAATATCCGCTTCCACGAATTGAGGATATTTTCGCCTCGCTATCTGGTGATAAACGCTTCACCAAAATTGATCTAGCCCAGGCGTACTTGCAAATGGAGGTAGAAGAAGCTTCGAAACATTACCTTACGATCAACACCCATAAAGGTCTCTATCAATACAACCGGCTGGTGTTTGGAGTAGCCTCGGCTCCGGCTATCTGGCAAAGGGCGATGGATCAGGTCCTGCAAGGGATTCCAGGGACCCAGTGTTATTTGGACGACATCTTGGTCACGGGCGAAAATGACGGTGATCACCTCGCTAACTTGGAGAAGGTGCTCGCCAGATTAAAGGAATATGGGCTACGAGCTAATTGCCACAAGTGCGAGTTTTTCCAGAAACAGATCTCGTATTGCGGCCACGTCATCGATGAAGAGGGGTTACATAAGTCCCCTGACAAGATTGAGGCAGTAGTCAAGGCTCCAGCACCGGAAAATGTGTCACAACTGAGGTCGTTCCTCAGGCTGGTAAACTATTACCACAAGTTCTTACCAAATTTGCCTACGATACTACACCCGCTGAACACCCTACTGCAAACGGGTACCATGGGAGTGGGATGACGAACGTAGACGAGCTTTCCAGAAGTGTAAAGAATTGATCACATCAAAAGAGGTGTTGGCCCATTTCAACCCAGCACTACCAATTCGTTTGGCATGTGATGCATCACCCTACGGCATTGGAGCGGTGCTGTCGCACAAATTCCCAGACGGGTTGGAGAGGCCAGTGGCCTTTGCGTCTCGGTCACTAACCTCAGCCGAGCGCAACTACGCCCAGATTGACAGGGAGGCCCTCAGCCTAGTATGGGGAGTAAAAAAATTCAACCATTATCTGCATGGGCAGAAGTTCACCTTGCTGACTGACCACCAACCACTTGTCTCCATCTTTAATCCTAAGAAGGGCGTGCCAGTAATGACTGCACAGCGGTTACAAAGATGGTCCCCGTTTCTAGGGGCGAATCAATATGAAATAGAATATAAAGGCACGAAACAGCATGGGAACGCTGATGGGCTATCGCGCCTGCCACTGCCTACGGTGGAGGAAGCACCAGCAGTGGACCCTATCGAGATATTTTATTCGTCGATAATTGAACGATTGCCAGTAACAAACGCGGATATAGAGGAGACCCGCAATGATCCGACGCTGTCACGGGTATATGAATTGACGGTGAGGAGATGGCCAACACATGGCGACTCACTGTTGCCAGCATTCTCATCCAGAAGAGAACAGCTGTCAGTATGCCAGGGGACAGTGATGTGTGGATCCAGAGTGGTGATTCCACCCAAGTTAAGGGAGAGAGTGCTAAATGAGCTACATGAAGGTCATCTGGGGGGAGTGAAAATGAAAAGCCTTGCCAGGGCTTATGTGTGGTGGCCGGGAATCGATCAACAAATCGAAGACCTAAGTAAGAGCTGCTTAGGATGCCAGAAGGTCCAAAATGCACCACCACATGCCCCTCTACACCCATGGGAGTGGCCCTCCTCTCCATGGCAACGGGTGCACATTGATTTCGCTGGTCCATTCATGGACTCAATGTTCTTAATAGCAGTGGATGCTCATTCAAAGTGGCCTGAGGTGATAAAGATGTCTTCAACCACTACAGAGAAAACGATTGCAGTCCTACGGACCATATTTGCCAGAAACGGGTTGCCAGAGCAGATCTGCTCTGATAATGGACCACAGTTTGTGTCCGACGAGTTCCAAAAATTCATGAAAAGGAATGGGGTAAGGCATTACACATCCGCCCCGTATCATCGAGCCACCAATGGATTGGCTGAGAGGTTCGTACAAACCTTTAAGAAGGCGATAAAGGCCATGTGCGACGAGGAAATTCCACTACAGCATAAGATGGACAATTTTTTATTAGCCTACCGAAACGCGACACATGCAGTTACCAACCAGACCCCGGCCATGATGTTCTTTAACCGAAGGTTGAGATCTCGTCTGGACTTGCTCAGACCAAATGTGCGAAGAAATGTTGAGGACAAACAATTCCAGCACATCAACGAGAAGCCGACAAGGAGCTTCAATGTAGGGCAACCAGTCTTGGCCCGTGACTATCGAACAGAGAAGTGGCAACCCGGAACGATATGTACAAGGCAGGGGCCATTAATGTACACAGTGGATGTCGGGGAGAACATTGTGAGACGCCACGTCGATCAGATCTTAGCGTCACAGGAAGGCGTCAACCCCATGTCTCGAGTACCTGGGGATGAACCCGACATACCGGTAGCATCTACTTCAGACCCAGTAGCAGTGGAACCCGATGAACTACCCGATGAAAAGGGGTCAGAATCGCCTCTGCACCAAGATAAAGAACCTCCGGAAAGGCGCTATCCCGAAAGGGTCAGGAAGCCGCCCGAAAGACTGAATCTATAAATGGACTTTTTGTTATTGAATGTACATGTAAAAATGTAATTGTTATTTGAATATTAAGGGGGTATTATTAATCTAAAAAGGGAGGAATTGTAGTGTATGTGCTTTAAGTCAGAACTACTTTTTACAGCTCCTGTATACTGTAGTACCGGCAGTAACCACACCAGTATATAAGCTGTGTGCATGCCTCTGTACTCCAGTCTAGAGATGACCCTCCTCCAATAAAGACCTGTTGTTTGTTTATGTACAGCATCCGTGTAATTCTTTATCCACTGAACCACGGATCTAACACTACTCAAAGTGAAATTGTGATGGTGTCCAAGTCCCTTACTTCGGAGGTAACTGGATATTGTAAAGTCACATTGACCGTTAAGGATACGGAGTATAAGGACTTTAAACTCCTCATATTACCTCAGTTGTGTGTGAACTTAATTTTAGGCTTGGGCTTCCAGTGTCAGCATGAGAGCGTTACCCTTAAGTATGGTGGATCTCAGCCTCCACTCTCAGTCTGCGGCCTTTCTACTTTAAAAGTAAGTCCGCCTTCTTTGTTCGTGAACCGTGCTCCTAATTGTAGACCTATAGCGACTAAGAGTCGATGGTATAGTTCAGAAGATAAAACATTTATAAAAGAGGAAGTGGAAAGGCTTCAACGGGAGGGAATCATCGAACACTGTAATAGCCCGTGGCGTGCCCAGGTGGTGGTGGGTAAAACTAATGAAAAGAAAAGACTTGTGGTCGATTATAACCAGACTATAAACTTGTATACCCAATTAGACGCCTATCCTTTGCCTCGTATTTCTGAGATGGTGAACCAGATAGCTCAGTACCGCGTGTTCTCCACCATTGGTTTAAAGTCTGCCTACCATCAACTCCCCATCAAAATAGAAGACTGACCTTATACGGCCTTCGAAGCTAATGGGCGCCTCTACCAATTCCTTCGGGTGCCCTTTGGAGTGACGAATGGGGTGTCCGTTTTCCAACGGGAGATGGATCGTATGGTGGATGAATACGCATTGGAAGCAACATTCCCGTACCTGGACAATGTTACTATCTGTGGGCGTGATCAAAATCTCACGAAATTCCTGGCGCCTGCAAAGAGGTTAAACCTGACCTACAACGAAAACAAGTGTACCTTCAATACTACACATTTGTGTATTCTTGGTTGCGTTGTGGAGAATGGGGTAATCGGGCCAGATCCTGAAAGATTACGCCCACTTAAGGAATTACCTTTACCTCACACTGTAAAAGCTTTAAGGTGGTGTCTGGGATTCTTCTCGTACTATGCCCAGTGGGTGGCTAGCTACTCAGATAAAGTCCGACCTCTTATTAAGTTGACGTCTTTTCCGCTATCGGCGGAAGCTCAGGAAGCTTTCTTTAATATCAAACGGGACATTGAGAAGGCAGTGGTATGTGCCGTGGATGAGAAGATCCCTTTTCAAGTGGAAAGTGATGCATCTGATTTTGCGTTGGCAGCAACTCTTAACCAAGCTGGTAGACCAGTAGCTTTCTTCTCTCGTACGTTGCAAGGACCAGAAGTTCAACATTCTTCAGTGGAAAAGGAGGCACAGGCGATTATCGAAGCAGTCAGGTATTGGAGACATTATCTCGCTGGCCAACGTTTTACGCTTATTACAGACCAGCGATCTGTGGCCTTTATGTTCAATACTAAGCAGAGAGGCAAGATCAAAAATGATAAGATTTTAAGATGGCGAATAGAACTGTCAACATAAGACTATGATATTCAGTACAGGCCTGGGGTATTCAATGAGCCATCGGATGCTTTGTCACGAGGAGTATGTGCTAGTCTAGGTATAGATAAGCTTCAAAATCTCCACGACGCACTCTGCCACCCTGGGGTTACCAGAATGAACCACTTCATTAAGTCCCACAATCTACCCTACTCTATTGAGGAGGTCCGGACCATGACCAGAACCTGTCGTGTTTGTGCTGAATGCAAACCCCACTTCTATAAGCCGTCCGAGCCAGCTCATCTTATTAAAGCAACTCGACCATTTGAGCGTTTGAGTCTTGATTTTAAAGGTCCCCTTCCATCGAGCGACCGTAATGTCTATTTTCTTAATATTATAGACGCGTACTCTCAGTTCCCTTTTGTTATCCCCTGTCCGGATGTGACCAGTGCTGTTGTAATTAAATGCCTCTGCCAACTGTTTTCCTTGTTTGGCATGCCTAACTATATACATAGTGATAGGGGTTCTTCCTTTATGAGTGAAGAATTGCGACAGTTTTTGCTATCAAAAGGGATTGCAACGAGTAGAACTACCAGCTATAACCCTCGTGGTAATGGGCAGGTCGAGAAAGAAAATGCGACAGTGTGGAAGGCTATCGTACTGTCTCTGAAGTCACGAGGCCTGCCGACCTCTTGCTGGCAGGATGTCCTGCCAGACGTGCTGCATTCCATAAGGTCTCTTTTGTGTACAGCGATGAATGCCACCCCTCATGAAAGGATGTTTAGCTTTCCAAGAAAAGCTACTAATGGAGTATCGTTACCCACATGGTTGACGACCACGGGCCCTGTGCTGTTGCGCAGACATGTGAGAGGCCACAAGACTGATCCACTGGTGGAGGAAGTACAACTCCTCCATGCTAATCCCCAGTATGCGTACATTCAATATCCGGATGGGCGAGAGGATACGGTCTCTATTAAAGATCTTGCACCTGCTGGAGCTCGAAAAGAGTTCGACTCTGAGAGTAGAGTTTTCAATCGTGGTATTGGACCATCAGAGACACAAATCTTCAGTGTGGAAAACACTGATGATTCTGGGAATTTGAATGAACTGGAGTTAGTACTCTGGGAGGAGTCTCAGCAAGAGTTACGTCGTTCCCAGAGGACTATCAGACCTCCTGACAGACTGAATCTATAGCAGGGGGTGAATGTAATGAAATAACTCTGTGTTCTGGCATTTGTATTGTCTGTTGTTGTTGTACTTGCTAATGTCTGGAATGTTCTACAGATGTAACCACTAATGCTCCTCCCTAGCCCCGCCCCTCTGGGTCCTCCGGATTGGTGTGAGTCTGACTCATAAGGGCTGGGTCGGTGATGAATGATGGCTGCCTTGTGTTAACTCGATGCCATGGTCTTACTTAATAAAAGCCTTTAGTTTTAAGCTTTACCCTCTTGGATTCAGGCAGTTATTTGGCACATCAATATGAGAGGCCGTTCAGTGGTGAACCTGTTGAAGGGATCATATTCATTATTACTATTAATAGATAGCAATGTAAATAATGAACAGAATTGGGTGAGCTTGTTCTAGGAATATCAACTCCACTATCTTGCCGCCTAAGACACTAAACTTTATTTTTGAATGCAACCCTTTATACCCTGGAAAAGTACTGGTCATGTTGTACTGAAGAGGTTACTTTTGGTTTTTATGAGGTCCAAAAACTGCTGGATTAAACAAAGCTTTTATTGTTTTCAGCTCACAGATATAATGTGCAGTTTTTCTCCCAAACTGCAATTGAGGGGCATTTGAATGGCCGAACTAGTAGTAAGTGAGCAAGATCTTCAGCCATGGCTCAGTGGGTCGTACTCTCGCTTCTGAGTCAGACGGTTGTGAGTTTAAGTCCCACTCCAGAGACTTGAGCATGGAATACAGAACGACACTCCCAGTGCAGTACTGAGGAAGTGCTACACTGTTGGAGGTGCCGTCTTTCGGATGCGACATTAAACCGAGGCCCCCTCTGCCTTCTCAGGTCGATGTAAAAGATCCCACAACACTACTTCAAAGAAGAGCAGGGTAGTTCTCCCTGGTGTCCTGGCCAACATTTATCCCTCAACCAACATCGCTAAAAACAGATTATTTGGTCTTTATCACATTGCTGTTTGTGGAAGCTTGCTGTGCGCAAATTAGCTGCCGCATTTCCTTACACTGCAACAGTGACTACACTTCAAAAGTACTTCATTGGCCGCAAAGCACTTTGGGATATTCTGAGGTTGTGAAAGACATTATATATATAAGTGCAAGTCTTTCTTCTTTCTTTATTCTAGGTAACTGGCTTTTGAGCCCATAATTTCCTTGTTAATGAATTCTTTCACTGAAGCATGAAGTTCATACTCCCTAAAGTGTAGCTTACCCCTTAATAGGGTTTGACAAGTCATTTTGCTTCAGTTCCCTACTGGGTAAAGCAAGTCAAAGTTGTTAACAAAGATCGGGTAATAAATTATCAAGTGCTTCAACTTGTATTATTATCGGATGGCTCAACTCACCATCAGTGATAAATTGAAGTGCAAAAGTAGTTGAAGATAGCATTCTAATAGTTGGCAGTCAGCTGGCATAATTACCTTGGCATCTTCACCAAAATAATAGCTGTGGTCACCAAAACCTTCACCCAACAATGTTCATAGGAACAGGAGTAGGCCATTCAACCCCTCGAGCCTGTTCCGCCATTCAGTTGGATCCTGGCTGATGTGTATCTCAACTCCATCTACCTGCCTTGGTTCTGTAACCCTTAATACCCCTGCCTAAAAAAAAATCAATCTCAGTTTTGAAATTTTCAATTGACCTTGCCTCAGCATGTTTTTGGGGAGAGAGTTCCAGATTTTCACTACCCTTAGTGTGAAGAAGTGCTTCGTGACATCACCCCTGAACAGCCGAGCCTAGTTCTAATTTTAGGGTTATGCACCCTTGTTCTGGACTCTCCCTTCAGAAGAAATAATTTCTCTCTATCTACCCGATCAAATCCTCTAAAGAATATCCCTGGCCTAACCAAATGCTTGTAAAATTCTGACAGCTAACAGGTCTTTTATTAACTACCTGTACCATCTTGCAGCCCAGAATTGTCCAGATCATGTATTTGCAAATTTCTGAAGTCACCTCACTACAAGAACATTGACTGTTTAAAACTAAAAGTGTTAAGAAGCAGCATTCAAAACAACAGAAGGTTCTTTGTTAATGTCTGCAGCGAGCAATTGTAGTGACAAAAAAAAGATACATTTGATAGGCTCGAACAAGGATCAAGATCCGCAGCAACAATGTAAAGCTGCCCCAGCGGATAATCCCGAGACCGAGCTCCTCATTAGTGTGACATAAGAATTCCTAAATATTCCATTCAACCAAACCCAACTAAATTGCTAATCATTTATTTAGAAAAGAAATCTGCGCCAAACTGAACAATTAAGTTTGTGACTTTGCGTAGTTGACACTTAATTAGGTACCCAGAATACACTCGGTGTGTAAGGTCGCTGACTCACAGCACAACCTAATTAAGTTAGTTGGAAAAACAAAAAGGAGCCATGAACCAAGATGAGAGGATCGTCCCAAAAAAAAACATGTGCGCTGTTTGATGGATGGTACCGCCTGGTACCAAGCCGCAGTGTCATGGTAACAATGTGGTTGTTATGTAAAATATGGCTATGCTTAAAGAGGCTTATTGTTAACACGATAGTGAGAGAGCGTGGCCAAGGTGTTTTCTTGACCCCCCGACCGCCCCGCCCCCCATTAGTTGTTCCTTCAACATAAAACCATGGATTGCAAAGACACTTTCATTAACCTTAACACAATGTACCTGAACTTAACTCTTCAAGGACAGAATCCATACCTCAGGACTGGTTCAAAATTACAGCAGCTGTCACAGTTTGGAGGATGTATTGATCACAGTCAAGTGTTTCAAGGGCTGTGTACATCATTGTCTTATACTGTATATCATTCTATTGTACTTTAATGCTGACTCTTTAGAGGCTTTTGATTCCTTGATAACCACTTTTAGAGGTTATCGATCAGAAAATGGATTTATGACCAAGGCTGTCGCTCTGAAGGACTGAGCACTCGTGATCTCAACAGACGTGAATGGGAGATTGCAAATTTCTCTATGATAAAACTCTTTTAACACAGCTTGTAAAATTTCAATCCTGTGCTGGCCATCGCTCCTTAGGTGAGCTGTCAAAGCAAATGAACGATAAACAAATATGAAAGCAGGTTTGTATAAATATGATGATTGATTAATTTACCAAATCCCCTATCTCATCATCATTGGGGTACACACCTGGATTGCATTGCCCCATGGGGGAGTCTAGCACCAGGGAACATAACCATAAAATCAGAGCTAGGTTATTCAGGAGAGAAGTTAGGAAACACTTCTTCACGCAAGGGGTTGTAGAAGTGTGGAACTCTCGCCCGCAAAAAGCAGTAGATGCTGGCTCAATTAACAATTTTAAATCTGAGATCGATAGATTTTTTGTTAGACAAGGGTATAAAAGGATATGGAGCCAAGGCAGATGGATGGAGTTAAGATACAGATCAGCCATGATCTCATAAAATTGCGGAACAGACTCGAGGGGCTAAATGGCCTTCTCCTGTTACTATGTTATAATCACCATTAACATCAGACCTACTGTCATGAGGTATGAGTCCTTCCATTGTTTAATCATCTCACTGTCAGGAGTTGGGAGGCCCTGCATTGGTTAATTTCTTGCCCATTGTAAGGACTTTTGTGCCGCTGTGTTGGTTATTCAACGCACCCCTTGTCGGGAATTGGGGTCTATTAGTTGTTGATAGCACTAGTAAAAAGAGCATACTGCTTGATGAAATAACTTTACAATAAAAAATACACACAAGTATTCCAAACTGCAGAGGTCTCTTCTGCAGGAATAATGTAGATAGCTTAATCTCACAGCTGTCATAAAATGGCAGATTGATATCAGTTGTGTCACCCAAAGACAACTCTGAGCTTTAAAAAAAGTGTTTGGATATTATCTATCAAAATCCATCATTCCAGTTGGCAGATATTATATAACAAGTCAGTGGATAGCAAAACGCCAACACCGACTCCCTCCATTTGGGTATGATGTATTTCTGAATTTTCATCTAAAGTCAACCCTTTATTCCAACGAGTCTTTTCACTGAGTTTTTTTGTTAAAGTAATGATCAATGTGAGAATCCTTCCCTCACTACTTCCCACCCTATGCTCAGCACCAGTGATACAGAACATGATCTAACATCAGAGGAGGCGGCTCTAGCAGCATCAGGATTGTCTGAAATGAGTACACCAAGAAAGTAGATGGGCAGGAAAGAACGCCAAATATAGAAGGAATGATTGAGAAATGCAGAGGTAAAGAGACGGAAGGAGAACTGCAAAAGATGAGAAGGATGTGAAGATTTATATTTGCACAATGGGAAGGGAGGTATTCTCTGGTTGCTCTGTCATAATCACAGTGGATAATTTCCTTTAATTTTTAACAAAATAGTTAAAGAAAATATCTCAGAAAATGAAGATTAAATACATTTTATCCAGTTCACAAGCTGAACTGGCACCAGCACATAGAGGCCTGAATCTGATTTGCTCTGTCCCTCACTGTCTCTTTCCTCACTTTCTGTCTGTGTTACAGCTGCTCTGCTGATCTGAATACTATGACATTATTATTTGGCGTTGGTGTTTTAGCCTGTTTTCAAGCTATCACACAACAGAACAATACAAGAGAGTCAAAATGACAGCTTTGATGTTGTAAAGAAAAGAAAGAAACAACTTGCAGTTATATAGCGCCTTTCATGACCTCAGAACGCCTCAAAGGGCTTTACAGCCAATGAAGTACTTTTGGAAGTGCAGTCACTGTTGTAATGTAGGGAAATGCGGCAACCAATTTGCGCACAGCAATCTCCCACAAACAGCAATGTGGTAATGACCAGATAATCATTTTTTTTTTTTTTTTTAAAGTGATGTTGGTTGAGGGATAAACATTGGGCAGGATGCCAGTAACCAAGGAAGGTGAAGAAAGCGAGAGGATAGAAACCATGCATTGCGTCATATAGATATCTCTAGACAATCGTGTCCATAGCTACAGCTCAAAAGTTGTGCTTGTAACGTTATCGCTCTGGTCACTGACCTATGCTGATGGTAAGGGAAGAGCGGTCTATATAGGTCAAAATTGTACTGCTAGGCTGGAAGAGTTGCACATTGACACTTGCAGTGTTACCAAATCCACTCCCCAGTGCAAGATGGGATGAGAAACATAAGATCGTCAGCCTTGGTTCAGTGGTCAAAAGTTGTGGGTTCAAGTCTCACTACAGAGACTTGAGCACAAAATCCAGGCTGACACTTCAGTGCAATTCTGAGAGATGTTAAAACGAGGCGCTCTCAGGATGTAAATCAGTGATGGGCAAAATATGGCCCGTATCTGGCCCGCCAAATGGGACAGAAATAGAATGCGAGCTGGAGCTGGAGTTGCACATTAATCTGAGTTGCGCCATGGCTGCTCATCTCGATGACTCTTTTATCGAAGAAAGCTACGTCTTTCCTCTCCCGGTACCCAGAGTACGATGGCAGGAGGGTTCTCATTGCTGTCTCAGACACGGGAGTGAATCCCGGAGCACAAGGACTCCAGGTAATGGCATGCGATTGTAGTTCGGGCCTTGCGATACCTCGGGCTCCCGTACTCAGCACACTAAAAAGAGAACACCTCTTACGTTGGAGGCCCTGCAGAATTGAGCCGCTCTGCCAAACAGCCACATAGACTTTCTGTACAACATATAATCAATCAATCAATCATTTCATTCCTTTAGTAACGGGAGATTTTACACTACATTTTGTGTATTTATGATAGTATCTGACTACTGTCTGAATTTATGTTTATAAATTATTGGGAGGGTACAAGTGGGTGTGATGATCAACACTATGCGTTGGCTTGTTTCAAATTTACCAATTTAACACTTTGCTCTCACCAATGAGTGTTAGTGGGGTTATTCATTCTTGCACAATTATTTGCTTGTTTTAATATTATCCCACTTAATTAGCATGGTGGAGACATAACTAAATGGACCCAGGTATATTGGACATTGCATTTCTTGTTTTTAACTTAAGCCCTTTTTCCCCACACCATGAACAATTTAAGTTTGTCAGGACTGGAAGAGGGTCGTAGAGATTTATGTCATTGGCCAGTCCCAGTAATAAATAGCACTCGTGGAGGAAATGTGTATTATTATGGTGCATTACTTGTGCCCATTCTCAAGTGAGAGTCCGCAAACTCTAAAGGTGTCTTGGCTTTTCTCAGGAGTGATCGTACATTGACAATGAACAAGCCCAATTTGATGGCTGATCTGGGGCACAATTTGCGGTATAAATAATTTTCCGAGTCACGCAATTATTTCTTAGCGAGGTTTCAAAAGCATCAACTTTCATTTGCAATTTTTAAAGGTTGTATAAATGATTTTATCCTTAATTGCGCCTTTTAACCTTGTTTATAATTGACTGCGGAAGCAGTATCGACCTCTCTTTTCCACTATAAGAGTGAATTTAATTTTAGACCATTTGGAATAAACAGACCGTGCACTTTTCAATGTGACTCATAAACCTGTATCATGTTTGGTAGCATGTTACTAAGTGTTTTTATTTTAAGTGTGGAAACGACATGAAGGGTTCTTTATACAATAAATGCTGCAATAAATTTTAATGGTAGCTGTAGTTAACACAATTCATTTTATGTGTGTGGCAATGGTCCCTCTAATTCTTTTTCGTGCATGGTCCCTTTAAATTTGCTGCGCTGTAACTATTCCAGCAGGTGATGTCGGTTAAAACCATTTGAACAATACTATTGCAACATTGCACACAAACAAAATTTACATTTTCAAAAAAATATATGAAACAGATGAAAAGGAATCCCCAATGTTATCCCCTAATTAATTATGTTTTGTTTGCTCTGTATCAACTTAATACTAAAATATTTGGTTTGCAATCCTCAGTTTACAATTGCACCCAATGCGATTATTCCTTCTGTTGTGATTCTGTCTATTGTTTTTAAAATATTTAAAATTTAATTTTAGACCATTTGGAATAAACAGACGTGCACTTTTCAATGTGACTCATAAACCTGTATCATGTTCGTTAGCATGTTACTAAGTGTTTTTATTTTAAGTGTGGCAATGACATGAAGGGTTTTTTATACAATAAATGCCATAACAAATGTTAATGGTAGCAAAATTACATTTATCTTTGTAATCAACAATCTGTTCTTGTAAAGTGTATAAAAATGTCTGCTAGGTAAAATATATTTAAAAAATCCTGCGTCCACAGGAAATTGTCTACAAAAACGTACTTCCTGTTTCTGCGCTTGTGTCAACTTTTCACAGGTCCACATTTAAATGGAAACTGCCTATGTAAACTTTTCACACTGTAATTGCATCAATAGTGGCACTGTAAGATCTTAGTTTTGGATTTTCCAGCTCCTTAGCCTGTACTGCAGAGACACTCCTAGCTTTCAACCAACTCTACTTCTCTGCTTCCCAAATTGTTGTAAGTTTTCTTATTTAAGTATCAGGAGAAAGACTATATGCATATCTTTAATCCTAGTTATCAAACACCACTTTCCTAACTCAGGAAAGAGGGAATGGGGCTTTGCATGATGCCAGGAGATATTATTAAAGTTCATGAAGAAAACAAAGACTTAAAAAAATTATGATGAATGTTGTTAATTGAACTGAAATACATGGAAGAGCAGACTACCAGCATTAGTCCACACGAGAAACAGCTTCAGAAGACGTGTGAGCTCCTAAGTTATGAGGTTTTCTACACTGCAAAATAACCAGGGGATTGCATTGTTCCTCATTGCATGTCCTTTGTTTATCAGGCTGCCCTCATTAAGCAAAAACCATTAGTAATGATTCCAATGTAATGAGAGTCAATTGGTGCCTGAGAAAGCGTTGCCTTGTAAATAAATGTTAAACATTAACTACATCAGCATTAAGTGCCATTTACTGAATTCCACAGTGGCCATTTTATGTTATGAAGGGCAATGAAAGATGCATCAGCTGCATTTTAAAATGGAACGGCAACATTAACATACACATTGTCACACTCTTCTAAGAGCTCATGCATTACAATTCAAATGCTTTAAACTCCATCTAAATCTGACGAAGTGTATTTTACAGTTAACTCTGCCGTGGAATGTTACTGTCAGAAGTCCTCCTTGGGACTCTCTGAATAAGCGCAAGCCTGGCCTTGAGGAAGAAAATTATTTGGTGCAAACAAGTTGCTCTCATTTTAAAAGTTAGATGGATTGCATTTCCTCAACGCGAGTCAAAAAAAAACATCTATCAAACACATATATATTGCGATAGCAAAATACTGCAGATGCTGGAAATCCGAAATAACAACAGAAAATGCTGGAAAAACTCAGCAGGCCAGGCAACATCCGTGGAGAGAAATTAGAGTCAACGTTTCGGATCAAAACCCTTTGAGTCAAAGGGTTTTGACCCGAAACGTTGACTCTAATTTCTCTCCACGGATGTTGCCTGGCCTGCTGAGTTTTTCCAGCATTTTCTGTTGTTATTATTACATATATATTGCCATCGTTGCTGGGTCAAAATCCTGGAACTCCCTACTAACAGCACTGTGGGAGTATCTTCACTACATGGACTGCAGCGGTTCAAGAAGAAGGCTCACCACCACCTTCTCAAGGGCAACTAGGGATGGTCAATAAACGCTGACCTTGCCAGCGAGCTCCATATCCCGAGAATGAATAAAAAAATCCCACAAAGCCCTACTTCATTGTACAGGCTATGTTTAGGCCTGGTCTTAGCTGATGTAATCTGTCTACGCCACTCACCAAGCACTTTGTGCGTGATCTTCCCTCACTAACAATTTTTATTTTTGCATCACTGCCAATTTCTCCGGGAAAAAGAATTACTTTTTAAATACGTTAACTTGCACATAATGAACAATCTGTCAGGTTGTAGGTGTCAAATGATTCCTCAAACCGTTTCACCACAATGACATATTTACTGCGCAATGTGGTTGACAGATTGGACTGGAGGTGCGATCTGTCTGTTCTGTTAATGTCCTGTGATGATATGTTTTAGCCTCTCAGGGATGTCACCAGTCTCACAGCTGGGCTGCCGTCAGTCTTTCACACACTTAAGCAAAATTTATTGGTAAAGTGAAAATTGGCTCTAGTCACTCAAATAGAGCAGAGCTAGTAGCAAACTACACTGCAACTCTTCGAATTATTCCATTTGTCTCGGCCCTGGTCTGTGGTAGGGACACAGACAGTGGGATCAATCTCGTTGGGCTAGAGAAGGGAATAAGACAGCCAAGTTCTGATCACTATCCAGCAACTCCTATAGCAAACAGTGTGGGATTTTGGGAGGATAAAATAATGATCATCACTTTGCACTTGTTTTATTTGACTTTTGCTTTTTTCCTTCGGATTTTCATTTTGTTTTTGTTCTTTTTTAGCCTTATTTCTTTATCTGCCGGTCTCCCCACTGTTTCTACAGAACACTTTAGGAAGGATGTCAAAGCCTTGGAGAGGGTGCGGAGGAGATTTGCCAGAATGCTACCAGGGATGAGGGACTTCAGTTATGTGGAGAGACTAGAATAGCTGGGATTGTTGCCCTTAGAGCAGAGAAGGTTAAGGGGAGATTTAATGGAGTAGTTCAAAATGATGAGGAGTTTTGATAGAGTAAATAAGGAAAAACTCTTTCCATTGGCAGGAAGGTCAGTAACCAGAGGACACAGCTTTAAGATAATTGGCAAAAGAACCAGACGGGAGGTGAGGAGTATTTTTTAATGCAGCGCGTTATGATGATCTGGAATGCACTGCCAGACAGGGTGGCGGAAGCAGATTCAGCAGCAACTATCAAATAGAGAATTGGATCATACTTGAAAAGAAAACATTTTGAGCATTATGGGAAAAGAGCAGGGGAGTGAGACTAATTGTATCGCTCTTTAAAAGAGATGATCTGGTCATTATCACATTGCTGTTTGTGGGACCTTGCCGTGTGCAAATTGGCTGCTGCATTTTCCTACATTACAAGAGTGACTACACTCCAAAAATTACTTCATTGGCTATAAAGAGTTGTGGGATGTCCTGAGGTCGTGAAAGGCGTTATATAAATGCAAGTCTTTTTTTTCTTATTTTCTTGTTCATACATTCATCATTTTACAGTGATCCACACTGAAGTGTTACAGTGTGGCTTCGCCCATGCTGATCACCTTGGGCAAGCGCCACCTCCATGAGACTGACAATCCCTGAGCCTGTAGCAGGAAAAATACCCATATTAACATACCGTGCCACTGGTCAAGTGCACTGGGCCATGTGTCATGTTAATGATGGCATATGGGCTTCATATGCAGAACGAGACTAGTGACAGCCATGCGCGCGTGTGGACATTGAGTGAAGACAGGATGGGGGGGATGGTTGTGACTGTGATGCCCAAACAGTTGAATAGCCTGTCAACACAGAGTCTGGGCTCAAGTTTGAAAAGTAAATGAGGTACTAGACTGCTGCAGAGACCATGGGGCTGTAGTGCAGCATGCACCATGGTCAAGAAAGATTGGTTCCTGGGGAAGTGGTGTACAAACTTTCCCAACATGGTATTTGTGCTTTATCCCAGGTCTTAACCAGGCATGAAAAAAATTGTATGGCGGGATACAGTTTTCAGTGCATCACTGATCATGCCATCTCGCAGTCACCATGATTGGAGTCTCTTCTCCCAACCGTGTTTAACAAGCAAAAATCACTGCTCTGTACATTTTGTGAAAAAAAAGAGTGAGCTATAGGAAGCTGCAGAGCTGTCAATTTTCAAGTGACGTGAATCGTGAGTGACAACATCAAATCCATTTGACTGGGTAATTTCCATGTGATTCGCTCACTTGTTTTATACTTGGTACAGCACACAAGCCTTCAAGGCACCAGGTTATAATCCACCTCAACTATCAGTCATACCCTGGGCTGAGAAAAAAGTCTTTGCTCTTCAGCTGAAACATTTCACATTCAAACAGCATTCAACTCATATTCCAACATCAAATGTTACTTGGGGTTTGTGAATTTTATGTGCTGCACCTGTGATCTTTCTTTGTTGTTGCTTAAGTCAAGTATTTCAGTAATAGTGAATAGAAACATAGAAACTAGGAGCAGGAGTAGGCCATTCGGCCCTTCGAGCCTGCTCCGCCATTCAACAAGATCATGGCTGATCATCCAAACCCTAGCACCCGGTCCCTACACCGACAGCCATCCCACCCAAGCCCTATCCCCGTAACCCCGCATATTTAATCCCCCCTAACACTAAGGGCCAATTTTTATCATGGCCAATCAACCTAACCCGCACATCTTTGAACTGTGGGAGGAAACCAGAGCACCCGGTGGAAACCCACACAAACATGGGGAGAATGTGCAAACTCCACACAGACAGTCACCCGAGGCCGGATTTGAACCCGGGTCCCTGGCGCTGTGAGGCAACAGTGCTAACCACTATGCCACTATGGAACAGCACCATTAGAAAGAAAGACTAGCATTTATACAGCGCCTTTCACAACCTCAGGACGTCGCAAAGTGCTTACAGCCAATGACGTACTTTTGAAGTGTAGTCATTGTTGTGATGTAGGAATTATCTGCAAAGTAAAGCTCTCTCTAAGTCTACCCACCAACATACGGCCTAACCTCAACCTCAGAAGAAACTAATAGGACACTTCCATTTCCCAAACCACGATCCTTTTCACTTCTCTTGAGAAATTTGCAGCTTAGTGCTAATTGGTGCCAAATTGGAGACAATTATGGGCTGTGAACCTTTGTCCATGAGGAAATGGGTTAAGACAGCTCAAATCCTTTCCATGTGCAACTGTTCCGGCTGATGGAGAAGAATTTTACCTCAACAGTTTAAGTTGGTTTTCAACGCAAATCAAGAAGGTGAAACGACAGCAGGGCTGATTTCCGATCCCAGTGGAATGGCCACTAGGATCACTGTGAGGGGTCAGAGTGTGAGCCAATGGTAAGGCCAGCTCATTGTACTAATTTTAATATGCTCCCTGCACCATTTCTATATTTAAATATACATCAGGAATTGGATAGATACTTGAAGGAGAAAAAATTGCAGGGCTATGGGGAAAGAGCAAGGGAGTGGGACTAATTGAACAGCTCTTTCAAAGAATCGGCACAGGGCCGATGGGCCAAATGACCTCTTTCTGTGCTGTATGATTTTATGATTCTATGATAGGTGAATACGCACCAAAGTAATGATCAGGTAGCTCGATGGATTCCATTCTCGATTGCTCCTCACGCTGCTAAAGGTTAAGCCTCAGGACAAAATCACAAATGACCCTGTATGCAGCCTGACTAAATCAACCACTGCTGTCCCAGTTGGTTGATCGTTACCGACTCCTCTGGTACGGCCACCTTGTGCTCCACCCCGTGTCTGACCCTGTCAGATCGTCCACCACCAACATGGAAGAAACCACGAGGCAGACCCAGGACAAAATGGGATGACAACATCAAGATGATCCTTAATGGATGTGGGCCCCACTGCCGATGAGGCACAAGTGAGAGCCCTGAACCATAATGGTTGGCAGAAGCCAATAGCGGCAACGTCCTCTAAGGGATGAGCCCCAATAGGACGACTGTTTGCAGGAACAGAGTGGGTGCAGTGATTGGCTGGGGAGGCAGATAATCCAGTTTAAAGAGCTGCTGCTGGGAATGAAAAGGGAGCGGCATTTGGAAGTAAATTTAAAGCACAGCCATGAATGGAAAAGTTCCCCCTTTGATGATGATTCCTTGGAGGTCCTGCTGCAGGAGGTACAGATACTTGGAGCAGAAGGGGACCCTCCTATCAGGGCAGCTGTACAAACACCCAGGATGTGGGTGGCAGGAGTGATAACAGACTCCCACATCCATAGGAGAAGGATGCCATCTTACACACTCCACCCGGCTGTGTGCACCAGCTTAGAGATAAGTACCCAGAGCACCTTCAAAGTGACTTTAGCGCACATGCACAACAACAAGGAAGGTACGTTGGGGAATCTGTAGATGTGAGGCTCTGGCCTCTTTGTGTAATGCATGAATGTTTGCCACAAGCACTCTGACTTGGCCCACTTACAGTGGGAGGCGCAATATAGCAAGCATGGACATCACATTCAGCTCTTTCACGCATGCTTCTATGCCCATATTACTGTAGGACAACACTATGTGGGTCGCACAAAAATAGCCTGTTAAAGACACACATCAATTTTGTACGGTGTGTCCCTCACTAACAATGCCATCAGAAACCATATTCATTCCAATGGACTCATACAAGGACAGATGTAGGCTGGATACAGGGGTGGCTGCAACTTTGTTGTTCCAAAGTCTAACATCTGTATGCTCCGTCTTGGCTTAAAAGGCTGCTCATAACCTTCGCCAAAGAACGCACACTTGTGATGGAACACCTCACTTTGGATACCTCCCTCAATTTGAAGAGAGTGCTCTCCAGCCCTGAGGCCATACAATTGGTCAGAAAGGTAAGCTTGGTGGCTAATTACCAGAGTACAGCAAGTAAACCCCTTTTAGGAAGCTTACTGCTCACTTTACTCACTGAGTAACACAAAGGCACAACAATAGCATGCCACACAATATGCTGGCCTCTTACCTAACACCATAGTGACATACGCTCTTCTTCCTCTTCCATAGGGGCTTCCCAAGAGAGAGAGCTTGGACAAAGTGCAGCCAAAGACTGGGCCTCCTCAAATCATGCCACCTCACGCACTCCACCTGGCTGTGTGCACCAGCTCAGAGATAAGTACCCAGAGCCCCTTCAAAGTGACTTTAGCGCACTTGCACAACAATATGGAAGGTATGTTGGGGAATCTATAGATGTGAGGTTCTGGCCTCTGCAATGCATGAGGGGTTCACAGACCTACAGCGCACCCTGGAGCATGGCAACTCCAAGGCCATCTGTAGGCGGACTCCTCTTCCCCCTCCAAATCGAGGGGCGCTATTGGAACACTCAATGGAATCCCTATCCTAACCACTTTTCTTGCTCAAAGAGAACTAGCAACTGGAAGCAAGACTGCTGTTGGGAAAGGATAATAAATAAAAATCTCTCCATTGCAATAAAGAAATCGGCCTTAGCTACAACAATGAAGTAATGCATGTAAGGAAATGTAGATGAAGCCAACTTATTAAAAAAAATACAAACATCCAAACCAACTCTGAAAAGCTCAACAGTCCTTTAGGAAGTTAACTTCTGAAAGGCAGACCATTGAAACTTGTGTTATATGGGGGAACAGCACTATTAATTCCAAAGTATTTAATTGACAGTAAGCACTTAGTGATGTCCTGAAGATGTGAAAGGTGCTATCTCAATGAAAGTTCTTCCTTTTTTTGTCTATTGGACAGGAGGCCTCTCCCAGATCATGAGTACCTAACACTATGCACTACCATGCTTTCTGGAGGCATATTGCAGCTCACGTTGGATGCCAACCTCAAAGGAAGTCTCCATTATTTCCCCGCCGTGGTAAATTGGGACGACCACAAATTGGGAACGTAGAGTTCTGCCCCCAGCCAGCTAGCTGAGCTCCTGCCCTTCAAGGCTCCATAAAATCAGCCTGAATGTGTGAACCCACTGTACCATCTAGTACCCTCCGAGCACAGTCGTAATGAGTGCTGATGGTGCTCCTTTCTAGTCGCACGCTTTTGCCTCAGTTAAGCAATACTGTCGATGCCAACAATAGCACATAATGCGACTTATTTTTATTAGGACTGAGTTATTACAATCTCAACTTATTCTTCAGTGGAACGACGCAGTCCAGGTGAGGGCGCATTGCTGCTGGTAGTAACGCAACATCAGCTTTCATTAGTGTCAGGTAAATCCTAGTCAGCACGTTTGTAGGTGTGAAACAGGCACACACGCGTGGCATTGCCTTGTGCTAAATCTCTGTCTGCTTCTATTTTAACAGCTGCAGGTGGCCTGGAATCGGAAACCAAAGCTGCCTGACGGTGGTAATCTTATGGCAACATTTTAACCACGAGAAAGCTTCCAAACAAAGATAGCGGTGTGAAAATTCCTGGTAATCTTCCACCCTATGTAAACTTGAACTCATCCAAAACTCTGCTGCCCGTGTCCTAACTCGCACCAAGTTCCGTTCACACAACACCCCTGTACTCGCTGACCTACATTGGCACCGGGTCCGGCAACACCTCAGTTTTGAAATTCTCATCCTTGTTTTCAAATCCCTCCATGGCCTCACCCCTCCCTATCTCTGTAATCTCCTCCAGCCCCAGACCCTCCGAGATCTCTGCGCTCCTCCAATTCTGGCCTCTTGTGCATCCTCAACTTACTTCGCTCCACAATTGGCAGCCGTGCCTTCAGCTGTCTAGGCCCTAAGCTCTGGAATTCTCTCCCTAAACATCTCCACCTCTCTCTCCTCCTTTAAAACGTTCCTTAAAACCTACCTCTTTGACCAAGTGCCTTGGCATATTTTACTATGTTAAAGGCACTATATAAATGCAAGTTGTTGTTTTGTTGTAAACACCAATTACAGTGCTGAAGGTATCACTAAACATGCCATTAGATGGTAGTGCCTGAACCTACCTACATAGTCACTAAATCATCTCCGATTCTCCTAGTTATTAATCCTTTACAAAGACAGCAGGGGGCTCCATTTTCTGTTATCTCATTAAGCGCATTCAATTTGTCCTCCCACCTTACAAAAACATCTACAATAAACTGTCACCCAAGTTCTTCTGATTCAATCAATACAACAGTTATGCCTGACTGCATAAAGTCAAGGAGAGCTTTTTCTTCCTGAAAGTTTATTGATCGACCCACCAGGCACCAACTTCCTCATTTCAAAGGAAGAATGGGTTGGGAAAGCTCTTCATTGTGTCAATTTGAAAATATCGAGCGCTGTGAATAGGTAAGGCTCAGAGCAGTCAATATATGACAATATATTACATAAACAGAAACTGAATTCTATTTAAAGTGGTACTACAGTGCTTTGCTACAATCTAAACAAGAGTTTTCCTGTTTGGCACAGTGTTGTATATAGAATATATATTTAAATAAGTAGGGCTTGGTGGCCTCAGACATGATAAGCAGCATTGGAGGAGCATTTTAGATACCTGAATGCTATTGCTTGTTTCTCTTTCTAGAGCTGACTGTTGAATGTTGTCTGTGATTTGAACAGAAACATTTTGTCACCACGAATAGTGGTAATCCGTTTCCTCAGGGATTGATGTAATTCTGTAGCTTACATTCCATTCACCTTGCTACCTCTTTCACTCGTAGTGTGACAGCCAGTTTATCGCTGCTTAATATTGTTGTGTCCAGAACTCTGCTCTTGGACACAGTGGATCATCTACATGCCATGGACATCTCCAGATCCTTTAATGAAGTCTGATGCTGTACACTTATAAACAAGTTACCAACATGTGGCCTCCCACCAAAGCTCTGCTCGCGACAATCCTCACAAGTCATTCTGCCCAATGGTATAGTTGATGGTGCATCCTCTGGCACACTCTCCACTAGCCAAGGAGTTCCTCAGTGCTCTGTCCATTCAGTCACTCTGTTCTTCATATCAATGACCTCCACCACTGATCAATCAACCCTATCCACTCTGTTAATTGTACTCAATGTTCATCAACTTCCTTTGCCTCACGCAACCTCAGAGCACATAACCTCCAATCGTATTGCAGTGCAATGGTGATTCTCTACATCCTTACCTCCTCCATGCCCTTCGCTGCGACAGTGAGAACCTCATTGCTCTCAATTCTTCAAAGGCACAGGGTAGATTTCCCGCCCGTTATAGAACCTGTCTGATTATCATTTCAAAAAATGGTTGTATAATGGGCAGATGATCCATTCTATTGTGCTGGTTTAATTAATTTCAGCCAGGGCTGTAGTGGGGACTACAATCAGCACCGGAGTCTGGGAAAGGAAAAATCTGCCAGGGAGTCTCGCGGTGTAAGTTCATTTATCAAAAATGGCCACTTGTGTGAGGGACTGGAGGGTCGCTGGTCCCCATGGAACCATATCCCAGCATGCATCACCGGCCTCAGGAGAGAAGGAGAAAATTTGCAGGAAAAGATGAAGGCCTCACTGCAGCAGTCTGAAATAAATTTGATGAAACTAGTTGATTTTGTTTTTTAATTAAAGAAACGTTTCACAAATGGGTGAAACTGCACATGAACTCACTTAAATGAACCATGTACCCATAGGCCCAGTGACTGATACTGGAATAGTGAGCAGCATTCGTCAATGCTACGAGATAAGATACAACTTTTCACAGCCCAACATTAATGAATGTGTTGGAGCTGAGCTGAGATTTTTCTTCACATTTTTCAGTGAATAGGTATATATATAATTTTCCCCCTAATGACAGTTAAATGTTTTGAATGTGAGGTCTTCGTGTGCTCATTATTTTTAGGTACAAATCCTCCACACACCGTATCATTACAGGTATCAAGATTTGTAGCTATCAATTCAAGATGCTCTCCTTCAGACTTTCCCCAAGCTTCAGGATGTTTCTGAAATACGTGTCTATCATCACAGCATATCTGTGTGTGTGCATTGTCTGCACGCCCACCTGTATCTACAGAACTGGGGCAGGAGTCC
This sequence comes from Somniosus microcephalus, assembly GCF_052327205.1. Taxonomy (NCBI): domain Eukaryota; kingdom Metazoa; phylum Chordata; class Chondrichthyes; order Squaliformes; family Somniosidae; genus Somniosus; species Somniosus microcephalus. The sequence continues at coordinate 279,058,230 of NC_140991.1, read as the reverse complement.
AGCAGTTACGTGCAGCATTCTATCAACTACAGGAAATCTCTTCTGGAGCCAATGAAGGAGATGATTTTTTGTCCCGGGCATTGTGGGAAGGGTATTCCCATCCCTACACTGATTTGCCTTCCTTCAGGACTTAGTGACTCCTTTCAATAGAATTCCCTTATTCCAGCAGAACTTTGTATCTGATGGTGGCAGCCAACTTTGTGCTCCTTAATGAGAGATGTTTTACGGGATCGCTCCATGTCAATCTGTTCGAACAGTGGTCTCTTCCCAGGTTAGCTCTGTCCTAACTGGTCAGGAAGAAAAGGGCATCAAGCTCAGGTTTAATGCTGGTCTTTGGATCACCATGTCCTCCAAGGTGTTTCTCGCGATCTCTGTGGCGAGAGGTTTGCCTTTTTCGACGCGTAAGTGATTTCAGTGGAATATAATGGGGAACCGATCTGCTGTGATGGCAACAAGCTGTCTAACTAGCCGATCACATTGCAGAACTCTCACAGAAAGGGAAGCAGGAAATGAGAACCTGCTTTTATCCCGAATTTTAAAAAATGTTACAGAGAGCAAACCAAAGATTGGGGCTCTCACATGGGGACAAGGTAAACCTGAAATAAAAAAGAACAATCTTTTAAATAATATTTAAAAAAATTTGTTTTAAAGTTTCTTAAAAATTGTAATTTTTATAATAATAGAGAAATTTGACGCCCCACAAAATTAAAATTAGTTTTTCAGGGCCATAACATTTGTTTAGCAGTCAATACACTGTTAAAACCCCAGTTACGCCTAATCAAACAAGCCTAACATTTAATGGGGTATTTAAGAGCGATATTACCGTGGAAAAGCCCAAGTTTTCGTCAGTTTAATTGATTACCAGCTATGGGCGGGCACAGCGCAGCTGGTATCGGAGCAGCGAATGGCTGACTGCAACTTCAGGATTTCCGTGTTTCTTTTTCTTAGGCAGTCCCTCGGAACCGAGGATGACTTGCTTCCACATTAAAAATGAGTTCGCAGGTGACTGATGAGTCCAATGCGGGACCTACAGTCTCTGTCACAGGTGGGGCAGACGGTGGTTGAAGGGGTGGGTGGGTGGGGTGCTTGGGTTGACGTGCGCTCCTTGCGCTTGGCTTCCGCTTGCTCCCAGCGAAAAGACTCGAGGTGTTCGGCGCCTTCCCGGATGCTTCTCCTCCACTTTGTGCGGTCTTGGGCCAGGGATTCCCAGGTGTCGGTGGGGATGTTACACTTTTTCAAGGAGGCTTTGAGGGTGTCCTTGAAGCCCACCTGGGGCTCTCTTGCCATGCCGGAGTAGAGCGCTTGTTTTGGGAGTCTCGTATCAGGCATGCGGACAATGTGACCCGTCCATCGGAGCTGATCGAGCGTGGTCAAAGCTTCGATGCTGGGGATGTTGGCCTGAGCAGGAACACTGACGTTGGTGCGCCTATCCTGCCAATGGATTTGCAGGATCTTGCGGAGGCAGCGTTGGTGGTACCTCTCCAGTGATTTGAGGTGCCTGCTGTACATGGTCCATGCCTCTGAGGCATACAGCAGGGCAGGTATCACTGCTGCTCTGTAGACCATGAGCTTAGTGCCGGGTTTGAGGTCCTGGTCTTCAAACACTCTCTTCCTCAGGCGACTGAAGGCTGCACTGGCACACTGAAGGCGGTGTTGGACTTCGTCGTCGACGTCTGCCCTTGTTGACAGTAGGCTCCCGAGGTATGGAAAGGGGTCCACGTTGTCCAAGGCCTTGTCGTGGATTTTGATAATCGGGGGGCAGTACTGTGTGGCGGGGGCAGGTTGGTAGAGGACCTTTGTCTTACGGATGTTTAGTGTAAGGCCCATGCTCTCGTACACTTCGGTGAAGGTGTTGACGATGGTTTGGAGTTCGACCTCCGAGTGAGCGCAGACGCAAGCGTCGTCTGCATATTGTAATTCGACGACAGAGGATGGGACGACCTTGGAGTTCGATGCACATGTGCTACATCCTGAAGGTCAGCTTCAACTTAGGGCGCTAACGGGAGGCGCTAATCAACTGAATTTTCCCCCCTTAATCTCTCCTGCCTCCTACCCTAGCACAGACTGTTCCTTCAGTTTCTTCCTCCCCTCCCCGTCCCCCTGTCTCTGCGCCTGCTTAAAACCTGTTACATCTCTAACCTTTTCCTGTTCTGATGAAGGGTCACAGACCTGAAACGTTAACTCTGTTTCTCTCTCCACGGATGTTGCCTGGCCTGCTGAGTGCTTCCAGCATTTTCTGTTGTTATTTCATGTTAATGGGTGTTTGTTTTACTGACCACTTGGAATGATCTGGGCACCTTTTCCCAAAACCTACCTCCTAGATCTTACGAGGGAGGCGGACTTGTTTCAATGTTACATTCTCACGATCGGATGTCAGGCCTGCTTGCAGCAATCGCACAGTTATACAGTAGTTCTCTTTCAGTAGTGTGTGGAGAGTACATATTGAAGAGGGATTTTACCTAATTGAGGTACAGTTTTCATCTTCCTTCTGAGGCTGCAACCTCAGCAAGTTATCCACAGTCACTGCAGTTCCTTTTATTTACACTTCCTCATCTGGCCTCAGGGCACGGGTTGCCTTATAAGTGAAAAAGCATGAAAATGGATAGCTCAGATGCCACGATGGTCAGAAACCTCTTATAAAGGGGAGGTTGTCCCTCACATGATAGAAGGTGACTCAGTGGGGGATCACCCCAGTGCTGTAGGGAGCATGCTCCCTTAGAAACAAGGTGAGAACACCACTGAAGGCAGGTAATCTCTCATTTATCTTGTGGAGGTCGGCTCACTGCTTCAGGTGCCATGGTTGTCCACAGTGCCGATAGGCGATCAGCAGCACTCTGTTATGGCCCATGATCTCTGCTCAAAGTGCTTCCTATGGCATCACTGATGGCAGCAAAACACAACCATTCCAAACGGGAGTTGGACAAGGGGACACAGGTTCAAACTAGTGAAAGGTAACTTCAGGACCGATAACAAGAGGTTCTTCTTCACACAGAGAGTGATTGACACTTGGAATGGACTTCCAGGCAGAGCAGTGGAGGTGAAAATCGTGCAGTCATTTAAGTATAACCGGGGCAGCACCCCAAGAGGTTCTATTTTCTGCAAGTCACATCCTGTGAGGTCTTACATCTACTTTGGACATCAAATAAACCAATAATGCTATTGATTATATTCATCTGAATATTATTATCGGATGGGATTTTTAAATGTAGGGCAGGAATCCTATATTGGGATTCAGATTGTGAACATCAATCACTCTAATCATCCAAACCTCTCAACTATATTATTTTTTGTCATTCCGTATGGTCTGCATGAGATGTGAGGAAGTCTTACTCACTAGTGAAACAAAGTGTGCTCTCCGTAAAACCTCGTCATCCTTTCAGCTGACCTATCACACCAGCAGTCCAGTGTCATGATGACTCTTCCCTGTCATGTGATGCAGTACTACGCTGAATAACTTAGGGGCCATAACAGTGATCATTTTTCTTCTGCTAAGCCCTCTCTTCCAGACTGTGGGCTGGATTTTCTCAGCCCCGAGGCAGCAGGCATGGAGGCGGGACTGCCGGTAAAGTAGCAGAAAGTGGGGGCGGATGGCAAACCCGCCCCCATCCCGCCTCCGTGCCCTTTTGCCAGGAGGCGGGAAGATGTGCTGCTTCAGGTCCCGTCTCCTGGAGGCGGGAAAGGGATTAAATCCTTTTAACTGCCTGTTAACAGGTAAACTGTATCATTGATGTGCAGGATAAAGTGATTGGCATTCCAAAATTGCTGGAAGGTTAACAGAATGATCATAAAATATTCATAAAATTAAGAAAATTGTCATATAGGACTTTAAAATGGGATATAAGTTCTATCAATTCCTCCTTATACCTCTAGGAGCCTTGTCACTCTCCCTCTCCCTGGATATGAATGGCATAGTCCTCCTGACCAAAGCATCAGTGACCTTCCTGATGTCGTGGTGAGCACTACCTGGGTGTTGTGGCCAATGTTCGCTCTAATTTTGTTTAGTTAACAGGCAGGAAAAAGGATTAGTGCCATTTTGCCTTCTCAGGTGAAGGCTTCCCGACCTCAGAGAACCCCACCGGGTTGGAGGAGACGTGAAGGAGGTCTGCGGGGGTCGGAGGCACCTGGAAGTAAGATGTAGAGGTGAGTGATGGGTGCAAGTGTGGAGTGGTAGTATGGAAGGTGAGTGATAAGTGTTTAAAATGTTCACTTACCTTGTTTTATTCCTACAGCCTTCATCCACCCTGGATCGGGAGACCCGACATCTTCCTTGTCAATTTCACAGACTGGCTGTTGGATCCTCCGAACCAACAACCATCTGAAATCGACAAACTTGAAAGGTCTGATGAGTCCTGACCACAAGGACCCATCAAACTATAGAGAATGTCAGTATTTGACAGCTTCACAGACACACTGGCATTTCTTCTTTCAAGAAGTCTTGACAGATAGTACATCAGACGTTGACGTGCTCTGTCAGTGACTTCCTCCCTAATTGGCCTGCTGAGCCCGCAGGGCGGGCTTAACAAGGTCAATCAGGGGAAATTCCCTCTGGTTGGTCAGACGATGATGGAGGCGGGACATTGACACGACAAGCAACAGTCCCGCCTCCAACTCATCTCCATTGAGAAACTCCAGCCCTGTGACTCCATAACATTCCTCTTCCAGCGTCACCTTGTAAAACGTACTCTCATCATGTGACACGGACACTTCAAGACATCAGTTTGTGATGAAATAACTCTGTGTAGTGATGCATCTGATTTTGCGTTGGCAGCAACTCTTAACCAAGCTGGTAGACCAGTAGCTTTCTTCTCTCGTACATTGCAAGGACCAGAAGTTCGACATTCTTCAGTGGAAAAGGAGGCACAGGCGATTATCGAAGCAGTCAGGTATTGGAGACATTATCTCGCTGGCCAACGTTTTACGCTTATTACGGACGAGCGATCTGTGGCCTTTATGTTCAATACTAAGCAGAGAGGCAAGATCAAAAATGATAAGATTTTAAGATGGCGAATAGAACTGTCAACATAAGACTATGATATTCAGTACAGGCCTGGGGTATTCAATGAGCCATCGGATGCTTTGTCACGAGGAGTATGTGCTAGTCTAGGTATAGATAAGCTTCAAAATCTCCACGACGCACTCTGCCACCCTGGGGTTACCAGAATGAACCACTTCATTAAATCCCACAATCTACCCTACTCTATTGAGGAAGTCCGGACCATGACCAGAACCTGTCGTGTTTGTGCTGAATGCAAACCCCACTTCTATAAGCTGTCCGAGCCAGCTCATCTTATTAAAGCAACTCGACCATTTGAGCGTCTGAGTCTCGATTTTAAAGGTCCCCTTCCATCGAGCGACCGTAATGTCTATTTTCTTAATATTATAGACGAGTACTCTTGGTTCACTTTTGTTATCCCCTGTCCGGATATGACCAGTGCTGTTAATTAAATACCTCTGCCAACCCTCGTGGTAATGGGCAGGTCGAGAAAGAAAATGCGACAGTGTGGAAGGCTATCGTACTGTCTCTGAAGTCACGAGGCCTGCCGACCTCTCGCTGGCAGGATGTCCTGCCAGATGTGCTGCATTCCATAAGGTCTCTTTTGTGTACAGCGACGAATGCCACCCCTCATGAAAGGATGTTTAGCTTTCCAAGAAAAGCTACTAATGGAGTATCGTTACCCACATGGTTAACGACCACGGGCCCTGTGCTGTTGCGCAGACATGTGAGAGGCCACAAGACTGATCCACTGGTGGAGGAAGTACAACTCCTCCATGCTAATCCCCAGTATGCGTACATTCAATAGCCGGATGGGCGAGAGGATACGGTCTCTATTAAAGATCTTGCACCTGCTGGAGCTCGAAAAGAGTTCGACTCTGAGAGTAGAGTTTTCAATCGTGGTATTGGACCTTCAGAGACACAAATCCTCAGAAAACACTGATGATTCTGGGAATTCGAATGAACCGGAGTTAGTACTCCGGGAGGAGCCTCAGCAAGAGTTACGTCGTTCCCAGAGGACTATCAGACATCCTGACAGACTGAATCTATAGCAGGGGGTGAATGTGATGGCATTTGTATTGTCTGTTGTTGTTGTACTTGCTAATTTCTGGAATGTTCTACAGATGTAACCACTAATGCTCCTCCCTAGCCCCACCCCTCTAGGTCCTCCGGATTGGTGTGAGTCTTACTCATAAGGGCTGGGTCGGTGATGAATGATGGCTGCCTTGTGTTAGCTCGATGCCATGTTCTTACTTAATAAAAGCCTTTAGTTTTAAGCTTTAACCTCTTGGATTCAGGCAGTTATTTGGCACATCACAGTTATTCTTCTACTTCATTAGTAAAATATCTTATAGTAGATTTTACTGAAACATGTGTTGGTATTAACCAGGAATGGGCAATTATTCCAAGGTTACGACATACAGCCATTGGATGAATTTGAGGTAGAGGTTCCAAGGTATGAGTGGGACAAAAAGTGGGTCTTGTTTAGAAGGGTTAGCATATAATAACATCTCATGTTTTGGCAACCATGAACATCTAAAACCTACTACAGAACTTAATAAAACCTCCATACAAAACATTTAGGAAAGTTAAACAAAAAGCATCAGCCATTCAACAAAATCTTGAAACAACTTAGGGGAAAAAAACTAGTAATTCCTATTTGTAATTTAGTCACCGCAGAATTCTGCTACCAAGAGTAATTGAGTTGAAAAAATGGTTTATTTCATCCAATCACAGAATAAATTTATAATCGACAAGTCTACATTTTAATGATTAGCTGTGCCAGACTAGAAAATTACACTTAAAAAGATTATTTCCCCCAGGACACGGAAGAACCCTACTAACTCCTTAAATTAATTTCAATTTTTAAAGAGGGCATTTCTATTTTTTTTTTAAAGAATTCAATTATTGTGGTATTTCAAGTTTCTAGTCACCAATGTGAAGGTAGAAGAACCTCCTGTTATAGCAAGTCCTTTAGTAACTTGGATGCTCAGTGAGTGATTTGAGAATTTCTGTACCTTGAAGGGAGTGGCATTCTAGTGAGAAGGAGGAATTAAAGGAAATTAGTATTCGTAAAAAAAGTGCTTGAGAAATTAATGGGACTGAAAGCTGATAAATCCCCAGGGCCTGATAATCTGTATCCCAGAGTACTAAAAGAGGTAGCCATGGAAATAGTGGATGCATTGGTTGTCATCTTCCAAAATTCTATAGATTGTGGAACAGTTCCTGCAGATTGGAGGGTGGCAAATGTAACCCCACTATTTAAAAAAGGAGGGAGAGAGAAATCGGGGAACTACAGACCGGTTAGCCTAACCTTGGTAGTTGGGAAAATGCTAGAGTCTATTATAAAGGATGTGTTAACAGGACACTTAGAAAATATCAATGGGATTAGACAAAGTCAACATGGATTTATGAAAGGGAAATCGTGTTTGACAAACCTGCTGGAGTTTTTTGAGGATGTAACTGGTAGAATAGATAAGGGAGAACCGGTGGATGTGGTGTATTTGGATTTTCAGAAGGCCTTTGATAAAGTCCCACATAAGAGGTTAGTGTGCAAAATTAAAGCACATGGGATTGGGGGTAATATACCGGCATGGATTAAAAATTGGTTAACAGACAGGAAACAGAGAGTAGGAATAAATGGGTCTTTTTCGGGGTGGCAGGCGGTGACTAGTGGGGTAGCGCAGGGATCAGTGCTTGGGCCCCAGCTATTCACAATATATATCAATGATTTGGATGAGGGAACAAAATGTAATGTTTCCAAGTTTGCTGACGACACGAAACTAGGTGGGATTGTGAGTTGTGAGGAGGATGCAAAGAGGCTTCAAGGTGATTTAGACAAGTTAAGTGAGTGGGCAAATACATGGCAGATGCAGTATAACGTGGATAAATGTGAAGTTATCCACTTCGGTCGGAAAAACAGAAAGGCAGAGTATTATTTAAATGGTGATAGATTGGGAAATGTTAATGTACAAAGGGACCTGGGTGTCCTTGTACACCAGTCACTGAAAGCAAACATGCAGGTGCAGCAAGCAGTTAGGAAGGCAAATGGTATGTTGGCCTTCATTGCAAGAGGATGAGAGTACAGGAGCAAGGATGTCTTACTACAGTTATACAGGGCCTTGGTGAGACCACACCTGGAGTACTGTGTGCAGTTTTGGTCTCCTTACCTAAGAAAGGATAGTGCCATAGAGGGAGTGCAGCGAAGGTTTACCAGACTGATCCCTGGGATGGCAGGATTGTCGTATGAGGAGAGATTGAGTCGACTAGGCCTGTATTCACTACAGTTTAGAAGAATGGGAGGGGATCTCATTGAAATGTATAAAATTCCGACAGGGCTAGACAGACTGGATGCAGGGAGGAAGTTTCCCCTGGCTGGGGGCTCTAGAACGAGGGGGTCACAGTCTCCGGATACGGGGTAGGACATTTAGGACTGAGATGAGGAGAAATTTCTTCACTCAGAGGGTGGTGAACCTGTGGAATTCTCTACCACAGAAGACTGTGGAGGCCAAGTCACTGAATATATTTAAGAAGTAGATGAATAGATTTCTAGACACAAAAGGCATCAAGGGGTATGGGGAGAGAGCAGGAATATGATATTGAGATCAGCCATGATCATATTGAATGGCGGAGCAGGCTCAAAGGGCAGAATGGTCTACTCCTGCTCCTATTTTTCTATGTTTCTACATAGGTGTCACATTTTTAAGGCCTCACCAGATATTCCTCTTCTGTTCCGTGTCAATGACCACTCCTGTAAGTAAGCCTTCATTCCCTGAAGTGTGACTTTATACATCTAATACCTGAGAGTGTAGTGTTGCCCAAACAGAATACCTCATGTTATAAATCTCATCATCATGAAGAAACGACTCATGAAATAACACTGGACGGCCAGCTGGTGGCGCCGTCCAAGGAGTATAAATACTCGGGCGTGGGCTCAGCTTGCCCAGGGACATTTTGTAAGACAGGAACTAGTGAAGTACAACTAGACTTCCATGTTTTGAAACAAGTTGATTAAAGCCTTGCTTTATACTCGAACCAAGTGCGTAGTGAGTTTTATTATGTCACCTCATTTTTCTGTATTTTGCTCACTGGAATTAACACAAACCATGTTGTGTTCTCCTAGCCTTGAGATATCACACCATGTGATTTAGGCTATGAACTATGAAATTATGAACTCGGAATCAAATTTATCAATGGGAAAAGTTAAATAGAAGAGAGAGGCAAAACATCAGATTTGACTTGATAACAACTTTTAAATTGCAACTTCTCACTTACAAGAAAGATGATAAAAGTCACAATTTACCGGTCTCTTAGTAGCACAACATCCGGACCAGCATTGTATAGTAGAAGCTTATGTGTGCAAGGTCTTAGGCTACTCTTAGAATCTTAACAGCCTAACCTCCACACAGGCTGCAGCACAGTGAAGCAGAAAGAACTATTGATCTGCTATCAGCTGCTGTCAGAGATGTTTTCTGCCCCTCCCCCTGCCAAACTGGGAGAAAATAAGATATTCCCCCACATTAAATAATGGTGTCAATCATCAACAGGATTTTAAAACAGAGGAGTTGGCAGACTCAGAATAGATGTTGGTCGCAAATCCACTTGTCACCTTATTACGATACCCATTCGATTTAAATGACCATTCACAGGACAAAGCATGAAATAATTTTGATTTCCAATTAAACTGTATTTGCATAAGAAGAACGTAATTTAAACAAATTCCTTGGTTGTTGCTTTTTCTTTGGTATCCAAAAGGAAGAGTGTCAAGCAATGTAAGGATTCGCAGGCTGATAAACAGCCTGACAGGCTGTGACGTGAATGCTCCTTCCATGGCCGTAACCATCGATAGGGTGGTGAGACCTATACAGCGGGAGGGTTTTATGGGCTCCCACAACCTATCGGATGAGGGGTGGGGAGTGGGGGAGGCACCCCCGGACATGAGTATCCCGCTGGATGTCAACCAACAATTCAGAGCCGGAACTCTCCATTCACCGGAACAATCACGGAGTGGTGTTTGAACTCCTGACTCGGAGGCAGGAGTGCTAACCACTCCGACAAGGGCTCGTGCCCGACATTAGCTGCTGATTGGGTATATATTCTAGCTGGGGTTCCTGCTGCTGTCATCAGAATTTAAAACGGCCAGAAAATTCCAGTAGATGTTAAAACCATATGGACCGATTTTACTGGTGGCAACAGGCTTCATTTTGCAATCAAGCAAAATATTTGAGGCTGCACCGATGGCCAATGCTAGCCTCATTTGAGTTCCAAACTATATTTAAACGAGTTCCTCACTGGAATGTGAGGCTTTCTTTCTGCTCCCTCACCAGTAATGTTGTTCATCCATTTGAAATGGTGCTCCAGTGTGTAGGTGACCTGTGGGAGTGGGATTCTTAAAAGGTGAGCATCATTTTCTAAGTTTCTGTTGGAAGCTTTTTTCCTTTAAATTTAACATATTGCTTATCTGCATTTTTATCAATGCATTAATTTTTGCTATTGTTTGGGCCTGATTTTTTGCATTGCAAGACTTCTATTCCTAAATTAATTTCTGACAACCATCTTGCTTCCAGCTCCCATTCCTCTTAAAGCACTCAATGTTGCCAGGATGGGGAATTCTTTTGGAACTTCCAATGGTACTACTAGATTTGGAGGAGGAGCAGTTCCTGAAGGGACAAGAACGGCAGGTGGGACTTTAACTCACACTTGTCCTTATCCCAAGGGCCTCATTTACTGGTCAGAGACTCCTTCTTGGGCAAGTCAGAGGTAAACTTGCCAACTATACTTGGACCGTATTCCGGGGGATTCATCACATGACCTCCAACTGCCCTGCCTTTTGCTCCTACCATTGGTCGCTTGATATGGCAGCCACAATTCACACAATCCTCTGCGTTCTAGAAACTGCTCTATCCATTGGATGTTTTTACCCCTGCACCACGGCAGCATTGCATCCTGGGTGCTTTGCGGCCCTGGTGTTTATTGAGAGTCTGGCCGGAGACAAGCAGGAGAAGGAAATCTCCGTGTGATTTTATTTCTCCTGGATTGCTGCAGGAGTGTCCGGGAGATGAATCTTTAATTCTGGGAGACTCCAGGGCAATCCGGGAGGGTTGGCAATGCTAGTCAGAGGATAGCAGTCTTTAGCTTCTCAAAGGGGCTGCTACATAGCTATGCTATTTCTTAGAGGCCAGCTTGCAGCCAACTTGCCCCATAGAGACGGCTCTTCCTGTGGGTTTGTACCAAACCTTTATGCCATGAAGTCCTTCGGAGCCGCCATCGGCCACAGATAACAAATCAGTTGGCTATCCAAAGATGCAGCAGGCAAGTGTCAAGAGGGGCAACATTCACATTTTCACTGTGGAAAGGTAGAGCTAGTTCATCAGGGCACAGGCTATTTCCCAGGTTCCAAAGACTAAATGCATCCAGCTACTGTACAGATCATTGAGTTCCCTGCCTGGTACACAAGGCGGTGTTCTGAGAAAGGTGTGCTGAAGTGCCAATCAGGGCAACTGTCCTCATACTCACTTAATGTAGCAGCACATCCATTTTACCAACCATCAGACAGGTGGATAGGTGCTGCTCCCACCCATCACTCACTCTCAGGCTCCATTTCATGCCTCCACACTGGCTTTCTGTTCGCTTCATTTTAGTTTTCCACTTCTTCCCCCCACACACTACCCACCCCCGCACTCCCCTTACACCCTCGTTCCCGCCACCCCCCGCCCCACCCTGAGTTTGGCAAAGGCCAACAAATATCTAAAGATTCATTTTGAAACTACATAAAGGGTGAAACTACATTTGCCTCTATTATGCAGCCACTTAACTTTAAGTGAGCACATTCCTTTACATTTGAGCTGCTGGCAAGTTTTGTGCATTCACCATTAGGCTAGTTCAGTGTTTGGTGGGCTAGCTTGGGTCCAGGCATCCTGACACATATTTTTCTGGTCTCCCAAAATCTGGGCTATAGACCTTTTGAAATGTGACAGATTGTTATCTGTCACACTAGGCTCTTCCCTCAAAATATCAGATGATTAAAACTGATCAGTTGAAACACACCAGAAGGTCCCAGGTTCATGTTGTGGTCTGTCCTGAGTTAGCTGATATATGTTAGGTTGGCATTAGGGGCCTCGGGTAAAGGGAAAAAATTAACCATGGTTCCTACTCATGGTCACTTCCCAATGACCCTGGGTGGATGTCAGGTGAGAAGGTAAGTATCGGCTGACACACCTCCTGGATCAAATATCCTGCCAACCCTTGCACACTATGGAGTGTCTTCACACACTGAATCATCAGGAGTCTTCATCTTTTCCTTTGTACCAAAAAGATGAAAACAGTACAAGCAGGATAATGAAATACAAAGAAGTCATAACATGGAAATAGGCCAATTGGCCCAACCATGTTGGAGTTTACTCTCCATGCGAGCAAATAGTTCTAATCACATTTACCCAACCTGCTTCCCCTATCCTTTCAATATCTTTTCCTTCTTCCATCTATCCAATCCAATCTTGAATGTTGGCATAGTTTCTGCCTCAACCACTAACTCTGGCCTCACAACTCTGTGTAGAAGTCAAAGATAAGGGTATTGGCCTGAGCATTCAATTGTGGGAGCCATCACAGCCAAGCCTAGTCTCCCTCCTTGCCAAACCTCCACTCGCCTGCACATTTACCACAGATTAGTAGACAGCACTCAGGAGTGACAACCCAGGGAATAACCTTGGTAGACCAGCGTGAGAAGCAGTCATTGTGGCACATCCATGTTTACAGAAATTCGGAATAAACTACAACACTACCAGAGCAGTGCAGCCAATAACGAAGGTCTTTCAAAAGCTGCTGGAACTGCATGCATCAATTGGCAAAAAAGGCAATCACGACAGTCAGGTGGACAGCAAGGGTCAATGGCAGAGGAGATTTCTTGGTACAGTGTGCCTCTTGACAGCTTACAGCACTGAAACAGTTATAATGGCAATCAGATGTGCTTGGCATTGCGATTCTTCAACAGATCATCTTCAATCATCCCCTACTGTGTGCTACAGAAACCAGTGAGCTGACGGCCTTCAGTAGCAGCGTGTAATGCGATTTGCAGTCCATTTAAATCAACCAGCCACTGCGCAAACAGATGTTTCAAAGCTGCGAGCAGCGAGGGTTGGCTGCCGACAAATTAGTCAGAAGCGGCCTGTCTCTGTGGCCAGCACCTCGATCACCTGGCCTTGCATTTCTCACATACAGCAGTCTCCTACAGAGGGGCTTTAAGTGTTTAAATAGCAGCGTGTTGCATCTCGCCCACAAGCAGCCGTTTCATTATTCAATGAAGAGCTGTCGAACAAGTAATTGGGCCACACAAATTTCATCTCACATTTCTAGTGCCTCATATCTGTCACAAGTGGTTTCTGTTATTGTAATAAGCAATTCTGCCAACTATTCCTGATCGCTCATCCGTTCCTTGGCTGCATACGTTTTATTTTCAAATATTTGTAGAAAGTGTTTCTTTTACCAGTGTACAAGCAACTAATATTTTGAATTGATTGAATTAAGAATTATGTTGAAGTATGGTTGATGCCAGAATAAATTGCAAAATAGGGCAGCCATCAAGCTGATTCTTTCAATGATTGGAACATTGGAACAGGAATTGGCCATTCAGCCCCTCGAGCCTGTTCTGCCATTCAGTTCGATCATGGCCGAACTATGTCTTAACTCCAACTACTCGTCTTGGTTCTGTAACCCTTAATACTCTTGCCTAACAAAAATCTATCAATCTCAGTTTTGACATTTTCAATTGACCTAGCTGCAATCACTTTTTGGGGGGGGGGGGGGGGGGGGGGGGGGGGGGGAGAGTTCCATATTTCCACTACCCTTTGTGTGACGAAGTGCTTCCTGACATCACCCTTAAAGGGTCCAGCTATAATTTTAAGGTTATGCCCCCTTGTTCTGGACACCCCCCCGCCCCGAGGAAATAGTTTCTCTCTATCTACCCTATCAACTCCTTTAATTATCTTAAATAACTCAATTAGATCACCCTTTAATCTTCTATAATCAAGGAAATACAAGGCTAGTCTATGTAATCTGTCCTCATAATTTAATCCATGACTTCTCATCCATGTTATGCCCATATTATCATAGACCAAAAGAGGTGGTGATGTTAAGTCCGTCAAAAGTTTTTGCTGATTAATGAGCACATCCCAAATTTAATGTACAAAATATATAAGAGGCATTTGAAATTTATTATAATTAGTACTCACACTCATTAATGTATCGATACAAAAGCGGGTTTAGAATTAATAATTACACGGGCCTCTGAAGTTCAAATGAGACATTGATTCAAAATGACAAAAAGCAAGACCAGGAGTTGTGGACATGTCCTTGGAGGCTGAGTTTCTTCCAGCACAGCTCCAAATAATCCCATAGGCTAATTCTGTAATGGATAGGGTGGTCCTGACTGGACAAGCACCAGAATGTCTACTGGAGCTCCAAGCTGCATGGTGTGTCTGCTGTGACTCAGTTTGGTAGCACTCTCACCTCTGAGTCAACAACCGCACAAGTCATATTCACAGTTTGTAGTCTACTGTCGATGTAAAATGATTTTTGCGCTGAAAAATTGAATTATCAAGTAACTTGAATTACACAATGTTACTTAACATGGCAAAGTGGGAGTTTAGTGCCAACAACAATTTGAATGATCAGTTAACTGGATTTAAACAAATTAAATTAAGAGGAGTATACTGTATTCTACATAAGACAGGAATCCCTCACATTTCTTACTGTGTGTGTAAATGTGCTAATCAGCAACATAATGGCTGGGGATTTTCTGCCTCTGGGCTCCCAGCCCATGATTTTTCAACCATATTATTCCCATCTGAAAAAGAAAGATTTGCATTTATATAGCGCCTTTCACGACCTCAGAACATTCCAATGAAGTGTAGTCACTGTTGCAATGTAGGAAATGCAGCAGCCAATTTCTGCACAGCAAGCTCTCACAAACAGCAACGTGACAATGACCAGGTAATCTGTTTTAGTGATGTTGATTGAGAGATAACCCCCAACATCCCCCTCCACCCCCCCCCCCCCTCCCTCCCTCGGTTTAACGTCTCATCCAAAAGATGGCACCTCCGACATAAACCAGCTATGATCATAGACCAGAACCAGAATGTCTACTGGCGCTCCAAGCTGCATGGTGTGTCTGCTGTGACTCAGTTGGTAGCACTCTCACCTCCGAGTCAACAACCGCACAAGTCATATTCAGTTTGTAGTCTACTGTCGATGTAAAATGATTTTTGTGCTGAAAAATTGAATGGTCAAGTAACTTGAATTACACAATGTTACTTAACATGGCAAAGTGGGAGTTTAGTGCCAACAACTATTTGAATGATCAGTTAACTGGATTTAAACAAATTAAATTAAGAGTATACTGTATTCTACATGAGACAGGAATCCCTCACTTGTCCAGTCAGGACCACCCTATCCATTACAGAACTGGCCTATGGGATTATTTGGAGCTGTGCTGGAAGAAACTCAGCCTCCAAGGACATGTCCACAACTCCAGGTCTTGCTTTTTGTCATTTTGAATCAATGTCTCATTTGAACTTCAGAGGCCCGTGTAATTATTAATTTTAAGATTACGTTGCCATAATGTTGCTAATTTTTCTACCTTAGTTCAATTTTTAGTCTTTCCCTCTTGACAGCGAGGAAGAGATGAGCAGTATTAATGATCCTAGGTATCCATGTCAACCACAAGGCTGAGTGTGCCAATCCAGTGGAGCATTAAAGCCAAATAACTACTGCATACACATCCAGTATGACACGATCTGTTTGCAAGAAGATTACATTAAAAAAATATATAATTTAAAATATTGTTTGAAGAGGAAAAAATGATTCCATTATTGTACGTTACTTTTCTTATTCAAAATTATGCAAATACTATGTTCCTTGTCAGTTAAAACTTATTCAATAAGTACTGTAACAGGCTAATTATTCAGACTTGGACGCATGAGTCGAATGCCAGAGGAGAGGACAGAGTAACTACATTTGACCGAGTCTGTCACCAAGGAGCCCCAGCAAAACTGAACTCAATGGGGATTGGAGGGAGGGCGGGGGTGGAAATCAAAAGGGAAAACTCTCCAATGGCTGATGCGGTTGTTGAAGGCCAGTCATTACAGCCCCAGGACATTGCTACAGGGGTTACTCAGGCAAGCTTCCTTGGCCCAACCATCTTCAGCTGCTTCATTAATGACCTTCCTCCCATCATAAGATCAGGAGTAGGGCTGTTTGCTGATGATTCCACAATGTTAAGTTCTATTCACAACACCTGTGAAAATGAAGCAGCCCATGCCAGTCTACAGCAGTATCTGGATAAAACCAGACTTGGCTGAGAAATGGCAGTTAACATTCACACCAAATAAGTGGCAGGTAAGGAACATCTCAAACAAGAAAAAGTTCAGCCACTTCCCACCAACCTTCAATGACATCACCATCAACGAATCCCAAACCATCAACCTCCTGGGAGTCACCATTCACCAGAAACTCAAGTGGACCAACAATATGAACACTGTGGCAACAAGAGCAGGACAGAGGCTGTATACTCTGCAACGTTGGTCACTTCCTGACCCCTCAATGACTCTCCACCATCTACAAGGCTCAATTAAGGGTTGTGATGGAATACTCATCACTTGTCTGGTTGGATGCAGCCACAACAACACTCAAGAAGCTCAACACCATCCAGGACAGAGCAATTTGATTGATTGGTGTCTCCGTCACTGGACTCCATATCCAAACCCTCCACGTGTATGATCTACAGGATGCACTATAGCCACTCATCAAGGTTACTTCAACAGCACCTCCCTCCTCTGCGACCTCTTCCACCAAAAAGAACAAAAGCAACAATGTTGTGGGAACACCATCACCTCCAAGTTCCCCTTCAAGTCACATACCATCGCCGTACCTTCACTGTTGCTGGTCAGAATGTGGAACTCCCTATGGAACACCATTGTGGGAGCACGATTACCTCAAGGACAACAGTGGCTCAAGGAGAAGGAGCACCACCTTCTCAGGGAAACTAGGGATGGGCAATAAAGCCTTGCCCACGTGGCCCAAATCCATAGAACATATAAATCTAATTATTAGGCACAGGTGGTACAGGGTTCTCCACAGCACAGCTTTACAACTGAGTAGGCAATGCAGCCTCATTTACAGCAACTGTTGCTTTGCTTATGTACACCAAGGTAGTGTCACTCCAGGTAGGCAGCAATTTCAGTGTGTACCCTGAATACATTCATTACTGTATGAATAAACAAACAGGTTTAGAACAAACAACAACCCAGAGAGTGGTTAGAATGTGGAACTCGCTACTACATGAAGTAGTTGAGACGAATACCATAGACGCATTTAAGGGGAAGCTAGATAAGCACATGATAGAGAAAGGAATAGAAGGATATGTTGATAGGGTGAGATGAAGTAAGGTGGGAGGAGGCTTGTGTGGAGTATAAACACCAGCAAAGATTAGTTGGGCCGAATGGCCTGTTTCTGTGCTGTAAATTCTATGTAACTACAGGAGTCTGTGATGTCGAAATTAGTCATTGATTGCAAATGCCTAAAATATGGGCTGTATATACTCATACCTGAATAATGGATCTGGTTCTGGGGAATGAGGTGGGTCAAGTGGAGCAAGTGTCAGTCGGTGAACATTTAGGGAACAGTGATCATAGTATCATACATGAAACACAAAAAGGTAGCATACAGGTACAGCAAGTAATTAGGAAGGTAAATGGAATGTTGGCCTTTATTGCAAGGGGGACAGAGTATAAAAGTAGGGAAGTCTTGCTACAACTGTACAGGGCGCTGGTGAGACCACACCTGGAGTACTGCATGCAGTTTTGGTCTCCTTATTTAAGGAGGGGTATACTTGCATTGGAGGCAGTTCAGAGAAGGTTCACTAGGTTAATTCCTGAGATGAAGGGGTTGTCTTATGAAGAAAGGTTGAGCAGGTTGGGCCTATACTCATTGGAGTTTAGAAGAATGAGAGGTGATCTTATTGAAACATATAAGATTCTGAGGGGGTTTGACAGGGTAGATGCAGGGAGGATGTTTCCCCTCGTGGGGGAATCTAGAACTAGGGGGCATAGTTTCAGGATAAGGGGTCGCCCATTTAAAACGGAGATGAGGAGGAATTTCTTCTCTCAGAGGGTCGTGAATCTTTGGAATTCTCTACCCTAGAGAGCTGTGGAGGCTGAGTCATTGAATATATTCAAGGCGGAGATAAGACAGATATTTGAGCTACAGGGGAGTCAAGGGTTATGGGGAGTGGGTGGGAAAGTGGCGTTGAGGCCAGGATCAGATCAGCCATGATCTTATTGAATGGCGGGGCAGGCTCAAGGGGCCGAATGGCCTACTCCTGCTCCTATTTCTTATGTTCTTATAAGGTTTAGATTAGCTATGGGAAAGGGCAGGGAGCAATCTAAAGTAAAAATACTTAATTGGAAGAAGGCCAATTTCAATGGGTTGAGAACGGACCTGACCCGGGTAAATTGGAATCAAAGATTGGCAAGCAAAACTATAATCGAACAATGGGCTGCCTTTAAAGAGGAGATGGTTCGGGTACAGTGGAGGTACATTCCCATGAGGGGGAAAAGTAGGGCAACCAAAGTCAGAGCTCCCTGGAGGACGAAAGAGATAGAGAGTAAGATTTGCAGAAAAAGGGGGCGTATGACAGATGTCAGGTTGAGAATACAAGTGAGAACCTGGCTGAATATAGAAAGTTCAGAGGGGCAGTGAATAAGGAAATTAGAGGGACAAAGAGAGAGTATGAGAATAGATTGGCAGCCAACATAAAAGGGAATCCAAAAGTCTTCTATAGACATAAATAGTAAACAGGTAGGAAGAGGAGGGGTTGGGTCGATTAGCGACCATAATGGAGACCTATGCATGGAGGTAGAGGGCATTGCTGAGGTACTAAATGAATACTCTGCAGCTGTCTTTACCAAGGAATAAGATGCTACCAAAGTCATAGTGAAAAAGGAGGTAGTTGAGATAGTGGATGGGATAAAAATTGATAAGGAGGAGGTACTGGAAAGGCTGGCTGTACTTAAATTGGTAAGTCACCAGGACTGGATGGGTTGCATCCTAGGATGCTGAGGAAAGCAAAGGTGGAAATTGAGGAGGTACTGCCATAATCTTCCAATCCTCCTTAGATATGGGGGTGGTGCCAGAGGACTGGAGAATTGCAATTGTTACACCATTGTTCAAAAAAGGGTGCATGGATAAACTCAGCAACTACAGGACAGTCAATTTAACCTCAGGAGTGGGGAAGCTTTTAGAAATGATAATCCGGGACAAAATTAACAGTCACTTGGACAAGTGTGCATTAATTAAGGAAAGCCAGCACAGATTTGTTACAGGTAAATCATGTTTAAGTAACTTGATTGAGTTTTTTGATGAGGTAACAGAGAGGGTTGATGAGGGCAATGCGGTTGATGTAGTGTACATGGACTTCCAAAGGCATTTGATAAAGTGCCACATAATAGGCTTGCCAGCAAAGTTGAAGGCCTTGGAATAAAAGCAACAGTGGCAGCATGGATACGAAATTGGCTAAGTGACAGGAAACAGAGAGTAGTGGTGAACGGTTGTTTTTCGGATTGAAGGAAGGTGTTCCCCGGGGGTCAATGCTAGGACCACCGCTTTTCTTGATATATATTAATGACTGGGTGTACAGGGCACAATTTAAAAATTTGCAGATGAAACAAAACTTGGAAGTATAGTGAACAGTGAGGAGGATAGTGATAGACTTCAAGAGGACATAGACAGGCTGGTGGAATGGGCGGACAGGTAGCAAATGAAATTTAACGCAGAAAAGTGCGAAATGATACATTTGGTAGGAAGAACGAGGAGGGGCAATATAAACTAAAGGGTACAATTCTAAAGGGGGTGCATGAACAGGGAGACCTGGGGGTATATGTGCACAAATCTTTGAAGGTGGCAGGGCAGGTTGAGAAAGCAGTTAAAAAAGCATACGGGATTCTGGGCTTCATAAATAGAGGGATAGAGTACAAAAGCAAGGAAGTTATGATGAACCTTTATAAAACACTGGTTCCGTCTCAACTGGAGTACTGTGTCCAATTCTGGGCACCGCACTTTAGGAAGGATGTGAAGGCCTTAAAGAGGGTGCAGAAAAGATTTACAAGAATGGTTCCAGGGATGAGGGACTTCAGTTACATGGATAGACTGGAGAAGCTGGGGTTGTTCTCCTTAGAGCAGAGAATGTTGAGAGGAGATTTGATAGA
This sequence comes from Somniosus microcephalus, assembly GCF_052327205.1. Taxonomy (NCBI): domain Eukaryota; kingdom Metazoa; phylum Chordata; class Chondrichthyes; order Squaliformes; family Somniosidae; genus Somniosus; species Somniosus microcephalus. The sequence goes on along the minus strand of NC_140991.1, from coordinate 279,037,980 downwards.
GGTGTTCAAAATCATGAGGGGTCTAGACAGAGTAGATAGAGAGAAACTGTTCCCATTGGTGGAAGGGTCGAGAACCAGAGGACACAGATTTAAGGTGATTGGCAGAAGATCCAAAGGCGACATGAGGGAAAACATTTTTACGCAGCGAGTGGTTAGGATCTGGAATGCACTGCCTGAAAGGGTGGTGGAGGCAGATTCAATCGTGGCTTTCAAAAGGGAATTGGATAAGTACCTGAAGGAAAAACATTTGCAGAAAGGGCGGGGAGTTGGACTAGCTGAGGTGCTCTTGCAGAGACCCGGCGCGGGCTCAATGGGCCGAATGGCCTCTTTCTTTGCTGTAACCATTCTGTGATGAGGGGAGCGTCATTGGCTGTAAAACGCTTTGGATTGTCCTGTAATCATGAAAGGCGCTATATAAATGTAAGTCCTTTTTTTCTTCTCATAGAATCTTACAGCACAGAATCGTTAACTAAGTCTTTCATAGGATCAGAGAGCACAGAAGGAGGCCATTCGGCCCATCGTGCCTGTGCCAGCTCTTTGAAAGAGCGATCCAATTAGTCCCACTCCCCTGCTCTTTCCTCATAGCCCTGCATTTTTTTCTCTTTTGAGTATAAATCCAGTTCCCTTTTAAAACTTACTGTTGAATTTGTTTCCACCTTTTCACGCAGTGTATTCCAGATCATAACAACTCGCTGCATAGAAAAAATTCTCATCTCCCCTCTAGTTCTTCTGCCAACGATCTAAATCTGTGTCCTCTGGTTACCGACCCTCCTGCCAGTGGAAATGTTTTCTCCCTATTTACTCCATCAAAACCCCTCATAATTTTGAACACCTCTATTAAATCTCCCCTTAACCTTCTCTGCTCGAAGGATAACAATCCCAGCTTCTCTAGTCTCTCCACATAACTTAACTCTTTTATATTAACATAATTGGCCCAGATTTTGCGGTAGGAATATGGGTGAGGCTATCAGCGCTCACCGTTATTTTGCAGTAAATCGGACAGCAACTTCTGGCATCCGCACATGCGCAATTGAACGTGGCAATCCAGAAGTTGCTGTCTGATTTGCCCTGCTCCTCCACAAGCTTTGCTACACTGGAACCTCATCGAGAGATTCAGCATGAAGGGCGTCAAGTTGCGGTGAAACAAACTAAACACGCTAGAAAAAGTTAGGGCTGGTGCATTCAGGTGTAAGGCCAATCATTATTTTCTTTTACTTGTGGGCTACAGTAGCAATCTGCCCCATCTCACTTAGAAGACTTCGGGCACACTCCCTGGGGGTCATTTTTAACTTTGCCACCTGGGCAGTAATACTGTATGGTGCAGCAGATCACCTACCTTTTTATAGAACCCGCCTGATTTTCGTTCCGTTGAAATCAACAGAAGTCGATAAATACTTTCAAAAAAGTGACTGGAACTAGACAAGATTTTAATAACTGACTATTAAATTTAAAGTAAAAAGCTGCCCAACACGTTTGAGCAAATCTCATTTGATGTTTGTATTTGAATATTGAATACATACGTTGCCTTTCCTTCAAATGTCAGTTATAGACAACTGACTAAAATCCGTAACAATTACACACGTTTTCTGTGGCAAGAGCTGGTTTTTAAATCCTTACGAAGCGTCATCCAAAACTCTGCTGCCCGTATCCTAACTCACACCAAGTCCCGTTCACCCATCACTTCTTCGTTCACTGGCCGACATTGGCCTCCGGACCAGCAACACCTTGATTTTAAAATTCTCATCCTCGTTTTCAAATCCCTTCATTGCCTCACCCGTCCTTATCTTAGGAACATCCTCCAGCCCCGAGATCTCAGCGCTCCTCTAATTCTGGCCTCTTGCGTATCATCGCTCCACCATTGGTGACTGTGCTTTCAGCTGCTTAGGCCTTAGGCTCAGGAATTGCCTCTCTAAACCTCTCCACCTCTCTCTGCTTCTCTCTCCTCCTTTAAGATGCTTCTTAAGCCTACCTCTTTGACCAATCTTTGGTCACCTGTCCTAATATCTCCTTATGTGGGTTGGTGTCAAATTTTACTTGATAACGCTCCTGTGAAGCACTTTGGAACATTTTACTATGTTAAAGGCGCAATATAAATGTAAGTTGCTGTTCTTGGTAGAATTAAATGAGCTAACACAAAGCTAAATCTGCAACAAAAAATTTTGGTTACAGCACATTTGGATCCCCATCCCATTCAGCTCCAAGGTGCAGACATTTTACAAGTTCTGCGATGAATATTAATTTCGCCATACAGCTGTGAAGAGTGACTGGTGTTACTTCAACAGAAACACTCATCAATAATCTCCGGCTGTCCTTGACAGCTCACACAATGAGCCTGAGCAGTAGTGTCCGACTCAGATGATTACAGCCACTTGACGATCTAGACTCTCCTTTACATCAGTCGCGCTGGTAACCAGTTTGAGCTTCTCGGATTCCTATCTACCTGAATAAACAAATGCAATTCCACCCACCCCTCCTCGATTTCATCTCCTCCTCCCCTGAAGTCGTTCACTCGCACTGGGATAGGGTTGCATGCCAGTGGCTCCCAGTACCTCACCCGAGTGGGTGACATGAGCTGAGATGGTGCAACCCGTGGCTTCATGGCCAAGCCCAATCTTGCCGCATGTTCGGAACGCACGCAGGAAAGTTTTTATTGAACAGTCCATTTTATGTTCATTTTGTGGTGACTGGACAGTTTCTGGCAGAAATGGGTGCTAGCTGTAGAATGTCACATGACAGCTCAATTCACCAAGGCCCGTTTTCAAGCCTGTACCGACTGTCATCATATGAAATAGCCATGTGGAGTTCTAACCCTCTAATAGCTGCATCTACCTGTCTGATGACTATATGTTTACCTTTCCTGTACAAGGGCTCTTTTTGCTAGAAAAGAGAAAGTTGAGGGGTGACCTATTAGATGTCTTTAAAATTATGAAAGGGTTGGATAGGATAGATGTAGAGAAAAATATTCTACTTGTGTGGAGACCAAAACTAGGGGCCATAAATATAAGATAGTTATTAATAAATCCAATAGGGAATTCAGGAGAAACTTCTTTACCCAGAGAGTGATGAGAATGTGGAAGTCGCTACCACAAGGGTTAGTTGAGGTGAATAGCACAGATGCCTTTAAGGGGAAGCTAAATAAACACATGAGGGAGAAAGGAATAGAAGAATATATATGCTGATCGGGTTAGAAGAAATATGATGGGAGGAGGCTCGTGTAGAGCTTAAATACCGACATGAACCAGTTTGGCCAAATGGCCTATTTCTGTGCTGTACATTCTATGTAATTCAATGTAAGTAAGGACAGCTTTTGTTATGACCCACTCTCTGGAGCACTGAATTGATGTAAGTTAGTGTAAACCAAGAGCGAAGATCATGGAGGAGGTGTGATGTAATGGCCTTTAAGCTGTAGGATAAAAAAAAGTGATCATTGTAAAGGAGACGACCCGGGGCTAATCACCCTGCGACTCAGCTCAACAACTGTAACGTGAAGCCTCCTCTCGAGTGAAAGTAAAAGATTCCGCAGCACCATTCGAAGAAGGGCAGGAAGTTCTATTAATGACCAAGCCAACATTTCTTACTCAATCAACAGCATCCGAATCACGTTAACTGGCGACTCATACCCTTTGACATTTGTGGGATCTTGATGTGTACGAACAGCCTGCATACTGTAATTCATTGGGTGTGGAGTGTAATGTATATACCTTTAAGGGGGGGAACTACTTTTTACAGCTCATGTATACTGTAGTACCGGCAGTGACCACACTGTAAAGTCCACGCCTCAATAATACACGGACTTCGGGAGAACAGTTTAACAGGTACTTTACTGAACAGGAGGGCAACGTCAGACTGAAATACAGAAGCCTGCTAGGGCCTTTTATACAGGTGTGGTCACTGCCGGTACTGCAATCTAAAACCAGTTCTTCCCTTAAAGGTACATACACAACAATTCCTCCCCTTTTAGATAAACAGTACATAACATTCATTTAACAATTAAATAATAACTAATTACAACTTTCTGGATATTATATACATCAACTGAAATAATCATTTATAAGTTCAGTCTTTGAGGAGGCTTCCTGATCCTGACTGGATAACGCCTTTCTCGAGTATCCTGTTCTTGCGGCGAAGCTGATTCTGGTTCATGGTCACTGGTTGGTTCGTCAGCTTCCAATACCACTGCTTCTGAGGTAGACGCAATCTGTGCTTCAGGTTGATTACCAGGTGCACCTTCTCGTGGCATGGGTTTGGCTTGTTCCTGTGACTCTAGAATCTGGTCAGCATGGTGCCTCACAATGCTCTCTCCAACGTCCACTGTGTACATTAGTGGTCCCTGCTGTGTGCATATCGTTCCTGGCTGCCATTTTTCTGTTCGGTAGTCGCGGGCGAAGACTGGTTGCCCTACCTTGAAGCTCCTGGTTGGCTCTCATTTATGTGCTGGAATTGCTTATCCTCAACATCTCGTCTTATGTTTGGTTTGAGCAAATCCAGGCGACATCTTAGCCTTCGGTTGAAGAACAGTACGGCTGGAGCTTGGTTGGATACTGCATGTGTCGCATTCCGGTAGGCAAACAAGAAATTATCCACCTTCTGCTGTAGTGGTATGTCATCATTATACATTGCCTTTATGGCCTTTTTAAAGGTCTGAACAAACCTCTCAGCCAATCCATTTGTGGCTGGATGATATGGGGCAGATGTGTAATGTTTCACCCCATTATTCTTCAGAAACCTCCGGAAATCCTCAGACACAAACTGTGGCCCATTGTCGGAGCAAATCTGTTCTGGCAACCCATTCCTGGTGAAGATGGTCCTTAGGACTGCAACAGTTTTCTCCGTGGTGGTGGAGGACATTTTAATGACCTCTGGCCATTTCGAATGGGCGTCCACAGCGATTAGAAACATTGAGTCCATAAATGGACCAGCAAAATCAATGTGTACCCGTTGCCATGGAGATGAGGGCCACTCCCATGGATGTAGCGGGGCCTGTGGTGGAGCGTTTTGGACCTTCTGGCATCCTGTGCATCTCTTGGTCATATCCTCGATTTCTTTATCGATTCCCGGCCACCACACAAACGCCCTGGCTAGGCTCTTCATTTTTACCCCTCCCAGATGACCCTCATGAAGCTCATTGAGCATTCTATCTCTCAACTTGGGTGGAATTACCACTCGGGATCCACACATCAAGGTTCCCCGGCACACTGACAGCTGTTCTCTCCTTGGCGAGAATGCTGGCAACAGTGAGTCGCCATATGCTGGCCATCCCTTCACCATCAAATCGTAGACCCGAGTGTGTGTCGGGTCATTTCGGGTTTCCTTCGCTATACTCGAGTTTGTAACAGGCAAACATTCGACTATGGTCGCATGGAATATCTCAACAGGGTCCACTGCAGGAGTTTCTTCTACCGTAGGCAACGGTAGGCGCGACAGCCCATCAGCGTTTCCATGCTGTTTCGTACCTTTGTACTCGATGTCGTACTGATGTACCCCTAGAAAAAGTGACCATCTTTGCAGCCGTTGCACCGTCATCACCGGAACGCCCTTCTTTGGGTTAAAAATGGAGACCAGGGGCTGATGATCAGTCAGTAGAGTGAATTTCTGCCCATGCAGATAGTGATTGAACTTCTTCACCCCCCACACCAGGCCGAGGGCCTCCCTGTCAATCTGGGCGTAGTTACGCTTGGCTCAGGTTAGCGAGCGCGACGCAAAGGCTATTGGCCTCTCTGAACCGTCACGGAATTTGTGACAGTACCGCTCCAATGCCGTAGGGTGACGCATCACATGCCAACCGAACCGAATCGGTAGTGTTGGGTTGTAGTGGGCCAATACTTCTTTTGAAGTGATGAGGCATTTACATTCCTGAAAGGCACGCTTACACTCATCACTCCATTTCCATGTTACACCAGTTTGCAGCAGGGCGTTCAGTGGGTGCAGGATTGTAGATAAATTTGGCAAGAACTAATGGTAGTAGTTCACCAACCCGAGGAACGACCTCAGTTGCGACACATTTTCCGGTGCTGGAGCCTTGACTGCAGCCTCAATCTTGTCTGGCGACTTATGCAACCCTTCCTCATCAATCATGTGGCCACAATACGAGATTTGTCTCCTGAAGAACTCGCATTTGGGGCGGTTGGCTCGTAGCCCATATTCCTGTAATCTCGTGAGCACCTGCTCCCGGTTGGCAAGGTGTTCATTGTCATTTTCGCCCGTAACCAGGATGTCGTCCAAATAACACTGGGTCCCCGGGATCCCTTGCAGGACTTGTTCCATTGCCCGCTGCCAAATAGCTGGGGCCGATGCTACCCCGAATACCAGTCGATTGTACTGGTAAAGGCCTTTGTGAGTGTTTATCGTGAGTAATTTTCTAGATGCTTCTTCCACCTCCATTTGTAGATACACTTGGGCCAGATCAATCTTTGTAAAACGTTTCCCTCCAGATAGTGAGGCGAAAATATCTTCTATCCGCGGAAGTGGATACTGTACTGTGTGCAGGACTGGGTTCACAGTTACCTTGAAGTCCTCACAGATGCGAACCTTCTTTGGCTCCCCAGGCGTGCTGCTCAATACTTTCTTCATTACAGGAACGATGGGTGTGGCCCACTCGCTCCAGTCCACCTTGGACAGCACACCCAAATGCTCCAGACTCTCAAGTTCAGCTTCAACGGCTGGGCGGATCGCGTATGGCACCGGTCTGGCCTTGAAAAATTTGGGGTTTGCGTTATCCTCAATCTTTATGGTTGCCTTTACTCCTTTTAGAGTCCCAAGTCCTTGCTGGAACACCTCTTCCGCGTCAGATAGAATTTGTGACAGAAGTCCAGGTGCGACGTCATCATCCTTTTTGTCAGTCACAGTTAGCGCCAGAATGGAATGCCAATCCAATTGTATTTTTCGGATCCATTCACGTCCCAATAATGGTGGTCCTCCATCTCGTAGTATATACATATATAGTTTCTGTGTTTCCTTGCCGTTATATTTAACTGGCACCCTTATTTTTCCTCTGGGGTAGACCTTTTGCCCCGTGGATGTCTTCAATACAATGGACGTGTCCTTTAAGGGTATGTGTGAGAATAGCCGCTCATAGTCTCGTCGATTCATGACAGTTAGGGCTGATCCTGTGTCCAATTCCATCTTTACTGGGGACCCTGCTATCATAAGGGTGACCGAAATGGTTCGGTGATCTTCCTTTGCGATCACGTTGTGTAACTTTAGACAACTTAGTCCCCTGCTCCCGGAGTCCTTATCACTCTCCTGATCTTCCGAACTACTGTCTGTCAGTTTCTTTACTTTCCTGTACTGTTCCTTAGTAGTTCTTGTCGTGTTGGTTTTCTTTCCCGACCTGCAGACTCTTGCTATATGTCCCATTTTTCCGCATTGCCTGCATACTTTGTCCTTAAACCAGCAGTCCTTCTGCTCATGGGTTGTTCTGCCACAGCGATAGCACTTTTCTGCTCCATACGCCATTTCGTTAGCGCTGTATTCTTGTGGTTTCTGTTGTATTTCCGCAGCTCCCCGTGCTGCTGCTTCGTAGGATACTGCCACGCTGAAAGCCTGTTCTAGCGTCAGGTCCTTTTTTGAAAGTAGTCGTTTCTGGGTTCCTTCACTCTGGAGCCCGCAGACAAACTTATCCCGTAAGGTGTCCGCCAGTCCTGCTCCGAACTGGCAGTGCTTCGATAACTTGCGTAATTCCGTAAGGTAGTCAGCATTGCTCTCATCTTTGTGCTGACTTCTTTTATGGAACTTGAATCTTTCTGCTATCAGCAGCGGCATAGGGTTTAGGTGTTCCTGTAATATATTAACAATTTCCTCAAAACTTTTCTCCATTGGTTTAGCTGGGGTAATTAAATTTCGCAATAGGCCGTACGTACTCGCGCCCATCAAATTCAATAATATCGACGCCCTCTTCCCATCGGCCACCTCATTTGCCTTGCAGTACACTTCAATTCTTTCCACATATGTGGTCCAGTCTTCTACCTCGTTGTCGAAAGCAGTGATACTGCCACTTTTCGGCATCTTGGGTGATGCCTCCCGCGCTTTTTCTTCTTCCCCAATGGAATAAAATGGCGCCTCCCGTGCTTTTCCTTCTTCCCCAACGGGATAAAATGGCGCCTCCCGCGCTTTTCCTTCTTCCCCTTGCTGCCGCGCTGCTCCTCACGATCTACGGGGTAATGGCGGCGACTCGCGGCTTCGGCGCGTCTCGCTTTCCTTCCCCCCCCCCCCCCCCCGTTTATTTTCACTCCGCTGCCCGGTTCTTGAGCACCGACCGCGCCCTGTGCGCTCCACCCTCTCTCTCGTTTTCTTTTCCCGGCGATGCTGCGCGGCTCGTTTTGTAGAGCCGCTCGATCGAGCTTGAGCCCGCCGCAGTCCGGAAGGGTCATCGCACTACCTGCCACCAGCACGATTTGCTGGAACACTTTAACTGGGGAACGAAGCACAGCTCTCCACAGTCTGTCCCGCAATCCTCCGAACACCGATGAATTCTTTGGGCGGTTGCCCGCGGTCGACACCCGTTGCTCAGACTACGACCTCCAAGAAACCTCCTCTCAGGGCGAGATCCCCGTGAGATGATGCCACACTGCAGGTGAGTTCGAACTTACTCGTCGCCACTGTAAAGTCCGCGCCTCAATAATACACGGACTTCGGGAGAACAGTTTAACAGGCACTTTACTGAACAGGAGGGCAACGTCAGACTGAAATACAGAAGCCTGCTAGGGCCTTTTATACAGGGGTGGTCACTGCCGGTACTGCAGACTAAAACCAGTTCTTCCCTTAAAGGTACATACACAACACACACCTGTATATAGCACTGAGTAGTAATCTGTACAGTCAGTTCCAGAGTGAGCCACGTTGAGTAAACACCTGTTGTACCGTTCTCCTGCAGTCTGTGTCTTACTACTGACGGACACAACATTGGCGACGAGGCAAATTCGATCCTACCTGCAACTCTGCATCACATCCCAGGGATTCGTTCCTGGAGACCAGTAGATTGGAGGTCAAGGCCAGAGACACGGGCGTCGACCACGGGCAGCCGCCCAGTCATCCAGCAGAGACTCGAGAATTGCGGGGGAGGCTGTTGGGAGCCAGGCTTGGCTTTCCAGTCGCGGTGGTCCAGTGAAACGGGCTAGCAACAGGTAGTGCGCAGACCCTTCCCGGACAGCGGCGGGCTAGAGCCCGACCGAGCGGCACAGCAAAGGGCCAAGCAGCGTCGACGGGAGAGAGAGAGAGAGAGGGCAGAGCGCACAGGGTGCAGCCGGTGTTCAGGGGCCGAGCAGTGTCGAGGAGGAGAGAGACGCGCAGAAACCCGCAAGGCGCCGCCATTGCCACGAGGACCGCCGAGAGCGGCGTTGGCAGCAGCGCAGGAGAAGCGTGCGAAACCTACAGGGCGCCGCCATTGCCATGAGGACCACCAAGAGCGGCGTTGGCAGCAGCGGGGAAGGAAGGAAAGTGCGGGAGACGCCATTTTAAGCCATTGTAAACCACACCCAAAATGCCGAAGAGTGGCAGTATCACCGCATTTGACAATGAAGTCGAAGATTGGACTACATATGTCGAATGAATAGAGGTATGCTGCAAGGCAAATGAGGAGTCAGATGACAAGAAAGCGCCGGTATTGTTAAATTTAATGGGTGCAAAGACGTATGGCTTATTACGAAACTAGTAACCCCAGCGAAGCCAGTGGAAGAGAGTTTTGGAGACATAGTGACGATAATACAGGAACATTTAAACCCCACACCGCTGCTGATAGCAGAAAGATTCAAGTTTCACAAACGGAACCAGCATAAGGATGAAAGCAATGCTGAATATTTAACAGGACTGCACAAACTATCGAAACACTGCCAGTTTGGAACGGGACTGGCGATACCTTCAGGGACAAGTTTGTGTGTGGGCTTCAAAGTGAAGGAACCCAGAAACGGCTTTTGTTTGAAAAGGACCTTACGCTGGACAAGGCTTTCAGCATTGCGGTATCATATGAAGCAGCAGCACGGGGCGCTGCAGAGATACAACAGAGACCGCAAGAATATGGCACAAACGAAATGCCATACAGAACAGAGAAGTGCTATCGCTGCGGCAGAACAACACATGACCACAATGATTGCTGGTTCAAAGACAAAGTGTGCAGACAGTGTGGAAAAGTAGGATACATAGCACGAGTCTGCAGGTCGGGAAAGAAAACCAGCAATAAGAAATCTCCAAAAGAAAAGTACAAGAAGGTACATAAGGTGACGGAGAATAGTTCAGACGAACAAAAGAGTGATACCGACTCCGAAAACAGGGAGCTGAGTTGTTTGAAACTACATAATGTGATCAAGACAGAGGATCACCGAACCATATGGGTCACTCTCAAGATAGCAGGAGTCCAGGAAAAAATGGAATTGGACACAGGATCAGCCCTAACAGTCATAAACCGACGGGACTATGAGCGGCTATTCTCACACATACCCTTGAGAGACACAAAAATTATTTTGAAGACGTACACGGGGCAAAAAATCTACCCCAAAGGAAAAATAAGGGTGACCGTTATATATAACGGTAAGGAAACACCAAAACTAGACCTGTATGTATTGCAAGATGGAGGACCACCATTACTGGGACGTGAATGGATCCGGAAAATACAGCTGGATTGGCATTCCATACAAGCACTGACTGTGGCTGCCAAAAAGGATAACGACGTCACACCTGGGCGACAGTCAAAGATCCTAACCGACGCGCAAGAAGTGTTCCAGCAAGGACTCGGAACACTAAAAGGCATGACAGCAACAATTAAAATCGAAGAAAACGCAAGCCCAAAATTTTTTAAGGCCAGACCGGTACCTTATGCGATCCGCCCAGCCGTCGAAGCAGAGCTCGAGAGTTTGGAACGTTCAGGAGTACTGTCCAAGGTAGACTGGAGCGAGTGGGCTACACCCATCGTCCCGGTGATGAAAAAGTCGTTGAGCAGCACGCCTGGGGAACCAAGGAAGGTCCGTAGCTGTGGGGACTTTAAGGTAACAGTGAACCCAGTCCTTCACACCGTGCAATAGCCACTTCCGCGGATTGAAGATATTTTCGCCACGCTATCTGGAGGGAAACGCTTCACTAAGATTGATCTGGCCCAGGCGTATCTGCAAATGGAGGTAGAAGAAGCATCAAAAAAATACCTCACAATCAACACCCATAATGGTCTCTACCAATACAACCGGCTGGTATTCGGGGTAGCATCAGCTCCGGCTATTTGGCAAAGGGCAATGGAACAAGTCCTGCAAAGGATCCCAGGGACCCAATGTTATTTGGACGACATCCTGGTCACGGGCGAAAATTACAGTGATCACCTCGCCAACCTGGAGCAGGTGCTCACTAGATTGAAGGAATATGGGCTCCGAGCTAACCGCCCCAAATGCAAGTTTTTAAAAAAACAGATCTCGTATTGTGGCCACGTTATCGATAAAGAGGGGTTACATAAGTCCCCAGAAAAGATTGAGGCAGTAGTCAAGGCTCCAGCACCGGAAAACGTGTCACAACTGAGGTTGTTCCTTGGGTTGGTAAACTACTACCATAAGATCTTGCCAAATTTGTCTACAATACTACACCCACTGAACACCCTACTGCAAACTGGAGTGCCATGGAAGTGGAGTGACGAATGTAAACGAGCTTTCCAGAAGAGCAAAACACTAATCACATCGAAAGAGGTATTGGCCCATTTCAAACCAGCACTACCAATTCGGTTGGCGTGTGATGCGTCACCCTACGGCATTGGAGCGGTGCTGTCGCACAAATTCTCGGACGGCTCAGAGAGGCCAATAGCCTTTGCGTCACGATCACTAACCTCAGCCGAGCGTAACTACGCCCAGATTGACAGGGAGGCCCTCAGCCTAGTGTGGGGAGTGAAAAAGTTCAATCACTATCTGCACGGGCAGAAATTCACCTTGCTGACTGACCACCAGCCTCTTGTCTCCATTTTTAATCCGAAGAAGGGCGTTCCGGTGATGACTACGCAACGACTACAAAGATGGTCACTCTTTCTAGGGGCGCACCACTATGAGATTGAATATAAGGGCACGAAACAGCATGGAAATGCTGATGGGCTATCATGCCTGCCACTGCCTACTGTGGAGGAAGCACCAGCAGTGGATCCTGTCGAAATATTTCATTCGACTATAGTTGAATACCTACCGGTAACTAACGCTCGTATAGAAAAGGAGACCCGAAATGACCCGACACTGTCTCGGGTATATGATTTGATGGTGAAGGGATGGCCAGCACATGGCGACTCAGTGTTGCCAGCATTCTCGACAAGAAGAGAACAGCTGTCAGTGTGCCGGGGGACCTTGATGTGTGGATCCCGAGTGGTAATTCCACCCAAGTTAAGGGATAGAGTGCTCAATGAGCTTCATGAGAGTCATCTGGGAGGGGTAAAAATGAAAAGCCTTGCCAGGGCTTATGTGTGGTGGCCGGGAATCGATAAACAAATCGAGGACCTGACCAAGAGCTGCTCAGGATGCCAGAAAGTCCAAAATGCACCACATGCCCCTCTACACCCATGGGAGTGGCCCTCATCTCCATGGCAACGGGTGCATATTGATTTTGCTGGTCCATTCATGGACTCAATGTTTTGAATAGTTGTGGATGCGCACTCGAAATGGCCTGAGGTCATCAAAATGTCCTCCACCACCACGGAGAAAACTATTGCAGTCCTACGGACCATTTTTGCCAGGAACGGCTTGCCAGAACAGATTTGCTCCGATAGCGGACCACAGTTTGTGTCCGAAGAGTTCCGGAGGTTTATGCAGAAGAATTACACATCCACCCCGTATCATCCAGCCACAAATGGATTGGCTGAGAGGTTCGTACAAACCTTTAAGAAGGCAATAAAGGCTATGTACAATGACAACATTCCGCTGCAGCATAAGGTGGACAATTTCCTGTTCGCCTACCGGAATGCGACACATGCAGTCACCAACCAGGCCCCGGCCATGATGTTCTTTAACCGAAGGTTTAGATCTCGCCTGGATTTGCTCAGACCAAACGTACGAAGAGATGTTGAGAGTAAGCAATTCCAGCACATCCATGAGAAGCCAACAAGGAGCTTCAATGTAGGGCAAGCAGTCTTGGCCCGCGACTACCGAACAGAAAAATGGCAGCCAGGAACGATATGCACACGGCAGGGCCCACTAATGTACACAGTGGACGTTGGGGAGAACATCGTGAGACGCCATGCTGACCAGATCCTAGAGTCACAGGAACAAGTCAACCCCATGCCTCGCCCATACGTACCTGGCGAGGAACCCGACGTACAGGTTGCATCTACCCCAGAAACAGTAGCATCGGAAGCTGATGTCCCAACCGACGACAGGGTGCCAGAATCGCCTCCGCAGCAAGAGCGAGACACTCGGGAAAGGTGCTATCCAGAAAGGATCAGGAAGCCTCCCCAAAGACTGAATATATAAATGGACTATTTTCAGCTAATGTTGTATGTTAAACGTGTTAATTGTAATTAGTTTGATATTTAATTGTTAAATGAGTGTTATGGTACTGTTAATCTAAAAGGGGAGGAATTGTAATGTATATACCTTTAAGGGGGGAACTACTTTTTACAGCTCATGTATCCTGTAGTACCGGCAGTGACCACACCTGTATATAGCACTGAGTAGTAATCTGTAGATTCAGTTCCAGAGTGAGCCACGTTGAGTAAACACCTGTTGTACCGTTCTCCTGCAGTCTGTGTCTTACTACTGATGGACACAACATGGAGCACTCTGGCATATCATGAGGCTGCAATAAGGAGGGCGGTCTCTAGCTCTCTCACCTTCTTCTTTATTTGTTCTCGGTGTGTTCTCAATTATTGAACACCTGTGCGGTTTACTTTATTGTTTCAGCTCGAATAAAATCGCCGTCTTCTCAGGTCAGCTTTAACACTTTGAGGGCTGCAGCAACAATCCTGCATCAGAATCTGAAGCAGACCAGGAGCCTAATCTCCTTTCAGTTTATTAAAAAAAAAACTATGCATTGCAACGCAGATTTTACGAATCGATGCTCCCTACCTTTGATTCGCGGTGCTAATAGATGGAAAATCACGCTGGAAACAGGAATCTCCTCACTCGAATTCCTGACACGAGTTTCTGGCAAACCTAGCTCTGTGCAGTGAGTGCAAACTCTTAAAATCTACTCCCGCATGTAATGACGGGTGTCTGGCACTGGGGTACAAGGTGGTGATGTAATCAAACTAATCTGATATTGTAACCTGCCAGAGGGGAGCTACTTCCAAAGCTAGACACAGAAAGGGCAAGCACAGCTCCCAACACAGCAGCAGATATTCACAGATATTCCCATGCTGGAGTCACATCTTGTCTGCTGCTGAGTCCTTAATCCCTGCTTCGCTATTGTATGCTTTTTTATTCTCCATGTAGTATAGTAAAAAGAAAAATAAAGAACTTGCATTTATATGGTGCCTTTCACGACCTCAGGATGTCCTAAAGCGCTTTACAGCCAACGAAGTACTACTAAAGCATAGTCATTGGTAAGGGTAGGGTAACGTGGCAGCCAATTTGTCCACAACATGGTCCCACAAACAGCAATGTGATAATGACTAGACAATGGGCCATAATTTGCGGCCCCTACGGGTGCGTACGCACCTCTAAGGGCCTCGCAAGTTCCGGGTTTAGGCATGCGAAGCGCATGCGCTAAAACCCAGAACTTGCGATCTGTCAGGAATCTTGCGAGTCTCCGTGGATCCCGAGGCAGAAGGTAAGTTCGTACATTTTTTGCCGGTCGGGGGCATCCGCCCGCAGGAAGCCTCCGACTGCAAATTCAGGCCCAATATGTTTTTTAGTGATGCTGGCTGAAGAATAAATATTGATCAGGACATCGGGAATAACTCCCCAGCTCTTTGAAATAGTGGGATCTTTTATGTCCCCCCAAGACAGCAAACAGGGCCTCGGTTTAATGTCTCATCCGAAGATGGCAGTACTCCCTCAGTATTGCACTGGAGTGTCAGCCGAGATTATGTGCTCAAGACTCTGGACTTGAATCCACAACCTTTTGACTCAGAGATGAGCGTGCAACCAACTGAGCCACAGAGAGTCAATACAAATACTCATGAAGTCTATTTTGTTGCATGATACAAAACATGCAAGATGATGAGGGTCAGTGGCACAGTGCTATAGCACTTTGATCTTCCCAAGCACTGTGCATGAGAAGTGAAAATGCGGTTTTGCAATTCGTCACACGCAAGATTGCAAATCTTTGTTGTGCCATTCAGGGAGGCAGTGAGTGAAAGCTCCATGCTGCCCAATGAGGGAAGGCAAGGAAATCAGAGTGAAAGTCACCCCAGGCCACTTTTGTGCATGCAAAACAAAACCAGTAGCTACCTGGGAGCATTCCACCAAGCCATCTTCCCAATCACAAGTGAGAGAGATCAGAGAGACCGAAGAATGGGAGTAAAATTCGTTACGAGAGGTCTGCAATTAGAAAACTCGATCGATAGCGCTGACCAGTCTATCTCAGACTCCCTCAGTACTGCACTGCAGGTTCAGCCTAGATCTTGTACTCAAGTCTCTGGAGTGGGCCAATTACCTTCTGACAACCCACGACCTTCTGACTCAGAGGCAAGAGTGCTACCAACTGAGGCACGGCTAAAGCAAACGAATCCAGGCTGTAGAGGGTTGTTGGTTGTTACATCCATGTTCCTTCACTGTCTTCCTATGGGCAGCCATGTTTGAAAATCTGGACGTAACATCCGAAAAGGGCTACGGAAAAACTTAGGAAGTGGACTTTGAAAATAGCTTTGATAAAGTTCCGCACAAAATGCGGCTCCATAAAGCTTTAAGCAACGGTAATTCAAAGCCTATTCTGGATATGGATAAGAAGTTAGTTCGGACCAACGATTTTTATATCAATGATTCAGATTCAGAAACTCAATGCAAACCCATCAAATCTGTGCATGACACTTAACTAGGAAAGAGCAATAGAGTCTGATGAGGCAGCAAGGACTGACAAAAGGATGAAGATAAATTCCGTCAGTGAGCACAACAATGGCAAATGTCGTGTAAAATAGGAGACATACGCACTCTGATAGCAGATTCATAGGAAGTGCAAATTGTTAAAGAAAATCAGCAGGATAAACATCATAAACATCTTTACAATAACTATATCAGATAATTGGCAGTATTTCTCAGTCATAAAGATGTATTTGCTTTACTGATTACACTTCCTGTGCCCAATTGTGCAGTCTACTATTATTTCTGCTCCTTTCAAACTTTCATTCTAGACTGCACAATGGTGAAAGCTCCCATGAAAGACACCGCAGGGCTGATAAGAAACTCTGGCAGCGATAAAATACTTGTTAAAGTCAAACCTACTGAGGCGTGCTGGGTTCCATTACTGGAGCGTACGCTTCTGCTTATCCTGGCATCTCAGCCTTGATCCCCACTCAGACATCACCGACCCGCCAGTCAGTCCCCTGCATACACGCTTCTCAATCAGCAGTCCCCAACCCTGCCACTTCAGTAAGTGAAGACTTGCATTTATATAGCACCTTTCACAGCATCTCAAAATGCTTTACAGCCAATGAGGTACTTTTTTTTGAAGTGTAGTCACTGTTGTAATGTAGGAAACGTGGCAGCCAATTTGCACACAGCAAGCTCCCACAAACAGCAATGTGATAATGGTGAGATTATCTGCTTTAAGTATCGGGTGAGGGATCAATGTTGGCCAGGACACCGGGCAGAACTCCCCTGCTCTTCTTTGAAATAGTGCCGTGGTAGCTTTGTGTCCACCTGAGAGGGCAGACGCTCCCCCTTTCCTATTTATGTTGGTTCCGACATTTTCCAGGGACACAGGGGACCATGTCTGAAAATCAAACAGTGCAGCACAAACGTGGGCAAGTTGAAGACCAGTGCATGGGGATTACTGGGAAATCATTTTCAACCTTACTGCTTTGGGAGAGCAATGGAACGAAAACTGTGTGGATTCTATGACAGACAGACAGAACAGGTTACTGCCCAGGTGGTGAACGTGAAAATTACCTCCAATTAGGGTCGGCAACCCTACATATTGTCCTGGAGTCTCCAGGATTCTCCAGGAATGCCCTGGAGTCTCCAGGAATTGAAGATTATTCTCCTGGACAGTGCTGCGAGTGACCCGGGGAAAAAATGATCGTAAGAGCATTAAAAGAATATGTTGTGTTTTTTTTATTCCTTTGAACAATTTGTCATAAAAATATTGGAGCTGGGAAAGAAAGAGAGAAAGAGAGAAAGAAAGAAAGATTAAGGGAAAGAGAGAAGAAAGGAAAGACAGGTGGAAAGAAAGACAGACTTGCATTTATATAGCACCTTTCATGACCACAGGATGTCCCAAAGCGCTTTACAGACAATGAAGTACTTTTTTTAAAGTGTAGTCACTTTTGTTATGTAGGGAACGCAGCAGCATATTTGTGTACAGCAAGGTCCCACAAACAGCAATGTGATAATGACCAGATAATATGTTTTTAGTGATGTTAATTGAGGGCTAAATATTGTGCCATGGGATCTTTGATCTGGCTATTTAATTGCCGAGGTTAGGCGGTTGGAGGCGGCGGGTCATGTGATGAAAACTCCAGGAACATGTCCAATCAGAGTTGACGACCCTACCCCCCAATGCCTCTGAACTTTTAGATTCATAATAAAATCACTTTCAAGGCAGAGGCAAGATTAAAGTGTCTACAAGAGCAGGCCAGAGGCTGGGAATTCTGCAGCGAGTGTCTCACCTCCTGACTCCCCAAAGCCTTTCCACCACCTACAAGGCACAAGTCAGGAGTGTGATGGAATACTCTCCACTTGCCTGGATGAGTGCAGCTCCAACAACACTCAAGAAGCTCGACACCATTCAGGATAAAGCAGCCCGCTTGATTGGCACTCCATCCACCACCTTCAACATTCACTCCCTCCACCACCGGCGCACTGTGGCTGCAGTGTGTACCATCTACAAGATGCACTGCAGCAACTCGCCAAAGCTCCTTCAACAGCACCTTCCAAACACGCGACCTCTACCACTTAGAAGGACAAGGGCAGCAGACGCATGGGAACATCACCACCTACAAGTTCCCCTCCAAGCCACACACCATCCTGACTTGGACCTGTATCGCCGTTCCTTCACTGTCGCTGGGCCAAAATCCTGGAACTCCCTTCCTAACAGCATTGTGGGTGTACCTACACCATATGGACTGCAGCGGTTCAAGAAGGCGGCTCACCACCATCTTCTCAAGGGCAATTAGGGATGGGCACTAAATGCAGGCCTAGCCAGCGACGCCCACATCCCATCAATGAATAAAAAAATCGGGTTAAACATAATTCATGTGGAGCATGGAGTTTCTCTTTGACTTTGAATATAGCACAACAGAATACAGCCATTGACTTTGTCTAGCTCGTATTCACAGGCCGTGGTCACTTTGTCTATCCTGTACTCATAGGCCTTTGGCACTCAAATCCCCAAAGCAGTCAATGAATTGTCACAGAACCCTTTGATGGGCTTCGTTTCATACTTTCAGTTAACTTGTGTGCTCTGTTCACTTCACACAGCCTCAAACTCCGGGGGTGGAGGGGGGTTGGAGGGGTGGGGTGGGGGGGGGGGTGGTGGGTGCGTGATCAATTGTGACTAAAAAATGAATTTCTTTCAGTGGACACAGGACAATATTGTGTTCCAGGAACTCACTAACAGATCCTGCCATGGCACTGTCGTAACATGAGACAGTTGCGGACATCAAACAAACTCTCTAGTGAAATAATGAGTTCATTAGATCCACCGCGTAAAATTATGGCCCTTCAGACTGACGATAAATTTATTCACTTTCATTTTTAGATCTGATGCCCCTGGAAATCTGGAACTCTCTCCCCCAAAAAGCTATTGAGGCTAGGTCAATTGAAAATTTAAAAACTGAGATTGATAGATTTTTGTTAGACAAGGGTATTAAAAGGTTACAGAACCAAGGCGAGTAGATGGAGTTAAGATGTACATTGGCCATGATATAATTAAGTGGCGGAACAGGCTCGAGGGGCTGAATGGCCTATGTTCCTCAACATGTAAACTGCAAGGTCCGGGCACAAGCAGGTGTTCATTTAAGAAATGGCCACGGTGTGTTGGCAGTTGCTTGCTGACTTGACTTGTGCGTTCCACAGCTGGCTGAACTGGCGATGGCGACTGCGAGAGGCAAAAAATCAATTGCTCAGCAAGTGCCGGGAACCTTTCTCACAGTGTAAACAGAGATGAAGAGGAATGGGGAATGGCTAATAGCTCTTCAGATAAATGCAAAGATCTTCTCAGTTTGCGACTCGGTGCCCTTTCTATTAATAGAATTTATCAGCAAAGCAGCCTACGTGAAAGGAATTTTAAGCGGGCGTTTTGGGAAATCAGTTTTAGAAGCAGCACAAGTATGATGAGGATAGAAAAACAAGGAGACATGGAATGCTGCTGTGAAGAGAGGATTTAATATATTGCAAGTTCTGTTCTCGATCATTAAGAACTACTGCAAGTGAAAATAAAGGAGGAGAGAGATCAATGAACAATGGGCTGTGGCAGGTAGTAAAACACTGACAGATTCTGGGTATGGTGCAACAATTATCAGGATTTCCTGGAAGGTTTTAACAGGAAATGTCTGTTTGGTTGCAATCATTCAACACCTTTTGTATTTCTGTGAAGCAGCTTCGTTTTTTTACAGCAACACTAGAGCGACATTACAACTTTACACTTCAAAAAGAACTTCATTGACTTCAAAGTGCTTTGGTGCTATATAAATGCAAGTTCTTCTTCTTTGACTGTATTACTCTGGAGATGGGTCATGATCTAATCCCAAGTGGAGTGGCACGAGACCCCTTGAAGGCAGCCATCTCGTACTGCTTTGACTTGATGCCACGCAGAGCTTGTTGGCCACTTTGCAAATCTTAGTGGGGCCTAATTAAACATTCTGTGCATGGAAGCTATCACTTGCACCCTTAATACGCAAAAAAATCCCTCCCAGTCCTTCTCCCAGAGAATCAGACTCACATCAGGCAGTATTAACAATACACTGACAAATGTATGTGAATACTGATCTTAGTTCAGCAGTTACAGTATAATCACCATCTTAAGTGCACCATTAAATGATTGCAGTTGGAACTGGAGGTTATAGTTGGGAGTAATGCTCGGTATTAGAATTAATTAGCCATAATTTAACCCCACCTCTGCTTGCTGCCCTCTGTCCTAATGAGAGAAGGAGGGGAGCAAGCAGAGCTGTCAATGCTTGACACATTTTAGGTGCTAGTGATGTCCTGGTAGTGCCTTTTCATGCCAAACATGCCACCTCTACATATACCACAGTAAGTCCCGTTCACCCATCACCCCTGTGCTCGCTGACCTATATTGGTTCCCGGTCTGGCAACGCCTCAATTTTAACATTCTCACCCTTGTTTTCAAATCCCTCCATGGCTTCACCCCTCCCTATATCTGTAACCGCCTCCAGCCTTACAACCCTCCGAGATCTCTGCACTTCTCCAATTCTGACCTCTTGTGTGTGTCCGATTTTCATCGATCAACCATTGGCGGCCGTGCCTTCAG
The DNA here is from genome assembly GCF_052327205.1 of Somniosus microcephalus. NCBI lineage: Eukaryota > Metazoa > Chordata > Chondrichthyes > Squaliformes > Somniosidae > Somniosus > Somniosus microcephalus. The sequence goes on along the minus strand of NC_140991.1, from coordinate 279,017,448 downwards.
CTCCCTAAGGCCTTAAGTTCTGGAATTCCCTCCTTAAACCTCTCCACCTCTCTCTCCTCCTTCAAGACACTCCTTAAAACTACCTCTTTGACTTAGCTTTTGATCACCCGTCCTAATATCTCATGTGGCTTTTAGTGTCAAATTTTGTTTGTTAATGCTCCTGTGAAGTGCCTTGGGATGTTTTACTACATAAAAGGCACTATATAAATGCAAATTGTTGTTGTAATCACACTGCGAATACCTGTGTATTCTTTCTGAAACTAAGGAGTTGGAAATCCCTTTTCTCAAGCAAGCCAAATTACTGAGACTAAGGCCCGGATTTTATGGTCAGCGACGAACGAACACCACCAGCCATTCATTACACTTACACTTGCCCACAGACTCTCTATGGGCTTTTGCATTAGAAGTTGCTGTGATGAGAAATCCATTTTGGCGCAGTACTCTCTACAAGGGATCTGAGACCTGTGTGAAAGCAACGGTGTGTCTTAGAATCATAGAAATATACAGCACAGGAGGCGCCATTCGGCCCATCGTGTCTGTGCCGGCTGAAAAAGAGCTAGCCAGCCTAATCCCACTTTCCAGCTCTTGGTCCGTAGCCTTGTAGGTCACAGCACTTCAAGTGCACATCCAAGTACTTTTTAAATGCGATGAGGGGTTCTGCCGCTATCACCCTTCCAGGCAGTGAGTTCCAGACCCCCACCGCCCTCTGAGTGAAAAAAGTTCTCCTCAACTCCCCTGTAATCCAATTCTTAGCCAATCAGATTGAAGAATTATTACTGCGTCACGCAGAGTCTGAACTAGGAAGTGTAAGTTAGAATATTTAATTCAATGTCAAATCATGTACAGAAAGTGAAATAAAGAGAGGGAAAGAAAGATGGGATTAAGAGAGAGATAAAAGAGACAGAAAGAAAAAGTTTTAAAAAATTCTTTAAATTTTTAAAAATCTCCAACAATAATTAAAATTTGAAGGAATGAGACTCCACACTTGTAAAAGTTAATTTTCAGTGCCAGAAATGTTGGTTAGTCGTAATTAATAATTATCACGCCATTAAAAATGTACTTACACTGGAATAGACAAGTGCTAACATTTTCTGGTGTGTTTAGTGGGTATCTATCACATAAATACCGCAACTTCACGCCCCTCCATATGTTTGAATGCCAAGTCTCTGGGCTAGAAACCGGTGTAGTGCACCTTCTGGAGGAACAGGGTAACTTGGACAGCAAGATCCAGATTTCCATGTTTAATTGTGCATGTGCGGTCGCCGGAATTTGTTGTCTGATTTACTCTTTAATAACGGTGAGTGCTGATAGCCTCACTGTTATTTTTACCACAAAATCCAGGCATGGTCCCAATATTTACCTGAGAAAAAATTGGTCCTCAGCAGTTGTCTCTCATAACTGATAAAAAACTAAAAAAAATGACTCAATTATTTCCAAGGCCAGTAAATTATTTGTTTTTAGACTTTTATGTGAATAATGTTTTAACCAGAGGACTGAATTACAAACACATTTTCCCTTAAACTACTCATCAAAGTAAAAGTAGAAACAAAATAAGGAGAAAGAACAATGAATGATTCTGACTGGGGAGAAAGCTAAAATAAGGTTATTCACAGAACTTTCCTTTCAAACTCCCACGTTTCAAAATGAGTACACAGACACTTAGATTGTGACTGCTGTGAGATATGGAGGGGTCAGATGTGCAGCATGAGATGTCATTTCCAGCTCACCAACTGACATCTAAAATTTGCCCCATATTGACAGATCTGCTTGTCCCTTCTGTTCTGAATGCACTGTCTCATTCTGGAAAATCTTTCCACAAGCACTGACAACCCATGGAATTATATCTCAGCAGGAGACAATGTTTTCAGGAGTGGAGTGGAGAAAAGCGTGTGTGTGAGAGAAGAGTGTGACTGTGAGGAGACAGCGGGACTATGAGGGGAGAGAGAGAGAGAGAGAAAGAGAGCAAACGTGAGAGAGAAAGAAAAAAAGTGAGGGAGTGATGCTTAGCTACGCTAGTTAGCTATTGGCTCTGAAGACATTCACTTCACTGCACTCTTCCTGAGGGTACTGCCTCATTCTGAGATACAACTCCCTGCTGGTCGTGGCTGTCTCTCCATCGATTCTCTACTGGAAACTAATTTGTCCTCACTGCCTTTATAAGCCACATCCCACCTGTCTCACTGGCTGTAAGTGATTGATCTTACCTCCTTTTAAGGAGCTACGACCAGGAGGAAATGTCACCCTTTAATGCTAGTTTGTGCCTTGCTCCCACTACTTCACTTGAAATATTAGCAGCAGAGTGTAAAACTGTCCTGGTGGAATATCAGAATGATTTTAACATGTATTTACTGCTGCAACATTCTGCGTTGTGGAGACAGTTCCAAGTGCAGTTGTTTTTAAAAGGAAACCAGAATGTGATGGAGAGTCTAATTAGCCTCCAAGGTGCTCAAACAACAGACCTGGTCCAAAACCTGACCTCCAGTCCTCATTCCTGGAACCTCCCAAGGTTTTCTGGGTTTCCCAAAGACCTTCACTGGGTGTAATTTCACACTGCCCACTTGCTTATATGCGCTGGTTCCTCAAGCCGAGGAAACACAAAGGATGGTTCCAGTAAAGTTATTTCCATTGCTGGGTCGATCAATGCATGCTGCCTCACTAACAGATGTCAGTGTGATGTTGCTCCAATGTGAAATGGTTGCTGACTCCACAAGGACTTTTCCTTAGTTTAGTGGTCCCCCTACAACAACAACAACTTGCATTTATATAGCACCTTGCACATAGTAAAACGTCGCAAGGCACTTCACAGGAATGTTAACAGACAAAGTTTGACACCAAGCCACATAAGGAGATATTAGGACAGATGACCAAAAGCTTGGTCAAAGTGGAGGGGAGAGAGGTGGAGAGGTTCAGGGAGGGAATTCCAGAGTTGAGGGCCTAGGTAGCTGAAGGCACGGCTGCCAATAGAGGGGTGAAGGAAATTAAGGGGCAGAGTGGTGATTGAAGGTGGAAGATCATGTGACAAAACCTCCAGGACTACGTCCAACCAGAATTGGTTACCCTATCTCTCTCCCTCTTACTCACACACACACTCAGTCACACACCCAGACACACACCAATACTCGATTTGTGCATCCATACACTAAAGGTTTCTATAGTTAACATTAATAATGCTGCATCCTTTAATGGTGTCAGGTCAATCTAGTGTTGGCTGGGAGTAGAATGTGCAGCTGGCAGAAGGTTTTAGGCAAACGAAGTGGAAAAGTTATCACTAGGTTAATCTGTCACCGGGTACAGAGCCAGAGATATTGAAAATCTCCAGATGCACCAACTGTTAAAGAGGAATCAAGTGCCCAACTGCATGCTACCAGCAACACAAACCACACAACTCACTGAGACAAGGACCTGCACTTTAGCCCTTGGGCTGTAGGAAGATGCCAGTATTGCTGGAGACCTGCAGAGCTGACACAGGCTACAATACCTGTGGGCAGTGAATGCCACCCTCCACATTACAGTGATGGCATTGCCACCATGTAAAGGGGGCATTACTGGCCGAGTAGAGAACGGCTTCAAGGTGCTCGGCCCTTCTCCAGAGGGAAATGGTTCACGTTTTCTGACCGTAGGCAGATTCAGTGACCCACGCCAGAGATCCATACAGTAAATTACCATTAGCGTCAACTCATTATCCAATAAAATACCATTTGTGGTCACTCGCTGTCTTTGGTCTCTTGGCTTCAGGTAAGTATTAGTTGGTTCATGTGCACAATCATTAATAATTGTGGTGTGCAACGAGTATAGGGTTGCCAACCAGAATTCAAGATTAATCTCCAGGACACTGCTGGGAGCAACCCCGGAGAAAAAATCCATAGGGACAATAAAAAAAATCATTTTATTTCAACACTTCTTTAACAGGGAACTGTAGGCCAGTTAGCCTGACATCAGTAGTAGGCAAAATGCTAAAATCTATTATTAGGGACGTGGTAACAAAGCACTTAGAAAATAATATGATTGGGCAGAGTCAACATGGATTTATGAAAGGGAAATCATGTTTGACAAATGAGTTTTTTGAGGTTGTAACTAGCAGTGGACGTAGTGTATTTGGTTTTTCAAAAAGCATTCGATAAGGTGCCACACAAGAGGTTATTACACAACATTAGAGCTCATGGGATTGGGGGTAATATATTAACATGGATTGAGGATTAGTTAATGGACAGAAAAGAGAGAGTAGGAATAAACGGGTCATTATCAGGTTGGCAGGTTGTAATTTGTGAGTTACTACAAGGATCAGTGTTTGGGCCTCAGATATTTACAATCTCTATCAATGACTTAGATGAGGGGACTGAGTGTAATGTATCCAAAATGTATCCCCACCGATACCTGGGAAACCGTGGCCCAAGACCGCACAAAGTTCAGGAGAAGCATCCGGGAAGGCACCAAACACCTCGAGTTCTTCGCCGGGAGCAAGTGAAAGCCAAGCGCAAACAGTGGAAGGAGCGCACGTCAACCCAAGCACCCCACCCACCCGCCCCTTCAACCACCGTCTGCCCCACCTGTGACAGAGACTGTAGGTCCCGCATTGGACTCATCAGTCACCTGCGAACTCATTTTTAATGTGGAAGCAAGTCATCCTTGGTTCCAAGGGACTGCCTAAGAGAGAGAGATCCAAGATTGCTGATGATACAGAGCTGGATGGGAAAGTAAGCTGTGAGGAGGACGCAAAGGGATATAGACAGGTTAAGTGAGTGGGCAAAAACATGGCAGATGGAATATAATGTGGAGAAATGTGAAGTTATATGCTTTGGTAGGAAAAAGGTGAGAGATTGGGAAATGTTGGTATTCAGAGGGACCTGGGTGTCCTTGTACACGGATCACTGAAAGTTAACATGCAGGTACAGCAAGCAATTAGGAAAACAAATGGTATGTTAGCCTTTATTACAAAGGGATTGGAGTACAAGAGTAAAGAAGTCTTACTGCAATTATATAGGTTCTTGGCGAGACCACACCTGGAGTCCTGTGTGCAGTTTTGCACTCCTTACCTAATGAAGGATATACTTGCCTTAGAGGGAGTGCAACGAAGATTCATTAGACTGATTCCTGGGATGAGGGGATTGTCCTATGAGGAGATATTGAGTAGACTAGGCCTATATTCCCAAGAGTTTAGAAGAATGTGAGGTGATCTCATTGAAACATATAAAGTTCTTAAGGGACTTGTCAGGGTAGATGCAGGGAGGATGTTTCCCCTGACTGGGGAGTCTAGAACCAGGGGTCACGGTCTCAAAATAAGGGGTCAGCCATTTAGGACTGAGACGAGGAGAAATTTCTTCACTCAAAGGGTTGTGAATCTTTGGAATTCTCTATCCCAAAGAGCTATGGATGCTCAGTCGTTGAGTATATTTAAGACAGAGATGGGCAGATTTTTGGATACTAAGGGAAGCAAGGGATATGGGGATAGTGCGGGAAGGTGGAGTTGAGGTAGAAGATCAACCATGATCTTACTGAATGGCGGAACAGGCTCGAAGGGCCGAATGGCCTACTCCTGCTCCTATTTCTTATGTTCTTACAGTCAAAAATCATCCAATTGGGTAACGGAGAGTCTGTTAAGAACATAAGAAATAGGAGCAGGAATAGGCCACTTGGCCCCTCAAGCCTGCTCTGCCATTCAATAACATCATGGCTGATCTTGGGCTCAAAGCCACTTCCCCGCCCGCTCCCCATAACCCTTCACTCCCTTATCTTGCAAAAATCTCCACCTTAAATGTATTTAATGACCCGGCCTCCACAGCTCTCTGGGGCAGAGAATTCCACAGATTTACGACCCTCTGAGAGAAGAAATTCCTCCTCATCTCAGTTCTAAAAGGGCGACCCTTTATTCTAAAACTATGCCCCCGAGTTCTAAATTTCCCCACGAGAGGAAACGTCCTCTCTGCGCCTACCTTGTCGAGTCCCCTCAGTATCTTATATGTTTCAATAAGATCACCTCTCATTCTTCTAAATTCCAGACAGCATAGGCCCAACCTGCTCAACCTTTCCTCATAAGTCAACCCCCTCATCTCTGGAATTGTGTGGAGATGCCGGAGTTGGACTGGGGTGGACAAATGTAAGAAGTCACACAACACCAGGTTATAGTCCAACAGCTCAACCTGGTGTTGGGTGACTTCTTACATCTCTGGAATTAACCTAGTGAATCGTCTCTGAATTGCCTCCAATGCAAGTATATCCTTCCTTAAATAAGGAGACCAAAACTGTACGCAGTACTCAAGATGTGGTCTCACCAATACCCTGTACAGTTGTAGCAGGACTTCCCTGTTTTTATACTCCAACCCCTTTGAAATAAAGGCCAACATTCCATTTGCCTTTTTGATTACTTGCTGTACCTGCATACTAACTTTTTGTGTTTCATGCACAAGGACCCCCAGGTCCCTCTGAACTGTAGCATTTTGTAATCTCCCTCCATTTAAATAATAATTTGCCTTTTTATTTTTCCTGCCAAAGTGTATAACCTCGCACTTTCCCACATTATACTCCATCTGCCAAAATGTTTGCCCACTCACTTAGCCTGTCTATATCCCTTTGCAGATTCTTTGAGTCCTCTGCACAACTTGCTTTCCCACTCATCTTTGTATCATCCGCAAACTTGGCTACAGTACACTCGGTCCCTTCATCCAAGTCATTAATGTAGATTGTAAGTAGGTGGGGCCCCAGCACCGATCCCTGTGACACCCCGCTAGTTACCATTTGCCAACCGGAAAATAACCCATTTATCCCGACTCTCTGCTTTCTGCTAGTTAGCCAATTCTTTATCCATGCTAATATATTACCCCCAATTCTGTGAACTCTTATCTTATGCAGTAACCTTTTATGTGGCACCTTATCAAATGCCTTCTGGAAATCCAAATCTCACGCTGTACAATTGCCGTGAGAATGTGGGGTGCCACGAGGATGGACATGCTGGGTGACCAATGGAGGGAGCGTGGGGGGGGGGGGGGCAGTGGAGGGGGTACTGGGACAGTTGTAGGGAGAAAATCATGTGATGAAATCTCCAGGAATACTTCCAGCCAGAGTTTGCAACCCTAAGCGAATATGTCAAACTATAGTTACATGATAAAGATGATCAGGACTACCTGTATTTATCATTACCAGTTGACAGGATGTTGAAAGCTGGGCAACTGGCAGTGATTCTGTCAACCCATCACAATGACCCTATTCTGTCCTATTCTGTCCAGAAACAACATGGCTGCAATACTTATGGACCTAAAATTACGTGGTGGGACACTAGCGTGTAAACTCTGTGAACTTGCACCTGAAAATTCCTCAATGCACCATTTACTTTGGCAGAGAGACTTTCCCTGTATCCCACAGGGCCGATATCCTGCAGCTATGGGACAAAATCATTGGGAAATCCGGGGAGGACACACTATTAACGGCAGAAGAATTCAGCTCTAGATCCACCCTGTGCTGCTGAGAGCTCAAATTGTACAGACAAGGGAGCTTTTCAAAGACGGAGCCACTACAACCAGTTACCAGCAAGCAGGGGGTTTGCTAACAGATTCCTGTCAAGCTAAGCAGGCAGAACACTTTGAGAAAACAAACAAGGGGGGGATAATGAAGCCTGACAATGAGCCATTGTTTCAGCTGTTCAATCATTTAAGCAACGTCCTTCACCAGGATGAAGTTAAGGCAAGGTCATTTTCATAGTAGGAGGTATAAGATCCAAGACATTCCGAATATATCAGAACATATTAAAAATTGAAAAGCCATTTGCCCAATTCACTACATGTCTAACATTAGTAACAAACCAGTTTGTTCGCAAGACAATTCCTCTGTAGTCCTGTGCATCACTTCCCAATGGCAATCAATAAATTACTATTCAGAAACACTGCCATTTCAGCCGTGTGTCTCCATTTTGAATTTCACAGACACTGATGCGCTATCAATTACTCATAAAAGACTGAGAGTTAAGAGAGTAACTAAAGGCTTTTATTAACAAAAGAATGAAGGTCTGCCTCGAGTGGTCGACCGGTCCAGAAATACAAAGGGCTGGGGAGCAGTCACCTTTATACTAGGACTTGTGGGAGGAGTCAGCCGAGGCATGTCCAGGCATGTACACAGTGGAATACAAACAGTGGTTTACCGCAGACACTTTGTGCGATAGTGTAAAATGGGTGATTGCGAGTCGGCAGCCCGTTTTATGTCTCTCCCGATTTTTATTTCCGTTGAAGTCAGTGGGAGAGATGTAAAAGGGGGCTGCTGATTCGCTATCACCTGTTTTTACACTATCGCACCAAGTCAAAACCTACCCCTTTGGTCCCACCCTTTATTAACGATGAGACTCCGATTCCCTCCCTCGCCCAGAGCACCGATGCCAGGAAGCCGCCACCATGATTTAGGGGAGTGAACGCAACCAGTCAATATCAGCAATGGCAGTCACAGCGAACATCTGACCACTTCGCTGTCCCCAGAATAACGCAGAGCTAAAGCCTCAATAAGGTTTATCAATATTTGACAGGGGGATATTGTACAGTTAAATTGAAGAACATCAAAGCCAGCAGCATTGCATTCCGGGTCCACACATCCCGCCACCCCCCCCAATCCCATGTAAAGTGGAAACGTCTGCAAAATAGCCACCAACGGGGTGGGAAGGGCGCCACACAGATTTTGAAATAAACAATGAGTTGTCAGGGTGCCTCAAGGCATTGAGCCATTCCTCTGCCACACAGCGAGTGTCTGCAACGGGGGAAATTAATTCTGTAGCGTTTTAATCAGGTGATGTAATGAATAACCCATTTGATCTTGTACATACCAAAAGTATCCAGTCAGCACAAAGGTCATTGTCCCAGCAGAATGCTTGACAATATAAAATGAAATTCATGCAATCAATGTATCCTGTAATGAATATATACATATAATATAAATAAATATATATATCTCGCTATATCTATCCATATCTATATATTTATATAATAATCTACATCTAGCTATTAATCTATATATATATATCTGTATATATCTATATATCTATCTATATACCTACATATATATATATCATCTAACTATATATGTGTGTGTATGTATATATTATTTATTACAGGATACCTTGAGTGTAATAGCTTTAATGTTTGATTAATGTCCAAATGTTACGTTGCTATGGACCCTGCTCCTCAGCTGCTATTACATGATTAAGTGGACTGATGCTGCTTGTGTACTCAGCCTGACGAAGTCCTGCTCTGTGGAGAGCACACTTCCAAGGGCAGTGTGGCGGCAGAACATGCTGGTGCACTAACTCTGTGCAGAGTTTTACGACAGGGGTTCACACTCAAGATTCCCTGCACAGCGAGGAGTAAGCCAAGAGTGTAATTCATTAAACACTGCTCTGTTGTACTTCCCATCAGTCAGCAATAGCGCAGCACTGGTTAGGAGGATGTTTCCTCGACGGGAAAACATTCTGTGTGGCACAGGGAAGCTAAACACTGTGGGAGCACCTTCACCACATGGATTGTAGCGGTTCAAGAAGACAGCTCCCTTTCCTCATCCCCCCCCCATAACCCACCACGATTGCATGTTGTTTCAAATTTGCACACACAAAACCTTCACTTTGAGGATGCCTCCAAAGCGTGTTGCAAAGACTATGGCACAAAAATAAATGGCACCAGGAGTGCCTGACAAAGCCAATTTAGTCCATACCTAATGCTGCTCATGCTGCCCGTGTCGGATCCCAGTTTGCATCGCTCCAACTGGCTGGCGACAATCTGGCGCTCCGCCTCCAGCTCTCTGGTTAGTCTCTCAAACTGCAGCTCCTGCAATGGGGAGAAGAGAAAGAGAAAGGGACATCAGCGACGAGAAAGGGACAAATGGAGGACGGGGGGGGGAGAGGAGACATGAAACTGCCACAAGCAATTCCTCCTTTATACTGCTGTCAGATGACATCACTGAGACAGAACACACAAGATTTGTTGATACGACCAAAGGTAGCACAAAGGCAGTTAAACAGGAAAAAAAAATCAATTAAAAAAAAAAGTCATGTTTAGAAAAGTCTCTTTCCTTCTGTCTTTCACTGGTGATATATCTGACATAATTGCATCTCATGCACTTCCAGAGAGAATTTTGGCTCATACTTGGCACAGATAATTGTATTTATATAGCGTCTTTCACAACCTCAAGACGTGCTAAAGTGCTTTACTGCCAATTGAGTACTTTTGAAGTGTAGTCACTTTTGTAATGTAGGAAATGCGGCAGCTAATCTGTGCACAGCAAAGTCTTACAGACAGCAATGTGATAATGACCAGATAACCTTTTTTTTTTAAAGTGATGCAGGTTGAGGATTAATATTGGTCAGGACACTGGGGAGAACTCCCCTGCTCTTCTGTGAAATAGTGCCATGGGATCTTTTAGGTTCACCTGAGAGGGCAGGCGGGGCCTTCATGTAACATCTCATATGAAAAACGGCACCTCCGACAGTGCATCACTCCCTCAGTACTGCACTGGAGTGTCAGCCTAGATTATGTGTTGGAGTGGGGCATGAACCCACAACCTGCTGACTCAGTAGCAAAAGTGTTGCCCACTGACCCACTGTTGTATCACATTGATACTGATACTATAAATGAGACAGCACAATCAACTGCATGTCCATTACTTTGGCACTTTCTTCTCAACTACTTGTAGAATCGTAGGAGGTGGCCCCAAGGTTTGCTTATTTGGAAATGAAGCAGTAGGCTTTGTATTGTTAAATTTAATGAAAACTCTTCCTGCTCGTCGATTTTATTATTGAAGCAATGAAAGTTTATGCAGATGAAGGGGAGGGGTGGGGAGGTTTTGGGGGAAGAGATGATCAGAAAAAGCTCATCCTGGCCAAGAACTGCCTCCTTCAGTCGAAGTATGCTCTGCTATCTCAGTAACAGACTGCAGAATTAAAAGATCCCGCAGATATGTGCAAATACTGAGGCCTCTCGAGCCACTACCAACAAATTGATGCCAGTTTTTGGCGATAGCACTATTTCACTCGGACTGCCTATCACCTCTGTCCGAGTCAAATCAATAATTTCCTCATGATAGCAGGGTATTGGCTGTGACTCAGTTGGTAACACTCTGGTCTCTGGGTCTCCCACTCCAGAGACCTTAATCTAGGCTAATACTCCAATGCAGTAATGAGGGAGTGCTGCACTGTCGGAGGTGCCGTCTTTCGTTTGTGACGTTAAGCCGAGGCCCCATTTGCCTTCTCAGGTGGCCGTTGAAGATCCCACGGCACTATTTTGAAGAAGAGCAGGGGAGTCCTCCCTGGTGTCCTGGCCAACAATTATCACTCAACCAACATCAATAAAAACAGAATAACTGGTCATTTATCTCATTGCTGTTTGTGGCTGCTGTCATGAATCTTATCATGACTCATGAAGTAACACTGGGCGGCCAGCTGGTGGCGCCGTCCAAGGAGTATAAACACTCGGGCGTGGGCCCAGCTTGCTCAGGATGTTTTCTGTAACCAGGAACTAGTGATGTAACTAGAAATCTCATGGTTTTGAAACAGTTGATTAAAGCCTTGTTTTATACTCAAACCAAATGCTCAGTAGTCTTTTTACATCAGCTGCCACATTTCCTACATTACATCTTTTCTCTTCAATGGCTGAGAGCATGTTGGAAGTTTTAGCACGCTGTGACAAGTGACAGGACACTAGTTCACACCAATAATTTGGTAGGTAGGCGGTTACAGTTGGTAGGCAGCTACCAGTCCCATCTGTCGGCAAGCATCTAGTGGAGGCCAGGGAGGGAAGTCGAGAGTCATCCTGCACCATTCTCGAGCATTGCCTGATGACCTGTTGTACAATTACAGCCAGGGAGCAGGTCGCCTTCTTCAGCCTTTGGCCATAAGATGGTGCAGGGTCTTTGGAACAGAGAAATAAAATAAATGTTTTAAAAGAGTAAGCTTAAACTGCAGCACTGAAAATGGATCCAGAACTGAATAAAATTGCCCCAGTAAATTTAACCATGCATATTATCAAAACTGAGAAGTGAAGTGAATTCAGTGCTCCAATCTCAACTCAAAGTTCAGATGCTCATTGTAAATTACTCGAGGTTCCATTGTCTTGGTTTCTGATGTAATTTGAACCCCTCAATTAGATTACTTGCTCATAATAATTCCTGGGTATCCATCATTCTACATGTAAACAATCCAAACCCCCTTGATTAGATTACTATCTTTTAAACTTCCTGGGTATCCATTACTATCTACAGTACTATGCCAGGTATAACTTTATTCTTGCCCACTGTTTTGCATTTCACCTGGCACTGCATTCCCCTGCCAGTTCGAACGCCATCCTAGACCACTTCCCCAAAAATAACATCTGCGGTCTCATTCCACACTGAATCCTGGTACCCAGCAATACCTCGGTGTTCAATCCCAGTAACACAGTGCTCTCATTGGGTCCCAAGCACACCAAGGGGGGAATTTTGCCAGCCCTGGGGAGGCGGGTCTGCCGGGAAAATGGCAGAAACTGGGAGCAGGTACCGAACCCGCTCCCAACCCACCTCCTTGCCATCTTCCCGGGAGACGGGTCCCCGACTCGTGCAGGGACCCGTCTCCTCGAGGCAGGAAGGGGATTACAGCCAATTAACTGCCTGTTAACAAGCTTATCCCCATTTTACCACTGCAAGTGCGGGCTTCTCGACGGCTGCGAACCTCACCAGGGTCAGCGAGGCGAGCAGTGGGTCTGCGGGGGTGAGAGGGGTCGAAAAGTCTGCTGTGGAGGTGAGTGATGGGTGCAAGTGTGGAGAGGTAAGTATGAGAGGTGAGTGTAAAGTGTTAGAAAAAGTTTACTTACCTTTGCTTCTTCCTGCAGGCTTCAACCCTTGGGGATCCGGAGGTGCCTCATCTCAATGGCAGAGATGACAGAATGGCTGCTGCATTCTCCGATGCAGCAGCCATCTGATTTCTGCTGAGGAAAGAGGTTTGGTGAGCCTTCAGTACAAGGGCTCACCTTAGAACAGAGATTGTCAGTGTTTGACAGCTTCTCAAAGCTGTCAAACGCTGACAATTCATCTGTCAAAAATGTTTTGGGGAGACCAAACGCAGATTGGGTGACCGCTTTGCAGAACACCTACGCTCAGTCCGTAAGGGGGACCCCGAGTTTCCGGTCGCCTGTCACTTTAATTCTCCGCTCCACTCCCACCCAGACCTCACCGTCCTCGGCCTCTTACATTGTTCCACTGAAGCTCAGCGTAAGCTCGAGGAACAGCACCTCATCTTTCGATTAGGCACTTTACAGCCTTCCGGACTCAACTTAGATTTCAACAATTTCAGATCATAACCCCGGTGTTATAAATCTCATCATCATGAAGAAATGACTCATGAAATAACACTGGACGGCCAGCTGGTGGCACCGTCCAAGGAGTATAAATACTCGAGCGTGGGCCCAGCTTGCCCAGGGACATTTTGTAACCAGGAACTAGTGAAGTACAACTAGACCTCCATGTTCTGAAACAAGTTGATTAAAGCCTTACTTTATACTCGAACCAAGTGCGTAGAGAGTTTTATTACATCAATTTATTCAACTTGATATCGACTCCACGCTCTGAGTGATTTCGGGAACAGCCAGCTACGACTTCAACTGCAGAAGGGAACCCCGGCGTAGTAATCAATCCATCATGGACAAACTACTCAGACCCGCCCGTCTTGACCTGGACCCGAATTCACCTACAACTGCTAAGGTATGGAAACACTGGTATCGTACCTTCAGCAACTTCCTCAGGGTGTGTGGTGAGAATGTTCCTGATAAATTAGAGATACTTGCCAATTATGTATCTCCTCATGTGTTTGACTATATCGAAGACTGTGTAGACTATGACTCCGCTATCCTAATATTACAGCGACTATATGTTAAGGCCCCAAACGAAATTTTTGCTCGGCATCTACTGGCCACAACTCGACAACAACCCGGGGAATCACTTGACAAATTCCTTCAGAAACTTCGCAGGCTCAGCAAGGATTGTAATCTTAAAACTGTCACAGCTGAGCAGTACCAGGAGGAGTTAATTCGTGATTCCTTTATTAAGGGGATTGCGTCTCCCTTCATACGCCAGCGTCTGTTGGAGAATAAAAACCTCGAGTTACAGGCTGCCTACGACCAGGCATGTTCCCTGGACTTAGCAAAGAGGAATGCAGATACCTATCTTTCACCTCGTGCACAGGCTGGTGCTATCACTTTTAATGACTCCTTCAATAGGTCTCGGGCGGAAGCCCTCACTGATGATGACTCTAACCTAGTGGATGACAACCCTACCCTAGAAGCCTTCACTGATGACGACCCTGCCCTAGTGGCATCTTGGCAATCTGGGAGGAAGTGTTTCTTCTGTGGAGGTGCGTTCCATTATAGGAAATTTTGTCCTGTTCGTAACGCAACCTGCAATCAATACAGCAAGAAAGGTCACTTTTCTAAGGTATGCCAGTCAAGAGCCTGTTAGTAAGAAAGGCCACTTTTCTAAGGTATACCGGTCGAGAGCTCCTGTTAGTTTTGCAGCTACTATCTATAAAACTGCTCCTCCCCCAAGAGCCACTACTAAGGTTACAGCTGTCAAGGGTAAAACTGCTCCTCCTCCCATCTCAGCTGTTTTTCCCCAAAGTCTGTCCCATGCAGCCACGAAGGTTTCGGTAAATGGACACATTTTGAGCGCACTAATCGACTCATGCAGCTCTGACAGCTTCATTAGTGAGCGGGCTGTCAGTAAGTTAAAACTGCGTATTTACCCCTCAGACAGGGAAATTGCAATGGCTCTGACAACAGTGACCACCAACTCTTCCAGCTTTTGTCTTGTCGACCTTATTCTCAATGGCCGCACTTATTTCTCCACCCAGCTCGGGGTGCTCAAAAACCTATGCAGTGATGTGCTCCTGAGATAGGATTTCCAGAAACAACACAAAAGACTCACTTTCGAGTTTGGAGGGTCAAAGCCGGAGCTTACTATTTCCAAAGTACCGTTTTGTGCGCTTTCGGCGGCTTCGCTCGACGAGCCCTCCTTGTTTGCCAATCTTTCCCCCCGATGTAAGCCCATAGTCACTAAATCACGACATTTCAGCCAAGATGATCAATCCTATATCGAGACAGAAATCTCTCGCCTTCTAGCTGATGGTATCATTGAGCCATGTTCATCTTCCTGGTGGGCTCAAGTCGTCGTTGCTAAAAATCCTCTGAAGCAACACAAGAAACGTCTTTGCATCGATTACTCGCAAACTATTAACCAGTATACCAACCTGGATGCCTACCCACTACCACGCATCGATGATATGGTCAATAACCATGCCAACTACAAGGTATTTTCAACTTTTGATTTAAAGAGCGCATATCATCAAGTACCGTTAAAGGACTCTGACAAAAAGTATACGGCCTTTGAGGCCAATGGTCGACTTTATCAGTTTTGTTGCCTTCCATTTGGGGTCACCAATGGGGTGGCCGTCTTTCAACGGGCAATGGATAGCCTAGTCAAACAGGAGAACTTAACAGACACTTTTCCATATCTAGATAATATCACCATTGCTGGTCATGACCAGAAGGAGCATGATGCCAATCTCCAGAAATTTTTCGACATTCTCCGTCATCGCAACTTAATCTTAAATGAGTCCAAATCTGTGAAATCAGTACCATCAGTCAACATCCTTGGCTACTGGGTGGGCAAGTGTGTCATCAAACCGGATCCGGAGCGACTTCGTCCACTTCAGGAGCTCCTTCTCACTATGAATCTCGGCTCTCTTCGTCGGGCACTCGGCATGTTCGCCTATTATGCGAAGTGGATACCCCACTTCTCCGACAAGATCCAGCCCCTGCTTCACGTGAAGTCACTTCCATTGGAGGCAATGGCTATTTCAGCTTTCAACCTCCTCAAGCGACAACTGGAAAAAGCTATGCTTCGTTCCATTAATGAAAATCTTCCTTTCGTGGTCGAGTGCGATGCATCGGAGGTGGTGATCTCTGCTACCTTGAATCAAGGTGGTGGACCCGTTGCATTTCTGTCTAGAACTTTGCAGGGTAGCGACCTCCATTATCCTCCTGTCGAGAAGGAGAACCATCATCGAAGCTGTACGTAAATTGAGTCATTTTCTCACTCGTCGCCATTTCACACTTATAACCGATCAGCGCTCCGTGGCCTTTATGCTGGATAACCGGAAACGCACTAAGATCAAGAATAACAAAATACAACTCTGGAGGATGGAATTGGCTGCCTTTGGATACACCATACATTATCGACCCGGCAAAGAGAATTTGGCCCCGGATACCCTCACGCGGGCATTCTGCTCTTCTATGTCAACTTCGACTCTTGCGGATCTTCATACTGACTTATGCCATCCTGGCGTTACCCGTATGTTGCACTTTGTGCGATTTAAAAATCTCCCATTTTCTACGGAAGATGTGAAAAGAACATGCTCCTCCTGTAGAATTTGTGTGGGATTAAAACGGCAATTCTTCCGTCCATCGGATGGCTCGCTCATACACACTATGCAGCCTATGCAGCAACTCAGCATTGACTTTAAAGGGCCATTGCCTTCCTCAACGCGAAACACCTACTTACTTACTATAGTGGATGAATATTCATGCTTTCCCTTTGCTTTCCCCTGTCCCAATATGCTTACTTCCACAGTGATCAAATGCCTTGATCAAGTCTTTTCCCTTTGCGGTACGGCCAATTTCATCCACTCTGATCGGGGTCCCTCCTTCATGTCAAGCAAACTCAAAAGTTATCTTTCCCAACGGGGAATCGCCACAAGTAAAACGACACCGTACCACCCCATCGGTAACGGACAGGTTGAGAGATACAACGCTATCATTTGGAATGCTGTTCGTCTTGCACTGAGGTCACGCAACCTACCAGACCAGCAGTGGGAAACTATGCTCCCCGACGTGTTGCATTCCATCAGGTCACTTCTTTCTACGTCCACCAATGTCACGCCTCACGAGCGATTCTTCAGGTTCCAGCGTCGCTCCACTCATGGGACGTCCCTACCGTCATGGTTGGCAGCTCCCGGCCCCGTGCTGCTCCGAAGATTTGTCCGATCTTCCAAAAACGATCCCCTCGTTGATGGGGTGGAACTCACGGACGTTAATCCCACGTACGCGCACGTGCGGTACCTTGATGGCCGGTAATCCACCGTTTCGCGCCGAGATCTGGCTCCCTGTCCAACCGGTCCCACGGACCTAACTGATAGAGGGACCTACGGTAATGATGCCGACACTCTCTGCTCCTTTGAAGATGACGCCCTACCTGGGACATCAAGAGATCTGCCGGCTACCCCACCGGATCGACTCAGGGAGCCGAGCGCTCCCCGTGGGATGGCCGCCCGAAGCCAGGACGCCGGTCAATCCCCGGCTATCAAACAAGATGAAGCCAGCTCTACGCCTGTGGGGATCCGCACCCGGAGTCACGATCTCCCCAGTCTCTCTCAGGTCGATCAAGGCGACACGGGCCCTGTCGATCTACCAGTACGGATCAAGCGGCCCAAGGACCAATACATGGTCCGGGGGAGACGTGCCTTCCAGCCATAAACAAAGATCTAAAAGACTGCGGCTATTCATGGTCCGCCTAATCCGTTAGGAGGAAGTTGTCGGACTTCCAAATCTTTTAGGCAGGAAGAATGTTATAAATCTCATCATGAAGAAACGACTCATGAAATAACACTGGACGGCCAGCTGGTGGTGCCATCCAAGGAGTATAAATACTCGGGCGTGGGCTCAGCTTGCCCAGGGACATTTTGTAAGACAGGAACTAGTGAAGTACAACTAGACCTCCATGTTTTGAAACAAGTTGATTAAAGCCTTGCTTTATACTCAAACCAAATGCGTAGTGAGTTTTATTATGTCACCCGGCCCCTATAATATATATTTTTTATCCACACTTTTTGTCTGTGTCTTTTTTTCTTCTCTCCCACATGGCAGCTGTCTTACATTCTGCCAGCACAATTTACACTTCACCTAGAGCTATCCTTTGTTTCTGAACCTGTCCCATTACCAACTCCTTTTGCCTTGAATATCTCTTAATGTCTCTTAACCTCTCCTGCCTTCTATCCTATCACAGAACTTCCCTTTTGTTCTTTCATCCCCTCCCCCTCCAGCATTTTCTGTTTTTATTTCAGATTTCCAGCATCTGCAGTATTTTCTTTTTGCACTCTACCTTTTGTTGTTTTTTATTCAGAGAGGTAGCCAGTAGTGCAAGTGATGCAGTTTGGAGTTGAACCATTGCCAACATTCTCAGGCTCCATCACATTCAATGGATATTGTTTGGTGATCCCAGAGGACCCTTTTCTTTAGCAGCAGAGTTTGTCTATCAAAGAAATGGACTGATGAAGGACCCCCAAGTCCTAGCTCCAAACCTGCCAGATCAAACTGGCATGTCTAAGGCAGTTAGCCCTGAAATTACAGTGCTCAAGCACTGAACTCTCACCCATGAGGTTCCCACTCCAATGCCAAGTTCCAGCCCAAAATCAACTGAGTTTTGTACTCTGCCCCAGCCTTGTTTTTGAACAAAATAGGGGAAAAGTTGTAGGGAAGAATCACTTCTTGTTCATTCAAAAAACACCACCTTACAGGTTTTACTCGATCATGGCCTTGCCCCTCCCTATCTCTGTAATCTCCTCCTGCCCTACCACCCTTTGAGATCTCTGCGTTCCTTAAACTCTGGCCACTTGCGCATTCCCTACTTCTTTCGCCCCCCCATTGGTGGCCGTGCCTTCAGCTGCTTGGATCCCAAGCTCTGGAATTCCCTCCCTAAACCTCTCCGCCTCTCTACCTTGCTCTCCTCCTTTAAGTTGCTCCTTAAAACCTCTTTGACCAAGTCAATGCTCCTGTGAAGAGCCTTGGGACATTTTAGTATGTTAAAGGTGCTATATAAATGCAAGTTATTGTTGTTGATTAAGGTGCTGCATTGATGAAGTTTATTAAGATCCCTAATTACGATCATCATTTTTCCCAATCGATTCACCAAAATCTGCTTTTCAAATTACATTTTTAGTCATAGCTCCCCTGATGATGGAGCAGCGAACGGCCACACCCATTGCAGTATGAAGCCGTACAGAGCAGAACGTCTAGGATTCGGTTTCCAATCTGTGCTAGGTGGGGCGGGAGTTGAGGGCTGTTACAATTGGTCTCAACACTTGGTAAGGAGGAAAAAAACCGATCCACCCCTGTGTGGGTTTTGGATGAGGACTAGATTGATTGTGAGGTGCCCTTTACCAACACTCACCGTTAAGGGCCAGACACATATAATAGCCACTTGAGCAAGGGCAACAAATTAACAACTTTAGGAGATATGGGGAAGGGGGAGAATTGGTGAGAACATTTAAAAAAAAGAAAGCAACTAATAGGATCAAAAGCACATGCAGAATAATGCAGCAAAGTTTACTGGTATCGTCAGTTAAATGCTTAAAGCCCCGAGGCTTTGTTTATATTGTCAGAAAGCTCAAAGTTGAAAATTCAGCTTTGACGTTCCCCTTTTTTTTGGGTCCACTCCACCCTCCCATTCCAGATCTCATGGCCCTGAAATCCCTTGCCACAGTCGACAATTTACCACTGTAAAGTTTTGAAGCTTCATTGTTCTATCAAGATGAATCTCTGAAGCCTTAGCTTGATCAAAAGTCCTTAAATGAGACAACTCTCATTGTGGATCAGGTCCTTGTCTGGAATCTTAACTTTAAACTCTGAACTTCTTTTTAAAGCAGTGCAGTCCTTGATAAAATATTATTCCGCTGAGCACTCAGTGCAGCTTTCAGGAGACTAAAACTCAACACTTAACCCAAGGGAGACTGCTTACATCACACATCAACACTCCGCACAACGATAAAACTTTTAACAGCAAAAAAGGTAGGGGAGAAAAAGCAGGGTGATTTTGGCAGCTATGTATTATTTGGAGGAATAGTATTATTCGGAGGAATAATACATAGCTGCAAAAATCACCCTGCTTTTTCTTCAAAGCAACCAGAAATAGCACCTGCACCTCATGATGCAGCGCATCTGAAATCGGACACAAACACACAACATAAAAGCTTTGCCTGTCTCAGAGGCTTTGTCATCTAGGACAATCAGTTCCAGGCTGATCTCCATGCCGACGGGGGGGGATGGGGGAGATATACTTATTATTTTTATTCCCTTTCTCGTCATGTGCTGGCTATATTCATGCGTAGAATGGATTCATCATTACATAACTCCGCAAGCGCATGCCAGCCCTACCTTCCCGCAAGCACACACACACAAACTATTTTTTGTAGACATTTTTCCAGCTCCCCTTCATTTCTTTAAAAAAAAATCACCCGCAATTTTATTTCAAATGTATCATCTATATTCCGGAGGTCAGACAAAATAAATGCAGGCACTTTGTGACAACCTGAAGTTTGAAGGGGTGGGTGTGGGAACTAAAGTGGACACTGAATCTTCAGCCAACGTTCGCTACGCTGCACGTCCGAGTTATCCCGAGAGGGTTTACATGCTCGGGAAATTTTCCTCAGGTTGAAATGGCCTAAGTCTTGTGTATAAGAGTCGTCACGATAAGCTGTTGTACTTCGTGCTGCCTCTTACGGCAAAAAAAACCTCTCCTGTACTTAGACAAAAACGCAAAATAACTGATACCAGACTAAACACCCTGTATGTCTGCAAGACAAGCAGAACTCATTTCCACCTCCCCCGACTGAAAAATGCTGTCAGCTACTGCATTGTATACTAGACAAACTGAAAGACAAAGCACCTCACCCAATTCACAAGACCTTATGTAAAAAAAAGTCAGCTTTACTTCATTACATTCTAAACAGATAAAATTCCAACTCAAGTACCTGAATATGGACCATGCTATGTAAACAGCAAAGCAAAATACTCCAAGCCCCTCCAAGTTAACATTCCTTCCAACGAGCAAACAACTTTTGCCACTCATTAGTAAACGCCTCATCCAATGCAGGCAGCCTGAGTGCTCGCCGTCTTCTAAGCATAGTAGAATGGAGTTCACCCAGGCACAAAGGTCTCCATGGCAACCGCTGAATTTCGACCCTTGTTGGCATTATTTATGCAACATTTCACCACAAAAGGCCTCCTCGGTAGCCGTGAAGGCCAAATCCTGCAATTTTCCAATCAGCACTCTTACTTTCCCATTCCTGAGGCAATCTACATTCCACCGTTAAGAGACAGCAGCGTGATGAAAATTGAGATGCTTTAGAGAGATGGAAACATTGGTTGAATAAGGTCTGAAATGTACAGCCTGAAAGAAGTAGTGGAATTTTTATTCAGAGCAGCTTAAAGGGTTGATTGGGGAGGGGCGGATACTAATACTACATTTCAAATGTTCTGTTAGGTACAATGAATTGGTTGAAAGAGGTACTGACTCTTTTACAAACACTCTTATCTAGCCTTCCTCACATACCAAGCATCATGTTCCATCCCATGTTAATCAGTCTACATGCACACAAGTTTATATAGAATCATAGAGCACAGAAGGGGGCCATTCGGCTCAGTGTGCCTGTGCCGGCTCTCTGAAAGAGCTTCCACTTAGTCTCACACCCCTGCTCTTTCCCCACAGTCCTGCAAATGTTTCCTTTTTAAGTACATATTCAATTCCCTTTTGAAGGTTACTACTGAATCTCCTGCACCATCCTTTCAGGCAGTGTATTCCAGAACAATATGTTCCTATAAACACATTTACAAAAAATACATACAACACAGATAAACTTCTCTTTGTCATTCACCAGAATGACACCGGGGCCTAAAGGGTTAAATTATGAGGACAGAGCAATAAACCTGGGTTGTATTCCCTTGAATTTTGAAGGTCGAGTGGTGACCTGATCGAGGCATTTAAAATGGTTAAAGGATTTGATAGGGTAGATACAGAGAAACTATTTCCTCTTGTGGGGGAATCAAGAACAAGGGGGCACAATCTTAAAATCTGAGCTTGGCCATTCAAGAATGATATCAGGAAGCACTTTTGCATACAAAATGTAGTGGAAATGTGGAATTCTCGCCCCAAAAAGCTGTGGATGCTGGGGGTCAGTTGACATTTTCAAGACTCAGATCGTTAAGATTTTTATCAGGTAAGGGTATCAAGGGACCTGAATCAAAGGCGGGTAAATGGAGTTGAGATACAGATTAGCCATGAATGACGGAACAGTCTTGAGGGGCTGAATGGCTTGCTTCTGTTTCTATGTTCCTAAGACGCTGTGCTCCATGGCAACTTGTTTGGTGAAATCTTCAGGAGGAATTCAGTCCGTTCTTTCTTCTCTGCATTTTTTCCAACAAGTCAGTCAGCCTACAAGTTCCCAGTCACAAAGGTTCCTTATTAGCAAAGTTTACACAGTGATAAATGGGAAAGGTAAACAGGGATTGGCAAATAGTACAAAGCGCAGTACAAACTGTCTGAAAGCTGGTACATGACTGACAAACCTATCCTACCAGAATCTACTGCCATTCCGCTGCTAAACCATCACAGTGCTCGTACACATTAAAGCCCATCAGAAGATACCCTCACCATAGAGCATTTAATTTTTCAAAGCACACCGAGGCAACTACAGACCCATTAGTCTTGCATTAATATCTGCAAAATAAAGCAACGGATGCTCAGATGTAACTCGATGATTATCTGTATCATCATAACCTGGCAAAACAGCGGCCACCATGGAGTCAGAAGGGGAAGGTCTTGTCTGACTAACCTCTTTGACTTTTCATAGGAAGTTGTAGTGTATGTAACTGTTCTACCTTTAAGAGAACTATTGTATGTAACTGTCCACCTTTAAGAGAACTATTTTAGGTGTGGCACTACTTTATCTTGGCTGCTGTATACTGTAATACCGACGGTGACCACACCGGTATATAAGTGCTGTGTCAGGATTTATTGGGCAGATTCGCCCTGACCTTCGAATAGTAAAGTCCTGTTAAAGTTACTCTTGTAGTCTGTGTATTAATTCGCCATAATACCTACAGACTTTACAGAAGTGACACCACAACTGGGATGTGGATAGTCGGTGTTGCACCCTGAATTCCAAAAAGCATTTGACAAACTTCCTCAGGAAAGACTATTTAAGCTTAAAGTTGTGGGAGCCAAGGTAAAACATGGGGTGCAGAAGAAATTTGGTGATGATTAGGAAGCAGCAGGTACTTGTTAGAGGAGTTATGTCAATGTGGGTAGAGTGGACCGCATGAAGATTCAGTGTTGGGATCACCACAGTATCAGTTGGCACTCTCGCCTTGAGTCAGGAGGCTGTAGGTTCAAGCCCACTACGGACTTAAGCACAGTGTATTCTGACACTTCAGTGCAATGCTGAGCAAATGCTGCATTGTCAGAGGTGTCGTCTTTCGGATGAGCTGTTATCCCCATCATCCTGTTCAGGAAAAGATACGAAGGAGGGTAGTGAGTTCTCCTGACAAGTTCTCCTGACAGCCATCCAATATTCCTCCCTCAGCCAACTGTGGAAGTGTAAATAAAATGGCCAACGAGCTGGCTAACAAAATGGCTTCGCATAAAGAATGAATTGCATTTCGGAAAGGGAGCAAAGAGGAACTTCAGCTTCGCAAAATGCAAGCACAGCAGAATTGGCAGTTTTGCAAACTCAATAAGAAGGAAGAGGGACACCTGCTCTTTGACCTGTGGTTTAGTATTAAAGAACAATAAAGGTCACGAGGGCTTGACTGCTAGATGGAAGATTGAATCATTGCAGGATATGGTTAACTAGCTATTGTACGGCATCCAATCGCGATTCGGCACCTCAGAAAGGCATACGCTGCAGTAAGACAAGACAGGAACTTGTGATTCAGATGGTCCGACTGGTAGAGATAAGAAGCGGAATTGAAAGAATAGGCTTTGTTTAATGTAAGTTGTTTTTTGAGAAATTAGTGTTGCTAAACCAATGATGTAATATCCACATATTATCTGGAACTTGTTTACTCCAATGTATAAATATGAGCCTCTTGTAAGCG
Source organism: Somniosus microcephalus (assembly GCF_052327205.1). Classification (NCBI taxonomy): domain Eukaryota; kingdom Metazoa; phylum Chordata; class Chondrichthyes; order Squaliformes; family Somniosidae; genus Somniosus; species Somniosus microcephalus. Next base: position 278,993,536 of record NC_140991.1, on the reverse strand, counting down.
TTCGTTGAAGTTGTAGTATCGACCTTTGATTGTACTGCTCTTCCCTTGTGACAAGTAAAAAAGTATGGTTTGCCAGTTACAGTGTGTCTGAGTCTTGCTCGAACTTCGACACAACCCCACCAAAAACCGATTATCTCATGATTCATTCATTCATTTCCTGTTTATGGGGCCTTGCTGTGTGCGAATTGGCTGCCTATTTGCCTACACAACAGCAGTAACTACACTTCAATAGTAAGCCATTGATTGTAAAGTGACTTGAGCTAGTCAGTGGATATAATGGCTTGAAATTTGCGGTCATCAGTGAAGCAAAGGCACTCGCCGGTGGCACTCGAAGAAAGCTGCCCACAGACATCTTACGATCTCCGTGGCAAGAAGATTGCCTTTCTCGATGTGCGATTGATTTCAGCACTCTGTAATGGGAATTCTCAGCGAAGAGCTGCAGTGATGTCAACAAGATGTCTAAGCAGCCGATCACATTGAAGAATTCTCACAGACAGCAAACCAAGAAATGAAAAGCAGCTTTTACCTGTACTTTTTAAAAATGTTACAGAGACTGAAATAAAGTTTGGGACTTACACATTGTAATTTTTATCATAATGGAGAAATTTGACACTCCACAAATATAAAAATGTGTTTTTCAGGGCCAGAACTGTTGTTTAGCAGTCAATATGCTGTTAAAATCCCAGTTACACCTATTCCAACAAGGCTTAACCTTTAACGGGGTATTTAACTGGGGTATTTAACAGTGACATTAGCGTGGAAAATCCCAAGTTTTTGTTAGTTCCACTGATTTCACTGATTACCGGCTACGGGGTGGGGGGAGTCCTCAGCGCAGCCTGTGTCAGTCAATTTCAGAAAGGTAATGACGATGAACATTGACAGTTCGCCGTCATTACCCACTGCAAAATCCGGGCCAATAATGTTTAAAATAAATGCAAGTTCTTTCTTTACTGTTTCTAATCTATATTAGCAATGTTGATTCAGAAACTCAATACACAACAATACCAAATTAGGGAAGAACAACTGAATCTGAAGCGGCAGCTCAAGAACTACAAAGTGAATTAAACAAAATAATTAAATTGGAGGGTGAAGTTTATTATGGGCATGTGCGATGTACTACATACAGGAAGAAAATTGGATGACATGTACCCCATGAATGGTGGTAAAATAGCCAAAAATGGAGTTGAAGGAGATCTCCACAAGTGCTAGTAGACTTGAGACCCAAAATGTCATCACTAAAGAGCAGCAATCAGCAAAACAAATAAAATGAAAACAGAAAATGCTGGAAATACTCAGCAGGTCAGGCAGCATCTATGGAGAGAGAAACAAGGTTAACGTTTCAGGTCGATGACCCTTCGTCAGATATGATAATAAACCTTAGACAAAAGGGTAGCTGGAAACAATATTTCAAACTAAACCAGAACAGTAGGACAAGAGAACACAGGTTTAAACCAATAAAAGGCTAATTTAGGAATAAAGGTAGGAAGTTCCTCTTTACACATGGAACTGATGCCTGTTTAAAGTACCATAGGCAAAAACCCTGGAACCGGATAAAATACAGTTGGGTGCTATAATAATTGGACTGTAGGGTCTTTCTCGATGGATGAGCAAAGATGGGTCGAATGGCCGCCTTCACCATATCTAAATTGGCTGCCGCGTTTCCTACATTACAACAGTGACGACACTTCAAAAGTGCTTTATTGGCTATAAAGTGCTTTGGGACGTCCTGAGGTCGTGAAAAGCGCCATATAAATGCAAGTCTTTCTTTTTATTCTGCGCTGTAACATCACTTCTTTAATTTCTCTCGACAATTCTCTTTTTAGCCAATTTATTTCCTTCCTCTGCTTGCCTGAGGGGTTTGGCACCTTGGTGGGGTATGGCTGGCACCTTCTGGTACTTCATCTGCTTGGCCATTATGAGCCTTAACAGTGAGTATAGGCAGGCTATTGCAGCTACTGCTATTGCAGCTGAGCCTGATCTTGTTTTCCCAACAGCCACATATGGACATTTCCAGCAGAGGCCACAGCAGCACAATCGGCAGAAGCCAGTTTTTCCTTCCTTAACCCAATGGTGTGGAGGCCAATTGTAGAATCTATACCACTGAGATCAACTAATTCAATACAGACCGCAGGGTTTTCATGGTTTGCGTGCTTCAGATATTCGCTGGATTACATAGAATTACGTAGAATTTACAGTTCAGAAATAGGCCATTCGGCCAGAGCGTAGGGCCTAGGCAGCTGAAGGCACGACCGCTAATGGTGAAGCGATGAAAATCGTGGATGCACAAGAGGCCAGGATTGGAGGAGTGCACAGAATTCGGAGGGCTGTAGGGCTAGAGGAGGTTACAGAGACAGAGAGGAGAAGGTTGTGGAGGGATTTGAACACAAGGATGAGAATTTTAAAAATGAGCTGTTGGTGGACTGTTTTATGCCTCTGTTTATGCTCTACACGAATCTCCTCCCACCTCACTTATGTTACCGTATCTGATTATCCTTCTACTCCTTTCTCCCTCATGTATTTCATGGAATTATGGAATGGTTACAGCACAGAAGGAGGCCATTCGGCCCATCAAGCCCGTGCCAGCTCTCTGCAAGAGCACTTCAGCTAATCCCACTCTCCCTCCCTTTCCCCGTAGCCCTGCAATTTTTTTTCCTTCAGGTACTTATCTAATTCCCTTTTGAAAGCCATGATAGAGTCTGCCTCCACCACCCTTTCAGGCAGTGCATTCCAGATCCTAACTACTTGCTGTGTAAAAAAGTTATTCCTGAAGTCGCCTTTGGTTCTTTTGCCAATCACCTTAAATCTATGTCCTCTGGTTCTCGACCCTTCTGCCAATGGGAACAGTTTCCCTCTATCTACTCTGTCTAGACCCCTCATGATTTTGAACACCTCTATCAAATCTCCTCTTAGCCTTCTTTGCTCTAAGGAGAACAATCTCAGCTTCTCTAGTCTATCGACGTAACTGAAGTCCCTCATCCCTGGAACCATTCTTGTAAATCTTTTCTGTACCCTCTCTAAGGCCTTCACATCCTTCCTAAAGTGCCCAGAATTGGACACAATACTCTAGTTGAGGCCGAACCAGTGGTTTATAAATGTTCATCATAACTTCCTTGCTTTTGTCCTCTATGCCTCTATTTATGAAGCCCAGTATCCTGTGTGCTTTTTCAACCGCTTTCTTAACCTTCCCTGCCACCTTCAATGATTTGTACACATATACTCCCAGGTCTCTCTGTTCATGCACCCCCTTTAGGATTGTACCCTTTAGTTTATATTGCCTCTGCTCATTCTTCCTACCAAAATGTATCACTTCACACTTTTCTGCATTAAATTTCATCTGCTACGTGTCTGCCCATTTCACCAGCCTGTCTATCTCTTCTTGAAGTCTATCACTATACTTCCAAGTTTTGTGTCATCTGCAAATTTTGAAATTGTGCCCTCTACTCCCAAGTCCAAGTCATTTACATATATCAAGAAAAGCAGTGGTGCTTGTACTGACCCCTGGGGAACACCACTGTATACCTTCCTCCAGTCCGAAAAACAACCGTTCAGCACTACTCTCTGTTTCCTGTTACTTAGCCAATTTTGTATCCATGCTGCCTCTGTCCATTTTATTCCATGGGCTTCAACTTTGCTGGCAAGCCTATTATGTGACACTTTATCAAACACCTTTTGGAAGTCCATATACACCACCTTAACCGCATTGCCCTCATCAACCCTCTCTGTTACCTCATCAAAAAACTCAATCAAGTTAGTTAAACATGATTTGCCTTCAACAAATCCGTGCTGGCTTTCCTTAATTAATCCACACTTGTCCAAGTGACTTTTAACTTTGTCCTTGATTATCGTTTCTAAAAGCTTCCCCACTACTGGGGTTAAACTGACTGGCCTGTAGTTGCTCGGTTTATCCTTGCACCTTTTTTGAACAAAGGTGTAACATTTGCAATTCTCCAGTCCTCTGGCACCACCCCCATATCTAAGGAGGATTGGAAGATTATGGCCAGTACCGGAAGGAGAGGACCTGGAGGGAGCACAGCGGGAGCGGAGCAGTTAAAAGGAGCGGCAGCAACTCATCAGAACCAGTTTTTGAAAAAGTGACGCCAGAGTAAAAAAAGCGATATCGGCACAATGGAAGGAGCTGATTGGTGAGTAGCTGGTGAGTGTATTTTTTTTTAAGTTTATAAGTTTTTCTGCTAAGTTAGTTAATAGCCTTTTAAATATAGGGAAAGAGCTGATTGGTGAGTAGCTGGGGATTGTTTTTTGTTAAGTTTTAAGTTTATTTCTGCTGGGTTAGTTCTTAATCTATTAAATAAAGGCATGGCAGGGCAGCTCAGTCCCGTGGAGTGCACATCCTGTGCCATGTGGGAAGTCCTGGACGCCTCGCGTAGCCTGGACGACCACATGTGCGGGAAGTGTCGCCAGCTACAGCAACTCGAGCTCCGGGTTTCAGAGCTTGAGCGGCGGCTGGAGTCACTGCGGTGCATCCGCGAGGCTGAGAGTTACATGGGTAGCACATTTCTAGAGGTGGTCACCCCACAGCTTAAGAGTATGCAGGCAGAGAGGGAATGGGTGTCCGCCAGACAGACGAGGAGGACCAGGCAGGTAGTGCAGGAGCCCCGAGTGCATTGCGCTCTCCAACCAATATTCTGTTCTGAATACTGGTGAGGGCGATGGTTCCTCTGGGGAGTGCAGCCAGAGTCAAGTCCACAGCACCACGGGTGGCTCAGCTGCACAGGGGGGGAGGAAAACGAGTGGAAGAGCAACAGTGGTAGGGGATTCGATAGTTAGGGGAGCAGACAGGCGTTTCTGTGGCCAGAGATGTGACTCCAGGATGGTATGTTGCCTCCCTGGTGCCAGGGTCAAGGATGTCACTGAGCAGCTGCAGGACACTCTGAGGGGGGGAGGGTGAACAGCCAGAGGTCGTTGTCCATATCGGTACCAACGGCATAGGCAGAAAGAGGGATGAGGTCCTGCAGGCAGAGTTTAGCGAGCTAGGAGAGAGATTAAAAAGCAGGATCTCAAAGGTAGTAATCTCCGGATTACTCCCAGTGCCACGTGCTAGTGAGTACAGGAATAGGAGGAAAGAGCAGATGAATGCGTGGCTGGAGAGATGGTGCAGGAGGGAGGGCTTTAGATTCCTGAGGCATTGGGACCATTTCTGGGGAAGGTGGGACCTGTACAAGCCGGACAGGTTACACCTGAACAGAGCCGGGACCAATATTCTCGCGGGGAGGTTTGTTAGTGCTGTTGGGGAGGGTTTAAAATAGCTTGGAAGGGGGATGGGCACCAGCATATAGGAGTAGAAAAGAGGAATAAGGTGCATAAAAGAGTGAGTGTGTTGGATAGTACTAGGGAATATAGTACTAGAGGCGGTAGTAGTACCATATTAGATAGGAGCAGACTAAGAAAGACTACAAAAAATTCAAAAATGGGTTTAGAATGCATGTACGTAAATGCACAAAGTGTGGTGAATAAGGTTGGTGAGCTACAAGCACAATTAGCTGTGTGACAATATGATGTTGTGGCAAAAACAGAAACGTAGACTAGAATGTCGGTTAACATAAAAGGGAACCAAAAAATCTTCTACCAGCATGTAAACAGTAGGCGGGTAGTAAGAGTCGGCGTAGGGCCTGTTAGAGACAAAGAAGGTTGTAATGTATATACGTACCTTTAAGGGGGGAACTATGTTATACAGCTCATGTATACTGCAGTACCGGCTGTGACCACACCTGTATATAGCACTGAGTAGTAATCTGTACAGATCAGTTGCAGTGTGCGCCACGTTGAGTAAACACCTGTTGTACTGTTCTCCGCAGTCTGTGTCTTATTATACATGGACGCAACATTGGCGACGAGGCAGGTTCGAACCTACCTGCAACTCTGCATCACCTCCCGGGGAATCGTTCCTGGAGATCAGTGGATTGGAGGTCAAGGCCAGAGACTCGGGCGTCGACCACGGGCAACCGCACAGTCATCCAGCAGAGACTCGAGAATTGCGGGGGAGGCTGTCGAGAGTCAGGCTTGGCTTTCCAGTCGAGGTGGTCCAGCGAAATGGGCTGGCAACAGGTAGTGCGCAGACCCTTCCCGGACAGCGGCGGGCGAGAGCCCGACCGAGCGGCACAGCAAAGGGCCGAGCAGCGTCGACGGGGGAGAGAGAGAGGGCAGAGCACACAGGGCGCAGCCGGTGTTCAGGGGCCGAGCAGCGTCGGAGAGAGGGAGAGAGAGACGCGCAGAAACCCGCGAGGCTCCGCCATTGCCACGAGGACCGCCGAGAGCGGCGTTGGCAGCAGCGCAGGAGAAGCGCGCGAAACCTACAGGGTGCCGCCATTGCCACGAGAACCGCCGGGAGCGGCGTTGGCAGCAGCGGGGGAGGAAGGAAAGCGCGGGAGACGCCATTTTAAGCCATTGGGAGACGCCATTTTAAACCACACCCAAAATGCCGAAGGGTGGCAGTATCACCGCATTTGACAATGAAGTCGAAGATTGGACTACATATGTCGAACGAATAGAGGTGTACTGCAAGGCAAATGAGGTGTCAGATGACAAGAAAGCGTCGGTATTGTTAAATTTAATGGGTGCAAAGACGTATGGTTTATTACGAAATCTAGTAACCCCAACGAAGCCAATGGAAAAGAGTTTTGAAGACATAGTAACGATACTACAGGAACATTTAAACCCCACACCGCTGCTGATAGCAGAAAGATTCAAGTTTCACAAACGGAACCAGCAAAAGGATGAAAGCAATGCTGATTATTTAACAGAACTGCGCAAACTATCGAAACACTGCCAGTTTGGAGCGGGACTGGCAGATACCTTAAGGGACAAGTTTGTGTGTGGGCTTCAAAGTGAAGGAACCCAGAAACGGCTTTTATCTGAAAAGGACCTTACGCTGGAAAAGGCTTTCAGCATTGCGGTATCATATGAAGCAGCAGCACGGGGCGCTGCAGAGATACAACAGAGACCGCAAGAATATGGCACAAATGAAATGTCATACGGAACAGAGAAGTGCTATTGCTGCGGCAGAACAACACACGACCAGAATGATTGCTGGTTCAAAGACAAAGTGTGCAGACAGTGTGGAAAAGTAGGACACATAGCACGAGTCTGCAGGTCGGGAAAGAAAACCAGCAATAAGAAACCTACCAAAGGAAAGTACAAGAAGGTACATAAGATGACGGAGAATAGTTCAGACGAACAAAAGAGTGATAACGACTCCGAAAGCAGGGAACTGAGTTGTCTGAAACTACATAATGTGATCACAACGGAGGATCACCGAACCATTTGGGTCACTCTCAAGTTAGCAGGAGTCCAGGTAAAGATGGAATTGGACACAGGATCAGCCCTAACAGTCATAAACCGACGGGACTACGAGCGGCTATTCGCACACATACCCTTGAGAGACACAAAAATTATTTTGAAGACGTACACGGGGCAAAAAGTCTACCCCAAAGGAAAAATAAGGGTGACCGTTCTATATAACGGTAAGGAAACACCAAAACTAGACCTGTATGTATTGCAAGATGGAGGACCACCATTACTGGGACGTGAATGGATCCGGAAAATACAACTGGATTGGCATTCCATACAGGCACTGGCTGTGGCTGACAAAAAGGATGACGACATCACACCTGGGCGACTGTCAAAGATCCTAACTGATGCGAAAGAAGTGTTCCAGCAAGGACTTGGAACACTAAAAGGCATGACAGCAACGATTAAAATTGAAGAAAACGCAAGCCCAAAATTTTTTAATGCCAGACCGCCCAGCCGTTGAAGCAGAGCTAGAGAGTCTGGAACATTCAGGTGTACTGTCCAAGGTAGACTGGAGCGAGTGGGCTACACCCATCGTCACTGTGATGAAAAAGTCGTTGAGCAGCACGCCTGGGGAACCAAAGAAGGTTCGCATCTGTGGGGACTTTAACGTAACAGTGAACCCGGTCCTTCACACCGTACAATATCCACTTCCGCGGATTGAAGATATTTTCGCCTCGCTATCTGGAGGGAAACGCTTCACTAAGATTGATCTGGCCCAGGCGTATCTGCAAATGGAGGTAGAAGAAGCATCAAAACAATACCTCACAATCAACACCCATAAACGTCTCTACCAATACAACCGGCTGGTATTCGGGGTAACATCAGCTCCGGCTATTTGGCAGAGGGCAATGGAACAAGTCCTGCAAGGGATCCCAGGGACCCAGTGTTATTTGGATGACATCCTGGTCACGGGCGAAAATGACAGTGATCACCTCGCCAACCTGGAGCAGGTGCTCACTAGATTGCAGGAATATGGGCTCTGAGCTAACCGCCCCAAATGCGAGTTTTTTAGAAGACAGATCTCGTATTGTGGCCACGTTATCGATAAAGAGGGGTTACATAAGTCCCCAGAGAAGATTGAGGCAGTAGTCAAGGCTCCAGCACCGGAAAATGTGTCACAACTGAGGTCGTTCCTCAGGCTGGTAAACTACTACCATAAGTTCTTGCCAAATTTGTCTACAATACTACACCCACTGAACACCCTACTGCAAACTGGGGTGCCATGGAAGTGGAGTGACGAATGTAGACGAGCTTTCCAGAAGAGCAAAACACTAATCACATCGAAAGAGGTATTGGCCCATTACAACCCAGCATTACCAATTCGGTTGGCATGTGATGCGCCACCCTACGGCATTGGAGCGGTGCTGTCGCACAAATTCTCGGATGGCTCAGAGAGGCCAATAGCCTTTGCGTCACGATCTGAGTGTAACTACGCCCAGATTGACAAGGAGGCCCTCAGCCTAGTGTGGGGAGTGAAAAAGTTCAATCACTATCTGCACGGGCAGAAATTCACCTTGCTGACTGATCACCAGCCTCTTGTCTCCATTTTTAATCCGAAGAAGGGCGTTCCGGTGATGACTGCGCAACGACTACAAAGATGGTCACTTTTTCTAGGGGCGCACCACTATGAGATTGAATATAAGGGCACGAAACAGCATGGAAATGCTGATGGGCTATCACGCCTGCCACTGCCTACTGCGGAGGAAGCACCAGCAGTGGATCCTGTCGAAATATTCCATTCGACTATAGTTGAATACCTACCGGTAACTAACGCTTGTATCGAAAAGGAAACCCGAAATGACCCGACACTGTCTCGGGTATATGATTTGACGGTGAAGGGATGGCCAGCACATGGCGACTCACTGTTGCCAGCATTCTCGACAAGGAGAGAACAGCTGTCAGTGTGCCGGGGGGACCTTGATGTGTGGATCCCGAGTGGTAATTCCACCCAAGTTAAGGGATAGAGTGCTCAATGAGCTTCATGAGGGTCATCTGGGAGGGGTAAAAATGAAAAGCCTTGCCAGGGCTTATGTGTGGTGGCCGGGAATCGATAAACAAATCGAGGACCTGACCAAGAGCTGCTCAGGATGCCAGAAAGTCCAAAATGCACCACCACAGGCCCCTCTACACCCATGGGAGTGGCCCTCATCTCCATGGCAACGGGTGCATATTGATTTTGCTGGTCCATTCATGGACTCAATGTTTTGAATAGCCGTGGATGCGCACTCGAAATGGCCTGAGGTCATCAAAATGTCCTCCACCACCACGGAGAAAACTATTGCAGTCCTACGGACCATTTTTGCCAGGAATGGCTTGCCAGAACAGATTTGCTCTGATAACGGACCACAGTTTGTGTCCGAAGAGTTCCGGAGGTTCTTGAAAAAGAATGGGGTAAGGCATTACAAATCCGCCCCGTATCATCCAGCCACAAATGGATTGGCTGAGAGGTTCGTACAAACCTTTAAGAAGGCAATAAAGGCTATGTACAATGACAACATTCCGCTGCAGCACAAGGTGGACAATTTCCTGTTCGCCTACCGGAATGCGACACATGCAGTCACCAACCAGGTCCCAGCCATGATGTTCTTTAACCGAAGGTTAAGATCTCGCCTGGATTTGCTCAGACCAAACGTACGAAGAGATGTTGAGAGTAAGCAATTCCAGCACATCCATGAGAAGCCAACAAGGAGCTTCAATGTAGGGCAACCAGTCTTGGCCCGCGACTACCGAACAGAAAAATGGCAGCCAGGAACGATATGCACACGGCAGGGCCCACTAATGTACACAGTGGACGTTGGGGAGAGCATCGTGAGACGTCATGCTGACCAGATCCTAGAGTCACAGGAACAAGTCAACCCCATGCCTCGCCCATACGTACCTGGTGATGAACCCGACGTACAGGTCGCATCTACCCCAGAAACAGTAGCATCGGAAGCTGATGAACCAACCGACGACAGGGGGTCAGAATCGCCTCCGCACCAAGAGCGAGACACTCGGGAAAGGTGCTATCCAGAAAGGATTAGGAAGCCTCCCCAAAGACTGAATATATAATTAGACTATTTTTAGCTAATGTTGCATGTTAAAAGTGTTAATTGTAATTAGTTTGATATTTAATTGTAAAATGAGTGTTATGATACTGTTAATCTAAAAGGGGAGGAATTGTAATGTATATACCTTTAAGGGGGGAACTATGTTTTACAGCTCATGTATACTGCAGTACCGGCAGTGACCACACCTGTATATAGCACTGAGTAGTAATCTGTACAGATCAGTTGCAGTGTGAGCCACGTTGAGTAAACACCTGTTGTACCGTTCTCCGCAGTCTGTGTCTTATTATACACGGACGCAACAAAGGTGATACAGGCTTGGAGGCGCAGGGCAAGGCTAGAATATTCAATGAATACTTTGTATCAGTATTTACTAAGGAGGTGGATGCTGACAAAATATCGGCAGAAGTGGAAAAGGTAGAAGCAATGGAAGGGGTGAAAATTGATCGACAGGATGTACTAGAAATGCTGGATATGCTTAGAGTGGACAAGTCGCTGGTCAGATGGCTTGCATCCCTAGTTATTAAGGGAATTGGGGAGGAGTTGGTGGAAGGGCTTGCCATAATTTTCCAATCTTCCCTAGATGCGGGGCAGGTGCCTGAGGATTGGAAAGTGGCAAATGTGACACCATCCTTCAAGAAAGGGCATAAGGACAATCCTAGTAACTACAGGCTGGTCAGTTTAACATCAGCGGTGGGTAAAGTTTTAGAAACAATAATCAAGGAAAAAATTAACAGGCATTTGGAGAGGTTTAAGCTAATTAAGGAGAGTCAACACGGGTTTATAAAAGGCAGATAGTGTTTGACTAATCTAATTGAATTTTTTGATGAAGTAACAGAGAGGATTGATGAAGGGAATGCAATGGATGTTGTCTACATTGATTTTTCAGAAGCCGTTTGACAAAGTACCACATAGAAGGCTGGTTAACAAAATTGAAGCTCATGGAATAGGTGGGTCAGTGGCAGCTTGGATAAGCAATTGGCTTAAGGACAGAAAACAGCGAGTTGTGGTAAATGGCTGTTTTTCAGACTGGAGGATGGTAGACAGTGGTGTTCCCCAAGGGTCAGTGCTGGGGCCACTGCTTTTTTTGATATATATATATATATATAAATGACCTGGATATTGGAATACAGAGTAGAATTTCTAAATTTGCCAATGACACCAAACTTGGGGGTGTGGCAAACAGTGATGATGATACCAATCGACTGCAACAGGACATAGAAAGGCTAGCAGAATGGGCAGACAAGTGGCAGATGGAATTTAATACAGAGAAGTGTGAGGTGATGCATTTTGGCAATAGGAACAGGCAATATACACTTAATGGCACAGTTTTGAAGAGTGTACAGGGACAGAGGGAGCTGGGAGTTAATGTGCATAGGTCCCTGAAGGTGGCAGAACATATTGAGAGAGTGGTTAACAAAGCATATGCGATCTTGGGCTTCATAAATAGAGATATTGAGTACAAAAGTAGAGAAGTTATATTGAACCTTTATAAAGCGCTGGTTAGGCCACAACTGGAGTATTGCGTCCAGTTCTGGTTACCACACTTTAGGAAGGATGTGAAGGCTCTTAAGAGGGTGCAGAGGAGATTTACCAGAATGGTTCTGGGGATGGGGGATCTTAGCTACAAGGACAGGTTGGAGAAGCTGGATTTGTTTTCATTAGAGCAAAGGAGGTTGAGGGGTGGTTTGATAGAGGAGTACAAGATTAAACGGGTTTGGATAGGCTCAACGGGGAATGGCTGTTCCTACTAGTACAAGGACTAGGGACACAGATTTAAGGTTTTAAGTAAGTTATACAGGGCGGATGTGAGGAAAAACTTTTTTACGCCGCGAGTGGTGATGACCTGGAATTCACTGCCGAAGGAAATGGTGGAAGCAGAGACACTCAATGTTTTCAAGGGGAGACTGGATAGGCACTTGAGGGAAATAAACTGGCAGGTCTACAGGGATAGAGCGGGGGAATGGGACTGACTGGATTGCTCTACAGAGAGCCAGCACAGACTCAATGGGCCGAATGGCCTCCTTCTGTGCCGTTATGACTCTATGACCTCCATAATTCCTTCCTTTACCTCCCTCAGCATCCTAGGATGCAACCCATCCGGTCCTGGTGACTTATCAACTTTAAGTACAGACAGCCTGTCTAGTACCTCCACTTTATCAATTTTTATCTCATCTAGCATCTCCACTACCTCCTCTTTCACTATGACTTTGGTAGCATCTTCTTCCTTGGTGAAGACAGATGCAAATTATTAATTTACTACCTTAGCCATGCCCTCTGCCTCCATGCGTAGGTCTCCTTTTTGGTCCCTAATCGGCTGCACCCTTCCTCTTACTACCCATTTATTATTTATCTTCCTTCCTCTTAAATGCATCTATGCTTTTCACCTCAACTACTCCATGTGGTAGCACGTTCCAGATTCGAACTACTCTCTGCGTAACGACGTTTCTCCTGAATGCGCGATTGGATTTATTAGTGACTTTCTTCTGTTTATGACCCCTAGTTTTAGATTCTCGCTCAAGTGGAAACATTTTCTCTACATCTATCCTATCAAACCCCTTCATAAATATACAGACCTCTACCAGGTCAACCCTTCACCTTCCCTTTTCTAGAGTAAAGAGCCCCAGCCTGACTTCCCCGATAGATATAACCTCTCAGTTCTGGTATCATGCCTTGTAAATCTTTTTTGCAGCTTCTCCAGTGCCTTTATGTCCTTTTTATAATATGGCGGCCAGAACCGTGCACAGTAATCTCAGGTCCATCCAATGGGAGAGACAAATTATAAAATCCTGAGTGGCACTGTTGAGTACACCTTCATTCTACAGCAAAGCAGATTAGCAAAATACTCTACAATGTTGAGGCAAGTATCTCTGAATACCATCATTAAATTATACACAAGGGGATAGAGTTTCCGCTTTGGGCACAATCGAGAAATTGTGTCCAAAATGCGCTTGAAATTGCATTGGTTAGATTACTGTCCAATTTTTCACTAAAACTCATTTGCATAATCGCAAACGTAAAATCTTCCTTGAACCATTGCAATCGGGCAGCGTAATAGAATGTAATGGTTTCTTTTTTCTTTATTTCCATTAAAAATATTCCTCGATATATTTAAGAGTGGTAACCTGGTGCAGTTTTATTAATACAGCTGAAAATAATGTTTTCAGCAAAAATATGCATTTTCAATAAGGGTGTCCAGTCCTCCATCTGATTTAAAATCACTGAAAATGACTTAAAAACTGTACTGAACCATTTAATAGGTGTACACTGGTCAGTTTCTTAGTAAATTAAATATTTTTTGATCTGTATAAACTTTTAAAACGTGCCTAGTAGTGCCTCTGCACCTAAAAAAAAAAGCTCAATTTGAAGAGCCTTCCCAAACCCAGCGCAATCGGCAGAATCTCACAATGTCGACCTGGAGCATGGCCAGTTTTGTGGGCGGGGCCTGATTTGGGCGAATTGAAACTTGAACTAGCGTAAAAGATCACGGAAAAGCACGAACGTAAGTTGTTTTGGGCGTAACTCACTTACATTTAAAATTCGCCGATCTTTTGTGCTGGTTCGGCCCATTCCGCCCCGACTGCGCTGATATTACTAATATCGTAGCAGAAACTCGACCCTAAGGTATTTACAGTTACTGTGCAGGATATGTGGTCGAAATGTTAACATTGGAAGCCTGCAGGTGGTAGTCCACCAGTGGGTACATGAGGGTTCCTCCCCAGATGGTGAATTTCCATTCTCATTTAGACTCTTGAGATGGACCAGATAGTTCAGGGTTACCTTACAGGAGTACCATCGGGTGCAGATGTGCTGTTCTCCTCCCGTAGAATGCAAAAAGTGCAACATTTGGAGTTCAGACAGTATTGGAGACCTTCTTATTTATGTGTCTTCTAAGTTGGCTTTGTATTAACTCATCTCCTACCGCCCCGCACCACCACCCCACACCCCCAGCCCTCTCCCACGTCTGCCTGCTTTGAAAGTCTAGAAAAGTATTCTGTATATTGTGCTCCAAAGCCCCTATGGAGAATGGCACTGAATGACAAGTATAAATGAGGGAGAACAGTACATGGAGGTCATTATAGCACGGTTCTCCCGAGATTGGAGCCCAAAGGACCTAGGAACAAAAAAACATAAGAATTTCTAGATGAAAAATGGTCCATCTAGTTCCGATTCTACGATTTTGGTAGTCATATACTACAACGATAATGGAGTTGTTGACTAATAATGGCAATCAAGCGCCATCAATTAATCTACAATAGACCTAGACATGAGGCGAGGAAAACCCCCAGTGGTGGAGAGCTTTGGGAAATATAGATCCAAAATCTCCTGTTCCTCCCTTGCATGCTACACTCACCACATGTCATGTCTCAAATTACTCATATACTCTGCCCCAAAATGTTATTTTCTGAAAGAAATCTATCTAATTTGCATTTGAATGAATCAATACTAACTGCTTCCACCGTCTCCCTAGGGAGCCTGTTCCACAGATTGACCAACCGCTCACTGAAATATTGGCCCCGATATTTATGGGGAGGTTGGAAGGCCCCTAGACTTTAAGGCTAGCAGGGCGGCCTTCCAAACTGTCGCATTTTCTCTTTCCACCTGTCCGTTCCCCCGGGGGTTGTAACTGGTGGTCCTGCTTGTGGCAATACCCCTAGTTAGCAGGTACTGACGGAGTTCGTCACTCATAAACGATGAGCCCCGGTCGCTATGGATATAGCTGGGGAAACCGAACAGGGTGAAGAGGTCGTTCAGACATTTAATGACCGTGGCACTGGTCATGTCCGGGCAGGGGATGGCGAACGGGAAACGGGAGTACTCATCAATAATATTGAGGAAGTGCACATTGTGGTCGGAGGAGGGGAGAGGCCCTTTAAAATCAACGCTCAGGCGCTTGAAGGGGCGAGTGGCTTTTATCAGGTGGGCCCTGTCTGGTCTATAAAAGTGCGGTTTGCACTCAGCGCAGACTTGGCAGTTCCTGGTCATGGTCCTGACCTCCTCAATAGAGTAAGGCAGGTTGCGGGCCTTGATGAAGTGGAAGAACCTGGTGACCCCCGGGTGGCAGAGGTCATTGTGGAGGGCCCACAGTCTATCGATCTGCGCGCTGGCACAGGTGCCACGCGATAGCGCATCCGGGGGTTCATTGAGCTTCCCGGGCCGGTACAAGATCTCGTAATTGTAGGTGGAAAGTTCGATTCTCCACCTCAAGATCTTGTCATTTTTGATTTTGCCCCTCTGCTTGTTGTTAAACATGAAAGCAACTGAACGTTGGTCAGTGAGCAGGGTAAATCGTTTTCCGGCCAGGTAGTGCCTCCAATGACGCACAGCCTCCACAATCGCCTGGGCCTCCTTCTCAACAGCGGAGTGTCTGGTCTCCGGGCCTTGGAGGGTTCGTGAAAAGAAGGCCACGGGTCTCCCCGCCTGATTGAGGGTAGCGGCCAGGGCAAAGTCGGACGCGTCGCTTTCCACCTGGAAGGGGATGGATTCGTCCACTGCGTGCATGGTGGCTTTGGCAATGTCTTCCTGGATACGGTGGAAGGCTAAGCGGGCCTCTGCCGTCAAGGGAAAAGAGGTGGACTTGATCAGCGGATGGGCCTTGTCCGCATAGTAGGGGACCCACTGGGCATAATAGGAGAAAAACCCTAGGCACCTCTTCAGGGCCTTGAGGCAGTGGGAGTTCCATAAGGGGACGCATCCGGTCGGGGTCGGGGCCGATGACTCCGTGTTCCACAACACAGCCAAGGATGGCGAGGCGGTTTGTGCGGAATATGCACTTCTCCTTGTTATATGTCAGGTTCGGGAGTTGGGCGGTGCGGAGGAATTTTTCGAGGTTTGCGTCATGGTCCTGCAAGTCACGGCTGCAGATGGTCACATTGTCCAGATATGGGAAAGTGGCCTGCAACGCATTTTGATCTACCATCCGGTCCATCTCCCTTTGGAAGACGGAGACCCCATTGGTGATGCCAAAGGGAACCCTAAGGAAGTGATAGAGGCAGCCGTTTGCCTCAAAGGCAGTATACTGGCGGTCCTCAGGGCGGATAGGAAGCTGGTGGTACGCTGATTTCAGGTCAATGGTCGAGAAGACGCGGTACTGCGCGATCTGGTTGACCATATCAGCTATGCGGGGGAGTGGGTAGGCGTCCAGCAGGGTGTAGCGATTTATTGTCTGGCTGTAGTCGATGACCAGGCGCTGCTTCTCGCCGGTCTTAACGACCACAACCTGGGCTCGCCAGGGGCTGGTGCTGCCCTCAATAATCCCTTCCTTCAGGAGCCGCTCCACTTCGGTTTTAATGAAAACCCTGTCCCCGGCACTGTATCGCCTGCTCTTTGTGGCGATGGGCTTACAGTCGGGGGTGAGGTTAGCAAACAGTGGGGGGGGGGGGTGACTCTGAGTGTGGAGAGGTTGCACCTGGTGCGCGGCGGGCAATTTGGGAGCTGCTGGCTGCGGACTGTGAGTGGGGGTAGGGGTCCACCGTACGCCATCGTAACACTTTTAAGGTGGCACTGAAAATCTAACCCCAGCAGGACGGCAGCGCAGAGGTCGGGCAGGACCAGAAGTTTAAAATGATCGTACATGGTCCCATCTACTACGAGTGTCACTACGCAGTAGCCGCCGATGTCCGCCGACTGGGACTCGGAGGCCATAGAAATCCGCTGGTGCGCAGGCAGGACTGGGAGAGAGCAACGCCGCACCGTGTCGGGGTGGATGAAGCTCTCCGTGCTCCCAGAGTCAAAAAGGCAGGTTGTATCGTGGCCATTTACCTTAATGTCCATTGTGGAACTGGCCAGCTGGTGCGGTCTCGCTTGGTCCAGTGTAACGGATGCCAGCGTAGGGGTCGGTGTGTCGCTGCGGGTATCAGATGAGGCGGTGTTGGGGGCCTGCTGCGTTCCGGCTGTCGTCCAAGATGGCGGCGTCCATGATCCCCATGTGGCTGGAGGCGTCCAAAATGGCTGCTGTACCGGTGGTTCGCACATGGCCGGGGAGGCCCAAGATGGCGGCCCGCATGGCCCACACGCAGCGCTGCTGGGGTTCGGGGTGGCTTTGGCCCTGCAGACGTTAGCGTAGTGTCCCTTCTTCCCGCAGCCCGAGCAGATCGCGTTTTTCGCCGGGCAGCGCGCTCTGGGGTGTTTTGCCTGGCCACAGAAGTAGCATTTCTGGCCTTGGGGCACTGCTGTCTGGCCTTGGGACACTGCTGCGGTAGTTGGGCCGTTGCTGGGGTGTGGCTGGGGTGGCACGGCGCTATGAGGCGGTCCTACCGTGTCCCAGGCTGTCATTCCCCGCGGCGTCCACGGTGCAGAGGAGTAGGCATCCATGCCCCGGTAGGCTGCATCCAGTGATAGTGCGAGTTCAGAGGCCTTGTTGAGGTCGAGGTCACTCTGCTCCAACAGTCGCTGTTGGGTGTAATTGGATCTGTGGCCCGCTACAAAAGCGTCCCGGATAAGTTCCTCTGTGTACACGGCGGCCTTTACATCCTTACAACCACAGGCCCGGCCAAGCACAGACAGTGCCTGAAGGTATTCCACGGTCGATTCCCCAGGTTGTTGTTTACGACTCCCCAGAAGGTGCCTGGCGTACACTTCGTTCACTGGGCGCGTGTACTGGTCCTTGAGGAGCTTGATAGCGTCCGCGTACGAGGTCGCGTCTTGGATGACCGAGTACACTCGGTGGTTCACTTTGGAGGTCAGGACATCCAGTTTGTCCTCGTCCGATTTGATTGCTGCGGAGGCGGTCAGGAATTTTTCAAAACACTTAAGCCAGTGAGTAAACTTGGTGGATGAGTCCGCCTCCCGATGATCTAAGTCCAGGCATGCTGGTGTGAGGATCTTCTCCATTATAAAAATTTTGTTAATAAAATTGATGCGCTATCAATTACTCATAAAAGACTGAGAGTTAAGAGAGTAACTAAAGGCTTTTATTAACAAAAGAATGAAGGTCTGCCTCGAGTGGTCGACCGGTCCAGAATACAAAGGGGCTGGGGAGCAGTCACCTTTATACTAGGACTTGTGGGAGGAGTCAGCCGAGGCATGTCCAGGCATGTACACAGTGGAATACAAACAGTGGTTTACCACAACGTGGGTTTTCTGTATGTTCTGCAAAAATTAACTGCAGGATGTCTTTAAAATGTTTTCAACAGGTTTCCTGGCTGACAGCCAGCGGGAAAGCAACTGGGGAGAGGGTGTCAGGTAAGTCTGATATGCGGGTGTTGGGTCGGACATCGTGGGGGGGGCGGGGGGGGGGCGGGGTTCGGACATCACGGATCGCGGGGGGAGGACATGGCGGGTGGGTCAGACACAGTGGGGGGCCGGACATCGCGGATCGTGGATCCCGGGGGGTCGGACATCATGGGATGGGTCAGACAATGGGGTGCGGGGGGGTCGGACATCACCAGGGTTGTGGACATCACTGATCGGGAGGGGTCACACATTGCGGGGGGAGGGTCGGACATTGCGGAGGGTTCTGCCATCACGGGGGTGTGGGGGGCAGAGGCTGATCAAGGTGGTTTGATCACGTGCAGGTAAGCTTGTCGGGTCTGGGGGAATCACTCCTGCTCCTCCTGGCCCACAAGCAGTATAATAAAGGCATTGTTTCCGCAGATTAGTTAAGAAGTTACCTCCCCGACGAACTGTAATGTCAAAGGGGTGTAGGTCAAACTGGGTCTATTATTGTGAATCCCTAGGGACCTGCCTCAGAGGGATAGGCTTAGAAACATGGTGCCTATCCTCCTCCTTTCCCAAGAAATGATTCATAGTGCAGAGGGACCAAAGGAGATGGGAGGAGAAGAGAGATTATCCTGCTGTCGAACACAGAAGATGGGACATTCCAGAAATGAATTTAAGTGAAGTTATTGGATAAAATAAACCAACCCCAACATTAGCTAAAAAAAATTCTCTAGAATGTATTAAAAATACAACTGATCTTTCAATATTTTGAAAATGACCTCAGCTGTGAAATGTTTCTTTTTCTTGTATAAAACATATAAAAGTCTAAGACAAACTGTAGATCCAAGTACAAAAAGTTGCAAATGTCTAAAAAATTCAGCGGAAAGTAATGAAGAAGACTGAACAGCCTTAAGACAAAAAGACTCCCCACAATTCAGAGCCCGATCCACTTTGAAGTGTTTCTCCTGTTGGATGGAGGTGATACAACTCCCAGCAAGAGATACAAACAAGCTGGTGCAAGGAAATGGACCGTATTTACCCAGTAGGCAATGTATTTGTATTCCTTTACACAACTAGTCACTTACAAATGAATATGATGTGAATGAAGTAGGTGACTGGTAGATATGATTTTGTATTAAATAGTAGGTAGACATGTGGATGAAGTAGGTGATAGGTAGATGTGATTTTGAATTAAGTAGGTGATAGGTAGATATACTGTAATGTGAATAAAGTAGGTGATAGGTAGATGTGATAATGAGCCCAACAACATTTAGTTTCAACTGATGTCACTACTGTAGCTCTTTTAGAATCATAGAATCATACAACACAGAGGGGGCCATTTGGCCCATTGTGCCTGTGCCGGCTCTTTGAATGAGCTATCCAATTAGTCCCACTACATAGTAGTCCCACACTACGATTTTCCATCAGTGAGCCTGGATATTGAGTGTTAGGAGGCTATTCGTGCCTGATCTGTCCTCATCGTAAATCTCTCTACACACACACATTATATATTAACTCAGCTCGATCTAGGCATGTAGCTAATCTCATGATGTTAGAGAAGGAAGTGTTGCCTTACTCTATCCTGTTATGCTCTCCACCAAATTGAGCAGTCTACAGGAGTTAGCCCTGGGGTGTGAAGTTTCTGGATACAGTCTAGTATTGGCATCAACAGAAACATCAAGAACCTTACAATAAGCTGATGAATAATTCTTTTTCTGCACAATGTTTTTCCTCAGCCTTCTCTATTGAAGAGGACAACTCCCTTCTGGGGTAGGAATCCACAGGCACTAGGAACCCTCAGGCTCATTGGTGATTTCTGGGCCGCGATAGTAAGGGCTACATTTACTGATTTGGGGTGAATCCTGCTGGATGGATTTAAGGTGGCCTTGGCTGCAGCCTGTTCCTCTGAAACTAGTGGACATAAGGACATAAGAAATAGGAGCAGGAGTAGGCCATTTGACCCCTCGAGCCTGCTCCGTCATTCAATAAGATCATGGCTGATCTGATCTTGGAATCAACTCCATTTTCCTGCCCACTCCCCATAACCCTTGACTCCCCTGTAGCTCAAATATCTGTCTATCTCCGCCTTGAATATATTCACTGACTCAGCCTCCACAGCTCTCTGGGGCAGAGAATTCCAAAGATTTATGACCCTCTGAGAGAAGAAATTCCTCCTCATCTCTGTTTTAAATAGGCTACCCTTTACTCTGAAACTATGCCCCCTCGTTCTAGATTCCCCGAGGGGAAACATCCTCCCTGCATCTACCCTGTCAAGCCCCCTCAGAATCTTATATGCTTCAATAAGATCATCTCTAATTCTTCTAAACTCCAATGAGTATAGGCCCAACCTACTCAACCTTTCTTCATAAGACAACCCCTTCATCTCAGGAATCAACCTCGTGAACCTTCTCTGAACTGCCTCTAATGCAAGTATATCCTTCCTTAAATAAGGAGACCAAAACTGCACGCAGTATGCCAGATGTGATCTCACCAGCGCCCTGTACAGTTGTAGCAAGACTTCCCTACGTTTATACTCCATCCCCCTTGCAATAAAGACCAACGTTCCATTTGCCTTCCTAAGTACTTGCTGTACCTGCATGCTAACTTTTTGTGTTTCATGTACGAGGACCCCCAGATCCCTCTGTACCGCAGCATTTTGTAATCTCTATCCATTTAAATAATCATTTGCTTTTTTATTCTTCCTACCAAAGTGGATAACCTCACATTTTCCCACATTATACTCCATTTGCCAAATTTTTGCCCACTCACTTAACCTATCTATATCCCTTTGCAGACTCTTTGTGTCCTCCTCACAACTTGCTTTCCCCCTTAGCTTTGTATCATCAGCAAATTTGGCTACAGTACATGCAGTTCCTTCATCCAAGTCATTAATATAGGTTGTAAATAGTTGAGGCCCCAGCATTGATCCCTGTGGCACCCCACTAGTTACAGTTTGCCAACCTGAAAATGACCCATTTATCCTGACTCTGTTTTCTGTTAGTTTGCAAATCCTCTATCCATGCTAATATATTACCCCCAACCCCGTGAGCTCTTATCTAGAGCAGTAACCCTTTATGTGGCACCTTATCGAATGCCTTCTGGAAATCCAAATACACATCTACTGGTTCCCCTTTATCCACCCTGCTCGTTACATCCTCAAAGAACTCTAGCAAATTTGTCAAACAGGATTTCCCTTTCATAAAACCATGTTGACTCTGCTTAATTGTATTATGATTTTCTAAATGTCTTGCTATTACTTCCTTAATAATGGATTCCAGCATTTCCCAATGACAGATGTTAGGCTAACTGGCCTATAGTTTCCTGCTTTCTGTCTCCCTTCTTTCTTGAATAGGGGAGTTATATTTACAGTTTTCCAATCCGCTGGGATCTCTCCAGAATCCAGGGAATGTTGGTAGATTACAACCAACACATCCACTATCTCTGCAGCCTTTTAAGACTCTAGGGTGCAGGCCATCAGGTCCAGGGGACTTGTCAGCCTTTAGTCCCATTAGTTTGCCTAGTATTTTTTCTCTCATGATAGTGATTGTTTTAAGTTCCTCCTTCCCTATAGCCCCTTGATTATCAATTATTATTGGGATGCTTTTAGTGTCTTCTACCATGAAGACCGATACAAAATATTTGTTCAAAGTCCCTGCCATTTTCCTATTTCCCATTATTAATTGCCCAGTCTCATCCTCTAAGGGACCAATGTTTACTTTAGCTACTCTATTCCTTTTTATATACTTGTAGAAGCTCTTACTGTCTGTTTTTATATTTTTTGCTAGTTTATTCTCATAATATATCTTCTCCCTCTATTATTTTTTTAGACATCCTTTGCTGGTTTCTAAAAGTTTCCCAATCCTCTGGCCTACCACTAATCTTCACAACATTGTATGCCTTTTCTTTCAATTTGATACCATCCTTAACTTCCTTAGTTAGCCACGGATGGTTCATCCTTCTCGTAGAGCCTTTCTTTCTCACTGGAATAAACCTTTGCTGAGAGTTATGAAATATCTCCTTAAATGTCTGCCACTGCTTATCTACCATCTTACCTTTTAATCTATTTTCCCAGTCCACTTTAGCCAACTCTGTCTTTAATTCTTTGTAATTGCCTTTATTTAAGTTTAGGACACTAGTTTCAGACCCAAGTTTTTCACCCTCAAACTGAATTTGAAATTCTATCATGCTATGATCACTCTTCGTTAGAGGATCCTTTACAATGAGAGCATTAATTAATCCTGTCTCATTACACATTGCCAGATCTAAAATAGCCTGTTCCCTGGTTGGTTCCACAACGTATTGTTCTAAGAAACCATCCCAAATACACGCTATGAACTCATCCTCAAGGCTACCCTTGCCAATTTGATTTGTCCAATCTATATGAAGATTAAAATCACCCATGATTATTGCAGTACCTTTCTTACAAGCCCCCATTATTTCTTGATTTATACTCTGTCCTACAGTGTAGCTACTGTTAGGGGGTCTATATACTCCCACCAGTAGATCTTCTGCGGCCTGGGTCATTTTATTTTTGTGGTGACCTCTTGCAGTCTGACCAACAGGCCTACTGCCTTGAGCGCATTCTGCAATTGATCTTACAAGGCACGAGGGCCTTTAATATTTAAAGATCTCCCCACCCGATGCCTTAACCACCCTGAACGCCAGGAATGTAATGGCATTCTCGATGCTCCGCGACCAGCTCACCGCACCCCTCGGACCATTAGCCGCTTCCGACTGCTCCACATCAGTGCAATATCAGAAAATCCAGCCGAGTGTTGTCAGGGCAGTTGACTGCTGAGGGCACTGCAGGCATGCTCAATACAGCCCTCATCCGACGTGTATCTCACACACGCACACGCTCAATACAGCCCTAACCTGACGTGTATCTCACACACACACACTCAATCGAGCCCTCACCTGAGGTGTATCTCACACACACACACACTCAATCCAGCCCTAACCTGACGTGTATCTCACACACACACTCAATACAGCCCTCACCTGAGATGTATCTCACACATGCACACGCTCAACTCAACCCTCACCTGACATGTATCTCACACGCGCAGACTTTATCCAGCCTTCACCCGATGTGCGTCTCACAAATGTACAGACTCGCACTCAATCCAGCCCTCACCCGAGGTTTATCATGCACACACTTCCAGAAGGTGTCACTGGGAGGCAATTAGAAGTTGAACTCTAGCCAACTTTCCCTTTCTGCGGCACTGATATCACTTCCACTGTTTCCCCAGCCCAGTTACGCTAAATCAGTACCAGGGGTAAAACTTGGAACCTGCTCTGTGTGGTTCCGCTACTCACAAGGTTACCTTGGGCGAAGAAGGCCCTACAGCCCATTTGATCTTTCACCTTTCCAGAATACCAACCCTACTGTGTTACCATTACAGAAAGAAAGAACATGGCAGCCAATTTGCACACAAAAGGGCCCCACAAACTGCAATGAGATAAATAACTAGATAATTTGGTTTTAGTGAGCTGACTGAGGGATACCAAGAGAATTCTCCTGCTCTTCTTCGAATAGCGCATGGGAACTTTTACGTCCACCCGAGAGGGCAGATGGGGCCTCAGTTTAACGTCTCATCCGAAAGACTGCACCTCCGACAGTGCAGCACTTCCTCACTACTGCGCTGGAGTATCAGCCTGGATTAAGTGTTCAAATATCTGGAGTGGGGTTTGAACCCACGTTCTTCTGACTCAGAGGCAAGAGTGCTACCAACTGAGCCATGGCCGACACCTAATTGTTTCTACACACAGCACCTAACTGTTTGTTAAACTAGTCTGGTGACCTGCACTCAAATACCCTCCCTGGAAATCTGCTTCAGTGTCTCCATTTTAAACTTAGAAATATAAATGTAAATTGCTTTTGTTGTTGTTGTGCGGGTGTATCTGAACATATTGCTTCAGGTTTACTTCCTCTATCTCGTCGAGTACCTTTAATAAGGTCTCCTCTTTGAGGCTGAAGGTGCTGAGCTCATCAAGTTATTCCTCATGATTCATTCCTCTGACACCGAAAATCAACTTGGCTGCTTTCCTCTTTGTCTCCTGTGAGGCCTGGATGCGCCCCTTATGCCACGATGCCCAGAACTAACCATGGTGGTTCAGGTGTGTCCTGACTGGCACTGTGCAGATTCAGTATGACCTCTGGGGCTTGGCATTATAAGAGCTCCCTTGGCAAAGTGCATTCCATCTGTACTCAATGGATAACCTCATGGAAACCTTAGAAGGAGCCTCATAAAATTGGTATAAAGCCATTTCCTGGGTTGCAAACCTAATTTAAGATTCAAGGATTTGATAGGGTAGATAAAGAGAAACTATTTCTTCTGGTAGGGGAGTCCAGAACCTTAAAATTAGAGCTAGGCTTTTCAGTGGTGATGTCAGGAAGCACAAAGGGTAGTGGGAATCTGGAACTGTTTCCTCCAAATGGCTCTTGAGGCTAAGCCACTTGAAAATTTCAAAACTGAAAAAGATAGATTTTTGTTAGGTAAGGGTATTAAGGGATATGGAGCAAAGGCAGACACATGGAGTTAAGATACAGCTCAGCCATGATCTAACTGAGTGGTGGAACAGACTGGAGGGCTGAATACCTATGTTCCTAACTGCAGGTATATAGAGAACACTAGACACAATACAAGGTAGCAATCTAATCAAAGGGTTCAGTTAATACCTTTAACCCTGCCACTGAGGTTTAAGTAGTTTATGTTTGCCACCCGAATGAGATTGGATGACTGTCTTGAAATTCACCAAGCAAAATCTGGTATGATTTATAGCAGATTATCAATTTTGGGTGTAGTGTATGTTTTTTCATAACTAAAATGCATTTTCAAAATCTTTTTCTCAATGAAAATAACATCACTTGATAGAGATCAGTGTGCGTAATGATGATAATTTTGGTTCCTTTCGAAGAAAACTAACTTTATATGATGTGGGACCTCAAGGTGTCCACGTTATGTACATCACTTTGAGATTGCAACGGTAGCCCAAAAAACTAGTGGCGACTGGCCACAAATCAAAGAACCTAGCCATATCTCCAAATGTCTTTGACTCAACTATTCCAAGGCTCTCCTGGCTGGCCTCCTTCCTTGCACCCTTGAGCTTGAGCTCGTCCAAATCTCTGCTGCCCGTACCCTAACTCACACCAAGTCCCGTTCACCCATTACCGCTGTGCTTGCTGACCTACATCGGCTCCCGGTCCGGCAACGCATCGATTTAAAAATTCACATCCGTGTCTTCAAATCCATCGATGGCCTTGCCCCCAGCCTATCTCTATAACTTTCTCCAGCCCAACAACCCTCCGTGATCTCTGCGCTCCTCAAATTCTGTCCTCTTGTGCATCCCCGATTTTCATTGTTCCAACATTAGTGTCCGTGCCTTCAGCTGCGCCTAGGTTCTAAACTCTGGAATTCCCTCCCTAAACCTCTCCACCTCTCTATCCTCCTTGAAGATACTCCTTAAAAACCTACCTCTTTGACTAATCTGTTTCCTACATTACAACGGTGACTACACTCCAAAAGTATCTCATTGGCTGTAAAGCGCTTTGAGATGTCCGGTGGTTGTGAAATCAAATTGGGCAGAGCAGCCTTGAGGATGAGTTCATTGAGTGTATTAGGGATGGGTTTCTTGAGCAGTATGTAACTGAACCGACCAGGGGGCAAGCAACCTTAGATTTGGTCCTGTGTAATGAGACAGGATTAATTTAAAATGTCCTAGTAAAGGATCCCCTTGGAATGAGTGACCATAAAATGGTTGAATTCCATATTCAAGTAGAGGGTGAGAAGGTTGGATCTCAAACAAGCATGCTGAGCTTGAATAAAGGAGACTATGAAGGTATGAGAGCGGAATTAATTAGAATTGACTGGGAAAATAGATTAAAGGGTAAGACGGTACATGATCAGTGGTGTACATTTAAAGAGTTATTTTACAACTTCCAAAAAATATATATTCCACTGAGGAAAAAAGGGTGTAAAAAAGATAGCCATCCGTGGCTAAGTAAAGTAATTAAGGATAGTATCCGACCAAAAACAAGGGCATATAAGGTAGCCAAATCTAATGGGAGGATAGAAGATTGGGAAGTCTTTAAAAGACAGCAAAAAATAACTAAAAGATTGATTAAGAAAGGGAAGATAGATTATGAAAGTAAATTAGCAAAAATTATAAAAACAGATAGCAAAAGTTTCTATAGTTATATAAAAAGAAAAAGGGTGGCTAAAGTAAATGTTGGTCCCTTAGAGGATGAGACCGGGAAATTAATGGTGGGAAACATGGAGATGGCAAAAACGCTGAACAAATATTTTGTATCAGTCTTTACGGTAGAGGATACTAAGAATATCCCAACACTGGACAAACAGGGGGCTCTAGGGGGAGAGGAGCTAAATATGATTAAAATCACTAAGGAAGTGGTACTTGGTAAAATAATGGAACTCAAGCCGGATAAATCCCCTGGACCTGATGGCTTACATCCTAGGGTCTTGAGGGAAGTGGCGGGAGGGATTGTGGATGCATTGGTAATAATTTTCCAAAACTCCCTGGACTCAGCAAAGGTCCCGGCAGATTGGAAAACTGCTAATGTAACACCCTTATTTAAAAAGGGTAGTAGGCAGAAGGCTGGAAACTATAGACCTGTTAGCCTAACATCTGTGGTTGGTAAAATGTTAGAGTCCATTATTAAGGAGACAGTAACGGGACATTTGGATAAACATAATTTAATAGGACAAACTCAGCATGGTTTCATTAAGGGGAAGTCATGTTTGACAAATTTGCTTGAGTTCTTTGAGGAAGTAACATACAGGGTGGATAAAGGAGAACCAGTGGACGTAGTGTATTTAGACTTCCAAAAGGCATTTGACAAGGTGCCACACAAAAGATTATTGCTCAAGATAAAAAATCACGGGACTGGGGGTAATATTCTGGCATGGGTGGAGGATTGGCTCTCTAACAGAAAGCAGAGAGTTGGAATAAATGGTTCATTCTCAGACTGGCAATCAGTAACTAGTGGTGTTCCGCAGGGGTCAGTGCTGGGTCCCCAACTCTTTACAATCTATATTAACGATTTGGAGGAGGGGACCGAGTGTAACATATCAAAGTTTGCAGATGATACAAAGATGGGAGGGAAAGTAGTGAGTGAGGAGGACATAAAAAACCTGCAAAGTGACATAGACAGGCTAAGTAAGTGGGCAGAGATTTGGCAGATGGAATACAATACTGGAAAGTGTGAGGTTATGCACTTTGGCAGGAAAAATCATAGAGCAAGTTATTATCTTAATGGCAAGAAACTGGAAAGTACTGTAGTACAAAGGGATCTGGGGGTCCTGGTGCACGAAACTCAAAAAGTTAGTATGCAGGTGCAGCAAGTGATCAAGGCGGCCAATGGAATGTTGGCTTTTATTGCTAGGGGGATAGAATATAAAAATAGGGAGGTATTGCTGCAGTTATACAAGGTATTGGTGAGACCGCACCTGGAATACTGCATACAGTTTTGGTGTCCATACTTAAGAAAAGACATACTTGCTCTCGAGTCAGTACAAAGAAGGTTCACT
Source organism: Somniosus microcephalus (assembly GCF_052327205.1). Taxonomy (NCBI): domain Eukaryota; kingdom Metazoa; phylum Chordata; class Chondrichthyes; order Squaliformes; family Somniosidae; genus Somniosus; species Somniosus microcephalus. The sequence goes on along the minus strand of NC_140991.1, from coordinate 278,965,470 downwards.
TGGTTAATCCTGGGGATGAGGGGGTGGTCATATGAGGAGAGGTTGAGTAGATTGGGACTCTACTCATTGGAGTTCAGAAGAATGAGAGGCGATCTTATTGAAACATATAAGATTGTGAAGGGGCTTGATCGGGTGGATGCGGTGAGGATGTTCCCAATGATGGGTGAAACTAGAACTAGGGGGCATAATCTTAAAATAAGGGGCTGCTCCTTCAAAACTGAGATGAGGAGAAACTTCTTCACTCAGAGGGTGGTAGGTTTGTGGAATTTGCTGCCCCAGAAAGCTGTGGAAGCTACATCATTAAATAAATTTAAAACAGAAATAGATAGTTTCCTAGAAGTAAAGGGAATTAAGGGTTACGGGAGCAGGCAAGAAATTGGACATGAGCCTAGGTTCGGAATGGTCATGGCCCTGTGGGTAGTGGAGCGGGCCCAGCGGCCGTGTAGCCTGGTTCTGCTCCTACTTCTTGTGTTCTAATTCTGTGTTAGATTTCAGGAGATGGTTTTATTCCTGTTCCTGGCTGGGGTGGAGATCGCCTTTACAAAAGGTAAGTACTGTAGAAAATATAGGGACAGAGTGATCTCCTGGAAGAGTTTCGATCGCCTAGATGGGTCGGAGAGGAATTTCCCAGATTTTTTCTCCGAAATTGGCCATTGGTTTTTTAACTGGTTTTTCGCCTCTCCCGGGAGATCACATGGGTTCGGGTGGGATGGAGAGTGATAGAAGATTTGAGGTTAGGATCAGATCAGCCATGATCTTATTGAATGGTGGAGCAGGCTCGAGGGGCCGATTGGCCTACTCCTGCTCCTGTTTCTTATGTTCTTATCTTATGTTCTTATGAAAGGCATTATATAAAGAAATTTCTTACTTTCTTCCTCTAATATCTCCTTATGTGGCTTGGTGTCAAATTTAGTTTGATAACGCTCCTGTGACGCTCCTTGAGATGTTTTACTATGTTAAAGGTGCTATATAAATGCAAGTTGTTGTTATCGTCTCTACTGTGGATTCTCGATGTTTACAGCATGGACCGTCATATTTACAGCAAGTACATACACCCATGATCACCAGCCACAAGAGAACAGCCAAGCTCTTCACCGAGTGAGTACTGTATTGGACTCGTCATACAATTAACTGCAGCCCACAATTTACTGCAGCCCACAATTTACTTGTTCTAGTCTTTTACCAGTTAATAATATCAAGTTGATATACATTAATGGCTTGGACTTAGGGGTACAGGAACAATTTAGAAATGTGTAGATGACGCAAAACTTGGAAGTGTAGTAAATAGTGAAGGAGATAATAACAAATTTTAAGGGGACACAGACAGGCTGGTGGAATGGGCGGACAAATGGCAGATGAAATTCAATGCAGAAAAGTGTGAGGTAATACATTTTGATAGGAAGAATGAGGAGAGACAATACATGCTAATGGTAACATTTTAAAGGGGGTGCAAGAAGAGAGAGACCTGGGGGTGTTTGAGCACAAACTTTTGGAATAGGTTATCAAAGCAGTTAATAAAGCATATCAGATTCTGGGCTTTATAAATAGAGACATAGGCCGCGATCTTACCTGAAAAGGCGCGTTGGGAGCGGGTCAACTGACTTGCGGGGTCCGATCCCACCCCCAACGATGACTAATGCACAGATGCATTTTTGCATCAATTTACCTGGTTAAGCCCGCCCTGGGGGCTTGCCACCCAATTAAGAGAAAGTCGGTGTCAGATGACGTCAGTTGATGATGCGTCATCTGCCGATTTTTTTAAAGGGGACACGCTCATTTTTGTTTGACAGATGATTTTTCAGTGTTTGACAGCATTGCGATGCTGCAAACACTGCCAATCACTGTACAAAGGTGAGTCCTTGCACCTAGGCTCTCCAGAAACTCTCTCCTTAGGATAAAACAGATGCAGGTGAGGTTACAGAAGTGATCTGTCACTGGTGAGAGAGGTTCTCCCAATGAGGTGGGACTACACAAACACTTCAAACCTTATTACCTACAGAAATGTCTAAACATATTAAAAATGATTTTCCCAGCAATTCCTTACCTTTGAAACTCACCAGTTTACCATTGGATCCTTCACACCACTTCTGCAGCTGTCATCAATGAAGAAACATTAGAGTAGACTCACAACACGCCACACTTACTTGGCGTGGTGTCCAGACATCGGGAAGCCCGCAGTCGATGTGGCAAAATTGGAAAAAGCCTCTTAACTGCCTGTTAACAAGCAGTTAAGTAGCTATGATCCTCTTTCCGCCGCTAGGAGTTGGGTCCCTGCGCAAATCGGGGACCCAACTCCCAGGAAGATTGTATGGAGGCGGGTTGGAAGCGGGTTCGGGACCCACTGCCAATCTTTTTGATTTTGCCAGCAGTCCCGTCTCCAAACCCGACCCCTGAGCGCCGGCAAAATCACCCCCATAGAGTACAAAAGCCAGGAAGTTATACTAAACCTATATAAAACACTAGTTCAGCCCCAGCTAGAGTATTGTGTCCAAGGACGTGAAGGCTTTGTGGAGCGGAATAGATTTACTAGAATGGTTCCAGGGACGTGGGATTAAAGTTACGTGGTTAGACTGGAGAAGCTGCGGTTGTTCTCTTTAGGGCAGAGAAGGCTAAGAGAAGATTTGATAGAGGTGTTTTAAAATCATGAAGTGTTTAGATAAATAAAGAGAAACTCTTTCCAATGGCTGAAGGGTCGATAACCAGAGGGCACAGATTTAAGGCGACTGGCAAAAGGACCAGAGGTGGCATGAGAATTTTGTTTTAACGCAACGAGAAGTTAGGATTTGGAATGCACTGACTGATAGAGTGTTGGAAACAGATTCAATGGGGGAAATTGGATAAATACTTGAAGGAGGAAAAATTGCAGGGATATGGGGAAAGAGCGGAGGAGTGGGACTAACTGGATTGCTCTTCGAAAAAGCCAGCGCAGACTCGAGGTGCCAAATGGTGACTTCCTGTGCTGTACTCCTCTATGATTCGATGAATAAGCACACTACCATAATAAAGAAAGACTGCATTTATATAGTACCTTTCAAAGCGCTTAACAGCCAATCACTTTTAAGTCATTGTTGTAATGTAGGAAATGCGCCAGCCAATTTGCACACAGCAAGATCCCACAAACAGCAATGTGATAACGAGTAGATAATCTGTTTCTTTTAGTTATGTTAGCTGAGGGATTAATATTGGCCAGGACACAAGGAAAAAACTCTCCTGCTCTTCTTCAAAATAGTGCCGTGAGATCTTTTACATCCACCTGAGAGGGCCTTGGTTCAACATCTCATCCAAAAGAGGGCACCTCTGACAGTACAGTGCTCCCTCAGTACTGCACTGGAGTGTCAGCCAAAATGTTTTGCTCAAATCCTGTGGAGTGAGACTTGAACCTATGAACTTCTGACTCAGAGGCAAGTGTGTTACCCACTGAACCACAGCTGACACCTAGTTCCAACCAGGGTCCTTCACCAGGCTGCATTTACTTTGCTGTACCTGTAGAATCAGGCTGCACAACTAGAACCAGCAACACTTGCTCTGATTGAGAGAGGAAATCAAAGGGAAACCCGAAGGAAGAAAAGTTAAAAGGAAAAGATAAAAAGAACAAGGTGCCCAGGAGAGAACTCAGGGCATCAAACTAGATTATCTGGACAGCCAATTGTTGATAGAAAAGTGACGTCAGTGTATATAAAGTATATAATCTTGCAATTGTCTCCTGTTCCTAGTATTGACCTAAGATGCAGCCTTCATAAACTTATGCTCATTGCTGCTGTGTGTTGGTACTTTAATGCAGATGCTGTGATGATGATGTATGGAGGGGAGATGGCCTGGTTACATTGTCGGCTTCCCCGTGGGGCACTCCCTGGCTGTAGTGTGCATTCTTATTTTTTATTTTTTTTGGCAGGAGTAAAACTCCCAAGTCAACAGATCTAACATCTTCAAAGCATTAAAACAAGCACACACAGAAAAAGCTGCTTGAAGGTCTGTGTGTCGGAGCCAGTGAAACAAATTAAATTATGTCTAGTACGGAAAGCACCCAAACAGCAGCAAATAATGCCTTGGATTATTTTTCTGTACCTGTACAGCGGTGTTGTCTCATTTTCTCCCCTACCCGCCCTATGGTATTCCACGTGTACGTTGATGACATCCAGCTCCCCACCACCTCCTACGACCCCCTCCACTGCCTTGGATTTGTCACGCTGCTTGTCCAACATCTTGTATTGGATGAGCAGAAATTTCCTCCAATTAAATATTGGGAAGAACGAAGGCATTGCCTTTGGCCCCTGCCACAAATTCCGTTCCCTAGCCACCGACTCCATCCCTCTCCCTGGCCACTGTCTGAGGCTGAACCAGACCGTTCGCAACCTCGCCGTCCTATTTGACCCTGAGCTGAGCTTTCGATCCCCTATCTGCTCCATCAAGACTTCCTACTTCCACCTCCGTAATATCGCCCGTCTCTGCCGCTGACTCAGTTCATCTGCTGCTGAAACCCTCATCCACCCTTTGCAACCTCCAGACTCGACTATTCCAATCCTCTCCTGGCAGGCCTCCCATCTTCCACCCTCCATAAACTTGAGCTCATGTAAAACTTTGCTGCTTGTTAGAAATTCAGTGCATTTACGCCATTTGTTAGCACCCCCTAATGGGGCACAAACGACTTTTCACCTGGGCAAGGCGCCGCTAACGACTCCTGCTAAATTCAGCAGGGGTTTAGCGGCAGCGGTAACTGGTAGTGCCCCCCGCCTCCGCAGGCGATGACGACATCATCACCGTGCGTAGCGCCCTGCCTGCAAAATTGGCCCGCGCCCTCTGACTCTGCGCTGGGCGATGACAGCGACCGATTTAGGGGGCAGGAATGGAGCGGCAGGAGGCTCATGGGGCGCTAACTAAAAGGGGAGGTGGTGGGCAGGGAAAAAAAAAAATCAGCCAACTTACTTGGGGCGGCCCCTTGCGTCTTTGAACGCGGGGTCCGTGCCGTGATCTGGCACCCCGCTCCCCGATGGTCCAGGTAGGGCCCTGCAGAGTTGTGGGCTTGGGCCCTCCCCTTTAATGAGGGGAAGAGCCCTTCCATGCGGCAGCGCTACGTAGCCCAGTGCGTAGCGCTACAGAATGCACCGCCCCGATATTTGGGGTTAGCGCTCTAAGAAGGAAGTGGAGCACTTGAATTAGCGCTCCACCTCCCTCTTGGACGCTAACATTGAAGTTAGCGATCGCTGGCGCGATTTTTCACAGGGTGCTAAACGATTTTAGCAACCCAAAATGGTCGCTAACTAATTTTTCAACCCATAACTTGCACCAATTTTGTTCTCCCAGCAACTCTGGGGAGAGCTAAGAGTATATAAATCTGAAGCAGTGTTGTGGGAGATGTGCCTGTTCTTCAATTTAGGGAGATGTCAGGGCAGCACGCTGACACCCAGCCCTACTTGCTGTTGCATTCAACTAAATCAATATGGATTTTCTTCATTCATCTTGTTGTGTCAGCTGTGGCTCAGTTGGTAGCATCATTGCCTCTCAGTCAGTAAGGCTGTGGGTTCAAAGCCCCACTCCAGACATTTGAGTACAAAAATCTAGGCTGACACTCCAGAGCAGTACTGAGGGAGTGCTGTCTTTCAGATGAGATGTTAAACTGAGGCCCCATCTGCTTTGTCAAGTAGATGTAAAAGATCCCATGGCGTTATTCCGAAGAAGAGCAGGGGAGTTCTCCCCGGTGTCCTGGCCAATACTTATCCCTCAATCAACATCAGTAAACCAGGTGATCTGGTCACTATCACATTGCTGTTTGTGGGAGCTTGCTGTGCACAAATTGGCTGCTGCGTTTCCTACATTACAACAGTGACTAAACTTCAAAAAGTACTTCATTGGCAGCAAAGTGCTTTGGGACGTCCGGTGGTCGCGAAAGGCGCTATATAAATACAAGTCTTTCTTTTTTTTTCTTAAATCTAATGGTGTAATGCATTAGCGGGGAGTGAAAGAATACATCTTGGCTGGTAGGTCAAAGTACAACATTTTATTTGAAGTAAAATTACTTTCCATTAGGGCTGTATGTGTGTCTGTGGTTAACTAAAGCACCAGAACTCATGTGATTCAGTGTCACAAAGAGCAACAGTGTGACATTTTGAGAACAGCCGAAACAGCACTTACCACCGAGATACAGACGGGCTGACGGAAGATTTCTCCCTCCCCCATTATTCACTCTAAATGCCAATACCTGAGAATGAAATGATTTCTCATTTGAACTCAATTAAAAAAAACGAATAGTACGCTCCGCCCCGACGCTAACAATACCTCCCCTGACCCAACGCTAATTATACCTCTGTGCCCTAACGCTAACAGTCGCCCCCGCCCCGAAATGAACAAGACCCCACCTTCTAACGCTAACAGTACCCCGCCCCGAAACTAACAGGGCCTCTCCGCCCCGACGCTAATAGTACCGTCCCGCCCCGACACTAACAGTACCTCCCCGACCCAACACTAATTATACCTCTGTCCCCCAACACTAATAGTGCCCCGACACGAACAGGACCCCACCTTCTGACACCAATAGTGCCGCCCCCGCCCTGACAGTACCCTCTGCCCTGACACTGACAGTACCCTCTGCCCTGACACTGACAGTATCCCCTGCCCTGACACTGACAGTACCCCCTGCCCCGACACTGACAGTATCCTCTGTCCTGACACTGACAGTACCCTCTGCCCCTACACTGACAGTATCCTCTGCCCTGACACTGACAGTATCCTCTGCCCCGACACTCACAGTACCCCCTGCCCTGACACTGGCAGTACCCCTTGCCCTGACAGTACCCCTTGCCCTGACACTGACAGTACCCCTTGCCCCAACACGGACAGTACCCTCTGCCCTGACACTGACAGTACCCTCTGCCCTGACACTGACAGTATCCTCTGCCCTGACACTGACAGTACCCTCTGCCCTGACACTGACAGTACCCCCTGCCCTGACACTGACAGTGCTCCCTGCCCCGACACTGACAGTACCCCCTGCCCCGACACTGACAGTACCCCCTCCCCAACACTGACAGTACTCCCTGCCCCGACACTGACAGTACTCCCTGCCCCGACACTGACAGTACTCCCTGCCCCGACACTGACAGTACCCCCTGCCCCGACACTGACAGTACCCCTTGCCCTGACACTGACAGTACCCCCTGCCCCAATACTGACAGTACCCCCTGCCCCGACACTGACAGTACCCCCTGCCCTGACACTATCCTCTGCCCTGACACTGACAGTACCCTCTGCCCTGGCACTGACAGTACCCCCTGCCCTGACACTGACAGTACTCCCTGCCCCGACACTGACAGTACCCCCTGCCCCGACACTGACAGTACCCCTTGTCCTGACACTGACAGTACCCCCTGCCCCGACACTGACAGTACCCCCTGCCCTGACACTGACAGTACCCCCTGCCCTGACACTGACAGTACCCCCTGCCCTGACACTGACAGTACCCTCTGCCCTGACACTGACAGTACCCCCTGCCCTGACACTGACAGTACCCTCTGCCCCGACACTGACAGTACCCTCTGCCCCGACACTGACAGTACCCCCTGCCCCGATACTGACAGTACCCCCTGCCCCGACACTGACAGTACCCCCTGCCCTGACACTATCCTCTGCCCTGACACTGACAGTACCCTCTGCCCTGGCACTGACAGTACCCCCTGCCCTGACACTGACAGTACTCCCTGCCCCGACACTGACAGTACCCCCTGCCCCGACACTGACAGTACCCCCTGCCCCGACACTGACAGTACCCCCTGCCCTGACACTGACAGTACCCCCTGCCCTGACACTGACAGTACCCCCTGCCCTGACACTGACAGTACCCTCTGCCCTGACACTGACAGTACCCCCTGCCCTGACACTGACAGTACCCTCTGCCCCGACACTGACAGTACCCTCTGCCCCGACACTGACAGTACGCCCTCCCCGACACTGACAGTACGCCCTCCCCGACACTGACAGTACCCTCTGCCCTGACACTGACAGTACCCCCTGCCCCGACACTGACAGTACCCTCTGCCCTGACACTGACAGTACCCGCTGCCCTGACACTGACAGTACCCTCTGCCCTGACACTGACAGTACCCTCTGCCCTGACACTGACAGTACCCTCTGCCCTGACACTGACAGTACTCCCTGCCCCGACACTGACAGTACCCCCTGCCCCGACACTGACAGTACCCCCTGCCCTGACACTGACAGTACCCCCTGCTCCGACACTGACAGTACCCTCTGCCCTGACACTGACAGTACCCCTTGCCCTGACACTGACAGTACCCTCTGCCCTGACACTGACAGTACCCTCTGCCCTGACACTGACAGTACCCTCTGCCCTGACACTGACAGTACCCCTTGCCCCGATACTGACAGTACCCCCTGCCCTGACAGTACCCTCTGCCCTGACACTGACAGAACCCCCTGCCCTGACACTGACAGTACCCCCTGCCCTGACAGTGACAGTACCCCCTGCCCCGACAGTGACAGTACCCCCTGCCCCGACACTGACAGTACCCCCTGCCCTGACAGTGACAGTACCCCCTGCCCCAACACTGACAGTACCCCCTGCCCTGACAGTGACAGTACCCACCCGCTCTCCGCTCCTTTGCGGTAACACTGCCCCTTAGCACTATAGTGCAGGTTGCCATTGTTACGATGGAGACAAATCTGCTCAACTACCTCTTTTATGGGCATCATAGCTCCTCTACTCAAAAATAAAGAAAACAAACAAAACTTGATATTACTCATTCATCTAGTTTTATACCAATGAGGGCTGAAAATGGTAATAACTGCTCCAAAATATGGCTTGGTCTGGAAGCAGCAGGAAGGCTTGAGCCTGCAGCTGGTGGTCAGATGCGCTCTGAGCATATCTTTCGGCTACTTCCCTCTCCCTACTAACCATGGTGTAAATGGAACGGTTTTACCTGGAAAGCAAAACTGAGATCGTACAGAGTCACTTTTGAAAGAGAATAACAACTATAAATGAGGTATTATGCTTTTCACAGGATAAAGCAGACTTTCATCTTTCCTCCTGATGTTTTACTACACCCAGTGCCTCGGCATTGTTTACTCTGTTACTTAGAATCATACAGCCCAGATCGAGGCCATTCGTCCCATTGTGCCTGTGCTGGCTCTTTGAAAGAGCTCTCCAATCAGTCCCACTACTGATACTTAGTAGACCTCCTAACTCTTATTCCCACCATTATTGAGTCAGGCTTACACCCAAGGCACACAAGTAGCTCTTTCCCCATAGCCCTGGCAATTTTTCCTTTTCAAGTATATAGCCAATTCCCGTTTGAAAGTTCACACACAGAAACTCCTGCCATATCTTTCTGGTCACAAGGTTCGGATGAAGCCATAAGTCGAAGGCTTGTTGGGGGAAAAATTGGCTCAGGTCCCCTTGGGCGCTAACTTCGCCAGGGCACTACCTTTTGCGCCCCAAAAAAGTTAGCACCCCCGCGCCCCAAATTGAATGGTAGTGCCCCAAGCAGGAGGTGGGGCATTACAGGAAGCGCTCCCCCTCCCTCTTGGGGCACTCCCACTGAATATCGCAGCGTTACGTGCAGCAGCACACTGGGGCCCTGCAGGCCTTCCTCCCGATTAAAGGGGAAGGGACTAGTGCAGCGCGCACCTGGGCCCTGCTGCACCACCAGGGAGCGAGATGCCGACAAAAGAGCCCGGCACTCAAGAGGAGTGGCGGACTGCCCGATCGCGGCCGGCACCCCGCAGGAGAAGGCAAGAGGGGGCAGGTGCTGGCAGACGGCCCAAAATAAAATGGGTGCCCGGCACCTGCCCTTTAATTTACGCCGTCCCGGCAGCAAAAACGCACCACTGACCCTGTCGGACATCCGACAGTAGATCAGGGGGCGCGAGTCAAGTTTGCATCCGGGGCGCTGCGCACTGCAATGAAGACAATGCCAGAGGCGCAGCGCCACGGGGCGCTACTGCTACCACCACTGCTAACCTCCCGCTGAATTTCACAGGACGCATTAACGGTGCGGTGCCCGGGTGCTAGGTGCTTTGCGTCCCATTAGCGTCCCCTCAGGGTGCTAATGGGAGGCGTAAAGCAACCGAATTTTGCTCCCGTTGTCTTTAAGCAAATGAACTGGTTCAAGACAGGCTGCCTATAAACACATGCTTAATGGGCCTTCTTACAGCCGAGTACAAGTGAAGAGAAACTTTTACAAATAATGAAATAAATTCGATTTACACAGACAGTCAGTCACATTAACTGCAATCGAAGAGTACAGGGCAGGATGTCAGCATTAATTTATTTCTTTGCTGGAAGTGCAAGCTGGTAATGGTGTGGTGAAGGCAACAGGGACCTTGGTGAATGGTGGGACCAACAGTGCATCTCCTGAACCAATGAGATTTTAGGATTAAGAAAGAGAGGAACGATGGAAAACAAGAGGCAAAGAAAGATTGGATTAAGAGAGAGAATAAAAAGTGACAGAAGAAAAAAAGTTTAAAATTTGACATTTTAAAAATCTCAACAATTGACTACATGCAGGAATGAGATTGAACAGTTTAAATTGTTCCCTTTTCGAGCCAGAGAAGTTGATTGGCACTGCATTGACAATTATCAGAAGGCATTTTGATAAACCAGAAGGCATTTGATAAAGTTCCACAGAATTGAGGGCAAATTATTGTCCTGGTTAGGAAATTGGCTGAGTGGCAGGAGATGGTAGAGATAATGGCTGCGATTTTATTAATGGAGGTGGGTTGGGTGCGGGTCAGGTGGTTTCCGGCTTCCAGTCCCGCCCACAGCTGCATCCGGTCCACAGATGTGATTTTGCCTTGATTGACCTCGTTAAGTCTGCTCTGTGGGCTTGCCGGTCAATAAACAGGAAGCCGGTCTGATGATGTCATTTGATGACGGGTCATCGGCCAGTTTTCTTAAAGGGACCACGCACAATTTTATTTTGACTGTTGATTTCTCATTGTTTTACAGCATTGAGGTGCTGCAAACACTGACAATCACTGCACAAAGGTGAGCTCTTGCACCCAGGCTCTCCAATGACTCCCTCCATAGGCTGGAATAGATGGCAGCTGCAGGTGAGGTGACAGAAGCGATCTGTCACTGGTGAGAGAGGTTCTCCCAATGAGGTGGCACTGGACATGGATTTAAAACTTTTTACCTAAAGAACTGTGTAAATGTATTAAAAATGCAGTACCCAACATTTTCTTTCCTCGGAGACTCACCATGTGCAACATTGGATCCTTCAACCACTTCTGCAGCTATCATTAATCCAGAAACATTACAGCAGACTCACAACACGCCACACTTACCTGGCGTGGTGTCCGGATGTCAGGAAACCCGAGGCAGAAGCAGCAAAATTCAAAAATAGGCTGTCAACTACTGACAACTACCTGTTAATAGGCAGGTAATTGGCTTTAATCCTCTTCCCGCTGCAAGGTGTTGGGTTCATTCGCAAATCGGGCACTCGACACTTGGGAAAGCTGTTTGGAGGCGGGTTCATGGCGGGATCACACCCTGCCGTCAATCAAAATGATTTTAACCTATGACTTGCCTCCAAACCCGCCCTCTGAGTGCCGGCAAAATCGCAGCCAATGGGTATGTACTCAAATTGGCAAGAGGTGATGAGAGATGTCCCGCAGGGATCTGTTTTAGGGCCTCAACTACTCACAGTATTTATTAACGACTTAGATGATGGCATAGAAAGTCAAATATTGAAATTTGCTGATGACACAAAGATAGGTGGAATTGTAGGCAGTGTAGATGGACGTATAAAATACAAAGGGGTATCAACAGATTAAGTGAATGGACAAAACTGTGGCAAATAGATTTCAATGTAGGCAAATGTGAGGTCATCCACTTTGGACCTTAAAAAGGATAGAACAGGGTACTTTCTAAATGGTGAAAGGCTAAAAACAGTGGAGGTCCAAAGAGACTTGGGGGTCCAGGTACATAAATCATTAAAATGTCATGAACAGGTACAGAAAATAATCAAAAAGGCTAATGGAATGCTGGCCTTTATATCTAGAGGATTAGAATACAAGGGGGTAGAAGTCATGCTGCAGCTATACAAAGCCATGGTTAGACCACACCTGGAGTACTGCGAGCAGTTCTGGGCACCACACCTTAAGAAGGATATATTGGCCTTGGAGGGAGTAGCGTAGGTTTACCAGAATGATACCCAGACTTCAAGGGTTAACTTACAAGGAGAGATTACACAAATTAGGGTTGTATTCCCTAGAATTTAGAAGGTGAAGGGGTGATCCGATCGAAGTTTTCAAGATATTAAGGGAACAGACAGGGTAGATAGAGAGAAACTATTTCCGCTGGTTGGGGATTCCAGAACTAGGGACATAGTCTAAAAATTAGGTCAGACATTTTTAGGAGTGACATTAGGAAACACTTTGTTGTGTATGTACCTTTAAGAGAGAACTGATTTTATACTGTAATACCGGCAGTAACCACACCTGTATATAAAGCCATAGCAGGCTTCTGTACTTTCAGTTTAAGCTTACCCTCTGTTCAGTAAATACCTGTTATTATTGATACTCGGACACTACACTGGCAACGAGCAGGTTCGAACTCACCTGCAGTACTGCATCACCTCACGGGGATCTTTCCCTGGAAAGAAGCTTCTTGGAGGTCGAAGTCAGAGCAACGGGCGTCGACCGCGGGCAACCGCCCAGGGATCCATCGGAGTTCGGAGAATTGCAGGGGAGGCTGTGGAGAGCTGGGCTTGGCTCCCCAGTCGAGGTGTTCCAGCAAATCGTGCTGGTAGCAGGTAGTGCGCTGACCCTTCAGGACTGCGGCGGGCTCGAGCTCGATCGAGCGGCTCTGCAAAGGGGCCGTGCAGCGTCGTCGGGAGGAAAAGAGAGAGAGAGAGGGTGGAGCGCACAGGTGCTCAAGAACCGGGCAGCGTAGAGAAAATAAAACGAGGGGAAGGAAAAGTGAGACGCGTCGAAGCCACGGGTCGCCGCCATTACCCTGTAGAATGCTAGGAGCAGCGTGGCAGCAAGGGAAGAAGGAAAAGCGCGGGAGGCACCATTTTATTCCATTGGGGAAGAAGGAAAAGTGCGGGAGGCGCAATTTTAATCCATTGGGGAAGAAGAAAAAGCGTGGGAGGCGCCATTTTAAACCACCCAAGATGCCGAAGAGTGGCAGTATCACTGCTTTCGACAACGAGGTAGAAGACTGGACCACGTATGTGGAAAGAATTGAAGTGTACTGCAAGGCAAGTGAGGTGGCCGATGGAAAGAAGGCGTCGGAATTATTAAATTTGATGGGCGAGAGAACGTACGGCCTATTGCGGAATTTAATTACCCCAGCTAAACCAATGGAGAAAAGTTTTGAAGAGATTGTTAATATCTTACAGGAACACCTAAACCCTACACCGCTGCTGATAGCAGAAAGATTCAAGTTCCATAAAAGAAACCAGCACAAAGATGAGAGCAATGCTGACTATCTTACGGAACTATGCAAGTTATTGAAGCACTGCCAGTTCGGAGCAGGACTGGCAGACACCTTAAGGGATAAGTTTGTCTGCGGGCTCCAGAGTGAAGGAACCCAGAAACGACTACTTTCGGAAAAGGACCCGACGCTAGAACAGGCTTTCAGCGTGGCAGTATCCTACGAAGCAGCAGCACGGGGAGCTGCGGAAATACAACAGAAACCACAAGAATACAACGCTAACGAAATGGCATATGGAGCAGAAAAGTGCTATCGCTGCGGCAGAACAACCCATGATCGGAAGGACAAAGTATGCAGGCAATGTGGGAAAATGGGACACATAGCAAGAGTCTGCAGGACAGGAAAGAAAACCAACACTAAAAGAACTACTAAGGAAAAGTACAAGAAAGTAAAAAAAAATGACAGACAGTTGTTCAGATGATCAGGAGAGTGATAATGACTCCGGGAACAGGAGACTAAGTTGTGTAAAGTTACACAACGTGATCGCAAAGGAGGATCACCGAACCAGTTGGGTCACCTTCATGATAGCAGGGTCCCAAGTAAAGATGGAATTGGACACAGGATCAGCCCTAACTGTCATGAATCGACGAGACTATGAGCGGCTATTCTCACACATACCCTTGAAGGACACGTCCATTGTATTGAAGACATACACGGGGCAAAAAGTCTACCCCAGAGGAAAAATAAGGGTGCCAGTTAAATACAACGGCAAGGAAACACAGAAACTGTATCTATATATACTACAAGATGGAGGACCACCATTATTGGGACATGAATGGATCCGAAAAATACAATTGGATTGGCATTCCATTCAGGCGCTAACTGTGACTGACAAAAAGGATGATGACGTCACACCTGGACGACTGTCAAAAATTCTAACTGACGCGAAAGAGGTGTTCCAACAAGGACATGGGACTCTAAAAGGAGTAACGGCAACGATAAAAATCGAAGATAACGCAAACCCAAAATTTTTTAAGGCCAGACCGGTACCGTACGCAATCCGCCCAGCCGTTGAAGCAGAGCTGGAGAGTCTGGGGCGTTCGGGTGTGCTGTTCAAGGTGGACTGGAGCGAGTGGGCCACACCCATCGTTCCTGTAATGAAGAAATCATTGAGCAGCACGCCTGGGGAGCCGAAGAAGGTTCGCATCTGTGGGGACTTCAAGGTAACTGTGAACCCAGTCCTGCACACAGTACAATATCCACTGCCACGGAGAGAAGATATTTTCGCCTCACTATCTGGAGGGAAACGCTTTACGAAGATTGATCTGGCCCAAGCGTATCTACAAATGGAGGTGAAAGAAGCATCTAGGAAATATCTCACGATAAACACTCACAAAGGTCTTTACCAGTACAACCGACTGGTATTTGGGGTAGCATCAGCCCCGGCTATTTGGCAGAGGGCGATGGAACAAGTCCTGCAAGGGATCCCGGGGACCCAGTGTTATTTGGACAACATCCTGGTTACGGGCGAAAATGACAGTGAGCACCTTGCCAACCTGGAGCAGGTGCTCACTAGGTTACAAGAATATGGGCTACGAGCCAACCGCCCCAAATGCGAGTTCTTCAGGAGACAAATCTTGTATTGTGGCCACATGATTGATGAGGAAGGGTTGCATAAGTCCCCAGACAAGATTGAGGCAGTAGTCAAGGCTCCAGCACCGGAAAATGTGTCGCAACTGAGGTCGTTCCTCGGGTTGGTGAACTACTACTATAAGTTCTTGCCGAATTTATCTACAATTCTGCACCCACTGAACGCCCTGTTGCAAACTGGAGTAACATGGAAATGGAGTGATGGGTGTAAGCGTGCCTTTCAGAAATGTAAATGACTAATCACTTCAAAAGAAGTATTGGCCTACTACAATCCAACACTACCGATTCGGTTGGCATGTGATGCGTCTCCCTATGGCATTGGAGCGGTGCTGTCACATAAATTCCTTGACGGTTCAGAGAGGCCAACAGCCTTTGCGTCGCGCTCGTTAACCTCAGCCGAGCGTAACTACGCCCAGATTGACAGGGAGGCCCTCAGCCTGGTGTGGGGGGTGAAGAAGTTCAATCACTATCTGCACGGGCAGAAATTCACCCTACTGACTGATCATCAGCCTCTGGTCTCCATTTTTAACCCAAAGAAGGGCGTTCCGGTGATGACGGCGCAACGGCTGCAAAGATGGTCACTTTTTCTAGGGGCACATCAGTACGACATAGAGTACAAGGGTACGAAACAGCATGGAAACGCTGATGGGCTGTCGCGCCTACCGTTGCCTACGGTGGAGGAAGCACCTGCAGTGGACCCTGTTGAGATATTCCATGCAACTATAGTCGAATGTCTACCTGTTACAAACTCAAGTATAGAGAAGGAAACCCGAAATGATCCGACATTCTCTCGGGTCTATGATTTGACGGTGAAGGGATGGCCAGCACATGGCGACTCACTGTTGCCAGCATTCTCGCCAAGGAGAGAACAGCTGTCAGTGTGCCGGGGGACCTTGATGTGTGGATCCCGAGTGGTAATTCCACCCAAGTTGAGAGATAGAGTGCTCAATGAGCTTCATGAGGGTCATCTGGGAGGGGTAAAAATGAAGAGCCTAGCCAGGGCGTTTGTGTGGTGGCCGGGAATCGATAAAGAAATCGAGGATATGACCAAGAGATGCACAGGATGCCAGAAGGTCCAAAACGCGCCACCACAGGCCCCGCTACACCCATGGGAGTGGCCCTCATCTCCATGGCAATGGGTACACATTGATTTTGCTGGTCCATTTATGGACTCAATGTTTTTAATCGCCGTGGATGCCCATTCGAAATGGCCAGAGGTCATCAAAATGTCCTCCACCACCACGGAGAAAACTATTGCCGTCCTACGGACCATCTTCGCCAGGAATGGCTTGCCAGAACAGATTTGCTCCGACAATGGACCACAGTTTGTGTCCGAGGATTTCTGGAGGTTCCTGAGGAATAATGGGGTGAAACATTACACATCTGCCCCATATCATCCAGCCACAAATGGATTGGCTGAGAGGTTTGTTCAGACCTTTAAAAAGGCCATAAAGGCGATGTATAACGATGACATACCACTACAACACAAGGTGGATAATTTCTTGTTTGCTTACCGGAATGCGACACATGCAGTCACCAACCAAGCTCCAGCCATAATGTTCTTCAACCGAAGGCTAAGATGTCGCCTGGATTTGCTCAAACCAAACATAAGACGAGATGTTGAGGATAAGCAATTCCAGCACATAAATGAGAAGCCAACCAGGAGCTTCAAGATAGGGCAACCAGTCTTGGCCCGCGACTACCGAACAGAAAAATGGCAGCCAGGAACGATATGCACACAGCAGGGACCACTAATGTACACAGTGGACGTTGGAGAGAGCATCGTGAGATGCCATGCTGACCAGATTCTAGAGTCACAGGAGCAAGCCAAACCCATGCCACGAGCATGTGCACCTGGTAATGAACCCAAAGTACAGATTGCGTCTACCTCAGAATCAGTGGTATTGGAAGCTGACGAACCAACCAATGACAATGAGCCAGAATCGACTCCGCCGCAAGAACAGGATACTCGAGAAAGGCGCTATCCAGTCAGGATCAGGAAGCCTCCTCAAAGACTGAACTTATAAATGATTATTTCAGTTGATGTATATAGTACAGAGAAAATTGTAATTGTAATTAGTTATTATTTAATTGTTAAATGAATGTTATGTACTGTTTATCTAAAAGGGGAGGAATTGTTGTGTATGTACCTTTAAGAGAGAACTGATTTTATGCTGTAGTACCGGCAGTGACCACACCTGTATATAAAGCCATAGCATGCTTCTGTACTTTCAGTTTAAGCTTACCCTCTGTTCAGTAAATACCTGTTATTATTGTTCTCCTGCAGTCCGTGTATTATTGATACTCGGACACTACACACTTCTACACACAAAGGGTGCTAGAAGTTTGGAACTCTCTTCCGCAAACGGCAATTGATGCTTGATCAATTGTTAATTTTAAATCGGAGATTGATAGCTTTCTGTTAACCCAAGGCATTAAGGGTATATGGAGTTAGGTTGCAGACCATCCATGATCTCATTGAATGGCGGAGCAGGCTCAAGGGGCTGAATGGCCTACTCTTGTTCCTATGTTTCTGTCATGTTGTTAAATGGTTATTTACGCTGTTAATTACCAGCCCTAACTTTCTGCGGTGAGTTTAGTGGGAAATTAATGTGAAAATCGAGCTGGTTCTTAAAAATAACGGGAAGGTTAAGGGCGAGTGGCGTAAGTCAACCAGAAAGTTCTGCAGATTCACAATTCAAGCTGTAACTCTTAATCCCCTGAACTTGCTGGTCGATTGCATTTTAATAACAGTGTGTGTTATGAACACGTCGTTACTTTCCCAGCAACATTCGGCCCAACTAGTCTGTGCTGGTGTTTATACTCCATGTGACTCTGCACCCATTCCATCTGCCTAACCTCAGCCGTTCAGCACATCTTTCTAACCCCTTTTCTCTCATGTACTCGTCTAGTTTCCTTTTGAAAGGATCTAAGCTATTTGCCTCAACCACTTTCTGTGGTAGCGGGTTTCACCTTCTAACCCTCTCTGAGTAAAGAAATGTTTTCTTATTTCCCTATTGTATTTATTAAGGTTGACGTGCAATTCCAGTCTGCAGAAAACTTTATAAGCTAAACCAAAGTTCTCTATTTTATGTTACCTTTTATTTAGTTGTCAGCCGTGGATCAGTGGGCAGCATTCTCGCCTCTGAGTCAGAAGGTTATGGGTTCAAGTCCCACTCCAGTGACTTGAGCACAAATTCTAGGCTGACACTCCCAGTGCAGTATTAAGGGAGTGCTGCACTGTCGGAGGTGATGCCTTTTGGATGAGAGGTGAAACCGAGGCCCAGCCTGCCCTCTCAGGTGGACGTAAAAGATCCCATGGAGTTCTCTTGTTGGACATAGCCTGGAAGTTTCATCACATGACCTCCTGCCTCCAACCACCCCCGCCCAGTTAAACAGGCTTCCCCCCCCCCCCATCAGCAATATTTTTATAACTAACTAACAAACAAAAGTGTTCCAAAAAAAATTAAAATTATAATTTGTTTAATGCTGCGATGATTTTTCACCAGGGTTTCTCACAGCAGTGTCCTGGAGATTATTCCTTAATTACTGGAGACTCCAGGACAACCCTACCTGTACCGTTCCTTTTGCACGTCAATTGGAAACACACGCACTCCCGGCCCATGGTACCTGCATCCATTATGGACTGAGAGTGCGCAATTTACTGATGCACACACCCAGCACGTAGCAGGAGCATCACAGTGAAACCAGTACCTCAGGTTTCGTGCCAGTCTACAATTAACAAAAACTGTAAAAACTTTTTAAAGAACTATTTTACTGGTAAAATTCCACCCATTGATAATTTAGTTTAAAAATAAAGTTGGTGTGAGTACAAAATGGCAATTCCCGTTTTAAGAGTGCAAGAAAAGTTGAGCATGAAAAAAAGCCTTCCGGCCAAGTGAGGCCTGCTCCTCCAGCAGTTCAGCTCTCCCAGTCTAACATTTCACTGTGTGTTAAATGCCCCTTGTGCCTGCATATGTTCTACTTTGTCTGATGGATTATTCTGGGCATTTATCACCCTCCTTGTGGTTGGTGTCTGCTTTAAATTTATATTTATGTTCATTATCTTGTCTCATTTTAAAGTAACATTCAGGATTTCCCTTGGCTCAGTGGTAGCACTCCCGCCTCTTGAGTTAGAAGACTGTGGTTTCAAGACCAACTCCAGTACTTGAGGACATAAATCAGGCTGACACTCCAGCGCAGTACTGAGGGAGCGCTGCACTGTCGGAGGTGGCCGTCTTAGGATGAGATGTTGAACCGCGGCCCCAAATACCCTCTCAGGCGGATGTAAAAGATCCCATGACACTATTTGAAGGGCAGTTCTCCTGGTGCCCTGGCCAATATTTATCCCTCAACCAACACCACCAAAAACAGATTGACAGGTCTTTTATCTCATTGCCATTTGTGGGACCATGCTGTGCATAAATTGCAGCACTTGCCAACTTAACAACAGTGACTACACTTCAAAAGTACTTCATTAGTTTAAGGTAAGGCACTTAAGCTGTACTTAACCTGTAACCACCCTGTAGCTAATCTAGGAATGCCTAACGCAGACTTTCATTGTTCCAGCATATTTCAATAAGGAACACAGGAACAGGAGTAGGCCATTCAGCCGTTGAGCCTGCAACGCCTTTCAATCAGATCATGGCTGATCTGTACTTCAACTCCATTTGCCCACCTTACTCCAATAAGGTTTTTGTACTCTCACTAACTTTCTCACTGAAATGATCCACAGGAGGAATTTCTTAAGGTTACTTCCCCTCCTTAAGTAAAAAAACCAAAATCACATTAACAAAAATGAAGCACTATCAGTAGTGGAAGGCAAGTGTGGGATCACAGCAAATAGGAGTTCAAAAGCACATGGGTCGGAGGAGTGAAAACCCCAGCCAGAGGCCAATCAAGGATGGAGCAGGTTGGCTTGCCTGCTTCTTCTCTGCCGTTAAAATTTACCTCTGAGCTAGCCCATAATTTCTGTACTTCTACAAATCACGAAGAGCTATAAATATGTATGGCTACATGTAACATTACTTATCTGCAAAAGTTGGCCAAGTAACTGAAGCCTGATGTAGTGTGCAGCACATTAGTTTACGGACATATTAGGAGGTGACAAAAAAACCACTAAGCATCCCATAATTGAACATTTAGCATACTTCACTCACAAGGCGAGTCTCGTAATTCCTTCCTTTTTTTGCAGATAAATGGATAATACGTCCAATGCACGAGAGAAAGCAGTTCATCTTTTGTTCCATGATTGATAACCTTATTAAGTCAATTCTAAAGTAAAGCTTTTCCTAACATACTGCTTCATCCATCCATTGCATGAATATAATAGCCGATTAGGCAACAAACGTATGTGCAAAGCCTAATGATGGAAATATGGCCATTCCCCTCAATTTGAAAGGGGAGGTCACAAATTTTCCACGTTAAAATTGCTTTTCTTTTTGCATCTTCCTTTATCTCCCCCACACAAGAAAACTGAAAATCACACCATGTCCCTTCGATTTTTCTGCAGCTGAAATTCACTGGTGACGATGAATATTTTTCTCTGGTTGTCCGTAGCGATGTGGGCTATATTAGCAAGGGCGCATTTATTGGCCAATCCCTAGTTGTTCTGAGGGATGTTGATGGTGGGCCATTCCTTGAACTGCTGCAGTCCTTGCACTCCAGAGACTTGAGCACAAAAGCTAGGCCGACCCTCCAGTGCAGGCCCCGTCTGCTCTCTCAGGTGGATGTAAAAGATCCCATGGCACTATTTCTTAGAAGAGCATGGGAGTTCTCACCAGTGTCCTGGCCAATAATTATCCCCCAACCAACATCACTAAAATAGATGATCTCGTCATTAATCTCATGGCTGTTTGTAGGACCTTTTGCTGTGCACAAACTGGCTGGCGCTTTTCCTACATTACTGCACTGTGGGAGTACCTTCATCACACAGACTGCAGCGATTCAAAAAGGCTGCTCACCACCAGCTTCTCAAGGGCAGTTAGGGATGGGCAATAAATGCTGGCTATAAAGAGCCTTGGGATGTCCTGAGGTTGTGAAAGGCACTATATCAATGCATGTTCTTTCTTTCCTTTGTGGTGATGGTTCTCACACGATGGTGGGATTGCATACGCTGCACTGGGTCTGGGGTACGAGTAATCACTATGGGAGGTTAGGGAGGGAGTATTGTGCTGCCACCTATTTGGACTCCTTTGGCTGTAGGGGTTCAGGATCTTTGCCCATCACGCTTAACCTAAGCCTCTTGCCAAGGAACAATATCTACCAGGCAAAGGTGGGATCCCGCACAGGTTCACTGAAGTATGAAAGAACCTGTGTGTGTGCAACCATGCTGTATAATCTGTGGTACACTATGGTATATTACAGCCTGGAATTTCTTGCATCGGGTTAAATCGAAAGGTACGCCAGTATCTATGCCGATCATGCCCTTCGGCATATACGCCCAAATTTCTTGCCAATCTGATTGGTATTCGCCGGAACAAAAAAACTGGCGTAAACAAGCAGAAATCAGTGTAAACAATCGGGTTCCAAGGAAAGTGTAGAGCTTATGCCATATTCCTTCTTTAAGTCCCTTTTTACCTATGAAGATTAATAGTTTGAAACCATCAAACCATCATTTATGCACATTGGGCACAACATGACCAAGAAAATGCGATTGTGGAAGCTTTTGAACTTTTAATGTAACATTCTCTGATGTCATAAAAAAGCATTAGCAATTTGTGTACATAGACATCCAAATCCCTTTGCTCCTCCACAGCTCCTAGTCTCTCCACATTAAGAAAATATTTCAATTTATCTTTCTCAAATCCAAAATGAATGACCTCACACTTCCCTAAATTGAACTCCACCTGCCATAGTTTTAAGAATGTAAGAAATAGTAGCAGGAGTCGGCCATTTGGCCCCTCGAGCCTGCTCTGCCATTCAATAAGATCATGGCTGATCTTCTACCTCATCTCCACTTTCCTGCACTATCCCCATATCCCTTGATTCCCTTATTATCCAATATTTGCCCACTCACTTAGTCTGTCTATGTCCCCTTTTAACTTCATGCTCCCTTCTACTGTTCCTCCTAACTTACTGTCATCTGCAAACTTGGATATACAACTCACTATTTGATGGTGTCAGCTTATGCTCAGTTGGTAGCACTCTCGCCTCTTCGTCAGAAGGTTGTGGGTTCAAGCCCCAGGCCAGAGACTTGAGCATAAAAATCTATGCTCTCACTCCAGTGCAGTACTGAGAAAGTGCTGCACTGTCGGAGGTACTGTCTTTCAGATGAGTCATTAAACCAAAGCCCCAACTGCCCTCTCAGGTTGATGTAGAAGAGCCCATGGCACTATTCAAAGAAGAGCAGGGGAATTCTCTCCTTGGCCAATATTTATCTCTCAACCAACATCACTAAAACAGATAATCTGGTCATACTACATTGCTGTTTGTGGGACCTTGCTATGCATAAATTGGCTGCCGCATTTCCTATGTTACAATGGTGACTACGCTTCAAATGTATTTCATTGGCTGTAAAGCGCTTTGGGTCATCCTGAGGTTATGCAAGATACTATATAAATGCAAGTTCATTCTTTTATCCCTATTACATCCAAGTCGTTAATGTATCTGGGGAAAAGCTAAGGCCCCAGTAGAGATCCCTGGAGAACAATGTTCCCTCTAAGCTGTGCGGCTGCACAGTAATGGGAAAGGTCCCATGCAGGCTGGTCACCGGCTTTTACATTGTAAATACCATGTATGCAGATATTTAAAAGAAATAGGCGCCGCTTACAGGGAACACCACTTGTCAAATGCACCAATCAGAGAACAAACAACTAAACTCTGTCCCCACTCCTTGGATTGGATTTTGCCGGCGCTCAGAGGGCGGGTTTGGAGGCGGGTCAAAGGGTAAAATCGTTTTGATTGACGGTGGGTTGCGATCCCACCCTCAACCCGCCTCCAAACAATTTTCCCAAGTGTCAGGTCCCCGATTTGCGCATGGACCCGACACCTAGCGGCAGGAAGAGGATTATAGCCACTTACCTGCCTATTAACAGGTAGTTGATGGGCTACTTTTGAATTTTGCCGCGGGTTTCCCGACGTCCGGACACCAAGCCAGGTAAGTGTGGTGTGTTGTGAGCCTGCTGTAATATTTCTGGATTGATGACAGCTGCAGAAATGGTGTGAAGGATCCAATGGTGCACTGGTGAGTCTCAAAGGTAAGAGAATGTTGGGAAATTCATTTTTAATGCATTTACACATTTCTTTAGGTAACAACATTTTTAAATCCATGTCCAGTGCCACCTCATTGGGAGAACCTCTCTCACCAGTGATAGATCACTTCTGTCACCTCACCTGCAGCTGCCATCTATTCCAGCCTATGGAGGGACTCATTGGAGAGCCTGGGTGCAAGAGCTCACCTTTGTACAGTGATTGTCAGTGTTTGCAGCACCTCAATGCTGTCAAACACAGAGAAATCAGCTGTCAAAATGTTTTTGTGCATAGTCCCTTTAAGAAAACCGGCAGATGATGCGTCATCAAATGACGTCATCTGACCGGCTTCCTCTTAATTGGCTGGTAAGCCCGCAGGGCAGGCTTAACGAGGTCAATCAACGTAAAATCACGTCTGTGGGCCAGATGCAGTCGGGGGCGGGACTGGAAGCCGGAAACCACCTGACCTGCACCCAACCCGCCCCCATTGAATAAATCACAGCCTCTATCTTCTATCTCACAACCAATTACCAACCCATGCCACAAGGTTACCTCCAGTTTTGTGTGCTTTGATTTTTTGCTAATAATCTCTTTTGCGGAACATTATCAAATGCCTTCTGATAGCCAACATCCATAGACACTCCCCTATTCACCGTGCTGGTGACCCCCTCAAAATTTTGAACTAGATTAATCAGACATGTCCAACTTTTATAAATCTATGCTGACTCTCTAATTAGCTCATACTTGTCCAAGTGCTCAGTCACTCTGTCCCGGGTAACAGATTCCGATAAATTCCCCACAACTGACGTTAAATTGACAGGTCTGCGGTTACCTGGTTTCTCTCTCCCTCTCTTAAATAATGGAGTGGCATTGGCAATTTTCCAATCTAAAGGCACAATTCCTGAATCAGAGAGCTTTGGAAAATTATAACTAATGTACATGCTATTTCTCTACCCATAATACTCTGGGGTAGAAACTATCAGGTACTGGGGATTTGTCTATTTTAAGAACCATTATTTTCTCCATTGCCAATTTTTTAAAACTGATATTAAATCCACTAAATTCTTCCCTTGACTTATTTTTCGGTTTCCTTTTATCTCTGGTATTTTGTCTCTTCCTCCACTGTCAAAACAGATACAACAGCCCGTAATTTGAGGTCAGCGGCGAAGCAAAGGCATTTACTGCTGGCTGCGATCTCTGTGGTGAGAAGTTTGGCTTTTCTGTCGCGTAATTGAAATCAACGCAAGCTAAGCAGGGATTCCCAACACGAACTGCTGTGACGTCAGCCAGCTGTCTAAGCAACCAATCAAAATGCAGAATTCTTACGGACAGCGAACCAGGAAGTGGGTAAGCTCCTTTGATTCTAACTTTTTAAAAATGTTAGAGTGCAAAACAAAGATTGGGGCCCTCACATGGGGAAAAGCCGCAAACCTGAAATAAAGATGAACAAACTTTTTTTTAATTAACATTTTTTTAAAGTTTCTTAAAAATGTTAATTTTTATTAAAATGGATACATTTCACACTGCACAAAATTAAAATTAGTTTTTCAGGATTGTAACCTTTGTTTAGCAGTCAATACAATTTTAAAACCCCAGTTACATCTAATCCAAAAGGGTCTAGCTTTTAATGGGGTATTTTACAGCGGTATTACCGCGGAAATGCCAGTTTTCGTCAGTTTCCATGATTTTACAGATTACATTGATTGCCAGCTCCGGGGGGGGTTGCACAGGGCAGTCTTTGTCGGAGCAATAAATGACAGACCGCAACGTCAGGATTTCCACGTTAAGCATGCGCTAAATCCTGAAGTTGTGGTCCGTATCAAAGGCGAAATGACGGTGAACGCAGCCAATTCACCGTCATCAGGACTGTAAGTTCCGGGCCATTGTATTCGTTTCACAAGTCTGCCATTTCTTTATTATCCATTATAGCATCATCTGCGTCGGTCTTTAATGGACCCACATTCCCCTTTGCCACTCTCTTTCTCTTAATATATATATAAAAACTGTAAGCTTTAATATCCCTTGCACATTTTTTTCATATTCCCTTTTTTGCATCACTTATTTTGTAACCTTTATTTGCTTTTTATTGCTCTCCCAGTCTGCTGGATTTCCACTTTTCCTTGCAAGCCCTTTCTTTTGGCTTTATACTACCTTTCACCTCATTTGTTGACCATGTTTGTTTATCTTATTTTTGAGGTTGGTCACGAGCACGGTGGATAGGGGAATGGCTATGGGTGCCTGAAAGAATGGAGGAAGCAGACTCAATAGCAACTTTCAAAAGGGAATTGGATACATCCTTGAAAAGGCAAAATTTGCAGAGCTATGGGGCAGGCACGGGAGAGTCGAACTAATTGGTTAGCTCTTTCAAAGCACCGACACAGGCACGATGGGCCGAATGGCCTCCTTCTGTGTTGTATGATTCGATGATTTATACAAGTGGAGCTTTTGCCTTTTAGGGGTATGTACCGGTTTTGTATCATATCAAATGCATCTCTGAATGGGTTTTACATTGGTTACCAGAGGAAAATACATGGGATACCTTTACGCGCTGAGGCACTGGGGGAGCTGAAGGGAGGAAGTGTTTGCAGTCCTCTCTAGCACTGGGATTAAATTCTTTCATACCATATACTTGCATGGTATGCTTTAATATAAACAAATCTACAATAGGGGAGTCAGCCTGTAGCGAGATAAATTCAAACTGCCTGTGAACAACAATCTCAATATCTGCTGCCATTGGAGTAAGATTGTCCAGTACAATGCAGAACATAAATTTGGGAAATAAAACTATTATTTTTCACGTTGTTACTTATGTCCTCCTGACTTCTTGATGTTTGCTGCAGCATGCTAGCACCAAAATAATAAATAC
This sequence comes from Somniosus microcephalus, assembly GCF_052327205.1. Lineage (NCBI taxonomy): Eukaryota > Metazoa > Chordata > Chondrichthyes > Squaliformes > Somniosidae > Somniosus > Somniosus microcephalus. Next base: position 278,939,374 of record NC_140991.1, on the reverse strand, counting down.
ACAGTAGCCTATGCGATTCCCCGGCCATTATCTCTCCGTTATCCCATCAATAAACTGTATGCCTCACAATTCTTAATCCTGCCTCGAGTGGACACCGCCCCACATCGATCATTGGGAGTGCAGCAGTAGTCAGTCTCAGCTCTGACGTGCACAGACAGTAAAAAGATCTCTCATGTCAGAGGACTGAGTTATGAAGAAAGACGGGAGAAATTTAAGCTCTTCAGTCTTCAAAGGAAGCAGCTGAGAAGGAACCTAATAGAGATACATAAGGTAGTCAATGGTAGAGAAAACGTGAAGCTGGAACACTGATATATGTCATGAAAGTGGGACAATGGGACGTGGGCTTGAACTGGCAAAAGCATAAACAAAGTCAGGAAGTTATGCGAAGAGTAACAAACATTTAGAATGAATTCCAAGTAGGGTAGTGGAGGGAAGGTCCTTGGATTCAGTTAGATGGATGAAGTGAGAATTCTCCTTAAACAACAACAAAATATACATGAACATGACAGAAAACCCTTTCAAAAAAAATACAGGTGCAGGGGAGGGATTACTGGGCAGTAATCTCAACTCAAGAGTCCAGATGACGATCATATCCTCCCTCGGTACTTTGTGATCAGATCTGGATGTCAAATGTTTTCTACACAGCCGGATTTTGATTTTGTTATGATAACTTTAACTTCCAAATTCTGCCATCATCCCCTCACTGGGGAAAGATTCTCTTTGTTTAGTCTTTGTAGTAAGAGTGTAAATGCATTTACAATTTTGCTGCCATCAAGGGAGAAGGGAGCAATCCGGTGCTCCCAGGGAATGCGGATTAGGGTTTGGACTACAATACTGGTGTTGATATTCTGACCCGTACCCCCTTCGGGTGATGGTTGCCATTGGGAATGCGAGATTGGTGAATTTTCCTCATTATTTCACCATCACCTCCCTCTCCTGTTGTCATGTTCTGCCCATCATCTAAAGATAAAATAAATCACCAAATCCAATGAGGTTGGTTTGGTTCTTTTGGTTATACACAAGAAACGTGGCACCTTCCTGTCCTGTACAGACCAGCTATTGCATAGAATTTACAGCACAGAAGCAGACCATTCAGCACAACTGGTCTATGCCAATGTTTATACCCCACACAAGCCTCCTCCTACCTTACCTCATCTCACCCTATCAGCATATCCTTCGAATCCTTTCTCCCTCAGGTACTTATCTAGATTTCCCTTAAATGCATCTATACAATTAGCCTCAACTACTCCATGTGGTAGCAAGTTCCGCATTCTAACCACTCCCTGAGTAAAGAAGTTTCTCCTGAATTCTTTATTGGATTTATTAGTGACTATCTTATATAAATGACCCGTAGTTTGGGACTCCCCTATATCTACCCTATCAAACTACTTCATAATTTTAAAGACCTCTATTAGGTCACACCTCAGCCTCCTTTTTTCTAGCAATATTCACTCTGTCTGAGCTATCGAGGGAGCACATAGGGTAATGATTGAGTGTTACAATGGGCTTCAGCTGTAGAAATCAACTCAAATGACACAGTAGCTTTGACTCAATCAGCTGAATTCCTTTGAATATCTTCCTTTCCTGATCTTTCTGGATGAAGGTTAGACAGACGCTTCTCATGCAGTTAGGAGTCACCTGATCCCTACCAGTCACAAGCTTCCTTGGAATGACATGGGTATTTCTACCTAAGGAGCTCGAATCTCTCTTCCACATTTGTAACAACTAGGTCAAAACCGTTACATATCAAAAATGTATGATTCATATATCCATAAACCTTTTGAAATACAGTCTTGCCTTTTAAATGACAACCTGCGAGTCTGAGGCACTTTTCTTGAGCAACCAGTTACACACACAAATCCATGCGGATGGCCACTTGATGGGTCTGATTAGCTTTGAAGCATTTGGGTTAAAATGGCTTCTTTCTGACGTGCTTCAGGCAGGTCAAAAAAAAATTAAGCTAATTTCCTAGAATGCACTTTCAGAAGCCATTTTGACCATCATACTTTTTGGATCAGTTCTTGGTTGGGGCAGAGCTTGCATCATATAGAAGGTACGTGGATTAACAGATAACGAACACATGGCCAATGTGATCTCCAGTTTCTCTCCGATCTCCCGTCATGACCTCTCTGTGCTCATCTTGTCCATAAGACCCACTTCCTGCTTCCTTGACCCTATTCCTATCAAACTGCTGACCACCCAACTTCCTTGTGAAAAGGAACTGATTTATCACAGAAATCACAGAAACCCCACAGTGCAGATAGAGGCCACTTCGGCCCATCGAGCCTGCACCGACACATATCCTACCCGATCCCCGTAACCCCACGTATTTAATCCCCCTAACATTAAGGATCAATTTATCATAGCCAATCAACCTAACCCGCACATCTTTGGACTGGATTTAAACTGGGGCATTATGTTCATGAAAAAATCTTTGACACAGTTTGTTTCAGATTGGGAAGGGAGAAGATCTAGAATAATTCACCATCTAATCACAAAGGGGGATGGTTTCCTTTGTGTGCTACCTATATATAACAATCTGTCTTAGTACCCTTCCTGTTCTCACCCAACGGCAAAGCACACACACTTCCACCACGGGGTCACTGGAGAGCACCCAGAAGCAGGGTCTTTGGTCAATTTTTCCTCCCTAATCCAGGGCCAGGACCAGTTACAACTCCAACTGGAATCAACGAATCCATCACGGACTGAGGGTCAAACTTTCCTGGACTGTGTTGCCTTAACCAGCTGAATAACTGGGGGAGCTGTGTATCCACATTTAATACAGAAGGCCTCCATAGATCGACTTATCAAATCAACATCTTCTAAACAGATATATAAAGTATTGCAATAGTCACATGCCCGCCCTGAGCTCTGTGCATTAAATTCTATACCAGTTGTTTGCCCTACTGATTGTTGTGTTCCTCTTTGTCTAAATCAGCAGAACATGTCCTGAAAAGACTCTCAAATAGCAGCGGATGCTATTCCAACATGCTTGTACTGAAGTGCACCCTCCATCATGTCCCAATATGCAAGTTGGGTGTTCTCTCTTCCCCCCACCACTCTCACCCCACTCCCCGCTTTGTAAAGAGTTTGGGGTGTTTTCTGTGTTGAAAGTGCTGTAAAAACCCAAAGTTGTTGTTTCACTGTTGGTGTTGTTGTAAGAGTACAGCTTTCAGCACCTCCGCCAGTTGACACCTACTTCAGTTCCTTCCACTGTGACCTGGAAATGGCGTAGAACAGGAAATACAGTTTCACCCGCTACATCGAGAAGAAAAGCAGCATGATGCAAATGAAGGTACAGGCTAGTGTCATCTGAGAGCCATTTTATTTAATATTTGTAGGACAGTCCCCAGCACTTACGCCGCCCTGCTTATCCCAGGCAGCCACCTATAGCGAGCAGATGGTGCTGATCATTTGCCATCACCATCAATTACAAAGGCACCGCTTAAACCGTAGTAAGAATGTTGACTATTTCGGGCAGTTTAAGCAGCTGTTCGCACCTCTTTAAAGTGTGTTTACCTGTCATTAAGTTCTTTCAGGCAGCCCCGCCACCCTCAGCTACAGTGGCTGGGAGTGGGAGAGAAGTGGAGAGATGGCATTCTGTACTTTATAAAAAATTCAGTAGTTACAACGCAGTATAGTGGGCAAATCCTGCTATAAGCAGTGGGGGCTGTAGCTGCATTCAATGCACGGTTCTAATACTTTTGGGTTGTACAGCTGATGTGTACTCTACTGTACAAGTAACACTGACACATCTATCTATATATTTTTAGAGTCTTGTGTGTGGCGAGTGTCCATTGCATCACACTTTTCAAAAGTGTCACACATTACGGTGTCACACCTTCAAAGCATTGCACATCAGAACAAACAATCATGGCTGGCTCAAACAACTAAATTATCAGTTGACTGCATGCAAATGAATGAACAGAGGAGCCACAAGGTTGATCACCAGTGTCAGGGGTCTGAGGTATTCCCAAAGCTCTCCACCATTGGGGTTTTCCTCACGTCATGTCTGGGTCTGTTGTAGACTAATTGATAAAAAATTGATTGCTATCATTTGTCAACAACTCCATTATTGCTGTATCATGCGACTAGTACATAGAAACATAGAAGATAGGAGCAGGAGTAGGCCATTCGGCCCCGCTCCACCATTTAATGAGATCATAGCTGATCATCCAAATTCAGTACCCTGTCCCTGCTTTCTCCCCATATCCCTTGATCCCTTTAGCCTTAAGAAATATATCCAACTCCTTCTTGAATATATTTAATGAATTGGCCTCAACTGCCTTTTGTGGTAGAGAATTCCACAGGTTCACCACTGGGTGAAGAAATTCCTCCTCATCTCTGTCCTAAATGGCTTATCCCTTTTCATTAGACTGTGACCCCTGTTTCCGGACTCCCCCGCCATCGGGAACATCCTTCCTGCATCTAGTCTGTCTAGTCCTGTTAGAATTTTATAAGTTTCAATGAGGATAGTAGAGGGTGAACTCGATGGACCGTGGTCTTTTGCATCTAGCGATTCCTGTGTCTCTATAAGGTCATGCATTCAAGTCTCCAGACTGGCTGTGATGTGAGAGTCACTTCCCTTATGCTCATTTCTATCAGTTCTCAGCTGAATTGTTGCACAGAGCTCCGGACCTTCTTTCCCAGTGCCCTCCACCCACCCCCCACCACATTCTGCAAACACTCCATCAACACACTACCACTTTGAAGTGGCTTAGAAGTGGAAAGAAAATTAATCGGCAGGATGAATGAGGGGGGGAAAAATCTGAAAAGAAAAAAAGGTTGACAGCTGAATATTAATGATTGCTTTCAAAATAGTAAGTAGAGTATGAATCTGTGCTTTGTTATTAATTAATCCGTTGTCAGTTTGAAATAATGAAGCAAGCATTCGCTTTTGCTCTCAACTGTGAACAGAGCAAAGGGAAAAACAAAAACAAATAGTTGACACCAACCAAGGCTGTTATAGACCTCAGTAACAGTGCAACAAAAGCAATGCAATGAAAGGGTTTCTACTGAGCTACACATTCCAAAAGCCTTACTATAATGATCCACAGCTGGCAGCAGAAGGATGGAAAATGATGATTAAACAAACAAGTGACTTTTTGCCTCCATTTCCCGTTACAATTCCCAAGAGAGGACTCGAATCTCAATGCTAATTGGAAAGTGAGGTCATGTCCGCGCTTGACACGGTTTTTGTGCACCCCGCTAACTGATGCATCATTCTCCCAGCCTAATGTAAAATAAGCTTAAGATCAGTGATTGTGAACAGGATGATTCCAAGCTTTGCACTGCAACATCAGACTAAAGGTGTCTCTGCAGGACAACAGAGCTGGAAGTTGCTCTTGTGCCACTCAGTGATGTTTCCTCCAAAACCAGCTGGAAATTTTAAGAAACACCCATTACCTGAGGGGGAAAGTTTACTGAAGGCCAATTTCAAGAAGTTATTAAAAGAAATGGGAAGGATCCCACCCGAGAGTCAGATCGCCAATCCTCAGCTTTGCTCCGACTGTGGGCAAAATCTCAATTCTTTCAAGGTCTCGCGCTTTCCCTTGATTTTCTCATCCTTTCTCCAACGGCGCATTTACACTACAAATTTAGACTCGGTAGGAAACAGCTTCAACTTCACAATAGTGCTACATGTATGCAGTTTAAATCTGGCATTAAGGCCCGACCTGACTCTGGAGTAAAGCAAAATGAGACTCCTCTTTCAGAGAGTCTTTTTCCACTTTGTTCTAATGTAAAGGTCAGGCCAGGTCCAGATTCAAGCTCCATTTACACATGATAACTAACTTCAGTGTGAAGAGACACCGATTCACAGCTACATTTGTAGTGCAAACACACCCTGACAAACAGTAAGCAGTAAAGTTCTTCTTCTTAAAGAAAGAACTTTCATTTATACCGCGCCTTTCATGATGTCCCAAAAATGGTTTACAGCCAATGAAGTACCTTTTAGAAGTGTCATCACTGTTGTAATGTGGGAAACGTGGCAGCCAATTTGCGCACAGATCGGTCCCACAAATAGCAATGTGATAAATGACCAGATAATCTGTTTTTAGCGATATTGGTTGAGGGACAAATATTGGCCAGGACACTAGAAATAACTCCCCTGCTCCTCTTCGAATAGTGCCATCTGAGGGGGCAGATGGGGCCTTGGTTTAACGGCTCATCCAAAAGATAGCACCTCTGAGAGTGCTGCACTGGAGTGTCAACCTAGATTTTGTGCTCAAAAGTCTGGAGTGGGACTTGAACCCACAGCCTTTCGACTTGGAAGCAAGTCTGCTACTAACTGAGCCACAGCTGACACATCAAAAATGGGATCTGAATTATTTTTCTATTTTCTTCAAGAAATCATTGATATCGGATTAGAGCTGAGCATTGTATTAATAAGTAGCAACATTTCAACCCAATGACTTAATTAATTGGGCAAAATTTATAATACACAAGGGTATATATAGCATCAACTATCTTTCCTCTCATGCCCCGCACACATATGCCCTCTCCCTGATGCTACTGCTCATTCCCATTGCTCTTCTCTCTCTCCTCTACTTGAGTGATGAGAGGCACCCACCAGGGTCGAGCTGCTTTTGTCTCTCTCCAGCCACCATGCTGCAGTCAAAAGAGGCAGCAGATGACCAGCTCCCACACATTATCACAATCAAAGTGTTTAACAGCAAAGGAGGCATTCAATCCCTCGCGCCTGTGCTGACTCTCTGAAAGCTATCCATTTAGTCCCATTAGCCTGCCCTTCCCTTTAAAGTTATTCTTTTTCAAATATTTATCCCCCTTCCTTTTAAAAGCTATTATGGATTGTTTCTGGTACTGCATTCCACATCCTAACAACCCTCTACATATATATTTTTTTTAAAAACTACTAACCTCTTGCTTTATTCTTTAGGTAATGGTATTCAACTGACTCACTCACTGACTAGCCAAAATGGTTTACCTATTTTTACCTCATCAAATTCCTGAATTTTGAACTTCTCTGACAGATCTCCTTTAACCTTCTTTCTTGTGAAAAGAGCTCCAGTTTCTCTTCAGAACTAAATCCTCTCATCCCTGCTATCATCTTTGTGAATCCATTCTTGAACCAACCATTACGAATGGCAGGAAATTGTGTCGCGGCTGTCCTACCCAATAACTCTTCCCTCCTTCCGTGTAGGGAGGGACCTACTGCTTAGCCATGGCTCAGTGGACAGCACTCTCGCCTCTGAGTCAGAAGGTTGTCGACTCAAGTCCCACTCCAGAGTCTTGAGCACAAATTCTAGGCTGACACTTTCAGTGCAGTACTAAGGGAATGCTGCACTGTCGGAGGTGCCGTCTTTCGGATGAGATGCCTCATCTCAATTCAATTTCATTTGCCATATGTAACTAGTACAATGGAATGCTTACTCCCCGTAGGGACACGTCAGCTATTCTTACAGCGCCGTGTTCAGAAAGTCAATTCTTTGGCATCCAGTGGCAGTGGGAGCACGATGTCCCTCAGCCTCTCCACCCTCCTCGTCACCGCAGCCTCCTCCTCACTGTTGCCGGCTCAGCTCCACGTGTGGTGGCCTGCTTCTCCCGCTCACACTCTGGCCACCATTCCCGGCTCCCCTCCTCCCAGTCGGACTGCGAGTCGTCGTGGCTGCTGCTGCTGCTCGATGTGCTGCGCTGCCTCCGCCTGACTCGCCGAACACATCCTCCAGTTGCCGCGGCCTCCACCTCACCGTTGCCGGCTCCACGGTCTGACGGCCCGGGGCCTGCTTCTCCCACTTCCGGTCTGGCCTCTGGCCGCCATGCTCGGCTCCCCTCCTCCCAGTCAGCTGCCTATTCAGGTGGACCCATAGCACTATTCGAAGAAGAGCAGGGGAGCTCTCCCTGGTATCCTGGACAATATATATCTCTCAACCAACATCACTAAAAAAAAGATTATCTGGCAATTATCTCAGTGCTATTTGTGGGAGCTTGCTGTGCACAAATTGGCTGCCGCATTTCAGTCATTACAACACTTCAAACATACTTCATTGGGTGTAAAGCGCTTTGGGACATCCTGAGGTTGTGAAAGGCACAGTACATTTCTTACAGCAGGTAGGAATACGAAACTCACAATGAGTGAGAGATTGAGCTGCTATCACATTCATCCTGTGGTACTCCAGAACTATGCCACCACTCCCATCTGCAGAAGATCTTTAGAAACTCTTTGTGCATTGATTGGTATCAGGATTTAGTGTAAGGATGCAATCTACTGAACACTTTGGAACATCTAATAACCATCAACGCTTTTGGGAGATAATCAATTAAACCACCTTTTTATTCCTTAACTTAACTTCATTAACGCATTGCCAATGAAGAGATCAGACTATACCCAGGAGTCCATGACAGCTCCTCAGATTTGCTGCAATAGCCTTCATTTGTCAATGCTATATTCCGTTAGAGCAGCCCAGTCCTCAGCTCTCTCCGGCACAGCTGATGCAGGAGACCAGGAAGAGGAGGAAGCTGGAGATGGGCGGGAGGGGGGGAAGATGAAGAGCGATAGCAAGATACTGCGGATGCTGGAAATCTGAAATAACAAGAGAAAATACTGGAAAAACTCAGCAGGCCAGGCAACATGCGTGGAGAGAGAAATAGAGTCAACATTTCAGGTCGAAACCCTTCGTCAGGACTGAAAAAACACAGGAAATGAAACGGATTAAAAGGCCAGTTTGGGGGCAGGGAAAGGGGGATGAAAGAACAAAAGAGAAGTGAAGAGACATTAAGAGGTATTCAAAACGAGACGAGATGGTGATAGGGCTAGATGAAGAGGTTGTGTTCCATGAAGGATAACAAGCCCTCTAAAAGGAAAACCTGCTGGTTGGATTTAAAATTGCTGCCTAACACTGAGGTGTTCTCATTAATGGATCGTGTTACATTCACTGAGATAACACTTTGTTCTTGAGAGAAAAAAAACTAAATCAGCAGTATAAAAATCCCCAGGAGACAGCAGCCCTTTCATGGGTGAGATTTTCATCTCATCTGCATTCAAACTCAGATCCCAAAGGTAAAAGGACATTGTCTACTCACTGCCCGGACTGCCCTTATACTCTGCAGAGGGACGCCGAGTCCACTGGATCAGACTTAATGGCCGGAATTTTACTGGTGCTGAGGGGGCGGGATCGGAGGCGGGTCAGCTGTCAAAATAGAAAAGATTAGCAGCGGGTCGGGAACCCGCTGACGAGCCGCCTCCGTGCGAGTCTCCCAGGTGTCGGGTCTGTCAGCACTAAACAGACCCAACACCAAACAGCGGGGGAGACAATTTAGATCATTAAATACATTGTTAAAAGGCAATTAGGTCTTATTTTAAGCTTACCTTTAGATTCTTAGAGTCCGCCAACGGCTTCCCTGCTGCTCGGGGATCACGTCAGGTAAGGAGGTCGGTCGGGTGTTGTGTCAGCATGGGATGATTTACTAACTTGACAACTGCAAATGGTCTATAAAAGCTCCCATTTCATAGGTCTTCACTTTCCAAGGTTAGAAGCTGTTGCTTACTGTATTTGGAAGAGAGATTGACCTTTATGCAGCTAGCAAGTGTTTGGAGCAAACTCACTATCCAGTGTCACCTCATTGGAACAACCTCTCTCACCATTGACAGATCACTTCTGTCATCTCAACCTCACCTGCCATCTATTCCATCAGCATCGGTGCCCTTGGAAAAATCTCACCTTGGTCCTCAGAATCCCCAACACCAGCAGCAGCAGGCACACCAGCAGCACCAACATCAACACCAACCTTCTCCGCAAACAACTGATTCTGCACAGGACATCAGCACCTGACCACACTGCTGCCTGGGACACCAGGGATGGCCTCATCATAACCAGATTTACTTCACTTGACGCTGCACACTCTGGCTGCCACATGATGCGCCAGGTTGGCACCATCCCACACCAACACCATAAAGCATCGCTGCAATACCCAAGCCATTCCTTTCACACTCATCGTCATTGCAAGAGGCCGGGGGGGGGGGGTACCCTTATGGATCACCATTCACTGCAACTCACTAAAGGTGCCAAAGGTGCACACAAATCTGTCCAAGAAAGTAAAGTGTTGAAAATAAAGATTTCAATGTTTGACAGCACATTACCAGAAACTTCACATGAACATTGGCTAAAGCACACAAGTGCCTACCCTTGTGTGTTGTTAGTTGGTATGCTTGCAGTAGGATGAGGGTGAGTGTGAGGAGTGGCTAGTGAGATGGGGAAGTGATGAGGTAAATAGAGAGGGATGGGCGGAGGTGCAAGGTAAGTTGGTGTGAGTAAGGATGTGCAGGAGTAGGGTAGGGAAGGCAGAGTGATGAGGATGTGATGAGTGGCACAGCAGGATGAGGTTGGCAGTAACGTTTCGTGATCTACTGAGATCATTGAAAGGTTTGCGCCACTGCAACCTGGTCCTCCTGATGACAGCCCTGCTTGTGTCCTCCTGTGCAATGTGCAACCAGGCTGCGTTGGTCTCCTGGGGAGGTCTCGTCCGCCCATTGGAAGGGAAGAGAACCTCCCTGCGTGCTGTGACTCCCTCCATAAGCATATGGAAGGAGTCATGGGAGAGCCTGGGTGCAGCCATGCACCTTTGTGCAGTGCTCGTCAGTGTTTGCAGCACCTCAATGCTGTGGAACACTGACAGCACAACTGTCAAAATCAATTTGGACATGGTCCCTTTAAGGAAACCGGCTGATGACGCGTCATCAATTGACGTCATCAGACCCGCTTCCTTTTAATTGACCGGGAACCTCGCTGGGCGGGCTTAACAAGCCCAATCAACGTAAAATCATTTGGAGAGTGCAGGCTGGAGCAGGCTGGGACCGCGACACCAACCCCAGCCACCCCGGACATGCCTTGGTCGGCGAAATCGCGGCCAATTTCACTGATCTGAAACCCATTCACACACATCATGTGCAGCACACGGAGGTCTCGAGCATTGCTAAGTGAGTTGTGGCATTTCCCCAGTATCTCAGACCAATTCAGCTTTATGGCAGAAAAACCTCAGAAAACTGCACTGCGCGCAAAGGTCCCAGTGTGAAGCCTGGCAGGCATACTCGTGCTCCCATGACCCAATTAGTGTTGTTAACCCTCCAGAATTGCCCATGACTCTCCAGGAATTAAAGATTAATCTCCTGGACACTGCTGTGAGGAACCAGGAGAAAAAAAACTTTAGGGGGCTTTAAAAAATGTAGTTTTGTTCAATTTCTTTGAACACTTTTGTTTATTAGTTGTAAAAATTTTGGAGATGGGGGGAAAAAGGCTGTTTGACTGGGGCAGGGCGGTTGGAGGTCATGTGATGAAACCTGCAGGAATGTATCCAGAGTTAGCAACCCTAGCCCCAATATGGCATTTTATGTGGGTAGAGCTCTGTGTAAAGAGCACGTATTTATAACGTTTACCTAATGCACTAAAGCAAAGCTTTGTGCTTAATTAATATTGACCCTGAGGAGAAATGTTGCAGGCATGAGCTGAGATAGGCAAATATACCTTGAACATACACTAGGATAGCAGCAGGTAGGTGGATAGATGGCTGTGTGTGTCATTGAGAAAATGGTTTTGAATGGTAGGATGTTTGGGCATGTGGATTAGCATTGTGCATGATACCAATTCTAGAATATATTGGCATAGACCCAAACAACTACAAGCCTGTGATCCGAGTTGATTCAGGGAGAAATTGGAAAGAATCGAGTCTTTGCCAACATTATAGGTACTCAATCAGTGTTAATTGTAGCTCAGTGGATAGTGCTCTCACCTCCGAGTCTGAAGGTTGTCGGTTCAAGTCCCACTCCAGAGACTCGAGCACAAAATCTAGGCTAATGCTCTATTGCAGTACTACACTGTTGGAGGTGCTGTCTTTCAGATGAGATGTTAAATGTCTTCCCGATGAGATGTCAAATGTCTTCCCTCTCAGGTGGACGTAAAAGATCCCACCGCATTATTTCAAAGAAGGCGAGTTCTCCCCGGTGTCCTGTCCAACATTTATCCCTCAACTAACACCTAAAACAAATGATCTAGTCATTTATTTCATTGCTCTTTGTGGGAGCAAATTGGCTGCCGCATTTCTGACATTATAACAATGACAACACTTCAAAAGTACTTTGTTGGCTGTAAAGCACTTTGGGACATCCTGAGGTTGTGAAAGGCGCAGTATAAATGCTAGTATTTCTTTCAATCCAGTGCACTAGTGCAATCCAGGGATGGCAGTCCTGATTTTCCCTCTCTCTCATTGTGGTACAAGAAACTTTCGATTAACCGGCCCCATAATAACCAGAACGCTCTGCCCACCGGCAAAATTCAGGAGTCGGTTCAGGTAACTTTTTTTACTTTTAGTTACTTTTTTTAATTGATTTGTTGCTGTGCAAGGGTGTAGCTGAAGCTGTTGCTAAGCTACAAAGACGCTTGCAACTTGTGCCGATTGTTTTGAAGCTGTTGCTACAGGGTTTGTTGCTTTATACGGAGCTCTGAGCTCCGTATCTTTTACTATAGCATTCGGTTATCCGGAATTGTTGATGAATCGGCAACACGTCGGTCCCGTCCGTGCCGGATACCAGAAAGTTTCCTGTACATAGCCCCCACTCTGTGCTGTCCACAGGAACTCAATGGCATCGCGGATTCCAGTCATGTAATCACATCTCACCATTCCACGACAGCATGCTTTGACACTCGGTAACTACCGTGCCACTGCACTGTCTAAATTTATGCATTCTTATTGTATCCCCTCTCCCCAAGTACTTTAGGATTTGAACACATAATCTAAGCTGACACTTGTGTGATACCGAGGGGCTGTTACATTGTCAAGAGGCACTGTCTTTTGGATGAGATATTAAACTGAGACCTTTTGTCTGCCTGTTCAATTAGGCACAATCCAAGAAGAGCAGAGGATTCTCTCAGTGCCTTGGTCAAATTCTTCCTGGAACCGAAAACCAACAGAAACAGATTTATTCACCTCATTTGCTGTTTGTGGGACTATGCTTTGTGCAAATGGGCTGCTGTATTTGCCTACATACTAACACTGAAAACGCATCAACGGTAATTTGCATGGATGTAAACCGTTTTGGGACAGCCTGAATAGGTGATAAAGGGCGATATAAATTCCGGCTCAAGTCTTGAAATCCTTGATTATAATACGACGCATACTATTTTCTCCTTGTACAAGATCTTGGTCAGGCCTCACTTGGAATACTGTGTTCAGTTTTGGTCTCTTCACATGGTGGGTGATATTCAGGATTTGGAAAGGGTGCAGAGGAGGGCCACTAGACTAATTCCCAGTATAAACCATCTTAGTTATCAAGATAGGCTACAAGATTTGGGACTGTACACTTTAGAGAAGCGTAGACCTAGGGGTGATCTGATTGAGGCTTATAAGATGATGAAGGGAACAGATTGCGTTCCCATTAAATAGGTTATGGAGCACCAGAGGTCACAATTTTAAGTTAAAGCCAGATCTTGGTTAGATGTCAGGAGGTGGTTCTTTTCCCAGAGAATAGTGGACCTCTGGAACAGGCTGCCGCCTCGTGTGGTGGACGCTGATTCGCTGAATTCCTTCAAGCGAGAGCTGGACCCGTTTCTGGTTGAGGCAGAGATCACCTCTTACAAAAGGTAGGTACTTCAGGGAATTCTGGGCCAGAGTGATCTCCTGGACTAGTTTTGATCGCTTAGATGGGTCGGAGAGGAATTTCCAGTTTTTTCCCCCCAAATTGGCCTGAGTTTTTATCTGGTTTCTCGCCTCTCCCAGGAGATCACATGGTTTTGGGTGGGGTGGAAAGTATATATTGTGGGACACAAGGTATCACAATTGTGTGAGACAGGTTGGATGGACCAGAGGGTCTTTACCTGTCCGTCATTACTCATATGTTTGTTCGTATGTGTCCTGAGTGTATTGAAATTGGGACGTGAAAGCCAGGCAGATTAAGGTATTTTTGTAAATTAAAATTAATATTCTATTGGGGAATGCACAGCACCGAAGGAAGAAAAGTTATCAGCCGAGGTTTTAATTTAAGCAAATTAAATTAACACATTGGCCCAGAAATTCGGGTCTCCACGGGTGAGTACACACGGGGTACTCACCCGTAGGCCCAACGGAATTGCCGGTTTCATGCATGCACTGCGTATGTGCGGGAAACCGGAACTTCCATTCCCTTAAAGGAAGGGGTTCAGAGGTCAAACACGTGCGCCAGAGAGGCAGCGCGTGCGCATGGAACTTACGTTTTTTTTTGCAGGTTTCTCCGGGAGGGTATGTCTCCAGGAGTTACACATGTAAAAAGCAGGCGCAAGGCCTGCTTTTAACAAGGTCAGTGGTGAATTAATTAAAATTAAAACATTTTTTCCCACAGGTTTGTTATTTTTTAATACTTTAAAGAAAGGAAAGTTTATTTTTAGCCCTGTTAGAAAATGTAATTAACTTTTTCAAAAATTTAAATTATTGTTTAAAATAGTTATTTTATGTAATTTATAGTTATTTTTAAAATGTGATTAAAAAAAATGTATTTGAAGTTTTAGTGATGTTTTGGGGCTTATAGTATTTATAGTTTTGACAGCTCTTCCTGTCAATTTTATGAATGGGCATTTCCCTGCTACCTTTAGCTCTCCATGGCCCACGTGATTCCAGGGGATGCATCGAACTAACTGCGCCCCTGGGATACGTAAGCACTGCGCGCCGGCAGTTGGAGGAGGCCCAGGATCAGAATCCCACATGGGCCCACAGCTCAACGGCCGGCGCGCTAGGTAAGTGCAGGTCGGGGGCTTGCACCCGCGGGAAGCCTCCGACCTGAATTTCTGGGCCATTGCATTTAACAGTCCAGTAATCACCAGCTCAGGAAGCTTTCTTAGAAGCATTGCACTGCAATCTAACTGCATTGATTCAAGAAGCCCCAATGAAACACAGGAATTAAACATTTATCACAGCAATTTCAGTCCTGCTTGTGATTCCTTTTGGTTTTTTTTAAGAACACATCGCATTGGTCTGTGCAATCAAGAGAGTACATCATCCCATTGTAAACACTCACTCTTAATGCACCTAATATCGTGCTCTAATTGTTTCCCCTCTCTGATTGATTCAGTCCTCCATCCAGAGGTGGAGTCCAGCTTTATTCCAAACATACATTATTTGCAAGAAGCTGTGCTGGCTAATTCACAGCTTGCTGACTCACTCACTGCTGCTCAGCTCATGTATTTTATGTATATATATGCAATCGGGCAGTTAGAATGTGGAACTCGCTAACACATGGAGTGGTAGAGGCGAATAGCATAGATGCATTTACGGGGATGCTAGATAAGTACGTGAGGGAGAAAGGAATAGATAGTAAGGTGGGAGGAGGCTTGTGTGGAGATTAACACTGGCATTGACCTGATATTGTAACCACCCCCAGCCCTACAACCTTCTGAGATCTCGGCGCTCCTCCAATTCAGGCCTCTCATGCATCCCCAATTTTCTTCACTCCATCAGTGGCGGCCATGCTTCAGCTGACTAGGCCCTAAGCACTAGAATTCCCTCCCTAAATCTCTCTGCTTCTCTCTCCTCCTTTAAGATGCTCCTTAAAAATTACCTCTTTGACCAAGCTTTTGGTCACCTGTCCTAATATCGCCTTACGTGACTCGGTGTCATACTTTGTTTGATAACGCTCCTGTGAAGCGCCTTGGGACGTTTTACAATGTTATTGGTGCTATATAAATGCAAGTTGTTGTTGTCTGGCTGAATGGCTTGTTGCTGTGCTGTAAATTCTATACAATGTATGTTTATAATTATATGTGTATATATTAGAGCGATATATAAATCACTTGTGATAATAATAATAACTTCCGGGAAGTTATGTCATCACTTCCTGTGAACTATGAACTATGAACTGTGTACATACCTCACTTCCTGTCATATGTCACTTCCTGTTGGACTGGTATAAATACTGGACTGTTCAGTATTGTAAGAGGCTTCTACCAGAGGCATGGTAAAGACCTCTCTTGTATATAGTGTGTTTATAAGTTACTTAAAGCTTACTTTAAAGTTACTTGATGGTAAGACTCCTTTTTCTTACATCATCACTCATCATATATATATATATACACACATACACATATTTTATAAATATATATATACATAAAAACATACATACACTTAGGGGTAAAAATTGGGTAGCGCCCCCTACCTTCGCTGGGGTGCTAATTTTAGCACCCCGAAAAAGTTAGCGCCAATTTTCCCAGGTAGCGCACCGAGAGGGAGGAGAGGTGCTACTGGAAGCGTCCAGCGTCCCTCTTGGGGCGCTGCGAGCCAATATCGCGGCACTATGTGCCGCAGCGCCACACACTGCAGCACGTTGCGCAGCGGTGCTGCAGGCCTTCCTCCCCTTAGTAAAGGGGAGGGGCCTGGCGCAGTGCGTCCCACCGCCCAGCTGGGCCACCAGGGATCGGGAGTGCCGGCAAATGAGCCCGGCACTCAAGAGGAGTGCCGTGCTCACGGAGAGCAGCCGGCACCCCACGGGGGGGCTTCACGGGGGCCGGGAACAGCAACGGGGGCAGGTGCTGGCAGGCGGCCAGCAACAAAAATGGCCGCCTGCCACCACCCCTTTAACTAGTGCCGCCCTGGCCGCATGTAGGCCCCCCCTGACCCCGGCGGACATAGCGTCCGGTGGTAAGTAGGGGGGCGCCACACAATATTACAGCCGAGGCATGAGTGGGGCGCTGCGCACGGCAATGACGTCATTGCCAGCGGTGCTGTGCCACATGGCGTTAACCATGCTAACCTCCCGCTGAATTTTGCGGGAGGCGTTAGCGGCTCCACGCCCAGGCGCTAGTTGATTTGCGCCCCTTTAGCGCCCGGGAGGCGCAAATCAACCAAATTTAGCCCCCTAAGGAGGAGGTCAATCAGCCCATCATGCCTGTGCCAGCTCTTTGAAGGAGCTATTCAATTAGTCCCACTTCCCTGCTCTATCCCCAAAGCCCTGTAAACTTTCAAGTATATTTTCAATTCCCTTTAAAAAGTTACTATTGAATCTGCTTCAACCACCATTTCAGGCATTGCATTCCAGATCATGCACATACATGCACACACCTAACAAAAGACAATTTCTCTGCCTCTACACTAGATAGCTCTGAAATGTTGAGTCGCTGGGATAGTTTTTCCATGTCCTTGTTCCAGAATGTATTATATTGTATACACATTTAAAAAAAAATTATTGTGTGGCTGATAAAAATCTAAAGCCCACAATGAACAGCAGGTTAATCATTTGCTGCAGCACACACCACTACCAGCTAGACTACACTACAGTGCTGCAAACTTGTGTAGCAGCTACCTCCTTGAATTGGTCCTGTCTGAACACAGCACTGCCCTTTTAATCTTTCATTGTTTGGGACTGCTCAATTTGCACTGGTAAATTCCTGAAATGGGAGCTCAGTCAACATTCAGAGGAACGCTAATATCTCAATGGAAATAAAATTTTATGAAGCCAGTTAAGGTACATCTTTTTCCATGCTGCAGAATTACAAGTCAGCCTTGTGCACTACAAAAAGAATCTCAGTCTTAAAACCTGACAGAAAATCGATTCAGAGTCACACAAGGTAAGTTAATAAAGAAAAGAAAGATTTGAATTTATATATCACTTTTCATGACTGCAGGGGTCCCAAAGCGCTTTACAGCCAATGAAGTACTTTTGAAGTGTAGCAATGTTGTGACGTAAGAAACGCGGCAGCCAATTTGCACACAGCAAGTTCCCACAAACAGCAATGTGATAATGACTAGATAATCTGTTTTAGCGGTGTTGATTGGTATGGACGTGTTAGTCTGCATTAAATGTACAGTGGTTTCAAGTCAGCCCACTCCCCCCCCCCCCCCAATCGAAACTATTACTTGGTTAGCTCCCAGAGCAATGGCCCACGTGCAATCGCTTTCTCGGCTCACATGACAAATGGCAATCTGGAGAACGTACTGCACCAATGCACTTGGAATAGTATCCCCGTGCCTTCAGGAGAGGAGGGGATGGTGAGAAAACCATGCGACTCATCAGTAGGTCCAAGAAAAGTGGGCAACAGGTTGACTGGCAGCAGATTATTTGCTTTCTAGAAACTTCACGTAAACACAGCCCATTTTTCTACATTAACAGTTCATTTCCTGGTGCATCAGATTCCCCATAATACAATATTAGTCAGTCCCGAGGCTCCCAGCCCAAAAACTCTGGATGCTTTCCCAGACTGGACGTTACTGCATTTTTTTTTGGTTATAGCTGGTTTCATCCACACTCCATATATAATTACACATCTTACCTCATTGGAATAATTTATTGCACTTACAACTGTCCATAATGAGACAGCATTCAGATTTACTGGTGTAGTCTTGGCTGAATTGCTGGCTGCATTTTTCTACTCGTTTTACTGGCAGAAACCTTTTCTTCTTTGCTAATCTGCCATCTGCTCCTCCTTGTGGAGATGCTTTGATAGCTTGTTTGAGCCATTCATGCAGCTTGCTGGCTGGCTTCCTTGAATTTGTTTCCACCTTTTTTGACAATTCTTTCCGGCTGTTAAGTAATCATTGCATACCCACCTCTGTATCAGTCCAAGGTCTCTTTACCCTCTCGCTCTGTGGCTAGGGAAATCAGCCTTGTTTATTATTTTAAGGCAACAATCTCAGTTTTGAGAAGCTGAGAGGCCTCTTTCGCACCCTGCCTGCCACCTTCTCTTCAACTCTCTGCCTTAAATAATGAGTTGTTTTCATTCTCAAATTGACAGTCATCTCTCTCACACACATATACACCCCTACCAACTCCAATACATTCAGTGGGAGTCTCCCATTGAGAGCTTCATTGTTCTCTTGCCCTCTGCCTCAGGATCCTAATCTCACATCCTGTAGTTTCAAGACAGTGCTTTCAGTATCATTAATACTGGGGATTGCCTGTTCTCTGACTAGAAACTGGTTCTATCAAGTTTCATTTCATTTGGAGTGAAACTCACTCATTTTGGCATAAAAATACCATCCATTCTGATGTAGCTCACTCTTAAAAATGAGCACAGAGCGGTGAGTTTCAGCGGGTCTGTGATCTGGAACCTTGTACAGAAATCTCACTCAGATCATTTCTGTGATTTGGACTGCTTTGTATAGAACACCTGAATGAGAACTGACCACAATCGACAGCAAAAAAGATATGAGAGTAAATGATTAAAAGGCAATCTAATACATAGGTTTGTGATATGCCAAGCTGTGGGATAGGGTTACCATAATCTAAATTGCGTAAGTGGGGCGGGGGGCAGCTAAGAGTGGGGCAGGAGTGTGACGGGTAAAACTGCTTTTTAAAAATTGGATTTTGGTGAATTATTTGTACCGCGATGGCTGCAGCATGCTGGAGACTGGACTCCTCAATAAAAAAACATTGGCGACCTCATTGCTCCCTGGTTCAATTCTTGCTTATGGTGTGCATAAGTATCACATTTACTTCATGTAAAATTTTAGCCAACTCACTTCGATGTATCCCCTGACTCACTCAGCAATGCCACAGAATATCTGCTCAAAGAGGGA
Source organism: Somniosus microcephalus (assembly GCF_052327205.1). NCBI lineage: Eukaryota > Metazoa > Chordata > Chondrichthyes > Squaliformes > Somniosidae > Somniosus > Somniosus microcephalus. The sequence continues at coordinate 278,919,886 of NC_140991.1, read as the reverse complement.
AAGAAAGAACTTCCATTTATATAGTGTAGTGTATGTACCTTTAGAGGAACTATGTTTTTGACAAATCTGATTGAATTTTTCGAGGGGGTGACTAGGGGGGTGGATGAGGGAAATGCTGTGGATGTGGTCTACATGGACTTCAGTAAAGCTTTTGACAAAGTCCCGCATAGGAGACTGGTCAAGAAGGTAAGAGCCCATGGGATCCAGGGTGCCTTGGCGCGTTGGATCCTAAACTGGCTGAGTGGCAGGAGGCAGAGGGTGATGGTCGAAGGTTGCTTTTGTGACTGGAAGCCTGTGTCCAGTGGGGTACCTCAGGGATCGGTGCTGGGTCCCTTGTTGTTTGTGATCTACATAAATGATTTGGATGAGAATGTAAAAGGTATGATCAGTAAGTTCGCAGATGACACGAAAATTGGTGGGGTGGTAAATTGTGAGGAGGAAAGCCTCAGGCTACAGGACGATATAAACGGGTTGGTCAGATGGGCGGAAAAGTGGCAAATGGAATTTAACCCTGAAAAGTGCGAGGTGATGCATTTTGGACGGACAAATAAGGCAAGGGAATACACAATGAGTGGTAGGACCCTAGGAAGTACAGAGGGTCAGAGGGACCTTGGTGTACATGTACATAGATCCCTGAAGGCAGCGGAACAGGTAGATAAGGTGGTTAAAAAGGCATATGGGATACTTGCCTTCATTAGCCGAGGCATAGAATATAAGAGCAGGGAGGTTATGATGGAACTGTACAAAACGCTGGTGAGGCCACAGCTGGAGTACTGTGTGCAGTTCTGGTCGCCTCACTATAGGAAGGATGTGATTGCTTTGGAGAGGGTGCAGAGAAGATTCACCAGGATGTTACCTGGGATGGAGCGCCTCAGCTATGAAGAGAGGCTGGACAGGCTGGGGTTGTTTTCCTTGGAGCAAAGAAGGCTGAGGGGGGACCTGATTGAGGTGTACAAAATGATGAGGGGCATAGATAGGGTAGACAAAGAGGAACTTTTCCCCTTAGTAGGGGGGTCAATAACAAGGGGGCATAGATTCAGGGTAAGGGGCAGGAGATTTAGAGGGGATTTGAGGAGGAACTTTTTCACCCAGAGGGTGGTTGGAATGTGGAACTCAATGCCTGAAAGGGTGGTAGAGGCAGGAACCCTCACAACATTCAAGAAGCATTTGGATGAGCACTTGAAATGCCATTGCATACAAGGCTATGGACCAAATGCTGGAAAATGGGATTAGACTGGACAGGGATGGATGGGCCGAAGGGCCTCTTTCTGTGCTGTAAAACTCTATGACTGGCAGATTCTCTATGAGACAAATTCGTCTGCGGTCTCCTAAGTGAAGGAACACAGAAAAGACTACTTTCTGAGAAAGATTTGACACTGGACAAGGCTTTCAGTGTGGCTGTATCATACGAAGCAGCAGCAAGAGGAGCTGCAGAGATACAGCAAAAGCCACAGGACTTCGGCATCCATGAAATGACACGGGGTTTCGAGAGATGTTATCGCTGTGGCAGATCCACCCATGACCAGAAGGACTGCTGGTTCAAGGACAAAGCATGCAGGCAATGCGGAAAGATTGGACACATTGCACGGGTATGCCGATCTGGAAAGAAATCCGCTGACAGTAAAAAGGTCAATAAGGAAAAGTACAGAAAGGTACAAATGATGACGGACAGTAGCTCCGAAGACCAGAAGAGTGATAGCGACTCCGGAAACAAGAGACTAAGCTGTCTCAAATTACATAATGTAATTGCCAAAGAAGATTACCAGACCATTTGGGTTACCCTCACGATAGCGGGGTCCCCAGTTAAAATGGAGCTAGATACAGGATCAGCTCTGACCGTCATAAGTCGACGGGATTACGAGCGGCTATTTCCGCATATACCTTTGAAAGACACATCCATTATCTTGAAGACATATACGGGGCAGAAAGTATACCCCAGAGGGAAAATAAGGGTGCCTGTTGTATACAACGGCAAGGAAATACAGAAGTTGTATTTATACGTTCTACAAGATGGTGGTCCACCGTTGTTGGGACGTGAATGGATCAGAAAGATACGTTTAGACTGGCACTCCATTCAGGCACTGACGGTGACCAATAAGAAAAAAACCGATGATGACGTCATACCTGGACGATTAAAAGAAATCTTGGCTAACGCCAAAGAAGTGTTTCAACAGGAACTAGGCACCCTGAAAGGCGCCACCACCTCAATAAAAGTGGAAGATGTGGCAATTCCCAAGTTTTTTAAGGCAAGGCCGGTGCCATACGCAATTCGTCCAGCCGTCGAGGCAGAGCTGGAGAATTTGGAAAAAGCAGGCGTGTTATCCAAGGTAGATTGGAGCAAGTGGGCAACACCCATCATCCCGGTCATGAAGAAAACATTGAATAATGATAAATCTGAAGAACAGAGAAAAGTTCGCATCTGTGGGGACTTCAAGGTGACTGTAAACCCGGTTCTTCACACGGTACAGTAGAAGATATTTTCGCCTCACTATCCGGAGGGAAACGTTTCACCAAAATTGACTTAGCACAGGCATATCTACAGATGGAGGTTGAGAAGGCCTCTAAAAAGTATCTCACGATAAACACACACAAAGGCCTGTACCAGTATAATCGACTGGTTTTCGGAGTGGCATCAGCTCCGGCTATCTGGCAAAGAGCTATGGAGCAAGTCCTGCAAGGGATTCCGGGGACTCAATGCTACCTAGACGACATCCTTGTAACAGGAGAAAACGACAACGAGCACCTTGCCAACTTGGAGCAGGTGCTCACGAGGCTGAGAGAACGGGGCCTACGAGCAAATCGCCCCAAGTGCGAATTTTTACAGAAACAAATATCATATTGTGGCCATGTCATTAACGAAGAAGGGTTGCATAAGTCACCTGAAAAAATTGAAGCGGTCGTAAAGGCCCCAGCGCCTGAAAATGTCTCACAATTAAGGTCGTTCCTGGGATTAGTAAACTACTATCATAAATTTTTACCAAACTTGTCGATGGTTCTGCACCCTCTTAACGCACTGCTACAAACGGGAGTAGTTTGGAAATGGAGCGAAGACTGTAAACGTGCCTTCCATAAATGCAAAGGCTTGATCACGTCCAGGGAAGTGTTGGCTCATTACAACCCATCACTGCCAATCAGACTGGCGTGCGATGCATCCCCTTATGGCGTGGGAGCGGTATTATCGCATAGATTCCCTGATGGCTCGGAGCGGCCGATAGCTTTTGCGTCACGCTCATTGAACTCAGCTGAGCGTAACTATGCCCAGATTGACAGGGAGGCACTCAGCCTGGTGTGGGGGTTGAAGAAATTCAACCATTACCTACACGGACAAAAATTTACCTTGTTGACTGACCATCAACCCCTCGTCTCCATATTCAACCCTAAAAAGGGCGTTCCCATTATGACAGCGCAAAGGCTACAGAGGTGGTCCCTTTTCCTAGGGGCACACCAATATGACATAGAATACAAAGGAACAAAACAGCATGGGAATTCTGACGGGTTATCGCGCCTACCGTTGCCAATGGTGGAAGAGGCGCCTACAGTGGACCCAGTGGAGATGTTCCACTCGACCATAGTGGAATGTCTACCGGTGACAAATTCTACCATTGAAAAGGAAACGCGAAATGACCCGACTCTCTCACGAGTCTACGATTTAACGGTGAAGGGATGGCCAGCACATGGCGAACCACTGTTGCCAGCATTCTCGCAAAGAAGAGAACAGCTGTCAGTGTGCCGAGGAACCTTGATGTGTGGATCCAGAGTGGTGATTCCACCCAAACTCAAGGATAGAGTGCTAAAGGAGCTTCACGAGGGGCATCTGGGTGGAGTGAAAATGAAGAACTTAGCCAGAGCGTTTGTGTGGTGGCCAGGTATCGATGGAGACATCGAAGAAATGACCAAGAGCTGTCTAGGATGCCAGAAGGTCCAAAACGCCCCACCACAAACCCCTCTACATCCATGGGAGTGGCTCTCATCTCCATGGCAAAGGGTACATATCGACTTTGCTGGTCCATTTATGGACTCAATGTTCTTAATCGCGGTGGATGCACACTCCAAGTGGCCGGAGGTAATAAAGATGTCCTCCACCACCACGGAAAAAACCATCACAGTATTAAGGACCATATTCGCCAGGAATGGGCTGCCTGAACAGATCTGTTCTGATAATGGACCGCAATTTGTATCCAAAGAATTCAGGAAGTTCTTAAAAAACAATGGGGTTAAGCACTACACGTCCGCCCCATACCATCCCGCCACCAATGGATTGGCTGAAAGGTTTGTCCAGACCTTCAAGAAGGCCATAAAGGCCATGGGTAATGAAGACATAAATCTACAACATAAGGTAGATAACTTCTTGTTTGCGTACAGGAATGCAACACATGTGGTTACAAACCAAACCCCCGCCATGATGTTTTTCAATAGAAGCCTAAGATGCCGGCTGGATTTGGTCAAGCCAAATGTCAGAAGGGACGTAGAGAACCGACAATTTCAAAGCAAGAATGAGAGGCCAACTAGAACCTTCCAGATAGGCCAACCAGTTTTGGCCCGGGATTACCGTACCGAGAAATGGCAGCCTGGAACTGTTTGCACACGACTAGGACCGCTGATGTATACCGTGGACATTGGAGAAAGCATAATAAGGCGCCATGCTGACCAGATCATAGAGTCATCCGAAAAAGGACAACCTACACCACAACTCTATACGCCTAGTGATGAAGCAGAGATACCCATAGTATCTACCTCCGATCCGGTGATACTGGAACCAGATGAACCCGACACTGGCATTGAAGCCGAATTGACCTTGCCAAAAGAACCTACTACACCACCGAGGCGTTATCCGGACCGAGTCAGGAAGCCTCCAGAGAGACTGAATTTGTAATTGATTAACTTCAGCAAATGTGTATATTATTGTTCTTGTAAAAATGTTATTTAATGATTACTTAAAATGTTATGTACTATTTATCTAAAAGGGGAGGAATTGTAGTGTATGTACCTTTAAGAGGAACTATGTTTTTGAAGCCCCTGTATACTGTAGTACCAGTAGTGACCACTCGGGTATATAAGCCTGTGTAGCGTCTTGTGTCGTTAGTTCACCTCCAGACTTTGTTCAGTAAACACTTGTTAAATCAACTCCTGCATCTGTGTCTCCATTAACACACGGATCTAACATATAGCACCTTTCATGACTGCAGGATGACCCTAAGCACTTTAAGGGCAATGATTAACTTTTGAAGTGTAGTCACTGTTGTAATGTAGGAAATAAAAAACATTGCGATTAATGCCCAGATAATCTGTTTTAGTGATGTTAGTTGAGGGATAAATATTGGGCAGGGCACTGGGGAGAACTCCCCTGTTCTTTTATGAAATAGTGCCGTAGGATCTTTTGCGCCCACCTGTGAGAGAAGTCGTGGCCTCAGTTTAACATCTCATCCAAAAGACGGCACATCCAGCAGCACTCTCTCAGTACTGCACTGATGTGTTACCCTAGATTTTGTGCTCACATTCCTGGAGTTGGACTTGAACCCATGACTTTCTGACTCAGACAAGAGTGCTGCCAACTGAGCCACAGCTGACAATTGGATACAGAGATCAGATAGTCAATTTGTATGATAAACATCTGCATTAATGAACCTGACTGGTTAGGTCACATGCAAAGGAGATCAATCCATCTTCGTATTGAATCTGCCAACACAGTTGCTGTATCACATTGAAGAAATGACAAAATGACATTATTCTGCAAGCTCGTGGAGATATAGTTTAATTGCCAAGAGATTTTAGTGACCCATGTTTATTACATTTCATTAACATGTTGCCAAATGCGCACTGGCTATGCAGCTGCATAAAATGGATTGAAGTGCTGCAGTCTCTGGGTATGGCTGAGAGGCTACAGTGAGGTATGTGATACAATCGCAATATCCTGCAGGAAAGGTATAGCATTCAGTGCTGTACCAAGATTGCATTGTAAGCTGTGCTTAGTTTTAGGTCAATGGTATACTGTACATTATAGCCCAATGATGAAATTACCTATACTGCAATAGATGCTTTATTGTGTGTTGTGCCCAACACTGTTAGATTTCATTCATGCAAGTAATTTATTTTGGTTGCCATCACTCTCAGTTTAAAATATAAATACAGACAAAGGGATTGCAGTGACAACTCATTGCAAGGATTACTCATTTCTCGGATGTTGTAAATACATACTGTGTCTGAGAAACATCTCCCTCCAATTTATACCACATCTGGGAATTAAATCCAAAAAATCATTTTACTGAAAAACGTACAACTGATATTGATTAATAGCAGTCTTTCCCTTTATCATTTGGAGGCACACTGATATCATTAAAACAAATCAAACACTTTGATTAATTATTTATCAGCTACAATGTCTCCAACGTAAAACATCTTGCAATCCCCCAACACAAGTAACATCCTACTCTGTAAATATATTCAGTCTCAGAAAACTCTGCAAATAGAATCATAGATCAATCAGTTTCCCCACCCAACAGCCCAAACAGCCCTTCCCCTTTGCCTGGCACCTTCCCGTGCAAGCGGAGGAGATGTAACACCTGCCCCTATACCTCCCCCCTTCCCACTGTCCAGGGCCCCAAACACCCCTTCCAGGTGAAACAGCGATTTACTTGTACTTCTCGCAATCTAGTATACTGTATTCGCTGCTCACGATGTGGTCTCCTCTACATTGGGGAGACCAAACGCAGATTGGGTGGCCGCTTTGCGGAACACCTCCGTTCAGTCCGTAAGGGTGACCCCGAGCTTCCGGTCGCCTGTCATTTTAATTCACTGCTCCATTTCCACTCGGACCTCACCGTCCTTGGCCTCTTGTATTGTTCCACGGAAGCTCAACGTAAACTCGAGGAACAGCACCTCATCTTCCGATTAGGCACTCTGCAGCCTTCCGGACTCAATATCGAGTTCAACAATTTCAGATCATAACCTCGGCCCCTATTACACATTTTTTCTTGTAATTTTTCCACTCCTTTTCCCCCCCCCCCCGCCGCCTTTCCTTTTGTTTCTCTCTCACACCTGGCAGCTATCTCTTGCCCTGCCAGTACACTTTACACCTAATCTCAGCCTATTACCATCTCGTCTAGCTCTTTTGTTTCTTTCACTTTTTTTGTCCGATCGCAGCCCTGCCTTCGATCTATTTTCTTTTCTTTCCAGTTTTGAAGAAGGGTTCGACCCGAAACGTCAACTCAAATTTCTCTCCATGGATGTTGCCTGACCTGCTGAGTTTTTCCAGCATTTTCTGTTGTTATCTCCATTTCCATGGTGTTTTAGAGGACATATATATCATAAACTGGATATCAAGTCAGAAAAATGAACAAGGTTCTGTTTCGAGCTGATCAGAGATACATACCTGTATCTTTAAGATCTTAAAACCCTGATTTAAGATTACAAAGTTTAATCTTTCAGGATTTCCGGTCATTTTACCTCCAGGGAATCAGTCGGCACTAAATGGCTCAGGCTATTAAATCCTCCATTGAGATTAAAACACTTGGAGCTCTTTAGGATAATATCTTATAATATCTTTTGTTCCCGTGATCAGATTCACCAAAGGTATGGTACTCTGAGCCAAATTACTTCAGAGTCAACATAGGGCCCCTGTCTAAAATCTCAGTGATCATTTATTTATTGGTTATTATACCATTCAAGGCCTTTCATTATTTCCCAGAACAGACAGGATTTTTAAAAGAGGATGATCAGGTATCTGTCCATTCAATGGGTACGGAAAGAGGTGTTGAGCCATACTTAATGCTGCTTGTCATGCAGGCCTTGGGGAAGAAACTGATCCAAGCAACTAGTGAGAAATTTTCCAAGTAAGTATAATGGAAGAAGCAGAGTCAATAGCTGTTTGAGCCAACTGTAAACTCTACAAAGTATCTCTGTGACAGCTGCCAGACCACATCTTATGGGAACTTAGGGGAGAAAATTCAGTTGTTTGCACCTCTCGTTAGCGCCTTAAGAGGGCGCTAATGGGGCGCAGAGCAACTAGCGCCCGGGCGCAGCGATGTTTGGGCCGCTCGTGAAATTAACTAGCCATTTTGCGGCGGCACTAAACACTACCGCCACGATCTCCTGCGCCGGCAGATCGTGACATCAGTCGAGTGCGCAACTCCCCGTTAGCGCCCCGGACCGGATATTGAGTGGCGCCACCTGCCTTACCGCCTGCCGCTAGCAATGACAGGTTGAGGGGAGCGTTTTGCAGTCAGAAAGGGACTGGGGGAGCGCTATTTAAAGGCGACCGCTTCCTGCCTTTTTTTGTTGGTGACATTTTTGCACCACGCATTCTGAGAGAGAGAGAGAGGGAGACTTCTGGAGAGATTCAACGCTGTGTGAAGGAGTTTTGGGTACTGAGCAGCACTTTGCAGGTTCATTTTGATTTGCCCTTCTTTGCTTCGCCAGCGCTCTGAGGTAGCGCCTCGCTCCTCGGCCTTTGCGCCTTAAGACAGGTGTGAAGCACTTGATTTAGCGCTCCAATCACCTCCAGGGGCGATAAAAGCCAAGTTTGCCGTCAGAGGTGATAATTAGTGCCAGGCGCTAAACTTTGCGCACGGCCGATAATGGCGCCCCAAACGGGGCGATTCTGAATTTTTCCCCTTTAATCTCAGAGACACTGCACACTTCTGTACCTTCTAAAAATGCTTCATAAATGCTGCTAGTCGATCTTGTTGAAACAATGGGTTCTTTCAGATTCTCACCAAGCTACAAAGACCAGTAGTTCTCTAGGTTAGCTAAAGCAGCTTTGTCATACCCATAACAACTTAATTCCTGAATATGAGTGAGGCACGTATGGTGAACAACCAGTAGGGCTAACCCTATTGTGTTTCCAAAAAACTTAGCTTCATTTTCACTTACATAAATAATAATAGTTAATAGTTTCCATTTCCCTTTCATCTTACACCAGTTACAGGGAGCTGCCACCATTGCACTGGGCAAGGGGCAGCTCACCCTACAAAAGGGTCATGTATATGGGAGGAGAGGGGTGCAATCACACCAAACAATTCATTTTCCTATCTGAATGGTTATGCAGGTAGGAGCTGGTCTTCAGTGGTACAGCAGTCCATTCAGGTCATGTGGACTACCTTTAATGTGGGAAACTCTGCCAATAATTACTTTTTAAATGGCTTATGCAGCACTTGAGTAGTCCAACTATTCCCTGTATCATGGCCATCAGATGATTATAATGGCCATCAAGAGAAAAAACTGTAATGAGTGGCCTTTCTCATAAAACACATGGGGGGCTAAATTCGGTTGATTTGCGCCTCCCTAAGAGGGTGCTAACGGGGCGCAAATCAACTACAGCCTGGGCGCGCCGCCGCTGACGCCTCCCGCAAAATTCAGCGGAAGGTTAGCGCGCCGCCACCGATGATGTAATCACCGTGCGCAGCACCCCGCTCGCACCCTGGCTGTAATATTGGGTGGCGCCCCCCAACTTACTGCCGGACGCTATGTCCGCCGGGTTCAGGGGGGCCTACCTGCGTCTGGGGCATTGCTAGTTCAAGGGGAGGTGGCGGGCGGCCATTTTTGTTGCTGGCCGCCTGCCAGCACATGCCCCCATTGCTGTCCCCAGCCCCCGTGAAGCCCCCCCACCCCCCCGCAGGGTGCCAGCTGCTCTCCATGAGCCCGGCACTCCTCGAGTGCATGGGCTCATTTGACGGCACTCCCGATCCCTGGTGGCCCAGCTAGATGCCGGGACGCGATGCGCCAAGCCCCTCCCCTTTAATAAGGGGAGGAAGGCCTGTAGTACCGCGGTGCGACGTGTCGCTGCGCATGGCACTGCGGCATGTAGCGCCGCAATATTGGCTTGCAGCGCCCCAAGAAGGACGCGGGGCGCTCCCTGGTAAAATCAGCCATGGGGGCGCTAAATTAGCGCCCCGGCGCTACACAATTTTTACCCTTTGCTTTATTGTCTATTAGAGCCTCATTCTACAATGCACCAGCCAGATAAGTGAAGCACTGTCATCAATGGTGATGATTGGTTTAGTCCGGAGCTTTCTTGAAGAATGGCTGGTACATGGCCACTGTTTCCTTCACACTTATGATACGAGGCTGTGCAGTTGGTTCCTGCTATGGTCTTCATCAAAGTACTCTGATTGGTCATACCATTGTTCATCAATATGACTTGTAGGGGGGGAAATTCGGTTGCTTTGTGCCCCCTCGTTAGCGCCCCCTGACCTATCGCTGGATGCTATGGGGTGGCACAAATTAAAGGGCAGGTGCCAGGTGGCATTTTTTTTGGGCCGCCTGCCCCCTCTCGCCGCCTCCTGCGGGGTGCCGGCTGCGATCGGTCAGCCCAGCATTCCTCTTGCCGGCCTCTTTTGCCGGCACCCCGCTCCCTGGTGCGCTAGGCCCCTCCCCTTTATTCGGGGGAGGGAGGCCTGTACTACCACGGCGCTATGTGCCGGCGCGCGTGGCGCGGCTGCACGTAGCGCCGCGATATTGAATGGGAGCGCCCCAAGAGGGAGGGGGAGCGCTTCCAGTAGCACCCCGCCTCCTGCTTGTGGTGCTACCATTCAATTTCGGGCACGGGGGCGCTAACTTTTTTGGAGCGCTACCCAATTTTCCCCCCATAGGATGTAAGAGTTACCACAGCTATGTGTAGAACAGAATGTCGGACCAACCACCGCACAATAGATGGTATTAAACTGTTGCTTCAAATGATTGTTTCAAAAATGCCTTGAGGCCCATTAGACAAATTGCTGTTAGTGGAACCTTGCTGTGCACAAATTGGCTGACGTGTTTCCAACATTACATTAGACTTGTTAGCAAAATTAAAGCCATGAGATTAAAGGGACAGTGGAAGCATGGATATAAAATTGGCGAAGGGACAGAAAGCAGAGAATAGTCATGAACGGATGTTTTTCAGACTGGAGTGAAGTATATACTGTAGTTTTTCCCAGGGGTCGGTATTGGGACCACCGCACGGTTGATATATACTAATGACCTGGACTAGGTATATAGGGCATCATTTCAAAGTTTGCGGATGACACAAAACTCAAATATAGTAAACAATGATGAGGATAGTAACAGACTTCAGGAGGACATAGACAGACTGGTGAAATGGGCAGACACATGGCAGATGAATTTAACACAGAAGTGTGAAGTGATACATTTTGGTAGGAAGAATGAGGAGAGGCAATATGAACTAAATCGTACAATTTTAAAGTGGGTGCAGGAACAGAGAGACCCGGGTGTTGTATGTACACAAATCTTTGAAGGTGGTAAAATTGAGAAGGTTGTTAAAAAAGCATATGGGATCCTTGGCTTTGTAAATCGAAGCATAGAGTACAAAAGCAAGTAAGTTATGCTAATCCTTTATAAAGCACTGGTTAGGCCTCAGCTGGAGTATTGTGTTCAATTTTGGGCACCACACTTTAGGAAGCATGTCAAAGCCTTAGACAAGGTGCAGAAGAGATTAACTAGAATGGTACCAGGGATGAGGGACTTCAGTTATGTGGAGAGACTGGAGAAGCTGGGGTTGTTCTCCTTAGAGCAAAGAAGGTTAAGAGAAGATTTGATAGAGGTGTTCAAAATCATGAATATTGGTTTTGATAGAGTAAATAAGGAGAAACTGTTTCCAGTGGTAGGAGGGTCGGTAACCAGAGGACACAGATTTAAGGTGATTGGCAAAATAGCCAGAGGCACTTGAGGATATTTTTTTTTACATTGTTGTGATTTGGAATGCACTACACGAAAGGGTGGTGGAAGTTGATGCAATGGTAACATTCAAAAGGGAACTGGATAAATACTTGAAGGGAAAAAAATTGCAGGGCTATGAGGAAGGAGCATGGGAATGGGATTAATTGGATAGCTCTACCAAAGAGTCGACACAGGCATAATGGGCCAAATGGCCTCCATCTGTGCTGCATCATTCTATGATCCTATGCTGAGGTTTGCAGCCATCCACCGACTGTTCTAGTTCCTCCTCATTCGATATCTAACAAAAGAGTTAAAAAAATTCTCTTGGGATGCAGATTTAACACATGGCACTATTCTCAACTCTCTACTTCAGTCATAATACATGGAACAAGTGCTGAGTCCAGCAATGTTTTTTGAGCTAACACTAAAAACGACATTAAAAAGACTGTGGTTCATGTTCAATTTAAGAAGCATGGATCAGCTGGCATTCATTTCAAATTATTCCATTTCTAAACTAGCAGAAATCACTCCTGAATCTGTGCCTTGCTGGTTTCATACACGTGTTGTTCAGAGATTTGCACCTTCAGTTATTCAGATGTCCTGAAGTCCTCCCTCTGATGCCCATCCTAAGGGTACAGAACAACAAACTAGTTGCCTCGGGCTGTAATGTCATCATGGCAGATGCTTTAGAAAATCAAGGATTGGATCACAGTTAAAATGTCAAAAGTAATAGAAATGTGAAAAATGTCACGGACATGTTTTGTAATAACAAAATTATTCTTTATTTTGCTATATTTCTCTTCTGCTTTGTTCTCCCTCTCTCCCTTTTCTCTGACCTCCTTCACTTCTGCTTCTCTTCCTTTACTTGTTTTCTCTCTCCGTATTTCTCTCCAGTTTCTTCTTTCTTACTCTTCTGTTTGAACTATTCCAATGATTTCCTGGCCAGCCTCCCAGCTCCCATCGCCATAAACTTAAGCTCATCCAAAACTCTGCTGCCCATATCCTAACTTGCACCAAGTCCCACCCACCCACCTTGCTGACCTACATTTTCTCCTGGTCCGGTAACGCCTCAATTTTAAAATCTCATCCTTGTGTTCAAATCCCTCCGTGGCCTCGCCACTCCCTAGCTCTGTAACCTCCTCCAGCCCTACCACGCTCCGAGATTTCTGCGCTCCTCTAATTCTGGCATCTTGCATATCCCCCATTTCCTGCGCTCCACCATCGGTGGCCGTGCCTTCAGCTGCCTAGGCCCTAAGATCTGGAATTCCCTCCCTAAACCTCTCCGCCTCTCTACCTCTCCTCCTTTAAGACACTCTTTAAAACCTGCCTCTTTGAACAAGGTTTTGTTTACATGTCATAATATCTCTATGTGGCTCGGTGTCAAATATTGTCTGATTATGCTCCTGTGACGCGCTTTGGGACATTTTACTACATTAAAGGCTCTATATAAATGCAAGTTGTTGTTTTTACTTCTTTCTCCTGTATGTGCCTGCAATTGCAAGATGGGAGGTGAAAACCATGTGGATCCAGGGTAGAGCTTCAGACTGCATAACACGTTGGATAGAACAGTAAGAAAGAGAGAGGACTCAGGTACTTGTGATAGGTATAGTGTTGAGAGTGGATGATTGCAGAGGTCTGGATTTGGACCTCTGTTGTGTCTTATATCCACATAAATGACCTGGATGTAGAAATCAATCGTAAGCTTCTTTGTTTGTAGATAACAATAAATTTGGAGGAGCAGTAGGGACCAGAGGATCAGTTAATAATACAGAAGGATTTGCATCAGTTATGCAATGGAGCAGACAAATGGAAAGTATTGTACACTGAGTGAAAAATGTGTGCCATTGCTACACAATGGAGGAAACAGAATTAGTGCAGAGAAACTGGGACGGGCCGTAGACTCTTTGCATTCAACATCAAGACAACATACAGAAGCAATTTAAAACGCAAGTAAAATGTTGGGATACATCAAAGTATTAAATAGCATATTAACCTAGAATATTATTTCAAAATAAGTTGGGCTGTAGGTCAAGAGAACATAGAAATTTAAATTAGTGCAAAGTAAATTTAAAACAAAATTTATAAATAAAATAGTCTAAAAATGTATTAAAAAAATAAAGAGATATGGGGCACTCCAAATGCAGTTGGACACAAGGCCCTGGTGAGCAGGAGCATTAGAGAGAAACATTGAATGGTTGAATGGCATCCTATTATTCTTGACTTTTTCTTATGTTATTTATTTTTCATGAAAGACCCCTGAACCAATGTTTGAATACCCTGGACTGTCTCTTATTGTATGCTGTTAATTCCCACATGTACAACCATCACTGGCTCTTCAAGTTCTTGTACTAACTTATTCATCCTCTCCTCAAAATCCCCAACCTTCACTTTGTTAGCCTCATCTTTACGACAGAAAAAACTGTCTAGGCTTTGAGCCAACGAATCTCCTACTTTATTACCTCCATTCTTCTTTCTCACACTACAGCTTTCTCCTTGATTCCCTTAAGTTCATTAATTTCACCCTTCCACTCCTCAGTAACACTTTTAGTGCCATCCAATACTTGGAAATATATTCAACACTTTTCTTTCCTGCATTATAACAATGATCTTCCCACCTCTTTTACTGCTTCTCCTTACTGTCCCATATTGTTTGTCACTGAACTTGTGAAGGCAAGTCATTGTGCAAAGCACTTTGAGAAAGGTGCTGTATAACACCAAGTGTTATTAATGTTTCTGGTCACCCATTCACTGTCCACCTCTTCCCCTTCTATCATTTCCCCAACAGATATCCCTTCATCAGTCTCACTTACTGACTCCAACCCCAGGCAAGTATCATCACACGCACTGATCTCCCTGCATAAATCAACCCTAATCTCCAGCAAACCATGCCTTCAGAATCCTAACTAACAGACAACGCTCACAACAAGAACTCTATCTGACATTGGCAGTGTTGAGTGCAGCGAAGGCACCTCAGTACAAACAGGCCATTGGACGTTTTTGTGTTCCATCTCCTAGGTTACCACGGCTCCAAGAGGAGACCAAAGACAAACGGCTTTTGGCATTCCTTTTTGTAATGAAATTGGTAGGCAGGTGGGAGAAGATTCCGATAGAAAGAAAGAATAAACCTGCCTTTATATAGTGCCTTTCACAACCTCATGACATTCCAAGGTGCTTTGCAGTTAATGAAGTACTTTTGAAGTGTAGTCACTGTTGTAATGTAGGAAATGCACTAGCCAATTTGAGCACAGCCAGGTCCCGCAAACAGTAATGTGATAAATGACCAGATAACCTGTTTTAGTGATGTTAGTTGAGGGATAAGTATTGGATCAGGGAGAACTCCCCTGCTCTTCTGCACATCAAAAGACGGCAACCTCTGACAGTGCCACATTCCCTCACTACTGCGCTGGAGTGACAGCATGGACTTGAACCCATGACCTACTGACTCAAAAATGAGAGCGCTACCACTGAGCCATTGCTGACACTTAAATAAGAGATTGTTGGACATTTATGAAAGAAGAAATGGCTCGCTTACCAGTACTCACCTTCTATTCAGAGTGACTCCATTCAGGGGAGAATATTGAAGGGGGAGGGATGGAATTAAAAATAAGGTGCATCTCAGAAAATTGTACAAAGGGCTGGGATTGGCCCTGGCACTGCAAGTGGGACTTGTGTTACATTTTGTAATATTTCATATACTTCCAGAACATAAAAGTTTGAATTCAAAATAATAAATAAAAAAATAATTTAAAAAGTTTGAATTCAAAACTATCTTTAAACACTGTACTGTAACAAGTACACTTTTAAATGTTCTAAATTACATCAGCACCTGAGCGCCAATTCCCGACCATAACAGTCAAGTGGACGCTTAGAACTTGCACTGTCAATATCCTGTTTCAATATTGTTCGCTACTTGGGTCCATCCTTTTGAATAAAATCTCTCTCAAGTGGACAATTTTCTGATCCAACACATTATTTTAAAAAGAACGTCTTAGTAGAACTGGGAGAAGTTCTAAGAATGTTGTCAGAGCACACAGGAGCTTCAAGAATTTCCACATGGGGAATTTATTGGCTTGCCTCTCTCCCCTTGCGATCGTAGAGCAAAGTTCAAGAAAGGCGCTATCAATGTGGAATTCAAATTATTTTTAAAATTACCTTGATTATCTAGTAGCTAATATCTGCTCCAAGACTGTACTCAAAGCACCACTGAAATATATATTGGGAAAATCGTTAATCTTTAAACCTAATTTGCCATAATTTCTAAATGTTCTTTAAGTACCCTGATGTGAACGTTTATTCAATAGTCATTGAGTAATTTTGACCAGCTAATTATCTCAATTAATCATCATTCAACCCTTCACAGTAGCTACTGTTGTATTTGGGCTGAACAATATTGGAGAACAGTTTGCCAAACAAAGCTGTTTTTGTTGATGACTGGGATGAGCAATCATGAGGTAATAAGCGAGTGTATTTCCTTTTCACAATCTAACTTGTTTGAGAGAGGTAGACAACATGGGATTCCGATAATTTGTCAAATACT
Organism: Somniosus microcephalus; assembly: GCF_052327205.1. Lineage (NCBI taxonomy): Eukaryota > Metazoa > Chordata > Chondrichthyes > Squaliformes > Somniosidae > Somniosus > Somniosus microcephalus. The sequence continues at coordinate 278,903,697 of NC_140991.1, read as the reverse complement.
CCTTCTCTGTAGGCTGACAAGTGGAATATTGGAACTCCCTGCATGTCAGTATCCCACAAAGCTGATACAGGTATGTAGGCCTAGAAATTCAGTGGGCTGCGCCACCAGTTAGCGCCCAAAGAGGGCACTCAGTGGCTTTAGCGCCACTGGCCACACCTCCCGCGATATTTAGCGGGGCGCTAATGGCGGCATTAGCCTGTAGCTCTGCGCCGCCACCGATGACGTCATCGGTGTGCGCAGCGCCCCGCTCCCGCCCCGATCACCATATTTGGTCGCGCCCGCCTCTTTAACGCCGGTCGCAAATCGCGACCGGTTCACAGGGCCTACCTGTGGCGGTAGTGGCGCAAATTAAGGTGGAGGTGCGGGGCGGCCGCTTTTTCGGTGGCCGCCTGCCAGCACCTCCGTCCCCGGCCTCCTAAACCCCCCCCCCCTGCGGCATTGCCGGCTGTTTCCCGAGAGCCCGGCACTTCTCCTTGGTGCCGGGCTCATTTGCCGGCACTCGCGAGCGGGGCTCGCGCTGTTGCAGGCACCGCCCCCTTAACAGTGGGAGGAAGGCCTGCAGTACCGCAGCGTGCCGCAGCACGTTGCGCTGCGATAATCAGTTTCAGCGTCCCAAGCAGGACGCGGGGAGCCTCGAGTAGCGGCCCGCTTCCGTTTGGGGCGCTGAAACTGAATATCGGGATGGCGCTAGTGGCTCCGCTCGCAGCGGTAATTCCGGCGCCCAGGCGAGCTTGGCGCCCCAAACGGGGCCCAACTGAATTTCTAGGCCATAATGTTTTACACAACCTTCCCATCACATTTTATCCACATCTACTTCTTCACTAAGATTAGCAACAGCAAGAAATTTCAGTCCCCTGATAATTCACAAGCACCAGAAAAGGAGAGAGTAGAAGCAGGATAAATAGCAGGTTGGCACAGTGCTAAGTTGCCAATCTCAGGTGGGCTATTTGCAGGGTGCTGACACCAAGCAAAGGGAAAGCATATCTCCATGGAGATGCAGAGGGGGTTAGGAGGGAAACCCTCAAAAGGCATCTCCTTGTGGCAGACTGTGGATGGGCAATTGGCAGAAATCTTAAGGGTAATGTATGTTAGTGTCCTTCCATGTTAGAAATGGATAAGCACAGAGGCTAGAGTAAGAAAATAAACAGTGAACTGCTCATCAAAGTCAATAATTAACAGACAGTTGGCAATGTTTGAAAACACAGGGTGAGGCAGAAATCCTGGCCTAAGGACCAGTCAAACTTATATTTTTATAGAAATTTTCATGACCTCAGGACATCCCAAAGCACTTTACAGCCAATGAAGCACTTTTGAACTGTAGTCACTTCTGTAATGTAGGAAACATAGCAGCCAATTTGCGCACAGCAAGGTCCCAGAAACATCAATGTCCCAGAAACATCAATGTGATAATGACCAGATAATCTGTTTTAGGGATGTTGATTGAGGGATAAATATTGGCCAGGACACCGGGGATAACACCCCTGCTCAGCTTCAAAATTGTGCCATGGGTTCTTTTACATCCATCTGAGAGGGCAGATGGGGCATCGGTTTAATGTCTCATCCCAAAGATGCCACCTGCGACAGTGCAGCACTCCCTCAGCACTGAACTAGATGTCAGCCTAGATTGCGTGCTCATGTCTACAGGGCTTGAACCCACAACCCTCTGACTCAGAGGCAAGAGTGCTACCACTAAGCCGCGGCACACCTTTTCCACCCAGCCCTTATGTGAAAGGACGGTGGCATAGTGGTTAGCACTGTTGCCTCACAGCGCCAGGGACCCGGGTTCAAATCCGGCCTCGGGTGACTGTCTGTGTGGAGTTTGCACATTCTCCCCGTGTTTGCGTGGGTTTTCTCCGGGTGCTCCGGTTTCCTCCCACAGTCCAAAGATGTGCGGGTTAGGTTGATTGGCCATGATTAAAAAAAAAATTGGCCCTTAGTGTTAGGGGGGATTAAATACGTGGGGTTACGGGGTTACGGGGATAGGGCTTGGGTGGGATGGCTGTTGGTGTAGGGACCGGGTGCTAGGGTTTGGATGATCAGCCATGATCTCGTTGAATGGCGGAGCAGGCTCGAAGGGCCGAATGGCCTACTCCTGCTCCTATCTTCTATGTTCCTATGTAACATCATCAGGGAGATATATTTGTTTTGAGTCAAAATAATTCTTCCATTCTTAACACAACCTTTAAATTCAGTCTGGAACACACCGAGTGAAGACCAAGCTCATCTAGAGTCGCCAACTCTGGTTGGACGTATTCCTGGAAGTTTCATCACATGACATTATGCCAACAACCGCCCGGCCCCCACACTCCCACCATTGGTCGCCCGACATGCCCATCCTCATGGTTTGTCATCTTCCTACACCAATCGGAAAGTGAATGGCCTCTTCATTAACTGATTGGATAATTCTTCACCGTCAGTCAAACAGCATTTTTTCCCCATGTCTGATATTTTTATAACTAATAAACAAAAGTGTTCAAAGAATTAAAAAACATTTTTTATCCGCCTATGATTTTTCTCCTGTGTTCCCCCTTGCAGAAACATCTTGGAGATTAGTCTTTAATTCCTGGAGACTCCAGGGCAATCTTGGAGGGTTGGCAACCCTACCCTCACTCAGGCGTCTATAAGCAAATAACTTTGCACTGAGCAAGGGGAGGGTTAGCAAAAATGACACAAATCAGGCTTCGTTGATTTGCATCAAGAATACAACCTACAGTCAGATGTGTTTGCGCCCAGCGCAAAGGATATAGTCAGGCCCAAAATGGTTGTAGAACGCTCTACTAATTTAGCAGCAATGTGCTGGAGATTAGTCTTTAATTCATTCAGACTCCAGGGCAATCTTGGAGGGTTGGCAACCCTAAGCTCATCCCATAATAAAACATCTATGTTTGCATGTGATCACTATTATTTCAGGCTTGTGTGAATCCAATTCCTTTGGGCACAGACACTGCCATGCGATGGATCACGTTATTTTATTCACAATACTACAATTAAAATGCAATTTTGTAATCATGGTTTCCTTTTCTTAAAAACAGAGGAGGCCCCTTATTTAGGCTTTGATCCCATTTGTTTAATTATTGCCTCAACTCTGAAATTATATTCCGTATCTTTAATTTTCTCTCTCCCAAAAAATAGTTTCACTTAAATGACAATTCTTCATCTGGGAAACATGGACAGCGAGTGCCAAGCTATTTGGCCATGGGGGCCATCACAACGGAACTCCATCATGACCCAATCGATAGTCACATGTCGTGCCTTTCAGCAGGATTCATTCTTTGTAGCTTAGGGACACTGAGGCCAATTGAAGAACAACACCTTGCATTTAAAACACCCCAAGGCGCATCACAGCAGCGTTATCAGACAAAATTTGACACTGAGCCACATAAAGAGATATTAAGACTGGTGACCAAAAGCTTGGTCAAAGGTTTTAAAGAATGTCTTAAGGAGGAGAGGTAGAGAGACAGACAGGTTCAGGGAGGGAATTCCAGAGCTTAGGACCTGAGCAGCTGAAGGCATTGCCGCCAATCGTGGAGTAATGAAAATCGGGGATGCGGAAGAGGCCAGAATTGGAGGAGCGCAGAGATCTCAGAGGGCCCACGTAAAAAAGGAATGATGCAAGATGAAAACTTGATCGTACTGCCGCCTGTAACATTTGCATATTGAATTATCATTGGCCCGCAGGCATCTGTAAGGAATACCTATTATAGTCACATGTGATCACATGCTGAGTTGTCATTGGCCTGCAGGCATCTGTAAGGACTACTATTGTTTAGAAGACCCAGGGCTGGGGGTCCTAACTCCATCTTGTCCCCACTGTGCTGTATGATTGAGATCACAGACCTGATGCTTCATAAAAGAGTTTAAACTGTAATACTCCGTTGTCCTGCAATTTATTATTTTTGTACAAGTGTGCAAAACAAGACATGGTGTCAGAACAGGGATTGAAAATGGACATCGTTGGAGCTCCCTTACCTCGAATGAATTGGGAATCTTTGAACTTACCTGTAGAATGGCGCAAGTTCAAGCAACACATGGAGTTAATGTTATTGGGTCCGTTGAAATGCAAAGGGGAGGAAGAAAGATGCAGCTACCTACTCCTGTGGATCGGAGAAAAAGGGAGAGACATTTTTAACACATGGTCTCTCACCGCGGATGAAGCAAAGGTACTGAAAAGTTATTTTGACCGTTTTGAAGCATATGTGATGCCCAAGACAAATACGATATTCACTAGGTACAAGTTTCAGGAGAAAGTACAAGGAGCGAGTGAGTCGTTTGAACAGTTCGTGACTGAGTTAAAACTGCTGGTAGAAGTCTGTGAATATGCTGATAAAGATGAGATGGTCAGAGACCGCATCGTGTTTGGAATACATTCAGCTAAAGTGAGAGAGAAACTTGTGAATGTTGGGTCCGGGCTAATGCTGGACAAAGCTATGGACATAGCCAGATTGCACGAGATAGCCCAAGCACAGTTGAAAACCATAACCGGCGCCACGAGCAGCTCATGTGAACAGACAGTGCACGCAGTTAATAGACACACACCAAAGAACACTGCCCAGAGAGCGTGTTTCAGAGTTCTAAAAATGAGCGACACAGACATAAAACGCTTCAAAAACTGTGGATATTGTGGAAACAAGATGCACAGGGAAAAGGAGCATTGCCCTGCCAAAGGAAGGCAATGTGCTAAATGTGGTAAACGGAACCACTTTGCTAAAGTTTGCAGGACTGTTTTCGGAAATCAGGACACGCAGTGAGTGACAGCCAAATGCCAGATACAGAGCCAAATGCAGAGGAACTGTTTATTGATTCTGTGTCACAGAAAAAACAGATTTCAGAGACTGAGCAAGCCTTTGCTGATATTGAGATAGGAAAACAAGGCACAGAGCTTAGGTTTAAACTAGACACTGGATCTCAGGTTAATGTAATTCTTCTGAGTGAGTGTCACAGCTTGAAGGATGAGTGTGAGCTACAGCCCACCTCACGCAGACTGACCAGCTATGGGGGTGAGCAGCTCATTGTAAAAGGCACATGCGTGATGAAATGCAAGTACAAAGAATGCGACATGATGTTGGACTTTTACATTGTTGACACTCAAGCACCTCCAGTGCTAGGTCTAAAGGCATGTTTAGACATGGACCTCATCAAGCTAGTGCTATCATTGACAGCACCAGTTGATAAGCAGACAGTCATGGAGGAGTTTGCTGACGTTTTCAAAGGAATCGGACTATTCCCAGGTGAATGCACTATTCACCTTGACCCAGCAGCAACCCCTGTGGTTTGCCCACCGAGAAGGATACCCCTTGCTCTACGTAGTCGCCTGAAGGAGGAGCTGCAGAGCATGGAGAATACAGAAATCATCGTCCAGGAAACAGAACCGACAGAGTGGGTCAACGCGTTAGTAGTGGTTGAGAAACCACGTACAGGCAAGCTCAGAGTCTGTCTCGACCCCAGAGATTTGAACAAGGCTATCAAACGCCCTCACTACCCTCTACCAACACTAGATGACATCACACCCAAGCTAGTGGGAGCACGTTACTTCAGTGTAATGGACGCACGATCAGGATACTGGACTATCAAGCTCACGGAAGAGTCATCTAAGCTAACAACGTTCAACACACCATTTGGACACTACCGATTTCTGCGTTTACCATTTGGTCTTATCTCAGCTCAGGATGAATTCCAGCGGAAGATTGACGAAACCTATGAAGGCCTCGATGGAGTAGTCGCAATCGTAGACGACATCCTCATCTATGGCAGGAATAGAGAGGAACATGACAGGAACCTCTGTGCGATGCTACAAAGATCACGGGAGAAAGGTATCCAGCTCAACCCCGAGAAAAGCATAATCGGATCCACCGAGATCAGTTATTTCGGGCATCGCCTCTCAACTGATGGCATTAAGCCGGATCCAGAGAAAATCTCCGCCATCAAGAAGATGGAGCCGCCGAAGAACTGCGCAGAGCTAGAGACAGTACTAGGCATGGTGAACTACTTAGCCAAGTTTGCCCTGAGCCTCTCCGAAATCAATGCACCCATGCGTCAGTTGCTCAAACAATCCAATGAGTTCCTGTGGGACAAACAACATGACACAGCATTTCAGAAAATGAAAGACCTAATCACCAGAGAACCAGGACCAGTTCTTGCCTACTTCGACCCCAACAAAGAGCTCAGACTACAAGTGGATGCGTCAAAGTACGGACTAGGCGCAGTATTACTGCAAGAAGGAAAGCCCATTGGCTACGCTTCCAGATCTCTCACAGTGAAATCAACTATGCTCAAATCGAGAAAGAGCTATATGCAATTCTGTTTGGATGTAAGCGTTTCCACCAGTATGTCTATGGCCGACAAGTCATTGTGGAATCCGACCACAAGCCCCTCGAGTCAATCATGAGGAAACCACTAGCCGCAGCCCCACCAAGGCTACAGAGAATGATCCTTCAGCTACAGAAGTACGACTTCACAATCATTCACCATCCAGACAAAGACATTCCTGTTGCAGACACGCTTTCCAGAAAGTCTCTTAGCTACCAAGCAGCAGCCTCAGTGAAGGCATGGATGTGCAGGTGCATATGGTGTACAACAGCTTACCTGTGAGTGACTCAAAACTGAAGGAGATCCGAGCAGGAACAGAGAAAGATTCACAACTCACACTGCTGAGCAAAGTCATACATGAAGGATGGCCTGAGGAAAGGAGGAAATGCCCTCAGAGCATATCTGACTTCTGGAACCACAGAGACGAACTGTCACAAATCAATGGAATCATCTTCAAAGGGGAGAAAATCATCATTCCTACCAGTCTCAGAGAAGAGATGTTGACAAAAATTCATGCTGGACATATGGGCATGGAAAAATGCAAACAAAGAGCACGTGACATTATGTTTTGGCTCGGAATGTGCAAACACATTGAGGACATTGTCGGAAAATGTTCCATTTGCCTAGAACGCCGCCCATCAAATGTCAAAGAGCCCATGATATCTCACCGTATCCCAGACAGGCCCTGGCAGGTCGCGGCAACGGATCTGTTCACATGGAACAACGAGGACTACATAGTGACTGTTGATTACTACAGCAGATTTTTTTGAACTGGACAAGCTTCACAGCACCACATCTGCAGCTGTGATCCACAAGCTAAAGGCAGCCTTTGCCAGGCATGGCATGGTAGAGACTTTAGTCTCAGACAATGGCCCCCAATACAAATCAAAAGAGTTCGAGTCGTTTGCCAAGGCATGGGATTTCACACATGTCACATCAAGCCCACATTACCCTCAAATTAATGGCCTTGCTGAAAAAACTGTCCAGATTGCAAAAACACTCATGGACAAAGCCAAAGCGGACAAAAGAGACCCCTACATCAGTCTCCTTGAGTACCGCAACACTCCGGTTGACAACTTCAAGTCACCAGCACAGCTGTTGATGAGCCGCAGACTTCGCTCAATCCTTCCAAGCACCAACCAGCAGCTGCAGCTAGAGGTTGTCAGCTGCAAGCAAGTGCATGCAAAACGTGTACAGAGACAACAACACCAAAAGAGATACTATGACAGGTCAGCTAGACTACTGCCGCCGCTGCACAATGGAGAATCCGTCAGAATCCAGGAGCATGACTACTGGAAGCCAGCAGTCGTCATCCAGCCAGCTGACACTGAGCGATCATATCACGTCCGCACCCCAGAAGGACAGGTGTACCACTGCAATCGCAGGCACCTCCTGAACACCAAGGAACAACACCGTCATTCCGACGAGAGGATCAGTTCAACAGAGTGTGATGAACAGAGCAATACACAAAACACATCATACTTACCTGAACCTAAACCTGAACCTGATTGTTGACCGATTCAGGAGCATGCTCAGTTCCATACCACACAAGGTCGGGACGAGAGGTCAAGCCAAGAGTTATCCTTGACTTGTGAACTGTCAAAGGGTGTAGGCGGATCGCTGCCCTAAAAAAAAACTGTACATCCTTATTGAAACGTTGAGATGTTTTCAGTGCTAGTTAAATGTTGAGTTTACTTATGTTTATGCTACCGAGAACATTAGGTAGAAGAAATGTTTAAAAGTAATGCATAACATTTTTCTTTTAAAAGGGAATGTAACATTTGCATATTGAATTATCATTGGCCCGCAGGCATCTGTAAGGAATACCTATTATAGTCACATGTGATCACATGCTGAGTTGTCATTGGCCTGCAGGCATCTGTAAGGACTACTATTGTTTAGAAGACCCAGGGCTGGGGGTCCTAACTCCATCTTGTCCCCACTGTGCTGTATGATTGAGATCACAGACCTGATGCTTCATAAAAGAGTTTAAACTGTAATACTCCGTTGTCCTGCAATTTATTATTTTTGTACAAAGTGTGCAAAACAAGACACCGCCAACGCCTGCACCCGGAGTTTATCCTTTAACCATTTTAACAACTGGTTGAATTTTAGGCAGCGGCTCATGCTGCTGAACTATGTGCTCAACCTTTACTTCTAATTTAATTCCGTGTGGTGCTTGAGTGATTGTTTGTTACTGGCTTGTTGGAATTATTGTTGTACATGTAGACATTTTACACTGACTTCATTTGCAGAAGCACCGAGCAACTGGCTACTTCTGATTGAGTGTTATATTATATGCACATGCACTACTTGTTCTCTATATCAGACAGAACATAAATCAAAGCAGAAATGTACACACACGAACACATTTATAAATAATATATTATGCACATGCATCCGATACTGTGACATGTAGCTACAATCGAGAACAAAGGTTTAATGCGTGATCTCTCAAGTACTGACAGTGCATTTGCAACTTTTTACTTCAATGCCTGCACTAATCAGGGTTTGTGCTAAGCAGCCACAACCAACCCTTGCAGAACTCGCTTGAACTCTCCACAGATTCAAAACAGCAAAATATTGGACATGCACATCATCGAACTCTGCTCCCATACAAAACTTCAACCCATCTTTCTCTTTCGGATGCTGACTGACCTGCTGTGAATTTCACAGTTGTAACATTTACAAACTTCCATTTTATCGTCACTCTATGTTAAGCCAGCCATTTGCAAGTGGGTTAACTCCAGTCCTGTCAGACAGTGCACATAAAACAGGAATTCTAAAAGACAGCTTTACTGACAAGTTGCTTTCGCTCTCTGCTTCTCTTGTGAGGTCGCTGATTAATGGTATAATTTCAGGACAGAAAAAATGAAACAGTGTATCTTAAATATATATTTTGATAGAAATAAGTGACTTGGACTTGGGTACATAGGGCATCATTTCAAACTTTACAGGTGACGCGAAACTCAGAAATGTAGTAAACAATGAGAAGGATAGCAGCAGACTTCAGGAGGACATAGACAGACTGGTGAAATGGGCAGGCACCTGGCAGATTAAATTTAATGCCGAGAAATGTGAAGTGATATATTTTGGTAGGAAGAATGAGGAGAGGCAATATGGTACAATTTTAAAAGGGGTGCAGGAACAGAGAGACCTCGGGGTGCACGCACAAATCTTTGAAGGTGGCAGGACAAGTCGAGAAGGTTGTTAAAAAAGCATTTGGGATCCTTGGCTTTATTAATAGAGGAATAGAGTACAAAAGCAAGGAAGATGTGCTAAATCTTTATAAAACACTGGTTAAGCCTCAGCTGGAGTATCGTGTTCAATTCTGGGCACCAGACTTTAGGAAGAATGTCAAGGCCTTAGAGAGGATGCAGAACTGATTTACTGGAATGGTACCAGGTATGAAAAACTTCAGTTTTGTGGAGAGACTGGAGAAGCTGGGGTTGTTCTCCTTAGAGCATAGAAGGTTAAGAGGAGATTTGATAGTGGTGTTCAAAATCATGAATGGTTTTAATAGAGTAAATAAGGAGAAACTCTGTCAAGTGGTGGAAGGGTTGGTAACCAGAGGACACCGAGTTAAATTTCTGACAGATGAATTGTCATCATTTGACAGTTCCGTGAAGCTGTCAAACAGTGACATTCTCTGCAGTTTGATGAGGTCTTGAATACAAGACCCCATCAAACTTCTTTCTTTTGCAGAATTGAGATGGTTGTTGCATCTGTGAATGCAACGGCCACCTGTCAATCCCAACCCAGAGGTCCAAAAGTCTCCGCATACAAGCCGACTGAAGCCTGCAGGAAGAAACGAAGGTAAGTACACTTTTAAAAACACTTTGCACTTACTTCAGATACTCACCTCTACACTCTTGCACCCATCACTTACCTTCGCACCACACTTTTGCACCCCCCTGACCCCCGCAGACCCAGTACTTGCCTCGCTGAGCTGGCGGGTTTTGGGACCTTTGGGAAGCCCGCACTTGTGAGGGCAAAAAGGGGATAATCCTATTTTCTGCCTGTTAACTACCTGTTAACAGGCAGTTAATAGGCTTTAATCCCTTCCCACCCCCAAGGAGATGGGACTCAGCACGGGACGGCTACGTGCCTCCTGAGAAGATGGCATGGAGGCGGGTTGGCAACCCACCCCCAAATTCTGCCATTTTCCCGGCAGTCCCACCTCCATACCGGCCTCCCCAGGGCTGGCAAAATCACCCCCCTATGATTCTATGATATGTGTATGTAAATATATGTATAGGTAATAAATATGTATATAAACATACATATAAAATACCGATCCATAATATTAAAAAAAATTACATCTTCCTGCCAACTTTTTTCTATGATATTTTCCTATGTCAACATTTATAATCGAAACTGTCTATGTAAACTTGTCACGCCGTAATTACACTCTCCTGCCAGTGGTGGTAGCAACTTAGCTTTTCATCTGCAAGCTCCTCAAGTCTGTACTACAGAGAAACACCTCTGCTCCAAACGCAGATTGGGTGACTACTTTGCAGAACACCTCCGTTCAGTCTGTAAGCCTGACCCTGAGCTTCCCGTTGCCTGTCACTTTAATTCTCCATTCCACTCCCACTCTGACCTCTCTGTCCTCGGCCTCTTACGCGGTTCCAATGAAGCTCAATGTAAGCTCGAGGAACAGCACCTCATCTTTTGATTAGGCACTTTACAGCCTTCTGGACTCAACATCGAGTTCAACAATTTCAAACCATAACCTCTGCCCCTATTTTTTTTCACATGGCAGCTGATGATTCTTCCATTGCCATTTACATCTCATCTAGACTCATCTTGTCCCATTACATCTCCTTTTGCTTTGCATCATCATCCTTTTTGTCTTTTAATCTCTCCTACCTTCCATCCTATCACAGACCTTCCCTTTTGTTCTTTCCTCCCCTCTCCTCTTTCCCTGCCCCTGCACTTGCTTAAAAATCTATTACATGAATGGTAAGACCCTAGGACAGAGGATCAGAGGGACCTTGGTGTGCATGTACATAGATCCCTGAAGGCAGCAGAACAGGTGGATAAGGTGGTTAAAAAGGCATATGGGATACTTGCCTTCATTAGCCAAGGCATAGAATATAAGAGCAGGGAGGTTATGATGGAGCTGTACAAAACGCTGGTAAGGCCACAGCTGGAGTACTGTGTGCAGTTCTGGTCGCCACACTATAGGAAGGATGTAATTGCTTTGGAGAGGGTGCAGAGGAGATTTACCAGGATGTTACCTGGGCTGGAGCGCTTCAGCTATGAAGAAAGACTGGACAGGCTGGGGTTGTTTTCCTTAGAGCAGAGAAGGCTGAGGGGGGACCTGATTGAGGTGTACAAAATTATGAGGGGCATAGATAGGGTAGATAGAAGGGAACTTTTCCCCTTAGTAGAGGGGTCAATAACAAGGGGGCATAGATTCAAGGTAAGGGGCAGGAGGTTTAGAGGGGATTTGAGGAGGAACTTTTTCACCCAGAGGGTGGTTGGAATCTGGAACTCACTGCCTGAAAGGGTGGTAGAGGCAGGAACCCTCACAACATTCAAGAAGCATTTAGATGAGCACTTGAAACGCCATAGCATACAAGGCTACGGACCAAGTGCTGGAAAACGGGATTAGATTAGACAGGGCTTGATGGCCGGCGCGGACGCGATGGGCCGAAGGGCCTCTTTCTGTGCTGTATGACTCTATGACTCTATCTCTAACTTGTTCCAGTTCTGATGAAGGGTAATTGACCTGAAATGTTAACTGTTTCTCTCTCCACAGATGCTGCCTGACCTGCTGAGTTTTTCCAGCATTTTCTGTTTTTATTTATGCTCCAGCCAATTCTACTTCCCAAATTGCTGTTAAGTTTAAACAATAAATAATAACAAATGAAAGTATTGCATTAAAAACAAGGACCAAATGTATAGCTTTAAAACGAGGAACTGAATTAACTCTATGCACCCTGTTCCAGTTGTTTGCCATCCTCTAACCCCACTTCACCCAGGAAACTATACGGTGGATTTTAACTTTCAGCAGGAGTGGAAAACTGGCGGTGGGAGATCAGGCACCCGTTGTACAATCCGCACAATTTTTCTTTCTATTGAAATCAATGGAAAGGAAAATCGAGCAAGGTGTCTAAGGGGCGGCCAATTCACAACCACCTACCGAAGGCTACAATTTAGTCTAGGCTCGCCATGAGCAATGCCACGGAGAAATTAACTATTAGAGAATGGCAAAGATTTGCTTAGATTGCATTCAGTGCAAAGTTTAAAAAAAAAAAATTTTGAGCCGTGGACAAATGCTTAACGCATTGCTGTGACTTTAATAGAGGTGTTAACCAGTTTAAAATATGTGGGTTAGTGTCTCTGTTAAAATTGTAGACAGAGGAATAAAGAGACAAAAGAAAGACTTGCATTTATATAGGGCCTTTCACATCCTGTCTTATTTCAGTAGCTGTCCTACCAAATACTTGTGCTCTGGATTATTTAATACTGCATTATTTTCAGTATCAGAATTTTACAGAGGGAATGATAGAAAGAACTTGTATTTATATAGCGTCTTTCACAACCTCAGGACATTCCAAAGCGCTTTACAGCCAATGAAGTATTTTTGAAGTGTAGCCACTGTTGTAATGTAGCGAAACATGGCAACCAATTTTTGCACAGCAAGATCCCACAAAGAGCAATGAGAAATGACCAGCTAACCTGTTTTGGTAATTTTATTTGAGGGATAAATATTGGCCAGGGCACTGGGGAGAACTTCCCTGCTCTTCTTCGAAATAGGGCCATGGGATCTTTTCTGTCCACCTGAGAGGGAAAACAGGGCCTCGGTTTAATGTCTCATCTGAAATACAGCACCTCCAGCTTTGCAGTACTCCCTCAATACTGCACTGGAGTGTCAGCCTAGATTTTGTGCTCAAGTCTCTGGCCCAGTCATGGACCTAAAATGTTAACTCATTTTCTCTTGCTACAGATGCTGCCTGACCTGCTGAGTATTTCTAGCATTTTCTGTTTTTATTGCAGATTCCCAGCATTCGCAGTATTTTGCTTTTGTTTTACTATATAAATGCAAGTCTTTCTTTCTTTTTAAAGTCACAATTACTACTTTCTGAACAAACATGTACGTGCATTCTTACTTGTGTTGCTGCCAGCTCTTCACTCTACCCTGCAATGGCAGTTCCACAAAATAAACCGATTTATGCTGCCTTGATTGGGATGTAGCACTTTGCTTTGCATGTGCTAGATCCTCAAGTCTGTACTTGATTGGTGGCATAGTAAATAGTGTAGACGGGAGCATAAAATTTCAAAGGGATGCTGATAGATTAAGTGAGTGGACAAGACAGTGGCAGATGGATTTCAATGCAGGCAAGTGTGAGGTCATCCATTTTGGACCAAAAGAGGATCGATCCGATTATTTTTAAATGGCTTAAAGCTAGGAGCAATGGAGGTCCAAAGAGATTTAGGGGTCCCTCTACACAGCTCACTTAAATGTAGTAGGCCGGTACAAAAAAATAATCAAAGAGGCCAATGGAATGTTAGCCTATAGTATAAAGGGGAGGAAGTTTTGCCACAGCTATACAAAGCCCTGGTTGGAATACATCTGGAGTGTACAGTTCTGGGCAGCGCACCATAGAAAGGATCTATTGGCCTTCGAGGGAGTGCAGCGCAGATTCACAGACTAGTCTTGTATTCCCTGGAATATTGAAGGTTAAGGGGTGATTTAATTGATTATTTTAGGATTTTGAAAGAGTAGATAGAGAGAAACTTTTTCCACTGCTGTGGTCGTCTAGGACAAGGAGACATAACCTTAAAATCAGAGCCAGGCCATTCAGGAGAGAAGTTAGGAAGCACGTCTTCATTCAAAGGGTTGTAGAAGTGTGGAACTCTCCAACAAAAAACAGTAGATACTAGCTCAATTAATAATTCTAAATCTGAGATTGATAGATTTTTGCTAGACAAGGGTATTAAGAGATATGGAGCTAAGGCTGGTGGATGCAGTTAGGATACAGATGAGCCATAATTTCATTGACTGCGGAACAGATTTGAGGGGCTGAATGGCCTACTCCTGTTCCTATGTACATTTAAAATGGCAGTAAAGTTCTATATTGGGCTGTTATTGATGCTATTTCAAAAGTCAAAGAGCTTTCTCTGTTATTATCGTTGCTGGGGTGACAAGCAACTAAAAGCTCTTTACTCTAATTTACAAATCAAGCTGTGCTGCACTCTTTAGCAGCAACTCCCACTGTGAAAAAACAAAGACATAAATGGTTGTTTCAAACATTCAAACAACTATAATGAAACATTGTTTCAGTTGGAGAGTGTCTGCTTTTGATTGCTTATCTCGGAAGTTAGTTCAATAAATTATACCTTTACTTCAAGTATTAACATCGGAATATAAAGTGAGAAGCATTTCCTGACCATTTTGTAAACATCATTTTCTCCACTCTTTAGGCCTCCCCCACAGTACACATCATTCATTGAGTGAGAGGTGCCTTTCTCTCAGGACCACGTAGCCATCTGTTAGGATGCGTTCAAGAGTGATCTAAGTAGGCTCACTTTCCAACTTTCCCTCCTGGAAAGAATACAAGAACTGCCTCCTGGATTATGCACTCAAGAGCTGGAGTGAGACTTGAGCTCATATTCTAAGCCTACATTTCAATGCGGTATGGGACTAGCCGAAGTGCTCTTGCAGAGAGCCAGCACGGGCTCGACGGGCCGAATGGCCTCCTTCTGTGCTGTAACCATTCTATGATTCTATGGAGGGACAGTTGCATTGTGGGTGGTGCCGCCCTTCGGATGAGACAGTAAACCAAGGCCAGATCTGCCTGATCTAACAGCTGAGATGGGTGTTAAAGATCCCGTGGTTTTATTTGAAGAGAAGTAGGGGTTTCTTATGGCCGAAACTTAAAACCCAACCAACACCACCAAAACACAGATTAACTGGTCATACATCTGATTGCTGTTTGTGGGATCTTGCTGTGTGCAAAATGGCAGCCACATATGCCTGCATACGAAAAGTGACTGCTTCAAGCATCTCATTGTCTGTGAAGCACTTGAGACACACACAGAGGGGAGGAGGACATGTACAGCGGGAGAGACACACACATGGGGAAGAGGGACAAAGCAAAGGAGAGGAGAGAGAGAGAGAGGCAGACAAAGAAAGGAACAGAGAAATGGAGAGACAGAAAATGGAGAGAGCTTTACACAGAAGGAGGGAGAGTCATAGAGGCGAGAAGAGAGAAGTTTTCACCCAGTACCACAATATAGAGATTGATATCTAGCTTCAATTTTCAGAGCAACGCAAGTGCAATAGGTATAGTTGTTCTCATTTCCGTCTCCAAATTTAGATATTTTCATGAATGGCCTTTAACACAGATAGAAATCTAATTTCCTCCTCTCTACTCACACATTTCAAGTGCCCCTTCTGAGACGCCCTGTAATCTGAAATCAGGAAATGAGACGCTGCAACTCAGTGACCCTGCCGAGCCATTTGATCCTACCCATAGCTTCTTCTATCCCAGGAGCTGGGATTGGGGACTCCCCGGTTTCTCCTGGGCTTCCATTTCTCCACTTGAAGTATCGACTGGGCTCTGTTATAACAGCAGCACATCAGCTCGCAGCCTGGCTGCTGGTAAAAGCAGTGCAGCCGCACAACAATGCTTTATTTGTTGGACCACTTGTGGAGTCACAGTTTGATTCAACACGATTTGCTGATGTGGAAGGCGGCTGTTTAGACCATTGTCACTTGCAGGAGACAGCCTGACAGAGTCAATTTACATTTGACTGTTTAAATTCGAGGCATAATCCAATGAGGTCGACTCCATTCCTCCCCCTCCCGATCGTGCATCAGACTCCTGCTTTTCTCTTGTTCGGATTCTCTCTTTTCAAAAAAAAAACCCAGTGAAAGCTGCACCCACAGCTTCAGATTGCGTCGTACAACATACTGCACAATCTACCGCTTCACCTATGGATCTCAGTTATTAGCATATTTACACACGTCAAGAATGTGTCTCCTGGAGAAAGAAACACTCCTAAAGCATGAAGTCCTGAGAAGCTTCTGTATTTACCTCCTCCCACCCGCACCCCCCCATCCCAGACATAATGATTTCTGTAAAGCAGAGATTGAAGAGAAAATAATTGGTCCGAGAGCAGACCAATCACACCGACCTCAATGACAGGAGTCAGCGTGAACATTACAACATGAGAAAAGGCCATTTGGCCCATGGGAGTTCATCTCTCTCTAGTAAATTAACTCTATTGTGACATCCAATTGTATTGTGAATAACAGCAGTGACAATTATGTGATCTTACTATATAATGTTATTGTACACACAACCTATTACCACGAGTGCTCGCAAAACCCTGCCTATTTAGCTACAAGCATGCACTTGCATTTATTTCCCAGTTCATTCCATTCCATTTTGTTTATTTTTTCAAAGTGTGACTATTTCCTCATCATTCATAAAATATTGTATCTGTACCTGGAATGATTCTGTCGTTACAGGGGGAATAGGCCAGCTTTAGAACACAAGCGAGGCTAGGAGAGCCTCTCCTCACGAAAGAATTCCTCTCACTGCAGGAGTGAGTGCAGGGGGATGCAGGATCATTTAAAGGCAGCAGAAAGAGGCAGAACAGGACACTCAAAAAGGCACGAGGAAAATGCAAGGCATATGGAGAATCATGGCCAGATGGGATGACAGGAACATAAAGGGCAAGGAGAGACACAGGAGCATTGGGGAGTGGCAGAAGATAGATTGTAGTCAGAGTTGCACAGTTGGATGGGAGGGGAAACAATAATAAGCTGGCCAATGTTGTCCATTATTTTCCAGTGAATTAAGAACAGGATTCAAACACTGCCGACTGTGGAACATGCACTGCTGCCACCAGCTGGCAATCAATGGAACAAGATGCTGTGTTTTAGTCCTCATTCGAGACAATTTTAAATGGACAGTATCAACTATCTGTTAGTTTGAACAGAAATACTTGTCAAAGAGAAATATACAACAAAATAGTAGTGTTGAGCCTTACGTAAGTATTTAACATGGTAAAGGAGTGACTGACAAAAGGTCTTCAAGAAGATGACGGATTATAAGAAGGTAAATTACTTCCATTGGTCAGTGAGATGGCAATGAAAAGGCACAAATTTAAGACAATGGTGAGAAAACTTAAAAGGGAGGATGGAAAGACAATTCTTTACAATGATAGTAATGAGATCTCTGCGCTCCTCCAATTCTGGGCTCTTGCGCATCCCCGATTTTCATCACCCTTCCATTGGTGCCCGTGCCTTCAGCCGCCTCGGCCTTAAGCTCTGGAATTCCCTTCCTAAACCTCTTTGCCTGACGACCTCTCGCTCCTCCTTTATGATGCTCTTTAAAACCTATCTCTCTGATCAAACTTTTGGTCACCTGCCCTAATATCTCTTTCTCTGGCTCAGTGAAGCACCGTGGGACATTTTAAATGCAAGTTGTTGTTGTTTGTCTTCTTCAATTGGCCTCAGTGCCCCTGAGCTACAAAGAGTGAAAAAAAATTGCAAGTGTTCCCACTCCTGATCACTATCTAGTGAATCCTGCTGGAAGGCAGCGCGTGCGACTGTCGAATGGGGCATGATGGAGTTCAGTTGCCTTGTCCCTCATGTGGCTCGATGTCAAATTTTGTCTGATAACACTCCTGTGAATTACCTTGGGACGTTTTGCCATGTTAAAGGCGCTATAAAAATGCATGTTGTTGTTGTGATGGTTTGGTGACTGAAAACAAACACGATTCTCAAGGTGTAGTCTCCAAATTTATATTTAACTGTTTGGAGAACATAATCCGTCATTTGCTTCACTTTGCTTATCGCTGCTCCACCACGATTCAACATGTTAAGCACTGGATCTACGATCATACCCAGATTCCTTTCCACATCCCCTTTAGATATATCTACGCTGTCCATACTGCACTTCTGACATCTAGAACACAAGAAAACTCTGATAAGAATAGGCCATTCGAGGTTATCAAGCCCAGTCTGGCCAGCAGATCAGGCACAGTCTACCCCTCAGGGGCAACCACTGTAGGCGTTTAATCTTGTGAGCAAAAGCTGTCAGAAAAATTAAGTCTCATTTCCTCAACTGAGCAGTTTATTTAAAGCAAGATTAGCTCACTAAATATATGTTACCCAAAACAGCAAGACTATCCAACTAAATCAGAGCTCTCCATGTAAAAGCAGAATCTGATCATATTATTGCATTTGCAAACTGCAAATGTAAATCAAAGAGCTGAGCTGAGCCTTTGTCTCAAGAAAAGAATGGTTAAAGGTCAATAACATCTGTGCAAGACGTGCTTACAGCAAGTTTACAATGATCTGCAATTCTGATATGTCAAACGAAACAGGGAATACAATCATTTTCATTACCAACTCAGAAATAAGACCTTGGCTACAGGGGTTGGCGTGTTGTGTTAAAATGTATTTTAAATATTTTGGCAGACAATGCTTCTATAAATACAAAGATGCACGTCTGTCATATCAGACATATACTGGGGGCAGGGGGGTTGCAGCTGAGCCTTCCCAAAATTGTCTGGCTCAATCACAGAGCCAGCCCGCAGTAAGTCAGGAGCAGGCAAACGAGAGGGAGTGGCAAACGGCCCACAGTGCAGCTCTGAAGCCACTCCTGCTTCTTCCGGCTCCATATTAAGTTAAGTGAATACCGAAAAACTTACCTGCTCTTCGGTGACCCTTTAAGGACCGCTGGTTAGGCCAGCGTAGACCCGGAAAATAGTAACACAGCATGCGCAGCACATGCCCTGCCTAGTTTTTGACCAATTTGGCATCGGAGTCCTGAAATAGTTGTCAAGCCTATTTAAGGGGCCTAACGCTTGTTTTAGACAGCCATCCAGGGCACTTTGAAATCACTGACTACCAACTTGGTAGCAGGCGCACTTCTGGGGGGGGGGGGGGGAGATTGTGCCTGGAAATTAGTGCCTCCAATGTCCATTTTTTGCCAAAAAAAGGCGCGACATGGACCAACTTCCTCCCCCACTTCTTACCCAGTTTTTGATTGACTGGAATAAAAGGACTAAGTCTTGACCATATCAGGTAAATCCACTAACCAAAAAAACCCCAGAAACTTAACCAATCAAATCACTCAAAGTACTTTTGAAAAGGTGTTCCACTGCTGCTTTCTTCCCATTTAGAGGTTGATGTAAAATAAGGTCTCTAATGTAATAAAATAAATTTAAGTTACACATTTCACTCAGACCAATTAACCTTACCTATAAAAGTATCTTTTTGTGTTTTCTCATTAACAGTTTTACTTGAGAGTTACCAACTAAATCAATGCCTACAACCCCCAGGATGCCACAGCCTGAGCACGTGTAGTGATTTTTTTCATGCCCATTTCTCTTCACAATGCGGCAGGATTTGAGTTTCTTTCCTTTTTTTTCTCAAATGATTTAAAAACAAATTAGAGAATGAATTTAAAAGAATCAGGTACCAGTTTCCTATTTCAACTATCACAAGCTTCATTTCCATATCAGAGAAAGCCAAGCTCAGATGAGATAGAGAATAATTACATAATCTCTTCTTCATAAACAATGGCTGTTTAGAGAATTTTTTTTTCAAAAATTAGTGTCAAATTGTGTTCTTAGTGTGTAACAAAATGTGAATTTGCTTTTCTAAGTGATTTTAAAATAGGAGTGAAAATGAAATTAAGCAGCTTTTTAGAGTAAAATTTTCAAATAAATGATATTTTTTCACTTATGAGAGTCGAACTGCCAAGTATGGCAAGGTAGATGATTTATAACGACTGTGCTTCTTTTGTTTGTATTTAGAATTCCAGCGCAATGATGACTTAAAGAGTTAATTATGCAACCATGCTACCTCATTCACAATACCAAACCCCAAGATTCCCCTCACCTTATCAAACCTACAGTGCCATCAAACATCAAGATCTTCACCTTCCTCAGTTCTACCAAACTCCCAAGATCTTGTCCCTCCACAGTATCCTAACATATTCTCCAACTCATTGGGAGCACAATAGCAGCACAATAATATGCATTTCCTGATAAGTCACATTTCAAGTGTTATACTTCAGTGCCACACATTTTGATTGGCATACTTTCTTACTGACCCAAATTTCATATTCATAAAACAGCAACAAACCAGAACTCAGTAGCTAGGGAATTTAAAAGGAACAAATCAAGTAGTGAAGAAAATATAAACGTCAAAAGAACACATGGGAAACCGAATCAATCAAGTCACTCAATCATAAACATACTTTTTTTTAAACCAGAGAGCTCACTGTGCACACAGGTTCATATAAATTGTTGAAAATAATTTCATAACATAACAGACATAATCATTTTGAAATTCACAATAAAATAATTCAACTTCCCTGTCAAATTGTCTTTTATGCATTCGAATAACTTCATTAATCGTTTACCAAGTCTCTCTTAGAGGCTGAGTTCACATTCTTGCCGTAACGATTACTTTTGTCAGCTCAAAAGATTTATAGCTACAACTATGCCAGCAAATCCCAGGGTGCTGAAATCAGAGAGTGTGCACTCTGGAGAATCTCCCAGACTACATCAGTACGATTCGCTCTGTGCCTTCCCTCAAGCCCGAGCAGTAATTATGAATTTGTTGATCTAATTGGAGGCGGCGGCGGCGGGACATAAAGGAGAGAGCGGAGGAACAGCGGGATCTAATCGGAGGCAGTGGCAGTGGGACATAAAGGAGAGAGCGGAGGAACAGCGGGAGCTAATCGGAGGCAGCGGCAGTGGGATATAAAGGAGAGAGCGGAGGAACAGCAGGATCTAATCGGAGGCAGTGGCAGTGGGACATAAAGGAGAGAGCGGAGGAACAGCAGGATCTAATCGGAGGCAGTGGCAGTGGGACATAAAGGAGAGAGCGGAGGAACAGCGCGGACCTAATCGGAGGCAGTGGCAGTGGGACATAAAGGAGAGAGCGGAGGAACAGCGCGGACCTAATCGGAGGCGGTATCAACGGCGGGACATAAAGGAGAGAGTGGAGGAACAGCGCGGACCTAATCGGAGGCAGCGGCAGTGGGACATAAAGGAGAGAGCGGAGGAACAGCGCGGACCTAATCGGAGGCGGTATCAACGGCGGGACATAAAGGAGAGAGCGGAGGAACAGCGCGGACCTAATCGGAGGCAGCGGCAGTGGGACATAAAGGAGAGAGCGGAGGAACAGCGCGGACCTAATCGGAGGCGGTATCAATGGCGGGACATAAAGGAGAGAGCGGAGGAACAGCACGGACCTAATCGGAGGCAGTGGCAGTGGGACATAAAGGAGAGAGCGGAGGAACAGCGCGGACCTAATCGGAGGCAGCGGCAGTGGGACATAAAGGAGAGAGCGGAGGAACAGCGCGGACCTAATCGGAGGCAGTGGCAGTGGGATATAAAGGAGAGAGCGGAGGAACAGCGCGGACCTAATCAGAGGCAGTGGCAGTGGGATATAAAGGAGAGAGCGGAGGAACAGCGTGGACCTAATCGGAGGCAGTGGGATATAAAGGAGAAAGCGGAGGAACAGCGCGGACCTAATCGGAGGCAATGGCAGTGGGATATAAAGGAGAGAGCGGAGGAACAGCGCGGACCTAATCGGAGGTATCAGCGGCAGCCGAACCTTCCACAATTTCCAAAAAACCAAGGTGTGACGTAATAGGACAGCAGGTAGGTGATTGGTTGGTGAGTATTATGGTTTTGTTTTCTCTCTAAACTAAGAGAGTGGTTTAAACTAGGAGCAGGAAACTATAACATACTGTATTCAATTTATAGCTTAACTAGTTAAACTATTTAATGCAACTATAAATAATCGTTGAATAAAGACTTTAATTCATTAAATAAGTAAAATAAGATATGTCAGGGCAGGTTGTGTGTCTGGACTGCAGTATATTGGAGTTTGTGGACAGCGAGACTGCCCCAAGCAAACATATCTGCAGGAGATGTCTCCATCTCGAATCCTCCGGCTCAGAGTCATTGAGCTGGAGTGTGAATTGGAGACACTCCAACACATAAGGGAGGAATTTCTGGACAGTTTTATTCATAATACAGTCACACCCCAGAAGAAAGCATAGGTTCAGGAAAGGGAGGGTGTGACTGTTAACTGGCACAGAAGCAGACAGATCAGGAGAATTAACACGTGGCTGAAGGGCTGGTGTGGGAAAGAGGGGTTCCTTTTCATGGGACACTGGCACTAGTTCTGGGACAGGAAGGAGCTGTACCGATGGACGGGCTCCACCTGAACCGGGATGGGACTCGTGTCCTAGTGGAAAGGGTAAATAGAAAGGTGGCAAAGGCTTTAAACTAATAAGATGGGAGGAGGGATCTACAAGAAACGTAACCATCCTAATTCTAAACAAAACAGGAAAAGAGAGCGTAAGAAAGAATAAAGTAAGGGGGGACATTGATGTCAAGAGAATAAATAGAGTTATAGAACAGGGGGGAAAAATTCAGTATCGCCCCGTTTGGGGCGCCATTATCGGCCGTGCGCAAAGTTTAGCACCTGGTGCTAATTATCGCCTCCGACGGCAAACTTGGCTTTAATCGCCCCTGGAGGTGATTGGAGCACTAAATCAGGCGCTTCACACCTGTCTTAAGGCGCAAAGGCCGAGGAGCGAGGCGCTACCTCACAGCGCTGGCGAAGCTCATGTGATGTCAGTCAGCAATGGAACACAGACACACTGGCGCCGGCCAATTCTTAAAGGGGAGCTCTGACGAAAGGTCATCGACCTGAAACGTTAACTCTGTTTCTCTCTTCACAGATGCTGCTTGACCTGCTGAGTTTCTCCAGCATTTTCTGTTTTTATCTTAAAGGGGAGGGTTGATTTTGCTCTCCATCCGCATCCTGCTCATTGCAGCCTTGAATCTCAGCCTGGAGAGACCTGTACATCAAATCTGCTGGAAAGAACAATGGAGAGGCCCAGGGAAAGAGTTCAGAGTGCAGCCCCCACAGTCTCTTCTAAATCGATACAAGGAAGGGCAGATCAAAATGAACCTGCAAAGTGCTGCTCAGTACCAAAACTCCTTCGCACAGCGTTGAATCTCTCCAGAAGTCTCTCTCTCTCACAATGCGTGGTGTAAAAATGTCACCAACAAATAAAAGCAGGAAGCGGTCGCCTTTAAATAGTGCTACCCCAGTCCCTTCCTGACTGCAAAACGCTCCCCTCAACCTGTCGTTGCTAGCGGCAGGCGGTAAGGCAGGGGGTGCCACTCAATATCCGGTCCGGGGCGCTACTGGGGCGTTGCGCACTCGACTGACGTCACGATCTGCCGGCGCAGGAGATCGTGGCAGTAGTGTTTGGCGCCGCCGCAAAATGTCTAGTTAATTTCGCGAGCGGCGCAAACATCGCTGCGCCCGGGCACTAGTTGCTTTGAGCCCCATTAGTGCCCTCTTAAGGCGCTAATGGGAGGCGCAAACAACTGAATTTTTCCCCCCAGGAGTTTAAAAAGATGGCTAAACATAAAGTGAGAGGAAATCCTATTAAAAATGAGTTAAACTATCTGTACAGCAATGCACACAGTGTCTGTAATAAAACAGGGGAGCTGGAGGCAATCATGCATTGCGAGGAACCAGACATAGTAGGAATTACTGAGACATGGCTACAGAAAAATCAGGACTGGGAATTAAACATTGAAAGGTGTAACATATTTAGAAAAGATAGGGAGGGAAGAAGAGGAGGTGGAGCAGCTGTACTTATTAGGGTTAACATAATGGCAGTAGAAAAAAGTGACACAGATATCAGCAAGACAAAAATAGAATCCATATGGATAGAGATAAAAGATAATAAAGGATCAATCACACTAATAGACATAGTCCACAGACCACCTAAAAGTGGAAGGGAAGTGGAGGAAGACAAATTAGGGAAATGAGTAAAAAACATAGAATAATAATCATGGGGGACTTCAAATACCCTGATATTAATTGGACAAAAGAGGTAGGTAAAGGGGATAAGGGAATGGAGTTCCTACAATGTGTACAGGACTGCTTTTTAACCCAATATATAAAAAGCCCAACAAGGGAGGATTCGCTATTGGATCTAGTAATGGGAATGCACCAGAGCAGATAAAAGTAAAAGTAGGGGAACATCTAGGCAATAGTGACCATAATATAATACACTTTAAGATGATAATTGAGAAGGACATAAGTATGACGAAAACCAGGTTAATAGATTGGAGAAAAGCTGATTTTGAGGGGCTGAGAATAGAACTTGGGAAAAAAAGGGCAACAATATTGTCAAACAATGATGTAGAACAGCAATGGGAAACATTTAAAATGGTGTTCAACAGAGTGCAGGAAAAATATATTCCGCTAAAAGGAAAGAACAAACTAAACAATAACGAGACTCCATAGATGAGTAAATAAGACAAAAATTGACGGTAAGGAAAGAGGCATACATTAAATACATAGACATCAGGGGAGTGCATGATAAGGGAGAATACGAAAAGATTAGGAGAGAAGTCAAAAAACAATTAGGGAGGCAAAGAGGAACTATGAAATTAAATTATCAAGAAACATAAAACAAAATAGCAAAATATTTTATAGGCACATCAATAATAAAAGAAGGTTGGGATGCAAATAGAGCCATTAAGGGATAGACAGGACAATACCACAGGTAACGATAGAGAGATGGCAGAAATATTAAATCATTATTTTGCTTCAGTATTTACCAGGTAGATAGAACAGGTGGACATGACATTGGATGATGAGATTAGTAATGAGATTAGTGCATTTAAAATAAAATAGGAGTATATTAAATAAACTAATCAAACTCAAAGAGGATAAAACCCCTGGTCCGGATGGATTGCATCCACGCATTTTAAAAGAATATAGGGAAGAGATAGCAGAGGCATTACTACACATATTTAATAATTCGTTAGAAAAAGGTGTAGTGCCAGAGGACTGGTGGATAGCTAACGTAATACTGATATTTAAGAAGGGGGATAGAACATATCCAGGGAATTATAGACCAGTCAGCTTAACGTCGGTGGTAGGAAAAATATTGGAATCCCTACTAAAGGAGAAAATAGAAGAACATCTAGAAACCAAAAATATTATAATGAATAGTCAGCATGGATTTCAAAAAGGAAAGTCTTGCTTGACCAACCTTATTGAATTTTTTGAAGAGGTAACAGAGACAGTAGACAATGGTAATGCAGTAGATGTAATTTATCTGGGTTTTCAAAAGGCCTTCGATAAGGTCCCCCATAATAGACTGATGAACAAGGTCAGAGAATGCGGAGTCAGGGGACAAGGAGCAGAATGGATTGCTGGCTGGCTTCAGGACAGAAAGCAGAGAGTAGGAGTAAAGAGTAACTATTCACAGTGGCAGAAGGTGGGTAGTGGTGGGTAGTGGTGTTCCACAAGGATCAGTGTTGGGACCACTGCTGTTCACAATTTAGACTTTGGAATCAAAAACACAATTTGCGGATGACACCAAATTGGGGGGGGGGGATAGTCAATACTGAGGAGGACTGCAACAAATTACAGGAGGACATTAATAAACTTGCAGAATGAGCATATAATTGGCAAATGAAGTTCAACACAGAACAATGTGAGGTATTACATTTTGGTAGGAAGAATAGGGAGGTCACATTACTTGGAGGGTGCAAGTCTAGGTGGGGTAGAGGAACAAAGGGATCTCGGAGTACAAATACACAAATCAGTAAAAGTCGCAACTCTGGAATTTCTGCTAGTATAAATACAGGAGGGAATAAGTAGCACGGAGTCCAGTTCGACGGAGTACTGCTTCTAGAGTACTAAACTCGGAATTTGGTGAGTGAGGGAATTTGGTGCATTGAGGGAAGTGGTGTTGTTCTGGTATTTTAAAAAACAAGGAGCGGTCCGAGAGAGGGAGCGTGAGACAGTGATACCTGAGAACTGAGGTCTAGAGACATTCATTAAAATTAATAGTTTAAACAAGATACTAATTAGCTCCTGAAAGAGGGAATAGACATTTTTTAGATCATGAATGGGCCGCTGATACCTATTGCTTACAATTCCTGCGCCATGTGGGAACTTCAGGACAGGTCATGTGTCTTGGGGGACCATGTGTGTAGGAAGTGTTTCCAGCTGCTTGAGCTCGAGCTCAGGGTTTCCGAGCTTGAGGGCAGCTGGAATCACTGTGGAGCATCAGGGAGGCTGAGAGCTTCCTGGACCGTATGTTCCAGGAGGTGGCCACCCCACAGGCAAAGAGAGTTCAGGATAGTAAATGGGTGGCCATCCGGAAGAGTAGGAAGAGGCAGGAAGTGCAGGAGTCTTCGGGGTGTGTGTCACTCTCAAACCAGTATGCAGCATTAGAGACTGCTGGGAGTGACGACACCTTGAAGGAGTGCAGTCCTGACCATGGCACCAATGGGCAAGGGACTGCGCAGGGGGGAACAGCAAAGCATAGAAATGCAGTCGTTATAGGAGATTCCATAGTTAGGGGGACAGACAGGATTTCTGTAACCGTCACCATGAGTCCCACATGGTGTGTTGCCTCCCCGGTGCCAGGGTAAAGAACATCATGGAGAGGGCGCAAAATATTCTGCAGGGGGAAGGGAGTGAGCCAGAAGTTGTGGTACACGTCGGTACCAACGACAGAGAGAGGGCAGGTACTGAGGTCCTACAGTCAAGACTTTCAGGAACTAGGGAGGAAGTTAAAAAGTAGGACCTCAAAGGTAGTAATCTCTGGATTACTCCCAGTGCCACGTACCAGCGATAGTAGAAATAGGAAGATTGGGAGGATCAATGCGTGGCTTGAGGCATGGTGCAGGAGGGAGGGCTTCAGATTCTCGGGGCATTGGGACCAGTTCTGGGGCAGGAGGCACCTATTCAAAAGGGACGGGTTGTACCTCAATGGGATTGGGACCAATGTCCTCGCGGGGAGGTTCACTTGTGTGGTTGGAGAGGGTTTAAACTAAATTGGCAGGGGGGTGGGCACCAGCACATAGAAGTAGAAAAGAGGAATAAGGTGCATAAAGGAGGGAGAGTGTTGGATAGTACTAGAGAAGGAAATAGTACCATATTAGATAGGAGCAGACTACGAGGAATACAAAGACAGATTTGGAATGCATGTATGTAAATGCATAAAGTGTGGTGAATAAGGTTGGTGATATACAAGCACAATTAGCCGTGTGGGAATATGATGTAGTGGCTGATGTAAGAAAAAGAGTCTCACACATCAAGTAACTTTAAAGTAAGCTTTAAGCAACTTATAATCACACTATATACAAGAGAGGTCTTCACCATGCCTCTGGCAGAAGCCCCTTTACAATACTGAGCAGTTCAGTATTTATACCAGTCCAACAGGAAGTGACGTGTGACAGGAAGTGATGTATTTACAAAGTTCACAGTTCACAGGAAGTGACACATAACTTCCCGGAAGTTATCATTATTATCACATTCTTCCCTCCTGCAGGATTAGAAGGCTGTGGTCTTCCTTTTGTTCCGCAGCCGCCGAACGAAGAAGAGTCGCACCCGTTTGGGTTCCCGTCGTAGAGGGTCGCTGGTCCGCTTACATGCGGTTGGCCATTGGTCAGAGTCTGTGTGGCCTGGATTACCCTGTGAAGGGTCGGGGAGATCATGGCTTCGTGTACGAGCCCCAATAGGTTCAAAGTCGGTCTGCCTCTGTTCAGAGGGAGGTGCAGAGCTGGTCTGTGGCGGATCAGTACTTTCGTGCGCGGTACTGGGAGGGTCGCAACTTTGAGTACGGGGTTCTACCGGCACCAAGCTAGTTGGTGTCCGATCAGGATCCTGGAGAGGGGTACCCGATAGGTTCCAAGAGTTTCCTGGTAAAATACCATCACCCGATGTCCCACTAGGTCCTGGTGGGCAGGGAGCCAGATCCCGTAATGATACGGTAGATTCTCGGCCGTTGGGATATCGTATGTTTGCATAGGTGGGGTTGGCATCGGTTAGTTCGACCTCGTCTACGAGAGGGTCATTTTTAGACGTCCGAACGTATCTTCGGAGTAGAACAGGTCCAGGAGTAGTTAGCCATGACGGGAGTGATGTCCCATGAGATGAGCGACGCTGGAATCCAAAGAACCGCTCATGAGGTGTAGTATTTGTGGCTGTAGAAAGAAGGGACCATATAGAGTGCAATGCATCCGGAAGCACTGCTTCCCATTGCTGGTCTGGTAGGCCCCGAGATCTTAAAGCAAGACGTACGGAATTCCAGATGATACCGTTATACCTCTCTACCTGCCCATTTCCGATGGGATGGTATGGTGTTGTTTTGCTTGTAGCAACTCCCCGTTCTGAGAGGTAGTCCTTGAGTTCCTTTGACATAAAGGATGGACCCCGATCTGAGTGAATATAAGCCGGCATGCCACAGAGAGAAAATACCTGCTCAAGGCAGCAGATTACTGTGGACGCCAGCATATTGGAGCAGGGGAAGGCAAACGGAAAACGTGAATATTCATCAATCATGGTGAGCAAATATGTGTTCCGAGTGGAAGAGGGCACTGGGCCCTTAAAATCGATGCTAAGTCGTTGCATCGGTTGGGTTGCGTGTATGAGCATACCATCTGAGGGGCGGAAGAACTGAGGTTTTAATTCCGCACAAAGCCGGCATTCTAAGCATATTTTCTTTACATCTCCAGTAGAAAAAGGGAGATTCCGTGATCGTACGAAATGTAGCATGCGCGTAACGCCAGGATGACACAATCCATTATGGACATCTATGAGAGTAGAGGACGACATAGTGGAGCAGAATGCCCGTGTGAGGGTGTCCAGGGCCACATTCTCCTTGCCAGGTCGATAGTGAATGGTATAACCAAAAGAGGCCAGTTCCATCCTCCAAAGTTGTATTTTATTATTCTTAATTTTGGTTCGTTTTCGATTATCAAGCATGAAGGCGACTGATCGCTGGTCCGTGATTAATGTAAAGTGCTGGCGAGCTAGAAAATGGTTCCACTTCCGTACTACCTCTATGATGGCTGTGGCTTCCTTCTCAACCGGGGGATAATGTAGCTCGGCACCTTGTAAGGTCCTGGACATAAATGCTACAGGATGACCTTCCTGATTTAGGGTAGCCGAGATCGCCACCTCCGAGGCATCACATTCGACTATGAAAGGGAGATTCTCATCGATGGAGTGAAGAGCCGCTTTCTCCAACTGTTTTTTGAGAAGGTTAAAGGGTGCAACAGCCACTGTTTCCAATGGAAATGATCTACCATGCAGCAAGGGTTGGATTTTGTCCGAAAAATGAGGAATCCATTTAGCGTAGTATGCAAACAGACCGAGAGCCCGACGTAAAGAAGCTGGATTCTTAGGTGACGGGAGCTCTTGGAGCGGGCGAAGTCTTTCTGGGTCTGGCTTAATGATACCATTGCCTACGCGGTAGCCAAGGATGTTGATGGTCGGTTGCGACTCAACAGATTTAGATTCATTCAAGGTTAAGTTACGGCGATGGAGGGCATCCCGAAATTTTTGGAGGTTGGCGTCGTGTTCCTGTTGATCGTGACCTGCAATAGTAATGTTATCAAGATAGGGAAAAGTGTCCCTTAGGTTTTCCTGTTTAACCAGGCCATCCATTGCCCGTTGGAAGACAGCCACTCCATTAGTAACCCCGAATGGGAGGCGACGAAATTGGTACAGCTGTCCATTAGCCTCAAAGGCCGTGTACTGCTTATCTGAGACCTTCAAGGGTACCTGATGATAGGCACTTTTTAAATCGTAAGTTGAGAACACTTTGTATTCGGCCAGTTTATTAACCATATCATCAATGCGTGGCAATGGGTAGGCGTCCAAGTCGGTATATTGATTGATGGTTTGCGAATAATCAATGCATAGCCGTTGTTTGTGAGGTTTTAGAGGGTTCTTGACAATGACGACTTGAGCCCGCCAGGGCGACGAACATGGTTCGATGATATCCTCTGCTAGAAGTCGAGAGATTTCAGCCTCAATAAAAGATTGGTCTTCCTGATTAAAGCGCCGTGATTTCGTTATTATTGGTTTGCATCGAGGCGGAATACTGGCAAATAATGAGGGTTCATCAAGTGAAGCTGCTGATAATGCACAAAACGGTAATTTAGACGGTATATTAGAAATAGTAAGACCAGGTTTGGATCCGCCGAACTCAATGGTGAGTTTCTTATGCTGTTTTTGGAAATCCAGCCCTAAGAGGAGATCACTACATAAGTCCTTGAGCACCGAAAGTCGGGTGGAGGGATACATGCGACCATTAAGTGTCATATCAATAACACAAAAGCCGGAGATTCTGGTATTAAGTGATGACTGAGCCATCGCAATTGCCTGGTCCGATGGGAAGACATGTAGTTTCAATTTCGCAACAATCTGTTCTTTAATGAAACTATCAGTACTTCCTGAGTCAATTAAGGCATCTAAGGTATGCCCATTAATTGAAACTTTTGTAGCTGCATGAAACAGGTTCTGTGGGCAAGCAGCTGTAATTGGTATGGTTGCACAGAGAGTGGCTGAAACTCTAGGTGTGCTTCTTCGGGAGAGAGCTCGAGAGGAAGCTTGATAGGTCCTAGCTGGAGCATCTTGATAGGCCCTAATTGGGGCAGTTCGGTAGGCCTTAGCTGGATAGGCCCTCGTAGAGGCTCTTGATTGGCAAACTTTTGCAAAGTGTCTCTTTTTATCGCAATGACTGCAGATCGCATTGCGAGCAGGGCAGAATTTCCTAGGGTGAAAAGAATCTCCACAAAAGAAGCATTCCTTCCTAGATTGCCAAGAGGCTGCTAAAGTGGGGTCATCCTCCTCTTCTTCATCAGAATTATCATCAGGATTAAATTCCTCCATGATAGGGTTCACCTGAGGCCACTTGAATCGTCTGGTTGCAGTTACAGCAGCAGATCGAGATCTGGGCAGCTGATGGAGGTCTGCATTTTTCTTTGCCAAATCCAGAGAACAAGCCAGGTCAAAAGCCTTTTGTAGCTCAAGTGTTTTACATTCTAGTAGACGCTGGCGTATAAATGGAGAGGCAATCCCGCAGATGAAAGCATCACAAATCATTTCTTCACGGTACAGCTCAGCCGAGGCTACCTGAAAGTTACAGTCTACGCTGAGCCTGCGGAGTTCTTGAAGGAATTCGTTAATCGATTCCCCTGACCCTTGTCGGGCTGTGGCCAGTAGATGTCTAGCATAGACCTCATTTGGAGTCTTGGCATACAGTTTTTTAAGTGCCCGAATCGCCTCATCGTAATTATCCCATTCATCAACATATTCAAACACTGTTGGGGTCACATAGTTGATAAGTATCCTCAGTTTAGTAGGAGCATTCGCTTTACATTCATCAAGAAAATTCTCAAAAGTACAGTACCAATGCTTCCATACCCTGCCAGCTGCTGGTGTGTTTGGGTCCAAGTCCAGACGAGTAGGTTTAAGGATGTTTTCCATGATGGGTGGTTCCCTGGATCCTTAACTCCGAGTTTGTCCGAAGGTCTAGTGTTTGTGAGTGTAAATGCTAAGTTGCTTAAATTGATGTAAGAAAAAGAGTCTCACACATCAAGTAACTTTAAAGTAAGCTTTAAACAACTTATAATCACACTATATACAAGAGAGGTCTTCACCATGCCTCTGGTAGAAGCCCCTTTACAATACTGAGCAGTTCAGTATTTATACCAGTCCAACAGGAAGTGACGTGTGACAGGAA
Organism: Somniosus microcephalus; assembly: GCF_052327205.1. Taxonomy (NCBI): domain Eukaryota; kingdom Metazoa; phylum Chordata; class Chondrichthyes; order Squaliformes; family Somniosidae; genus Somniosus; species Somniosus microcephalus. The sequence continues at coordinate 278,871,808 of NC_140991.1, read as the reverse complement.
GTGATGTATATACAAAGTTCACAGTTCACAGGAAGTGACACATAACTTCCCGGAAGTTATCATTATTATCACAGTGGCAATAACGGAAACGTGGCTTAAAAATGCTGAGTACTGGGCGCTTAATATTCACGGATACCAAGGTGGCAGTGCTGATTAAAGAAGACATTGTAGTGTTGGAAAGAGATGTCCTTGAGGGGGCAAGGACAGAGTCTATTTGGTTAGAGTTGAGAAGCAAAAAGGGTATGGTCACGCCATTGGGGGTATTCTATAGGCCTCCAAATAGTGAGAGAGAGATAGAGGAGCAAATCTGCAGGGAAATCACAGAGATATGCAAGAACTATAGCGTGGTGATCTTGGGGGACTTTAATTACCCAAATATCGATTGGGATAATGTTAGAGTAAAGGGAAAAGAGGGGGAGGAATTTCTGAAATGTGTTCAGGAGAACTTCATTGACCAGTATGTTCTCGGCCCAACTAGGAAGGAGGCATTGCTGGATCTGGTGTTGGGGAATGAGATGGGCCAAGTGGGCCAAGTGTCTGTGGGAGAACACTTGGGTAAGAGTGATCATCATATCATAAGGTTTAGATTAATAATGGAGAAGAGCAAGGAACAATCTGAAGTAGAACTTCCAAATTGGAAGAGGGCTAACTTCAATGGGATGAGAGGGGATCTAGCCAGGGTAAAATGGAACCAAAGATTGACAGGAAAAACTGTAATGGAACAATGGGTGATCTTTAAGGAGATGTTTCAGGTACAGGCTAGGTACATTCCAACAAGAGGGAAAGGTAGGGGAACCAAAGCCAGGGGTCTTTAGATGATGAGGGAGATAGAGAATATGATGAAACAAAAAAAGAGGGTATATGATGCATGTTAGGTGAATTCTTCAAGTGAGAAACAGGCCAAATACAGTAAGTTGAGAGGGGAAGTAAAAAGGAAAATAAGACTGGCAAAGAGAGAATATAAGAATAGAATGGCAGTTAACATAAAAGGGAACCCAAAAATCTTCTACCGGCATGTAAATTGTAAGTGGGTAGTAAGATGCGGGGTGGGGCCTATTAGGGACAAAGAAGGTGATATATGCTTAGAGACGCAGGGCAAGGTTAGAATACTTAATGAGTACTTTGTATTGGTGTTTACTAAGGAAGAGGATGCTGACAAAATATCAGTAGAAGTGGAGATGGTAGAGGTAATGGATGGGGTGAAAATTGATAGGCAGGATGTACTGGAAAGGCTAGATATGCTTAGAGTGGATAAGTCGCCTGGTCCGGATGGCTTGCATCCCAGGTTGCTAAGGGAAGTGGGGGTGGAGAATACGAAAGGGCTTGCCATAATCTTCCAATCTTCCCTGGATACGGTGGAGGTGTCAGAGTACTGGAAAGTGGCAAATGCGATACCTTTGTTCAAGAAAGGGTGTAAGAACAATCCTAGTAACTACAGGCCAATCAGTTTAACATGAGTGGTGGGTAAAGTTTTAGAAACAATAACCAGGGAAAAAATTAACAGGCACTTGGAGAGGTTTAAGTTAATTAAGGAGAGCCAGCACAGATTTGTAAAAGGCAGATCGTGTTTGACTAATCTAATTGAATTTTTTGATGAAGTAACAGAGAAGGTTGATGAAAGGAATGCAGTTGATGTTGTCTATATGGATTTTAAGAAAGCGTTTGACAAATTACCACAAAAAAAGGCTAGTTAACAAAATTGAGGCTCATGGAATAGAAGGGTCAGTGTCAGCTTGGATAAGAAATTGGCTCAAGGACAGAAAACAGCGAGTCGCAGTAAGTGGTTGTTTTTCAGATTGGAGGATGGTAGACAGTGGTGTTCCCCAAGGGTCAGTGCTGGGGCCGCTGCTTTTTTTGATATATATAAATGACTTGGATATTGGAATAGAGAATAAAATTTGCTGATGATACCAAACTTGGAAGTGTGGCAAACAGTGAGGAGGAGCAGCACGGTGGCATAGTGGTTAGCACTGTTGCCTCACAGCGCCAGGGACCCGGGTTCAAATCCGGCCTCGGGTGACTGTCTGTGTGGAGTTTGCACATTCTCCCCGTGTTTGCGTGGGTTTTCTCCAGGTGCTCCGGTTTCCTCCCACAGTCCAAAGATGTGCGGGTTAGGTTGATTGACCATGATAAAAATTGACCCTTAGTGTTAGGGGGGATTAAATACGTGGGGTTACGGGGATAGGGCTTGGGTGGGATGGCTGTCGGTGTAGGGACCGGGTGCTAGGGTTTGGATGATCAGCCATGATCACGTTGAATGGCGGAGCAGGCTCGAAGGGCCGAATGGCCTACTCCTGCTCCTATCTTCTATGTTTCTATGATACCGATCAACTGCAACATGACATAGATAGGCTCGCAGAAAGGGCAGACAAGTAGCAGATGGAATTTAATACAGAGAAGTATGAGGTGATACATTTTGGCAGAAGAGATAGAGAGAGGCAATATAGACTTAATGGCACAGTTCTAAAGAGTGTGCAGGGACAGAGGGACCTGGGGGTTCATGTGCATAGGTTTTTGAAGGTGGCAGGACATATTAAGAGAGTAGTTAGAAAAGCATATGGGATCTTGGGCTTCATAAAAAGAGGTATTGAGTACAAAAGCAGGGAAGTTATGCTGAACCTTTATAAAGCTCTGGTTAGGCCACAACTAGAGTATTGCATCCAGTTCTGGTCACCACACTTTAAGAAGGATGTGAAGGTCCTTGAGAGGGTGCAGAAGAGATTTACCAGAATGGTTCCAAGGATGAGGGATTTTAGCTACAAGGTTAGGTTGGAGAAGTTGGGGTTGTTCTCCTTGGAGCAAAGGAGGTTGAGGGGAGATTTGATAGAGGTGTACAAGATTATGACAGGTTTGGATAAGGTAGACAGAGAAAGGCTGTTCCCATTAGCTGATGGTACAAGGACTAGGGGATACAGATTTAAGGTTTTGGGCAAGAGATACAGGGGGGATTGTGAGGAAGAACTTATTTACGCAGCGTGTGGTAATGACTTGGAACTCGCTGCCGACGAGGGTGGTGGAAGCAGAGACGATCAATGATTTCAAAAGGAAATTGTATAAATACTTGAAGGAGAAAAAATTGCAGGGACATGGGGTAAGAGTAGGGGAGTGGGACTAACTGGATTGCTCTACAGTGAGCCGGCATGGACGCGATGGGCCGAATGCCCTCCTTCTGTGCCGTAATGACTCTATGGCTCTAGGTTAGCAAGGCCATAAAAAAGCAAACCAAGCACTAGGGTTTATTTCTAGAGGTATAGAATTGAAAAGTAGGGAAGTTATGCTAAACCTGTATCAAACCTTGGTTAGACCACACTTAGATTACTGCGTACAGTTCTGGTCATCCTATTATAAAAAGGATATAGAGGCACTGGAAAGGGTGTAGAGAAGATTTACAAGCATGGTACCAGATATGCGAGGGTATACATATCAGGAAAGGATGAACAGGCTGGGTCTCTTTTCTCTTGAAAAAAGGCGGCTTAGGGGTGACCTAATAGAGGTCTTTAAAATTATGAAAGTTATTGATAGCGTGAATAGAGAGAGAATGTTTCCACTTGTGGGGAAGAGCATAACTAGAGGCCATCAATATAAGATAGTCACCAAGAAATCCAATAGGGAATTCAGAAGAAACTTCTTTACCCAAAGAGTGGTGAGAATGTGGAACTCACTACCACAGGGAGTGGTTGAAGTGAATAGCATAGATGCATTTAAGGGGAGGCTAGACAAGCATATGAGGGAGAAGGGTTATGCTGATAGATTCAGATGAGGAAAGACGGGAGGAGGCTCGTGTGGAGCATAAACGCCGGCATGGACTGTTTGGGATGAATGGCCTGTTTCTGTGCCGTATATACTATGTAATCTAATGTAAATTAGTTCAAAACAGAGGAGTGTCTCAGTTTTCTCCTTCACCCTCCAATTCTGGCCATTTGTGCATTCCTGATTTTCATCGCTCCAACATTGGCGGCCGTACCTTCATCTGTCTAAGGCCTAAGACCTAAGCACTGGAATTTCCTGGCTAAACATCGCCGCCTCTCTTTCCTCCTTTAAGACACTCGTTAAAACCTACCTCTTTGACCAAGGTTTTGGTCACCTGTCCTAAGTGTCAAATTTTGTTTGCTAATGCTGCTGTAAAGTGCCTTGGGATGTTTTACTACGTTAAAGCCACTATATAAATGCAAGTTGTTGTTGTTCATCTGAAGACTGTGGCTGGAATTTTCTGTACCTGGGCGGGTTGGATGTGGGCAGTCGGCGTGGCAGGTCACGACCCCGTTGTTGCTTCCATCCCGCTGCAGAAATCGACTTTGCGCTAATGGGGCCTATTAAACCCGCCCTGCGCGTTACCTGGCCCTATTAAATGGTGCGGGTCTGATGACGTCATCCATGACGCGTTTTCAGCCGGGATATTTAAAGGGGCCTTGGCCACATTGCATTGGACGATTCATCTTGGAGTGTGCAGGCAGCACACTGGAGGTTTTCATTGTTCCAAACACTTGGAGAGATGGCTGCACAGAGGCAGAGGGCTGCACCCAGGTTCTCCGATGACTCCCTCCCTGTGCTTGTGGAGGGAGTCAGAGCACGCAGGGATGTCCTCTTCCCTTCCAATGGGTGGAAGAGACAGCCCCAGGAGACAAAAAGAGCCTGGCTCCAAATTGCAGAGGAGGTCAACAGCAGGGATGTGTTCAGGAGGACCTGTGTGCAGTGCCGCAAACATTTCAATGGTCTCATTAGATCAGGAAAGGTGAGTGCAAAGCCACACTCCGCTTCATCCTGCTGTGCCTCTCATCACATCCCCATCACTCTGCCTTCCCAACACTACTCCTGCACATCCTTACTCACACCAACATACTTTGCAAGTCCACCTATCCCTCTATCTACATTATCACATCCCAATCTTACTAGCCACCCCTCATACCCACCCTCATTCTAATGCAATCATACCAACTCACAACACGCAAGAAAGCCACTTGGCATTGCCAACACACTCCCATCACAGTTACCCTCTAAAGATCTAACCCATCCATTCCTTACACTCATTCCATCACTCTCACTCAACCTTCTCTTCTTTCCCTCCTTGCAGGAGAAGAGGGTGCACAATAAGAGGGATAGGGAGAGAATTGGAGGTGAGCCTCCATCATTTGCCACCCTCACAACAGCAGAGGAGGCTGCATTGGAAGTATCAGGAGTGGCCAAGCAGCTGGAGGCGGGAGAGGGAGGGAGGGGGACATCTCAGCAACCTGGTGACAGAATTACATATCATACAGCTACATGGCATACATCAGTCACTCATATGGGGACTGATGTCATCAGGCACTGGATGGTCATCATGTGCATAATGGTATGTGTACTTATTCTTCATATGGCATATCTAACTCATCTCTTTACTCCCACAGGTCCATCAAGGGCCCCCCCCACTGTCCAGGAAGAAGAGCAAGACGACTCCTCAGAGGAGCCTCCAGCCTCTGAGGGCGCAGTGTCACCAGACATGAGCACACCCAGCACCAGCGCAGATACGCACACCTCGGTGGGTCCCACACGAGATAGAGTAGTGTTGTCACCGTGTCTGTCACAAGTCACAAGTGAGCAAGAGCAGATGGTGGAGACAGGGACAGCAGTGGAGACTCCTCGCCGGAGGTCGCAGGACACTCCCAGCTCTGCTCTGCTGCATGCAGACGCTGAGCCTCGGGGGCCATCCAGAAAGAGGGTGATCCTGGAGGTGCAGGAAGAAGTGCAGAACCTCTGACAGGTTTTGCGAATGCGATGTCTGCAAATGTTCAGAGAATAGAGGAGTCCATCTCCAACATGAGCAGCACTGTGTCGCAGGCAATGGTGACTGTAGGTTCTTCCATGGATAGGCTGGCTACCTGCATGGAGCAGCTAATCTGCCACTCACGGGAGCACACGGTCTCTATGGAGAATAGATGGCTATCTATGGAGAATAGATGGCAGAGGCTTATAGACCTCCTGTCTAGGAGGGATGTCAGCGGAGACATGAGTCCTCATAGCCCCACTGATGTGCAACAAGGTGCTCTCATGCTCCTTGCTAGTAGGGAAATGTGGGTGGCCCATTAGAGGGATGATGGTGAGAGGGAAATGTGGGCTCCTCTCAAAGCGCTCCCACTTCTCTCCCATTGCCACCCCTTCAGTCAGAGCCCCAGATGGCTCCTCGGATCCCGATGGCTGAGTCTGCCCCTGCACAGTCGCAGGAGGAGCAGACTTTGACGGGGCCATCACAGGCTCCAAAACCCAGAGGACATCCGGCAAGAGTGTCTATGCAGTCGCAGCAGGGAAGTGAGCAGCCTGCCTCTACCTCTGCTGAAGCCACAGGGGTAGCACCTCGTAGAAGCTCGCATAAGAGAAAGATGACACACAAGTAGACTCACACGGGTCGCCACTAGGGTGTTTTAGTCAATGTTTCCTTAAATGTATTGTCAACCATTAAAATCTTTGGCCCAGAAATTCAGGTCGGGGGCTTCCCGCGGGTGTGGAGACCCGAATTTCTGAGCCTTTGTTTTCACCACTTTCCCAAATTGGACAGATTTGTGTGCACTTTTGGAAGTTGTAGTGAATGGCAAGACATAACGGTACCTCCAGCAATTGTGGTCAGTGTGAATGGAATGGCTTGGTCATTGGAGGGATCCTTTATGGTGTTGCTGTGGTGTGGTGGCATCCTGGTGCAGAATGTGGCAGCAATTTAGGTGTACTGCGTAAAGTTATGTAAATCTGGACATGATGAGGCCATCCCTGGCTTCCCAGGCAGCAATGTGCTCAGGTGCTGGTGGGATCTGGCCCACAGGTTCCTCCAGCTCCTGCTCCTCCTGCTCCGAAAAGGGCGTGTGCTCAGTGCCTTTTTCCTCCTGCAGCGCTAATCCTCACTGCTGCGCTATGTTGTGCAGGGCGTAGCAGACCACAATGATTCTGGAGATCCTGGCTGGTGCATACTGAAGGACTCCTCCAGATCTGTCAAGGCATCTGAAACGCATTTTCAGCACGCCTATTGTTTGCTGTATGACACATCCGGTGGAAATGTGGCTTTCATTGTATCTCTCTAGGGCTTCAGTACTTGAGCTCCTCAAGGGTGTCATGAGCCACGTCTTCAGTGGATAGCCCTTGTCTCCAAGCAGCCAGCCGGAAAGTCTGTTTGGAGGAACGAAGAGCTGTGGGAGGGTGGACTGGCGAAGGACGAAAGAGTCATGGCAGCTGCCAGGGAATTTGGCACACACGTGCATGATGATCTTCCTATGTTTGCAGACCAGCTGCACACTGAGGGAGTGGAAGCCCTTGTGGTTCACAATGACTCCTGGATTATGATGGGGTGCCCTGATGGCCACATGTATGCAGTCGATGACGCCCTGCACCCGTGGGAAGCCAGCCAGAGTGGCAAAGCCGAGCGCCCGCTCAGTAACACTGGCTTCATCAGTGGCAAAGTTTACATAATTGGCTGACTTTTCAAACAGGACATCGGTGACCTGGGTGATGCATCTGTAGGCGGCCAACTGCGAGATGCCGCAAATGTCTGCTGCAGATCCCTGGAAAGAGCCTGAGGTGAAGAAGTTGAGGGTGCTGGTGACTTTGACAGCTGCTGGTAAGGCATGTCCACCCGCTCCTCTGGGCTGCAGGTCTTGCTCGAGCATTGTGCAAAATATGTGGGACGACCTGGCACGATAGCCTGAGCCTCCTTTGGCACTGCTGCTCAGTCATGTTGAGGAAGCTCACCTTCTGCCTGTATACCCTGTGTTGGGGGTATCACCTCCGGTGTGGTGCAGCCCTGAGCTGATGCCCTCTGTCCTGTGGAGCATCAGGTGGTTGAGGAGAAGGTTGGTGGTGGTGTTGGTGCTGCTGGTGTGCCTGGTGCTGCTGGTGTTGGGACTCATCGTGGTTTGATTCTGAGGACCAAGGTGAAATAGTATAAACGGCACCCATGCTGATGGAATAGATGGCAGGTCAAGTAGAGATCAGTGGAACAAGCTGTCAATGGAGTGATAGGTTGTAACAATGAGGTGAGACTGGATGGCAACTTTGCTGGAAATACTTGCAGCCTGTAGAAAGCTAAATGTGTGCTAGGAATGCAGCCAGCAACAGCTTCTGCCTGAGGAAAGTGATCAGTTGTGAGGTGGGAGCTTTTATAGTACATTTCATGCTGTCATCTAATCAGCTGGAGCAATGGCCACTCACCTCCTGCCTCAGGCTGACACACTTGTTTTCCAAGCTGCATGAATCCCGTGGGCAGCCAGGGAAATTCGAAAAGTAGGCTGAAAAAGGCTCTCAAGGATCTGACAACTGCTTATTAATGATTTGAATTAGGTCGCCCGCCTCTGCTGGTCAGGTCGCTGCCACACCAGCAAACATGCCCGAGGGGAGGGTGCGTGGGGCGGGATGACAGCGGGTTCCTGACCAGCTGCAACTTTTTCCAAATTTCCCACCCGACCCGCCTCGAATCATGCCCGCACGGACCCCAGAAAATTCCAGCCTGTGATTCAGATGGTCCCATAGTCAGCCGCTCTCCTGTACTTTACCAGGGTGCCCATCCTTGGCATTAAAACTTGGGTAGTAAATCTCAGCTGGCAGGTTACCACAGGAGGCATCACACATGAGCCTGACCCCATCAGGTCAATTCATACGTGCACCATAAGAGTTATGGCATACTTTCATCAGGAGCAGGAATCCTGCGAGTTTTCTCTCCGATCCCACCTCCCCAACCCCCCACCAATGTAGCGACACTGATGTCAATTGTAGTGCCCCACTCACCACGAACTGAGATCAACTAACTCAATACAGTAGTGTCAGCCATGGCTCAGTGGGCAACACTCTCGCCTCTGAATCAGAAGATTGAGGGTTCAAGTCCCACTCCAAAGACTTTAACACAAAATCTAAGCTGACAATTCACTGCATTACTGAGGGAGTGCTGCACTGTTGGAGGTGCCATCTTTCTGATGAGATTCTCAGGTGGCCGTAAAAGATCGCATGGCACTATTTCGAAGCAGAGCAGGGAAGTTCTCCTGGCAAATAGTTATCCATCAACCAACATTACTAAAAGACAGATTATCCGGTCATTATCACATTGCTACTTGTTGGAGCTTGCTGTGTGCAAACTGGCTGCTGCACTTCCTACATTACAACAGTGACTACACTTCAAAAGTGCTTAATTGGCTGTAAAACACTTTGGGACATCCTGAGATTGTGAAAGGTGCTTATGTAAATGCTTTTTATTATACTTTCATGCCCAAATCATTTTCCATAGAATCACAGAAAGTTACAGCACGGAAGGAGGCCATTTTGGCCCATCGTGTCCGCGCCGGCCAACAAAGAGCTATCCAGCCTAATCCCACTTCCCAGCTCTTGGTCCGTAGCCCTGCAGGTTAGAGCATCCGAGGTGCACATCCAAGTACTTTTTAAATGTGGTTAGGGTTCCTGCCTCTACCACCCTTTCAGGCAGTGAGTTCCAGACCCCCTCAACCCTCTGGGTGAAGAAATTTCTCCTCAAATCTCCTCTAAACCTGCCACCAATTACTTTAAATCTGTGCCCCCTGGTTTTTTACCCCTCTGCTAAGGGAAATAGGTCCTTTCTATCCACTTTATCTATGCCCCTCATAATTTTATACACCTCAATAAGGTCTCCCCTCAGCCTCCTCTGTTCCAAGGAAAACAGACCCAGCCTATCCAGTCTTTCCTCCTAGCTAAGATTCTCTATTCCCGGCAACATCCTTGTAAATCTCCTCTGTACCCTCTCTAGTGCAATCATATCTTTCCTGTAATGTGGTGACCAGAACTGCACGCAATACTCTAGCTGAGGCCTAACTAGTGTTTTATACAGTTGAAGCATAACCCCCCTGCTCTTGTACTCTATGCCACGGCTAATAAAGGCAAGCATTCCGTATGCCTTCTTAACCACCTTATCTACTTGGCCTGCTACCTTCAGGAATCTGTGGACATTCCATCCAAGTTCCCTTTGTTCCTCTACACTACTCAGTACCCTACCATTTAATGTGTATTCCCTTTGACGTAAGAAAACTACTAGGCACTTGGTCTAAGTATTAAACAAGGCTTTAATCAACTGTTTTTCAACATGGAGATCTAGTTGCGTCCTTCACTAGTTCCTGTTAAAGAATGTCCTGAGCAAGCTGGGCCCATGCCTGAGTATTTATACTCTCCCTGGACAGCGCCACCAGCAGGCCGCCCAGTATCATTTCATAAGTCATTTCCACATGAATGACAAGATTCATGTCACCCTTTCCTCGTTAACCGTCCCCAAATGCATTACCTCACACTTCTTCGGATTGAATTCCATTTGCCACTGTTCTGCCCACCTGACCAATTTATTGATATCTTCCTGCAGTCTACAGCTTCCTTCTTCAGTATCAACCACACAGCCGATTTTAGTATCATCTGCAAACTTCTTAATCATACCCCCTATATTCAAGTCAAGATCATTGATATATACCACAAAAAGCAAGGGACCTAGTACTGAGCCCTGCAGTACCCCACTGGAAACAGCCTTATAGTCACAAAAACACCCATCAACCATTATTACCCTCTGCTTTCTGACTCCGAGCCAGTTTTGAATCCAACTTGACACTTTGCCCTGGATCCCATGGGCTTTTAACTTCATGACCAGTCTGCCATGTGGAACCTTATCAAAAGTCTTGCTAAAGTCCATATACACTACATCAAACGCACTACCCTCATCTACCCTCTTTGTTACCTCCTCAAAAAATTCAATCAAGTTTGTCAGACATGACCTTCCCTTAACAAATCCGTGCTGACTATCCTTGATTAATCCGTGTCTTTCTAAATGAAGATTTATCCTGTCCTTCAGAATTCTTTCCAATAATTTTCCCAGCACCGAGGTTAGGCTGACTGGCCTGTAATTACTCAGTCTATCCTTTTCTCCCTTTTAAAACAAGGGTACCACATTAGCAGTCCTCCAGTCCTCCGGCACCACACCTGAAGCTAGAGAGGATTGAAAAATGACGGTCAGGGCCTCTGCTATTTCCTCTTTTGCTTCGCTTAATAGCGTGGGATACATTTCATCCGGGCCTGGGGATTTATCCACTTTTAAAGCTGCTAAACCCCTTAACACTTCCTCTCTCACTGTGTTTATTTCATCTAATATTTCACACTCCTCCCCCTCGATAGCAATGTCTGCTTTGCCCCTCTCCTTTGTGAAAACAGACGCAAAGTATTCATTAAGGACCCTACTGACGTGTCCCGCCTCCACACACAGATTACCCTCATGATCTCTAATAGGCCCTACCCTTTCTTTAGTTATCCTCTTACTCTTAATATATTTATAAAACATCTTTGGGTTTTCCTTGATTTTACTTGCCAAGAATTTTTCATGCTCTCTCTTTGCTTTCCTAATATCATTTTTAATTGCACCCCTGCACTTTCTGTACTCCTCTAAAGATTTTGGAGTATTTAGCCCTCGGTATCTGTCACACCCCTCCCTTTTTTTCTTTATCCTGCCCTGCATGTCTTTACAAGTTGTGGATTGAACCTGAAATGTTCCTGATGTATATGATGCAGACTCATACATTTCGAAGCAACTTACATCATTTGGAATCCTATTTTCCATGGCTATTTTCCACTTTTCTGCAAAAATTAAAAGGCTTTCACAGCCCTCGACACACGCTGAGGCACAAGTTAAAAGTCCTTCTGCTGGTGGCCTCCCCATTAGCTTCTCACTGCTCCAATCCTGCAGCAAATGTTAACACAGAGCTTCAGCGACACAACAGCAAAACGAATCATAGCCTGTGGCACGTCTAAATGTCAGCTCTGCAGAAAAATCTGCCCAAGTTACGATGTCATGTGTGGACAAAGCCTTGGGCTTGTTGGGCTTGGCTCAACAGAAACAAAAAAAAAATCATGTGTGTCTGGCGGTCAGAGAGAGCTCAGGAAACAAAAAAAAAATTCTACTTAGGGCGTATAAATAAAGTCAAGTTGAGTCAACATTTTAACAATGGTAAGCTCATCACTGATACAACTGAGCTAAATTCAGAGTAAGTCAAAACCTCATTTTCTCACCGCTTAAAGACGAAGAAAGGTTGATCTTTTTGACTCAGTTTACAATCCATGGTCATTCTCATTGATTTTATTCACTAAGTGGCGTCACAAAATTCAGCACCGCCACTCGACCAAACATTCCTGCAGCAAATGTGGGGCCTTCTACCATGTATTAAACGATTTGGGCATGAAAGTATAATAAAAAGCAAAATAATGAGAACACATGCAACTGAAAATGTCTAACATCACAGACTCTCCACTTCAGTATCGTTAAAAAAGACTTCATACACATCGGGTCGCCATGGAAACTGAAGAGATGCAGAAATATTGATGCAACAGTTGCGTTCCAGACTCCCTACAGCAAATCCCGTCTTTAGTGACCTAATTCGCTGAACAAGACAATAACCCTGAATAAATGTTACATATAGATTATGTCACCAATCATAACATTTTGCACATTGACACTATGGCAAGTTCACACTTCTCGAATTAATCATCTATTATTAAACCCAATCTAACAGATTTGGCTTTTGAAAAGTCCATGGGGATAACTGGATTTTTTCTTTAATATTGGAGTTGTTACTATTTCACTGAATGGCCTGATCTAGACTATCCAGTCGGGTAAGTGGATATTCATACATGACTCAGTCACAGGGTCCTGTCTGTTTGTGGGATCCAACACACACACACACACACAAATCATTTAGAAAAGTAATAGCTGAAAGCAATTATGTGCTACTCCCTACCTAACCCTACCTAAAAAAACAATAGCAAAATACTGAGGATGCTGGAAATCTGAATAAACAACAGAAAATGCTGGAAGCACTCAGCAGGCCAGGCAGCATCCATGGAGAGTGAAACAGAGTGTTTCAGGTCTGTGACCCTTCATCAGAACTGGAAAAGGTTGGAGATGTAACAGGATTTAAGCAGGCGCAGAGGCAGGGAAAGGGGACGGGGAGGGGAGGAAGGAATTGCAGGAATATTCTGTGCTAGGGTAGGAGGCAGGAGAGATTAAATGTTGCAAATGGGGATGGCAGAATCATCAACAGCCTGAAAAATGGGGGCAGGGGTTATAGTCTGAAATTGTTGAACTCAATGTTGAGTCCAGAAGGCTAAAAAAACTTGGATTCACCATTGTTTTGAATTTCAGCTCAGATACAGTGAGAAGATCTAATATTACAGATATAGTTCTACAAAAATGTCATGTTGATTTTTTAGTATTGCAGTATATGCTAACTTTAACATTTTTAAATATAATGAACAGTTTTAAAAATCTTACTTTTGCTCCATTTTTCTTGGTTCCCATTCTCCTTACCACCCTATTCTTGTTTCAATATTTTGCTTTATTATTTCTTAAACATTTATTTGATGTATTTTTGAATTTTATTACTGAAATCCCATTTTTCCTCATTTTCTCTGCTTCTATTTTTTTACCATCCATTCTGGAGCTGGATCTCAGCCATATGAAATTCAGGAACAATGGCTGGAGTGTCGATAACCAGAGGGCACAGAGTTAAGGTGATTGGCAAAAGAACCAGAGGCGACAGGAGGAAAAACATTTTTACGCAACGAGCGGTTAGGATTTGGAATGCGCTGCCTGTTAGGGCGGTGGATACAGGTTCAATAGCAGCCTTCAAAAGGGAATTGTATAAATACTTGAAGGAGAAAAAATTGCAGGGATATGGGGAGAGAGCAGGGGAGTGGGACTAACTGGATTGCTCTTCGAAAGAGCCGGCGCAGACTTGATGGGCCAAATGACCTCCTTCTGTGCTGTACTATTCTTTGATTCTATGAACATAGGAACAGAAGTAGACCATTCAACCCTTCGAGCCTGTTCTGCTAATCAATTAGATCATGCTTGATCTGTACGTAAACTTTATTTACCTGCCTTTGCGCCATATCCTTTGATACCTTTACGTAACAGAAATCTGTTCAAATCAATCTTGAAAGCTTCAATTGACCCAGCATCCGTAGCCTTTTGCGGGGGAGTGTTCCAGATTTCCACTACCCCTTGTGTGAAAAAAAGCTTCCTGATTTCACTCCTAAATCACCTAGCTCTAATTTTAAAATTATCCCCCTGTGTTCTGGATTAAGATCATGCCCCTGGGTTCTTGATTAAGATCATGCCCCTTGTTCTGGATTAAGATCATGCCCCTGGGTTCTGGATTAAGATCATGCCCCCTTGTCCTGGATTAAGATCATGCCCCTAGGTTCTGGATTAAGATCATGCCCCCTTGTTCTGGATTAAGATCATGCCCCCTTGTTCTGGATTAAGATCATGCTGCTGGGTTCTGGATTAAGATGATGCCCCCTTGTTCTGGATTAAGATCATGCCCCTGGGTTCTGGATTAAGATCATGCCCCCTTGTTCTGGATTAAGATGATGCCCCCTTGTTCTGGATTAAGATCATGCCCCCTTGTTCTGGATTAAGATCATGCCCCATGGTTCTGGATTAAGATCATGCCCCCTTGTTCTGGATTAAGATCATGCCCCTGGGCTCTGGATTAAGATCATGCCCCTTGTTCTGGATTAAGATCATGCCCCTGGGTTCTGAATTAAGATCATGCCCCCTTGTTCTGGATTAAGATCATGCCCCTGGGTTCTGGATTTAGATCATGCCCCCTTGTTCTGTATTAAGATCATGCCCCCTTGTTCTGGATTAAGATCATGCCCCTGGGTTCTGGATTAAGATCATGCCCCGGTGTTCTGGATTAAGATCATGCCCCTGGGTTCTGGATTCAGATCATGCCCCCTTGTTCTGGATTAAGATCATGCCCCTGGGTTCTGGATTAAGATCATGTCCCTGTGTTCTGGATAAGATCATGCCCCTAGGTTCTGGATTAAGATCATGCCCCCTTGTTCTGGATTAAGATCATGCCCCTGGGTTCTGGATTAAGATCATGCCCCTTGTTCTGGATTAAGATCATGCCCCCTTGTTCTGGATTAAGATCATGCCCCTGGGTTCTGGATTAAGATCATGCCCCCTTGTTCTGGATTAAGATCATGCCCCTGGGTTCTGGATTAAGATCATGCCCCCTTGTTCTGGATTAAGATCATGCCCCTGGGTTCTGGATTAAGATCATGCCCCCTTGTTCTGGATTAAGATCATGCCCCTTGTTCTGGATTAAGATTATGTCCCCTTGTTCTGGATTAAGATCATGCCCCTGGGCTCTGGATTAAGATCATGCCTTCTTGTTCTGGATTAAGATCATGCCCCTGGGTTCTGGATTAAGATCATGCCCCTGGGTTCCGGATTAAGATCATGCCCCTGGGTTCCAGATTAAGATCATGCCCCTGTGTTCTGGGTTAAGGTCATGCCCTGGGTTCTGGATTAAGATCATGCCCCTTGTTCTGGATCAAGATCATGCCCCCTTGTTCTGGATTAAGATCATGCCCCTGGGTTCTGGATTAAGAGTATACCCCCTTGTTCTGGATTAAGATCATGCCCCTGGGTTCTGGATTAAGATCATGCCCCTGGATTCTGGATTAAGACCATGCCCCCTTGTTCTGGATTAAGATCATGCCCCTGGGTTCTGGATTAAGATCATGCCCCTGGATTCTGGGTTAAGATCATGCCCCCTTGTTCTGGATTAAGATCATGCCCCTGGGTTCTGGATTAAGATCATGCCCCCTTGTTCTGGATTAAGATCATGCCCCTGGGTTCTGGATTAAGATCATGCCCCTTGTTCTGGATTAAGATCATGCCCCTGGGTTCTGGATTAAGATCATGCCCCCTTGTTCTGGATTAAGATCATGCCCCTGGGTTCTGGATTAAGATCATGCCCTGTATTCTGGATTAAGATCATGCCCCCTTGTTCTGGATTAAGATCATGCCCCTGGGTTCTGGATTAAGATCATGCCCCCTTGTTCTGGATTAAGATCATGCCCCTGGGTTCTGGATTAAGATCATGTCGCCTTGTTCTGGATTAAGATCATGCCCCCTTGTTCTGGATTAAGATCATGCCCCTGGGTTCTGGATTAAGATCATGCCCCCTTGTTCTGGATTAAGATCACGCCCCCTTGTTCTGGATTAAGATCATGCCCCTGGGTTCTGGATTAAGATCATGCCCCTTGTTCTGGATTAAGATCATGCCCCTGGGTTCTGGATTAAGATCATGCCCCCTTGTTCTGGATTAAGATCATGCCCCTGGGTTCTGGATTAAGATCATGCCCCCTTGTTCTGGATTAAGATCATGCCCCTGGGTTCTGGGTTAAGATCATGCCCTCTTGTTCTGGATTAAGATCATGCCCCTGGTTTCTGGATTAAGATCATGCCCCTGGATTCTGGATTAAGATCATGCCCCCTTGTTCTGGATTAAGATCATGCCCCTGGGTTCTGGATTAAGATCATGCCCCTGGATTCTGGGTTAAGATCATGCCCCCTTGTTCTGGATTAAGATCATGCCCCTGGGTTCTGGATTAAGATCATGCCCCTGGGTTCTGGATTAAGATCATGCCCCCTTGTTCTGGATTAAGATCATGCCCCTGGGTTCTGGATTAAGATCATGCCCCCTTGTTCTGGATTAAGATCATGCCCCTGGGTTCTGGATTAAGATCATGCCCCCTTGTTCTGGATTAAGATCATGCCCCTTGTTCTGGATTAAGATTATGTCCCCTTGTTCTGGATTAAGATCATGCCCCTGGGCTCTGGATTAAGATCATGCCTTCTTGTTCTGGATTAAGATCATGCCCCTGGGTTCTGGATTAAGATCATGCCCCTGGGTTCCGGATTAAGATCATGCCCCTGGGTTCTGGATTAAGATCATGCCCCTGGATTCTGGGTTAAGATCATGCCCCCTTGTTCTGGATTAAGATCATGCCCCTGGGTTCTGGATTAAGATCATGCCCCCTTGTTCTGGATTAAGATCATGCCCCTGGGTTCTGGATTAAGATCATGCCCCTTGTTCTGGATTAAGATCATGCCCCTGGGTTCTGGATTAAGATCATGCCCCCTTGTTCTGGATTAAGATCATGCCCCTGGGTTCTGGATTAAGATCATGCCCTGTATTCTGGATTAAGATCATGCCCCCTTGTTCTGGATTAAGATCATGCCCCTGGGTTCTGGATTAAGATCATGCCCCCTTGTTCTGGATTAAGATCATGCCCCTGGGTTCTGGATTAAGATCATGTCGCCTTGTTCTGGATTAAGATCATGCCCCCTTGTTCTGGATTAAGATCATGCCCCTGGGTTCTGGATTAAGATCATGCCCCCTTGTTCTGGATTAAGATCACGCCCCCTTGTTCTGGATTAAGATCATGCCCCTGGGTTCTGGATTAAGATCATGCCCCTTGTTCTGGATTAAGATCATGCCCCTGGGTTCTGGATTAAGATCATGCCCCCTTGTTCTGGATTAAGATCATGCCCCTGGGTTCTGGATTAAGATCATGCCCCCTTGTTCTGGATTAAGATCATGCCCCTGGGTTCTGGGTTAAGATCATGCCCTCTTGTTCTGGATTAAGATCATGCCCCTGGTTTCTGGATTAAGATCATGCCCCTGGATTCTGGATTAAGATCATGCCCCCTTGTTCTGGATTAAGATCATGCCCCTGGGTTCTGGATTAAGATCATGCCCCTGGATTCTGGGTTAAGATCATGCCCCCTTGTTCTGGATTAAGATCATGCCCCTGGGTTCTGGATTAAGATCATGCCCCTGGGTTCTGGATTAAGATCATGCCCCTGGATTCTGGGTTAAGATCATGCCCCCTTGTTCTGCATTAAGATCATGCCCCTGGGTTCTGGATTAAGATCATGCCCCTGGGTTCTGGAATAAGATCATGTCCCCTTGTTCTGGATTAAGATCATGCCCATAGGTTCTGGATTAAGATCATGCCCCCTTGTTCTGGATTAAGATCATGCCCCCTTGTTCTGGATTAAGATCATGCCCCTGGGCTCTGGATTAAGATCATGCCCCCTTGTTCTGGTGGCCCCTAAAGACTTGGTGACATATGTTCCAGCTCTACATTTGGAAGTGTAAGGTGCTTGACAAGATTACTTCCCAGCGGGTCAGGTCTGGGTGGTACACAGATTGTTGCAGCCTTAATTTGGACGTGTTGTAACCCGTTGAGATTAACGTGCCCAAGTTTCAGACATATGGGCCTAGAAATTCAGTCGCGTTTGCGACCACTTATTGGCTAAAGAGTGGTTTGCGCCGGAAGTTTTTTAGTGCCCGAAATTCAGTTGGTCCCTAAAATCGGCGTTAGCCGGTAGCGCTGCGCCGGCACCGATGACGTCATCGGTGTGCGCAGCACCCCGGTTCCAACGCGATTCCGTGCCGACGGCCAAATTCAGTTGCGGCCGCCTCGCCCGTAGCGGCCGCAAACAGCGTTTGAAAAACGGGGCCTTGCAGCTCCGAGAGGCCGGCGCACAAAGGTGGAGGGGCGGGCGGCCGCTTTCCCGGCGGGCGCCTGGCCGCACCTCCCTCCCCGGACTCCTGCACCACCCCCCCGCGTCATTGGTGTCTGACTCCCGCGAGCCCGGCACTTCTCCGTGGTGCCGGGCTCATTTGCCGGGGGAATCCAGCGGTGATCTCACGGCTGCAGGCAGCTCCTCCTTAAGAGAAGGAGGAGGCCTGCAGTACCCCAGCCTGCCGCACCGCATCAGGTGCCGCAGCGGCAGCTGGACGCCTGAAATTGACTTTCATCGCCCCAAGCGAGGCGGCCAAACCCTGCAATAGCGCCCGCCTCCGTCTTGGGGCGCCGCAACTGAATTTCAGGCGGGCGCTACGGGAATCCGGGCGAGCGCTAAATTTCGGGCGCTAAAGACCTGGCGCGGTGATAGCAAATTTCTAGGCCATGGAGCTCTAAGCTGGGAGTGCTTAAATCCCAAAATTAGCACTATTACCTCTATACTGGGCAATCCGAGGCCTACATAACAAACTGACCAGGATTCTTTTGGGCCAATGTGTGCAAAATTTGAAGGCCATCAATGCTTTGGAAAGATGGTTCCCGAAGTTAAAATCTATCAGGATAAGACCCAAAGAAACTGAATTAGGTTTAATGTGGGAGGAAAAAATTACCAATAGACACAGAATATAAGCAAGCTATTTGATTTATAGTGTAATTCCGATACTTGGAAAACATAAGTAAAATATTAACTGCCTCAAGCAAGACTTGGCAGTAGAAAGATTTTATTTTGTCACAGAGAAATAGATTCATGGAACAGACACCCAGCAGCAGGTGAGGCCATGTTCAGTAACACCTTTAAAGGAAGCATTGGTTAGCAATAGAATTGGAAGTTATAAGAATAAGTAGAGGTTTGGGGGGAAAATTGGGTGGCGCCCCTTTTGGGGTGCTAACGTCACCGCAGCGCTAATTTTAGCGCACCGAAAAAGTTTGCACCCCTCCGCTGTAAATTCAGTAGTAGCGCCCCAAGCAGGAAGTGGAGCGCTACTGGAAAGCACGCCACCTCCTGCTTGGGGTGCTAGTACTGAAGTTCACGGTGCTACGTGCAACGGTGGCACGTAGCGCCGCGTCATTGGAGGCCTCCTCCCCTGATTAAAGGGGAGGGGCCTAGCGCTGTGTGCAACGGGGCCCTGCTAGGAGTGGGGTGCCGTGAAAACAGCCCGGCACTCAAGAGGAGTGCCGGGCTGAGCGATCGGGGCCGGCACCCCGCATAAAAAAGGGGGCAGGTGCTGGCAGTCGGCGAAAATAAAAATGGCCGCCCGACACCTGCCCTTTAAGTAGTGCTGCCGCCGCTGCAAAAATTGAGGTATTTAAGATGTTCAAAGGATTTGATAGGGTAGATAGAAACTATTCCCCCTGGTGGGGGAGTCCAGAACAAGTTGGCATAACCTTAAAATTAGAGCTAGGCCGTTTAGGGGTGATGTCATGAAGCACTGGAAATCTGGAACTCTCTCCCGCTAAAGCTGTCTATTGAAAATTTCGAAACTGAGATTGATAGATTTTTATTAGGCAAGGGTATTAAGAGTTACTGAACCAAGGCGGGTGGATGGAGTTAAGATACAGATCAGCCATGATCGAATTTCATGGCGGAACAGGCTTGAAGGGCAGTTGAAGTGAGGGCAGTCACTTGCTCCCTCTGATGTCACTGCCTTCCCACTGTATCCCAATGTTAACCTGCTCTTTTGAGCAGGCGAGCAGTACACCCACAGGAAGAAAGAAGAATATTCTTTAAATATCAGGATCAGGACCCGACTGCAATTTTAGTTGGAGGCCTGGGTGGGGCATCAGTGATGGCTTCCCTGTCAGGCCACACCTGCCGGGAGGGGGACCGTGGGCCAGAAGAGGCCCAGGCAGGTAAATAATTAAATTTAGTTTGAGGTTTCATTGTGGGCCAGGTGGAGCAGGCTCTGACTCTGATCCTGCCATACCTATTTATATGTTTAACCCAACAGATGTTTAACCCAGATCTTTTTAAGTGGTTTATTGAATTATTTTTATTTAATTGCAAACAATGGGAGGGAGGGAGACCAGCACAAGTGGGGACCATGTTTTTTCACCTTTACAAATTCTGCAGCTGGAATACATAGCGTTTACAGCGTCAGGGGACCCATATTTAAATAATGTGGAATAAATGAAACCAAGATGTGTCTTGTTTATTCCAAAAGGATTACATTTGCAATGTTTATAGTTGCAAACAAGAGCTGAATCAGCTGATTTTTTTCCTCTTCCTGATTCAGCTACAATTTACAGCTACAAACAGTTCAGCATTGCATTGATTCAAGAGGAACTCTGGAGCACAATTCATTAACATCCCTCTTGTCACTTTCAAGAAAAAAGACACACAACTCATCAATTTACATCAACAGGCCCCCAAACCAAGGTTCAGCAGGTATGGTATGGGAAGGGGATAAGGATAGGAGAATGTGGGATCATGACTTGCACAGCATCATCACACCCAACACGAGGCTGGAACAGTTTCTTCTATGGCTCACTCTCACCCCTGAGTCTGGAGGTTTTGGGTTCAAGCCCCATTCCACAGACTTGCGCACAAAATCTAGGTTGATACTCCCAGTGCAGTACTGAAGGAGTGCTGCACTGTCGGAGGTGCCATCTCTTAGGTGAGACATTAAACCAAGGCCCCAGCTGCTCTCTCAGGTGGACGTAAAAGATCCCATGGCACTATTTTGAAGAAGAGCAGAGGAATTCTCCCCAGTGTCCTGGCCAATATTTATCCCTCAACCAATGTGATGAAATATTCCATTCATCACTGCCTGTGACTGTGGTTGGTTTCAGGTTTCCCCTCACCATTGTATTGCCTGTGACTGTGGTTGGTTTCAGGTTTCTCCTCACCATTGTATTGTATATTGGAATGTATGGAATGTGTTGTGTGTAGGGCTCCGCCCATACCTGGCCTCTATGTAAGCCAGCTCAGTCTGGCCTCATATCCAGTACTGCAGAGCTCCAGATGGAAGATACCCCTCTCCACTGCGTGTTATCTTCTAAGTTAATAAAAGCCTTGTTTTGTTTCGCTAACATCGAGTCTCGGGATTATTGAGGCACATCAATTTTATTAACTTATTTTTCAACACAATGGATCAACTCCTGAAACCCGAACGTTTGGATTTGGATCAGCATGCTCTGGACGCATCAGCACGCTTCGGACACTGGTTTATGTGTATGGAATTCTTCCTGGACAATTCCGCAGCCGTCAAAGACGCTACGGACGCTGCGAGTATGAAACTCGGAATTCTGCGGAATTGGGTAAGCCACCGGGTTTACCCCCTCATCCAAGACGTCGACACGTACCTGGCCGCCTGCGACATCTTAAAGGCGCATTACCAGCAGCCTACGAATGAGGTGTATGCTAGGCATCTGCTCGCCACTCGCGCACAGCGACCTGGGGAATCGGTGGAGGAGTTCCTAGGCACCCTGAAAATGCTTGGCAAAGACTGCAAGTGCCGAGATGTAAAAGCCGCAGTGTACACCGACGAGCTTGTTCGCGATGCCTTTATCACAGGCCTCAGCTCCACTTACATCCGGCAAAGACTGCTGGAAAAAACGGGATTGGACCTGAAACAGGCTGCGGAAACCGCACGATCCCTGGATGTGGCCCAGAGAAACTCGGACGCCTACTCTTCAGCCCGCGCCGTCCACGCCGCCACGTGTGCATCAAGGGCGCCGCCATCTTGGAAGGCATCTTCCCCGCCTGGCAGCCCGACACCGTCGGGGCCCCGCTCTCCCCCCAGAAGCCCTACGACAGCCGCGATGCGTCGGGGACCCAACTGCTACTTCTGCGGGCAGCCAAAGCACACCAGAAACCTGTGCCCGGCGAAAGGCACCACCTGCTTTAAGTGCGGTAAGAAGGGGCACTTCGGGAAGGTGTGCAGAGGGAACCCCGCCGGAAAACCAAAACCCGCCACCGCCGCGTGTGCGCCGTGGGAGCGGCCATCTTGGACGCCATCTTGCCCGACCTCGTGGGGTCCGCCATCTTGTGAGCAGACAGCGTGGACGCCATCTTGTCTCGATCAGGGCCCTACAGTGGCATCGGTCACAGTGGACCAGACCAGGCCCCACCCGCTATCCAAATCAATGGTGGACATCGAGGTAAACGGGTGCGGGGTTAAATGTTTAATTGACAGTGGAAGCACGGAGAGTTTTATCCACCCTGAACTGGCACGACAACTCTCCCTAAAGGTGGTCCCTACTCGGGGTACCATCTCTATGGCTGATAAAACCCAGACATCGACCATTCTGGGTTACTGCACGGTACAATTGTCCGTTAACGGGACTGTATACGATAATTTTAAAGTATTAATCATGAAGAATCTATGCGCGAGCGTGATCTTGGGCCTGGATTTCCAGTGCAACCACCAAAGCATCACGCTCAAGTACAGTGGGTCCCAGCCGCCCCTCACAGTGTGCGGCCTGGCTATCCTGAAGGTAAAGCCGCCTTCGCTATTCGCGAACCTTACCCCTAACTGCCGGCCAATAGCGACCAAAAGCAGGAGGTACAGCTGGGAGGACAGGCGGTTTATCGCGACCGAGGTAGACAGGCTCCTGAAAGAGCGCATTATTGAATGCAGCAATAGCCCGTGGCACGCCCAAGTGGTGGTGGTAAGGGGTAGCGAGAAGAAACGGATGGTGATCGACTATAGCCAAACGATCAACAGGTACACCCAACTAGACGCCTACCCGCTACCCCGCATATCAGAAATGGTGAACCAAATCGCCCAATACCGGGTGTTCTCCACCATCGACCTCAAGTCAGCGTACCACCAGCTCCCTATCAGACCAGAGGACCGCCCGTACACCACCTTCGAGGCGAACGGACGCCTCTACCAATTCCTCAGAGTCCCCTTTGGGGTGACGAATGGGGTCTCGGTCTTCCAGAGGGAGATGGATCGCATGGTCGATGACCACCACTTGCAGGCAACCTTCCCCTACCTCGACAACGTCACCATCTGCGGTCACAACCAGCAGGATCACGACTCGAACCTCGAGAGGTTCCTGAAAACCGCACAAAAACTCAACCTCACCTACAACGAGGACAAGTGCGTTTTCAACACCACGCGCCTCTGCATACTAGGCAGCGTGGTGGAGAATGGGGAAATCGGACCAGACCCCGACCGATTGCGCCCCCTACGGGAGCTGCCCCTGCCCAACACTCCCAAAGCCCTGAAAAGGTGCCTGGGGTTATTTTCTTATTATTCCCAATGGGTCCCCAACTACTCCGACAAAGCCCGCCCCCTCTTGAAAGCATCCTCTTTTCCGCTCTCTGCTGAGGCCCACGCCGCCTTCAAAAGCATTAAGCAGGATATTGAGCGGGCCACGCTACAGGCAGTGGACGAGAACACTCCATTTCAAGTGGAAAGTGATGCGTCTGACTTTGCCTTGGCGGCCACCCTCAACCAGGCGGGGCGGCCCGTAGCTTTCTTCTCGAGGACCCTCCAAGGGCCCGAGATCAGACACTCCTCCGTGGAAAAGGAGGCCCAAGCCATCGTGGAGGCAGTGCGCCACTGGCGCCACTACCTAGCCGGCAAACGCTTCACCCTACTTACCGACCAGCGGTCGGTAGCGTTTATGTTCAATAATAAACAGAGGGGGAAGATCAAAAATGATAAGATTCTTAGGTGGCGGATCGAGCTCTCCACCTTCGAGTATGACATCATTTACCGGCCAGGGGTCCTTAACGAATCCCCAGATGCCCTCTCACGAGGGATGTGTGTCAGCGCCACCGGGGATCGGCTACAGACCCTCCACAACGACCTCTGCCACCCAGGGGTCACGCGGCTGTTCCACTTCATAAAGTCCCGCAACTTACCCTACTCGATTGAGGAAGTTCGGTCTCTGACCAGGAACTGCCGCACTTGCGCTGAGTGCAAGCCTCAGTTCTACCACCCTGATAGAGCCCACTTAATCAAAGCTACACGGCCCTTTGAGCGGCTCAGCTTAGATTTCAAGGGCCCCCTCCCGTCCGTCGACCGCAATGTTTACTTCCTGAACATTGTGGACGAATACTCCCGGTTCCCATTCGCCTTCCCCTGCCCAGACATGACCAGCGCCATGGTCATTAAATGCCTCAACAGCCTATTCTGCCTGTTCGGTATGCCGAGCTACATCCACACGGATAGGGGGGCGTCCTTCATGAGTGAAGAGCTACGCCAGTACATGCTGTCCAGGGGTATCGCCACGAGCCGTACCACCAGCTACAACCCCCGGGGTAACGGTCAAGTGGAGCGAGAGAACGGGACAGTATGGAAAGCAGTCACTCTAGCTCTAAGGACCAAGGGCCTCCCTATCTCCCGCTGGCAGGAAGTCCTCTCAGATGTGCTCCATTCGATACGGTCGCTATTGTGTACTGCCACTAATGCCACGCCTCATGAACGAATGTTTAGCTTTCCCCGGAAATCCACCTCAGGCGTATCCATGCCATCATGGCTCTCCACCCCAGGTCCGGTATTCGTGCGAAGGCATGTGAGGGGCCATAAGACGGACCCTCTCGTGGAGCCAGTGCACCTACTCCACGCCAACCCCCAATACACGTATGTCCGGCACGCCGACGGAAGGGAGGACACCGTGTCAATAAAAGACGTCGCCCCAGCCGGTAACGACAACAACCACGGCAATAGCAGCAACAACGACCACAGCAACTCTTACCCACCCACTACTCTTTCATCACCCCCGGAAGAACATCGACCAACAGCACCCCCACCAACTACCCCTTCAACAACCCTGGCGGCACCCCCGGCAGAGACCCAGGAGGCCACCGGGGACACCCAGCCGACACCCGCGACACCACAACAGCCACGTCGGTCGCAGAGGACTACCAAACCCCCGAATAGACTAAATCTATAGAAGGGGTGAATGTGATGAAATATTCCATTCATCACTGCCTGTGACTGTGGTTGGTTTCAGGTTTCCCCTTACCATTGTATTGCCTGTGACTGTGGTTGGTTTCAGGTTTCTCCTCACCATTGTATTGTATATTGGAATGTATGGAATGTGTTGTGTGTAGGGCTCCGCCCATACCTGGCCTCTATGTAAGCCAGCTCAGTCTGGCCTCATATCCAGTACTGCAGAGCTCCAGATGGAAGATACCCCTCTCCACTGCGTGTTATCTTCTAAGTTAATAAAAGCCTTGTTTTGTTTCGCTAACATCGAGTCTCGGGATTATTGAGGCACATCAACCAACATCACTAAAACAGATGATCTGGTGATTGACACATTGCTGTTTGTGAGATCGTGCTGTATGTAATTGGATGCTGCGTTTTCTACATTACAACAGCGACTACACTTCAAAAGTACTTCATCGGCTGTAAAGTGCTTTGGGACATCAGAAGGTCATGAAAGGCGCTATATAAATGCAAGTTCTTTCTTTGTTTTCTTTCTTTCTAACAATTGCATTCGTGTTACCGTATCACTTCCAATTTATGTAAAGAGTATGGAAGCCTCTTGCAAATGGCAGATTCATTCATTCTTCAATTATATATTGTGGAAGTAACAAGCAAATCTTTACTTCAGGTTCGCGCAGCTGGAAGACTAGAGTCCATCAGAGTGAGGAATGGGAACTGAATCAGTTCAGTTAGGACCAGACAGCTTTGGTAAGTGGGAAATATGCCGTTTTAAATATTGCACATTTTTGGAGCAAAAGGAAAGTTAAGTTCAGACATTTATCAGAGCCCTTCACACAGTCTGCTAAATGTGGAACTATCGTACAGTTTTTAAACTTGGTATGTTTTTCATGGAGCAAAGAAGGATACCTCCTTCAGTGTCCAGCTGTGAAGACCTTATTTGGATGCCGATTTGATGTTTCGATGGTCCAGTGCTTTTCAGCAAGCCCCCAGCTGTCTTCATAATACAGGCAGCATGGCCCAAATTCTACAATTTGCATTGTGAACCAGCAACACCTAGTCACAAAACTTGGCATGAGCACCAATGTTTTAGGAACAGGAGTAGGCCATTCAGCCACTCGAACCTGCTCCCCCCATTCAATTAGATCATGGCCAATCTGCACCTGAACTCCATCTACCCGCCTTTGCTCCATATCCCTTGATACTATCTATCTGTCTTTTCATTACTGTATTCTACTGAAAAAACCCCTGAGAAATCTGCCCGTATCAAACCACACTTCACCTCACAAACCTAGGAAGAGGCTGAGAAACTTGAGTCCCTTTGGCTTGCACCAAAAACTTTTAGAGACTTTCAGTTAGGAAATCAAGCCCCATTCTCTGGCAAGAACAACAACTTGCATTTATATAGCCCCTTTAACACAGTAAAACATCCCAAAGCGCTTTACAGTAATGTTATCATGCATAATTTGACATCAAGCCACATAAGGAGATATTAGGACAGATGACCAAAAGCTTGGTCAAAGAAGTAGGTTTTAAAGGAGGAGAGAAAGGTAGAAAGTCAGAGAGGTTTAGGGAGGGAATTCCAGCGCTTAGTGCCTAGGCAGCTGAAGGCACGGCTGCCAATGGTGAAGTGATGAAAACCGAGGATGTGCAAGAGGCCAGAATTGGATGAGCGCAGAGATCTCGGAGGGTTGTAGGGCTGGAGGAGGTTACAGAATGAGGGAGGTGGGATTCCAATTTTGCCCCTTCCGCCCCTGAAGGAACTGACTTCGATTAATAGACAGTTGTATAGCCGCCAGCCTCAATAGCAATTCCATAGGCCTAGGCAGCAAAGTCCCCAATATGGGGGGAACAACACTGCTCAATCTGAACCTGTCTGTGGCCGACATCCCCAAACATCCCAGCAGGAGTCACCGGATAGTGATCAGAAACCTTGGCTGATCGCTCCGCTTGTTGTGCCCGGGGAGAGCTCCCAAATAAAGTCAGCCAGCTTAGGGTAGACCAAAGGTCAAACCTGGAGATTGCACAATGGGCAGGATGTTTACCAACTGAAGCATCTGTGGAGCTAGCCAAAAACAAGGACTGATGAAGAATGAAGAACAATGTACATAGTAAATCATTTCCATGTTCTTTTTGAATGGTTGCAAAATGTTGTTACGCAGTGATGAGAACAATTCTTCTATCACCATCAGCTGGAACTACCTTAGAGGAGTTGCTGAGAGGCAAAACATCCAGGAGAGATGGGGCCATTTAAGCAATGGTATCATTTCAATTGTGTGTGAGAGACAAAGAGAGAGAGATAGAGTGGCTGCAATTTTGCAAGCCGTGGTGAGTTCGGTGTGACTGGAGCAGACAGCGGCCACAAACTCCGCACCCGTCTTCATCCCGCCTCCTCCGAGTGATTTTCCCTTGATTGGGCTTGTTAAGCCCGCCCTGTGAGGTTCCCGGTAATTACTGTAAAAGGAAGCGGGTCTGAGGACGTGGCGCAAACCTTTCAATGATCACAGTAGATCACGAAACGTTACTGCAAAGCCTCATCCTCCTGTGCCACTCATCACATCCCCATCACTCTGCCTTCCCTACCCTACTCCTGCACATCCTTACTCACACCAACTTACCTTGCACCTCCACCCATCCCTCTCTATCTACATTATTACTTCCCCATCTCATTAGCCTCCCCTCACACTCACCCTCATCCTAGTCCAATCATACCAACTAACAACACACAAGGGTAGGCGCTTGGGTGTTTTAGCCAATGGTCGTGTAAACTTTCTGTTAATGTGTTGTCAAGCATTTAAATCCTGAATGTCACCATTTTGCCTTCTTGGACAGATTTGTGTGCACCTTTGAAAGTGTCTTACAGTGAGTTGCAGTGAATGGTGAGACATAACGTCGCCCCCCCCCCAATGGTGATGAGTGTTAAAGGAATGGCTTGGACATTGTAGGAATGCTTTATGGTGTTGGTGTGGGGTGCTGCCAACCTGGTGCATCATGTGGCAGCCAGGGTGTACAGTGTTAAGTGAAGCTAATCTGGACATGGTGAGGCCATCGCTGGCGTCCCAGGCAGCAATGTGCATGGGTGATGATGCCCTGTGTCCAGTTCTGCATCAGTTGATTGCGGAGAAGATTGGTGTGGATGTTGGTGCTGCTGTTGTGCCCGGTAATGTTGGTGTTGAGGCTGATCGTTTTGGGAATCTGAGAACTAAGCTGAGATTTTTTCAAGGGCACCAATGCTGATGGAATAGATGGCAGGTGAGGTTGAGATGACAGAAGCGATCTGTCAATGGTGAGAGAGGTTGTTCCAAGGAGGTGACAGTGGATAGAGAGGTTACTCCAAACACTTCAAAAGTGCATAAAGCTCAAAAGTGGGTTCGAAATACTGAAGGCTGAAGCTTCTGAGAGTGGAAAGTGACCAGCTGTAAAATGGCAGGTTTTTAAACTACTTTTATAGCTGTCACCTATTGAAAGAAATGGAGAGTTGTTCAGAACCCGACACACTTACCTGGCGTGATCCCTGAGTGACGGGAAGCTCATGGAAAACTTGGCAAAATGCTTTGGAGCTGGGATTTAATTACTTTAAACACCTTCCTAACGAGCACAATTGAATGACCTGCCACTAAGTGCCGTGTCTGCAAAGTGCAGGCAGAAACGGCATTTGGTAAACTGACAAGGAGGCGGGTTCAGAGCGGGAGACCGCCCCGCTGTCAATCTTTTTGATTTTGACAGCAGGCCCGCCTCCAAACCCGCCCTCTGAACGTCGGCAAAATTCAGCCCTAAGTGTGCGAGAGAGAGGAAGTGAGTGCATGTGAGAGAGAAAGTGTGTATATCAGTCACTATGTACATGTAAGGGACACAGAAAAAGTGTGAGAGATAGCAAAATTGTATGAGAGAGAGAGCATGTGAGCAAGCAAATGTGTATATGTGAGCCAGAGACAGTGTGTGCGAGAGAGAGAGACAGGCCTAGAAATTGGGTTTTGGCTTAGCCAGGGCTTTAGCGCCGGAAATTAGTGCCGGCGCTAAGTCCCCTGCGCGCGCCAAAAATTCAGTGGCGCCGCGCCCAAACGGCTGCCGGCGCTACTGAAGGGTCTTAGCGCCTGGAAAAGGGCGCTAACTGCCATTTCGCGCCGCAATTCCGGCGCTGCGGCACCCGATGCGGTGCGGCAGGCTGGGGAAGTGCAGGCCTCCTCCTTCCGTTAAGGAGGAGCTGCCTGCACCCGGCCGCGGCCCGCGCAAATCTGCTTAAAAATGAGCCCGGCACCTCGGACAAGTGCCGGGCTTGCATCTGTTCTGGGTGGGGGGGGGGGGGGGGGAGAGAAGCCCGGGGAGGGAGCTGCGGGCAGGCGGCCGGCGGGAAAGCGGCCGGCCGCCGCGGGGCCTTTAATGCGCCAGCGCTAACTGCAGTAAGGCACCTCTGACAAAACGCTGGTTGCGGCTGCCACGGGCGAGGCGGCCGCAACTCAATTTCGGAGTTCGGGCGGGTTACCACGGCAACCGGGACGCTGCGCACACCGATGACGTCATCAGTGCCGGCGCAGCGCTACCGGAGCAACGCCGATTTAGGGCCCCAGGGAATTTCACTACTGGCCATAACTCCGGCGCAAGGCCCTCTAGCGCCTCAAATGAGGCGCTAAGGCTACTGAATTTTCAGCCGACAGTGTGCGCGAGAGACAGAAACAGTGGCCGAGAAATTGGATATAGCCCAAAAACGGGCAGTATCATGGGCCAGGGCTATTTAGCTATGCCAGTTCAAAGTGGTCTAGGCAGCACGCAAATTTCGTGTTGACTGCTCATATATGTGACTACAGTGCTGATCTCAGCACTAAACTCGCTGCTCATTGGCTTAGTGCTCAACTGGTGGACCAATATCGGGTGCAGTCTAATGGCCAGTAATGTTTGGCCTAGTCTTTCTCCACTACTTAAAGGGGAGATGCTTTGTTGCAGCAACACTTCATTGTCATTGTAGTTGGAGCTCGAACTGGAATCGCACTTGAAGTTGGAATACATGGCTGAGCACCAGCAAAGAGAATGAGCAAGGTGGTTCCCAGATGTGGCTCTGGAGGCATTGGTGGTGGCCGTGGAGAGGCAGTGGGCTGTCCTGTTCCCGCAGGGTGGCAGGAAGCCATCAGCTCATACATCGAGAGGGCGCTGGTAAGAGATATCTGGGTACATGACGGCCAACAATGTGGTACTGAGAAGTTTGCGTGCGAGTTCTGCTGCACACGACTCAGATGATGACCTCGATGGGGTGGCCTTCAGAAGAAGGGCAATGGGCATGCACACCGAACTGCTAGATACAATGGCAAGCCTGCCAGAGAGCCTCTTGGCAATGTCAAGGAGCATGGAGGAGTCTGGCTCCAACATTGGATGGGGATTTGCACAGAGCTTGGAGCCCATGATTTCCAGGCTGGAAATGATAGACAACTGCCATGATGTTGTGTGTGATGGGTGATGTTGCGGCTTCCATTGCAGCACAGGTGGAAGCAACCCAACGTCTCAGTGCTGCAGTAGAAGCACAGACTGCTCTCTTGCAGTCTCAGCTTGCTGCCACACAAGCTCAGATTGCTGCCATTGTGGCTGGGTTTACAAGTGTCAAAAGGGGTTTACAGGGTGTCGTAGCAGATCAGCAATCCATCCTCCAACAGATTGCTAGGAATGCTGAGGCGCCGCCCCGGGGGAGTGGCAGTGGGTCTGTGGAGCAGGAATCTGCTGTCTTCTCTCAGGATGACAGCATTCCTATTCCCACCACTGCCACTCCGCCATTGCCGCTGCCCATCAGTCTGACAGCCAAGACTACTGCCACCCATGCCAAAGTGGTGCAGTCTACAGCTGGGCCTTGTAGGTCCACAACAGGTCGAGGTTGTCCTGTAAGGCCATCTGAGGTCTCCCCCACGGAAGCTCAGCAGCCTTCCACCAGCCGTGCTGCAGCCACTGGGGGAGCACTGCATAGGAGCACCAGAGTAGGAAAGGGCACACGAACGACAGGCACTAAGGGATTGCACAAGGGTGATTAGTTGTTATTGTAATGTAAATTGAATAGTGATCAATGTATTAATTTTGTTTGGAATGTTTATTTTGTTGTGGCTCTCAGTTCAGCTTTGTGCCCAGGAGGACGCTGTGATATTCTGTGACAGAGGGATGGAATGATGGGGATGTGGTTGATGGGGATGCGGTGAGCAACGGAGATCTGGGGTTTCATTCACTGGAATCGGAGTCTTATGAGGCGTTCACAGATAGCCCGTGCCGAAGTAGGATTTGCAGTCTGCATCGTCCCTTCTTCCTCATCCTCCTCCTCTTCCTCGTCCTCTTCCTGAGGTGGTCCCGCAATCCCTGCTGGCAAGGGCTGCTCTGTCATGATGGCCAAGTTGCGGAGGATGCAGCGGACCACCACGAAATGGGACACCCACTCCGCTGAGTACTGGAGGGCTCCTCCCGAGCGATCAAGGCAGCAGAACTATTGCTTCAGCAGTCCGATGATCTTATCGGTGATGTTCCTGGAAGCAGCATGGCTCTCATTATATGAGTGCTGGGGTTGTGGAGGGGAGTCATCAGCCAGATGCAGAGCGGATAGCCCTCGTCTCTGAGCAGCCACCCTCAGGTTTGATGCGGTGCCTGGAAGATTGCTGGCACACCGGACTGGCGCTGGATGAAGGCATCATGATTGCTGCCAGGGTAGTGGGCATTGACCATCAGGATGCACTGGGCATGGTCGTACAACAACTGTGCATTAAGTGAGTGGTAGCCTTTGCGGTTACGGAACATCTCAGGATAGTTATGCAACGCCCGCAAAGCCACGTAGGTGCAGTCGATGGAGCCCTGTACCATGGGGAAGCCCGCTATCCTGGCAAAGCCACATGCGTGCTCCTCCTGCTTCTCTCTGTTCAGAGAGAAGACAAAGTAGTCCCTTCTCCTGGTGTAGAGAGCCTCAGTGACCTCCCAGATGCAGGAATGGATGGCGAACTGGGAGATGTTAGTTATGTCTCCTGCTGCAGACTAGAAGGATCTGCTGGCAAAGAAATTGAGGGCCACGGTGACCTTGAGGGCCACTGGGAGAGCCGCGGTCGCCCTGCTCTGAGGCTGCAGGTCTGGTTGTAGGAGGTAATACAGTGCTCCTTGCTGAAGTGGATATAAGAGAAGTGTTCTCGGAAGACCCTTGGTGGGTAAGACCTCCTGTTGAGCCCCTTCCTGGCCCCCCCTCCTCCCTCTGCACGCATCTTCGCCTCTTCTTCGCTGCCTCTGCCCCCTCTCCCAAAGAGATTCAAGCTTGAGGGGGACTGCAAGTAGAGTCCCCATGACTGAGCAAGTGGTGTGAGCAGAAGCCTTTAAATAAGAATGAAGGCATTCTTCACACTCCCTGTCTCCTTAGGAACTTGAAATAAGTTTATAAAGCTGCAAGAGTTGCAGAAAGTTCCACAGAGCCAGTCACTGAACAAACATGTCAG
Organism: Somniosus microcephalus; assembly: GCF_052327205.1. Classification (NCBI taxonomy): domain Eukaryota; kingdom Metazoa; phylum Chordata; class Chondrichthyes; order Squaliformes; family Somniosidae; genus Somniosus; species Somniosus microcephalus. The sequence goes on along the minus strand of NC_140991.1, from coordinate 278,839,122 downwards.
CTGCAGGTTGTTGCTGATGATCCCTTTAAATAACGCTGCTGGAGGCTCCTTCCTGCTTGTGAACGCTTGCTCAGCTCGTCATAATTAACACAGGCTGGTAAGTGGAGTGGTGCACTCCAAACTGGCAGATCGGGCATCAGGTGAGCGTTGCACACTTACTGACGTCACGATCTGAATAATCTACATATCGCTAGCAATTGCGGACATCGGCCACGCGGAAAATGGCGGACGCTGCGGGATCCACTGGCAGCAGGCAGAAGTGAGGTGGCCGCCATTTCTTTTGCCGAAACAGGCTTTAAGGGCCAGCGCAAACAGTACAAATTTCTAGGCCAGTGTGCGCGAGAGACAGTGTGAGTGAGAGACAGTGTGAGTGAAAGATAGAGACAGTGTGAGCGAGAGATAGAGACAGTGTGAGTGAGAGATAGACAGTGTGAGCGAGAGATAGAGACAGTGTGAGTGAGAGATAGACAGTGTGAGTGAGAGATAGAGACAGTGTGAGCAAGAGATAGAGACAGTGTGAACGAGAGACAGTGTGAGTGAAAGATAGAGACATTGTGAGCGAGAGACAGTGTGAGCGAGAGACAGCGTGAGCGAGAGACAGCGTGAGCGAGAGACAGACAGTGTGAGTGAGAGACAGACAGTGTGAGCGAGAGACAGTATGAGCGAGAGACAGTGTGAGCAAGAGACAAAGTGTGAGCGTGTGTTTCCAGAACCTATAGCCATCCCCTGGAGTATTTTAAGTCAGATAGCTTTCTACTTGGCAATGTGACTGTCAATTAATCTGGTGCAGTTATACCAGGGGACACCCCAGAGCTAAATACAGTTTATTTTGTAAGTATCAACAGCATAAAGATTTTTCCGCAGCAAAATAATAGGTTTCAGATAGATCATGATCACCAGCCTCACGCCACTGCTGTTCAATGCCCAAAACAATGGAGTCTCATTCCCCTGAAACCTCCTAATGGTCAGATAATATGTCAAGGGAGCAACATTCATCATCACAATCAATCACCATTAGTCCATTATTTCCAATTTTCTCCCCTCCTCTCATTACCACTGTGCAATATATACTCTTATTATTTACTGGAATTCAACTCTTGATTATAACTTATTCAACTTAGCGATTTCAGTAAAATCCATTTTGACGTCATCCTGCATTGACTTAGGAGTGCACTGGTGTTCGGCATTCATACTGGGAGCTGTTGCCGACAAATGATTAACCCAAAGCTGAATAAAACCAAATCCTGACATATACAGGAGATGAGGACTACTCAAATGGGACCACAAAGATATTAAATCCAAATGGTGCATTTGCTATTCACCCCTGCAAGAATGATCATCCTTCACTCCCTACTGCGTTTGCGATGCACAGGGATGTAACTCTGTCAGATGTTGGGAATGCAAATTCCTGACTGAGCAATAGTTGTGGGAGATCAGGAATTGCTGTCTACAACGTGCAGCAGAGTTTGATCCCTGGGCAAAGCAGCCTGTGGTAGGAAGGAGTCAGCAGCAACAATCAATGACAAATATGGGGATTAAGGGCACTTCAGTGAACTGAGGGAAAGGTGGGGGGTTGGGGGCGGGGGGGCGGAGGGAAAAAGGCCTCCATCAAATGGAGTGCAAACAAATTGCCTAGGCTTAGGTGAAGATAAGGTACCAGAGGGCTGCTAAACCCTCTCAGCACCTTCTGGAGGGAAGGGAAGAAAAGTGAGAGAAAAATACAATGAAAGATAAAGAGAAACACTACAATGCTGTGGAGATGACCAGATGGATAAGCACACTGTGATTTCACCTCAAGCACATGGGTTTGAATCTGGGCCAGACTGACGCAATGAAGGTCTCTTTCTGTGTCCTGTGTGAAACTGGGCTGTCCTAACCTAGCTTTTCATGGACATGGCCTCACTATTCAATACAAATCAGCAATCGCGCTCAGAATGGCAACTCAGTTGGAATGGAAACGTTCATATTGGTTCAGTAGGGATTCTCTAAGTCACTCGCAACTCAACTGATATACAGTCACTCAATTAATACAAAGGAACCATTACTCCATGTCATTCAAGTACCCAGCCATCCCTGTAATTCACACTTCAAATCACCCAGTGCTCAATTAGCATAGAATCATTACCCTATAGTTTTATCAACAATCCTTACAGCAGCATATCCTACTACACATAGGAATACCATATATTAATCCATGTATCGCATCAGAGTCCTTAATTACACTGGTGTTTGTCCCTGATGGATTGGTCCTGAAGTGAGGATCAACTGTAACCAATTGGGAATGGTCAGACCAGCAGAATCTGTTTTTTGTCCATCAACTACTTATGATTATTGCTCTCTGTTCAGTTATCACCAAACTCCAAGGGGGAAAAATTCGGTATCGCCCATTTTGAGGCGCTAATATCGGCTGGGTGCAAAGTTTAGCGCCCGGAGCTAATTATCGCCTCTGACTGCAAAATTCACCTCTATCGCCCCTGGAGGTGATTTGAGCACTAAATCAGACACTGCACACCTCTCTTGAGGCGCAAACGTCAGGGGAGTGAGGCGCTACCTCAGAATGCTACTGAAGCTCAGGCGATGCCAATTACCTTGGAAGCCAGACAGACTGGCGCCGTCCAGTTCTTAAAGGGGGGGGGGCCATCTTGCTGGCCAGCCACACCCTGCTCATTGCAGCCTTGAATCTCGGCCTGGAGAGAACTCAAAAGCAATTATGTTGGAAGCACTAATGGATAGGCTCACGGAAAGAGCTCGGCACTTAGGAACCTCAAAAGTAGTGCTGAGGGCCAAAACTCATTAGGACAGCGTTAAAACCAAAAATTTTGCCGACAAGAAAGGGCAGGAAGCGCCCACCTTTAAATCGCGCTCCCCCCCAACCCCATCTTGACTTGAAAACGTTCCCCTCTACCTGTCGTTCCTAGCGGCAGGCGCTAAGGCAGGGGTGCGACTCAATATCCGGTCTGGGGCGCTGCACGCTTGACTGGCGTCATGATCTGCGCCCCGTTAGTACCCCCTGGAGGCGGTAATGGGAGGCGCTAAGCAACCGAATTTCTCCCAAGTCTTATTTCCTGATCCCATCCCGCTTCCAGGTTCCACACTCGTGCTCAATCTTAAGGAAGGCTCACAACCAGCTAACCACCAAGACTGCCTGGTTCCACCTCCATAACGTCACCCATTCCCATCTCTACTTCACTCCCCTGCCTTTGATAAACCAATCCATGACTTTGTTGCACCAGTCTCGAAATTTCTTATGCCCTCCTCACCAAATTTTAGAGCTTCACCCTCCAGAAATTCCAACTCACTCTAACTCAGCTGCTTACAACCAATTCCAAGATCCCACTCACCTATCACCCAGGTCCTTGCTGACCTCCAATGGCTTCCCATTCCACAGCCACCATCATGGTCTCACTCCACCCCACTTTTTGCACCTTTGGCACCTCCAACTCTGGTTTGCTGAGCATTACCCGCTGCCCCTGCTCTACTATTGGTGGCAGCACCTGCAGTCACCTTGCCCCAGACTCTGGAACCCTCTCCTTAAACCCTTCTGCCTTGCGGCATCCCTTCCACCTGAAAAGGCCTTCATACCACACCTTCAACCATCTTAATGAATTCCACTCCCCTGCCCCCCCACCCCACCCCAGACTCTTGTTTGATTCTGACATCGAACTATTAAGCTGTTGCTGTTGTTGTTGTTTCTTTAAGGCCAGAACGACAACTTGACATTACCAAGAATAAGCAAAAGCCAGAAGAAACAATCATTATATTATTGTCTTTAAGCTACACTATCAGGCCTCCGGCTGATTCCAAGAGGCATTTGGCTAGGGTGAGAAAGTTGAATGTACACCAACTTACATTTATATAGCACCTTTAATGTAGTAAAAGGTCCCAACGCGCTTCAAATGATAAAAGAAAATTGACACAGAGCCAAAGAAGGAGACATTAGGACAGGTGATCAAAAACTTGGTCAAAAAGGTAGGTTTTAAGGAGTCTTAAAGGAGGAGAGGTGGAGAGGTTTCGGGAGGGAATTCTAGAGCTTAGGGACTAGACAGCTGACGGCACGGCTGCCAATGGTGAGCAAAGGAAGCCGGAGATGTACAAGAGGCCAGAATTGGAGGGTTGCAGGGCTGAAGGAAGTTGCAGAGATAGGGAGGCGTGAGGCCATGGAGGGATTTGAACACAAAGATGAGAATTTTAAATTTGAGGCGTTGGTGGGCTTTGTTGATCTCAACCATATCATGTCTGGTTCAATGTATTTATGTATTTAAAGTATAGTAACCCGGATACCTCTTGTGCTATAATTCTGAGTTTAGAAGCTCTCCCTGATTTGCAAACTCTTCTGACAAATTGCGAATTAGCTTCCACCTCAGACACTTCTTGCTCCCTGACTCAAAATGCTTCTTGACCGCAAGCACCTTCTCCTTTCCATATGGATACCCTTCTGCTATTTGGATATTGGGAGATGCTTTGGGTTGGGGGCAGGGAGCTGGGAAAGCTGTTCCTGCAAACAGAAAGTCCCGGTGGTGCAATGGGGCTGTCAATCAAGATCAAGGATTGGGAGTTCAATGAATAAACATCATCCTGGAGCCTGAAAATGGATATAGAAAGATCGTGAGGGCATTGTGATTATTTTAAGTGCACCAGTGAAGCTCATTACACTACCTATGCCACAAAATATCAAAGAAATCTCTGCACATAACCAAGGAATGGATACTTCTATTGTCAGTATCTCAAAGAGACAATCATTTAACATCAAAGGGGAGTGTACATGTCGGGATGAGAGGGTTCAGCTGCAAAGCCCAAGAGAGCGATTTGCATTTCTGTACAGTAGTCAATGGCTGATGTAACTGAATAGTGGATTAAATTCACCAACTGCTGTAGCAATTCCAGCTATGCAACTGTCTGACTGTAGATGTAGTAAGGGTAAGAATAATTTATGAAACCTCTTTAGACTGCATAAGCCGATGCCAGTCTTTCCTCATAATAAAGGTCTTATAACGTTACCCTGGTGAATTCGCTCTTTGAGGTTCAACAGCAATAAGATTCAAACGGTTAGAATTTTAGCCCTTTGATTGCTGAACATCCTACCCAGCTCTCAAAATATGCGATTTTGTTTCAATCATGCACACCATCTACAAACAGATGACTTTCTCTTCTCTTCGAAAGCAGGTCATTAAGAATTGAAGTAAGGTACAGATCTCTTCATCGTTAGTTAATTTGCAGAATCCTTGGGAAAAAAAGCAGAATGAAAGGGTTATAGTGTCACTTTTCTAATTTGGATACAGAAACAATATTCAGAGGATTTAAGGTGCTATACAAAGCACTGTTGATAAAATGCTCCGCGTCCTGTCTTATTTCGTTAGCTGTCCTACCAAATGCTTATGCTCTAGATTATTTAATGCTGCAGTATTTTCAGTATCAGAAGATTGTCATGTGGGAGGATGTTATCATTTTACAAAGGGAATGAAAGCAAGTACTTGCAATTATATAGCGCCTTTCACAACTTCAGGACGTTCTAACGCGCTTTACAGCCAATGTAGTACTTTTAAAGTGTGGTCACTATTGTAATGTAGGAAATGCGGCAGCCAAATTGTACACAGCAAGGTCCCACAAACAGCAATGTGATAATGACCAGATAATTTGTTTTAGCAATGTTGGTTGAGGGATAAATTTTGGCCAGGACACGGGGAAGAACTCCTCTGCTCTTCTTCAAAATAGTGCCGTGGATCTTTTATGTCCACTGAGAAAGAGGATGAGGCCTTGATTTAACGTCTCATCTGAAAGGTGGCACCTCCGACAGTGCAGCACTCCCTCAGTACAGAACTGGGAGTGTCAGCCTAGATTTTGTGCCCAAGTCCCTGGAATGGGGCTTGAACCCACAACCTTCGAACTCAAAGTCAAGACTACTACCACTGAGTTACGGCTGACATCGCCAGGAGGTGATGTAACTCCCAGATATATTGGGTATTTTAAGGAGGGGAGAATCTGAAGGAGAGGTACAGCGAAAATGCAGGGGGCGGGGGGAGAATAATGATGACATTCGTATCAACTACAAAGGTTGCACAGAATGAAAGGGCTATATTGCCGCTTTTCTAATTCTGTTATAGAAATAATACTGCTGTGCTTAGAGGATTTGGGTTCCTTTACAAAGCACCTAAAAATGCTTCTTGTCCCACCTTATTCCTGTAGCTGCTGTACCATTCCCTGTGCTCCAGAATGAAAGAAAAGGGAAAAAAACTTTCAATTGAAGTGGAACACCTGTTAAGTAAATGTTTAGCATTGCAAGCAGGGTCAATACCACACCCTTGAGACATCTGTGTCTAATAGAAACCAACTTCCAACACGATTTTCTCCCTTTCTCACAACCTACATTGTTCATCTTTGCCCTCCACCATTCCTTTTATGTCAGTTCAATGCCTCTGTATTTTGCCTGGCAAATTCTCATGAATCTGCCAACAACAAATCCATCCAGCACTTACAAATGGCACAGTTACTCACCGTGCAGGGAACCTGGAGACAGTCCACAATCTATCACTCTGTGAAGGGTGCACACCCGTAATGCTAACGTCTCTTTTCTCCTGTGTATTCCCATTTCCTGTTTGCACTTCTGCCACTCTGTGGTTCACCACCACAGAGTATCAATGGGTGCGCCAACCAGCTGCCCATACCTCTCAACTTCTGAACCAGCCAAGCATGGACGCAGTCAACAAAAATGAAGGACAAGTGACCAAAATCAAGGATACTTGTTTCGGGTTGCATGTAGCACTTTACCCTTGTCTTGTGTGTGTCTGTGTGTGCTAGGCCGATGTAGCAGAGCCTGGTCTCCAATCGTCTTGGATCCCCTTGCCATTGGACCAAGACCTTGCTCTGTCAAGCCCGTGTGGTAGCTGGTGTGCAACGGCCACCCCACGTTAAAAGAATTCACGCACAGGCATCTTCCACCCTTTAAAATGAAGTTCGGGACCTGGAACGTCAGGACCCTCCTGGACAACCCCAACAGCGACAGACCGCAATGCCGTACTGCTATCGTTGCCCGGGAGCTCAGACGTTTCGACATAGACATCGCTGCCCTAAGCGGGACCCGGCAGGCAGGGGAAGGCCAGCTCAAGGAGCAAGGCGGTGGTTACACATTCTTCTGGAAAGGCAAACCTGAAGAAGAACGCCGCCTCCATGGGGTAGGCTTTGCCATAAAACATGAGCTGGTTGAACGTCTCAGAGACTCCCCTTGTGGAATAAACGAACGCCTCATCACTCTACAGCTCACCCTAGCCTGGAACCGGTGCGCTACGGTCATCAGGGCATACGCCCCAACACTGGAAGCCATAGTCGAGACCAAAGAGGAATTCTACTCCAGCCTCGAACAATCCCTGTCCCGAGTCCCAACGGGCGACAAGCTGATCCTACTTGGTGACTTCAACACCAGAGTTGGAAAGGACACAGACCTCTGGGGAGGTGTGATCGGCAGAGAGGGGGTGGGGAAAGCGAACTCCAACGGTACCCTCCTCCTGATGAAATGCTTAGAACATGGCCTTGTCATAACCAACACCTTGTTCCGTCAGAGAGACAAGTACAAGGCTTCATGACAACACCCACACTCCAAGCACTGGCATTTGCTGGACTACGTCATCGTCCGAGCAGGGGACCGCAAGGACGTCCGCATCACCTGCGCCATGACAGGAGCTGACGACTGCTGGACAGACCACCGCCTAATCCGCTCTGTCATCTCCATCAACATAGCCCCAAAACAGCGGTGGCAACAGAAGCAATGCCACAGGAAAATCAACGCTGGAGCACTCAAAGACCCTGCTAAGAAAGCCCTATTCAAGCGCCTCACAACCAACCTGACAACTCCCAGTGATTCAGAGACCCAGCGTCCATAGCGCCTGGTCTGCACTCAAGGCCTCCATAATCAGCACCTGTGAAGAGACGCTCGGTCACTCGACCAGGAAACACCAAGACTTGTTTGACGAGAACAACCAGGAGATCCAGGAGCTAATAAGTTGCAAGCGCAAGGCATTCCTGATCTGGAAACAGCAACAGAACTTGAGAGCAAGAAAGCAGCTGTACAGACGCCTGAAGGCCGAGGTCCAACAAAAAACTCGTGACCTAAAGAACAGATGGTGGGTGGAGAAAGTGCAGGATATCCAGCAGCTAGCCGACAACCACGACGTGCGTGGATTCTTTAGCACAGTCAAGACCACCTATGGCCCATGCACCCAAGGCCCTTCCCCACTGCGGGCCAAGAACGGAGAGGTATTCATCAAGGGCAGGGAGGCAGTCAGTGCCCGCTGGAAGGAGCACTTCAAAGATCTCCTTAACCGACACTCTGTCTTCGACGCGAGTGGCCTCAACTCCATCCCGCAGCATGCTAACCGCCACCACCTCAGCACAACCCCAGCCGGGCATGAGGTTGAAAAGGTCATCCGACAACTGAAGAACAACAAGGCCTCAGGAGCAGATGGAATCCCCGCCGAGGTGCTAAAACATGGTGGAGAAGCACTATTGGCGCGAATACATGAACTCATTTCTCTTATTTGGAAGGAGGAGAGCATGCCAGGGGATCTCAGAGATGCCGTAATCGTGACCATCTTCAAGAAAGGTGACAAGTCCGACTGCGGTAATTAGAGAGGAGTCTCCCTGCTGTCTGTCATGGGGAAAGTCATCGGAAGAATCCTCATCAATCGCCTTCTCCCAGTGGCTGAAGAGCTCCTCCCAGATTCGCAATGCAGATTCCGCCCACTAAGGGGCACAACGGACATGATCTTCACCGCGCGTCAACTACAAGAGAAATGCAGGGAAATGCATCAACCGCTGTACATGGCCTTCTTTGACCTCACAAAGGCCTTCGACACCGTCAACTGTGAAGGATTATGGAGGTCCTCCTCAAATGCAGCTGCCCTCAAAAGTTTTTCACCATCCTCCGCCTGCTTCACGATGACATGCAAGCTGTGATCCTGACCAACGGATCCACCACAGACCCAATTCACATATGGACCAAGGTCAAGCAAGGCTCTGTCATTGCACCAACGCTCTTCTCGATCTTCCTGGCTGCAATGCTCCATCTCATGCTCAGTAAGCTCCCCGCTGGAGTGGAGCTAATCTACAGAACAAACGGGAAACTGTTCAACCTCTGTCGCCTCCAGTTCAGATCCAAGGTTGTCCCATCCTCTGTCATTGAATTACAGTATGCAGACGATGCTTGTGTCTGTGCTCACTCTGAGTTCGAACTCCAAACCATCGTCAACGCCTTCACCGAAGCGTACGAAAGCATGGGCCTTACACTAAACATCCGTAAGACAAAGGTCCTCTACCAACCTGCCCTCGCCATACTGCCCCCCAATTATCAAAATCCATGACGAGGCCTACTGTCAACAGTGTGCCAGTGCAGCCTTCGGTCGCCTGAGTAAGAGAGTGTTTGAAGACGAGGGCCTCAAACCCAGCACCAACTCATAGTCAACAGAGCAGTAGTGATATCCACCCTCCTGTATACTTCAGAGACATGGACCATGTACAGCAGGCACCTCAAAGCACTGGATAAGTACCACCAACGCTGCCTCCGCAAGATCCTGCAAATCCATTGGCAGGATAGGTGCACCAACGTCAGTGTTCTTGCTCAGGCCAACATCCCCAGCATCGAAGCTTTGACCACGCTCAATCAGCTCCAATGGACGGGCCACATCGTCCACATGCCCGATACAAGACTCCCAAAACAAGTGCTCTACTCGGAGCTCCGACATGGCAAGAGAGCCCCAGGTGGGCAGAGGAAATGCTTTAAGGACACCCTCAAAGCCTCCTTGAAAAAGTGCAACATGCCCACCGACACCTGGGAATCCCTGGCCCAAGACCGCACAAAGTGGAGGAGAAGCATCCGGGAAGGCGCCGAACACCTCGAGTCTCTTTGCCGGGAGCAAGCGGAAGCCAAGCGCAAACAGCAGAAGGAGCGCACATCAACCCAACCACCCCACCCACCCGCCCCTTCAACCACCGTCTGCCCCACCTGTGACAGAGACTGTAGGTCCTGCATTGGACTCATCAGTCACCTGAGAACTCATTTTTAGTGTGGAAGCAAGTCATCCTCGGTTCCGAGCGACTGCCTAAGAAGAGAAGACCGTTGTCTTGAGTCCAGTTTTGTACTTGGTAAACCCACCTGCAAAACCAATCGCTCCTGCGAGGGATCCGATTCTTGTAGTACACCAGTTATTCTAAGTCTGTATTTTTCTAGATTGGCAAAAATTGGGGCTGCCCGCTCCTGTGACACATGCATGTAGGCCCATGCCAGCAGCGGGGAGGCCTATCCTCTCTGAATTTTGTAAGTCAAGGGCGGAGGACTACGGTCTGGAAAAATCTGCACCCTTACCTGAGGGCTCCCGGGACGCGCACAATTCCGATGCTGGGCCTCTCAAAACTGCCAGTGCGTGGGGCCCACGTATCCCAGAGGTGCAGGTAGTTCGCAGCGACCCTGGGATCACGTGGGCCATGGGGAGCCAATCACAGAAGGGAATCTCCCTTCATACATTTGACAGGAGACCTGTCAAATATATGAATGGAGATCACCCCAAAACATAGTAAAACTTTAAATAAATGTTAAAAAAAAATCACATTTTTAAAATGACTTGAAATTACAATAAATTGACTATTTTAAACAAAAATGTAAATTTTTGAAAAAATAATTAAAGTTTTTTACAGGGCTAACAATAAACTTACCTTTTTAAAAGTATTTTTAAATGATAAATCAGTGAAATTTTTTTTTTTAACTTTTTCAACTCTTATCCTGGCAAAAGCAGGCCTTACTCCTGCTTTTACCAGGCGCATGAATTGTAAGGGTTTTCTGCGGGCGGAGGGTTTCCAAAAAGCAGAACTATCCGCCCGCAGAGGCCCTTCTCCCGGGCGGCCGGAGGATCTGTCAAGTGTTTTCTTGACAGATCGGAAATGCTGGTTTCCAGCGTATGCGCTGTGCATGCCTGAAACCGGCATTTCCGATGTCCCTACGGGTGAGTACACAACGCGTACACACCCATAGGGATCGGAATATCCGGCCCAAGCTCTTCACTAATGCTGCTCTGTGCATAGGAAGTGTACCCAAAGAGTCAGACCTCCATGCTGATTCACTGGGGTTTGCAACGAGCCAGAAGTTCCGAAAGGGCTGCCACTGGCCACTAAAGGGGAGTTTCTCTGGTTTTCTGCATTACAGTCCCCACCACTTAAACCATAAAAAGAAAGACTTACATTTATACCGTCCATGTTTGTCCCAGACAGCCACCTATGTCTGATAATGCTCCTGTGAAGCACCTTGGGACATTTTGCTACATTAAAAGCGCTAGATAAATGTAAATTGTTGTTGTTGAGAACAAAGTCAATAAGCTCGCTTACTTCCATTCACACTGAAAAGAGCTGACATCTGTTAGCTGTTTTCAGTCACCAGAAAATGCACTGGTGGTGCAAGGCCTGTGAGTAAGCCTTTCAAGAGAGATACAGATGAGGTAGTCAATTCAGCCCATTGGTACATCGGTTCTCCTTTGAGGCATTCAACTGCTTCTTAAATTGCTTCAGGGTTTTTGCCTTCACAACCAAACCTGGAAGGTCACTCATCTGAGTCCTAATGCTGTTACCTCTCCCTGCTCAGACTGGCAGAGACAAATGAAGATGAAGGCAAAAATAGAAAATTATGAAAGGGAAGGCAAAATAAGTGAAAGAGCACAGACACAAGTGAAGGAGGTGAATGGATTTGTTCAAGGGAGAAATTAAAAATAGATTTTGGAGTTGAACATAATGTTTAATTGTGATTCTGCTTGCCTCAAAATGTCTTAATTTTACCAGGTTCAGTCACTAGTTGTGTCACGGGAATTTGGGTCACTGACTGGGACATAGTTGGTGCTGGGGATAAGCATCAAATGCAGAATCCCAGCACACCCTGAATTGCAGGGTTTAACTTGTAGCTTTGTCCTGATGGCTAGGATGAGGCTAAAAGCACTCCCACAGTGTCTGGTGCAGAGGAGATAAAGGGAATGAATGTAGTTAAACCGATACCTTGTTACTGACAAATTTCGGACTTTGAGCTCTTTGTCAGTAACAAGAAATCTGTTCAGAGATGTTCCATTTTCTCCACCCGCTACATGAAGTTGCTGTCGGCTCCAAGAATTGGAGATTTCCAGTTGCAGTCAGTCCAACATCAAAAGCCGACAGTAATTTCATATACTGCAGTGAAGGCAATGTGAATTTTTTTTTAATGGATTTCTTGTTACTGACATTGGAGCTCAAAGTCTGATTGTCATGTCACTAACAAGATGTCAGTTTAAAAACATTCTATTTTCATCCGTGCGCTGTTGACCTTGTCTACGGTCTCTCATTCTCCACCCCATTTCTAGTTCGGAGCAGGATTATGCCATTCAGCCCCTCGAGCCTATTCCGGCATTCAATTAGATCATGGGTGATCTGTATCTTAACTCCATTTACCTGCCTTGGTTCCATATCCCTCACCTAACAAAAATCTGTCAATCTCAGTTTTGAAATTTTTATTTGACCCAGTCTCAACAGCTTTTTAGGGGCGAGAGTTCCAGATTTCCACTACCCTTTGTGTGAAGAAGTGCTTCCTTCACCCCTGAATGGCCTATTCTAATTTTAGGGTTATGCCCCCTTGTTCTGCACTCCCCCACTAGAGGAAATAAATAGTCTCTCTCTATGTACCCTATCAAATCCTTTTGATCATCATAAACACCTCAAATAGATCACCCCTTAATCTTCCATACTCGAGGGAATACAAGCCTAGTCTATACAACCTGTCCTCATAATTTAGCCCCAGTGTCACGCTGGTGAATCTGCGCTATAGCCTCTCCAAGGTCAATATACTTCCTGAGGTGTGGTGCCTAGAATTGAACGCAGTACTCCAGATGTGGTCTAACCAGAGCTTTATACAGCTCCACCAAAATCTCTACCACACCCTGTGCCCTGGTGTTGAGTCAAAGGGCTGTGTCAAAGGGAACCACAGTGACTACTTTGGGGGCTGGGGTAAGATTCAATGAATTAGCACTCCTGGAGCAAGAGGCTCACTCAATGGGAGTGCATATTGGGGATGCAGGCATCAAGGTCAGGGCATTCTGCACGATTCATTTAATTATGGAAAACTATGCAGAGGGCACTAAATGCCAGACTTGAATTCCCGATGTGCGCTTCCATCAGGAGAAGCCCTGTGTTCGGAGTGCTAATTCATAAAATCTACCTTACTGGTGTTTTTTTTGTGGATCAGAGGCACAGGCCTGATCATTAAAATAATAACATTTTACCCCAGAAAAACAGCCCCTTTACAGTCAGAGCTTCCACTCACTGCCTTATAATGTGACAGAGAGTGATTGACATGCAATGTGATTTTGGTTAGGTCTCATTTCAGAACCAAGCCAAGGCAGGGAATTTGAGTGAATCTGTGATCTGAAGTTTGATATATTTTTTGATCACCCGTGCTATTTTGCCTGGGGCTTCTGGACCAGTGTTAGGCCTGCTGTATCCCCCTGGTGTATGAAACTTTTGTGCCATTCAGCAATCACTCCCAACTGCTTCACTGCTCCAGAACCAACAGCACTTGGGGCTGCCACAGTGGGGCCTGGGATGTGATCAAATAAACTTTACAACACAACACACACACACAGAAGATTTTTAATGCCAGATTTTTGGGTGGGGGTTAACTTTTGCTTCAAGCGCTCTCTGCTCGGGTGTCGTGTGGCTAGATGGAGAGTAAAGGTCCATGTACATTGTCTTAGCTCTAATCTTAGAACCCCTCACCCCTCACCCCTCACCCGCATTCCCATTCCCCCTCAAATTGGTCCAGTAACCTCTGAGTGACATTGCCAATTTGTGCTGAATTGGGGACACTTTATTGCTGATTGTTTGTGTCCTCCTCCCCCACTTCATTAAGAACCAGGTGTGACTGCCTCACTCATTTTAATTGGGACCATTATAACCAACAGACAGAAGAGGTCTTCATTTCATCACTGTTATTAATTACAAACCCTGCAGGTGATGATATGAACTTTGAAAGACAAGAAAGTGTCTGTTCAGCATAGACAGTAAAATGTTAAATATTTAGATGGAGATGGAGAGATGGCAGTCCAGGGAGGGGAAGTGCAAGGTATACAAAGGAATGAAACTGGTAACCTCACACCAAATCTGGGCAATACAATGTTGTATGTGCAATCTAATCACACGCTGCAATGAATATTGCTATATGCATCTCATTATTAAATCCAGAGAATGATCATTCATCATCTTGACATCATGTTTTCTCTATAGTAGCTACAAGTCAGGTGACTCCGATGTGAGCAAGTTATTCTCCTTAAGGGGAGTCCAGTGATCAATAGGAGTTTGAGAAAGATTAGTTTTGGATTGGCATAGATTCAAATTACTGCTCATGATGACTTTTTTGTAGGAAGCTGAAAAAGTATTGTTAGAAGCAAGCAAAGGTGGGAAAACATTCAACTAAAAAGGGAATGATTAGAAAACAGGGAGGCCTAGAAATTGGCCTGAGGCGCCCAAGCGGCACAAAGTTCGCCTGGGCGCTGGAATTTGCGCCGCGATCGCCGCAAATTCAGTTGAAGTGCCCCTAGAGGGAGACGGGGCGCGGCTAGAGGCGCTCCGCGTCCCTCTTAGGGCGCTGAAAGTGAATTTCGCAGCGCTACGTGCCGCAGCGCCACACGCTGCGGCACGGCATGCTGCGGTACTGCAGGCCTTCCTCCCACTGTTAAGGGGGAGGGGCCTGCAACAGCGCGAGCCCCGATCGCGAGTGCTGGCAAAAGAGCCCGGCACCAAGGAGAAGTGCCAGGCTCTCGGGAAACAGCCGGCAATGCCGCGGGGGGGGGGCCAGGAGGCCGGGGACGGAGGTGCTGGCAGGCGGCCGCCGAAAAAGCAGCCGCCCCGCACCTCCACCTTAACTTGCGCCTCTGCCGGCGCAGCAAGGCCCCGTGAACCGGGCGCGGGTAGCGAATGGCGCTGCAGCAGCGTTTGCTACCAAATATCGCGATCGGGGCGTGAACGAGGTGCTGCGCACACCGATGACGTCATCGGTGGCGGCGCAGCGCAAAAGACTAATGCCACCATTAGCGCCCCTGCTGAATATTGCAGGAGGCGCAGCCAGTGGCGCTACAGCCACTAACTGCCTCTTTAGGCGCTAACAGGTGGCGCTACTCACCCAATTTCTCCCCCCGAGTCTTTATGCTTCTTTAATGGCTTTGGGGGTGAACAATGTGCCTGGCCCCAGGTTCCATCCAAGGTCTACCTTTATCTCAGCCAGGACAACAGGAGAGGCGATACAATTGCTCTGAGCACTCATGGGCTTGGGGAGGGGAAGCAAAACAGAAAATCAGCCATGGTTCCTACTATGGCTATCCAGTGACGCCTGTTGGAAAATGTGCACATGTAGATTGGTGTTGTACATCATACCTCCATGGTAAGATAGTCTGCTGATACTTGCTGTTTAGTCTCACATCGAGATCACCTGTCAAACCTGCGACCTTCTGCAACTAGATGGATAAGGGCAGCAGACGCATGATCCCCTCCAAGTCACACATTATCCTGACCCGTGGCCATATAGCGCCGTTCCTTCATCGTCGCTGGGTCAAAATCCTGGAACTCCCTCCCTAACAGCATTGTGGAAGTATCTTCACCACATGGACTGCAGCGGTTCAAAAAGGCGGCGCAGCATCACCTTCACAATAGCAACGAGGGATGGGCAATAAATGCTGGCCTTGCAAGCAGTGCCATATCTCAAGAGACATTTTTTTTTAAGTCACTTGGTTGAAATACTGGGGAAGGAGGGAAGGGGTTGCTAGCATACCTGAGGGGAGAGGGGAGGGAAAGGAAAGGAAATTAGGAGTTAAAAAGTAAGAATTCTCCTAAAATAACAAAAAAACAGTGAGAGGCTAGCTTTTCCGATTTCTTACAGATTGTCCCAGCAGCAACTAGCTGGAAATTCTGCACTAGAATCACTGGCTGCTAGCACTCCTTTAAAACCGGAATCTTCCTTGGCCTTACACACATTGAGGATTTTATGGGGCAGCCAGTCATCACTCCCACATATTCTGGACCTGCCTGAAGGCCCACTTGTGCACAGAATCAGTTGGAAAAATTGAGATCATTATTAAGTTCAGCACTGGCCTGAATCATAGAAACATAGAAGATAGGAGCAGGAGTAGGCCATTCGGCCCCTCGAGCCTGCTCCGCCATTCAATGCGATCATGGCTGATCATCCAATTTCAGTACTCTGTCCCTGCTTTCTCCCCATACCCCTTGATCCCTTTAGCCTTAAGAAATATATCCAACTCCTTCTTGAATATATTTAATGAATTGGCCTCTACTGCCTTCTGTGGTAGAGAATTCCACAGGTTTACCACTCTCTGGGTGAAGAAATTCCTCCTCATTTCTGTCCTAAATGGCTTACCCCTTATCCTTAGACTGTGACCCCTGGTTCTGGACCCCCCCGACCATCGGGAACATCCTTCCTGCATCTAGTCTGTCCAGTCCTGTCAGAATTTTATAAGTTTCGATGAGATCCCCTCTCATTCTTCTAAACTCCAGCAAGTATAAGCCCAATCGACCCAATCTCTCCTCATACGTCATTCCTGCCATCCCAGGTATCAGCCTGGTGAATCTTCGCTGAACTCCTTCCATGGCAAGAACATCCTTCCTCAGATAAGGCGACCAAAACTGCACACAATACTCAAGATGTGGTCTCACCAAGGCCCTGTACAACTGCAGCAAGACATCCTTGCTCCTGTACTCAAACCCTCTCGCTACAAAGGCCAACATACCATTTGCCTTCGTAACCGCCTGCTGCA
The DNA here is from genome assembly GCF_052327205.1 of Somniosus microcephalus. NCBI lineage: Eukaryota > Metazoa > Chordata > Chondrichthyes > Squaliformes > Somniosidae > Somniosus > Somniosus microcephalus. The sequence continues at coordinate 278,822,308 of NC_140991.1, read as the reverse complement.
CCTGCATGCTTACCTTCAGCGACTGGTGCACAAGGACACCCAGGTCTTGTTGCACTTCCCCTTCTCCCAATCTATTGCCATTCAGATAATAATCTGCCGCCTTGTTTTTGCCACCAAAGTGGATAACCTTGCATTTATCCACGTTATATTGCATCTGCCATGCTTCTGCCCAATCACCCAACCTGTCCAAATCATCCTGGAGTTTCTCGGCATCCTCCTCACAGCACACACGCCCACCCAGCTTTGTGTCGTCTGCAAACTTGGAGATATTACATCTAGTTCCCTTGCCTGGATAATTAATATATATTGTGAATAGCTGGGGTCCAAGGACCGATCCCTGCGGTACCCCACTAGTCACTGCCTGCCACTCGGAAAAAGACCCGTTTGTTCCAACTCTTTGCTTTCTGTCTGCCAACCAGTTCTCTATCCAAGTCAATACCTTGCCCCCAATCCCATGTGCCTTAACATTACACGCTAATCTCTTATGCGGGACCTTATCGAAAGCCTTCCGAAAGTCCAAATACACCACATCCACTGGTTCTCCCTTATCTATTCTACCAGTTACATCCTCAAAAAATTCCAGTAGATTAGTCAAGCACAATTTACCTTTTGTAAATCCATGTTGACTTTGTCCGATCCTGTCACTGTTTTCCAAGTGCTCTGCTATTACATCTTTTATAATGGACTCTAGCATTTTCCCCACTACCGATGTCAGGCTTACTGGTCTGTACTTCCCCGTTTTCTCTCTACCACCTTTTTTGAATAGTGGGGTAACATTAGCTACCCTCCAATCCATGGGTACTGTTCCAGATTCCATCGAATGTTGGAAGATGATCAGCAATGCATCTACTATTTCTAGGGCCACTTCCTTAAGTATCCTAGGATGTAGATTATCAGGCCCTGGGGATTTATCGGCCTTCAATCCCGTCAATTTCTCTAACACCATTTCCCTACAAATACTGATTTCTTTCCGTTCCTCCCTTTCATCAGACCCTATGTTCCCCGACATCTCTGGGAGGTTATTTGTGTCCTCCTTTGTGAAGACAGAACCAAAATATGTATTTAATTGGTCTGCCATTTCTTTGTTCCCACCTAGTTATCTCCTGTGGCTCCCTGTGCGAGACCTCTCTGGATCCCAGGATGGGTATGCTAATTAACCTCCTCCTCTGCACTGTTCACTAGTATATCCCAAGTTGACCACAGTCAGGCAAGGCAGCTGATGCAATCTGCCTGAATCCACCTGCTCTGGAGAATGGGCCAAAAAGAATTGTGTACTTTCTATACTTATGCTAGACAATGTAGATCCATTCCTGGAGTACTGTGAGTGTGTACAACACCCATGTCTTAATACAATGCCATCCAAAAGGGCTTGAATGTAGCTGGGAACTTGTAATTCCCCTTTCTTGATTAGGAAGGAGAAATATCCTGGGATATTTCTTGCTGACTAATTCTTCAATAATGGTGAAGAAACTTACAAATGACTCATCCTGCCAATGAGTACTTGCCAATCAAATATACTTAACTGTGCAAGATCCTCAACATATGTAACTATAAGCACCATGGAACCTGAATTATATTGTATCAGGACATGCAAAAATAGATATATGTTTTTTTCTCTTGTACAATTCCAAAAAAAAGAAGTTGTAACAAATTTTTGAGGCCTTCATTTGCCTGTTCCCGTTTCATTTCTACCCCCCTCCTTTCTCTCAGTATCCTTGCTTGATTCTGGAGACTGTACCTGGCTTTGTGTCTCTCTCTCTCCTGGTACACTGCTCCCACCTCCTCCACCCAGGGCAGTCATTTGTTACTCTTAATGTTTTTATTTAATTGGTGTAACATTTGCATATTGATTTATCATTGGCCCGCAGGCCTCTGTAAGGAATACCTATTATATTCACATGTGATCACATGCTGAGTTGTCATTGGCCTGCAGGCATCTGTAAGGACTGCTATTGTTTAGAGGACCCAGGGGCCCTGTCTCCATCTTGTCCACATGGTGCTGTACTGCTGTGAGTCAGATCAGACCTGATGCTTCATTAAAATAGTTTAAACTGTAATACCCTGTTGTCCTGCAATTTATTAGTTTTGTACAAAGTGTGCAAAACAAGACATGGTGTCAGGAGTGGGAATTGAAGTGGACATCGTTGGAGCTCCGTTACCTCGAATGAATTGGGGATCTTTGAACTTACATAGAGAATGGTGCAAGTTCAAGCAACACGTGGAATTAATGTTCTCGGGTCCGTTGAAAAGAAAAGGAGAGAAAGAAAAATGCAGCTACCTACTCCTGTGGATCGAAGAAAAAGGGAGAGACATTTTTAACACATGGTCTCTCACCGCAGATGAAGCAAAGGTACTGAAAAGTTATTTTGACCGTTTTGAAGCATATGTGATGCCCAAGACAAATACGATATTCACTAGGTACAAGTTTCAGAAGAAAGTACAAGGAGCTAGTGAGTCATTTGAACAGTTCGTGACTGAGTTAAAACTGCTGGTAAAAGACTGTGTATATGCAGATAAAGATGAGATGGTCAGAGACCGCATTGTGTTTGGAATACATTCAGCTGAAGTGAGAGAGAAACTTTTGAATGTTGGGTCCAGGCTAACGCTGGACAAAGCTATGGACATAGCTAGATCGCACGAGATAGCCCAAGCACAGTTGAAAACCATAACCGGTGCCATGAGCAGCTTGAGTGAACAGACAGTGCATGCAGTTAATAGATACACATCAAAGAACACTGCCCAGAGAGCGTGTTTCAGAACAGAAAGAACAGCGAGAGTTCTAAAAATGGGCGACACAGACATAAAACGCTTCAAAAACTGTGGATATTGTGGAAACAACTGGCATGGAAAAAAGGAGTACTGCCCTGCCAAAGGAAGGCAATGTACTAAATGTGGTAAATGGAACCACTTTGCTAAAGTTTGCAAGAGTGTTTTCGGAAAAGCAGTACACACAGTGAGTGACAGCCAAATGCCAGATAGAGAGCCAAATGCAGAGGAACTGCTTATTGATTCTGTGTCACAGAAAAAACAGATTTCAGAGACTGAGCAAGCTTTTGCCGATATTGAGATAGGAAAACAGGGCAAAGAGCTTAAGTTTAAACTAGACACCGGATCTCAGGTTAATGTAATTCCTCTGAGTGAGTATCACAGCTTGAAGGATGAGTGTGAGCTACAGCCCACCTCACGCAGACTGACCGGCTATGGGGGTGTGCAGCTCATTGTAAAAGGTACATGCGTGATGAAATGCAAGTACAAAGAAAGCGACATGACGTTGAACTTTTACATTGTTGACACTCAAGCACCTCCAGTGCTAGGTCTAAAGGCATGTTTAGGCATGGACCTCATCAAGCTAGTACTATCATTGACAGCACCAGTTGAGAAGCAGAGAGTCATGGAGGAGTTTGCTGACGTTTTCAAAGGGATCAGACTATTCCCAGGTGAATGCACTATTCACCTTGACCCAGCAACAACCCCTGTGGTTTGCCCACCGAGAAGGATACCCCTTGCTCTACGTAGTCGCCTGAAGGAGGAGCTGCAGAGTATGGAGAATACAGATATCATCGTCCGGGAAACAGAACCGACAGAGTGGGTCAACGCGTTAGTAGTGGTTGAGAAACCACGTACAGGCAAGCTCAGAGTCTGTCTCGACCCCAGAGATTTGAACAAGGCTATCAAACGCCCTCACTACCCACTACAATTAAGTTCAGCACTGGCCTGAATCATAGAAACATAGAAGATAGGAGCAGGAGTAGGCCATTCGGCCCCTCGAGCCTGCTCCGCCATTCAATGCGATCATGGCTGATCATCCAAGTTCAGTACCCGGTCCCTCACTATCCTCTACCAACGCTAGATGACATCACACCCAAGCTAGTGGGAGCACGTTACTTCAGTGTAATGGACACACGATCAGGAGACTGGAATATCAAGCTCACGGAAGAGTCATCTAAGCTAACAACGTTCAGCACACCATTTAGACGCTACCGATTTCTGCGTTTACCATTTGGTCTTATCTCAGCTCGGGATGAATTCCAGCGGAAGATCAATAAAACCTATGAAGGCCTCGACGGAGTAGTCGCAATCGTAGACGACATCCTCATCTATGGCAAGAATAAAGAGGAACATGACAGGAGCCTCCGTGCGATGCTACAAAGATCACGGGAGAAAGGTATCCAGCTCAACCCCGAGAAAAGCATAATCGGATCCACCGAGATCAATTATTTCGGGCATCGCCTCTCAACTGATGGCATTAAGCCGGATCCAGAGAAAATCTCCGCCATCAAGAAGATGGAGCCGCCGAAGAACCGCGCAGAGCTAGAGACAGTACTAGGCATGGTTAACTACTTAGCCAAGTTTGCCCCGAGCCTCTCCGAAATCAACGCACCCATGCGTCAGTTGCTCAAACAATCCAATGAGTTCCTGTGGGACAAACAACATGACACAGCATTTCAGAAAATGAAAGACCTAATCACCAGAGAACCAGGACCAGTTCTTGCCTACTTCGACCCCAACAAAGAGCTCAGACTACAAGTGGACGCATCAAAGTACAGACTAGGCGCAGTATTACTGCAAGAAGGAAAGCCCATCGGCTACGCTTCCAGATCTCTCTCAGACAGTGAAATCAACTATGCTCAAATCGAGAAAGAGCTATATGCAATTCTGTTTGGATGTAAGCGTTTCCACCAGTACGTCTATGGCCGACAAGTCATTGTGGAATCCGACCACAAGCCCCTCGAGTCAATCATGAGGAAACCACTAGCCGCAGCCCCACCAAGGCTACAGAGAATGATCCTTCAGCTACAGAAGTACGACTTCACAATCATTCACCGTCCAGGCAAAGACATTCCTGTCGCAGACACGCTCTCCAGAAAGTCTCTTAGCTACCAGGACAGCAGCCTCAGTGAAGGCATGGTTGTGCAGGTGCACATGGTGTACAACAGCTTACCTGTGAGTGACTCAAAACTGAAGGAGATCCGAGCAGGAACAGAGAAAGATGCACAACTCACACTGCTGAGCAAAGTCATACCTGAAGAATGGCCTGAGGAAAGGAGGAAATGCCTTCAGAGCATTTCTGAATTCTGGAACCACAGAGACGAACTGTCACAAATCAACGGAAACGTCTTCAAAGGGGAGAAACTCATCATTCCTACCAGTCTCAGAGAAGAGATGTTGACAAAAATTCATGCTGGACATATGGGCATGGAAAAATGCAAACAAAGAGCACGTGACATTATGTTTAGGCCCGGAATGTGCAAACACATTGAGGACATTGTCAGAAAATGTTCCATTTGTCTAGAACGCCGCCCATCAAATGTCGAAGAGCCCATGATACCTCACCGTATCCCAGACAGGCCCTGGCAGGTCGTCAGCTGCAATCAAGTGCATGCAAAACATGTAGAGAGACAGCAACACCAAAAGAGATACTATGACAGGTCAGCTAGACTACTGCCGCCGCTGCACAATGGAGAATCCGTCAGAATCCAGGAGCATGACTACTGGAAGCCAGCAGTCGTCATCCAGCCAGCTGACACTGAGCGATTGTATCACGTCCGCACCCCAGAAGGACAGGTGTACCGCTGCAATCGCAGGCACCTCCTGAACACCAAGGAACAACACCGTCATTCCGACGAGAGGATCAGTTCAACAGAGTGTGATGAACAGAGCAATACACAAAACACATCATACTTACCTGAACCTAAACCTGAACCGGAATTGTTGACCGATTCAAGAGCATGCTCAATTCCATACCACACAAGGTCGGGACGAGCGGTCAAGCCTAGAGTTATCCTTGACTTGTGAACTGTCAAAGGGTGTAGGCGGATCGCTGCCCTAAAAAAAACTGTACATCGTTATTGAAACGAGATGTTTTCAGTGCTAGTTAAATGTTGAGTTTACTTATATGTTGATGCTACTGAGAACATTGGTCTAGAAATTGGGTTGGGGTGCCAAAGTGGCGCAAAAGTCGCCTGAGCGCAGGATTTAGCGCAGCGATCGGAGTAATTCCGATCGCCAGAAATTCAGTTTCAGTGCCGCTCGAGGGACACGGGGCGAGGCTCGAGGCGCTCCGCATCCCTCTTAGGGCGCTGAAACTGATTATCGCAGCGCAACGTGCCGCAGCGCCACACGCTGCGGCACGGCACGCTGCGGTACTGCAGGCCTTCCTCCCTCTGTTAAGGGGGAGGTGCCTGCAACAGCGCGATCCCCGATTGCGAGTGCCGGCAAATGAGCCCGGCACCAAGGAGAAGTGCCGGGCTCTCGGGAAACAGCCGGCAATGCCGCGGGGGGGGGGGGTTAGGAGGCCGGGGACGGAGGTGCTGGCAGGCGGCCGCCGAAAAAGCGGCCGCCCCGCACCTCCACCTTAAATTGCGCCGCTGCCAGCACAGTAAGGCCCCGTGAACCGGGCGCGGGTAGCGAGCGGCGCAACTGCGGCGTTCGCTACCAAATATCGCGAACGGGGCACGAATGGGGTGCTGCGCACACCGATGACGTCATCGGTGGCGGCGCAGCGCAAAAGCCTAACGCCACCATTAGCGCCCCTACTAAATATCGCGGCAGACGCAGCCAGTGGCGCTACAGCCACTGACTGCCTCTTTAGGCGCTAACAGGTGGCGCTACTCACCCAGTTTCTCCCTCATAATGTAGAAGAAAGGTTCAAAAGTAATGCATAACATTTTTCTTTTAAAAGAAAGGGGATGTTACATTTGCATATTGATTTATCATTGGCCCGCAGGCATCTGTAAGGAATACCTATTATATTCACGTGATCACATGCTGAGTTGTCATTGGCCTGCAGGCATCTGTAAGGACTGCTATTGTTTAGAGGACCCAGGGGCCCTGTCTCCATCTTGTCCACACGGTGCTGTACTGCTGTGAGTCAGATCAGACCTGATGCTTCATTAAAATAGTTATTAGTTTTGTACAAAGTGTGCAAACCAAGACAATTGGCACTGAGGTAACACTTAGACACAGCTTAAATTCACCTTCTGCAGCCTGACTGAAACAAGAGGTCTGTGTTGCTTATGGATATTACTGCATCTCAGACCACAGGATGATTATAGATGAGGAAGGCCATTTGGCCCACCTCAAGTCATCTATCCAGAGAGATCCTAGCATCATTCCATTGTGGTAGCTGATTGTTTCTTAAAGGATTACAGGGTTTTTGTCTCCATTACTCTACCTGGAAGTGCATTACACATTGATCTGCTGTTCTGCACATATCCTGACTTGCAGCAAGTCCTGTTCACCCATCACCCCTGTGCTCACTGATCTGTATTGGCTCCCAGTCCGGAAATGCCTCAAATTTAAAATTCTCATCCTTGTGTTCAAATCCCTCCATGGCCTCGCCCCTCTCTGCAACCTCCAGCAGCCCTACAACCCTTTGTAATCTCTGTGTTTCTCCAAATCTGGCCTCTTGTGCATTCTTGATTTCCTTCACTCCACCACTGATGGCCGTGCCTATAGCCATCTAGACCCTAAGCTCTGGAATTCCCTCCCAAAACCTCCCCACCTCTCTACCTTTCTCTCCTCCTTTAAGAAGCTCCTTAAAACCTACCTCTTTGACCAAGCTTCCCTGCCTTAATATATCATGGTGTCTAATTACGCTTCTCTGAAGCGCCTTGAGATGTTTTACAACGTTAAAGGCGCTATATAAATGCAAGTTGTTGTTGTGTGAGGAACAATTTCCTGATCTCAGCCCTATAATTAGTAGTCTCAACCAGTGTCCCCTAGTTCTACTCCCGCAGTTTAATTTAAAGTAATATTCCGAGTTAACTTTTCCTATACCCTTAATAATTGTATATATTTCTGTACACCTTACGATGCGTATAGAGGGGTTCCTCACACCTCTGGTGGTGGAGCGGGAGCAGCTCCAAGGCAACTCCTGGTCATTGTCTCTGCCTCAATCGTGCATTCCACAGACACACAGCGCATTGTGTAAAAATGTTTCTGCTCCACTATCACCATACATTCACAGTCAGCATTAATATTTCCCTCAATAACACTAAATGGCATTGACAAGAGCCTGGAAGCAGGCTGCCAGCTCAAGCTCTCAGGTGAAGAACGGCGAGAGGAGCAACAGAGGATACTTGAGTGAGGCCCATGGGATATGATTTGTATCCCAAGTATGTGCTGACTAGATAAGTGGCAAGCACCCAAAGGCCAAGGAGTGGAACATTGATCATATCTTGCTTGTCTTCATAATCTATTCTGTCTACGCCACATTTAAAAATATGTTAATTATGAAATGAAAATGTGTTTTACGCCAAACAATTTGCCATCACGGATTGTGGATTAGTTACAATGGGAAATGTGTGCATGGGGTAATTTAAATGGAGCTGAAGCTACAGGCAGTGCCAATGCTAATTAGTCTGGTGAGGTGTGTTGACTGTTTGAGAAAGATAATGCTTTTGATATTCTCTTAAAATGAATTCGTAAAGAAATTGTGATATGAGATGTCATCTTCGTAAGTTATAAAAAAAAGTATGAGCGATAGATTGCCACATTTACCCAAAACCAAGTACACAAAAAGAGGAGAATGTTGAATATTTAGAACACTCAGTGTCAGCTGTGGCTCAGTTGGTAGCACCCTTGCCTCTGAGTCAGAAGGTTGTGGGTTCAAGACCCACTCCAGGGACTTGAGCACGTAAAGCTAGGCTGACACCCCAGTACAGTGCTGAGGGAGTGCTGCACTGTGGGAAGTGCCGTCTTTTAGATGAGACGTTAAACTGAGGTCCCGTCTGCTCTCTCAGGTGGACGTAAAAGATCCCACGGCACTATTTCGAAGAAGAGCAGGGGAGTTACCCCCAGTGTCCTGGCCAATATTTATCCCTCAACCAACATAACAAAAAAAATACAAATTATCTGGTCATTATCACATTGCTGTTTGTGGGAGCTTGCTGTGCTCAAATTGGCTGCCACATTTCCAACATTACAACAATGACTACACTCCAAAAGTACTTAATTGGCTGTAAAACGCTTTGAGACGTCTGGTGGTTGTGAAAGGCACTATATAAATGCAAGTCTTTCTTTCTTGTACAGTCGTTTTGCTGCTGAATTCCACATTTGCAGTGAATATGTCCCAGCATACTGATGCTAAATTTATTGAAGGGTTTCTTGCCCTCAATTGTGTGATTTGAAGGGGGACTAAAATAGATACTGACTTCAGAAAAATGCATTATTGCTGCCTGTGAAAACCAATAATCCTGTGAATTAATTTGCTTCTTTTTGTTGATTTAGAGGGTATAGATAATATCAGCATCACCTACAATGCAATGAATTAGGGGGGAAAGGTAATGCAGTTGGTTAACAAGCAGTCCTTTCACCTTCAGGGGCTGGATGTGAAAGTCCCCTCTCCATTGTGGCTGTAACAAGTTAAAATTAGAAGTGAGGTGCAAGAAGGTAAGGTAAGGAGAATTGTTTCCACTCAATGAGTAATAAGCATAAGTCAACTTAGCAAAGAAGATCTTTGAAGCAGGCAATATAAATAGGTTCAGGAGACAATTAGGTGTATTTCTGAAGATGGGAGGGAAAGCGGGGAAATAATGTAAGTGCAATTGATCTAGCAAAGAGGGATAAGGTTTGTTGGGTTTACTGGGCTTGTTTCTGTTCCTATAGGGGGAAAATTTGGGTTGCTTTGCGCCTCCCGTTAGCGCCCGGACGCAGCGCTGCTAATGCCTCCCGAGAAATTCAGCGGGAGGTTAGCGGCAGCGGTAGCTGGTAACGCCCCGTGGCGCTAACATCATCGCCGTGTGCAGCGCCCCGCTCGCGCCCCCCTGACCTACCGCCGGACACTATGTCTGACAGGGTTAGGGTGCCGTGTTTGCGGTGGTGGTGGAGCAAATTAAAGGGCAGGTGCCGGGCAGCCAGTTTTTTGGGCCGCCTGTCAGCACCTGCCCCCTTTCGCCTCCTCCTGCAGGGTGCCGGCCATGATCGGTCAGCCCGGCACTCCTCTTGAGTGCCGTGCTCTTTTGTCGGCACCCCGCTCCCCGGTGGTCCAGCAGGGCCCCGGTGCATGCTGCGCTAGGCCCCTCACCCTTAATCAGGGGAGGGAGGCCTGTAATTAATTAAGAGGGGGAAAATAGAGTATGAGAGTAAGCTTGCCGGGAACATAAAAACTGACTGTAAAAGCTTCTATAGATATGTGAAGAGAAAAAGATTGGTGAAGTCAAACATAGGTCCCTTGCAGTCAGAATCAGGGGAATTTATAATGGGGAACAAAGAAATGGCTGACCAATTAAAAACATACTTTGGTTCTGTCTTCACAAAGGAGGACACAAATAACCTCCCAGAGATGTTGGGGAACATAGGGTCTAATGAGAGGGAGGAACTGAATGAAATCAGTATTTGTAGGGAAATGGTGTTAGGGAAATTGATGGGATTGAAGGCCAATAAATCCCCAGGGCCTGATAACCTACATTCTAGGGTACTTAAGGAAGTGGCCCTAGAAATAGTAGATGCATTGCTGATCATCTTCCAAAATTCTATAGACTCTGGCACAGTTCCCATGGATTGGAGGGTAGCTAATGTAAACACAGTATTTAAAAAAGGTGGTCGAGAGAAAACGGGGAATTATCGACCTGACATCGGTAGTGGGGAAAATGCTACAGTCCATTATAAAAGATGTAATAGCAGAGCACTTGTAAAACAGTGAGAGTATTGGACAAAGTCAACATGGATTTACAAAAGGTAAATCGTGCTTGACTAATCTACTGGAATTTTTTGAGGATGTAACTGGTAGAATAGATAAGGGAGAACCAGTGGATGTGGTGTATTTGGAATTTCAGAAGGCTTTCGATAAGGTCACGCATAAGAGATTAGCGTGTAAAGTTAAAGCACATGGGATTGGGGGTAAGGTACTGACTTGGATAGAGAACTTGTTGGCAGACAGGAAGCAAAAAGAGTTGGAATAAACGAGTTTTTTTCCGAGTGGCAGGCAGTGACTAGTGGGGTACCGCAGGGATCGGTGCTAGGACCCCAGCTATTCACTATATATATTAATGATCTAGACGAGGGAACGAGATGTAATATCTCCAAGTTTGCAGACGACACAAAGCTGGGTGGGCGTGTGTGCTGTGAGGAAGATGCCGAGAAACCCCAGTATGATTTGGACAGGTTGAGTGATTGGGCAGATGCATGGCAGATGCAGTAAAATGTGGATAAATGCGAGGTTATCCACTTTGGTGGCCAAAACAGGAAGGCAGATTATTATCTGAACGGCAGCAGATTGGGTGAAGGGGAAGTGCAACGAGACCTGGTTGTCCTTGTGCACCAGTCGCTGAAGGTAAGCATGCAGGTGCAGCAGGCGGTTAAGAAGGCAAATGGTATGTTGTCCTTCATAGCGAGAGGATTCGAGTACAGGAGCAAGAATGTCTTGCTGCAGTTGTACAGGGCCTTGGTGAGACCATACCTTGAGTATTGTGTGCAGTTTTGGTCTCCTTATCTGAGGAAGGCTGTTCTTGCCATGGAGGGAGTGCAGCGAAGATTCACCAGACTGATACCTGGGATGGCAGGAATGACGTATGAGGAGAGATTGGGTCGATTGGGCTTATATTCGCTGGAGTTTAGAAGAATGAGAGAGGATCTCATTGAAACTTATAAAATTGTAACAAGACTAGACAGACTAGATGCAGGAAGGATGTTCCTGATGGCGGGGGAGTCCAGAACCAGGGGTCACAGTCTAAAGATAAGGGGTAAGCCATTTAGGACAGAGATGAGGAGAAATTTCTTCACCCAGAGAGTGGTGAACCTGTGGAATTCTCAACCACAAAAGGCAGTTGAGGCCAATTCATTAAATATATTCAAGAAGGAGTTAGATATATTTCTTAAGGCTAAATGGATCAAGGGATATGGGGAGAAGGCAGGGACTAGGTACTGAATTTGGATGATCAGCCATGATCTCATTAAATGGCGGAGCAGGCTCGAGGGGCTGAATGGCCTACTCCTGCTCCTATCTTCTATGTTTCTATGTTAATACCATGACACTACGTGCCGGCGTGAGCCGCAATATTGAATGGTAGCGCCCCAAGCGGGAAGGGGAGCGCTTCCAGTAGCGCCCCGCCTCCTGCTTGGACGCTACTATTCAATTGCCGGCGTGGGTGCGCTAACTTTCTCGGGGTGCTACTTTCGAAGTTAGCGCCCCGAAGGGGGCGCAACCCAATTTTCCCCCCATAATGTCTTATGTTCTTTTGAGTTTGCCCAATTTCAATCTCTCTCCTGGTGCATGTGGGGCCCAAAGTACAAAAGCGTCCAAAAATTAGCAATCTGGTTGAGGCCAGAATGATTGCTGGTGTGGAAAATGGAATTGTCTTACAGGTTGCAGGAAAGGATGATCTTCTGTGACTAGGGTTGTAGGTACATGTTAGAAAGAGCTTCATTCTGTTTCTAAACACATTATACTTTCGCTGGTAGTGCTCAATGCTGGCACTGGTTGACAAAAGTGGCAATTCCTCACACTCTACATTAGCACAAAAAACAGTTTATATTAAAGTGCATCTTTTGTGACCATCTATGTTGTGACTATCAAGGAGGTTAATTTTCTCTATCCCCGTTTATTAAGGCTACACTTTTCTCCTTTCTAATTCATTATTTTCTAAATGTTGTCATTCAATATTCTTACCAGTGTCAGCCGTGGCTCCATGAGCACTCTTGCATGAGTTAGAAGGTTGTGGGTTCAACCCCTGATCCAGGCTGACACTTCAGTGCAGTACTGAGGAATTGCTGCACTATCAGAAGTGCCGTCTTTTGAACGAGACTTTAAACCGAGACCCTGTCTGCCCTCTCAAGTGGACATAAAAGATCCCAGGGCACTATTCAAAGAAGAGCAGGGGAGCTCTCCCTGGTATCCTGGCCAATATTTATCCCTCAACCAACATCACTAAACCAGAGCATCTAGTCATTATCTAATTGCTGTTTGTGGGATCTAGCTGTGCACAAATTGGCTGCCACATTTCCCCACATTACAACAGTGACGACGCTTCAAAAGTACTTAATTGGCTGTAAAGCTCTTCGGGACATTCTGATGTTGTGAAAGTGGCCATATAAACACAAGTTCTTTCTTTCTTTATTGCACAAAACCCTCCCTCCACCAAATTTTCCCCAATCGCACTTCAAGGGAAAAAAATCTACCCAATCATATTCTAGTTAAAAGACTTGGATACAGTTGATCTGATGGTTCCCTTGTGGTCTCCAGGCTCCTTCGGGCACCCAACCCTCTCCACATCCCTGCAGTCTCCCCACCTGGCAGTGTGAACGTTGGCAGAAATAGAGGAAACAAGTGTGGAGGGGAAAAATAAAAGAGAAATGAAGCAGTAGAGAGAAACAAAACAAAAAAGAAAACCGAAGTAGAGAAGGGAACCATAGAAACATAGAAGATAGGAGCAGGAGTAGGCCATTCGGCCCCTCGAGCCTGCTCCGCCATTTAATGAGATCATGGCTGATCATCCAAATTCAGTACCCTGTCCCTGCCTTCTCCCCATATCCCTTGATCACTTTAGCCTTAAGAAATATATCTAACTCCTTCTTGAATATATTTAATGAATTGGCCTCTACTGCCTTCTGTGGTAGAGAGTTCCACAGGTTCACCACTCTCTGGGTGAAGAAATTCCTCCTCATCTCAGTCCTAAATGGCTTACCCCTTATCCTTAGACTGTGACCCCTGGTTCTGGACTCCCCCGCCATCGGGAACATCCTTCCTGCATCTAATCTGTCTAGTCCTGTTAGAATTTTATAAGCTTGAATGAGATCCCCTCTCATTCTTCTAAACTCTAGCGAATATAAAGAAACAAAGGGAGTAAGAAAGAGGAGAAAGAAAGAGAATAACAAGTGAAGACCAAACAGGAAAAAAATGAAAGAAGAGCACGAGAAATAGAAGTAAAAGTGGAAATGAATTCAGGAAAAGAGAAAGAGAAGGGGAAAGCAGAGGTAGAAGAGGGACAGAAGAAAACACATTTCAAGCAGGGTGGGTGAGAGAGAAATATCCTCTTGGAGACTCAGTTGAGGAGGAGGAGGAGAAGAAAAAGAGAATAAGGAGGGAAAAGAGAATCAGAGAGCAAGACAGGCGAAGAGGAGCGAGAAAGGGATGAGAGAGAGAGAGAGAAGAAAAAGGGAGAAGAGGTGGTCGGGAAAGTGAGAGAGAAAGACAGAGGAGGGGAGCGGGACAGGGATAAACAAATTTGGGGTTGCACAGAGGGAAGAGAAAGAGAGAGACAGAGAGAGAGAGAGGCCCTGTTTAGCAGGAGGATAACAAGTAAAAGACATACCTCTAATGGAAGGGTGCCAGGAGAGAGCCTGGTGAGCAAGAGTGACCCAGTTAGGTCAAGGAAGGGGAAAAACCCTGTTGCATTAGGGGAGAAGACAACAACAACAACTTGTATTTATATCGCGCCTTTAACATAGTAAAACGTCCCATGGTGCATCACAGGAGTATTAAAAGGCAAAAAAATTGACACCGAGCCACATAAGGAGAAATTAGGGCAGGTGACCAAAAGCTTGGTCAAAGAGGTAGGTTTTAAGGAGGAAAGAGTGGTAGCGAGGCGGAGAGGTTTAGGCAGGGAATTCCGGAGCCCAGACAGTGGGAGAGACATCCTATTGCAGGAAGGGGTACTTCTGGCTCTGTTGGGATTGGGACAGAGCATTTCTGCCAGTACCTAGCGGCCCACATTATAAAACAGGGTGACCCAGAACTCACCATGAACAATGTCGCAGGAGATTTGTTAGTGTTAAAACAAGACACAGATCTTTTAAGTTTGATACATCCAAATTTAGCCCTAGCTTTGAAACTCATAATTCACAATCTTCCTGCTCAAAGAGCTCAAGTTTATGATCTGCACATACTGTATTCTGCTTTGGATGCTTTCAAACAGTAAAACAAAAGACTGCAGCTTTTACCAATTTATGATGTACCATATAACTTTATCTGGACAATAAAGCAGTTCCATTTTGTTGTGCTGGTTTACAGTGTGTAGAAATATTGCTACGGATTGGAGGTCAGTCTGATTTTCCAACTGGTACTTAATACTCTCTGCATTGTCCTCTCTTAATGAATACCAGAAAATCAATAAACCATTAAACAGCTTCCTGTTGGGGACATTCTGCAACACTGATGTACATCTTGTGCTTTCCGCATAACCACTGACATTTATGATAATGGAAATATCACACAGAATGTGGAGCAAGACGAATGGAAAGGGAGATACTGGGCCAGAATGCAGAGGTTTACGATTGAAATGGCCAGGAAAGCCTAACCTCACCTCTTACGACACTATTTCGAAGAAAAACAGGGGAGTTCTCCCCAGTGTCCTGGCCAATATTTATCACTCAACCAACATCACTGTGAGCAAATTGGCTGCTGCATTTCCTACATTACAACAGTGTCTAAATATTTTTAAAATAGTACTTCATTGCAACGTTCCCTTTAAGCTCAGCCCGGGACCGACTTTTCCAATGTCAAATTTTGCGCATGCGTCAAACTGTGAATGGGCTGCGCACACCCGAAAAAAAATTAGGGGGAAAATTGCTTCATTGGCTATAAAGCACTTTGTGACATCCTGAGGTCAAGGCGCTATAAAAATGCAATTCTTTCTTTGTTTCTTCCTTTCTTTGCAAAGAGGCCAGTTTCCTTTCCTTTCCCTTCTCCCGGCCTCTCCTGAAATTGCCAAGACATGCGGAGGTTACGGGTGCTAGGCTGGTGTGTCACCAATGTTCCCTGTAAGCTGTGCGGCCACTCAGCCGCGCAGTGCTCTGTGGAGCTCCCGTGCAGCCAGCGAGCCGGCTTTTAAATAGAAAAAACCGCGCATGCACGGAATTTTGAATGGGCCGCACAGCCCTTTAAAGGTGCTGCACACCCAAAAAAAAATTAAAGGGAACATTGCGTGTCTTGTTTCTCATCCAAGTTCCCATTCTTCATGTACAAGCCTACATAATGGGCGTTAATAGTCTATTCAGCTGTGAGGGCAGCAGAGCTGAGCCCAATATTGTCCTCATGTCTAGATATTAGCAGCATGGTTCCCTGGAAAGGCATCAGGAGTGGGAATTTCGAATGGTTTCCCCCTCCCTAGCCGAGGAATAATGGGGAGGGGGGGGCAATTGCAGCGTTTCTGCGATCACCCTTACTGATAGCAGCCAATTCAGCACAGACTTGGTATCGCACTGGAGACATTCCTTGCCCATGTGGCTCAGTTCCACATTGTGCCACTCAAGCTGATGAGTGGAATTCACAAAAGTTTTGGGCTGGATTTTGTCAATGGGGACGTGATGGAGGCGGGGCTCCCACTTTTTGGGTTGTAGTCCCGCCTCCATCGACTTGTGGCCAACCCACGCTATTTTCCCTTGATTGACCATGTTAAGCCCGCCCAGCGGGCTCAGCAGGCCAATTAAGGGACACCTGGTTACTGGTGACGTCAGTGATTGACATTTCACCGGTCAAGAGCTTTTGACAGATGAAAAATCAGTGTTTGACAGCTCTGTGAAGCTGTCAAACACTGACAATCTGTCTTCTAACTTGAGTCCTTCTACTCAGACTCAGTTAGAGATCTCTCCAGACCAGAAAGCAGAGGCTGCAGCTTTTGACAGTTCAGCAGCCATTCTGCTTTCTGTGCCGGTAAACTGAGGGACTCCCGAGAACTGGAGGAAGGAAGCCTGCAGGAGAAAGTAAAGTTAAGTAAAACTTATTAAAACACTTTACACTTACCTCACACACTTACCTCTGCACACATGCACCCATCACTCACCTGCACAACGGACATCTCGACCCCTCCAACGCCTTCAGACCGACGGTCCGCCTCGCTAAATTGGCGTGGTTCGGAGCCGTCGGGAAGCCCACACTTCAGGGCTAAAAATAGGGTTTCGGCAAAAAACTGCCTGTTAACTACCTGTTAACAGGCAGTTAATTGGCACTAATCCCCATCCTGCCTCGGGGAGGCGGCTCCCAGCACAGGTCGGATACCCGCCTCCTGGGACATTGGCATGGAGGCAGGTTGGGGGCGGGATGGGTTCCTGCCCCCCCCGATTCTGCAATTTTCCCACCACTCCCGCCTCCATGGGGCTTGGAAATTCGAGCCCTTTGTTTCTGATCAGATAGAGCCTCCGGCACACTGCGGAATGACCACAGTAATCATCGGAAGCCCTTTGTACAAAATGCAACAGCTGAGTTAGTGAGGGTTGATTGGAGACTTGGCAACTGCCTTCCTCTGCCTTGCAACTCAACGCTGCTACTGGTCATCAGTGGAGATTCTTCTTTTAATGGAAAACAAGATAATGCCTACTTTTCTCAATGATTAACAACCAGCTGACAAATGAAATCTGGAACTCTCTCCCCAAAAAACTATTGAGGCAAGGTCAATTGAAAATTTCAGAATTGAGATTGATAGATTTTTGTTAGGCAAGGGTATTAAGGGTTACGGAACCAAGGCGGGTAGATGGAGTTGAGATACCGATCAGCCAGGATCTAATTGAATGGTGGAACAGGCTCGAGGGGCTGAATGGCCTACTCCTGTTCCTACGTTCCTAACAAAACTGGCATTTGCAAAATCGCACGTTTCAAAGCTGAAGTTTTATCAGCTAGTTGTTAATGAGAAAAAAATGTGCATTCTTCCAAATGTTGTTAAAAATAAGGAATTTCAGGCCCTAATCCTTAAAATGTTGATGGGGTTTCAGTTCACATACATGGAAATAGAACACAGTAGAACTAACCTGTCAAGGATGTCTCTACAGTGAACCATCAGCACAGCAAACTGTCACCCCAATGATAAGGGTTAATTTAAACCAAGCGTCAAAAAAAATCTCTTCAGCTGAAGTAAATGTAAGGAGCAGAGGTAAGACTAATGATGCAGGGATGCCCTTGGATCCAAATTTAGACGCCAGCATCCCTAATGATGCATTTAATTACGTTGGCAGGAATGGTACAAGGTAATCAAGGTTCTAGAGGCGTTTAGGAGGCCAGGCTCCTTCAGCGAGAAGACCAGGCTATTTCAGAAAGGAACCCAGGCTCCTTCAAACAGGAACCCAGGCTCCTTCAAATAGGAACCCAGGCTTCTTCAGAGAGGAACCCAGGCTCCTTCAGAGAGGAGGCCAGGCTCCTTCAAATAGGAACCCAGGCTTCTTCAGGGAGAAGGCCAGGCTCCTTCAGAGAGGAGGCCAGGCTCCTTCAGAGAGAAGGCCAGGATCCTTCAGAGAGGAGGCCAGGCTCCTTCAGAGAGAAGGCCAGGCTCCTTCAAAGAGGAACCCAGGCTCCTTCAGACAGGAACCCAGGCTCCTTCAGACAGGAACCCAGGCTTCTTCAGACAGGAACCCAGGCTTCTTCAGAGAGGAGGCTTAGTTTCCAGCTGTTCCGGAGGTCTCCCGCCAAATTTGCAGTAGGAATCTGCCAAAACGGCAGCAGATTCCTGTGGGCCTCACTGTTCACAAGATCCCACGGCACTATTCCAAGAAGAGCAGAGGAGTTCTGCCCAGTATCCTGCTCTATATTTATCCTTCAACCAACATCACTGAAGCAGACATCTAGCCATTATCACATTGCTGCTTACAAGAACCAAATGGAAAGCAAGTTTAAAGATTGGGTCTATTGAGGAAACAGTAGGGTTGCCAACCCTCCAGGATTGCCCTGGAATCTCCAGGAATTAAAGACTAATCTCCTGGACACCATTGCGAGCGACCCAGGAGGAAAATTATAGGGGTGTTAAAAAACTGTCTTTTAAAAAAAAATTCTTTGAACACTTCTGTTTACTAGTTGTAAAAATTTTGGACATGGAGCAAAAAAGCAGTCAAGAATCATCCAAGTGGGTAATGAAGAGTCTATTCACTCTTCGACTGACATGGGAAGGCGGTGCACCATGATGGACATGTCGGGCGAACAATGGTGAGAGCGTGGGGGCAGGGCAGTTGGAGGCAGGCGGTCAAGTAATGAAGCCTCCAGGAATAGGTTCAACCAGAGTTGGCAACCCTCGGAAACAGCCATAACTTAAATAGATATTGATTATTTGAATCCAGAAAACCCCTGAAAAGCAGCAGACCCTAATTTAAAAGGAGGTATCACAACACTCTCACCTTGGCGTGGCAGCTGTAATGCTGGCCCACCCCATCGCCAACAGATAACCAACACGTACCAAGTATCGGGGCAGCTCCTTCTGGTCAGTGTAGAATAAGGAGACAAAACGCATTCAGACACTTTTATTTTAAATCTGCCTATGTCCTGATCCATCCATGGCTAACTAAAGAAGTTAAGGATAATATTAGATTAAAAGAAGAGGTTTATAATGTTGCGAAGAATAGTCGTAAGCCTGAGGATTAGGAGAGCTTTAGAAGCCAGCAAAAGATGACCAAAAAATTGATAAAAAGGGAGAAAATAGAATGAGAGTAAATTAGCAAGAAATATAAAAACAGATTGTAAGAGCTTCTACAAGTATGTAAAAAGGAAGAGAGTAGCAAAAGTAAGCGTTGGTCCCTTAGAGTCCGAGACAGGAGAAATTATAATGGGGAATAAGGAAATGGCAGAGACTTTAAACAAATATTTTGTATCTGTCTTCACAGCAGAAGACACAAATAGCTTACCAAAAATAGTGGAGAACCAAGGGGCTAATGAGAGTGAGGAACTTAATGAAATTAAGATCAGTAGAGAAAAAGTACTTGAGAAACTAATGGGAATAAAAGCCGACAAATTCCCTGGACCTGCTGGCCTATATACTAGGGTTCTAAAAGAGGTGGCTGCAGAGATAGTGGATGCATTGGGTTTGATCTTCCAAAATTCTCTAGATTCTAGAACAGTCCTAGTGGATTAGAAGGTAGCAAATGTAACCCCACTATTCAAGAAAGGAGGGAGTGAGAAAACAGGGAACTAAAAGTCAGTTAGCCTGACATCAGTTATCAGGAAAATGCTGGAATCCATTATTAAGGAAGTGGTAACAGGGCACTTTGGCAGAGTCAACATGGTTTTATGAAAGGGGAATTGTCTTTAACAAATTTATTAGAGTTTTTTGAGGATGTAACTAGCAGGTTAGATAAAGGGGAACCAGTAGATGTAGTATATTTGGATTTCCAAAAGGCATTTGAAAAGGTGCCACATAAAAGGTTGTTACGCAAGATAAAGGGTCATGGAGTTGGGGGTAATATATTAGCATGGACTGAGGATTGGTTAATGGACAGAAAACAAGAGTAGGAATAAGCGGGTCATTTTTGGGTTGGCAGGCTGTAACTAGTGGGGTACTGCAGTGTTTGGGCCTCAGCTATTTACAATTTATATTAATGATTTAGATGAAGGGACCGAGTGTAATGCATCTAAGTTTGCTGACGATACAAAGCTAGGTGGGAATGTAAGCTGTTAGAGGACACAATGAGCCTGCAAAGGGATATAGACAGGTTAAGTGAGTGAGCAATAAGGTGGCAGATGGAGTAAAATGTAGGGAAATGTGAGGTAGGAAGAATAGAAAACCAGAATTTTTTTAAATGGTGAGAAACCATTAAAAGTTGGTGTTCAGAGAGATTTGGGTGTCCTCGTATGGAAACACAGAGAGTTGGCATGCAGGTACAGCAAGCAATTAGGAAGGTAAATGGCATGTTGGCCTTTATTGAAAGGGGGTTGGAGTACAAGAGTAAGGAAGTCTTGCTGCAATTGTACAGGGCTTTGGTTAAACCACACTGGGCTACTGTGCACAGTTTTGGTCTCCTTATCTGAGGAAGGATATACTTGCCTTAGAGGCGGGGCAACAAAGGTTCACTAGATTGATTCTTGGGATGAGAGGGTTGTCCTATGAGGAGAGATTGAGTAGATTGGGCCTATACTCTCTGGAATTTAGAAGAATGAGAGGTAATCTCATTGAAACATATAAAATTCTGAGGGGGGTTGATAGGCTAGATGCTGAGAGGTTGCTTCCCCTGGCTGGAGTGTCTAGAATTAAGGGGCATAGTCTCAGGATAAGGGGTCGGCCATTTAAGACTGAGATGAGGAGGAATTTCTTCACTCAGAGGGTTGTGAATCTTTGGAATTCTCTAACCCAAAGGGCTGTGGATGCTGAGTCATTGAGTATATTCAAGGCTGAGATAGATACATTTTTGGACTCTCGGGGAATCGAGGTATATGGGGATCGAGCAGGAAAGTGGAGTTGAGGGCGAAGATCAGCTATGTTCTTATTGAATGGCGCAGCAGGCTCGAGGGGCCGTATGGCCTACTCCTGCTCCTAATTCTTATGTTCTTATTACCTTTTCTGCCAATGGAGATTGTGTGGGCAGTAGCGGAAAAAATGTAATCAAGCCCTCTGTCAGCTAACATCAAGTGAAAAAACAGCAATTTAAATTTAGAGCTTCTAAGTCAGTCTTTATGCCACAGAAATATGTCGGGGAAAATATTCCAGTTGACTGCAGCACCAGCTCTTAACTATGGCTCATCACTAATTAATACTTACAGCACTGTCTGTATTTCAATAGACTCCAAAAATCTGTGACGTGTAACACTATCAAAAAATCAATATTCCAGAAGGAAAATGAGCTAGAGCTTGTATCATAAATCTTTACTTAATAACCTGGGCAGTGTCAACAGCAGATCAGTAATTCTGTTTCACAATTTTTTTCAGATAAAGTCTACCTCTACCGAAGAGAAGGAAGAGTAAATTCAGTCGTGCAGTTTAACGGAAGGGATCCTGTCTTCTTTAAGGTGTCAGCCTTGGGCTCAGTTAGTAGCAGTTTCACCTGAGTCAGAAGGTTGTGGATTCAAGCCCTACCCCAGGATTATAATCGAGGCTGACACTTTACAGCACTCCCTCAATACAGCACTATTGTCAAAGATGCCGTCTTTCAGATGAGATGTTAAACCGATGTCCTGTCTGTCTTCTGAGGTGGATGTAAAAGATCCCACGGCACTATTCAAAGAAGAGCAGAGGAGTTCTCCCCTGGTTTTTTTCTTAAAGTACTCCTGTGCAGTGCCTTGGGATGTTTTACTACGTTAAAGGTGCTATATAAATACAAGTTGTTGTTGTTGTTGGTCTATATATATCCCTCAACCAACATCACGAAAGCAGATCATCATATTGCTGTTTGTGGGATCTTGCTGGGCACTAACTGTCTGCCATGTTCCTCTATATTACAACAATGATTACATTTTAGAAGTACATCTTTGGCTGTAAAGCACTTTGGGACGTCCTGAGGTCATGAAAGGTCCTTTGTAAATGTCAGTTCTTTCTTGAATTTTTTGTTGTTGTTAGCACCGAACGTCTGGTTTACAATCCTTTAAAATGTAGAGGTTTACAGCACAGAAGCGAGATGTTTGGCCCAGCATTTCTGCATTGGTTCTTTGCTTGAGCAATCCAAAACTCATCCCACTACCTCACCCTCTCCCAACCTGTACCTTCCCCTCCTTCAAATATTTATCCAATTTTCTCTTATAAGGCGCAATGGTCTCTGCTCAACCACTCTGTGCAGCAAAGTATTCTATGTTCCAACAATCCTCTTCATAAAGATATTCTCCTAACCTCTCTCCTCATTCTCTCAGTGAGAATGTTAAATTGATGAACCCTTGTCACTGACTGCCCAAGCGGAGGAAGTAGTCTTTTTCTATCCACTATCAAAATGCTTCAGTATGTTACAAACCTCTTTAAATCTTAGTCTTCTCTGCTCCAGTGGAAATAGCCAAGTCTATTCATTGGTGTGACTTAATTCTCTACGACAACCTTGGTTGAGGTAAACCCTTCCATCAGGTCTCAGTCTCAAAGATGTGCACTGTTAGATGTGCCATTTTCTACTTAAGTACATAACGTGTTTAAATTCACGAAGGGTTTAAATAGAGTAAATAAAGCGAAACTGTTTCCAATGGCTGAAGGGTCGATAACCAAAGGGCACAGATTTAAGGTAATTGACAAAAGAACCAGAGGAGGTATGAGGGAAAACCTTTCTACACAACGAGTGGTTAGGATTTGGAATGCACTGCCTGATAGGGTGGAGGATACAGATTAAGTAGTAGCCTTAATACTTGAAGGAGAAAAAATTTGCAGGGGCATGGGGAGAGAGCAGGGGAGTGGGACTAACTGGATTGCTCTTCGAAAGAGCTGGCTCAGGCTTGATGGGCCAAATGGCCTCCTTCGGTGCTGTCGTAGTCTATGATTTTGTATGAGCGCTCTGCATGGGGTTTGGGGGCAAGGACTTTAGTTATTATCAGTTTAGAATCAACATTTTTTTAAAAAGTAACCAATAAGTGGTTCCTAGGAGACAATTCGTGGGACACTAAACATTACTGATAAATAATCTTGTTCTGTTAAGTGATTCAATCAGAGCTCCTTGTTAAGAATTTCCCAGATCCAATCCACAGTTTTTAGCCTCCAATTGCCCTTGGTTACCACGATTCACTAACTGAAGAGTTGGCTGTAGACGGAAACAGGAAGTTTTTCCCCCGTTCCCCATCATCTTGTTTCTCTGGAGCGCGGGATGAAGCTCCTCCAAATGATGAGGTGTTATGTTATACCGGGAGAAGAAAAACGGAATAATCTGGTTTCAGTGATTGCAAGGGCATCTCATGTCAGCTGTGGCTCACTGGCAGCACTCTCACCTCTGAGTCAGAAGGTTGTTGGTTCTAGTTCCACTCCAGAAACTTGAGCATATAATCCAGGCTGACACTCCCAGTGCAGTACTGAGGGAGTGCTGCACTGTCGGAGGTGACGTCTTTTGGATGAGACGTTAAACTGAGGCCTCATCTGCCCTCTCAGGTGGACATAAAGGGCCCCATGGCACTATTTCGAAGAAGAGCAGGGGAATTCTCCCCGATGTCCTGGCCAATATTTATCCCTCAACCAGCATCAATAAAAAAAATTATCTGGTCATTAGCACATTGCTGTTCGTGGGAACTTTGCTGTGCGCAATTATGGTTGCCATGTTTCCTACATTAAACTTCAAAAAAGTACTTCATTGGCTGTAAGGCACTTTGGGATGTCCTGAGCTCATGGAAGACCCTATATAAATGCCAGTCCTTCCTTTCTTTTTACTGGCAAATGACAGTTGCCGTGAAACCTAATGGCAATGACTGCCCTACACTCAGGAGGTTTGTGTGACTGCAAACTGCTCCGGAGACTGATTGGGCAACGAGCGATTCAGGGAGTCAAAAAAAGTTTTAAAAAATTACAAACTGCCAAATTGTAAAAGCAGTAATGCTTTGCCGATGCATCCTTTAGCTAACTTTCCCTTTTGGATGATGACTGACCTGCTGTGCACATATAGCATATTCTGTTTCAGATTTCTAGCATTCGCTGCCGTTCCCTTTATCTTTACCTCCTTTGGAGCTCAGTTGAAGTGACAGGCAGCCACCATTGCTTTCCAGCTCATGGATCTTCGCAGGATGCAGCTTGAATGATGAGTGTTACAAAGTCAAAGTGGAGACAGGCAGAGATTTCTAAAAAAAAATCACATTCAAAACAAGCCAACAAAAATTCAGCTTGTTAAGCTGTGACACGGTCTTTCGAAGTCCTCAAAAGGTTTGAAGGGTAACTAAGGTTTCTGGAGCTGGGGTAGAATGTGTCAGGCTCCTCGGCTGGTTGCTCGCACACTTGACATATTCTTTTCTTTGAACATCTTTTTAAACCCTTTGAGGATTGCGAAAACAGTTTGGAATCACAATAAGACATAGCATAATGGTTCATTCTTATTTGTCATTTTCCTCCACTTTATAGCAAGGATGGTACTAAAAAACTGTTGGCATAGTGTCATACAATACAGAGACAAGAAAGAAAAAAAGACTTGCAATTGCAGAGCGCCTTTCACGACCTCAGGATGTCCTAAAGCGCTTTACAGCCAATTAAGTACTTTTGAAGTGCAGTCACTATTGTAATGAAAGAAACATGCTGGATTGGTGTCAGGTCCATCATTGGAGGTAGTGTACACTTGCACTTCTTCTATCTCTCTGCAATGAAAACTATTTATTCTCTCCCTCTCAGTGTGTCAACCGTTCGGTACAATTTAGCACCAAATTGGAACTCTCAACCTGAGTCGCTACAAGGAGGGCAAGTGAAAAAATGGAAACATTACACTGGTGCAATAGGCGATGATCATTAGAATCATAGAAAGAACAGCAGAAAACAAGCCATTTGGCCCATCGTACCTGTTCAGGTGCTAGATTTTCAATTGGAGTTAACGACACTGATTGCATTGAGGTTGAGGTCAAGATAGATTGTTGTGGTAGCTCAGAGAGCTTTACTCTGCATCTAACCTACACTACACCTGATAACTGTTGCCTCACAGCGCCAGGGAACCGGGTTCAAATCCGGCCTCGGGCGACTGTCTGTGTGGAGTTTGCACATTCTCCCCGTGTTTGCGTGGGTTTCCTCCGGGTGCTCCGGTTTCCTCCCACAGTCCAAAGATGTGCGGGTTAGGTTGATTGGCTATGATAAATTGACCCTTAGTGTTAGGGGGATTAAATACGTGGGGTTACGGGGATAGGGTGGGATATGTGTTGGTGTAGGGGTTACGGGGATCGGGTGGGCTATGCGTCGGTGCAGGCTCGATGGGCCGAAATGGCCTCTATCTGCACTGTGGGGTTTCTGTGATTCTGTGAAGAGTGCCTAGTAGATATATCAGTGCTTAGGCACTTCACAGGACTGTCCCCTTCAGCCCTTGCTCAGACCCTACAATCTCCTCAAATCCGCTGTCTCTTCAGGGTCAATCTTAACTCCCGGCAGAAGTTGTGTGTGGGTGGGGGGATGGAACCGAAGCTGAAGGCAAACCATCCGGCTCTCCGTATCGTGAAGTCCAGGAGATTTTAACTCCCAGGCTGCATTTGCATGGGTCCTATCAGTTTTCCCACCCGAATCCAGCAGGAAGTGTTAGGAGGTCAGTGAGCAGCAGCAGGATTTCAGGCAGCCCGAGGCCACAGTCGAGGACCTGACAGAGCGGTCCCCCACATTCAGGTAAGTGGTTGGGAGGGGGCACACGAGAGAGCATCGCGGTCAGGGTAGGGAAGTGAGGCCTGGGGCATGAGAGACCCAAGGTTTTTTTTTATAGAGTCCGGAGGAGCACTCATGCTGGCCTTAACTCACCTTTCTCTCTGGGTCTCTCTGGCATCAGCTCCGCCTGCCGTCAGGCTGGCCTGGCAGGGAAGCCACGACAGCTTCCACGCACAGGATACAGAATAAAATTGCAATAAGGCCCCGATAACGTCATTGGAGCCCAATCTGCATCGTTAAAAAAGGAATAGCAACAGAAAGCGCTGGAAAAACTCAGCAGGCCAGGGCAGCATCCGTGGAGAGAGAAACAGAGTTAATGTTTCAGGTCGATGACCTTTCATCAGAACTGGAAAAAAAGCAGGAAAAGGAACAGATTGTGAAGCAAGTTAGGGGCTGGGAAAAGGGGGAGGGGATGAAAGAACAAAAGGGAAGGTCAGTGATAGGATAGAAAGCAGGAGAGATTAAGAGACATTGAGAGACATTAAGAGATATTCAAGGCACGAGGAGGTGGTAATGGGACAGGCTAAGGAACAAAGGATGGCTCTAGATGGGGTGTGAATTGTGCTGGCAGAATGAAGGACAGCTGCCATGTGGGAGGGAAGAAAAAAGGCCAAACAAAAGTGTGGATAAAAAAATAATAAAAAATGTTATATGTGATAGGGGCCGAGGTTATGATCTGAAATTGTTGAACTCTATGTTGAGTCCAGAAGGCTGTAGAGTGCCGAATCGAAAGATGAGGTGCTGTTCCTCGAGCTTACACTGAGCTTCCGTGGAACAGTGCAAGAGGCCGAGGACAGTGAGGTCTGAGTGGGAATGGAGCGGTGAATTAAAGTGACAGGCCACCTCCTCCCGCCTTGAATATCTCTTAATGTCTCTCAATGTCTCTTAATCTCTCCTGCTTTCTATCCTATCACTGACCTTCCCTTTTGTTCTTTCATCCCCTCCCCCATTTCCTAGCTCCTAACTTGCTTCACAATCTATTCCTTTTCCTGCTTTTTTCCAGTTCTGACGAAAGGTCATCGACCTGAAATGTTAACTCTGTTTCTCTCTCCACGAATGCAGCCCTGGCCTGCTGAGTTTTTCCAGCGTTTTCTGTTGTTATTTCGGATTTCCAGCATCCGCAATATTTTGCTATCGTAGTTAAAGAAGGACCCTGCTGCTTTCTGGTGGGCGTCGCTCTCGACTGGCTCAAATGAGCAGGTTAAAATTGTAACCCATGGGAAGGCAGCGGGATTGGAGAAGGTAAGTCACTGCGACCATTTTAACTGCCCGCCCGGTTTCCACCAAGGGTTAAAAACTGTCCTTGTTTCTCTACCCTACCTTTAGCTTTTAGGAGTTAGATATCCTCCTTAATGCAAATGGAAGCCTTATATCAACAGTACATCGATACGATGAGTAATAGAGCTTTTTTCGTCTGCATTTGCACGACTGGAGACTGATGGAGACAGAGTACTATTGATTCTCAGTAACAACCATCATTACTGGCATGTGAATAAAACGGAGGGTGCAAACTGATGGCTGAAAACTGGGAAGTAGGTGTAAAGGCGTGAGTGGGAAGGAGGTGATCTAATTAACCTGCTTAAGTTGATTAAAGGAGTTGATAGGGTAGATAGAGAGAAAGTATTTCCTCTCGTGGGGGAGTCCAGAACAAAGGGGCATAGCCTTAAAATTAGAGCTAGGCCGTTCAAGGGTGATATCAGCAAATACTTCTTCACATAAAGGGTAGCGGCAATCTGGGAAACTCTCACCCAAAAAGCTGTTGATGCTTGGTCGATTGAAAATTTCAAAACTGAGATTGACAGATTTTTGTTAGGCAAGAGTATTAAGGAATATGGAACCAAGGGGGGGTAGATGGAGATAAGATACAGATCAGCCATGATCTAAATGAATGGAGGAACAGGCTCGAGGGGCTGAAGAAATTTGGAATGGCCCCCCAGATTCTCACCAACTTCTACCGGTGCACCATCGAGAGTATCCTGTCCGGCTGCATCACTACCTGGTATGGCAACTGCACCGCCACAGACTGCAAGGCTCTACAGATGGTGGTGAAAGCTGCACAACGTACTATAGGAATTAAACTACCTGCTGTCCAGGATATCTACCCCGAGAGGTGCCGGGGGAAGGCCCTGAGAATCATTAAAGACGCGAGTCACCCCAGCCACAACCTCTTCGCCCTGCTCCTGTCCGGTAAGAGATACCAAAGCATACGGTCTCGTACCAGCAGGTTTCGAAACAGCTTCTACCCCCAGGCCATAAGACTCATGAACGTATAATTTATTATTATTTATTACTGTTGTTTTATTTATTATTACTGTATTTCTATTAGTATTTTTATCATTGTTATGCCATATTTATTCCAATGTTGGGAGGACTCGTAAAAATCAACATTTCATTGTGCAGTACACACGTCTGCTGCATATATGACAAATAAAAATTGAATTGAATTGAATGGCCGATTCCTGTTCTTATGTAAGCGGGAAAAATTGAAGGCTGGCAGATGGGACGAGGGGTGGCAACCTACCAGTTCTCTGTCTCACCAATCCAAATTTATATTCCCATAACATCGGGTACAGTGCTTGACACTGATGTGGGAAACTAAAAGCGTAAAAACACGTCCCTTTTATTGGCGTTTCCCAACTTGATGACTGATTTTGTAAAAATATACAAATTGTATCGAAGCTCATCAAGCTGCTTCAGAAATAAAGAAATACTTGCATTTATATCGCACCTTTCACAAACTCAGAACGTCCCAAATCGCTTTACAGCCAATTAAGATATTTTGAAGTGCAGTCACTGTTGTAATGTAGAAAATGCAGCAGCCAATTTGCGCACAGCAAAGTCCCACAAACAGAATGAGATAAATGACCAGGTAATCAGTTTTAGTGATGTTGGTTGAGGGATAAATATTGGTCAGGACTCTGAGGAGAACTTCCCTGTCTTCTTCGAAATAGTGCCATGGGTTCTTTTATATCCACCCGAGAAAGCAGATGGGGCCTCGGTTTAACGTCTCATCCGAAAGACGGCACCTCCGACAGTACAGCGCTCCCTCAGTACTGCACTGGAGTTTCAGCCTGGATTTTGTGCTCAGGTCTCTAGAGTGGGACCTGAACCTACGCCCCTCTGACACAGAGGCAAGACTGCTACCCATTGAGTCACGGCTGATCACGAGAAATACTGTTCACTCAAGAAATGTTGCAAAACCATTAACGGACTCGCTGAAGCTAAAAGGAAGAATACTTTAACTCCGTGTGACTTTCAGCCGGCGAGATTGAATTGCTGAGCTCCCCTTTGCAGTCACAGATCAGAACTCGAGTTGACTCTCAGAGACAGCTGCAGAACTCTGCAGGAGTTATAGGCTGTGCCATGTTCAATGTCAATTTAATGCACACCACAGACATGATAGCATTAACGGTATACTAACAGTTAAAAGCTGCAACAATGCAGGATGAAGGCAGGCTGTCTCTTGTAATGCCAACACTGCAGGAGGATGAATCATGTGACTATTACCGAAGAATTATTCTGCAGTTCTAAATTAAAATTATAGGGCTGTCGAGACCAAAGTATGCGTTGTAATTGACAATGAAATTCAGTACTCAAATGCAATTACTTTCTTGTTTTCCATTTGGCACGATTGTGTAACTGCTCACCAACAGGAAGCTCTGGGGCAGAAGTCTTCCTGCAACCAAATCTGCCAGTAGAAATTCTCCATTTTCAACAATGCCCATGCTACATTTTTCAGTTAAAACATGATAATAAAAAAAACTGTAATGCACTATGGCAAGGACTTAGGGTTGCCAACTCTGGTTGGATGCATTCCTGGCGGTTTCATCACATGACCTCTGGCCTACAACACCCCGCCCCCACGCTCCTGCCATTGGTCGCCCAACACATCCATCCTCGCATCGCACCACCTTCCCATGCCAATTGGAAAGTGAACAGACTCTTTTAGTTAGCCGACTGGATGATTCTTCACCGTCAAAAAGCCTTTTGCACCCCCATCTCCAATATTGTTATCTATATATATAAATCGGTACTTCTGTCTGTCATTCTGTCATTCTGTCTGTCATTCTGTCATTCTGTCTGTCATCGCGTGTGCGTCTTGCGGGTATGCGCTCGAAAGTTACAGGGCGTACCTACGCGCGCGTTACCTCCAAAGAAAGCTTACGCTTCTGAGACGGTTTTAAGCGTATTTACGTTTCGGCCGGGCTAAAATTGCGCCCGCGGTATCCCAAAAACCTTCAACGTTCCGCTCATTAGCATCTCATTATCCGCTCATTAGCGACAGAGTGACCTCGAGCTCAACCAATCGTACGCCGGGTTGCTGGCGTGTGCCGCCGGGCCAATCGGTGCGTGTGTGGCCGGGCTTTATCGTTCTGAACCGAGGTGAGTCGCCGCCATCTTGATTCCAAACTTTTCCTTTCTTTTTCCCGCTTTCTGCGTCTTAAAAAAAAACGTTGCTTTTAAAACACATATTGTTTTTTAAAAAAATGATTTAGAAAGTAATTAACTTATCTAATCTCATTAATTTTCCTACCTTTCCCCGTTTTTCCAGGTAGGCCTAGAAGCCTCGGCGTCTCCTCCGCACCCACGCCCGAGCTAGGCACCTCCCGGCCCCACTTGAAGGCTGGAGGGCCGAGCCTCAGCCCAGTGCCGCTAGGGTGCGCGCGCAGCAGGAGCTGAGACGCGCTGTCTCTGGCTCGGCCGGGGCTTGCTGAGCGTCAAGCGTTACCCTGGCAACCCCGGCCGGCCGTCTCGCACAGCCGCAATTGGCGGTCTTCACCTCGGGCGGGGGGTGGGCCTCGACCCTCGGGGGGGGGGGGCCGCGACCCTCGGGCGGGGGGGGGCGCGACCCTCGGGTGGGGGTGGGGGGGGCGCGACCCTCGGGTGGGGGGGCGCGCGACCCTCGGGGGGGGCGCGACCCTCGGGGGGGGGGGCCGCGACCCTCGGGGGGGGCCACGCCCTCCCTCCCTTCTCCCCCCCTCCCTTTCCCCCCCCGCCCTCCCCTCCCCCCCCTCCCCATCTCCCCTCCCCGCCCCCCCTCCCCTCCTCCCCTCCCTCTCTTCCCCCTAGTCGCTCTCTCTCTTCCCCCCAGCCGCTCTCTCTCTTCCCCCCAGTCGCTCTCTCTCTCTCTTCCAACAACAACATTCCCTCGAAAAAGCCTCGGCACCGCCGGGCACTTCAGCTAGTCACTAATAAACAAAAGTGTCCAAAGAAATGAAAAAAAAATGTTTTTAATGCTTCTATGATTTTTCTCAGGGGTTGCTCACAGCACTGGCCCAGAGTTTGATTTTTAATTCCTAGAGACTCTGGACCACCCTGGAGGGTTGTCAACCCTACATGGAGTGGTCAGATAGGCTCAGTTGGTAGCACTGTCGCCTCTGTGTTGGAAGGTTGTGGATTCAAATCCCACTCCAGAGACTTGAGCACAAAATCCAGGCTGACACTCCAGTGCAGTACTGAGGGAGTGCTGCACTGTCGGGGCAGTCATCTTTCTGATGGTACGTTAAACCGAGTCCCCGACTGTGCTCTCAGGTGGATGTAAAAGATCCCAAGGCACTATTCGAAGAAGAGCAGGGGAGTTCATCTGGTGTCCTGACCAATATTTATCCCTCATTATCACATTGCTGCTTGTGGGACCTTGATGTTGGCAAATTGCCACATTTCCCTACATTACAACAGTGACTACACTCTTAAAGTACTTCATTGGTGATGAGACATCCTGAGGTCGTAAAAGGTGTTATAGAAGTTCGTTCTTCTTTCACAAGTCAAGCGCCAATGGCACTCTACGTAAAGCGCCTGTTGCAAAAGGAATACATGAGCCCCAAAGCAGATAGTTATTGCTGAACTAAACTCGGCAATGCTGGCTAATAGTCAGGTTGTCATTTTCGAATGGCTCGTTGAAAGCTGGTGGATTATGATTGCCACTGTGGTTTTTTTTGTGTTATTGCCCATATTATAAGCTTTCCTACACCATAATCTGGACTACAGCATTCGACATGGAAGGCCTAAGATGAGCTGAAAGGTGAAAGTAACTGGAATAAATCATTGCTTGTCATGTCGTTTGGAAACTGATTTTCCAGGTGTTTGAACATATATAGAATTCTAGGTGTTGTAGTTTAACAGGGGATATTTTTCCTTTGCAAACCAGTGTACATGTGCAATCAATCCAATCATTCCCAGTGACGTGCCTGATTGATGGATAGTTAACTCTTTGGCACTCCTTCCCAGTCAATTGAATTGCAGCTGCTCTCCTCTCCTTAATTTGGAGGAAAATCATTGCATGCAGGTTGCAAAGTGCTTTTGGCAGGAGATGCACATAAACAAGTGTTCATTTTCCATTGATCTGTCAATTTGGTATTGTCAATATTCCTGAATGATAATCTATTGATGATAATTAAATATTAAATTATTGTAATTAACACCTTAAGAGCCATTTTCTGCATTACAACAGTGACTACACTTCAAAAAGTACTTTATTGGCTGTAAAGCACTTTGGGACATCTCAAGGTCATGAAAGGTGCCATATTGATACAGTATTTAAAAAAAATTAATGATCCATGTGACGTTTGCTAATAAATGTGGCTTGGTAGTGTCAGCAGTGGCTCAGTTGGTAGCACACTTGCTTCTGAGTCAGAAGATTGTGGGTTCAAAACCCACTCCAGGGACTTGAGCAAATAAAGCTAGGCTGACACTCCAGTGCAGTGCTGAGGGAGTGTCTTTCAGATGCCTGCTCTCTCAGGTGGATATAAAAGATCCCTCGGCACTATTTTGAAGAAGAGCAGGGGAGTTATCCCCGGTGTCCTGGCCAATATTTATCCCTCAACCAACATAACAAAAACAAATTATCTGGTCATTATCACATTGCTGTTTGTGGGACCTAGCTGTGCGCAAATTGGCTGCCGTATTTCCCACATTACAACAGTGACTCCACTTCAAAAGTACTTTTTTTTTATTCGCTTATGGGATCTGGGCGTCGCTGGCAAGGCCAGCATTTATTGCCCATCCCTAGTTGCCCTTGAAAAGGTGGTGGTGAGTCGCCTTCTTGATCCGCTGCAGTCCATGTGGTGAGGGTACTCCCACGGTGCTGTTAGGGAGGGAGTTCCAGGATTTTGACCCAGCGACGATGAAGGATTGGCGATATACTTCTAAGTCAGGATGGTGTGTGACTTGGAGGGGAACTTGGAGGTGGTGGTGTTCCCATGTGCCTGCTGCCCTTGTCCTTCTAGGTGGAAGAGGTCGCGGGTTTGGGAGGTGTTGTCGAAGAAGCCTTGGCGAGTTGCTGCAGTGCATCTTATAGATGGTACACACTGCAGCCACAGTACACCGGTGGTGGAAGGAGTGAATGTGGTGGTCGTGAAAGGCACTATATAAATGCAAGTCTTTCTTTTTATCGTACATAGGCAGCACTGAATGGAAAACAGTAGTTGAACCCAAGTCAATGTGAATAATTGGCAAGCTTCATACAGAAAGAAATGTATAAAAAAAGACAACCTTAGTTCCCCAACAAAATATCAACACAGTTTGTGTGTCAAATGGTTGGAGTACAAAAGCCCAAAAATTGAACAAAGTGCCCAATATGATCACATATGCTGAGGAGCAAGCACCAGAAACACTTCAAAGAGATGAGATTTAAAGAGAGGATATAATAAAGGTCAGAAAAGGAAAATCAAGAGCGTAGAGTGCCAGGCGAGAGAAGAATAATTACTACTGAATAAATGATCCACAGTACGAAGTCCAATACTTTGTTTCATATCTGCACAGATGATTCAACTATATTACAATCAACAACTTAAATTTGTCCGACCTAAAATCTATAATTGTGTCTGAGAAAGAGGAGGAAGATTAATCAGACAATTTAAAATCCTGGAGGACTTAGGGAACAGCAGACTCACAGAGTAGCTCTATATATAATCTGTTGACTATACTGATTTGCTTGAGGTCAAGAAGTAAAGTCACTGTAAGATTGTACCCTCAGCCAATCTGACAATTCCAACAGTGGATACCAATTTAATTCACTATGGTAACCCAAGAAATAATTGAAATAGAGCAAGAACCTTTCACTGCTACTTTCAATATGGTAGACTGTCACATTTTGAGATTGATTAAAAGTACTTAGTTTTAAAACCACATCGGCACGTTGCTGGAAATATGAATAGAAGAAGCTTCAAATGGTCACACTGCGGCGTCTCCTCATTCTACTAGAATCATGCTTCATGCATGGTACTAGTTTGATGTTGGAAAGTTTCTAATGTAAGTGCTAATTTGAGATGAATTGGCATTTAATAACAATTTTTTAATATATATATATATATATATATATTGATTCTCAGTGATTAGAGTGGGAGGATGCTCGTGTGGAATGTAAACACCGGCATAGACCAGTTGGGCCGAATTGCTTGTTTTTGTGCTGTAGATTCTATGTAAATTTATGTAATTTAGAGTCAATTACGTAATGTGGGACTGGAGTTGCATGTAGGCCAGACTGCAGTCGGGGTGGGAGAGCCTGGCCCTGATTGATATCAGTCAATCAGTTGTGTTTTTACAATAATCCAGCAGCTTTGGTGGTTATTTTTCTGGTGCTGGATCACAAATTACCAGATTTATTGACGTGTCATTGTATTTGATAAACTGGTCAATAGAGATAAATGCACAAGCACAAATTGTAATTCCAGCAATCAGACCATTCTAGTTTACGAAGTGCCACCTTTGTATGTACAGATTTTATGCTGCAATAAGGAGCTTTTAAAATAGAAGTCATTATCTCTGTGTGGTGCTCGTTGTTGCAGTTTTATTAACCCTTCAGGGTTGAAATCACATGATGTAACATTATTAGAATGTATTAATGCATTCAGATGAAATTCCCCTATTTGAATGAAGCCACTTAAAATAATATGTTAACACACTCATTACTAATATCGCATAGTGTGATTTTAATCCATTTGAGTAAAACGGACCATCATTCCTTCACAGACAGATGACACATCTACTTAGATGTTTGTTTGCGCTAGAGGAAGTTGACTCCCCAAAATACGTTTTCCTATGAAAAGCCTACTCTGCTCTAAAGCACTGCGAGGTAACTGAGGATATAGATAAGTTCCGCATACATCAGATGTATTGTTTTAATGCGAATAGCTAACAATTGAACAGTGCCCCTCAGAACCATCAATAATGTGCAACAATCCTGGACAATGCCCATAATCGAGGACTTAAAATCCTCTCACGCAATTGTCTTTTTGTATTGCCTGATGTGTATGTAATCTGAAGTGACAAGAGGTTGACAATACAATGTACACGTGCATCAGAGTGACTTATTAAAAAGATAGCAAACAGGATTTGACAAGTAGTAGAAGACATTATCAGACCGGAAATTAATGGAGTTGTATTGCAAAGGGCTGGGAACCAAAAAAGGAACAAATCGTGAAAAGAAAGAAATTGATGAGAAAATATGCTGAGTAGTTTCTTCTGTATCTTAAAGATAAAGATTTAAAAACATTCAGATTAATTTCAGAGTCAACTAAATTAATATATTCTTTGGGCTCCATTTCCTTTAACGCAGCATGATTGGCATCACCAGTGAAAACAACAACAACTTGCATTTATAAAGCACCTTTATGTAGTGTATGTGCTTTAAGTCAGAACTACTTTTTACAGCTCCTGTATACTGTAGTACCGGCAGTGACCACACCGGTATATAAGCTGTGCGCATGCCTCTGTACCCCAGTCTAGAGATTACCCTCCTCCAGTAAAGACCTGTTATTTGTTTATGTACAGCATCCGTGTAATTATTTATCCACTGAACCACGGATCTAACAGTGGCGACGAGTGTTGATGCAAATCTACCTGCAACATAAAAAAAAAAGTCGAGTCCAGGAACACGGGCGTCGACCGCGAGCAACCGCCCAGCAGTCAGGCAGAGATCCAACTTCGCGGAGGAGGTTGTGGAGAGCCGGGCTTGGTTTCCCAGCCACAACGAGCAGTAAGAGACCGACGACAGGTCCAGAGAAGACCCTTCCCGAGCAGCGGCGGCTGGAGCCGACCGACGGCAGAGAGAGAGAGCCGGGCAGCGTCGACGGGGTAAGAAAGAGGGTGAAGAGAGCAGGGCGCAGCCGGGGGTTGATCACCGAGCGGCGTCGAGGAAAAATACTGCAAACCGGAGAGAGAGAGGGTAAGAAACAGCCGGGTTCTAGACTGAGCGGCGTCGACAAATATCAAGAGAAGAACGCGCAGAGCACAGCCAGGGATCACGGGCTGATCAGGGTCCGCGGGGCGAAGCAAGGGGAGACGCCATTGAGCCGCGGAGAAGCAGGAAGAGCGCGGGAGACGCCATTGAGCTGCGGAGAAGCAGGGAGAGCGCGGGAGGCGCCACTGAGCCGCGGAGAAGAAGGAAGAGCGCGGGAGACGCCATTTTGCGAAGCGGCAGAAGAGAAGACGGGCGAGCGCGGGAAGGAAGGAAAGCGCGGGAGACACCATTTTGTGCCAGCAGAGAAGAAGGGGAAGCGCGGGAGGCGCCAGTGGTGATAGTTAACGCACAACCAAGGATGCCGAAGAGTGGCAGTATCTCTACGTTCGACAATGAAGTAGAAGATTGGGCGACATATGTGGAATGTATTGAGGTGTACTGCAGGGCGAATGAAGTGCCAGGTGCTAATAAAGCACTGGGGCCTAGAAATTCAGTTGCGTTTGCGCCCACTTATTGGCTATAAAGTGGTTTGCGCCTGAAGTTTTTTATCGCCCGAAATTCAGATGGACCCTAACATCGGCGTTAGCCGGTAGTGCCGTGCCGGCACCGATGACGTCATCGGTGTGCGCAGCGCCCCGGTTGCAATGCTATTCCGGCCCGATGGCCAAATTCAGTTGCGGCCGCCTCGCCCGTGGCAGCCGCAAACAGCGTTTGTGAAACGGGGTCTTGCAGCTCCCGAAAGGCCGGCGCATAAAGGTGGAGCGGCGGCCGGCCGCCTCCCCGGCGGCCGCCTGCCCGCACCTCCCTCCCCGGACTCCTGCACCACCCCCCCGCGGCATTGATGTCGGAGTCCCACGAGCCCGGCACTTCTCCGTGGTGCCGGGCTCATTTGCCGGGGGAATCCACCGGCGATCTGACGGCTGCAGGCAGCTCCTCCTTAAGAGAAGGAGGAGGCCTGCAGTACCCCAGCCTGCCGCACCGCATCGGGTGCCGCAGCAGCAGCTGGACGCCTGAAAGTGACATTCATCGCCCCTAGCGAGGCGGCCAAACCCTGCAATAGCGCCCGCCGCCGTCTTGGCCCGTCGCAACTGAATTTTAGGCGGGCGCTACGGGAATCCTGGCGAGCGCAAAATTTCGGGCGCAAAAGACCTGGCGGGGCCATACCGAATTTCTAGGCCTGGTTCTGTTAAATTCCATGGGTGCAAAAACTTATGGGTTACTGCGAAATCTAATAACCCCAAAGAAGCCGGTAAACAAGAATTTTGAAAGCATAGTAGAAATCCTACAGGACCACTTAAACCCCACACTGCTGCTGATAGCAGAACGATTTAAGTTCCATAAAAGGAACCAACACAAAGACGAAAGCAATGCTGAGTACCTAACGGAACTGCGCAAGCTATCGAAATACTGCCAGTTTGGAGCGGGACTAGCAGACACGTTAAGGGACAAGTTTGTGTGTGGGCTACAAAGTGAAGGAACCCAAAAACGGCTTCTATCAGAAAAGGACCTTACGCTGGACAAAGCTTTCAGTATGGCAGTATCACACGAAGCAGCCACAAGGGGTGCTGCAGAGATACAACGGAGACCGCAAGAATATGGCACCAACGAAATGACCTATGGAACAGGGAAGTGCTATCGCTGCGGCAGAACAACACATGACCAGAAAGATTGTTGGTTCAAGGACCAAGTGTGCAGACAGTGTGGGAAAGCAGGACACATAGCAAGAGTCTGCAGGTCTGGGAAGAAAACCAACAGTAAGAAATCTCCACATGAGAAGTACAAAAAGGTACACCAGGTGATGGACAGTGGTTCAGATGAACAGAAAAGTGACACAGACTCTGGAAGCAAGGAGCTGGGTTGTCTGAAACTACATAATGTAACCGAAATGGAGGATCACCAGACTATCTGGGTTACACTCAAGATAGACGGAGTCCAAGTGGAAATGGAATTGGACACAGGGTCAGCTCTAACAGTCATAAATCAAAGAGACTACAAGCGGCTATTTTCACACATACCCTTGAAAGCTACAGAGATTGTCTTGAAGACGTATACGGGGCAAAAAGTCTACCCCAAAGGAAAAATAAGGGTGAAAGTGACATATAAAGGTCAGGAAATACCTAAAATGGATATATATGTATTGCCAAATGGAGGACCACCACTGCTAGGACGTGAATGGATCCGGAAGATACAATTAGATTGGCATTCCATACAGGCACTGAAGGTGGAGGCCAAAAAGGATGACGACGTCACACCTGGACGACTGTCAAAAATGCTAACTGACGCAAAAGAAGTGTTCCAGGAGGGACTAGGAACACTAAAAGGAATAACAGCAACAATTAAAATAGAGGATAATGCAAGCCCAAAGTTTCTGCAGGCCAGACCAGTGCCTTATGCAATCAGACCAGCGGTTGAAGCAGAGCTGGAAGGGTTGGAACGTTCAGGAGTACTGTCTAAAGTGGACTGGAGCGAGTGGGCTACACCCATCGTTCCTGTAATGAAGAGGTCGTTGAGTAATACGCCTGGGGAACCAAAGAAGGTCCGCATCTGTGGGGATTTTAAGGTGACAGTGAACCCAGTCCTTCACACGGTGCAATATCCGCTTCCACGAATTGAGGATATTTTCGCCTCGCTATCTGGTGGTAAACGCTTCACAAAAATTGATCTAGCCCAGGCGTACTTGCAAATGGAGGTAGAAGAAGCTTCGAAACATTACCTTACGATCAACACCCATAAAGGTCTCTATCAATACAACCGGCTGGTGTTTGGAGTAGCCTCGGTTCCGGCTATCTGGCAAAGGGCGATGGATCAGGTCCTGCAAGGGATTCCAGGGACCCAGTGTTATTTGGACGACATCTTGGTCACGGGCGAAAATGACGGTGATCACCTCGCTAACTTGGAGAAGGTGCTCGCCAGATTAAAGGAATATGGGCTACGAGCTAATCGCCACAAGTGCGAGTTTTTCTAGAAACAGATTTCGTATTGCGGCCACGTCATCAATGAAGAGGGGTTACATAAGCCCCCTGACAAGATAGAGGCAGTAGTCAAGGCTCCAGCACCAGAAAATGTGTCACAACTGAGGTCGTTCCTCGGGCTGGTAAACTATTACCACAAGTTCTTACCAAATTTGTCTATGATATTACACCCGCTGAACACCCTACTGCAAACAGGGGTACCATGGAAGTGGGATGACGAACGTAGACGAGCTTTCCAGAAGTGTAAAGAATTAATCACATCAAAAGTGGTGTTGGCCGATTTCAACCCAGCACTACCAATTCGTTTGGCATGTGATGCATCACCCTACGGCATTGGAGCGGTGCTGTCGCACAAATTCCCAGACGGGTTGGAGAGGCCAGTAGCCTTTGCATCTCGGTCACTAACCTCAGCCGAGCGCAACTACGCCCAGATTGACAGGGAGGCCCTCAGCCTAGTATGGGGAGTAAAAAAATTCAACCACTATCTGCATGGACAGAAGTTCACCTTGCTGACTGACCACCAACCACTTGTCTCCATCTTTAATCCTAAGAAGGGCGTGCCAGTAATGACTGCACAGCGGTTACAAAGATGGTCCCTGTTTCTAGGGGCGAATCAATATGAAATAGAATATAAAGGCACGAGACAGCATGGGAACGCTGATGGGCTATCGTGCCTGCCACTGCCTACTGTGGAGGAAGCACCAGCAGTGGACCCTATCGAGATATTTTATTCGTCGATAATTGAACGATTGCCAGTAACAAACGCGGATATAGAGAAGGAGACCCGCAATGATCCGACGCTGTCACGGGTATATGAATTGACGGTGAGGGGATGGCCAGCACATGGCGACTCACTGTTGCCAGCATTCTCATCCAGAAGAGAACAGCTGTCAGTATGCCAGGGGACAGTGATGTGTGGATCCAGAGTGGTGATTCCACCCAAGTTAAGGGAGAGAGTGCTAAATGAGATTCATGAATGTCATCTGGGGGGAGTGAAAATGAAAAGCCTAGCTAGGGCTTATGTGTGGTGGCCGGGAATCGATCAACAAATCGAAGACCTAACTAAGAGCTGCTTAGGATGCCAGGAGGTCCAAAATGCACCACCACATGCCCCTCTACACCCATGGGAGTGGCCCTCCTCTCCATGGCAATGGGTGCACATTGATTTCGCTGGTCCATTCATGGACTCAATGTTCTTAATAGCAGCGGATGCTCATTCAAAGTGGCCTGAGGTGATAAAGATGTCTTCAACCACTACAGAGAAAACGATTGCAGTCCTATGGACCATATTTGCCAGAAACGGGTTGCCAGAGCAGATCTGCTCTGATAATGGACCACAGTTTGTGTCCGACGAGTTCCAAAAATTCATGAAAAGGAATGGGGTAAGGCATTACACATCCACCCCGTATCATCCAGCCACCAATGGATTGGCTGAGAGGTTCGTACAAACCTTTAAGAAGGTGATAAAGGCCATGTGCGACGAGGAAATTCCACTGTAGCATAAGATGGACAATTTCTTATTAGCCTACCAAAACGCGACACATGCAGTTACCAACCAGACCCCGGCCATGATGTTCTTTAACCGAAGGTTGAGATCTCGTCTGGACTTGCTCAGACCAAATGTGCGAAGAAATGTTGAGGACAAACAATTCCAGCACATCAACGAGAAGCCGACAAGGAGCTTCAATGTAGGGCAACCAGTCTTGGCCCGGGACTATCGAACAGAGAAGTGGCAACCCGGAACGATATGTACAAGGCAGGGGCCGTTAATGTACACAGTGGATGTCGGGGAGAACATTGTGAGATGCCACGTCGATCAGATCTTAGCATCACAGGAATGCGTCAACCCCATGTCTCGAGTACCTGGGGATGAACCCGACATACCGGTAGTATCTACTTCAGACCCAGTAGCAGTGGAACCCGATGAACTACCCGATGAAAGGGGGTCAGAATCGCCTCTGCACCAAGAACAAGAACCTCCGGAAAAGCGCTATCCCGAAAGGGTCAGGAAGCCGCCCCAAAGACTGAATCTATAAATGGACTTTTGTTATTGAATGTACATGTAAAAATGTAATTGTTATTTGAATATTAAGGGGGTATTATTAATCTAAAAAGGGAGGAATTGTAGTGTATGTGCTTTAAGTCAGAACTACTTTTTACAGCTCCTGTATACTGTAGTACCGGCAGTGACCACACCGGTATATAAGCTGTGCGCATGCCTCTGTACCCCAGTCTAGAGATTACCCTCCTCCAGTAAAGACCTGTTATTTGTTTATGTACAGCATCCGTGTAATTATTTATCCACTGAACCACGGATCTAACACTTTAACATAGTAAAATAATCCCAAGGCGCTTCACAGGAACTTTATCAAACAAAATTTGACACCGAGCCACATAAAGAGATATTAGAACATGTGACCAAAAGCTCAGTCAAAGAGGTAGGTTTTAAGGAGTGACTTAAAGGAGGAGAGTAGAGAGGTGGAGAGGTTTCGGGAGGGAATTCCAGAGCTTAGGGGCTAGGCAGCTGAAGGCACAGCTACCAATGGTGGGGCAATGAAAATCGGGGATGCGCAAGAGGCCAGAATTGGAGGAGCACAGAAATCTTGGAGGTTGTAGGGCTGCAAGAAGTTACAGAGATAGAATGTGCCAATCAACCCAACAAGCCCACTCTGTCCACTTACCATATACAATCTACCCTAGTATAGTTCTCTGTAAATACTTCCTGATCCTCAAAGACAATCATTTTTTTCATTTACAGTCACATGGATCACACTCCAAAATGAGTCTCATTGATAACAGTTTCACAATAACATCAAATGCTTCTAAGTATCCAATTTTGACCAATTGATTGCCTTTGCCAATTCACTTATCTTCCCAAAGAATCCATGTAGACTTGCGAGGCATGGCCTTTTGCTTCTGTTTCCATGTTGACTATTCCTTATAGGTCTGTGTGCTTTAGATAAACATTGAAAGTGTCAGAGTAACAACTTTCCTTCAAAGCTGCAGTGTTCTACACAAGTTCAGTTTTCTTAACAAGAAAACCAAGGATCATATTTCAAATACAACCCCTCCTTAAGAGTTTTTTTTAAAGAAAATTCTAGTAGGAGTCTCCGCAGTACACTTAATTCCACTGTTCAATACAGTCCCTCCCGATTACAGCCAGGAACTGGGAAGGTGGGGGCGGGGGTGGTGGCGGGAGGAAAGTCTGAAATATTTGTGTATACGAATAACAAGGCAGCAGAGTTTGATCTCAACCATGAAAATGTCAAATCGATTGTTCGAGAGTGACACTATTTGAAGCATATCTGAGATATGGTGCATTTTGGCAGATTACAGCTACACATAAACAAGGCAGAATGTAGAGCTTCAAAGTCTACCAACTGAATTCAATCATGTTGACTTCATGTAAAGGCCAGTGATTCAATACTTCAGGAGCAATGGAGAGCCAGAACTTCTTTAATGAAGAACACAGTGATCCATAACAAACACTGAGTAAGACGGTTACCCTGTATCAATGGGACGTTGTTTGGGCTGACAGTTGCAGAAACTCCGCTCATTAATTGCCAAACAGAACTGTCATACCAATGCACAAATTAGTACAGTTTCCAAGCCACGCGCAGGAGACACAAACTTGCACTTGTCCCTGGTGTGCTGTGGGAAAATAGCCAAGTATCAAAACTTGATAGGCCCTCAAACCAAAAATGAAGTCAAAGCATATACATTATGCAGATGTTTAGAGTGAAAATTCACTAAAATCACCCCTATGAAGTTCATGAGATACAGAACCAAAGAAGTTTACAACACAAGAGGAGGCTATTCAGCCCATCAAGTCTGTGCCAGCTCTTTGCTAAAGCAATCCAAAATTAATCTCACTGCCCTGTATCCTCCTCTGATTCATATATTTATCCAATTTCCCCTTAAAAGATGCAATGGGCTCTGCCTCAACTATTCCCTGTTGCAAAGTATTCCTTGCTCCAACAGCCCACTGTGTAAAGAACGTTCTCCTAACCTCCCTCCTATCCATAATAACTTCAAAATATACATGACAGTGGTTACAAGCACAACATAGTGCAACTATCCACTGAGACATAGAGGGAACCCTCTGACCTGATTACATTTTAAAGTCTCAGCAGCTAGCTGATCACCAGCACTTAATTAAAAAACAGAACAGATTCTAAATGAATCAATAGTTACTATTGTTCATTTAAGAGAATTTATTTCACCAAAATGCACAGCTGACTAGATTTTCAAAGTTGCCTCATCCTGATACTATCAACACGGTAACCCATCATTTTCAAATGTCCCTCTCTAAGGAAAGTACTAGGCTTTCCAGATTATGGTTTATATAAGGTTTGCACAGCTTCATCACAAATCCTTGATAACACAATGCCTTTATTTATTTGGGGGATTATACCACCAACTTTGTTCATTTTATTTGACATTTTACAGCAGCTTCTTCAGAATGAAGTATCTGTGAGTATCTGCTCTTAACATGTAACATGCAATGGGCTCTGCCTCAACTGCCTAACAAGAAATCTTCTGAATATGTAACAGTGAATAACAGAAATATCTGCATTTAATATTTGCCTTACACGGAAGATTACAGATATCTAGGCTTCACATATAATACAATGACTGGTGGAAATGATGTGTTTGTAATATGCAGCGAGCAAATACTCTTATCTATTTGTACTGTGTAACACAATGACAAACAAAAGTATCACTTCTCAATACTTAACACAAAAACTTCTAATTGTGTAGCACAAGCATCAAGACACCTGTTCTCAATATAAATTCTTAATATATGTAGTGTATAACCATACCACCTGTTCTTAATATAAAACACAACAGCTAACAGATATTTGTTCTCCGTGTATAACATTATTATATACATTTACTAGAAGTGTTGTATCAGAATGAGTTAGTATCAAACAAGAGACCATATATGGCCACCATGCCCTATAATATAAACACAATTAAAAGGTTGAAGGGAGGCCATAATAAAATAGAACCAGATCAGAGAATACGACAAGAATTATTAAAACCAAATTCACGATTTGGCACACTGACAAGAAATAAATGATTGGGCCAGGATGATAGGTTGTATCCTGGTAGAATCTCCATGCACTGCGCTGGCAAAACTGGCCGGAATTTTAATCAGGAGGCGGGTTGGGAGGTATTTGGAAATGGTCAGGAAACCCGGAAAAACGGGTTTCCCGCAGGTCCTGCTGAATTTAACACCGGGCCTGATTTGCATTTTAAACCTGCTTCCCACATGCAGCCAGCCAAATGGAGAGGCTGCATGGTTGCGGGTGGGTAGGCCTGTGGCACTAGGCCGCAGAGAGGGGTGAGGGAGGGATCGACTGGGGGTCGGGGGTGGCCGGGGGCTGGACAGAAGCATTGGGGGGGGGGGCGGAGGGAGGCAGAGAACATC
Organism: Somniosus microcephalus; assembly: GCF_052327205.1. Taxonomy (NCBI): domain Eukaryota; kingdom Metazoa; phylum Chordata; class Chondrichthyes; order Squaliformes; family Somniosidae; genus Somniosus; species Somniosus microcephalus. The sequence goes on along the minus strand of NC_140991.1, from coordinate 278,777,821 downwards.
AGAAGGCCGGAGGAGCATTGGGGGGGGGGGGGGTGGGGGGGAGCCTGAAGATCATCGGTGGAGTTTGGGGAGGATGGGATGGTGAGTGGAGGCCTTATGAGGTCATAGAGTCATAGAGTTATACAGCACAGAAAGAGGCCCTTCGGCCCATCATGTCTGCGCCGACCATCAATCCCTGTCCAGTCTAATCCCATTTTCCAGCATTTGGTCCATAGCCTTGAATGCAATGGCATTTCAAGTGCTCATCCAAATGCTTCTTGAATGTTATGAGGGTTCCTGCCTCTACCACCCTTTCAGGCAGTGAGTTCCAGATTCCAACCACCCTCTGGGTGAAAAGGTTCCTCCTCAAATCCCCTCTAAATCTCCTGCCCCTTACCTTGAATCTATGCCCCCTTGTTATTGTCCCCCCTACTAAGGGGAAAAGTTCCTCTTTATCTACCCTATCTATGCCCCTCATCATTTTGTACACCTCAATCAGGTCCCCCCTCAGCCTTCTTTGCTCCAAGGAAAACAACCCCAGCCTGTTTACTCTTTCTTCATAGCTGAGGCGCTCCATCCCAGGTAACATCCTGGTGAATCTTCTCTGCACCCTCTCCAAAGCAATCACATCCTTCCTATAGTGAGGCGACCAGAACTGCACACAGTACTCCAGCTGTGGCCTCACCAGCGTTTTGTACAGCTCCATCATAACCTCCCTGCTCTTATATTCTATGCCTCGGCTAATGAAGGCAAGTATCCCATATGCCTTTTTAACCACCTTATCTACCTGTTCCGCTGCCTTCAGGGATCTATGTACATGTACACCAAGGTCGCTCTGACCCTCTGTACTTCCTAGGGTCCTACCACTCATTGTGTATTCCCTTGCCTTATTTGTCCGTCCAAAATGCATCACTTCGCACTTTTCAGGGTTAAATTCCATTTGCCACTTTTCCGCCCATCTGACCAACCCATTTATATCGTCCTGTAGCCTGAGGCTTTCCTCCTCGCAATTTACCACCCCACCAATTTTCGTGTTATCTGCAAACTTACTGATCATACCTTTTACATTCTCATCCAAATCATTTATGTAGATCACAAACAGCCAGGGTCCCAGCACCGATCCCTGAGGTACCCCACTGGACACAGGCTTCCAGTCACAAAAGCAACCTTCGACCATCACCCTCTGCCTCCTGCCATTCAGCTAGTTTAGGATCCAACGCGCCAAGGCACCCTGGATCCCATGGGCTCTTACCTTCTTGACCAGTCTCCTATGCGGGACTTTGTCAAAAGCTTTACTGAAATCCATGTAAACCACATCCACAGCATTTCCCTCATCCACACACCTAGTCACCCCCTCGAAAAATTCAATCAGATTGGTCAGACATGATTTACCCTTGACAAAGCCATGCTGACTATCCCCGATTAATCCTTGCCTCTCCAAGTGGAGACTAATTTTGTCCCTCAGAATTTTTTCCAATAATTTCCCTACCACAGATGTTAGGCTCACTGGCCTGTAATTCCCTGGTTTATCCCTGCTACCCTTCTTGAATAATGGTACTACGTTAGCTGTTCTCCAGTCCTCTGGTACATCCCCTGTGGCCAGAGAGGTTCTGAAAATTTGTGTCAGAGCCCCTGCAATCTCCTCCTTTGCCTCACACAACAGCCTGGGATACATCTCGTCCGGGCCTGGGGATTTATCCACTTTTTGGCCTGCTAAAACCGCAAGTACCTCCTCCCTCTCGATGCTAATATGTTCAAGTATGTCACAGTCCCCTTGCCCGATTTCTATGTCTACATCGTCTTTCTCCATAGTGAACACAGATGCAAAAAATTCATTTAAAACCCCGCCTACATCATCTGGCTCTACACACAGATTGCCACTTTGGTCCCTAATGGGCCCTACCCTTTCCCTGGTTATCCTCTTGCCCTTAATATACTTATAAAACATCTTAGGATTTTCCTTTATTTTGCTCGCCAGTGTTATTTCATGGTCCCTCCTCGCCCTCCTAATTTCTTTTTTAAGTATGCCCCTGCACTTTTTATACTCCTCTGGGGCTTCCTCCGTCTTTAGTCTTTTGTAACTGCCAAAAGCCCCCCTTTTTTTCCTAATGCATTTTTGTATATCCCTTGTCATCCAAGGTTCCCTTTGCTTGTTGATCCCACGCTTGACCTTTACAGGAACATGTTGGCGTTGTACTCTCTCTATTTCCCTTCTGAAAGTCTCCCACTGCTTTGATGTGGATTTTCCTATAAGTAGCTGCTCCCAGTCCACTTTGGCCAGATCCTGCCTTATCATATTAAAATCGGCCTTTCCCCAATTTAGAACCCTTATTTCCGGGCCGTCTTTGTCTTTTTCCATGACCACCTTAAATCTCACCGAATTATGGTCACTGTCGCCAAAATGCTCTCCTACTGACACTTCCACCACTTGCCCAGCTACATTCCCTAGAATTAGGTCCAGTACCGCCCCCTCTCTTGTAGGACTTTCTACATGTTGGCTCAAAAAGCTCTCCTGGATGCACTTTAAGAATTCTGCACCCTCTAAGCCTTTCACACTCTGACTATCCCAATTAATATTGGGGAAGTTGAAATCCCCCACTATTATTACCCTATTATTTTCGCACTTCTCTGAGATTTGCCTACATATCTGTTCCTCTATCTCCCCTGACTGTTTGGGGGCCTATAGTACACTCCCAGCAAAGTGCTTGCCCCCTTTTTGTTTTTAAGCTCTACCCATATGGCCTCATTAGAGGAACCCGCTAATATATCATCCCTCCTTACAGCAGTAATTGATTCCTTAATTAATATTGCAACACCCCCTCCCCTTTTACACCCCCCTCTGTCTCGCCTGAAGATTCTATACCCCGGAATATTGAGCTGCCAGTCCTGACCCTCCCTCAACCATGTCTCCGTGATAGCAACAATATCGTACTCCCATGGGGGGGGGGAGGTAGGCTGGGAAAGCGATTGGAGGCCGAGAGACGGCGGTGGCGGGGGGGGGGGGTGGAAATCGGGGGCCTCGGGGGGAGGGGATAAATCAGAGGCCTTGTGGGGGGTGTCCAATCGCAATAAAGGCACTTACCTCCGAGATCCAGCAGTAGGGGCAGCACGGTGGCACAGTGGTTAGCACTGTTGCCTCACAACGCCAGGGACCCGGGTTCGAATCCGGCCTCGGGTGACTGTCTGTGTGGAGTTTGCACATTCTCCCCGTGTTTGCGTGGGTTTCCTCCGGGTGCTCCGGTTTCCTCCCACAGTCCAAAGATGTGTGGGTTAGGTTGATTGGCTATGATAAATTGACCCTTAGTGTTAGGGGGATTAAATACGTGGGGTTACGGGGATAGGGTGGGATATGTGTCGGTGCAGGCTCGATGGGCCGAAATGGCCTCTATCTGCACTGTGGTGATTCTGTGATTCCTCGCCTTCCATTAGCTGTCAGGTTTCCTGAGGCCTGTGAAACCCGACCAGTCACAGTTAAATTTAAAATGGTGGTTAAATCTGAGGCACGCCAACCTCATTATAATATTTAAATAGGTGACCCACCTCCTGGGAGCAGGTTGGCTGCCCGCCTCCATTAAAACCGGAAATAGGCAGGTTGGAGGCGGCGTTTGGTCGGGATTCAGATTTTTAACACTTTAACTTCCCACCTGACCCCAATCTACCCATTTTCTGGGGTTAAAATTACCCCCAGCATCTCTAAGAACATACAAAATTGACGGGCAAGAAAAAACCAGCTGGTCCATCAAGCCAGGACATCACATGGACCAAGTGTTACCTGTAAAGACACTTACCTTCTAAACGATGCGATCTCTGCCCCAGTCAACAACCAGTCCTGCTCCCTCTTGAAGGCAGAGTCAGCACGTCCACACCAGCCGACAGTGTGTTCCAGAGGCTCACTACACTCTGGGAAAAGAAGAACTGCCTAACTTCCAGTCTATTCCTACTGTTATAGTTTAAACTCATGTCCTCAATCTATCAGTAGGCAAGCTATCCAGTCCTTCCATTATTTTATAGACCTCTATCAGCAATGCGGTGGGGCTTCTCAGATTTTTGGATGTGACTTCAGTTTCACAATGAAATCATCAAATGTTCATCCATGTGCATTCACAAATGTACAATATAAAAGTCAAATAAGTATATGCGTCACATACACTTTATTTTTGCATTGCTTCCCTCCAAGGTTACTAACCCTCCTCTACTGCATCCACACTAACCCCTTCAGCACAGCAGGATGGACAGTCCAGTGCGTGGACACCTCCACTGACTCGGCCAACATTGCCCCACTGCTGACCCTTTGGCAACTGAACTCGAGCAGTATGGGACAAAGCTACCACATCCCAATCCAATCCAGGTAAACTGCGCCTGCTAAATGTGGTTTTAAATAAAAAATGCAACAACAGGATTAGGGGGAAACATGTACAAAGACTTAAATCTGTTGAGAACACAAAAGCAGGGAGAGCAGTAGAGACAGAGGATGAAGCTAAAGGTCTGCAAAAGGAACAAGTGGGAAGAAACAGGGATTGCCAATGATGGAACAGCTAATGCAGTAGTGGAACATAGGAACAGGAGTAGGCCATTCAGCCCCTCGAGCCAGCTTCACCATTCATAGGAACAGGAGTAGGCCATTCAGCCCCTCGAGCCTGCTTCACCATTCATAGGAACAGGAGTAGGCCATTCAGCCCCTCGAGCCTGCTTCACCATTCATAGGAACAGGAGTAGGCCATTCAGCCCCTCGAGACTGCTTCACCATAGGAACAGGAGTAGGCCATTCAGCCCCTCGAGACTGCTTCGTCATAGGAACAGGAGTAGGCCATTCAGCCCCTCGAGCCAGCTTCATCATTCATAGGAACAGGAGTAGGCCATTCAGCCCCTCGAGCCAGCTTCACCATTCATAGGAACAGGAGTAGGCCATTCAGCCCCTCGAGCCTGCTTCATCATTCATAGGAACAGGAGTAGGCCATTCAGCCCCTCGAGACTGCTTCATCATTCATAGGAACAGGAGTAGGCCATTCAGCCCCTCGAGCCAGCTTCATCATTCATAGGAACAGGAGTAGGCCATTCAGCCCCTCGAGCCAGCTTCATCATTCATAGGAACAGGAGTAGGCCATTCAGCCCCTCGAGCCAACTTCATCATTCATAGGAACAGGAGTAGGCCATTCAGCCCCTCGAGCCTGCTTCACCATTCATAGGAACAGGAGTAGGCCATTCAGCCCCTCGAGCCTGCTTCATCATTTATAGGAACAGGAGTAGGCCATTCAGCCCCTCGAGCCAGCTTCATCATTCATAGGAACAGGAGTAGGCCATTCAGCCCCTCGAGCCTGCTTCATCATTCATAGGAACAGGAGTAGGCCATTCAGCCCCTTGAGACTGCTTCACCATTCATAGGAACAGGAGTAGGCCATTCAGCCCCTCGAACCAGCTTCATCATTCATAGGAACAGGAGTAGGCCATTCAGCCCCTCGAGACTGTTCCACCATTCATAGGAACAGGAGTAGGCCATTCAGCCCCTCGAGACTGCTTCATCATAGGAACAGGAGTAGGCCATTCAGCCCCTCGAACCAGCTTCATCATTCATAGGAACAGGAGTAGGCCATTCAGCCCCTCGAGACTGTTCCACCATTCATAGGAACAGGAGTAGGCCATTCAGCCTCTCGAGACTGATTCACCATTCATAGGAACAGGAGTAGGCCATTCAGCCCCTCGAGACTGCTTCACCATTCATAGGAACAGGAGTAGGCCATTCAGCCCCTCAAGCCTGCTTCATCATAGGAACAGGAGTAGGCCATTCAGCCTCTTGAGACTGTTCCACCATTCATAGGAACAGGAGTAGGCCATTCAGTCCCTCGAGACTGCTTCGTCATAGGAACAGGAGTAGGCCATTCAGCCCCTCGAGATTGCTTCATCATTCATAGGAACAGGAGTAGGCCATTCAGCCCCTCGAGACTGTTCCATCATTCATAGGAACAGGAGTAGGCCATTCAGCCCCTCGAGACTGCTTCATCATTCATAGGAACAGGAGTAGGCCATTCAGCTCCTCGAGACTGCTTCACCATTCATAGGAACAGGAGTAGGCCATTCAGCCCCTCGACACTGCTTCACCATTCATAGGAACAGGAGTAGGCCATTCAGCCCCTCGAGACTGCTCTGCCATTCATAGGAACAGGAGTAGGCCATTCAGCCCCTCGAGACTGCTTCATCATAGGAACAGGAGTAGGCCATTCAGCCCCTCGAGACTGCTTCATCATTCATAGGAACAGGAGTAGGCCATTCAGCCCCTCGACACTGCTTCACCATTCATAGGAACAGGAGTAGGCCATCCAGCCCCTCGAGACTGCTCTGCCATTCATAGGAACAGGAGTAGGCCATTCAGCCCCTCGAGACTGCTTCATCATAGGAACAGGAGTAGGCCATTCAGCCCCTCGAGACTGCTTCAACATTCATAGGAACAGGAGTAGGCCATTCAGCCCCTCGAGACTGCTTCAACATTCATAGGAACAAGGGTAGGCCATTCAGCCCCTAGAGACTGCTTCACCATTCATAGGAACAGGAGTAGGCCATTCAGCCCCTCGAGACTGCTTCAACATTCATAGGAACAGGATTAGGCCATTCAGCCCCTCGAGACTGCTTCAACATTCATAGGAACAGGGGTAGGCCATTCAGCCCCTCGAGACTGCTCCGCCATTCAATTAAACGTTCAATGAGCCTCGATGCCTGAATGGCCTTCTCTTCCCCCTGATTTTCCTAACCTTTGCCTAGTTAAGTCACTGCACTTCAAAAACCAAAAGTAATTTGTGTTGAAGCACTTTAGTGTGTTTTGATGTGAAAGGCAGCTTTATACACACAAGTTATTTTTACAAATAAAAAGAGGAAAATGAGAATCGGAGCCCCACATTGACAAATCTAGTGGGAGGATAGAGGATTGGGAAAACTTTAAAAGAGAGCAAAAAATAACAAAAAGATTGATTAAGAAAGGGAAGATAGATTATGAAAGTAAATTAGCAAAAAATATAAAAACAGATAGTAAGAGTTTTTATAGTTATATAAAAAGAAAAAGGGTGGCTAAAGTAAATGTTGGTCCCTTAGAGGATGAGACCGGGAAATTAATGGTGGGAAATATGGAGATGGCAAAAACACTGAATGAATATTTTGTATCAGTCTTTACAGTAGAAGACACTAAGAATATCCCAACACTGGACAAACAGGGGGCTATATGGGGGGAGGAGCTAAACACGATCAAAATCACTAAGGAAGTGGTACTCGGTAAAATAATGGGACTCAAGGCGGATAAATCACCTGGACCTGATGGCTTACATCCTAGGGTCTTGAGGGAAGTGGCGGTAGGGATTGTGGATGCATTGGTAATAATTTTCCAAAACTCCCTGGACTCAGCAAAGGTCCCGGCAGACTGGAAAACTGCTAATGTAACGCCCTTATTTAAAAAGGGCAGTAGACAGAAGGCTGGAAACTATAGACCGGTTAGCCTAACATCTGTGGTAGGTAAAATATTGGAGTCCATTATTAAGGAGACAGTAACAGGACATTTGGATAATCATAATTTACTAGGACAAAGTCAGCATGGTTTTATGAAGGGGAAGTCATGTTTGACAAATTTGCTGGAGTTCTTTGAGGAAGTAACATATAGGGTGGATAAAGGGGAACCAGTGGACGTAGTGTATTTAGACTTCCAAAAGGCATTTGACAAGGTGCCACACAGAAGATTATTGCTTAAGATAAAAAATCACGGGATTGGGGGTAATATTCTGGCATGGATAGAGGATTGGCTATCTAACAGGAGGCAGAGAGTTGGGATAAATGGTTCATTCTCAGACTGGCAATCAGTAACTAGTGGTGTTCCGCAGGGGTCAGTGCTGGGTCCCCAACTCTTTACAATCTATAGTAACGATTTGGAGGAGGGGACCGAGTGTAACATATCAAAGTTTGCAGATGATACTAAGATGGGAGGGAAAGTAGTGAGTGAGGAGGACATAAAAAACCTGCAAGGGGACATAGACAGGCTAAGTAAGTGGGCAGAGATTTGGCAGATGGAATACAATACTGGAAAGTGTGAGGTTATGCACTTTGGCAGGAAAAATCGTAGAGCAAGTTGTTATCTTAATGGCAAGAAACTGGAAAGTACTGAAGTACAAAGGGATCTGGGGGTCCTGGTGCACGAAACTCAAAAGGTTAGTATGCAGGTGCAGCAAGTGATTAAGAAGGCCAATGGAATGTTGGCTTTCATTGCTTGGGGGATAGAATATAAAAATAGGGAGGTATTGCTTCAGTTGTACAAGGTATTGGTGAGACCGCACCTGGAATACTGCGTACAGTTTTGGTGTCCATACTTAAGAAAGGACATACTTGCTCTCGAGTCAGTACAAAGAAGGTTCACTCGGTTAATCCCGGGGATGAGGGGATGGACATATGAGGAGCGGATGAGTAGATTGGGACTCTACTCATTGGAGTTCAGAAGAATGAGAGGCGATCTTATTGAAACATATAAGATTGTGAAGGGGTTGGATCGGGTGGATGCGGGGAGGATGTTCCCGATGATGGGTGAAACTAGAACTAGGGGGCATAGTCTTAGAATAAGGGGCTGCTCTTTCAAAACTGAGCTGAGGAGAAACTACTTCACTCAGAGGGTGGTAGATCCATGGAATATGCTGCCCCAAAAAGCTGTAGAAGCTACATCATTACATAAATTTAAAACAGAAATAGACAGTTTCCTAGAAGTAAAGGGAATTAAGGGTTACGGGGAGCGGGCAGGAATTTGGACATGAGTCTAGGTTCGGATCGGTCATGGCCCTGTGGGTAGCGGAGCGGGCCCAGGGGCCGTGTAGCCTGATCCTGCTCCTATTTCGTGTGTCTAATTCTGTTAGATTCAGGAGATGGTTCTGTGATAGTGGATTGGCGGTTAGGATCAGATCAGCCATGATCTTATTGAATGGCGGAGCAGGCTCGAGGGGCCGATTGGCCTACTCCTGCTCCTATTTCTTATGTTCTTATGTTCTTATTGTATTTTTATTTTATGCTGAAAGCATGTGAACAAATGAGATTGAAGAGTTCTTCAGGTTTACACATCAACACCCTCAGCTCCCACCTTCAGTTGGGAGGCACTACTGTCAGTCTCATCAATGTCGAGTAGAAAATTCCTCTAGAAATGGTGTCAGATGAGATGGGCACCAAAGCAGACTTCACGGATTGACACGCGAGCAAATATTCTGTGTTGCAAAATGAATGAAAATTTAGAAAAATATCGACAAGCATTTTGAAACGTGAAGAGAGGGTAAATGTAGCTTACATAGAATTTACAGAACAGAAACAGGCTACTCGGCCCAACTAGTCAGCGCCACTAGTTATGCTCCACATGAGCCTCCTCCCACCCTACTTTATCTCTACCCTATCTTCATATCCTTCTATTCCTTTCTCCCTCCTGTACTTATCTAGCTTACCCTTAAGGCACCTATGCAATTCACCTCAACAGCTCCATGTGGTAGCAAGTTCCACATTCTAACCACTTTCTGGGCAAAGAAGTTTCTCCTAAATTCCTTATTGGACTTATTAGTGACTATCTTATATTTATGGCCCCTAGTTTTTTACTCCCCCACAAGTGGAAACCTCTCCTCTACGTCTATCCTATCAAACCCCTTCATAACTTTAAAGACCTCTATTAGGTCACCCCTCAGCCTTCTCCTTTCTAGAGAAATGATCCCCAGTCTGTTCAGTCTTTCCTGATAGGCATAACCTCTCAGTTCTGAATATCTGTTTCAAAGTGACTGGCACAGACAATGGTATCTAATGTCACTGTAACTAATAACCTGATTGTAATACGCGAGACAAGCAGTCTAGTTCCTGGTATTACCGCTGATTACAGCTTCAAGTGCTACTAAATGGCTGTATCCTTCTTTGTTCACACACAGCATGCAAGAATTTAGCTTTTCCCAACCGTGCGCTCTGAACTAGTGCCAGCTGCTAACTGTGCCGGGTCATCAAAGGGATTGAAGTTTACAGGGATAAAAATAAGTGCAGGTGATCAAATTCTTGGTGGAACATGATTGGGGAGGGTGGCGGTGGGGTAGGTGAAGCTGTGAGATTTTAGCAAATGTGTTAGCGCTTAACTTGTAAAATAAATGAGTTAGCACCTCTGTTAAATTTTCTGATGAAGAATTGCTATGCAAATTTTCCAACAATACTTGCATGCTAATAATGTGTAGTGCGATTTTATAATGGGAAAGTCAGCTGGGGGCTTTCAGTCCATCAGCATTGAATAATGGATGTGATGATGTTACACTGATTTCTCCGAGTTTACACTCCATTACCAATGATGTGTCAGAAAGAAATGTTATTTTCCTCGGATCTTGTGCCTGAAGTTGTTTGCTTCTCTCAGGAGATTTCACCGGGGAAAGTCCATGGTATCGCAAATTATACAGGGTCCTTAGGAGGATGCATGCTGTTGGACTGACCTTTTCTCTCGACATATGTTCTTGTGTTTGTTTAAACATTTTCTCTTCTTCTATGGTCTTTGCATACCTGCTTTTAGGTGTCTGCACTGCACTACTCACTGCATCAGGGTTGCTCCCCTAAATTTTCATCCCCAACTTATGAGAAGCTGGCAATTCACAGAATCACAGAAATCACAGAAACCCCACAGTGCAGATAGAGGCCATTTCGGCCCATCGAGCCTGCACCGACACATATCCCACCCGATCCCCGTAACCCCTACACCAACACATATCCCACCCTATCCTCGTAACCCCACGTATTTAATCCCCCTAACACTAAGGGTCAATTTATCATAGCCAATCAACCTAACCCGCACATTTTTGGACTGTGGGAGGAAACTGGAGCACCCGGAGGAAACCCACGCAAACACGGGGAGAATGTGCAAACTCCACACAGACAGTCACCCGAGGACGGCTTCGAACCCAGGTCCCTGGCGCTGTGAGGCAACAGTGCTAACCACTATGCCACAATTCTCCACAATGGTACCCCCACCCCTCCGCCCCACCCCCCACCTCCGTCCCCGAGCATGGAAACTCAGCATATGGAGAATCATGGGCATGTGCTCATATCCCATCACTCTGTGCCCCATGTCCTATTACTCGTGTCCCATTATTGTATTGCTTTGTGTCCTATGTCCCATCACTATCTCAGTACCTCATGTCCTATTACTCCGTTCCCCCATTCCATCATTGTGTGCCCCATGTCCTGTGTTCCATCTCTATGCCTCTGTGTCTCACTCCTATTGCTCTGTGCCCTGTCTGTGTCCCATGTCCCATTTCTGTGCCTGTGTCCCATCACAGCCTATCACTATGCGCCCCATGTCCTATCGCTGTGTCTTGTTCCTATTGCTGTGTGCCCCGTGTCGTGTCTCTGTGCCCTATGTCCCATCACTGACTATTGGTTGTGTCTCTCTCCTATTGCTCTCTGCCCTGTGTCCCATTGCTCCATACCCCCAGTCTTACCTTACCTTGCTTAATTCCCTCTTTATATGACAGCATTGCTACCAACAGTGGCCGTAACTTTGACAGCAGTCCTTTAATGTAAATGAGGCAGTGTTAGTGCTACTGGATTGCAGAGCAGCCACTGTTCCCTCTGGAGGCAGCATGACCACAAGTGTCATTGGCTTCCACTGGGGTGCAAGCGCCCATGTTATCTGGTCCTCAGTGGGCTGTGGGCTGGGTTTTTGCACTGCTAGTCTGTGAGGACCTTCCCAGGTATTAGTGCAGGTCCAGCAGCCAGACTTGAAAGCTGCAATTACCACCTTCCAACAATCCAAAGATGTGCGGGTTAGGTTGATTGGCTATGATAAATTGACCCTTAGTGTTAGGGGGATTAAATACGTGAGGTTACGGGGATAGGGTGGGATATGTGTTGGTGTAGGGGTTACGGGGATCGGGTGGGATATGTGTCGGTGCAGGCTCGATGGGCCGAAATGGCCTCTATCTGCACTGTGGGGTTTCTGTGATTTCTGTGAACTGTCCATATGTACATTTGTGGGCGCTATAGTATTAAGGGGGCATGACTCCAGTGTTGAAAGAAAAAGATAGAAAGACTTGCATTTATATAGTGCTTTTCACAACCACGCGACATCCCAAAGCACTTTACAGCCAATGAAGTACTTCTTGAAGTGTAGTCACTGTTGTAATGTAGGAAACTAACCTGCTCTTCTTTGAAATAGTGCCATAGGATCTTTTACATCCACCTGAGAGGGCAGACAAGGCCTCGGTTTAATGACTCATCGAAGATGGCACCTCTGACAGTGTAGCACTCCCCAGTACTGCACTGGAGTGTCAGCCTAGATTTTTGTACTAAAGTTTCTGGAGTGGGACTTGAACCAACAACCTTCTGACTCAAAGGCGAGGGTGCTACCAACTGAGCCACTGCTGACACTTGTGCATATTATTGCATTTTCCCAGTGCAACATTCTTTGCAATATGATAACACTGCTACATTGAGATTGATTGCCATGATTAGTCAACAACTCCATTAGCCTTGTATCAGGTGACTACCAGGGTGGTGGATGGCCAACTAGATGGATCTTGGTCTTTTATCGTCTAGCAATTCCTATGTTCCTATACTGAATGAGAGTCATAAACGGGGAGGCCTCCTCCATCTTCAGGGAAAGCCGTGAGTAAAGTGACATCAAAGGGCAGCTGGAATTGGCAAGGTCGAGGAAGGAGAGTCACTTAATCTACGTCTACAAAATGATGAAGCAGGTTCACCATCGACACCGTCATCTCCTCCAAGGCCATGAGCATCGCAAACTCCTTTGTGAACGATATTTTTGAGCGCATCGTGGGTGAAGCTTCCCTTTACAGCAAAAGGACAACCATCAGCTCCCGGGAGATCCAGACCACCGTGCGCCTGCTGCTGCCCAGAAATAACAAAGGCTGTGACCAAGTACACCATCTCGAAGTAACACTCCACAATGTCTTGAAAAGAGCAATCCCGTGTTTGCTCAGCACAGTAAAATCAGCTGATACCACAAAGGAAAGAATTTAGTCCCAACGTCTTTGTATTTAATCTTTAGAGTAATCTGTACTGCAATCACTTTGACACAATTGTACGTTAATCTACATCACTCTCTACAATCTCCGCTCAGCAGTACGATAGCAAAATACTGCGGATGCTGGAAATCTGAAATAACAACAGAAAACGCTGGAAAAACTCAGCAGGCCAGGGCAACATCCGTGGAGAGAGAAACAGAGTTAACGTTTCAGGTTTCGACCTGAAACGTTAACTCTGTTTCTCTCTCCACGGATGTTGCCCTGGCCTGCTGAGTTTTCCCAGCGTTTTCTGTTGTTATTTCTGCTCAGCAGTATCCTGCCAAAGGCAAACAGATAATGGGAATCGGAGGTGACCATTTCTGGGAGGACAGTACAGAATATCCCAGCATTTAGGGGCGGGGTGGGCGTTGTGGAACAAATAGGTAAAGAATCACAAAGTCCGTTACCTTGTTAAAAATCATTAAATTGTAGGAATAGGTGTATTCTTAACAAATAACAGAGCTTGACTCGGAAGAACAACAAACTGGATTTTAATGCTGAATTAGATGAAGTACAGCAAACAACGTAGATAGATGCAGGAGAGCTGTGGGACAGATCTTTCCCCAGTGGGGACGCCACGAGGACTGACTAGGCAGTCCGGAGGTTTGTGCGATGACGTCATCGCGTTTGCGTCGTGACGTCATCGCGTTGCTCGCGTTTCCCGCGCTTGGGGCGTCACGTGACTTGCGACGTGACGTCATCACGTCTGCCCGCGCTTAGGGCGGTCACGTGATGTGCGTGATGACGTCAGCGCGTTTACCCGGCACCCGGCACTGCAGCTGGCCGTTGCGGCTGAAGTCGGGAACGGGAGGCCGAACCGGGCCGGCGGCCGTCGCGGGAGCGAGAGGCCGAAACGGGCCGGCGGCCATCGCGGGAGCGGGAGGCCAAACCGGGCCGGCGGCCATCGCGGGAGCGGGAGGCCGAACCGGGCCGGCGACCGTCGCGGGAGCGGAAGGCCAAGCTGGGCCGGCTCGCATCCTTAAAGGGGCAACGCCCCGTACAGTTAAACTGTATGTACAAACATAGTTAAAGGGAATTATGTATAATAGGTGAGGGACACCCAGTGGTACCGCTACATGCGCCCCCCCAGAATTCGCTTTAATGAACGACAAAAGGTGAGGTAGTTTGACGAGCCTGCCCGAACGACTCCTGCAGTCTCGAGACGGAGACTGCTGGGTGGCTGGCGGTCTGGTGGGCGATCGTGCTTGGCCTGTCGTAATGACGATGGATGTCCGAAGGTCTCGGCGGCCGTGCTGTCTGGACTTGGCGGGCGAGGTCGAAAGGTGCTGGTCGTGAGCGGATCCTTGCGTGCGTCGTGGCGGATAAAACGTATCCAGCCTTGCGAAGGACCGTGGTGTCATGGCGAACAAAACGCATTCAGCCATGCGTAAGACCGTGGAGACGTGTGAACTCTGCAGCCAGTGGTTCGAAGCGGGCGCCGGGGCGAAACAGCTGGCCGCGTCATAGTGACTGGCAGGTTGGGCATACGCGGACCATGGCTCTGTTGATGTTGGAAAAAGTCCCCAGTCTGACGAAATCTATAGGAACGCTGAACGGGCAATCCAGGAGGACTTGGCGGGCGAGTTCGGTGAACTCGCCGACAGGTGAGCGAACTCTTCAGCAGTCTGGAACGCACGGAACAGTGCGTGCCGTAGTGCTAAGACGGTAACACAAAAGAGAGTGAACCGTTGCTGCGTTGATCAGTGATCGGTGATGACAGCAACTTTCGCGTAGCCGATCGCGGCCGCGGAATGCCCGTTGGACCCGTCGTCGATGTTTGCAGCGTCAGTAGATGGTTGCTTTTGTCGAGGGGAAAACTGTAGAGAGGGCGGTAACGCTTCGAGTTGTTGTTGCTTTAGGGGGAAAACTGCCAGGAGGGCAGCAACGCTTCGAGTTGTTGTTGATTTAAGTGGAAAACTGCCGGGAGGGCGGCAACGCTTCGCTTTCGCGCCGAAAAGAGTGGTAGAAAACACAACCAACAGGCTGACGGGCTGGTGCATCGTCGGCGGGGAAGGAGTCTTCGTGTTTCACGAGGGATGGGTCCTCGTGGTTTGCGAGGGATGGATCCTCGTGGTTCGCGAGGGATGGGTCCTCGTGGGTCGTGAGGAGCGAGTCCTCGTGGCTCGTGAGGAGTGAGTCCTCGTGGCTCGTGAGGAGTGAGTCCTCGTGGTTCTTGAGGAGCAAGTCCTCGTGGCATCTCCGCGGGAGCGCGCTCCGATCTTGAGGGCCCGAAAACCTGCAGAACCCGCGCTTGGAGGGATTCATACTTGCTGTTGTGTTGGGAGCTGTTGTGGAGGCAGATGATCCGTAAGGCGGTAGAGCTGACAAATACGGAGACCTCGTTGGTCTGCGCCGCATCGATGTTCTTGGCGAACGGGGCTTCTACCTGAAGAAAGCACGAGGGCGGTTGCTGCTCCCTGAATTGTGGTAGCGACAGCAAAACGGCTGATGCTTCCATGGCATGCTTCTTTTGTGAAAATCGTTGACAAAAATCGGGGTCCGGCTGCGTTACGTTTGTGAAAAACGGGATCACCTCCAGGCTGCGCTTCCTTTGCGAATACGTTCGCAAAGATGGGGTCGCCAATGTAGGAATTGGTGTTTGTCGGATGTTGTTCGTCGTGCTCTTCTTCCGTGAAAAACGTTCATGGAGGCGGGGTCACCAATGTAGGTGTTGGACGAATTCGGCTGTGCACGTCGGTCGTCTTCTGTGAAGACGAGGTTCAGGCTGTGCGCTGCTTCCGTGAAAAATGTTCACGGAAAAACGGGGTCACCAATTGTTGGTTTTGATGAATTCCCGTCCTCACGGCGTTGGGTCACCAATGTAGGAATAGGTGTATTCCTAACAAATAACGGAGCTTGACTCGGAAGAACAACAAACTGGATTTTAATGTTGAATTAGATGAAGTACAGCAAACAATGTAGATAGATGCAGGAGAGCTGTGGAACAGGTCTTTCCCCAGTGGGGATGCCACGAGGACTGACTAGGCAGTCCGGAGGTTTGTGCGATGACGTCATTGCGTTTGCATCGTGACGTCATCGCGTTGCTCGCGTTTCCCGCGCTTGGGGCGTCACGTGACTTGCAACGTGACGTCATCGCGTCTGCCCGCGCTTAGGGCGGTCATGTGATGTGCGTGATGATGTCAGCGCGTTTACCCGGCACTGCAGCTGGCCGTTGTGGCCGAAGTTGGGAATGGGAGGCCGAACCGGGCCGGCGGCTGTCGCGGGAGCGAGAGGCCGAAACGGGCCGGCGGCCATTGCGGGAGCGGGAGGGCAAACCGGGCCGGCGGCCGTCGCGGGAGCGGGAGGCCGAACCAGGCCGGCGGCCGTCGCGGGAGCGGAAGGCCGAGCTGGGCTGGCTCGCGTCCTTAAAGGGGAACACGCCGTACAGGTAAACTGTATGTACAAACATAGTTAAAGGGAATTATGTATAATAGGTAAGGGACACCCGGTGGTACCGCTACAAAATGTTTTTCAAAGAAATACAAAAACAGTTACCATACATCTGAAGTGACTTGCTTTATAAGCAGTTATTTTTTAAAAAGCACTTTTGATTTCAAAAACTTCTGGTGGATTCTGCTGGTTCAGCAATAAGGATACCTCCTCCCAATGTGGCTCTGAGCCATACAGACCAGGTAACGTCCGGGCACAATGCCCAGTCTGTGCACAGTAGGGCAGGGAGGCCATTGGGCTGTTACAATTATAAGGGAGAATTCTCCCAGGGTGCCCATGCCTGATCACTATCCAGTGATCCATGCACATCTGTGAACCGTGAATGAGGACCAAGATCAGGCTCAGCAGTGATGTCCTCCGATTTTCCAACAGCTTGCTGACCACGATTGGTCAAAAGAAAAACTTGTATTTATATGCATTTAAGCACCTTTCACAACCTCAGGATGTCCCAAAGCATTTTACAGCCAAATAAGTACTTTTGAAGTGTAGTCACTGTTGTAATATATGAAACACGGCAGCCAATTTACACACAGCAAGCTCCCACAAACAGCAATGAGATAAATGACCAGATAATCTGTTTTTTAGTGATGTTGATTGGGGGATAAATATTGGCCAGGACACCAGGAAGAACTCTGCTCTTCTTCAAAATAGCACCATGGGATCTTTTATATCCACCCGAGAGAGCGTAAAGGGCCTCAGTTAAACAATTCATCCAAAAGTACTGCACTGGAGTGTCAGCCTAGATTATGTGCTCAAGTCTCTGGAGTGGGACTTGAACCCAGAACCTTCTGACTCAGAGGCAAGATTGCTACCAATGAAGCCACGGCTGACACACAATGCTCATATCTTGGGTGGGGTCTGCAGGAAGCCTCGATGCTCGTCCCAGTGGGTTATCACCTTTAGGACAGAAAAGGAAACATTCCTGGGGGAATGGAACTTGTAAACCAGCTGTGGGTTGAAAAAGACAACAACAAAAATTTGCATTTATATAGCAGCTTTAACTTAGTAAAACGTCCCAAGGCGCTTCACAGGAGCATTTTCAGACAAAAATTGACACCGAGCCGCATAAGGAGATATTAGGACAGGTGACCAAATGCTTGGTCAAAGAGGTGGGCTTTAAGGAGCGTCTTAAAGGAGGAGACAGAGGAAGAGAAGTTTAGGGATGGAACTCCACAGCTTAGAGCCTAGATAGCTGAAGGCATGGCCACCAATGGTTGGGTGAAAGAAATCAGGGATGCACAAGAGGCCAGAATTGTACAGTGGTTAACGTCAGTGATGCATTTCATTTGGATATGAGTGGAGCAAAAAGAGATCAGTTTACGCGCACTAGTCAAAGATTGTAACTAGAGAGTTTCAGATGGATACTGATTGGAACAGTCTGAATATAACCCCATAGGAGTCTGAGGCAAAACTGGAAGATTTCATCCACTATCTAGCCGGGGGCAAGTGACCTTGCAGCTTTGCTGGGCTGAATAATGAAGCAGCTTTGCCAATTTACAGGCAACATCAATTTATTTTCCTCCCTCTTCGTCTGTGCTCCTTCTGTTTCATTACACTTTCTAATCCTATGTGGTCTGCTGTATCTCTTCCCATTGCGCTGACCAGCTGCCAGTCTGCACCAATGGTAAGTTTAAGGGCAAAATGCTTTCCTCCCTCTTGCTTGATGTTTCTGGCTGACGCTAGCTTGCCACCTGTTTTGAGTAAGGTGACTGAAATTTGTAAAATATAAACACTGATGAAGTCTGATTTTTAAGACAGAAATTGAGACATGACATGTGGTAAGTGTAACGTGCTTGGGAGGAACAGGTGAATTTGGTCCTTTGGGTCCTAAAGCTCTCCACCACTGGGGTTTCCTCACATCATGTCTGGGTCTGTTGTAGACTAATTGATCACCATGATTAGTCAACAACTCCATTAACTCGATGGACCTTGGTCTTTTTTTATCCAGGACTTCCTATGTTCCTAGACTTCAATTTCTTTTCACCAACTTGTGTTTTATGATGTAACAGCATTAGAGTTTTTAATGAATTTTCTTTATCAACTGATTTCAAACCATGAACCTACCCGCTAACTATTCTCTCCATTCCCTTGCCCAATCTATCCCTTGTCCGAATATCCATCACAGGTCCAGAAAGGAAACACGCCCCAAACTGTGTGCAGTTCTGCTCAGAACTTTTAGATATATTTTAAAGAGCAATTTTGGTACACTAAAGGCTCGATTTTCATTGGGCCATTGAGACGGGATTGGAGGCGTGTGGGGGGTTAAAATCACGAAATCGGGGGGCACGAACCCATCCCGCCCCCAACCCGCCTCCATGCCAGTTTCAAAGGAAGCGGATACCCGACCTGAGCTGGGACCCGCCTCCCAGAGGCGGGAAGGGGATTAGTACCAATTAACTGCCTGTTAACAGGAAGTTTTTAGCCTAATCCCTATTTTTATTCCTGAAGTGTGGGATTCCCGATGGCTCCAAACCACGTCAAGTTAGCGAGGCGGACCATCGGGCTGAAGGGCTTGGAGGGTTCGAGATGTCCGGTGTTCAGGTGAGTGATGTGTGCATGAGTGCAGAGGTTAAGTGTGTTTGGTGTGTGTAAAGTGTTCAAAGAAGTTTTACTTACCTTTACAGCCTTCCTTCCTTCAGGTCTCGGGAGTCCCTCATCTCACCGGCACAGAAAGCAGAATGGCCGCGAGCTGTCAAAAGTTGCAGCATTCAGCTTTCTGTTCCGGAGAGATCTCTAAATCAGCCTGAGAGGAAGGAATTAACTTGGAGTACAGATTGTCAGTGTTTGACAGCTTCAAAGAGCTGTCAAACGCTGATATTTCATCTGTCAAAAGCTCTTGACAGATGAAATGTCAATCTGTCACGTCACCTGTTGCCGGGTGGCCCTTAATTGTTCTGTTGAGCCCGCTGGGCGGGCTCAACAATGTCAATCAAGTGAAAATCGCGTGGGTTGGCCACAACTCGATGGAGGCGGGACTACAACCCCGAAAGTTGTAGTCCCGCCTCCTACACGCCTCCAGTATCAAAATCCAGCCCTAAGTGTACGACAAATGATTAAAAACTTCATGGCAGCCAGCTGAGCCCCAGGTGTTGTCTTTTTTGGAACAAACCGTTGCTTAAACATCCAAGATACAGGGGATGCTCCGCTGCCTCTTGTTTTTATCCATTTCAGCTGCTCATGCCCTGGGGCGAATTACAACACAGCTCAGTGTCATTGTTCTATGACTCTCTTTCACTCCTTTGCAAATATTGGTTATCTTAGACTGACAAGAAAAGGAAAGGATCTCGCACCCTGTCCCCCCACTGTTCTAAAAACTCAGAGTCATAGCAAAATGAGTGCACGCCAAAGGAATTATCTCATTCTCTATCTGCTGAGTTGCTGAATAAAGGCTCAATCGAGCAATGGGAATAAAAAAGAAATAAGACTTAAATTTATATAGTGCTTTTCACAAACTCAGGATGTCCCAAAGCGCTTTACAGCCAATTAAGTACTTTTGAAGTGTAGTCACTGTTGTAATGTAGGAAACTCGGCGTCCAATTTGTGCACAGCAAGGTCCCACAAACAGCAATATGATAATGACCAGATAATCTGTTGGTTGAGGGATAAATATTGGCCAGGACACCGTGAAGAACTCTTCTCTTCTTTGAAATAGCGCCACGGGCTTTGGCGAGACCACACCTGGAGCGCTGTGCACAGTTTTGGTCTCCTTATCGAAGGAAGGATATACTTGCCTTGGAGGTGGTGCAATGTAGGTTCACTAGGTTGATTCGTGGGATGAGAGGGTTGTCCTATGAGGAGAGATTGAGTAGACTGGGCCTGTACACTCTGGAGTTCAGAAGAATGAGGGGTGATCTCATTGAAACATATAAGATTCTGAGGGGGATTGACAGAGTAGATGCTGAGAGGTTGTTTCTCCTGGCTGGAGAGTCTAGAACTAGAGGGCATAGTCTCAGGATAAGGGGTCGGCCATTTATGGCTGAGATGAGGAAGAATTTCTTCACTCAGAGGGTTGTGAATCTTTGGAATTCTCTACCCCAAAGGGCTGTGGATGCTGAGTTGTTGAGTATATTCAAGGCTGAGATAGATACATTTTTGAACTCATGGGGAATCAAGGGATATGGGGATCGGGCGGGAAAGTGGAGCTGAGGTCGAAGTTCTGCCATGATCTTATTGAATGCAGAGCAGGCTCGAAGAGCCGTATGGCCTACTCCTCCTCTTAATTCTTATGTTTTACGTCCACCTGAGAGAGCAGATGGGGCCTCGGTTTAACGTATTATCAGAAAGGCGGCAACTCCAACAGTGCTGCACTCCCTCAGTATTGCACTGGAGTGTCAGCCTGGATTATGTGCTCAAGTTTTGTGGAGTGGGACTTGAACCCATGACCTTCTGAATCAGAGGTAAGAGTGCTACCAACTGAGCCATGGCTATTCTGAAAACAAATTGTTCCATAGAATCATAGAATGGTTACAGCACAGAAGGAGGCCATTCAGCCCGTCGAGCCTGTGGCGGCTCTCCGCAAGCGCACTTCAGCTAGTCCCATTCCCCCGCCCTTTCCCCATAGCCCTGCAATTTTTTTTCCTTCATGTACTTATCCAATTCCCTTTTGAAAGCCATGATTGAGTCTGCCTCCACCACCCTTTCAGGCAGTGCATTCCAGATCCTAACCACTCATTGTGTAAAAATGTTTTCCCTCATGTCACCTTTGGTTCTTTTGTCAATCACCTTAAATCTGTGTCCTCTGGTTCTCGACCCTTCCGCCAATGGGAACAGTTTCTCTCTATCTACTCTGTCTAGACCACTCATGATTTTGAACAACTCAATCAAATCTCCTCTCAAACTTCTCTTCTCTAAGGAGAACAACCCCAGCTTCTCCAGTCTATCCACGTAACTGAAGTCCCTCATCCCTGGAATCATTCTCGTAAATCTTTTCTGCATCCTCTCTAAGGCCTTCACATCCTTCCTAATGTGCGGTGCCCAGAATTGGACACAATACTCCAGTTGAGTCCGAACCAGTGTTTTATAAAGGTTCATCATAACTTCCATGCTTTTGTACTCTGTGCCTCTATTTATGAAGCCCAGTGTCCCGTATGCTTTTTTAACCGCTTTCTCAACCTGCCCTGCCACCTTCAATGATTTGTGCACATATACCCTCTGGTGTCTCTGTTCATGCACCCCTTTTAGGATTGTACACTTTAGTTTATATTGCCTCTCCTCATTCTTCCTACCAAAATGTATCACTTTACACTTTTCTGCGTTAAATTTCATCTGCCACGTGTCTGCCCATTTCACCAGCCTGTCTATGTCTTCTTGAAGTCTACTAGACTGTTCACTATACTTCCAAGTTTTGTGTCATCTGCAAATTTTGAAATTGTGCCCTGTTCACACACATCCAAGTCATTAATATATATCAAGAAAAGCAGTGGTCCTAGTACTGACCCCTGGGGAACCCCACTGTATACCTTTCTCCAGTCCGAAAAATAATCTTTCACCACGACTCTCTGTTTCCTGTCATGAAGCCAATTTCATATCCATACTGCCACTGTCCCTTTTATTCCATGGGCTTCAACTTTGCTGGCAAGCCTATTATGTGGCACTTTATTAAATGCCTTTTGGAAGTCCATATACACCACGTCAACCGCACTGCCCTCATCAAAAAACACGATCAAGTTATTCAAACACGATTTGCCTTTAACAAATCCGTGCTGGCTTTCCTTAATTAATCCACACTTGTCCAAGTGACTATTAACTTTGTCCCTGATTATTTTTTCTAAAAGCTTCCCCACTACCGAGGTTAAACTGACTGGCCTGCAGTTGCTGGGTTTATCTTTACATCCTTTTTTGAACAAGTGTGTAACATTTGCAATTCTCCAGTCCTCTGACACCACCCCCATTTCTAAGGAGGATTGGAAGATTATGGCCAGTACCTCTGCAATTTCCTCCTTAACCTCCTTCAGCATCCAAGGATGCATCCCATCCGGTCCTGGTGACTTATCAACTTTAAGTACAGACTGCCTTTCTAGTACATCCTCTTTATCAATTTTTATCTCATCCAGTATCTCCACCACCTCCTCTTTCACTATGACTTTCTTCCTTGGTGAAGACAGATGCATTTAGTACCTCAGCCATGCCCTCTGCCACCATGTGTAGGTCTCCTTTTTGGTCCCTAATCGGCCCCAATCCTCCTCTTACTACCTGTTTATTATTTATGTGCCTATAGAAGACTTTTGAATTCCCTTTTATGTTGGCAGCCAAACTATTCTCATACTCTCTCTGCCCCTAGAGACATGTAAAATCAAACCCTAATTACATGTCTCTAGGGCCAGGTTCCCCTTGATATATTACCAAATCTATAATATATATTTTGAGTGAATTTTCTTAAAGCAGAAAGATACAAAATAAAAACAACCAGGCAATGAGGCAGAAACAAATTGTAACAGTCATGATCGATGCTCATTTGAAGAACACAGCAATCATAATTAGCAATCGGCATAGAATTAGGAGCAATACCTTACACCCCACAATTTACACCGAACTCCTACCGATGCTCTGGGATTGAACAGATGTAATAATATTTACAGTGATTCTTCTTATGCCAGTAATAGGCCTGTTCTCAGGGCTGCTCCCTTTTTGATCAGGGAGAACATCAGTGTAAGATAATGAAGCCATGAGTTGAATTTAAATGAAAGAGGAAGTTCTCACTAGGCTGCCACTGTGCACAGTGAACGTGGCCTCGATCGAAGCACTGGGAAAAGAAATGGACAAACTGCTGATTCAACAGGGAGCAGAGAGAAATAGATTTGATGCCAACACAGGAGGGAGCCGAAAATGGTCTCACTCAAATCCTCAAAAGAGAATCCAAACGCAGCACACTGGGGTTTTTTCTCCTTCCTTCCTTTCGTATGATTGTCAGCTGAACTAGGCATTTCTCACATTCCAATGAGCCTGGAAAAGACTCGCTAATTAGCTCTCCTCAACCATCTGTTGGTGCATCATGGGGTCTCTAATAGGGTGTCAAATGACTTGCTATTATATCAAGAATTCCTTTGAAAGCTTAACATAGTGAACATGGTAATGGATAAAAAAAAAATTTTTAAGTGCGTTTCAGACTTAATGCCTGTGGGCTGGGTTTCCCTGGCCTCGTGAAACCCGGCAGTTGAAGGGGCAGGAATGCTTCCCCCCAGCCCACCAAGCAAACCTGTTAACCTCCCCACAATCAGACACCTCCCCCTCAACGATTGGCCCCCCAAATGACCTGTCCCACCATTCCAGCCCCTGACTGATCTCTCTGTCTCCCCTCCCCCCCGATGTCCCACCCGACTGATCACTCTGGATCCCCCTCCCCGATGTCCAGCCTAACCAATCTCTCTGCGTCCCCCCCAATCAATCTGTCCCTCCCTCCGCTCCACTCCCTGGCTGTGGCCTGGTGCAGCAGGCCTTCCCAACCAACAGCCAACAACCCTCTAGGTGGTTGCGGTCAAGAAGCAGAATCCAAAAATTTTAATTATGTCATGCCGTTAAATTTAGCAGAACCTCCAGGAAAACCAGATTTCTGGATTTTCCAGCTTCTACACCTCCACCACCAAACCCCCCCACCCCCCTGTAAATATCAGGGCCTTAGAGTTTGGCCACAGCTGACATTAGACTACCTGATCAACAGTTACCCAGTTTATCCTTCTTTTCCTTCTTGAGAGAGAAAATACATTACCCTTCAATCCCACAGCACCCTCTACATATCTAAGAAGGATTGAAAAATTGTGATCAGAGCCTTTGTTAACTCCTCTTTGATTTCTTTCAACAAGCTACGGTGCATGCCATCAGATTTGAGTTCTGTTAATCTTTTCAGAGCTAATTCCTTTTCCACAGTTATCTCTAACAATTGTTCCAATTTAGTCCACCTACACTTCATTCAACGCTTATAAAAACAGACTAAAATATTAATTTAATATCTCTGCCACATAGTTATTCCCCACAAAAAGATTTTCCCTTCGTCCCTGGTGGTCCTACTCTCTGTATGAAGAAAGAGACAATGTGGAGAGAGGAAAGGTCTGCAGAACCCCATAATTAGTGAAAACATAATCACATAATGAACCGTAAACTGCTGCTCAGACTGTGCCATTTGACGGGAAACTAGAAGCCTGGTGGAGGTCATATCACAGTAACTAGTTCTTAAGTGTATGATGACAGATATTGTTAAAAGCTTTGGAGATGGCCAAGGCAGTGATGGGTGATTCACAACGTGTTCAATGGCAGAGTTCAAGAGGTGTGTGCCACAGGCCACAACAACAACTTGCATTTATATAGTGCCTTTAACATAGTAAATCGTCCCAAGACACTTCACAGGAGCAATTATCAAGCAAAATTTGACACTATGACAAATAAGGAGGTATTAGGACAGGTGTCAAAAGCTTGGTCAAAGAGGTAGGTTTAAACATAGAAACATAGAAGATAGGAGCAGGAGTAGGCCATTCGGCCCCTCGAGCCTGCTCCGCCATTCAGTGAGATCATGGCTGATCATCCAAACTCAGTACCCTGTCCCTGCCTTCTCCCCATATCCCTTTAGCATTAAGAAATATATCTAACTCCTTCTTGAATATACTTAATTAATTGGCCTCAACTGCCTTCTGTGGTAGAGAATTCCACAGGTTCACCACTCTCTGGGTGAAGAAATTCCTCCTCATCTCTGTCCTAAATGGCCGACCCCTTATCTTTAGACTGTGACCCCTGGTTCTGGACTCCCCTGCCATCGGGAACATCCTTCTTGCATCTAGTCTGTCTAGTCCTGTTAGAATTTTATAAGTTTCAATGAGATCCTCTCTCATTCTTCTAAACTCCAGTGAATATAAGCCCAATCAACCCAATCTCTCCTCATACATCATTCCTGCCATCCCAGGTATCAGTCTGGTGAATCTTCGCTGCACTCCCTCCATGGCAAGAACATCCTTCCTCAGATAAGGTGACCAAAACTGCACACAATACTCAAGGTGTGGTCTCACCAAGGCCCTGTACAACTGCAGCAAGACATTCTTGCTCCTGTACTCGAATCCTCTCGCTATGAAGGACAACATACCATTTGCCTTCTTAACCACCTGCTGCACCTGCATGCTTACCTTCAGCGACTGGTGCACAAGGACACCCAGGTCTCGTTGCACTTCCCCTTCACCCAATCTGCTGCCGTTCAGATAATAATCTGCCTTCCTGTTTTTGCCACCAAAGTGGATAACCTTGCATTTATCCACATTATACTGCATCTGCCATGCATCTGCCCAATCACTCAACCTGTCCAAATCATACTGGGGTTTCTCGGCATCCTCCTCACAGTACACACGCCCACATACCTCCCCCCTTCCCACTGTCCAGGGCCCCAAACACCCCTTCCAGGTGAAACAGCGATTTACTTGTACTTCTTGCAATCTAGTATACTGTATTTGCTGCTCACGATGTGGTCTCCTCTACATTGGGGAGACCAAATGCAGATTGGGTGACCGCTTTGCGGAACACCTCCGTTCAGTCCGTAAGGGACCCCAAGCTCCCGGTGGCCTGTCACTTTAATTCTCCGCTCCATTCCCACTCAGACCTCACCGTCCTCGGGCTATTGCACTGTTTCACGGAAGCTCAGTGTAAGCTCGAGGAACGGCACCTCATCTTTCGATTCGGCACTTTACAGCCCTCTGGACTCAACATAGAGTTCAACAATTTCAGATCATAACCTCGGCCCCTATCACATATATATATATTTTCTTTTTTTATTCACAATTTTTGTTTGGCTTTTTTTTTTCTTCCCTCCCACATGGCAGCTGTCCTTCATTCTGCCAGCGCAATTCACACCCCATCTAGAGCCATCCTTTGTTTCTTAGCCTGTCCCATTACCACCTCCTCCCGCCTTGAATATCTCTTAATGTCTCTCAATGTCTCTTAATCTCTCCTGCTTTCTATCCTATCACTGACCTTCCCTTTTGTTCTTTCATCCCCTCCCCCTTTTCCCAGCCCCTAAACCTGCTTTCCATTTCCTGCTTCTTTCCAGTTCTGACGAAAGGTCATCGACCTGAAACATAAACTCTGTTTCTCTCTCCACGGATGCTGCCCTGGCCTGCTGAGCTTTTCCAGCATTTTCTGCTGTTATTTCGGATTTCCAGCATCCGCAGTATTTTGCTATCATACAAAAATATATTGATCACTCAAAGGACTTCTGTGGTACTGTCAGTACCGACCTTGGTGAATGACGGGACCAATGGACTATCTCCTTAACCAATGAGATCGAAAGATGGAGAAAGAAAAAGGGGAATGATGAAGAAGGAAATAGTGTATTAGAGTCAAATTTGATACTGAAAGAGAAATAAAGAGAGGGAAAGAAAGATTGGATTCAGAGGGAGATATAAAAAAAGAGACAGAAAGGATAAGCGAGATTTTCCAAAAAATCTTATATTTTAAAAACCTCTAAGAACAATTTACTACCTGCAGGAGTGAGACTCCACAGTTTCAATTGTTCCCTTTCTGGGCCGCCCAGATTGAATGACATTGCAGGAACATGAATCTCATCATTGAAAGGCTCCTTATGTTGTTAAATACCAGCCCTAACTTTGTGCAGCGAGTTTAATTCGTTTTAACAGCGCAAATGCAGCAATTTCTTGAAACTCACTGGAAAGTTGAGGGTTAGTTGCCATTTTCATGAAGTTAATGGTAGATCGTCCAGCAACTTGTGGCAATTCACAGCTTACGGGGTAACGCTTCCTTGTCGCAAATTGCTGGACAATTTACACATTAATAACAGCGTGCGCATTAAACTCGCCGTTATCTTGCCAGTAAATTATGGTCCAATGAGGCAAGGCAAACATTCTGAAAGGGGTTGAGACACAAGGAGCAGTCTCTGTGAGACAGTTACTATGATAGATTAAGGAAGAGGAACTCTATTTTAAAATTGAGTGCAGCCTTGATGGACAGCTATGAAAGCACGATCAGGAGAAGAATAAAACTTACTTTGAAGTGGGATAAAGAGGGTTACAGGCTACCATGGCCCCCTATCCAATTGAGAGCGCTGTTTTCTGTTATCAAAGCACGTGTTCAGAGGATCGAGTTAATGAGGAGAATCCACCTCAATTCCACATGAAGAACGGTCACTTGGATGACGTACCAGAGGGTGCTTGTGAAAGCATTAGCCAGCTCCTTCAGGTCAGGAACAATATACACTTCCTCTTTAAAGATACACTAACATCACTGGATAACATATTCAAATATAAATTTAAGCCACAGTGGGCCTATTCATCAAATAATCTCCCTTCAACTCCAATTATCAAGAACTTATGACCCTCAATATAACACTCAAGCATGTAATACTGATCCAGGCATAACATTTTTCCTAATTATTTGCACTTTCAATGCCCAGCACAGCAAACAATGCAGCATAAATGCCATCATTCTGAAACAGCAGCTCATGTTCAAAGACTAATCTTCTCTGCATTTGCAGGCGATATACGAGTTACCCGTTGTTTTGTTTTGTAAGTAGGATAGTGACTAATGCAATTCAGTAATTCCATTCTTCTATGCTTTTAATATGGGTAGCAGGCTCAAATCTGATGCATTATTTTGATGACTTGCTATTCACTGAGGTTCACCCACGCAGGAGTCTGTTCTCACCCATTGAAATATGGGCAGGGGAGGGGGGTTAACTTTTAACTTAGTCAGAGGCGGAAAGCTGGTGCTATCGGAGCAGACGCCCATTATACACCCTGCCTGATTCAATGGAAAGGAAAATCGGGCGGTATGTTTAACGGGCAGCCAATCTGCTATCGCCAGTTCACCACCACCGTCTCATGGGCAACGAGGGATGGGCAATAATGCTGACCTTGCTGGTGAAGCCCATATGTCCAAGAATGACTAAAACAAAAGATTAAGAGATCATGTAGGAGAACAAATACCTTCGAGAGAAAACATCTCACACTGAAATAAAAATCCATAAAGGATAAAAACACAGCCAGTACCACAATAGAATAATCTCGCCATGCTCAGGACAGAGAATCATAAAATCATGCAGCACAGAAGGAGGCCACTTGGCCCATCATACCCGTGCCGGCTCCTTTGAAGAGTAATCCAGTTAGTCCCACTCACCCGCTCTTTCCCCATAGCCCTGCAAATTTTTCCTTTTTAAGTAAAGATCCAATTCCCTTTTGAAAGTTACTATTGAATCTGCTTCCACCACCCTTTCAGACAGTGCATTACAGATCATAACAACTCACTGCATAAAAAAAATTCTCATCTCCCCTCTGGTTCTTTTGTCAAATATTTTAAATCTGTGTCCTCTGGTTGCCGACCCACTTGCCAGTGGAAACAGTTTCGCCTTAGCTACTCTATCAAAACCCCTCATCATTTTGAACATGTCTATTAAATTTCCCCTTAACCTTCTCTGCTCTAAGGAGAACAATCCCAGCTCCTCTAGTCTCTCCAGGTAATTGAAACAGTTCATCCCTAGTACCATTCTGGTACCAGTAGCTTTTTTAGCAGCAAGTATAACAAGCCCAAGTGTGATGAAAAGTACATGAGGTGCAGGTGGAAAGAGGCACATCTTAATGATGGGGAGCATAGATGTGTCAACTCTTCAAAGGTACCCTTGACTAGAGAATGCAGCAGCTCAGTGCAGTCAGCAAACAATTCCAAGAGCTCAGATCACAGGAGACATAATTTCCTTAAAAATGACGTGCCAAGAACAAAAATGTAATTTTACATGAGTGAGGTAAAACACTGCATTCCATTATTAAAACACAAACTCAATGTCATTTAATATAGGAGAGTTTGTTTCATATCCAATTTTTCCTTTTGACAGACAGGTTATAATTACTCCCAGGAACAATTTCCGACAGTTAATGCTGCAGACTACTTCAATAAACACATTGGAGCGCCTTACTACCCAAGATTGGCGCTTCTTCAATGCACATTCATGATTTTTAATTTCAGACGTGCGTGCCAAAACATGCAAGTGCTGTGGTCTATAATCTATAATTCAGGTTTTGGAGATGGTTTGATTCACATTAATAAATAATTGAATGCTGATTGACTCAAAGGATTACCCGAAGGGAAGTAAGCCCAAAACAGAGTGAACCAAGCTGTGTCGTGAGGAAGATCTTGCGATAGGGTACTGTTGGGAGCTTTAGAAACACTTAGCAAACAGCACACGGAGCCAGACTGGTTTTGAGATATCCAGTGGTTGTTTAAGACAAAAGAAACAAAGTAAGAACTTGTATTTCTAAAGTGCCTTTCACAACCACAGGATGTACCAAAGCGCTTTACAGCCAGTGAAGTATTTTTGAAGTGCAGTCACTGTTATAATGTAGGAAACGCTGCAGCCAATTTGCGCACAACAAGGTCCCACAAACAGCAATGTGATAATTGTAGTGTCCGAGGATCAATAATACTCAGACTGCAGGAGAACAATAAAACAGGTATTTACTGAACAGAGAGTAATTCAAGACTGAAATACAGAAGCCTGCTATGGCTTTATATACAGGGGTGGTCACTGCCGGTACTGCAGTATAGAATCAGTTCTTCTCTTAAAGGCACATACACAACAATTCCTCCCCTTTTAGATAAACAGTACATAACATTCATTTAACAACTAAATAGTAACTAATTACAATTACAATTTTCTCTGTACTATATACATCAACTGAAATAATCATTTATAAGTTCAGCCTTTGAGGAGGCTTCCTGATCCTGACTGGATAGTGCCTTTCTCGAGTATCCTGTTCTTGCGGCGGAGTTGATTCTGGCTCATTGTCATTGGTTGGTTCGTCAGCTTCCAATACCACTGCTTCTGAGGTAGACGCAATCTGTACTTCGGGTTGATTACCAGGTGCACCTGCTCGTGGTATGGGTTTGGCTTGTTCCTGTGACTCTAGAATCTGGTCAGCATGGCGTCTCATGATGCTCTCTCCAACGTCCACTGTGTACATTAGTGGTCCTTGCTGTGTGCATATCGTTCCTGGCTGCCATTTTTCTCTTCGGTAGTCGCGGGCCAAGACTGGTTGCCCTATCTTGAAGCTCCTGGTTGGCTTCTCATTTATGTGCTGGAATTGCTTATCCTCAACATCTCGTCTTATGTTTGGTTTGAGCAAATCCAGGCGACATCTTAGCCTTCGGTTGAAGAACATTATGGCTGGAGCTTGGTTGGTGACTGCATGTGTCGCATTCCGGTAAGCAAACAAGAAATTATCCACCTTGTGTTGTAGTGGTATGTCGTCATTATGCATTGCCTTTATGGCCTTTTTAAAGGTCTGAACAAACCTCTCAGCCAATGCATTTGTGGCTGGATGATATGGGGCAGATGTGTAATGCTTCACCCCATTATTCCTCAGAAACCACTGGAAATCCTCTGACACAAACTGTGGCCCATTGTCAGAGCAAATCTGTTCTGGCAAGCCATTCCTGGCGAAGATGGTCCGTAGGACTGCAATAGTTTTCTCTGTGGTGGTGGAGGACATTTTGATGACCTCTGGCCATTTCGAATGGGCGTCCACAGCGATTAGGAACATTGAGTCCATAAATTGACCAGCAAAATCAATGTGTACCCGTTGCCATGGAGATGAGGGCCTCTCCCATGGATGTAGCGGGGCCTGTGGTGGAGCATTTTGGACCTTCTGGCATCCTGTGCATCTCTTGGTCATATCCTCGATTTCTTTATCGATTCCCGGCCACCACACAAACGCCCTGGCTAGGCTCTTCGTTTTTACCCCTCCCAGATGACCCTCATGAAGCTCATTGAGCATTCTATCTCTCTCAACTTGGGTGGAATTACCACTCGGGATCCACACATCAAGGTCCCCCGGCACACTGACAGCTGTTCTCTCCTTGGTGAGAATGCTGGCAACAGTGAGTCGCCATGTGCTGGCCATCCCTTCACCGTCAAATCATAGACCCGAGAGAGTGTCGGGTCATTTCGGGTTTCCTTCTCTATACTTGAGTTTGTAACAGATAGACATTCGACTATGGTCGCATGGAATATCTCAACAGGGTCCACTGCAGGTGCTTCCTCTACCATAGGCAACGGTAGGCGCGACAGCCCATCAGCGTTTCCATGCTGTTTCGTACCCTTGTACTCTATGTCGTACTGATGTGCCCCTAGAAAAAGTGACCATCTTTGCAGCTGTTGCGCCGTCATCACCGGAACGCCCTGCTTTGGGTTAAAAATGGAGACCAGGGGCTGATGATCAGTCAGTAGGGTGAATTTCTGTCTGTGCAGATAGTGATTGAACTTCTTCACCCCCACACCAGGCTGAGGGCCTCCCTGTCAATCTGGGCGTAGTTACGCTTGGCTGAGGTTAACGAGCGCGACGCAAAGGCTATTGGCCTCTCTGAACCGTCAGGGAATTTGTGTGAGAGCACCGCTCCGATGCCGTAGGGAGACGCATCACATGCTAACCGAATCGGTAGTGTTGGATTGTAGTGGGCCAATACTTCTTTTGAAGTGATTAGGCATTTACATTTCTGAAAGGCACGCTTACACCCATCACTCCATTTCCATGTTACTCCAGTTTGCAGTAGGGCGTTCAGTGGGTGCAGAATTGTAGATAAATTTGGCAAGAACTTATGGTAGGAGTTCACCAACCCGAGGAACGACCTCAGTTGCGACACATTTTCCGGTGCTGGAGCCTTGACTACAGCCTCAATCTTGTCCGGCGACTTATGCAACCCTTCCTCATCAATCATGTGGCCACAATACGAGATTTGTCTCCTGAAGAACTCGCATTTGGGGCGGTTGGCTCGTAGCCCATATTCCTGTAATCTCGTGAGCACCTGCTCCAGGTTGGCAAGGTGTTCACTGTCATTTTCGCCCATAACCAGGATGTCGTCCAAATAACACTGGGTCCCCGGGATCCCTTGCAGGACTTGTTCCATCGCCCTCTGCCAAATAGCCAGGGCTGATGCTACCCCGAATACCAGTCGATTGTACTGGTAAAGGCCTTTGTGAGTGTTTATCGTGAGGTATTTCCTAGACGCTTCTTCCACCTCCATTTGTAGATACGCTTGGGCCAGATCAATCTTTGTAAAGTGTTTCCCTCCAGATAGTGAGGCGAAAATATCTTCTACCCGTGGAAGTGGATATTGTACTGTGTGCAGGACTGGGTTCACAGTTACCTTGAAGTCCCCACAGATGCGAACCTTCTTCGGTTCCCAGGCGTGCTGCTCAATGATTTCTTCATTACAGGAACGATGGGTGTGGCCCACTCGCTCCAGTCCACCTTGGACAGCACACCCGAACGCTCCAGACTCTCCAGCTCTGCTTCAACGGCTGGGCAGATCGCGTAAGGTACCGGTCTGGCCTTAAAAAATTTTGGGTTTGCGTTATCTTTGATTTTTATCGTTGCCGTTACTCCTTTTAGAGTCCCAAGTCCTTGTTGGAACACCTCTTTCGCGTCAGTTAGAATTTTTGACAGTCGTCCAGGTGTGACGTCATCATCCTTTTTATCAGTCACAGTTAGCGCCTGAATGGAATGCCAATCCAATTGTATTTTTTGGATCCATTCACGTCCCAATAATGGTGGTCCTCCATCTGGTAGTATATATAGATACAGTTTCTGTGTTTCCTTGCCGTTGTATTCAACTGGCACCCTTATTTTTCCTCTGGGGTAGACTTTTTGCCCCGTGTATGTCTTCAATACAATGGACGTGTCCTTCAAGGGTATGTGTGAGAATAGCCGCTCATAGTCTCGTCGATTCATGACAGTTAGGGCTGATCCTGTGTCCAATTCCATCTTTACTGGGGACCCTGCTATCATGAGGGTGACCCAAATGGTTCGGTGATCCTCCTTTGCGATCACGTTGTGTAACTTTAGACAACTTAGTCTCCTGCTCCCGGAGTCCTTATCACTCTCCTGATCTTCCGAACTACTGTCTGTCAATTTCTTTACTTTCTTGTACTTTTCCTTAGTAGTTCTTGTAGTGTTGGTTTTCTTTCCCGACCTGCAGACTCTTGCTATGTGTCCCATTTTCCCCACATTGTCTGCATACTTTGTCCTTAACCCAGCAGTCCTTCTGATCATGGGTTGTTCTGCCGCAGCGATAGCACTTTTCTGCTCCATACGCCATTTCGTTAGCGCTGTATTCCTGTGGTTTCTGTTGTATTTCCGCAGCTCCCCGTGCTGCTGCTTCGTAGGATACTGCCACGCTGAAAGCCTGTTCTAGCGTCAGGTCCTTTTCCGAAAGTAGTCGTTTCTGGGTTCCTTCACTCTGGAGTCCGCAGACAAACTTATCCCGCAAGGTGTCTGCCAGTCCTGCTCCAAACTGGCAGTGCTTCGATAACTTGCGTAGTTCCATAAGATAGTCAGCATTGTTCTCATCTTTGTGCTGGTTTCTTTTATGGAACTTGAATCTTTCTGCTATCAGCAGCGGTGTAGGGTTTAGGTGTTCCTGTAAGATATTAACAATCTCTTCAAAACTTTTATCCATTGGTTTAGCTGGGGTAATTAAATTCCGCAATAGGCCGTACGTTCTCGCGCCCATCAAATTTAATAATACCGACGCCTTCTTTCCATTGGCCACCTCATTGGCATTGCAGTACACTTCAATTCTTTCCACATACGTGGTCCAGTCTTCTACCTCGTTGTCGAAAGCAGTGATACTGCCACTCTTCGGCATCTTGGGTGATTTAAAATGGCGCCTCCCGCGCTTTTTCTTCTTCCCCAATGTAATAAAATGGCGCCTCCCGCGCTTTTCCTTCTTCCCCAATGGAATAAAATGGCGCCTCCCGCGCTTTTCCTTCTTCCCCTTGCTGCCACGCTGCTCCTAGCGTTCTACAGGGTAATGGCGGCGACCCGCGGCTTCGGCGCGTCTCACTTTTCCTTCCCCGCGTTCTATCCTCTCCACGCTGCCCGGTTCTTGAGCACCGACTGCGCCCTGTGCGCTCCACCCTCTCTCTCTCTCTTTTCCTCCCGACGACGCTGCACGGCCCCTTTGCAGAGCCGCTCAATCGAGCCCGAGCCTGCCGCAGTCCGGAAGGGTCAGCGCACTACCTGCTACCAGCACGACTTGCTGGAACACCTCGACTGGGGAGCCAGGCCCAGCTCTCCACAGCCTCCCCTGCAACTCTCCGATGGATCCCTGGGCGGTTGCCCGCGGTCGACGCCCGCCGTTCTGACTTCGACCTCCAAGAAGCTTCTCTTCAGGGAAAAGATCCCCGTGAGGTGATGCAGTACTGCAGGTGAGTTCAAACCTGCCCGTCGCCAGTGTAGTGTCCGAGGATCAATAATACTCAGACTGCAGGAGAACAATAAAACAGAGAGTAATTCAAGACTGAAATACAGAAGCCTGCTATGGCTTTATATACAGGGGTGGTCACTGCCGGTACTGCAGTATAGAATCAGTTCTTCTCTTAAAGGCACATACACAACAATAATGATCAGATATTCTGTTTTAGTGATGTTGGTTGAGGATTAAATATTGACCAGGACATTGGGGAGAACTCCCCTGCACTTCTTCAAATAGTGCCGCCGGATCATTTACGCCCACCTGGGAAGGCAGACGAGGCCTTGGTTTAATATTACATCCGAAAAACGATCTCTCCAATACTGCCTCAGTACTGCACTGGAGTGTCAGCCTAGATTTTCTGCTCAAGTCTCTGGATTGGGTCTTGACCTTCTGACTCAGAGGCAAGAGTGTTACCATTGAGCCAAGGGAAGTTGGAGGATAGACCATGTAATGTACAATATTTTATCAACGTCACTGATTTCGAGATTAATAAATAGCATTTTCATTGCACAGTGTTGTGGTAGCATTCATAATACTTTTAGGTTGAATTTTGTGATTATGTGCCTATATGTGTGTAAATTGTAAATCAATGGTTTTAATCACTATTAATGACTGTTTGATGTAGTTAATTTTAGCTCTTAGCTTTTTTGAAAAAGCCTAGGGTATAGAGGAAGATACTCCAGGTTGCAAGTACAGCATGCAGCAGTATTGTGTTGGTGTGAGAGAGAATTGGGTGTGGGAGTACTGGCTGGGTTGGGGTGTACCCTGAAGCATGGGAATACTGTGTCGGGACATGCAGTGGTGGATGGAAGTTCCACATTATGTTGGTGATGGTGGGTTGTGGTGTTGGGATACAGGAGTACTGGGAAGAGGGTGCTGGTGTATGGGAGGGCTGGGGTCTGGTAGCATTGGTTGAGTGCGAGGGTCACTATTCCAATTCGTGGAATTGCTCACTATTCCACAATCATTCGGGAATGCAAAGATAAAGCCCAGCTCCTGTTCTCTGCTGCTAACCGTCTACTTAAACCCCTCTCCCCTGTCTTCTCCACCCTCACCTCCGACAACAAGTGTGAGGAGCTCATGGACTTCTTTGTCTCTAAGATTGAGACCATCCGTTCAGCTGCCTCTGCCACTTCCCTTCCTTCCCCTAGCCCACTGGGCCAAACTTCCTCTAAGGATCCCCCCTGCCCTAGCCCTGAACTCACATCTTTCTCCAGTTTCTCTCCGATCTCTCCTCATGACCTCTCCATGCTCATCTTACTCAGGAGACCCACCTTCTGCTCCATCGACCCTAGTCCCACCAAACTGCTGACCACCCAACTTCCTTTTCTGGCTCCCATGTTAGCTGACATTGTTAACGGTTCTCTCTCCTCAGGTACTGTCCCCCTCTCCCTCAAATGTGCAGTCATCACCCCTCTCCTCAAAAAAACAACTCTTGACCCCTCCGTCCTTGCAAACTACCGCCCCATCTCTAACCTCCCTTTCCTCTCCAAAGTCCTTGAATGTGTTGTCGCCTCCCAAATCCATGCCCATCTTTCCCGCAATTCCATTTCTGAATCCCTCCAATCAGGTTTCTGCCCCTGCCACTGTACCGAAGTGGCTCGCATCAAAGTCACAAATGACATCCTTTGTGACTGTGACAAAGGTAAACTGTCCCTCCTCATCCTTCTTGATTTGTCTGCAGCTTTTGACACGGTTGACCACTCCATCCTTCTCCAACGCCTCTCCACCGTCATCCAGCTGGGTGGGACTGCCCTCGCCTGGTTCCATTCTTATCTATCTAATCGTAGCCAGAGAATCACCTGCAACGGCTTCTCTTCCCACTCCCGCATTGTTACCTCTGGTGTCCCCCAAGGAGCTATCCTTGGCCCCCTCCTATTTCTCATCTACATGTTGCCCCTTGGCGACATCATTCGAAAACACAGTATCAGTTTCCACATGTATGCTGTCGACACCCTGCTCTACCTCACTACCTCTTCTCTCGACCCCTTCACGGTCTCTAAATTGTCAGACTGCTTGTCCGACATACAGTTCTGGGTGAGCAGAAATTTTCTCCAATTAAATATTGGGAAGACCGAAGCCATTATTTTCGGTCCCTGCCACAAACTCCGTTCCCTAGCCACTGACTCCATCCCTCTCCCTAACATCTGTTTGAGGCTCAACAACACTGTTCGCAACCTTGATGTCATATTTGAGCCTGAAATGAGCTTCCGACCACATATCCACAGCATAACAGCCTATTTCCACCGCCGTAACATCGCCCGTTTCCGCCCTTGCCTCAGCTCATCCGCTGCTGAAACCCTCATCCATTCCTTTGTTACCTCTAGGTGTGACTATTCCAACGCACTCCTGGCTGGCCTCCCACATTCGACCCAACATAAACTTGAGGTCATCCAAAACTCGGCTGCCCATGTCCTAACTCGCACCAAGTCCCGTTCGCCCATCACCCCTGTGCTTGCTGACCTAAATTGGCTCCCGGTTACGCAGCGTCTTGATTTCAAAATTCTCATCCTTGTTTTTGAAATCCCTCCATGGCCTTGCCCCTCCCTATCTCTGTAATCTCCTTCAGCCCCACAACCACCACCCCCGCCCCACCCCGCCGAGATATCTGCGCTCCGCTAATTCTGCCCTCTTGAGCATCCCTGATTATAATCGCTCAACCATTGGTGGCCGTACCTTCTGTTGCCAAGGCCCTAAGCTCTGTAATTCCCTGCCTAAACCTCTCTGCCTCGCTACCTCTCTTTCCTCCTTTAAGACGCTCCTTAAACCTACCTCTTTGACCAAGCTTTTGGTCACCTGCCCTAATTTATCTTTATGTGGCTCGGTGTCAAATTTTTAATTTTTTTGTCTTAAAATACTCCTGTGCAGCGCCTTGGGGTGTTTTACTATGTTAAAGGTGCTATATAAATGCAAGTTGTTGTTGTTGTTGTCTGGGAATACTTGTAGGGGTGGAGAGATCTGGAAGCATTGGGAAGGGGTCCTGGTGTTTGAGAGCACTAAGAAGGGAGTAGCAGAGTTTGTTAGGACTGGCAATGGGGCCTTTATAATATGGGATGACTGGGAGGAGTCCTAGGGAATGAGGAGGCTTGGAGAGTGATCCTGGGCTGCAGGAGCAGTGTAAGGGGTGCTGGATCATGGAAGCAGTGTGAGAGTGGTCTTCGGGTGTGGAATCACTAGGATGACAGTGAGCTGTAGGAGAATTTCAGAGATCCTTGGGAGAGGTGCAGACTTGGCAGAGCGCATTATTACCAAGTAGCTTTCCACCTGTGCTTGCCCTAGATCCACCGGAAAATCATTGGTATACGGGCAGCAAATGGAGTCTGTGCATGTATTAGCTTCATGTTTGCCAATGTAAGACAGCAACTGCTCTTCAAGAGTTGTTGGGATGTGGGTGATGCTGGTAAAGCTGGTATTTATTGCAAATCATTAGCTGGCCTGAGAAGGTGGTGGTGGATCTTACACGACTGTACCTCCCAAGTGCTTTGTGGTGTCCTGAGAAAGTGAAAGATGCTCTATAAATGCAAGTTCTCTCTTTCTTGCACTTGGTTAAGTGCTGTTAAACCACTTGAAGCTAGTTCTTGACCACAGCCGAGAATGTAGCTTTTTCTTAAGTGTAGTGCCCAGGGGGAGATGATGTTGGCAGTTGGGATCTAGGTCATAGCAGAAGCAGTTATTGTGGGACCAAGGGTCATGTCGGTGGGGGTGGGGGCGGGGGTGGGGGTGTGTGCTGGGGGGTGAGGAAAGGGCACTGCAGAACCATGCAGAGGAAAGGGGTGGTGGTAGAGGCAATAGGTAGAAGGGATAGGCTATAGGCTGGACTTGAATAGTCTTCATAGTGCCACCTGTCTTGGAGATGCAGCAAAGAGGACACGTGGAAGGTTAAATACATTTAAAAAGTATACTAGGGATAGGTCAAGAGCAGTACAGGCAGGCATGACAGGTGGATGTGATGGAAATAACATAACAAGGGGACATAGTTTAATGTTATTTTACACGAACAGAGGATCTGTGTGCCATGTGAAGGACTTCTAATATTTCTTAAACCTCAGGACATCCCAAAGCGCTTCACAGCCAATGATGCACTTTTGAAGTGTAGGCTCTGTTGTAATGCAGGGAACACTTGCAATGATGAATGTGTAATATGTAATACAAATGCTTCAAATGCAGTGAATCACTGCTCTCTGTTCCAGTTTTACATGTTCTTGAGTGGAATTCTAAAGCTATCAACAGAGACTGTATAATACATTTGTAACTATAATAAGTCCTGCATTTGTGCCCATACAGATAAAAGCATACTGTATGCAATTTCAGTCAGGGTTAGTTTTTGGAATGGCCAACTGCAGTCCAATACCATCATTTGACCACTGGGGTATGTGTTTACTACAACTTACATTTTTGTGATGGGGTTCATGGATTACGATTTTAAATCATATTCTACGAAAGAAAACATCCAGAATCAGTCAACAACACGTCATCAAGTCAGCAACTATATTACTGGGCGCACAAATGAACAAGGTAGGTTTACCCTGACCACAATGTGTCTTTAATCTCTTATCATAGAACAAGTTAAAAAGGAAGGACATGTCCTTTGCACTGTAACCATTTTACATTGTGACAAGGAAGCACAAGCCGGTGATCCAAGTTGGCCACTGAGGGAATTTCAGAACAATGTGGACAACAAGGACAGGAAAGAAGTGAGTGATGATGTCGAAAATAAAGTCAAATAATCATGGGGTTAGATGATATCATTGCTGAACGCCAGCTTCTGACCTTTTGAAAAACTT
Organism: Somniosus microcephalus; assembly: GCF_052327205.1. Taxonomy (NCBI): domain Eukaryota; kingdom Metazoa; phylum Chordata; class Chondrichthyes; order Squaliformes; family Somniosidae; genus Somniosus; species Somniosus microcephalus. The sequence goes on along the minus strand of NC_140991.1, from coordinate 278,738,334 downwards.
GCACTGCCCTTTCACCTGGGCCAGCACTAAGATCAATCCATCCTCAAGGACTATCTCAGCATTTGCCAAATGATTTGAAATCAGAAAGCCCTTTTACTTCAATGGACCAACGTTTATTGGCAGAAACACCTTTAGGTGTGCACCTTTGGAAGCAGTAGCACTGTGACAAATGACGGTAGAATAATGACACATTTATCGTAGCGACAAATGAATCCTTTCATTAGAAAGAAAGACTTGCATTTATATAGGGCCTTTGACAACCTCAGGATGTTCCAAAGCGCTTTACAGCCAAGTACTTTTGAAGAGTAGTCACTGTTGTAATGTAGGAAACGCGGCAGCCAATTTGTGCACAGCAAGCTCCCACAAACAGCAATGTGATAATGACCAGATAATCTGTTGGTTGAGGGATCAAAATTGGCCAGGACACTGGGGAGAACACCCCTGCTCTTCTTCCAAATAGTGCCATGGGATCTTTTATGTCCACCTGCGAGGGCAGACAGGGCCTTGGTTTAATGTCACATTCGAAAGACTGCACCTCTGACACTGCAGCACTCCCTCACCACTGCACCGCGGTGTCAGCCTAGATTTTGTGCTCAAGTCTCTGGAGTGGGGCTTGAACTCACGACCTTCTTAGAGCACCATTAATGTGTGTACTACGCAGCTGCTGATTGGCATAGGAACTGATTGGTATTGGACTATTTAACACTTGAGTTCATCAAACCATTCCCATTTATGGGGGATACAATGATATTAAATCAGTGTTCTATCTGAAGGGAAGATTTCCTTTAAGTAGCCAAATCATAAACATGGCTATAACATTAGAGTTCATAATTTCACACAGGAAATCTTCACTCGCTTGGTTTTTCTTTCCAGCCAATGTTCAAAACCTGGCTAGTTGTGTTCTTCAGTGGATCATTCAGAACAATTGAGTGAGGTTCCACAGTTAAGAAACAACTTTCCAAGATAAGTGCGTACATATGATTCCCGGAATATCTGAGGCCAGTAGGCAAGACTCTTCACTGGTCATGCGAACTTTGAAAATGACACCCTTAGTCTTTTCATTGGTAATTCAGCAGGTCTGTTGGAACTATGGGGGAAAAATTGAGTTGCGCTCCCTTTGGGATGCTAATTTTGCCAGGGCGCTACATTTAGCGCCCCCAAAAAATTAGCGCCCCCGCGGCTGAAATTGAATGGTAGCGCCCCAAGAGGGAAGTGGGCACTCCTGGAAGCACCCCGCCTCCCTCTTGGGGCACAGCGAGGGAATATCGTGGTGCTATGTGCCGCAGTACTGCAAGCCTTCCTCCCCTTCTTAAAGGGGAGGGGCCTGGCGCAGCACGTCCCGGCGCCCAGCTGGGCTACCAGGGATCGGAGTGCTGGCAAAAGAGCTCGACACCGAAGAGAAGTGCCGGGCTCACGGAGCGCAGCCGGCACTCCGCAGGGGGGCTGCAGAGGAGGCCGGGGAGAGCAACGGGGGCAGGTGCTGGCAGGCGGCCAGCATCAAAAATGGCCGCCTGGCACCTCGCCTTTAATTAGCACCCCCCCCCCCACCCCCCGGCCGCAGGTAGGCCCCCCCGACCCCGTCGGACATAGCGTCCGGCAGTAAGTCAGGGGGTGCTACCGAAGATCGCAGCCGGGGCACGAGCGGGGTGCTGCGCACGGTGATGATGTCATCGCTGGTGGCACAGGGCTGTGTGGCGCTAACGGTTACTGCCGCTGCTAACCTCCCGCTGAATTTCGCGGGAGGCATTGGTGGCGCCGCGCCCAGGCACTAGTTGCTATGCGCCCCAACGGGAGGCACAAAGCAACCGAATTTTTCCTCCTATGATTCCTCAACCGCAATCCATCTGAGCCACATCAGAATCTGCAGGCAATCTCGGGGTCAATCTATGTAAACATTCAAGTTCTGCAAAAGCAATTTTATTTACAGAGGAACAATGCGAATCAAAATACCGAATAGCTCAGCAAAACTACAAAAGATTTCTGCTCAATATTGTTTTGTTTTTAAATTAGGCCTTGTAATTGTCAAACCCCATACCAAATAAATCTGCTGGTGCGTGTTATTTTTCATTTGTGGCAACTGTGATAACAGTCAATGTGACACTTTCTGTGACTGAATGGTCAGTCAGTAATGGAAAAACCCTCAACATACCATCATATTATTGGCTGGATACTGACTTTCCAATTAGTCATGTTGATGTTTTAATTCCTCTAATTGGTTGCCCAAAGTGAATATTTGAGCATCATGGTACCATTGAATTAAAACTAGAAGAGAAACAGAGCTCAAGATCTTTGTGGAATTACCTTAAAAATTAAGTTAGGTGGCACAGAATCACCTTCCCACCTTCAACCAGAAAACACATTGAATAAAAAAGCCACACAAACTTTCTTCTAACAGAGTCCAACTCTACGTGATTTTTCATTTGGTACTAATGCCCAATACACCAAACGTGGGTTACTTTGGCCACGATTTTACGAACCTCGGCGGGTCTGTGGCGGGCGATGTCGGTGGCGGGTCCCGACCCCACTGCTGTCTCCATCCCAGCCTCTGAAATGAACTTCCCGAGATTGGGCTTGTTAAGCCCGCCCAGTGCGTTTGCCGGCCAATTAGAGGAAGCGGGTCTGGTGACATCATTTGATGACGTGTCATCAGCCGGTTTCCTGAAAGGGACCATGACCAACTTTATTTTGACATTTGTGCTGTCAGTGTTCTACAGCACTGAGGTGCTGCAAACACTGACAATCACTTCACAGAGGTGCAGGGCTGCACCCAGGATCTCCCATGACTCCCTCCATATGCTATGGAGGGAGTCACAGCACACACTCATCCCTTCCCATGGGCAGAAGAGACCTCCCCAGGAGATCAACACAGCCCGGTTGCAGATTGCAGAGGAAGGTACAAGCAGGGATGTGGTCAGGAGAACCTGGGTGAAGTGCTGCAAACGTTTCAATGATCTCAGTAGATCATGAAACATTAGTACAAAGACACACTCAACCTCATCCTGCTGTGCCACTCATCACATCCCCATCACTCTGCCTCCCCTACCCTACTCCTGCACATCCTTACTCACACCAACTTACCTTGCACCTCCACCAATCCCTCTCTCTCTATCTACATTATCACTTCTCTATCTCACTAGCCACCCCTCACACTCACCCTCATCCTAGTCCAATCATACCAACTAACACACAAGGGTAGGCACTTGGGTGTTTTATGCAATGTTCATGTAAAGTTTCTGTTGATATGGTGTCAAATATTGAAACCTTTATTTTCAACACTTTGCATTCTTGGACAGATTTGTGTGCACCTTTGGAAGTGGCTTAGTGAGTTGCAGTGTGTGGTGAGGCATAACAGTACCCCCCGCAATGCTGATGAGTGTGAAAGGAATGGCTTGGGCATTGTAGGGATGCTTTATGGTGTTGGTATGGGGTGGTGCCAACCTGGCGCATCATGCGGCAGCCAGGGTGTACAGCATCAAGTGAAGTAAATCTGGCCATGATGAGGCCATCCCTGGCCTCCCGGGCAGCAATGTGATTGGGTGCTGATGCCCTCTGTCCTGTGCAGCATCAGTTGATTGCGGAGAAGGTTGGTGTTGTTGGTGCTGCTGGTGTGCCTGGTGCTGCTGGTGTTGGGGCTGATTGTGGTGGGATTCTGAGGACCAAGGTGAGAGAGTTTCACGGGCACCCATGCTGATAGCAGGTGAAGTAGCGATGACAGAAACGATCTGTCAATGGTGGGAGAGGTAATGAGGTCAGACTTGATGGAGACTTGCGTAAAGACTTGCAGCATCCTGAATTAGTAGTGGAAATGCTGTTTAGAGAAGCTAGTGGTTAAGGGAACATATCTCAATCAGCTGGGAATTTTGACTTGGCATTTGAAGTTGTCAACTCATCAGCTGATTCAATGGCCACTGACCTCCCACCTCAGCTTCACAGATGAGCTCTAGGCACAGCGGGAAACCGGTGGGCGACCTTGTCAAATCCAAAAACCATTGATAAGTGGCTGTAAACAAGCCACTAATGATTTTAATTGCCTCCCCCGCCGCTGCATGTCGGGTCTGCTCAGTGCTGACAAATCCGACATTTGGTAAAGGCGTGCGGTGGCAGTTTCACACTGTTTCACACAGTTTCCCAACCCACTGGGGAAAAAAGACACTTTCCCACCCGACCTGCCACCGATCACACCCGCTGACCCCCCCGCCCTTTGTAATGTAAAGAGCTTCAATCTTTCAACTGTTAGTTATTGTAAAGTACATCAAAGTGCGATCCTCTAACACAAGCTCAAATTCTAATATAAGCACGTGTGAAGTGCATCACAATATTATGCTGAAAGTGAACAATACAGTCAAGAAAATGGGTTCAGAGGGTTACACATCTGAACACATAGGTCCCGATATTTATTTGGGACGGGGAAGAGAGCCGGGAGTGGGTGGAGGATTTTCGGATGGGAAATCTGGAAGTATGGGTTTCCCGCACGTCCTGCAGAAATTAACCGCAGGATGTCTTCTAAATTTTTTCAACAGGCACCCCGCCTGACCAGATTGACAGGCTGGCTGCCTGTTTGGGCAGGAAAGCAGCTGGAGAGTGGAGGGGGGTCGATCATCGCGGGGGAGGGGGTGGGTTTGACACTGCTGGTGTGTCGGACATCGTGGGGGGGCGCTGTATGGCCGATCGCGGGGGTCCGCTCGCGTGGAGTTAAGCTTGTTGGGCTTGGGGGAAGCACTCCTGCTCCTTCTGTCCCACAAATAGTGCAATATAGACACTTACCTCATGGATCCGGCTTTTCTCGCCTCCTTTTACCTGCCAGGATTCCCGAGGCCCAGAAATCCCAGCCTCCATGATTTAAAAATAAAAATGCAGTTAGAATGGAGGTACGCAGCCTCCTTCAAAGATTTTAATGACCAACCCACCTCCTGGGAACGGGTTGGTCGCCCGCCCCGACCTGCCTCTGTTAAAACCGGAAGTGAGCAGGTTGGAGGCGGATCGGAGTTGGGTTTGAGATTTTTTGTCATTTTTACCTTCCCACCCATCCCCAACCCTCCCATCCTTGGGCGTTGAAGTTTCCCCATTATTTCAATATACTTATGCCATGGAAACAACTGCTGATGTGTGACGGCCAGGTTTTATGAGAGCTCATAATTCCTGGCATCAGTCTCATCAGAACTTTTTGGCCAAGTTCCAAGGACATGTCTCTAACTGGGATCCAGGTATAAAAGGTCTGCAGCAGCTTAAAGGGGGAGGCTTTACCACGTCTGTAGAGGGAAAGACATCCTGTGTTTTTTTGAAATGGCTGCCAGATGCACTGGAGGGCAGAGTGCCCCTAGGATCTCTGATGCGACAGGAGAAATACTGCTGCAGACAGCGAGATAAAGGATGCCAATATTCTACGGCACTGAGTGCTGCAGGATCCCGAGGAAATATGCAGAGGGACAGTAGCAGGTGGTGACCAGGACTGAGAGTGCCAAACTCACCATCCCACTCCTCCGCCGCCCATCCCTCCCCCGCCCAACCGCTCAGACAGACAGTGCCAGGTGAAGTTTAATGGCCTTACCAGGTCAGCCAAGTGCTTAATAGGTTTGGTGTCAGCCGTGACAGAATGGTAGTACCTTCGCCTCTGATTTAGAAGGTTGTGGATTCACTCCGGAGACTTGAGCGCATAATCGAGTCTGACAGTCTGAGGGAGAGCTACACTGTCGGAGATGCTGTCTTTTGGATGAGACATTAAACCGAGGCCCCGACTTCCCCTCAGATGGACGTAAAAGATCCCATGACTCTATTTCAAAGAAGAGCAGGGGAGTTCTCCCCGGTGTCCTGGCCAATATTTATCCCTCAACCAACTTCACTAAAACAAATGATCTGGTCATTATCACATTGCTGTTTGTGGGATCTTGCGGTCAGCAAAATTGGCCGTCGCCTGTCCTACACTTCAAATGTACTTCATTGCTGTAAAGCGCTTTGGGATGTCCCGAGGTTGTGAAAGGCGTGACATAAATGCAAGTTCTTTCTTTTGTTTTTAACATCAATATGTGAGGCTGCACCACTACTTTTGACACTCTCACCCTTCACCTCGGAATGTTCCTTCACTTGCTTCCTTATGAGCATTCACGCTGCAAAAACCTTGTGTGGATTGCAATTGCCAGTTGCATGCACCTGTCCCTGTACTCATTATGGGCTGCATGCCAACCCCTGGCATAGAAAAAGATAATTCTCATTTTGTTCCATTCTTGAAAAGAAGACTGGCAATAACACCAGAAACAACTGCAGCAGGTGACGGCCGCAGTAACCTCCGACCTCTCATCCTTATGAGGAACAGGTATAGTAAATGCTGGGGTGGGAGACCATACAGGCCGTCGGAGACAGGGAAGTAGGAGGGCACCTGCCAGCTGCAGATTCATGGCGAACATCTGCCTCTCTTCCTTCGCATTAACTATCAGCAAACCACGTCGTGAAACCCTCACATCACCCCTTCTACTATAAATTACAGGCAAACTCTGCGCATCTCAAAACCATTGTAATCTCTAATCTTATTAGTTTTCCTCCTCTTGATGTTGCTGAGAATGAATGTGCAAGTTCCAAGGCATCAAGTCCTGCCAGCACTTCAGAGAATGTTCTGTCACTCACTCTGCACCTCCCAACCATCAGCTTAGACACATTCGCTGAGGGAGTTAAGTGTATTGGTGGGGAGCACACTGGCTGACACAGAGTCGCTTGTGGCATGAGGAAGAAAACATTTCTGACCAGAGGGTCAGGTTGCGCAGAGCATCAAGCTTTTCTGCAGGCATTGGGGGCCATGTCAAACAGTGTGCTGGAGTCAGTTGGAGGAATCCACAAGCAGAATGTTCAAAACATTGGAGGATGGCTTCATATTGTCTCAGTCCACCTGGGAGTGCATGCAAGTTAAGCGCCCATGACAGAGGCCCTAAGGACAGTCTGTGTTTCTTCCACAGGTGATCAGACTGGTGCCGTTGAGGCAGGAGGTGGTAGATGAGAGCTGTCTCAACTGGCCTCCAAGGGCTGGATGGTAAACAAACATCACAAAGGGCTTTGCTGAACTTGTTCGGGCCATTAGGTGTGTCTTCCTGCAGATCATTGGCTGTGCTGAGCCAATGCCCAGTACTAGTGGCATGGGAAGAAAGGGCATGGATGATCGTGCTTGCAGTATGTGTGCCCTCTACCCCACACACCCGCCTCCCCCGACCCCCGATACCTGCAACCATCAGGCACCCATTCAAGATCAGTTAAGTTTCACCCATACCATCAGATATCTATGCTCATTTATACACAGTGATGTTATTATCACTCACTATTTTATATATAATAAAATGTGAATTGGGATTTGGCATTGCAGTGAAGTAACAAAAAACTGTTGTTCCTAAGCGCCCAGAGCTGGCTTTACATTGGGTGCTTGGATCTTTAGAAAAGGCACCACAACCGTGCTGGATTGAGTGAGGAAAAAAGACTACTTCACTGCAGGTGCCTACTCCATTTCACATTAAATAAAATGATTGATGGCTTGATTCAAGTGTCAGCCATGGCTCAGGAGCAGCACTCTTGCCTCTGAGTTAGAAGGCTGTGGATTCAAATCCCACTTCAAAGACTTGAGCGTAAAACCTAGGCTGAAACTCCAGTGCAGTACTGAGGGTTTAGTGCCCTCCGTGAAATTCTCCCCCTCCCTTTATTGGATCATTATGAGGAAGTGCTGAGCTGAGGCTTGGGGAAAGGAGGAGGGGAAGAAAATAAAAATCAGAGGACGAGGAACAGGCTGCTTGTGTGCTCCTCTTACTGGCTGATTCAGGAATTGGAATCTGTGGAGGCCTGGAGGCAGGTTGTCACTTCACCCAATCAAGCCACAGTTGAGGGTGGTATGAGACAACTAGGTCAAAAAGGAGACAACAGCTCTCAACTACTCATATACAAAGTTAGTATTTTAGTCATTGTAGCAAGTTTTTCTTCATAGAATCTTTTTTCAGTCAAGTGGAAAATGAGAGAAGAAGCTAAAAACAAAGGTAACCAGCTGTGCCCATCTTTTCAACAAGATTCCTATTCATGCATTTCAACAGCTCTCCATAAACATCTAATGAAGCACATGGTTGGACTAAGAAAACTCAGCTGACTTATTTTTAAGAATTAAAATTCACAAGTAAAGATGAAAGCGGTAATTCTGTTTGCTTCTGAAAGCCATCAACAGATTGGGTGTACTCAACCAGGGACGAAACAAGCAAAGCACAAATTAACTTGGAAGGGGAGAGGCCAGGAGCTTGCAAAGCAGCTGCATTTGCTTTGAGGTAAATAGCAGAGGCTATTAAAACAACACTTCTAGGAATATGGGAACAGGAGTAGGCCATTCAGTCCCTCAAGCCTGCTTCAACATTCAATTAGATCAGGGCCGATCCGTACCTTGACTCCATTTACCCGCCTTAGCTCCATATCCCTTGATAGCCATACCTAACAAAAAACTATCACTCTCAGTCTTGAAAGCTCCAATTGTCCCAGAATCCACAGCCTTTTGGGGGAAGAGAATTCCAGATTTCTGCTTCCCTTTGTGTGAAAAGTGCTTCCTGATTTCATTCCTGAACGACCTGGCTCTAATTTTAAGATTATGTTTCCTTGTTCTTGATTTCTCCACCAGAGGAAATAGTTTCTCTATATCTAACCTATCAAATCACATCATAGAATCATAGAATGGTTACAGCACAGAAATAGGTCATTCGGCCCGTCGAGCCCGTGCCGGCTCTCTGCAAGAGCACTTCAGCTGGTCCCACTCCCCCGCCCTTTCCCCGTAGCCCTGCTAATTTCTTTCCTTCATATACTTATCCAACTCCATTTTGAAAGCCGTGACTGAATCTGCCTCCACCACCCTTTCAGGCAGTGCATTCCAGATCTTAACCACTCGCTGTGTAAAACAGTTTTTTCTTACGTCGCCTTTGGTTCTTTTGCCAATCACCTTAAATCTTTGTTCTCTGGTTCTCGACCCTTCTGCCAATGGGAACAGTCTCCTCTATCTACTCTGTCTAGACCCCTCATGATTTGGAACACCTCTATCAAATCTCCTCTCAATCTTCTTAGCTCCAGGGAGAACAACCCCAGCTTCTCCAGTCTATCAACATAACTGAAGTCCCTCATTCCTGGAATCATTCTCGTAATGTTTAACTATCTCTAAGGCCTTCACATCCTTCCTAAAGTGTGGTGCCCAGAATTGGACACAGTACTCCAGTTGGGGCCGAACCAGTGTTTTATACAGGTTCATCATAGTTTCCACGTTTTTGTACTCTATACCTCTATTCATGAAGCCCAGGGTACCGTAAGCCTTTTTAACTTTCTCAACCTGCCCTGCCACCTTCAACGATTTGTACACACATACCCCAGGTCTCTCTGTCCGTGCACCCCCTTCAGGATTGTACCATTTAGTTTATATGTCTACCAAAATGTATCACTTCGCACTTTTCTGCGTTAAATTTCATCTGCCACATGTCTGCCCATTTCACCAGCCTGTCTATGCCTTCCTGAAGTCTATCGCTCTCCTCCTCACTGTTCACTATACTTCCAAGTTTTGTGTCATCTGCAAATTTTGAAACTGTGCCCTGTACACCCACATCCAAGTAATTAATATATATCAAGAAAGGCAGTGGCCCTAGAACTGACCCCTGGGGGACACCACTGTACACCTTCCTCCAGTCCAAAAAACAACCGTTCACAACTACTCTCTGTTTCCTATCACTTAGCCAATTCCATATCCATGCTGCCACTGTCCCTTTTATTCCATGGGCTTCAACTTTGCTGGTAAACCTATTATGTAGCACTTTGTCGAATGCCTTTTGGAAATTCATGTACGCTACATCAACTGCATTACCCTCATCAACACTCTCTTTTACTTCATCAAAGAACTCAATCAATTTAGTTAAACACGATTTGCCTTTAACAAATCCATGCTGGCTTTCCTCAATTAATCCACACTTGTCCAAGTGACTGTTAATTTTGTCCCTGATTACTGTTTTTACAAGCTTCCCCACTACCGAGGTCAAACTGACTGGCCTGTAGTTGCTGGGTTTATCTTTACACCCTTTTTTGAACAATGGTGTGACATTTGCAATTCTCCAGTCCTCTGGCACCACCCCCCGTATCTAAGGAGGATTGGAATAATATGGCCAGTACCTCCACGATTTCCACCCTCAATTCCCTCAGCATCCTAGGATGCATCCCATCTGCTCCTGGTGACTTATCTACTTTAAATACAGCTAGCCTTTCTAATACCTCTTCTTTATCAATTTTTATCCTATCAAGTATCTACACTACCTCCTCCATTACTATGTCTATGGCAGCATCCTCTTCCTTGGTGAAGACAGATGCAAAGTACTCATTTAGTACCTCAGCCATACCCTCTGCCTCCATGCACAGTTCTCCTTTTTGGTCCCTAATCGGTCCCACCCCTCCTCTTAATACCCTTTTACTATTTATATGCCTATAGAAGACTTTTGGATTACCTTTTATTTTTCCTGTCATTCTATTCTCATACTCTCTCTTTGCTCCTCTTACTTTCTTTTTCACTTCTCCTCTGACCTTCCTATATATAGCCTGATTCTCAGATGTATTTGCAACCTGACATCTGTCATACGCGCTCTATTTCTGCTTCATCATATTCTCTATCTCTTTCATCATTCAGGGAGCCCTGACTTTAGTTGCCCTGCCTTCCCCCCCTAGTGAGAATGTACCTCAAATGTACATGAACCTTTTCTTCTTTAAAGGCAGCCCATTGTTCCATTAGTTTTGCCTGCCAACCTTTGATTCCAGTTTACCCGGGCCAGATCCGTTCTCATCCCACTGAAATTGGCCTTCCCCCAGTTAAACATTTTTACTCTAGGTTGCTCCCTGTCCTTTTCCATAGCTAATCTAAATCTTATAATACTATGATCACTGTTCCCTAAATGTTCACCTACTGACACTTGCTCCACTTGACCTACCTCATTCCCCAGAACCAGATCCAGCAATGCCTCCTCCCTCGTCGGACCAGAAACATACTGATCAAGAAAGTTCTCCTGAACACACTTCAGAAAATCTTCCCCTTCTCTGCCCTTAACACTATTATGATCCCAGTCTATATCAGGATAGTTGAAGTTTCCCATCATTACTACTCTATAGTTCTTGCACCTCTCTCTAATTTCTCTGCAAATTTGCTCCTCCATATCTTTCCCACTATTTGGTGTTCTATAGAATACACCAAGTAGTGTAATGGCACCTCTATTATTTCTTAACTCTAACCATATAGATTCTGTCCTTGACCCCTCCAGGACATTTTCCCTCTCCAGCACTGTAACATTCTCCATGACCAATACTGCCACACCACCTCCTAGCTTTCCTTACCTGTCTTTCCTGAACACTTTAAAACCAGGAATATTTAATACCCAATCCTGCCCTTTTTTGAGCCAGGTCTCAGTTATTACCACATCATCATATTCCCATGTGGCTATTTGTACCTGCAGCTCACTTACCTTGTTTACTACACTTTGTGCATTCACACACATACACTGTAAACCCATCTTAGACCATCCTGTATTCTTTCTTAGTTTGACCCTCCCAATACCTTACTATTCCTTACTTTAGTGCTCTCTGCCTCTCCCAATCCTTTGAGCACTTTATTTCCCCTTTCTAATGTTACATCCTGATGCCCATCCCCCTAACAAATTAGTTTAAACCCTCCCCAACAGCACTAGCAAACCTCCCCGTGAGGATATTGGTTCCGGCCCTGTTGAGGTACAACCCATCCGGCTTGTACAGGTCCCACCTCCCCCAGAACCTGTCCCAATGCCCCAGGAATCTAAAGCCCTCCCTCCTGCACCATCTCTCCATCCATCCATTCATCTGTGCTATCCTCCTATTTCTAGACTCATTAGCGCGTGGCACTGGGAGTAATCCCAAGATTACTACCTTTGAGGTCCTGCTTTTTAATCTCTTTCCTAGCTCCCTGACATCTGCCTGCGGGACCTCATTCCTCTTTCTACCTATGTTGTTGGTACCGATATGGACCATGACCTCTGGCTGTTCACCCTCCCGCCTCAGAATGTTCTGCAGTCGCTCGGTGGCATCCTTGACCCTTGCACCAGGAAGGCAACATACCATCCTGGAGTCACGTCTGCGGCTGCAGAAACGCCTGTCTGCACCCCTAACTATCGAATCCCCTACCACTATTGCTTTCCCATTCTTCTTCCTCCCACCCTGTACAGCTGAGCCACTCGTGGTGCCGCAGACTTGGCTCTGGCTATACTCCCCAGAGGAACCATTGCCCTCACCAGTACTCAGAACCGAATACTGGTTGGAGAGCGAGATGCACTCAGGGCACTCCTGCACTACCTGCCTGGTCCTTCTCTTCTGTCTGGTGGTCACCCATTCCCCTGCCTGCACACTCTTGATTTGTGGTGTGACCACCTCCTGAAACGTGCTATCCACGAAGTACTCAGCCTCATGGATGCACCGCAGTGACGCCAGCTGCTGCTCAAGCTCCAAAACCCGGAGCTCAAGCTCCTCCAGCTGACGACACTTCTGCACATCTGGTTGTCCAGGACACGGGAAGCATCCTGGAGTCCACACATGGCACAGGATGTGCAGAATCCTTTTAACATTTTAAACACCTCGATCATATCAGCCCTCAATCTTCTATACTTAAGGGAAAACAAGCCAAGTTTATGCAACCTGCCCTCATAATTTAACCCTCTAAGGCCCGGTATCATATGATTGTTAAAGTTTCACAACAAAGCAAGTGAATTGGTTTTGTTTCCTGGCACTGAAAAATGTCTCTGCTTTTGCCAAGTGATAAAATCAGGGACATCTCTCCTTGCAAACAATTAAGGTCCAAGTTTCAATCAAAGTTCTGATATTACTTGCCCAGATCAGAATCACTCTCAACTGTATACACTGCAGTTGTTTCCTGTGGTATTCCTATAATATGTTTCCTACATTTTTTAGTGTCCCCAAAATATTTGACTGTGCAAGTTGCGCAGAGATGTCAGCCACTTCTTGTCTGAAGTGAAGATAGGACAAGGCTAGAACTGAGACTTCTGACTATAGCTGTGTTTTGGCTGTGAAGTGACATACATGGAGATCGAGAAATGAATTTACTGCTTTGTTTATTCACGTCTCTAATTTCACCCAGTGGTGTAACACTCTTTAGCTAATGTTGAAGTGGCTACAGTGGAAAAGATATTGGGAGTGAATATCCTCATAGCTTCTCCTGGCGCAAACCTCATATAACTGCGTGAACAGGTTTCCCGCTGAACTTCCGACAGTGGAGTGGGAGAAGTCTCAAAAATTTAGTGTGTCTTGCTCTTCCAAATACAAACAACTGCCCCTTTTGCTATGAGGAAAGCTAACATGGGAGCATATAACAGTGCACTATGCCAGGACACAAGATACATGGGCATGGATAACTGCAGACTATATTCATAGAATCAGACAGAAGGAGGCCATTCGGCCATCAAAATCCAATATTTTATTGTAACTGTAAACGTCCTGTACATACGGTATCCTGAGCTCTCCCCAACCTCTCCAGTTAACTGGTCCAAAGGTAATCTTGGATGTGGCATAAGGCTCTCACCAGCGTGTGTTTAAATCTCAATAAATACTGAATGACTGAGAAAATGTAATCAGTGTGTCGATGTACACAATTCTCTGTTTAGAAAGTTTTATTCTTAACAGGTCCCATGTCCAAGTCATCCAAGGACACTGTCAGTCCTCCCCTACCTCACTTAAATGGCCTTTCTACATGTTGTGTCTTTGGCCATTGAGTTTCGGAAGGTTATTCAACTGGGGGCTGGTTGCTGTAGTGTACCAATTTCATTGCATGGACAGAACATTCAACTGTGGTAAGGGCATAAAACGGGCAATAATTGGATCGGCCGCCAGTTACATACCCCGCCCAATTATGGAAAGGGAAATCGGATGTATAATGGGCGCCTGATTGCCCGCCGAGGTGAATGTCCTGGCCCATGTTTTGTATCTGATATTGAGGAGTAACTTTGGCACAGAGCCTCAGTTGGATTATGGTTACCAGACAGAGATTCAGGGATCTATGAGAAACAATAATTTTCAAATTTTAATTGATTATGAGGTAAATAGTGCATTAAATGACCAGTCATTAAACACGGTACAACACCAACGTCACATCTGATCCATTCATTCTGTTCTGCAGGTGGAAACATTTGAGCTTTTCCTCCTTGGATTAAATGGATGGGGTAGAGTCCATGACAGAATGATAGAGAAGATTAAAGACAATTTGTCATTAAAGCAGAACAGCATTGAATCAATAAGTAGTAAAATCTTTGGCAGTTGTAAAGGTTAAGGTTTTTTTTTATTCGTTTATTGGATGTGGGCGTCGCTGGCAAGGCCAGCATTTATTGCCCATCTCCAATTGCCCTTGAGAAGGTGGCGGTGAGCCGCCTTCTTGAACCACTGCAGTCCGTGTGGTGAAGGTACTCCCACAGTGCTGTTAGGGAGGGAGTTCCAGGATTTTGACCCAATGACGATGAAGGATCGGCGATATACTTCTAAGTCAGGATGGTGTGTGACTTGGAGGGGAACTTGGAGCTGGTGGTGTTCCCATGCGCCTGCTGCCCTTGTCCTTCTAGGTGGAAGAGGTCGCGGGTTTGGGAGGTGCTGCCGAAGAAGCCTTGGCGAGTTACTGCAGTGCATCTTGTAGATGGTACACACTGCAGCCACGGTGTGCCGGTGGTGGAGAGAGTGAATGTTCAAGGTGGTGGATGGGGTGCCAATCAAGCGGGCTGCTTTGTCCTGGATGGTGTCGAGCTTCTTGAGTGTTGTTGGAGCTGCACTCATCTAGGCAAGTGGAGAGTATTCCATCACACTCCTGACTTGTGCCTTGTAGATGGCAGAAAGGCTTTGGGGAGTCAGGAGGTGAGACACTCTCCGCAGAATACCTAACCTCTGACCTGCTCTTGTTGCCACAATATTTATGTGGCTGGTCCAGTTAAGTTTCTGGTCAATGGTGACCCCCCAGGATGTTGATGGTGGGGGATTTGGCAATGGTAATGGCGTTGAATGTCAAGGGGAGGTGGTTAGACTCTCACTTGTTGGAGATAGTCATTGCCTGGAACTTCTGTGGCGCGAATGTTATCTGCCACTTATCAGCCCAAACCTGAACGACGTCAGCAGCGGTTAGCAGCAGGCGCTTTCAGAGTAACTCTTTGTGGTAAACCACTTTTACCGTTCACTATCGTTACACTATAGTTATCACTGTTAGATCGTTTCCCTATAGTTATCACTGTTCACATTGTTGTATCACTGTACGAGGTCGCCTCTTGTCACGCTGCTATACCTGGGCTGACCACTGCTGACTCCGCCCATGGCTCCACCTACCTGCCCAGGTATAAAGGCGGTCGACTGGCTGGTATTCCTCCTTCTTGGATCTGATCACCCACGAGGGTGGGCTCTGTTATTTAGTCAATAAAAACCTATAGTTACTTTCTTAACTCGTCGCTTTTCATTGGACGAATTGATAGGTATATCAATTTTATTGACTAAATTTTAAAATGTCGTCACTTGAGCAGCCAAACAACCAGTCAACGGAGCAGCCAAACGACCAGCCAGACGCCCAGCTACAACAGCCACAGCAGCCGGCTTGGCTGCGAGCCCTCAAACCACCGTACCTGGATCTAAACCCACAAGCAACAAACGCAGCCCTCGACTTCAAACACTGGCTGTGCTGCTTCGAATCCTACCTGGAAGAATCCGGCGTCCCTCAGAGATCCAAACTAAGAGTTCTGACCGCCCAAGCGAGCCCTAAAGTATACACACTCATCCAGGACATTACTACTTACGAGGCCGCTATCAACCTACTGAAACAGCAGTACCGGAGCCCGGTAAATTCCATGTATGCCAGACACCTCCTAAGATCCCGCCCGCAACAGCCAGGAGAGTCTGTAGCTGAATTTTTACGGGCGCTACGAACACTCGGCAGGGACTGTGACTTTAAAGCAGTATCGGCTGCAGAAAACACTGAAGATAACATCCGCGATGCCTTCGTGAAAGGCCTTCGGTCCGACTACTCACGGCAGAGACTGCTGGAATCAAAGGACCTCGACCTGAACACAGCTGCAGCCTTGGCCTACTCCCTAGAAGTGACCCAGCGGGACCTCGAGGTGTATTCCAGGTACAGTTCGCGACTCTGGGACTCGGGCCCGACCGCAATACCCCTCGTAGCGCCGCCCCCGGGACCTACCTCAGCGTCGGCGTCCCGGACCCGATCGGGACCGCCACCCCCGGTACCGGCTGCGACTTCGGACCCCCGCGACCGGGCCGCCGGCTGCTTCTTCTGTGGGCAGGCGAAACACCCGAGGTCGCGCTGCCCAGCCAAAAACGCGACGTGCTCCAGCTGCCTGAAGAAAGGCCACTTCGCGAAGGCCTGCAGAGGGAGAGCAGCAGAGGCCAGCAGTGCCTCATGCGAACTGTGGGGGTGGCCATCTTTTATCAAGGCCACAGATGAGCAATGGGGGTGGCCATCTTTGATCCAGGCAACCGACGCCAGCAGTGCCTCATGTGGGTTGTGGGGGCAGCCATCTTCTCCGCCATTTTGCCCCACCTCGTGGGCACCTCCATGTTACCCACCACGCTCGACCGCCACCTTACCTCCAGACCTGACGACCGCTTCACCTACAGACTACAGCGACCCGCTCAGCCACACACTAGCCTCCGTCACGCTAGACCAAGCTCGCCCGCATCAGCTGTCCAAGTCAATGATGGACATCAAAGTAGACGGCCACGCCACGACCTGCCTGTTCGACAGCGGAAGCACGGAGAGCTTCATACATCCAGACACGGTGAGCCACTACTCCCTCACTGTCCAGCCAACGCGCAACCGGATCTCGATGGCATCGAGGTCCCACGCCACAGACATCAGCGGCTACTGTGTTGTGACCCTGTCGGTTAAGGGCACGGAGTATAAAAACTTTAAACTCCTCGTCCTGCCCCAGCTATGCGCTGCCGTCCTACTAGGGCTGGATTTTCAATCCCACCTCCAAAGCATCACTCTAGCATACAGTGGACCCCTCCCCTCGCTCACAGTCGACAACCAGCAGCCTTTAAATCGCCCACCGCGTAACACCTGCGGCCTATCCACCCTCAAGGTCCCGCCACCTTCCCTGTTCGCTAACCTCACCCCCGACTGCAAACCCATCGCTACCAAGAGCAGGCGGTACAGCGCCGGGGACAGAGCTTTCATTAGCTCTGAGGTGCAGCGTCTCCTGAAGGAGGGCATCATCGAGGGGAGCAGCAGCCCCTGGCGTGCCCAGGTTGTAGTCGTTAAGACCGGCAATAAAAACCGCCTGGTCATCGACTACAGCCAAGCCATAAACCGGTACACCCAGCTGGACGCATACCCCCTTCCCCGCATATCTGATATGGTCAATCAGATTGCTCAATACCGGGTATTCTCTACCATCGGCCTTAAGTCGGCCTACCACCAACTCCCTATCCGCCCCGAGGACCGCCAGTATACCGCCTTCGAGGCGAATGGCCGCCTCTACCACTTCCTTAGGGTCCTCTTCGGCGTCACCAACGGGGTTTCGGTCTTCCAAAGGGAGATGGACCGGATGGTTGACCAGAACGGGCTGCAAGCCACGTTCCCCTATCTAGATAACGTCACCATCTGCGGCCGCGACCGGCAAGACCATGACGCTAATCTGGAAAGATTCCTCCGTACGGCCCAACGGCTGAACCTCACCTACAATAAGGAGAAATGTGTGTTTAACACCTCGCGCCTTGCCATCCTCGGCTGCGTAGTAGAGAACGGAATCATCGGCCCCGATCCCGAAAGAATGCGTCCCCTCATGGAGCTACCCCTTCCCCACTGTCCAAAGGCGCTGAAGAGAACCCTGGGGCTCTTCGCCTACTATGCCCAATGGGTGCCGAATTATGCGGACAAAGCCAGACCCCTCATGAAGTCCACCTCCTTCCCCCTTACGGAAGAAGCGCGCGCGGCCTTCTCCCTCATCAGGGGAGACATTGCTAAGGCCACTATGCACGCAGTGGATGAGTCCATCCCCTTCCAAGTGGGGAGCGATGCATCCGACTTCGCCCTAGCCGCTACCCTCAACCAGGAGGGGAGACCGGTGGCCTTCTTCTCAAGGACCCTACAGGGCCCTGAGATCCGACACTCTTCGGTCGAGAAGGAGGCCCAGGCGATTGTGGAGGCGGTACGCCGCTGGAGGCATTACCTCGCAGGCAAGCGATTTACCCTCCTCACCGACCAGCGTTCGGTCGCTTTTATGTTTAATAACAAGCTGAGGGGTAAAATCAAGAACGACAAGATCTTGAGGTGGAGAATCGAGCTATCCACCTACGATTATGATATCTTGTACCGGCCTGGTAAGCTGAACGAACCCCCTGACGCTCTATCGCGAATTACATGCGCCAACGCGCAAATTGATAGACTTCAGACCCTCCACAACGACCTCTGCCACCCCGGGGTCACCAGGCTTTACCACTTCATTAAGGCCCGCAACCTGACCTACTCCATCGAGGAGGTCAGGACCATGACCAGGAACTGCCAGACCTGTGCCGAGTGCAAACCGCACTTCTTTAGGCCGGACAGAGCAAGCCTGATCAAGGCCACCCGCCCCTTCGAACGCTTGAGCATCGATTTTAAGGGGCCCCTCCCATCCTCTGACCGTAATGTGTACTTCCTCAACACTGTTGATGAGTACTCCCGTTTCCCCTTTGCCTTCCCCTGCCCAGACATGACCAGCACCACGGTCGTTAAATGCCTGAACGACCTCTTTGCCTTGTTCGGGTTCCCAAACTATATACATAGTGACCGGGGCGCCTCCTTCATGAGCGAGGAACTCCGTCAGTTCCTACTAGCGAGAGGCATCGCCACTAGCAGGACCACCAGCTACAACCCCCGAGGGAACGGCCAGGTGGAAAGAGAGAACGCGACGGTATGGAAGGCCGTCCTCTTAGCCTTAAAGTCTAAGGGCCTCCCAACCTCTCGCTGGCAGGAGGTCCTCCCGGCGGCGCTGCATTCCACCCGGTCACTATTTTGCACTGCCATTAACGCCATCCCCCATGAACGAATATTTGTTTTCCCCAGGAAGTCGACTACGGGAACCACTCTTCCAACCTGGCTGACCTCTCCGGGGCCTGTCTTGCTGCGAAAGCACGTGAGGGCCCATAAAACGGATCCCTGGTCGAGAGGGTGAACCTCCTGCACGCCAACCCCCAGTACGCCTACGTGGCATACCCAGACGGGCGGGAGGACACAGTCTCCTTGCGAGACCTCGCACCCTCGGGCACTCCGGAGACACCACCACTACCCCCCCCCCACCACCCCCCCAATTCCAGCCCAGGTAGACGGTACGCCGGAACCCCAAGAGCCTTCGCCTACCTCGCAGACGCCAGCATTAACACCGGAGAACGCAACACCGCCGCTGCGACGATCAGACAGGCTTACGAGGCCTCCGGACAGACTGACATACCAGAACTGGTAGTACACTTCACCCCGCCGGACTCAAATCTAAACAAGGGGTGAATGTGGTAAACCACTTTTACCGTTCACTATCGTTACACTATAGTTATCACTGTTAGATCGTTTCCCTATAGTTATCACTGTTCACATTGTTGTATCACTGTACGAGGTCGCCTCTTGTCACGCTGCTATACCTGGGCTGACCACTGCTGACTCCGCCCATGGCTCCACCTACCTGCCCAGGTATAAAGGCGGTCGACTGGCTGGTATTCCTCCTTCTTGGATCCGATCACCCACGAGGGTGGGCTCTGTTATTTAGTCAATAAAAACCTATAGTTACTTTCTTAGCTCGTCGCTTTTCATTGGATGAATTGATAGGTATATCACTCTTTGCCAATGTTATTATAGATTTATGGAGAATAATGTTGTATATTATTTAATTAGTCTTTCTTCTTCCCTTTTTATGTCCTCCTTAACTTATTGACTCCTCTTTGGGGTATGGTTGCATGGGCACTAGCACCCTCTTTTACCTTGTCCAAGTAGCCATTCTTTAAGTGCAAGATTAGTGACTCTTGGCATGCTATTTCACTAATTGGGGGCATCATAGCGAAGTGCAACGTCCAACAGGCGTCACTGAATAACCATCAAGAATAGGAACCCTGGATGATTGTCCCCTGCCTAACTACCAGGGCACATTGTAATACCCATCTCGAGGGAAGAGTTTGCATTGATAGAGTGCCTTCCACTTCTTCAGGACTTCTCAATGTGCTTCAGAGCCAAAGAATCATTTTTGTTATGTAGGCAAATGCGGCAGTCAAATGCACACAATGAGGTCCCACAAAAGGGAAATTATATAACTGACCAGTTAATCTGTTTTTGGCGATGTCGGTTGAGGGAGTAATGTTAGCCAGGACACAGGGAGAACGCCACCCCATGCTCTTCTTCGAATACTGCCATGGGATCTTTTACATCCACCCGAACAAGTGAACAGGCCAAAAGACTGGGTACTCCTCAGAATTGCACTGCAGTATCAGCCTAGACTATATGCTCAAATCCTGGAATGGGACTTGAAGCCAAAACCGCCTGACGAGGTGAGAATATTACTAAGTGTTCCACATTGAGACTGCTCACAGCCTAAGACCAGCTAACTCCACACGAACCAGGAACATCAAACCTGGGACCTTTCTGGTCTGTGTAGCTCAGCTATTGACCACCTTAAGCAAATTATTCATTGGGGAGTTCGAGCGACTCTATAGCATGGATCAAGTTGGTTGATGGTGACTGACTTTGGATCGACAATTCTCTTGTGCCACAGAGTTCTCTGAAGCAAAGTCATCGTCTTCAATTTCAAATTCTTCTCATGCTGGCAAAAATATCTGAAAAAAGAAAGTGCTTTTCGCAAGACAAAGATCCTGTGACAAGAACCCTTGTAATATCTGGCGAACCACAGGTAGGTGATTTTGGTCCAATTCATCATCATAACTTGAAATGTTATTTTTTTGTGTCACGGCCCTTTAATATTAGATAATTATTTACACAATGAAAAAGCTGAACCTATTCTTTTCTGTCACTTACTTGCTGCTTATTAACCTTCTATAATATGGCTGGCTAGTTGGCCTATTCTATGTTTTTATCCCCTTTCTTCTTTTCTATTACCATAGAAAGCGTTTTTGCTTCTTTTTAGGTGGGTCAAATTTCAGCACAAATAAACTAACAGGGGAAAAAAATCTATTAACCTTGGCAGTCAGGTGCAAATGATTTCAGCTGTGCAACATTAAAAAAGAATGAGAGAAAAATTTGTATTTATACAGCACCTTTCACAACCTCCGGACCTCATAAAGCTCTTTATAGCCAATGAGTTACTTTTGAAATGTAGAAAACGCAGCAGCCAATTTGTGCATAGCAAGGTCCCATAAACAGCAATGAAATAAGTGACCAGATAAGCTGTTTTTTTTAGTAATATATGAGGGATATACGTTGGCCAGGACACTGGAGAGAACTCCCCTGCTATTCTTTGAAATAGTCCCATGGGTTCTTTTAAATCCATCTGAGAGGGCAGACAGGGCCTTGGTTTAACATCTCCTCCGAAAGACGGCACCTCTGACAGTGCAGCACTCCCTCAGTACTGCACTGGAGTGTCACCTGAGTTTCTGTGCTCAAGTCTCTGGAGTGCATTAGATGAATACTGCATAAAATACACATGAACGATCTGTAAAGTTGAGTTAGCAAAGTGCTCAGTTGGGCGTATTCTTGTAGTTGAGTCAGAAACCAGGGGCTGGATTTTACCAGCCCTGAGGAGGCGGATTTGGAGGCGGGGCTGCTGGGAAAATGGGAAAAATTGAGAGCATCTATTCGTCAGACGTCGCTTGGGATGGGACTTGAAACCAAAAGGCAGCAGTCCAGCCTCCAACTCGTCTCGGCAGGTAAAATCCAGCCCCAGAGGTCTCTAGCCCCACTTTATGAGATCTCTGGGGCAGTAAGTACCATGGTGTGCCCATCTGGGAAGTCTGGCAGTGACCCCGCTGAAGTTTGTGAGGTCAAGGAGAGGTTCATTAATTATACTACTGGCAGTAAGAGCAACCTAGGATGCCCTCCTGGCCCCACAGGCTCAAACATCAAACGTAGGTCTTTCAGGTCCAGGGACAGTACTGCCACCGCCCCCCCCCCCCACTATGCCCATTGCCACCTTTTCAATGAATATTTGGGGGTCTGCCTGCTCAGGTAGACATTCGGTTGCTTTGCGCCCTAAGAGGGTGCTAATGGAGCGCAAAGCAACTAGCGCCTGGGCGCGGCACCGCCAACGCCTCCTGCGAAATTCAGCGGAGGTTATCAGCAGCCGTGTGCAGCGCCCCACTCGCGCCCCGGCCGTGCTCTTCGGTAGCACCCCCGACTTACCGCCGGACGCTATGTCCGATGGGGTCAGGGGGGCCTACCTGCGGCCGGGGTGGCGCTAATTAAAAGCGAGGTGCTGGGTGGCCCTTTTTGTTGCTAGCCGCCTGCCAGCACCTGCCCCCTCTGCCGCCCCCGGCCTCCTCTGCAGCACCCCCCCCGCCCCCGCCCCCCCGCGGAGTGCCGGCTGTGCTCCGTGAGCCCGGCACTTCTCTTGAGTGCTGGGCTCTTTTGCCGGCAGTCCGATCCCTGGTGGCCCAGCTGGGCCCCGGGTCGTGCTGCGCTAGGCCCAAGGTCTGCACTACCGCGGTGTGACGTGCCACAGCTCATGGTGCTGCGGCACGTAGCACCATGATGGTCACTCACAGCGCCCCAAGAGGGAGGCGGAGCACTTCCAGTAGCACCCCGCCTCCCTCTTGGGGCGCTACCGGTGAATTTCAGCTGTGGGGGTGCTAATTTTTTCAGGGCGTTAAAAGTAGCGCTCCGGCGAAGTTAGTACCCCAAAGGGGGTGCGACTCAATTTTCCCCCCCAATGTTTTTTTCCCAAAGCAAGCCTGTGCTAAATCAACTGGTATCTATTAACTCAGCTCACATTGTATCTACCGACTGCAAAATGCAATCAGTGCACATTAGCGCGCACAAAACTGAATCTACAATTTAACCAGAATGTTAGACCATTTTATGATGACTGAATATATTTGAATATGAAATTCATCTCTGATTACCATAATAATAAGTTGGCACAGACCAATCAGTTTATCCATATGGAAAGCTAATATGTGGGATTTTGAGTAGGCCATCTTACAAAATTATATCAACAGGAAAAACCCATCAGTACTCCTGCTCATCACTTCTCTTTAGTTATGCACAATGTTCTCATTTATTCTCTTATCACTCTGAAAATGTAACTCCTCCTTCTTGCACACAAAAGAAAGGCCACAGCAGGAATCTTTCCATGATGATAGAGAAGGAGATTGCATATTCCTTTCACTTGAAAAATAATGGCAAGAAAGAAAAAAAGACTTGCATTTATATAGCACTTTTCATGATCTCAGGACAAAGCACTTTACAGTCAATGAAGTACTTTTGAAGTGTAGTCACTGTTGTAATGTAGGAAATGCTGCAGCCAATTTGCACACAGCAAGGTCCCGAAAAACAGCAAGGTGATAATGACCAGATAATCTATTTAGTAGTGATGTTTGTTGAGGGATAAATATGGGCCAGGACACCAGGGAGAATCCCCGCTCTTCTTCAAAATAGTGCCATGGGATCTTTTATGCCCCCGAGAGGGCAGACGGGGTCTCGGTTTAACGTCTCATTCAAAAAACGGCACCTTCGACAGTGCAGCATTCCCTCAGTACCGCACTGCAGTGTTAGTGGAGGCTTACAACAGGGCCTAAGATCGAGTCTGAATCAAATTACAGAACAGACTCATTAAGAAAAAATCAACTTGATAGCAAACATTGTTTCCTGTGCATTGAGACCAGCACAGAATGAAACAGACGATTGCACTGATGTAGATTGCATGCAACTGCACTTTTAGCAGGTAAGCTATCATGTAAAGCAGCGGAGGTGAAAGGCTGGTAAAGCAATGCCTCAAACTGCTCCTGGGGCATTCTGCGCTCATGTTCTAGGAGCCCTGAAAATTCCCTCCGTGTCAAAGGTTATCCGCCTGTCCAGAGCTTATAAATACCTGTGAGTGGGTGGGGCTCCATTCCGCGCTGTATTTTTCTTTCATTTCACCCTTTTCCTGCCCTCAGGAAACAATGTCACTATAAATGTGGTATTGTCAGGAGACTGGAGAGGTTTGATTACCTTATTCTGGGTAAGGACTGGAGCCTTTCAAGAGGCCTTACTCATGGAAGCTCACAGCTGGTAAGAGTTCCATTGGGGCCTTTTAAGGGCACAGCAGATGGAATTCCTGGGGTAGCAAGATGCCCACACAGCACGGAGGGGTGGGGGGGAAAAAGAGAGGGAGGTACAAGATTCACATCCTCCTCCCGGCCCACCCACAGGAAAATGGCAAACCTGAAGAAATGGAGCGAAGAAAACACTTAGTACCCTTTATCCCAGGTATCGGATTAAGGCACGATTGTGTGATAGAAAAGCGATGCATGTATTTGTGATGCTTTGTGAATATTAACGGACACTTTCAATTTGTGAATTATAAAGTGAGGGTATCAAAAGTGTGGAGATGAGTCACGCTTCTAACATAGCTTCAGGATATGTAGGGGTGTCAGCTGTGGCTCAGTGGGTAGCACTCTCGCCTCTGAGTCAGAAGGTTGTGGGTTCAAGTCCCACTCCAGAGACTTGAGCACAAAAATCTAGGTTGACACTCTGGTGCAGTGTTGAGGGAGTGCTGTACTATTGGAGATGCCGTCTTTCAGATGAGATGTTGAACCCAGGCCCTCTCAGGTGGACGTAAAAGATCCCATGAACCATTTGAAGTAAGAGCAGGGGGGTTCTCCCCGGTGTCCTGACCAATATTTATCCCTCAACCAAACATCATTAAAACAGATTATCTGGTCATTTATCTCATTGCTGTTTGTGGGACCTTGCTCTGCGCAAAATTGGCTGCCGCGTTTCTTACGTTACAACAGTGACTACACTTCAAAAGTACTTCATTGGCTGTAAAGTGCTTTGGGATGTCCCAAAGTCATGAAAGGCATTATATAAATGCAAGTCATTCCTTATTTCAATGAATTCTTATGAAATATATTAGGGCCTAGAAATTCAGTTTGGGCCCGCCAGCTGGCTTGCGCCCAAAAGTTAGTGCTGCGCACGGAGCCAGTTGCGCCCGTGAGATATTCAGTTTTTGCGCCCCAAGTCGGAACCGGGCGCTGTTCCAGGGTGTGCCCGCCCCCGCTTGGGGCGCTGAAACTGAATTTCAGCGCTCTAGGTGCCGCTGCGCCACCTGATGCGGTGCGGCAGGCTGCGGTACTGCAGGCCTCCTCCTTCTCTTAAGGTGGAGGTGCCTGCAACGGGGAGATCGCCGCTGGATTGTGCCGGCAAATGAGCCCGGCACCACGGAGAAGTGCTGGGCTCGCGGAAAGCAGCCGGCAATGCCGCGGGGGGGGTGGTGGAGGAGGCCGGGGAAGGAGGTGCGGGCAGGCGGCCGCCGAAAAAGCGGCCGGCCGCACCTCCACCTTTATGCGCCCCACTAAGGCTGCAGTAAGGCCCTGGTCTCCGGATGTTAGTAGCGGCCGCCACGGAGGAGGCGGCGGCAACTGAATATGGGGGTCGGGCCGGCATCGGGGCGGAAACGGGGCACTGCGCACACCAATGACGTCATCGGTGCCGGCGCAGCGCTACCGGCTACCGCCGCCATTACCGCCGAGCTCAATATCAGCGCAACCTCCTCTACTGGCGCAGAGGCACTCTTTGGGCCTTAACTGGGCGCAAAGCCCACTGAATTTCTAGGCCTAAGTGTCTTATATCACCAGCCCTCAGGAGTGGCTTGTTTTGTATTCCACCAATGCCTTGTTTTTTGATCGATTTATGCAGCTTTTGCTTCTGGATCTGCATCCATTCTAAAACAAAAGTGTGTGGGACCACCAATAATCTAATTGGTTGTGAACTTCTGCTAGATATGGGCGTGCCTATCTTTACTGCATTTATTATTTACTTCTTGGCAATGCAACTCTCATTACTTCAGTGCTTTAGAGCTAGAAAACAGCCATAAAATATTCACAAAGAAGCACATGCAGTATGGCATCCATGACAGAGCATACAATCTCATTAGTTCTCAATCTTATGTAGCCATGGTTTGTAATGGACTTTGGAAGTCCTGAAGATTATGTTATCAGGGAGGCAAGGGAATATCGGAGGATAGCAATTCAACATTCCCTCTCCAAACAGAAACAAATGTAAAGAAACTGTCACAACACTGTTAGACATTTTAAACAAAATTCATCCTTTACAGGAAGACCCCACAGGCCTGCTAGATTACGTGCGACAGCACAACCTGACCATATACTGCACCTAAATGAAGTAGCTATCAGAACACTTACTGTTCACTTCAACAGTAGTGCAGAGCAGTAATCTTCACTGAAATAATATGCTTCTTCCAGTCTGTACTTTGACTGAAGCCATAATTATTGGTGGAAAAGAAAGAAAAATCTAGGCTGACACTCCAGTGCAGTACTGAGGCAGTGCTGCACTGTCGGCGGCTGCGTTTTTCAGATGAGCCGTTAAATCGAGGCCCTGTCTCCCCTCTCAGGTAGACGTAAAAGATCCCATGGTACTATTTCACAGAAGAGCAGGGGCGCCCTGGCCAATATTTATCTCTCAACTAATACCATTTAAAAAAAAAGTAGATTATCTGGTCATTATTTCATTGCTGTTTGTGGGACCTGGTTGAGTGCAAATTGGCTGCCGCGTTTCCTACATTACAAGAGTGACTACACTTTAAAAGTACTTCATTGGCATTAAAACGCTTTGACGTGTCCTGTATTTGTGAAAGGCACTATATAAATGCAAGTCTTTCTTTCATCTTTTCTAAAAACTGCTTTTTGAATTCTAACTGTCCATATTATAAAGAAAAATGTACCAAGTTTGAAATTCATCACTTCACACTTGTAGCTCAGGTCCCTATCTTAGCCCTCAAAATGTAACTGCCTCATAAGAAACTCAAGCCTAGATGATATTCGGTACGACATCCTATATATTAATACAGCTTTAAATGGCGACAGGTTGCCATTTTCTGTGCATCACCAGACAGGGACAGCCAATTTTTTCCATTAATAAAAGGTCATTTTCGCCTCTGAACGCTCCCATATTACATATTTTAATCTATCCAATATCGCTGCTTGATTGCAAAATTCTTCTTCTGCTTGGAGGAGCGGGGGGAGAAGAACTGGGATTTTCCTTAACCCCAAAGCATCCCCATCTCCCAAAAATACCCTCAGTATTGTGGCGTAGTGTTAGATCCACATAACTAACCTCTCTGTCTTGCCAACCTGAAAAATTCTGGTGCACTGTGACAGTAACAAATGTTCCCTCATAGAAGTTACTCGTATCGGATCACAGAATCACCCTTTATAGGATTTTTGTTGTGAACTAGTGGCACCCAATAGTTTCTGTTTCAACCAATCATTTACATTCTTGTAACAGGCGCTGAAGGAGTTATAAAGATTAAGTCCTATTTCATTTCACCTTTTTGTCTCCAGTCATGTATTGTGTAAAAGAGGACACTGGCATGTTGTACGAATGATCAGTTTAATTCATTCGGATGGAATAATATTGACAGTGTGTGGATAAAAGGGAAACAAAGGCAGCAAGTTCTAGGTAATACAACACCTTCATTAATTCAGTAATTTGAAACTCTGATCTTAAATCTATCAAAAATGCAGTCGCCTGAGTATTGAGCGGGGAAGGGTTAAGTGACTGGCTTTACACAATTCTGGTAGCAAGCAGTTATTCTACTTGCTCACTGATGTGTGCAATCACCTTCTGCAGTTCTCCAATGGTTCATTAAGTGAGGATTCCCTCGCTGATCAGGGCGCAATCAATACTTCAAAGGCTGAGTTTCACTCAGCACGGGCAACAGGAAAAGGTACGGGCCTGGAGTTTCCGCTTGATTGTGTTGCTCTTTCCCCCGATATCGGTGTAACCGCCGCAAAAGATCATGGAATCTTAAGTGCAAATTGCATTCAGCGCAAATCAAGTTGCCGCGACTTTTTTTGCGCTAGTTTTAAACATATCGCGCTAGAAGCAGGCCCCGCCCACAAAACGGGCCACGCCGCCAAGGTAAATTAATCACCATTGGGAGTTTCCGCTCATTGCGTTGTTTGCGGGCCTTCGAGGAGGCTCCAAAAATTAAGCTGGAACTTTTGGACGCGAAGACACTAATAGGTACATTTTGAAAGGTTTTGAATTAAATGGAACTCACTACTGTACCCCATTCTAACTAGAAAATAGATTTTTATATTTTTTAAAAGTCATTTTCACTAATTTAAATTCAGGTTACTCACTGGTGGTGAATTAACACTGTGATTTAAAATGCTTATTTTGTGTGATAAATCCACTTTCAGCTGTATTTATCGAACTTTACCAAGTTACCACAAGGAATATTTTATAAAGCAAATTTTTTTTTTAAATTGGCCCGGAATTTGCGATCCCGATGATGGTGAACTGGCTTTGTTCGCTACCATTCCACCTTTGAAACTGACCGCAACTTCAGGATTTAGCACATGCCCAGCCTAATGCGGAAATCCTGAAGCTGTGGAAATCCCGACATTGCGGTCTATCATTTACTGCTCCTCCACAGGCTGCATTGTGAGCCGTTTCCACGCACCCAGCCGCGCCCCCCCCCCCCCACCAACCCCACCCCAGAGAGCCGGCAATCAGTGAAATCTCTCAAATCATGGAAAGTGACGAAAACTTTGGCTCTTCTGCAGTAATTACGCTGTTAAATACCCCATTAATAGAGACTTTTGGATTGGGTGTAACTGGGCTTTTAACAACGTAGTGATTGCTAAGCAAAGGTTATGGGCCTGAAAAACTCATTTTAATTTTGTGCAGTTTCAAATTTATCCATTTTAATAAAAATTAAATACATTTTAACGATTTTTAAAAAAAAGTTTGTTCATCTTTATTTCAGGTTTGCCTTTTCCCCATGTGAGAGCCCCATCTTTGTTTTGCTCTCTCTAACATTTTTTAAAAAGTTAAAATTTTAGGCGCTTACCCATTTCCTGGTTCGCTGTCTGAGAATTCTGCGTTTTGATTGGACTGGTTAGGCAGCTTGTTAACGTCACCGCAGGTCGCAATATGAGATTCCCACTAAACTACATTGATTTTAACTATGCGTTAGAAAACCCCAAATTCGCGACAAAAAGATTGCGAAATCTTTGTGCGAAGCTTACTTCGGGGCCAGCGACGAATGCCTTTGCTTCGCCGCTGACTGCAAATTCCAGGTTTTAAAACGTTGCACTGCTTCATGGCAGATTTTGCGTTCGGCGATATGCAAATGAGTTTGAGCGGAAACCCAGGGGGGAGAAAAAAACTTTTCAAAACAAGTGCAATTTGCACCGAAATCGCCGATTGCTCCCAAAGTGGAAACTCTACCCATTGTTTCAATATGAGGGATGGATGGAAAAGGATGCGCGGGGAGAGTGGAGGGGGGGGAGAGTGGAGGGAGGGAGGGGGGAGAGTGGAGGGAGGGAGGGGGGAGAGTGGAGGGAGGGAGGGGGAAGAGAGGGAGGGGATGGGTAGCAAAGTCACAAACAAGAATGATGTAATTGGCTTTGTAGTTTTGTAGTTCTATATCACTATATTCGTGCCATCTCCGGAAAGAAATTGGTCTTATTCCCTGATAATATTGAAAGCAGGAAAAGCATAACAGATGATGGAGGTGAAACATCATGAAAAATTGATGCTCTAACAACTGAGACTTTCAATGTAATCCAGTTAACTGGGCAATTACTGTATCTAGGCTTAGTTACAGTTCACAATTAAGTGCTTTTCTTGTGAATGTGTGTGTGTGAATGCATTGTATAATGCCCCTGAACAGCTGGTATGCTGCTTAATCTATCTTATGACTCAAAAAAAAATGCAGTGCCCATCAGTTAATATTATTCCTTTTTATATTAGATGCGTGAGCTGAATGCCAATGTTTTTTTCTGAAACTTTTTCTTACCTTTGATATGGCACAAGCCCACTGCTTGATACCCGTATACAGGACAAATTTGTGCTCATCAAGATAAAGCATGAGAAATGGGACACTAGCCGCCTCTTTTCAGGTACTCAGAGTCAGCATCAGGCTCCAGTGGTTTAATTCTCTCTTCTCTTGCTGCACAGTGTAGTATTTACATTTCCCACACCAACCATCTTGCAGCCTCATTGAATGAAATTACAAGTTCACTACCAATTGGTATAACATCACTGGCAGTTTGGACAATCTCAAATTCAGTTCAGAGTAGGCTTGGGCCCACACCCACTAGGAACTCTATTCAGACTGTCCAAACTCGTTTTATGTAGGACTGTTATAAAAGGAAAAGAACTTGCATTTATATAGCCCCTTTCATAACCTCAGGATGAGCCAATGAAGTACTTTTGAAGTGTAGTCACTGTTGTAATATAGGAAACATGACAGCCAATTTGTGCAAAGCCAGCTCTCACATACAGCAATGTGATAATGACCAGAGAATCTGTTTTGGTGATGTTTGTTGAGGGATAAATATTGGCCAGGACACTGGGGAGAACTCCCCTGCTCTTCTTCGTAATAGTGCCATGGGATATTTTACATCCACTTTTACAGTCAGTAGATAGAGGCTCCCACTGAACCCAGATCTCAGAGGCAAAAGAGCAACGTGATAACCACTGTGCCAATCAATACCCAGTTACAATTCTTAGGCCTAGAAATTCAGTTGGCTACGCCAGCCGTTAGCGCCTTAGGAGGAGCAGATCTCGAGCGCTAGGCGCTTGGCGCCCGGGCGCAGCGCGATCTGCGCCTCGCCCCAACTTCAGTAGACATTTAGCGCCGGCACAAAGTCTTTGCGCGCGCTCATCTGCGCGCGCAGATCATGACGTCATTTTGTCGTGCAACGCCCTTTGTGCGCCCGGAACCGGAACTTCACTCGCGCCGCCCCATTGTGCGCCGGGCGGCCCTAACGACTGTGAAGTGGAACGGTACACAGCCGAGGCGGGCCGCGGGGAGCGCAAATTAAAGGGCACTTACCCTGCACTATAAAGGGCAGCCATTTTGCAGCATTCACTCTTGTGCAACGGATTTTTGGAGAGAGACCAAGGAAGAGAGCTTACTGCTTTGGCCCAACACTAGGACAGGTATTTTTGGCTTCAGGCCAGAGCTTTGCAATTCTCTTTGCCTTCATTGAGATCTCAGTGTTTGCCAGCATATTATGGGGGCTGCATTGGGTGCCAACGCTGAGTTTCAGCATTATGTCGGAAGGGCTTACAGACGCCGTGAGAGAGTGGCAGCCCTGGCTAGACGCAGAGGGGGCAACAGGCGTCGCCAAGGGAGGCCTTACCCACCCAGGGTATACCGCCAGCAGTTCTCCTATCTCAACATGTCTGCCGCGCAGTGTGTTAGGAGGCTGCGATTCAGAAGGGAGGTGGTTGCAGAGATCTGCCAGCTGCTTCACAGAGATCTGCGTCCACAGCTGATGCGCAGGACGTCTCTGTCGGTGGCAGTGAAGGTGACGGTGGCTCTCAACTTCTATGCCACCGGCTCCTTCCAATCCGCTGCTGGGGACATCGCTAACATCTCCCAGTTCGCCGTGCATTGCTGCATCCGCCAGGTGACCAATGCCCTTTTCAGAAGGAGACGTCAATTCATCTCCTTCCCCATGACCCTGGACAAGCAGCAGCAGCGTGCAGTGGGATTTGCAAGAATAGCGGGCTTCCCCATGGTGCAGGGCGCCATTGACTGCACGCATGTGGCTTTGCGGGCACCTCTGGAGCATGCCGAGGATTACCGCAACCGGAAGGGCTACCATTCCCTCAACGTACAGCTGGTGTGTGACCACAGGCAGCGCATCCTAGCTGTCAATGCCCGCTTTCCAGGCAGCAGCCACGATGCCTTTATCCTGCGACAGACAACTGTGGCTGACATGTTCCAGGCACAGCCTCACCCAAGAGGATGGCTTATCGGGGACAAAGGCTATCCCTTGTGTACCTGGCTCATGACCCCGCTCCGCGCGCCCAGGACCCCTGCTGAAGAGGCATACAACGAGAGCCATCAAGCGACCAGGAACCTCATCGAACAAACAATCGGCGTCCTGAAGCAACGGTTCCGCTGTCTGGATCGCTCCGGGGGAGCCCTCCAGTATTCGCAGGAGCGAGTCTCCCAATTCATCGTCGTTTGCTGCATGCTGCACAACCTGGCTATCCGCAGGACTCAGGCACTGCCACCTCACGTTGGACCACCACCTCAGGAGGAGGAGCAGGAGGAGCATGAGGAGGAGGAGAAGGAGGAGTACCAGCCCAGGAGGGAGGCAGAAGGTCCAAGGGCCGCCCGTCGGCGGCTTATTGAACGTCACTTCTAGGCCCCCTGTCAGGGAATGGTTTGTGCCAATGAAAGAACATGATTGCAGCCGCTCCGCAAGCCCTCAGCCGGTTAAGGCAACAAACACTTCAAAGATCAAACATGGACAATGTGAATAAAGAAAATGGTTTATTGTACAAACTCAGGGCCCTTCCCACATGAAAACCAAAAACACACGAAACCCCCAAAAAACACTCACACACATGACTCACTCCCACAACCTGGGGAGGATTAACAAAAGATGTAAACAAAAATGGCCTTCATCCTCGGCCTTCACAAAACACCCATTCCAAAAAACAAAACATTTGGACACACCCTCTACTTTGTGGCCCGCGAGGGCGATGCCTTCTGCAAACTTTGGCGGCCCCTGCACGCCCTGCTGCTCCTCCTCAAAGTGAGGCCAGTGGCTGCTGCAAGGCTGGGGGAAGGCTCCTGAGGGGCACATGTCGTGACGGCAGATGCCCTTGGGGGTCGGCCTAGACGAGGTCTGGCCCTCGAGGGGCCGGCTGGTGAATGCTGCAGCTGTGGCTGGGCAGCATCAGTCGCTGCAGCAGCTCGTGGCAGCTCCACTGGGGGAGTGGCAGTGGCGGCTGGAGGAATGGGGGCAAGCTGGCGGATGGCAGGCGCTCGCTGGTCGCCTGAGACACTGGCACTCGCCCGGGTCGCTGGTCGCCTGAGACACTGGCACTCGCCCGGGCCAGCACTGCAGCATGCGCAGCAATCTGCCGAGGGACAGACCGCTGTGCTGCTGCAGCGCGGCGGGTGCCCTGGCGATGCCTGGCTGACACAGCGAGTGTGGCAGCAGTGAGTGCCCGTGTTGCCCTGTTCTGTGACCGCATCAGAGCAGCCAGTGACTGCACGGCACCACTGATCACCTGGCCAGTCGCTGCCTGAGCTGCCCCGAATTCCGCCCGACTCGCTGCCTGATCTGCCCCGAATTCGGCCAAACTGGTGGCCTGTGAGGCCCCGAATTCGGTCACGCTCCGAGACAGGGACTCGATGGCCTCAGGCATCTGTGCCACTACCCCCATGAGCTCCGTGTGCCGGCGCTCCGAGTCCGCAGACATGTCCTCGAGGAGGCGCAGCTCCTCGGCGTTGACCGTCTCCGGACTGGAGGCCGGACTCTCCCTCTGGGGAGAAGGCCGCCGAGCTGGCCGACCCTTGACTGCGTTGCTGGACGCCGCTGGGCCCAGCAATTGCACTCCCCTCCGACCCTTCCCCCCTCTGGGGAGAAGGCCGCTGAGCTTCCACCCCCTCCCGCGTTTCTGCAGGCCGCTGGTCCCAGGAGCTACACTCCCCTCCGACACTTCCCCCAGGCTCCCCTCCAGGGAAGACGTGTCCCCTACATTGGCATGGCTTGAGGGTTCCCCTGATGGGCCGCCTTCCTCTTGCTCCTCCTCCTCCTTCTCTTCTGAGGGGCTGTCACTGGCAACTTCAGGGGCCTCCTCCTCACCATCTGAAAGCAGGAAGGCACAAGAGTAGCTTTAGAGTGAGGAGAGGGCGTCAGCGAGGGATGCATGAGTGGTGGCATTCAGCGCATTGGTCGGACAGTGGCAAAGGATGTAGATCTGATGCGCAAGTGGGACGAGAGAGGTCCAAAAGGTGATGTCCTTACCATTGGTGCCCAGAACAGGGTCGGCATCTCCAGATGCAACGGGGCCAATCACCCGGGCACCCATGATGCGCTCCACGCGCTGTTGCAGCTCGGTGAGCTGCTGGATCTGGGGTCCGCCTCCCCCGGTCTCAGTCCGGCTCCTCTTATTATTGGCCAGCTTGGCCTGCAAGAGAAAGGACGGCCTCTAAGTACAGTGTGTAGCCCTGATCTTGTGTGCACTGCCTCCCATGGTGGAATAGCCTGGCCAGTGTGTAGCCCTGATCTTGTGTGCACTGCCTCCCATGGTGGAATAGCCTGGCCAGTGTGTAGCCCTGATCCTGTGTGCACTGCCTCCCATGGTGGAATAGCCTGGCCAGTGTGTAGCCCTGATCTTGTGTGCACTGCCTCCCATGGTCGAATAGCCTGGCCAGTGTGTTAAGTGCACAATGTGCAATTGATGTTCATGACTGTCCCATAGCTGCTGCATGAGGGCTGGCCATTAGGGCTTTCAGGTCCCTTTGCCCATAATGTGAGGTGCACATGCAAGGATGAGGAGGACACTGGAAAGGGTACTCACCCTGACAATCCTGGCGAGGTCATTTGGCTTTTTGCGGCATTGTACAGAGCTCCTGGGGACATCACTGTTGGATGTCACCCTGGTGGCGACATGCCTCCAGGCTTTCCGGTAGACGCGGGCCGCCGGCTTCTTCCCATTGTCCGGAAACAAAATATGGCGTCTCTTCTCCACAGCGCCAACCAGCACCCTCAGATCATGCTCTGAGAAGCGCTGCGCTCGTTCACGGGCCTTCTCCATCCTTTCAGGCGCTATTTGGGTCCAGCAGCAGTGTTCAGGCCTAGCTGGAGGGCTGCAGTGTCCAGGGCGTGGCAGCAGACCAACTCGACCCTTCCCCCTTAAGAGCTGGCCGGCGCCAGGGTGTCTGCTGTCAATCAAGAAATGGCTGCACCTGCGCTGCGCCCGGCCTCGGCGGTATCGCTCAGCACCTCCGGCTTAGCGCCTAAAGAGAGCCGTGCATCGCCAGTTTTAGCGCTCGAGCAAACTCTTAGGGCGAAGCTAATGAATATCGGCGAAGTGGCCTCGAATTTGCGCCGGGCGCAAACTTTAGCGGCCGCCCGACTTTTCCGCCCCAAAAGTGGCTATAATGAATTTCTAGGCCTTAACCTTTGACAAAAGAAGTATGAAAATGATGACCATTATATTCTATTGTGTTATGACATGCGCACCAGCCATTGTTCCTGCTGCTGGTCAGTGTACCGTAACTCAATATTAATACTAACTCTGCAGAATAAAGGCCCTACATTGTCTCAATCTTTGAAAAATAACATGAATAAACTCAATGTCACTCCCTGTCTGACAGAAACAATGATTAAACAATAGAATTTAGTTGTTTAGCTAAACATAGGGCAATTTGGGCCTGCACTGCTCATCTTGGACTAGCAAGTTGTGCTCCCCATGATGTTCAGAACATTATTTTTTATCTAAACCCCTTATTCCCTTCTCGTGTCTGCTAATTACACAACAAATCTGTCTCATTTCACCAGTTGCTTAATACCATGCGTCACTGCTGAGTAATGTTTTGTTTTTTAGAACAAATGAGAAAACACCAAGCGCTGCCACTGTGCCGGCTGGTTATTATCACCACGAAGATGTGCAGCTATGAGAACTTTTCCGTATGGTTCACAAGTGTCCTGACTCCATTCCAGGAATAGATAGTCAGACCCATCTTACACTTTTAGCTCTCAAGTGTTTCGTTTGGCCCGACCTGGTCCATAGGACAGGAATCTCAGTGTATTTCTTTGCCTTTTTTCCAATATAACAATACAGACTTACTCAAGAGGAATTTTGCATAAGAAAAGAAAGAGCTTGCATTTTAATAGTACCTTTCACGTCTTCTGGCCATTCCAAAATCAAACACTTCCAATTCCAGTTAACCTAACTTGGATCTTCACCAAAGCCTAGAAATTACCTTTGACAATATTAGCCAATGAACTGACTGCTATGGTAACTAGAGTTGCCAACTCTGATTGGACGTATTCCAGGAGGTTTCTTCACGTGACTTTCTGCCTCAAAATTGGCCTAACCCTTCCCGCCCCCGCCACGCTCCCGCTATTGGTCGCACGACATGTCCATCATCATGGAGTGCCACCTTCCCGCACCAATAGGAAAGCAAACAGACTCTTCCTTACCTGACTGGATGAATCTTAACTAACAATCAAATAGTCTTTATTGCCACTTCCAATATTTTAATAACTAATATATTAAAATGTTCAAAGTAATTGAAAAAAAACACAATGGGCCGTATTTTCCGATCGGAGGCTTCTTGCGTGCAGAGGCCTCTGATCTGTAAAAAATCTACAAACTTACCTGAGGGCTCCCGAGGTGCATATACTTTTGCTCCTGGGCCTCTCCAAACTCGAAATGTGCAGGGCCCACGTATCCCAGAGGAGCATACAGTTCGCAAGCGTCCCTGGGATCACGTGGGCCATGGGGAGCCAATAGAAGGGAATCTCCCTTCATTCACTTGACAGATAGACCTGTCAAATATATGAATGGAGATCACCCCAAAAACACAGTAAAACATTAAATACATTTTTAAAATTCACATTTAAATTTAATTTTTTGAAAAAAATAATTCAAGTTTTTTACAGGGCTAAAAATAAACTTACATTTTTTAAAGTATTTTAAAATTATAAATCAGTGAAAAATGTTAAAAAACTTTTTTCAACTCTTATGCTGGTAAAAGCAGGCCTTACGCCTGCTTTTACCAGGCGTAGGATTTCTAAGGGGTTTTCTGCGGGCGGAGGTTGTGCAGAAAGCGGAACGATCTGCCCGCAGAGGCCCTTCTCCAGGGCAGGCATCCGATCTGTCAAAAGCATTCTTGACAGATCGGAAATGCCGGTTTTCAGCGTATACGCTTGGCATGCCTGAAATCGGCATTTCCGATGTGCCTACGGGTGTGTACAAAGCCCGTACACACCCGTAAGCATCGGAATATATGGCCCAACATTTTTCTTAAGTTCCGATGATTTTTCTCTTGGGTGATGCTCTTAGCAGTGTACTGGACATTAATGTTTAATTCCAGGAGACTCCAGGACATCATAGAATCATAGAAAATTACAGCACAGAAGGAGGCCATTTCGGCCCATTGTGTTCGCGCCAGCCAACAAAGAGCTATCCAGCCATAGAATCATATGCTGGAGTGTTGGTAATATAAAGAACCTGAATTTCCTCAGCAGTTCTGCCCACCTCTTGCTGCAAATCCACCGGAACAACTCATAAGTCTGGGACCCAGATATTCTGGGTTCTGACCTTCAATGGGGAGTCCCACTTGATTTCATAAGTGCCAAAGCCTCTGCTTGTTCCTTATGAGGCTAGCTATGTCAAAGAGGCTGGAACTAGGGACTCACTATGTTGGGAGTTCCCACTTCCTCTGCTCATAAGGGACCCAGTTTAACACTGGAAGTCAGTAGGATGAGTGAGATCAAATGTACTGCGTTGTGGAAAAGCAGACGTGTCCCACCATGGGGTGGGGGGGGGGTGGAAGGGATGTCCAGGCCAGAAAGTTAGCCTACACCCCTTAAATTCGACAATATTTATGGGGGAGGACGGTATGGGGTCTCGGGAGAGGGAGTTGGGCTGCTCCCCTTCGATGGAAGCCAGGCACTGGTCCTGCAAGTGAGGTTTCCTCCCACTAACCCCGTGAATTCTGGTGGAGTCATTGCTGGAGGGCACGATCCCAGGATAACCCCTGGGATCGTGACCCCCCCCAGATTTATGAACTGAGCTATTTTAACCTCTGCATTGTGAATGAATAAATGTTTCTGCTAAAAGAAGTGGGCACAGGAAGTTTACCCGCTAATATCTCCAGCTGCAGTTTACAGACCTCTGACCTTAAAGATTAAATGCAGAGACAGGCAAAGTAGAAAAGAGGGCCTTTAACGGGTGGACACCTTTCAACTTCATCAGTGCATTCTACTTTGCTGACTTCACCTGAATCCCCTGTGATTGCCACTGAACTAGTCAAGTGTCAAGAATCAGAATGTGACTTTGTAAATGGTAAAGCAGTCAAATGCTGCAGGGTTGTAGCTTTTGTCAATGAAATCCAGTTAAACCGGTTTTAATCTATCCAATCAGAAGATTGTACTAAATCTCCTGTTTGGCTTGGGCAATATGGATTAGTTTCTCTTCCTGCAAATGAACTGATTTATTCTTAATTCCTTTAGATGCTTTTTCTCACGCCACACACTCGGGGCCATGTCCTTTTCCATTGGAAATAGAGGGGGAAGATAGGAGGGAGGGTCATTTCTGAGCATTCTGGTGTACCTTTTAGAGCCTGGTTCCGTAGTGGGATTGATGGAGCTTGCAAACTGCTTCCATGCCTGCTCTTATTGGCATGCGGGCCACAGATATCAGGAAAAGGGATCAGACAAAGAAAATAACTTGGGGGAAGGAGGGGAGAAAACAGGAAGTTTGCACCATCTTATGCCCCCCCATGGAAAAAAAGTGGAAAGATTCACCAAAGTCATTCAAATTGTTTAGTTTAAGCCCTTTTCCAACATGCGACAAAGCTTCCCATAATACACTTATTTCAAAGTTTACAATCACCCATATATTTCACAATGGCCCAGAAATTCGGGTCCCAACGTGTGAGTACACACTGCGCATGCGCGGGAAACCGGCACTTCCGTTCCCCTGAAAGAAGGGGTTCAGTGCTCGAACGCGTGCGCCGGAGAGGCAGCGCGTGCGCATCGAACTTACGTTTTTTTGCAGGTTTCTCCAGGAGGGTAAGTCTCCAGCAGTTAGTGGTAGGGGATATAATCATTAGGGGGATAGATAAGGTTCTCTGCAGTCAAGAGCGGGAGTCCCGAAGGCTGTGTTGCCTGCCCGGTGCCAGGGTTAAGGACATCTCTTCTGGGCTGGAAAGAAACTTGGAGTGGGAGGGGGAGGATCCAGTTGTCGTGGTCCATGTTGGTACAAACAACGTAGATAGGACAAGGAAGAAGGTTCTGTTAAAGGAGTATGAGCAGCTAGGGGTCAAATTAAAAAACAGAACCTCAAGGGTAATAATCTCTGGATTATTACCTGAGCCACGAGCGAATTTGGCTAGGATAAATAAAATTAAAGAGTTAAATGCGTGGCTCAAAGACTGGTGTGGGAAAAATGGGTTTTGCTTCTTGGGACACTGGCACCAGTACTGGGACAGGAGGGAACTGTTCCGTTGGGACGGACTTCACTTGGCCAGTGCTGGGACTAGAGTCCTGGCGAATCATATAACTAGGGCTGCAGAGAGGGCTTTAAACTAATTAGTGGGGGGGAGGTTTCTAGAAAGCAAATAATAAAAATGACAACTGAGAAGGTCATAGACTTAGATAGCAGTGGGGGAATTAAAAAACAGAACATGTCAGGAAGGGACAGAAGGTATGGAGTAAAAGGTAAAGTAGTAAAAGGGGAAAAAACAGGAACTAAGTGTCACAAAACATATTTGAAAGTTCTTTATCTGAATGCACGTAGCATTCGTAATAAAATGGATGAGTTGACGGCACAAATAACTACATATGGGTATGATCTTGTGGCCATTACAGAAACATGGCTGCAGGGTGACCATGACTGGGAATTAAACATACCAGGTTATTTAACAATCAGGAAGGACAGGCAGGAAGGAAGGGGAGGTGGGTGGCTATGTTAATAAAGGAAGGAATCACTATAATACAAAGAAATGATATTGGGTCAAAGGAGCAGGATAGTGAAACAGTTTGGGTGGAGATAAGGAATAATAAGGGGAAAAAAACACTAGTGGGCGTAGTCTATAGGCCTCTG
Source organism: Somniosus microcephalus (assembly GCF_052327205.1). Taxonomy (NCBI): domain Eukaryota; kingdom Metazoa; phylum Chordata; class Chondrichthyes; order Squaliformes; family Somniosidae; genus Somniosus; species Somniosus microcephalus. The sequence continues at coordinate 278,698,547 of NC_140991.1, read as the reverse complement.
AACAGTTGCAACTCTGTTGGACGGAGTATTAATCAGGAAATAGTTGAGGCTTGTAATAAGGGAACAGCTATAATTATGGGGGATTTTAACTATCATATTAACTGGACAAATCAAATTGGGCAGGGCAGCCTTGAGGATGAGTTCATTGAGTGTATTAGGGATGGCTTTCTTGAGCAGTATGTAACTAAACCGACCAGGGGGCAAGCAACCTTAGATATGGTCCTGTGTAATGAGACAGGATTAATTAAAAATGTCCTAGTAAAGGATCCCCTTGGAATGAGTGACCATAACATGATTGAATTCCATATTCAAGTAGAGGGTGAGAAGGTTGGATCTCAAACAAGCATGCTGAGCTTGAATAAAGGAGACTATGAAGGTATGAGAGCGGAATTGATTAGAGTGGACTGGGAAAATAGATTAAAGGGTAAGACGGTACATGATCAGTGGTGTACATTTAAAGAGTTATTTTATAACTTCCAAAAAAGGTTCACTCGGTTAATTCCGGGGATGAGGGGGTGGACATATGATGAGAGGTTGAGTAGATTGGGACTCTACTCATTGGAGTTCAGAAGAATGAGAGGCGATCTAATTGAAACATACAAGATTGTGAAGGGGCTTGATCGGGTGGATGCGGTGAGGATGTTCCCAATGATGGGTGAAACTAGAACTAGGGGGCATAATCTTAGAATAAGGGGCTGCTCCTTCAAAACTGAGATGAGGAGAAACTTCTTCAATCAGAGGGTGGTAGGTTTGTGGAATTTGCTGCCCCAGAAAGCTGTGGAAGCTACATCATTAAATAAATTTAAAACAGAAATAGATAGTTTCCTAGAAGTAAAGGGAATTAAGGGTTACGGGGAGCGGGCAGGAAATTGGACATGAGTCTAGGTTCGGAATGGTCGTGGCCCTGTGGGTAGTGGAGCGGGCCCAGGGGCCGTGTAGCCTGGTTCTGCTCCTACTTCTTGTGTTCTAATTCTGTTAGATGGGTCGGAGAGGAATTTCCCAGATTTTTTCTCCCAAATTGGCCATTGGGTTTTTTATCTGGTTTTTCGCCTCTCCCGGGAGATCACATGGGTTCCGGTGGGGTGGAGAGTGATAGTAGATTTGAGGTTAGGATCAGATCAGCCATGATCTTATTGAATGGTGGAGCAGGCTCGAGGGGCCGATTGGCCTACTCCTGCTCCTATTTCTTATGTTCTTACACTTTTAAATAGCAGGCGCAAGGCCTGCTTTTAACAAGGTAAGTGGTGAATTAATTAAAATAAAAACATTTTTTCCACAGGTTTATTATTTTTAAATATTTAAAGAAAGGTAAGTTTATTTTTAGCCCCATTAGAAAATGTAATTAATTTTTTCAAAAATTTAAATTATTGTTTAAAATAGTTATTTCATGTAATTTATAGTTATTCGAAAAATGTGATTTAAAAAAAAAATTATTTGAAGTTTTAGTGATGTTTTGGGGCTTACAGTATTTATAGGTTTGACAGCTCTTCCTGTCAAACTTATGAATGAAGCATTCCCTGCTACCATTGGCTCTCCATGGCCCACGTGATCCCAGGGGACGCATCGAACTAACTGCGCCCCTGGGATACGCAAGCACTGTGCGCTGGCAGTTGAAGGAGGCCCAGGATCGGAATCCCATGCGGGCCCACAGCACAACGGCCGGCGCGCTAGGTAAGTGCAGGTTGGGGGCTTGCACCCACGGGAAGCCCCCGACCCGAATTTCTGGGCCAATATTTCTTGCTCTTGCATTTGAGTAACTTTCTAATTGGTCTCCTCGAAACGCAAAAACCACCTGCTAAGTGAATGGTGTTTCTGCACAAGGACTGTGCAACTATTGAAATGGAAAAGGTAAGAGAGACACTAATGGAAAGCACCACCCGTAACAGATGGTGTCCTGATACTCTCACAACTGCGCACTTCATTCCCTTATACTGATAGAGTGCGCTCCAGCCACTTGCATCTTGTGTATGCTACCAGCATTTGAGAGTAGCCCAGACTTTTTGTTTAAACCAATATTGATAAGTGAATCTTTAACAGCCATTATTAGACTGACATTATGCTAATGCTAAGACTATGATCAATCATCAGAACTGCTAGCGTCCAATGTGGGGGCCAACAGTTCTGATGAAGGGTCATCGACCTAAAACGTTAACTCTGTTTCTCTCTCTACGATGCTGCCTGACCTGCTGAGTGTTTCCAGCATTTTCTGTTGTTGTTTCAGGTTTCCCAGCATCCGCAGTATTTTGCTATTAGACTATGATCAATGTCGCTTTGACTTGGAAAGGTCAATGTTTATATTCTTCCTACCCAATTTAAGCAGACATAATAGACTGGTAAATAGATTTATCTTTACAATTGTTAAACTCTGATACTCTAGGTCCAGGAAAATTATTAAATGGCAATCATTTTATTTGTGTCTGCACTGAAGCTCTCTACAGGATAGCTAACCGTTCATACACGTATATCACAATGATACTAAGTAACAAGGTATATAAAATGCAAGCGCACATATATTTTCCTAAAGTAGCTCTTCACAATCCACTTCATTTTGGTAACTAAAGCGAATCAAATCAAACACGGGAGACTGTCTAGCTCAAGCTAATAATCATCACCGGCACTGCTGAGCTTGTCAAATGAATACTCTTCACTTTTCCCATGGCACCGGGTTGCCAGGCAACTGTGCTCACAGCTGCCGTCACTTGTTCAGGTGTCCAACGGCAAACAGAGAGAGAGAGAGATCTAAACATGCGGCACCTCCACTGACATGTTACACCATCAGTCGATTGACTGTTAGCCACAGCCAGTGACAGATACATTAAAAAAAAAATCTCAACTCGATCCATTTCTCAGCATCTGCACGTTTTCCATCCCCAATAAATGCAATAAATAATAAAAATGTCAATTCAAAACCTTTGCCCTAACTAATTGCAAGGCTGAGGTATAATGAAACAAATATACACAGATACAGGGTCTGGCTGTTAATTCCTAGAATTTTTTATTAGGTGCATGTTTAGATGGAGAGCAGGTCTTTCTTCTGTGTATCAACAACAACTTGCATTTATATAGCATCTTTAATGTAGAACGCATCCCAAGGCACTTCACATGAGCATTATCAAACAATACTTATCACAGAAGGAGATATTAAAACAAGTGGCCAAAAGCTTGGTCAAAGAGGTAGGTTTTAAGGAGGGCTTAAAGGAGGAGTGCGAGGTAGAGAGGTATAGGGAGGGAGTTCCAGAGCTTCGGGCCGAGGCAGCTGAAGGCACGGCTGCCAATAGTGGGGTGTTGAAAATCAAGAATGCGCAAGAAGCCAGAATTAGAGAAGCGCAGAGATCTCGGGGGGTTGTAGGGCTGGAGGAGGTTACAGAGATAGGGAGGGGCAAGCCTGTGGAGCAATTTGATGAGAATTTTTAAATCGTGCTGTTCAGTTTAATTTTTTTTTAAATCAAAGGAAATTGCGGGGTGGGGCGGGGAGGTCTAACATCACAACCCTAAGCCTACCGGCACCACCGTCAATCTTCCCCCCACCCCATTCTGTCCCAGCAGGAAAAACAGCCGCTCCCACTTCACCGCCCCATTCCCCGCAAGTGATGACGGGCAGGCGGGACCCGGAAGTATGTCCAACCTCCTTGTCTTCAGCTGCTACTATGCCGACTGTAGGGATCGACAGGAGAAGGTGGCGTATATCACCTAGGGCAGCGGTTAACAAGATCTCACCTGTTGACAAATAAAGTGGACAAATTTTTCTCCCCATTTTTATTAATAATTGCAATGAAGCCGATCATTTAAAAAACAAGACTGGCATTTATACAGCACCTTTATTGCATTCGGGACATCCCAAAGCACTTAACAGCCAATTAAATACTTTTGAAGTGTAGGAAACGAGGCAGCCAATTTGCGCACAGCAAGGTCCCACAAACAGCAAATGAGTTAATAACCAGATAATCTGTTTTAGTTACGTTGGTTGAGGGATACATATTGGCCACAACACAGAGGAGAACTCCCCTGCTTTTCTTTGAATAGTGCCACGGGATCTTTTATATCCACCTGAGAAGGCAAATGGGGGCCTTGGTTTAACATTTCAACCAAAAGACGGTGTATAAAGGAGCATGGTTTTCAACAGTTCTTCGGAGGGCTTGAAAGATAGAACTTGAACCTGTAAAGCCACTCTCTGATCCGGGTTGGGTTGATCCCTCATCCTAGGCATCAATGAAGTCTGTTCCGTATACTCTACCATCAAGTGTCTTGTGCTTACTCGAAAGGTGCAATTGGGAACCAGAGAAGGAAGGAGGCTGAATGCTAACAATAACAATGAGCATAAATGTGTGATAACTAAAGACAGACAATATGACAGATTTACCCACACCGCCAACCAGAAAATAGGGCAGAATCCCAGCAGAATTGGATGGCACCCCATTTTCCGGTCTCCATCCATCAGTTCCGCTGGAGAGGCCCACTCAAAATTTCGGGTCCTTAGTCTAAGGAAGTACCAAGTTTTGTAAGTACATCAGTTGCAAGCGTTAGTGGAATATTACTTTGTAAATGAGTCCCAGACAACTCCGAATGCGATTTGTTTATGTGATTATCACGGTGCACTGTGCCCAAATGTGACTGCAATGTAGAAAATGGGCTGACCAGTATGTGGCTTGCGATCTGTCCCAAAGTGCCTTTGCATTTTTCGTGATTGGTTACATTGTTAAAATTCATCTGTTCAACTCTTTGAAAGAAATCGCTTCCTACAAAGGTAATGAAGTGGGTAAAAGCCAGGGTCTCACAGCTGTTCTTCAGTTCTTGCTGGACTCTGAAGGCTGTTCAGTCATAAGACCTCTGTGAGCATCTGCCTTATCTATTTCGTGTGAAACTCCCCATCTGAGGGATACGACTTGAAATAATATTCTGTTGCCAAGGAGCATGAAAAGACTGTTAGCCTTCACTATGCAGAAGTTTATCCCAATTCAGTGATCGAACTATTGGAGATGAGCTGGTGAGACCTCTGAGTCGAGTGTTTGTTGGTATTTTATAACTCTATCTGATTTGATAAATGCATGTAATTGTTTTATTCTGCTGACTCTCTGGTTTACTTGTGATATTTCTGTCTATCTAAAGTTGAATGAGGGAATGTAACACAAGGCTATGTTTAATCTAATAGCAATACGGGGATAATTGTTATTCTCTGGTCCATACAACCTGCTGGGACAGGAGGCAGTAAAATGGAGCTCTTACATTGTAGATCTTGGAATGTAAGGCGCCACCACCAGCGTACCATGGCTGCAGTGTAACCTATCTACAGGATGCACTGCAGCAACTTGCCAAGGCTTTTTCGGCAGCACCCCCCAAACCCACGACCTCCACTACCTAGAAGGACGAAGGCAGCAGGTGTATGGGAACACCATCACTTTCAAGTTCAGCTCCAAGTCATGCAACATTCTGACTTGGATATATAGCACCGTTCCTTCATCATTGCTGGATAAAAATCCTGCAACTCCCTAATTAACAGCATTGTGGGATCAACTTCACCACATGGACTGCAGCGGTTCAAGAAGAAGGCACCACCTTCACAAGGCCAACTCGGGACGGGCAGTAAAATGCTGTCCTTAGAAGTGACAGCCTTATCTCCGAGAATGAAGTAACAAAAAAGCCATTTTAGAGAAATTATCAGGCTGTTAAACATGAAAACAATGCAAAAGGCCCCAGGAGTATAACATGCCGTCTGATCTGAATGGGGTTGAATCTAAAGCACTTGTTTGCTGGTCAACAGGGTGGCACCATGCTGGAAAATGTGCTAAAAAACAAATCCAATTAATGAGGTAGCACCACTTAAGTCCGTGGCTTGATTGAGGTAATTATCTTTGACTATTACTGTCATGCTTTGGGCTGCTCTTGAGATCTGAGAGTAACAACATCAAAACAGCAAGCATCATGTATTTCCTCACAAGGTGCAACATCATTTAGAATTATTAAGTACTTTGCTGTTGTCCAGACCGTGGTTAAAACACATCAAACAACAGCCAGCAATATAATGCAACACGAGAATGCACTCTTCTATTGAGATAACTTATGAATAATACGCTCATTTTTGCAGATCTGTGTTTTAACTTCGAAGCACCAGTTCGCAGTGAGATCCGTCTCTCAGTTTCAGTTACTCCCTCAGTCGTTTTGCAAAGAAAAAATCTTTCCTTCATGGGAGAGAAAAAAAAAATCATCATTTTTTCTATCCATCTTCTACTCCTCACTGCTCAAAAATAGGAAATGAGAAACTATGGGGAAGAAATTCAGTATCGCCCCGTTTAGGGCGCGATTATCAGCCGGGCGCAAAGTTTAGCGCCTGGCGCTAATTATCGCCTCCAACTGCAAACGTGGCTTTTATCGCCCCTGGAGGTGATTGGAGCGCTACATCAGGCGCTGCACACCTCTCTTAAGGCGCTAACGCCGAGGAGCGAGGCGCTAACTCAGAGCGCGGGCGCAGCGCAGGTGATGTCAGTTAGCGATGGAACACAGACACACTGGCGCTGGCCAGCTCTTAAAGGGGAGGGTCGATCTTGCTCTCCATCCGCATCCTGCTCATTGCAGCCTTCAATCTTGGCCTGGAGAGACCTGTACATCAAATCTGCTGGAAAGAACAATGGAAAGGCCCAGGGAAAGAGCTCAGAGTGCAGCCCCCACAGTCTCTTCTAAACTGATGCAAGGAAGGTCAAATGAAAATGAACCTGCAAAGTGCTGCTCAGTACCCAAAACTCCTCAACACAGCGTTGACTCTCTCCAGAAGTCTCTCTCTCTCTCTCTCTCAGAATGCGTGGTGCAAAAATGTCGCCGAAAAAAAAGGCAGGAACCGCTCGCCTTTAAATAGCGCTCCCCCAGTCCCTTCCCGACAGCAAAACGCTCCCCTCAACCTGTCGTTGCTAGCGGCAGGCGGTAAGGCAGGGGGCGCCACTCAATATCCGGTCTGGGGTGCTACCGGGGCATTGCACGCTCGACTGATGTCACGATTTACGGGCGCAGGAGATCATGGCGGTAGTGTTTAGCGCCGGCGCAAAATGTCTGGTCAATTTCGCGAGCGGCGCAAACATCGCCGAGCCCGGGCGCTGGTTGCTTTGTGCCCCATTAGCGCCCTCTTAAGGCGCTAACGGGAGGCGCAAACCAACCGAATTTTTCTCCCTATATTTTTAATAATTGATTTATTTTGCACCTAGTAAATGCCGTGTGCCCTTTAAGACTTGCTATCAGTGCCTTTTTATCCAATTAAATGACCAGCTGATGCCATTCTGGGCATGCAGCTAGAGTGGCCTCAAGACCAGGCCTGTTCTGCATCAGCCTTAGAGTCATAGGCCTAGAAATTCACTATGGCCCCGCCAGCTGGCTAGCGCCCAAAAGTTAGCGCTGGCCGGGAAGCCTATAGCGATCGCCAGATATTCATTGTTAGCGCCCCAATTCGGAAGCGGGCGCTATACCAGGGTGTGCCCGCCTCCGCTTGGTGCGCTGACACTGAATATCACCGCTCTTGGCGCCGCTGCGCCAGGCGCTGCGCAGCGGCAGGCTGCGGTACTGCAGGCCTCCTCCTTCTGTTAAGGGGGAGCTGCCTGCAACGGGGAGATCGCCGCTGGATAGTGCCGGCAAATGAGCCCGGCACCATGGAGAAGTGCCGGGCTCGCGGAAAGCAGCCGGCAATGCCGCAGGGGGGAGGGGGGGGTGGAGGAGGCCGGGGAAGGAGGTGCGGGCAGGCTGCCGCCGCAAAAGCGGCCGGCCGCACCTTCCGCTTTAAAGCGCCCCACTAAGGCAGCAGGACGGCCCCGTTTTCTGGTCGCTGTTTGCGGCCGCTTCGGAGGAGGCGGCCGCAACTAAATATGGGGATCGGCGTGGTTTCGGGGCGGAACCGGGGCACTGCGCACACCGATGACGTCATCGGTGCCGGCGCAGCACTAACGGCTACCGCCGCCAATACCGCTGTGCTGAATATCTGCGCAAACTCATTTTTGGCGCAAACTCACCCTTTAGGCGTTAACTGGGCGCAAAGCTGGCAGCGCCTTAATGAATTTCTAGGCCATAGAGTCATAGAGTTATACAGCACGGATAGAGGCCCTTCGGCCCATCGTGTCCGCGCCGGCCATCAAGCCCTGTCTAATCTAATCCCATATTCCAGCATTTGGTCCGTAGCCTTGTATGCTATGGCATTTCAAGTGCTCATCCAAATGCTTCTTAAATGTTGTGTGTTTCTGCCTCCACAACCCTTTCAGGCAGTGAGTTCCAGACTCCAACCACCCTCTGGATGAAAAAGTTCTTTCTCAAATCCCCTCTAAACCTCCCGCCCTTTACCTTGAATCTATGCCCCCTAGTTATTGACCCTTCTACTAAGGGAAAAAGCTCCTCAGTATCCATCCTATCTATGCCCCTCATAATTTTGTACACCTCAATCATGTCCCCCCTCAGCCTCCTCTGCTCCAAGGAAAACAAACCCAATCTGCCCAGTCTCTCTTCATAGCTGAAGCGCTCCAGCCCTGGTAACATCCTGGTGAACCTCCTCTGCACCCTCTCCAAAGCGTTCACATCCTTCCTGTAGTGTGGCGACCAGAACTGCACACAGTATTCCAGCTGTGGCCTAACCAGTGTTTTATACAGCTCCATCATAACCTCCTTGCTCTTATATTCTATGCCTCGGCTAATGAAGGCAAGTATCCCATATGCCTTTTTTACCACCTTATCCACCTGTTCCGCCGCCTTCAGGGATCTGTGTACTTGCACACCCAGATCCCTCTGACCCTCCGTCTTGCCTAGGGTCTTACCATTCATTGTGTATTCCCTTGCCTTGTTAGTCCCCCCAAAGTGCATCACCTCGCACTTTTCCGGGTTAAATTCCATTTGCCACTGTTCCGCCCATCTGACCAACCCATCTATATCGTCCTGCAGACTGAGGCTACCCTCCTCGCTATTTACCACCCTACCAATTTTTGTATCATCCGCGAACTTACTGATCATACCTTTTACATTCATATCCAAGTCATTAATGTAGACCACAAACAGCAAGGGACCCAGCACCGATCCCTGTGGTACCCCACTGGCCACAGGCTTCCAGTCACAAAAACAACCTTCGACCATCACCCTCTGCCTTCTGCCACTAAGCCAGTTTTGTATCCAATGTGCCAAGGCACCCTGGATTCCATGGGCTCTTACCTTCTTGACCAGTCTCCTATGCGGGACTTTATCGGAGGCCTTACTGAAATCCATGTATACCACATCCACTGCGTTACCCTCATCCACACACCTAGTCACCCCCTCAAAAAATTCAATCAAATTAGTCAGACATGATCTTCCCTTGACAAAGCCATGTTGACTATCCCTGATTAATCCTTGCCTCTCCAAGTGGAGACAAATTTTGTCCCTCAGAATTTTTTCCAATAATTTTCCTACCACTGATGTTAGGCTCACTGGCCTGTAGTTCCCCGGTTTTTCCCTACTTCCCTTCTTGAATAATGGTACTACATTAGCGGTTCTCCAGTCCTCTGGCACATCCCCTGTGGCCAGAGAGGTCCTGAATATATGTGTTAGAGCCCCCGCAATCTCTTCCTTTGCCTCACACAGCAGCCTGGGATACATTTCGTCTGGGCCTGGGGATTTATCCATTTTTAGGCCTGCTAAAACCGCCAATACCTCCTCCCTCTCGATGTTAATATGTTCGAGCATATCACAGTCCCCCCGCCCTATTTCTATGTCTACATCGTCCTTCTCCATAGTGAAAACAGATGCAAAAAATTCATTTAGAACCCTTCCTACATCTTCCGGCTCCACACACAGATTGCCACTTTTGTCCCTAATGGGCCCTATTTTTTCCCTAGTTATCCTCTTACCCTTAATATACTTATAAAACATCTTAGGATTTTCCTTTATTTTGCTCGCCAGTGTTATTTCATGGCCCCTCCTTGATCTCCTAATTTCTTTTTTAAGTATCCCCCTGCACTTTTTGTACTCCTCTAGGGCTTCCTCCGTCTTTAGCCTTTTGTATCTGCCAAAAGCCCTCCTTTTTTTCCTAATCCATTCTCGTATATCCCCTGACATCCAAGGTTCCCTGTGGTTTTTGGAACCACCCTTGACCTTTATGGGAACATGTTGCCATTGTATGATCTCAATCTCCCTTCTGCAGATTTCCAAAGCAGAGATGTGGTATCTGCCTGCTTCACCACAGGAGTTTGTTTTCTTATCTCCTGATATATGTCCCTCCCTTTGGCCACCCCATTTGGTTAGCTTGCTATAACTTTTACTATAATTGGGATTATCTGTCTTTCGGGTGAGATGTTAAACCGAAGCTCCATCTGCCCTCTCGGGTGGACGTAAAAGATCCCATGGCACTATTTTGAAAAAGTGCAGGGGAGTTTTCTCAGTGTATTCACCAATATTTATCCCTCAATCCAATAGCACTAAAACAAAATATCTGGTCATTATCTCCTTGCTGTCTGTGGGACCCTGTTGTGCACATATTGGCTGTTGTATTTTCTACATTACAACAGAGATTACCCTTCAAAAGTATTTAATTGGCTGGAAAGCACATTGGGACGTTCTGAGGTTGGGAAGGGTGCTATATAAATGCAACTTCTTTCTAAGCCTTGATGATCCTTCAAAGGGTTCCAATCTGTACACATTACCATGTCTGAAAAATTAACCATGAGAAGCCTCGCACCACTCTAACCATTCAGCCCAACACACTGCACAACTAGCTAGAGAGCTGTCTACTTTTTAACATTCTGTGAGCATTCCAAATGCCCTCTTGGCTGAAGGCCTCAGATTTAGTTGAGCCTGACATCAGCAGCACAGCAAAACTGACTATAGTATCTTCAATGCTGTTCTTAAGCCTTTGGCGGTGTGCTTACTGCTGTCATCTGCCTGTTAAAGAATAAAAACCCTGTTTCATACCTTAAAATCTGTCTTTTTAGTGTCAAAGACAGTGCCAGTAGTGCTACCTAAACAAGAATTTCATGAGAAGAAAATAGATTACTTCAGCTGTATTGGAACAGATGCATCAGTCAATGGCTCGATTTCTGTTTTTATTCCAATAGCCTCATCATTTTCAAGACTTTTTCAGGAATCTGTCAACAAAGGCAAGATAAACTTCAGCTAGATTAGGTAGTGGGAATGCCAACACCTTTAATTCACAAAGGAAACTCCAGATGTCAGCTGGACTGTCAGGTAGGGTGAGCTGTTTGGACGTGAAGCAGTGCCCCAGAGGGAAGGAGGCTATATTGGAGGGGTCTCAAACCATATCACCCTGACATGCCTCGCAGCGACTAGCTGAAGAATGGAATCGTCAGAGGCTCGGAAAAGGTCATCCTGCATTCCTCCAACTCTGGCCTCTTGTGCATCCCCGATTTCCTTCATTGGTGGCTGTGCCTTCAGCCGTCTATGCCCTAAAATCTGGAATTCCCTTCCGAAGCCTCTTTGCCTCTCTCTCTCTTCCTTTAAAATGCTACTTAAAACCTACCTCTTTGACCAAGCTTTGGGTCCTAATATCTCTTGTGGCTCGGTGTCATATTTTGTCTGATTATGCTCCTATGAAGCGCCTTGGGACATTTTACTACCTTAAAGGTGCTACAGAAATGCAAGTTGTTCTTGTTGGTGGTGGCATTTGTATGTGGGGTACACAGATTCTGGATAATAGCGAGAAAAGTAACTTACCAGTAATATGAGGGTAAAAAAAGCAGCAATTTAATTACTATAAGGGGGGCCGATAATCGATGCACATCTGGTAACTCCCGCGGGAGTGCATGCAAGGGCCCCGAAATTAGGCTGGGATTGACCTTGCCCATGAGTTTCCCTCTGGCCTTGTGGGGGTGGAGCTTTAGCCCACTACAAACAGGCCACGGATGGAGGGGGGGGGCAGCGGCGGGGGGAAGCAAGGACTCTCTGGGCCAGGAGCTCTCACGTCCCCAACCTCTCAGATGTTACTAGGCCACTAAGTGGCGGATGTGGGGCCCACCTTGGGGGTGCAGGCCAGGTACGTGACCCGGATCCATTTTGAATCCAACACATTTGTGGGGTGAGGTGTGGGTAGGGAACCAGCAGAGCTCCGCAGTTTCTGGCCTCCCTAGCAAGGTGGGAAGCCCAGGTGCAACCTAGGAATCTCAGGCCGCAAATTTTCCTATTCATGCGGCTTAGGGGCGGGACAGCTGTCTTCCGGGTTCCAGTCCCGCCCCCACCAACATCAGATGCAGAGACGTGATTTTTGCGTCAATTGGCCTTGTTAAGCCCGCCCTGCTGGCTTGCAGGCCAATTAAGAGGAAGCCGGTGTCAGATGAAATCAGCTGGTGACGCGTCATCTGCTGGTTTTCTTAAAGGGGCCACGCACTGGAAAACTGAAAATGTAACGCCCCTATTTAAGAAAGGAGGGAGCCAGAAAGCAGCCAACTATCGACCAGTTAACCTAACATCTGTCATTGGGAAAATGCTGGGAAGTGGTAGCAGGACATTTAGAAAATCATAATATAGCCAAGCAGAGTTTTATGAAAGGGAAATAATGTTTGACAAATTTGCTGGAGTTCTTGGAGGATGTAATGAGTAGGGTGGATAAAGGGGAACCAATAGATGTTGTGTATTTGGATTTCCAGAAGGCATTCGATAAGGTGCCACATGAAAGGTTACTACACAAGATAAGAGCTCACGGGGTTGGGGGTAATATATTTGCATGGCTAGACGATTGGCTAACTGACAGAAAACAGAGAGTCGGGATAAATGGGTCATTTGCAGGTTGGCAAACTGTAACTAGTGGGGTGCCGCAGGGATCAGTGCTGGGGCCTCAACTGTTTACAATCTATATTAATGACTTGGATGAAGGGACTGAGTGTAATGTAGCCAAATTTGCTGATGATACAAAGATAGGTGGGAAAGCAAATTGTGTGGATGACGCAAAGAATCTCCAAAGGGATATAGATAGGCTAAGTGAGTGGGCAAAAATCTGGCAGATGGAGTTTAATGTGGGAAAATGTGAGGTTATCCACTTTGGTAGGAAAAATAAAAAGCAAATTATTATTTAAATGGAGAGAGATTACAAAATGCTGAATTACAGAGGGATCTGGGGATCCTTGTACATGAATCACAAAAGGTTAGCATGCAGGTACAGCAATAATTAAGGAGGCAAATGGAATGTTGGCCTTTAATGCAAAGGGAATGGAGTATAAAAGCAGGAAGTCCTGTTACAACTGTACAGGGCGTTGGTGAGACAACACCTTGAGTACTGCATACAGTTTTGGTCTCCTTATTTAAGGAAGGATATACTTGCATTGGAGGCAGTTCAGAGAAGGTTCACGAGATTGATTCCGGAGATGAAGGGGTTGCCTTATGAAGAAAGGTTGAGTAGGTTGGGCCTATACTCTTTGGAGTTTAGAAGAATGAGAGGGGATCTTATTGAAACATATAGGGGGAAAAATTCAGTATCGCCCCGTTTGGGGCGCCATTATCGGCCATGCGCAAAGTTTAGCGTCTGGCGCTAATTATCGCTGCCGACGGCAAACTTGGCTGTTATCGCCACTGGAGGTGATTGGAGTGATAAATCAAGTGCTTCACACCTGTCGTAAGGCGCAAAGGCCGAGGAGCGATGCGCTACCTCAGAGCACTGGCGAAGCAAGGAAGGGCAAATCAAAATGAATCTGCAAAGGGCTGCTCAGTACCCAAAACTCCTTCACACAGCGTTGAATCTCTCCAGAAGTCTCTCTCTCTCTCTCTCAGAATGCGTGGTGCAAAACTGTCACCAACAAAAAAAGGCAGGAAGCGGTCGCCTTTAAATAGCGCTCCCCCAGTCCCTTTCTGACTGCAAAACGCTCCCTTTAACCTGTCGTTGCTAGCGGCAGGCGGTAAGGCAGAGGGTGCCACTCAATATCCTGTCTGGGGCGCTACCAGGGCGTTGCGCACTCGACTGACGTCATGATCTGCCGGCGCAGGAGATCGTGGCGGTAGTGTTTAGCACCGCCGCAAAATGTCTAGTTAATTTCACGAGCGGCGAAAACTTCGCCGTGCCCGGGCACCAGTCGTTTTGCGCCCCATTAGCGCCCTCTTAAGGCGCTAACGGGAGGTGCAAACAACTGAATTTTTCCCCCATAAGATTCTGAAGGGGCTTGACAAGGTAGATGCAGAGAGGATGTTTCCCCTCGTGGGGGAATCTAGAACTAGGGGGCATAATTTCAGAATAAGGGGGCACCCTTTTATATCGGAAATGAGGAGGAATTTCTTCTCTCAGAGGGTCGTGAATCTTTGGAATTCCCTTCCCCAGAGAGCTGTGGAGGCTGGGTCATTAAATATATTTAATGTGAAGATAGACAAATTTTTGAAAGGTAATGGAGTCAAGGATTATGGGGAACGGACAGGGAAGTGGAGTTGAGGCCAAGATCAGATCAACCATGATCTTATTGAATGGCGGAGCAGGCTCGAGGGGCCAAATGACCTACTCCTGCTCCTACACCTTTTGTTCTTATGTTGTAATTTTTTTGACAGCTGATTTTTCAGTGTTTGACAGCATTGAGGTGCTGAAAACACTGACAATCGCTGTATAAAGGCTCTCCAGTGACTCCCTCCTTAGGCTAGAACAGATGGCAGCTGCAGGTGAGGTTACAGAAGCGATCTGTCACTGGTGAGAGAGGTTCTCCCAATGAGGTGGGACTACACACACAATCCAAAACTTGTCACCTACAGAAAAGTGTAAAGGCATTAAAAATGATTTTCCTTACCTCTGAAACTCACCAGTGTGCCATTGGATCCTTCACACCACTTCTGCAGCTGTCATCAATGCAGAAACATTACAGTAGACCCACAGCACGCCACACTTACCTGGTGTGGTGTCCGGACTTCGGGAAGCCCGCAGTACACCTGTCAAAGTTGCAAAAAGCCTCTTAACTGCCTGTTAACAAGCAGTTAAGTGCCAATAATCCTCTTCCCGCCACTAGGTGTCGAGTCCATGCGCAAATCGGGGACCCGACACCTGGGAATATTGTTTGGAGGCGGCTTGACAGCGGGTTTCCGACCCGCTGTCAATCTTTGCGATTTTGCCAGTTGTCCCGCCTCCAAACCCACCCCCTGAGCACCGGCAAAATTCCAGCCTCAGTGTCTGCCACTGGACTACAATTTTGGGAAACCCTACCCCCCCCCCCCCCCCACCAGCTAAAGGATGGAACTCTGAGGCCCAGGAACAATTCATCTCCAACTCTTCCTATTTAGGGAAAGATATGTGGGAAACAGAAGTCAGAGGGAGAAAAATAACTTACAAAAAGTGTATTTCCTAACAACAATAATAATAACTAATAAAGCGTCTAACTTCCCGATAAGTGCCTTAGTGGTGACAATCAATGCTTTGCCCTTTGAGGACATTGTCCTTGACCTGATTATTAATCCGACCACGAACTGGCCTCGTGCAACTGAACTCACATAATCACAGTTACTCCAGTGGGGAACAATCACATTGGCCAACCCCAAAGCCCCCAGATGTAGTCATCATCCAGAGTCCACTAATGTGTTGGATTCAAAAGTTGAAAAAGTAATAGGATATAGGCTTTTGTCCTCACTATTTAAGTAATGAGCGCGCCACATCTTCTGATGCAAGCAGCATTAAGTGGCGTATTCCACTGTGTCAGTAGTTCCTTTTTATCTGCATCTTATATCACGTGTATCAGACATATGGGCCACCCTGGCAGTTGATGCAATGGAGAGTGCAAGATCTGGGCCAAAGAGCACCAGACAAGAAGCAGCAGCCCTCTCAAACATTTTCACAAACTTATTCAATCTCCCTAATTACAGGTCAAGCTTCAAAGAAAATGAAAAAAACAAAACCTCTGATTGTGCCTTGGCCAGTGAAGGTAACAGAACAAAAAAACTCCAGGATATTAATCTAACATTACATTACAGTCTTCACCATTCATTCCACAGATGACATTTCAACTGTTCCAGTGAGATACCAACCATTATGCTACAGATTGTCTGATCATCTATGTAACAAAGGATATAGATTTCCTTATAATCTTCAATATTAATCAATCAGGCTTTTATCCAATTTAAAAAATTGCTAACCAAAGCAACATGAATTATTCCACATATCTACTACATTGCAAGAGAGAAGGGGAACAACTATCTCCTATTCTTCAGTCTCATTAGAGACTCATTAGTTTTGTATCTATGCTTCCTGCTTCTGTAATCACAGATTAAATTAAATGAACTGCTTACCACAAGACTATGCATGCCTCTTAGTAGTTAAAAGACCCAAATTATGTCCTCCATCAATCTTTTTTGTAAAGAAAAAAAGTTAATTTTCCCTGGCTTTTATAACTTGGGTGTAATTCTACAAAATCTTCTCTGAACTCCCTCCAAAGTCCTTTTGAAGGTAGGGTTCCCAAAGTACACACAACAGGATAGATTTGACGAGGATTGACGAGGGTAGTAAGAAAAGAAAGCAGAAAATGCTGGAGATACTCAGCAGGTCAGGCAGCATCTGTGAAGAGAGAAACAGAGTTAACGTTTCAGGTCAATGACCCTTTGTCAGAACTGGAAAGAAGCAGGAAATGGAACAGATTTTTAAGCAAGTGCCGGGGTTGGGAAAGGAGTCTTTTTGCCTGTGTCTTTTTTTCTTCTCTCCCACACGGCAGCTGTCTTTCATTCTGCCAGTGCTATTCACACTTCATCTAGAGCCATTCTTTGTTTCTTAACCTGTCCCATTACCATCTCCTTTTGCCTTGAATATCTCTTAATGTCTCTTAAACTCTCCTGCCTTCTATCCTATCACAGATCTTCCCTTTTGTTCTTTCATCCCCTCTCCCCCCTTTCTCAGCCCCTGCACTTGCTTAAAAATCTGTTCCATTTCCTGCTTTTTTCCAGTTCTGACGAAAGGTCATCGACCTGAAACGTTAACTCTGTTTCTCTCTTCACAGATGCTGCCTGACCTGCTGAGTATCTCCAACATTTTCTGTTTTTATTTCAGGTTTCCAGCATCTGCAGTATTTTCTTTTTGAAGAAAAGAAAGGACTTGCATTTATATAGCGCCTTTCACAACCTCAGGACATCCCAAAGTGCTACACAGTCAATTAAGTGCTTTTTTAAAAGTGTAGTCACTGTTGCAATGTAGGAAATGCAGCAACCAATTCGTGCACAGCAAGCTCCCACAAACAGCAATGAGATAATGACCAGATTATCTTTTTTTTAGTGATGTTAGTGATAAATATTGGTCCCGGACACCAGGGATATGAACTCTCAGGTGACATAAAAGATCCCACGGCACTATTTCGAAGAAGAGCAAGGGTGTTCTGACCAATATTTATCACTCAACCAACATCACTAAAAAACAGATTATCTGGTCATTATCACATTACTGTTTGTGAAACCATGCTGTGTGCAAATAGGCTGCCGTGTTTCCTTCATTGCAACAGTGACTACACTCCAAAAGTACTTACTGTAGTTGGCTGTAAAGCACTTTGGAACAACCTGAGGTTGTGAAAGGCACCATATTGATGCAGTCTTTTTTTTAACCAATGATTGATACAGGGTCAAAATATGGTGCTTCAGTTTCTAATCAAATACTGTCTACTCCCAATAATCCACTTGTTGCACAAAAAAATAGAATCGCCCTTTACTTGCCTTAAATAAAATAAGTAACACAGAAAAGTGGGAGTCCAGTGCTAAAAGAAAATTTGAATGATCGGGTAATTGGAATTAAGCAGAGTAGCCTTTACCCTGGAGATGTTTCCTAGTGCTTGGGTATCTCCATTGAGAGAAATTTCACATTAGCCTTGATGACTTTCATCTTAATTTAATCTTGGGATGAAGGCAGTGGGACTGGAGTCACATGTGGGCCAGACAGGTCCTTTCCCTAAAGGACATGAGCGAACCAGTTTTTTTTTTTTAGGTGCCAGCACATTACAGTACCAGGTTTTTTCTAAATTTAATGTTACAAATTTCCATGGTGGGTCTCAATCTCACCAACCTCTGGGATGTTAGTCCAGTACCATCACCACTAAGCTACCAAACCCAGCAATGCTACAATTAGGGGCTCCCTCCTAACACTTCTTACTTCCAGAGCTTAGGGCCTTCTGTTGCCTAGGCCCTAAGCTCTGTAATTCCCTACCTAAACCTCTCCAACTCGCTACCTCTCTTTCCTCCTTTAAGACGCTCCTTAAAACCTACCTCTTTGACCAAGCTTTTGGTCACCTGCTCTAATTTATCCTTATTATGTGGCTCGGTGTCAAATTTTTTTTGTCTTAAAATACTCCTGTGCAGCGCCTTGGGACGTTTTACTATGTTAAAGGTGCTATATAAATACAAGTTGTTGCTCACGACAAAAAGCATCATATTGGTGAGCTGCTGCAACCTATGAACTGAAACTTACCTTGATGCATATAGGGAATGAATATGAGTCCCAGCCTTCACTATGTTTTGATTCCTAATGTCATTTAAGATAATTCTTCAGCTCCCTTGCTGGCCCATTGAGTTTATCTAGAGAGTAGCTGAATCAATCAGACCAGGAAAGTCCCAGGCTCAATCCTTGCTCCGTGCTGGGTTACCTGATCTCAGCTGGAGTAATGGTAGGGGCTAGTGAAGGGACAATTGGCTAGGTTTCTCACTCCTGCTTGCTTTCCAGCAACCATTGTTCGGGTACCTCAAGATAAAGGGCAGGCCATTCCGGACTGAGATGAGAAGAAATTTCTTCACACAGAGGGTGGTGAATCTTTGGAATTCTCTACCCCAGAGGGCTGTGGAGGCTCAGTCATTGGGCATATTCAAAACAGAAGTCGATAGATTTCTGACTAGTAAGGGCATCAAGGGATATGGCGATAGGGCTGGTGAATGGAGTTGAGGCAGAAGATCAGCCATGATCTCATTGAATGGCGGAGCAGGCTCGAAGGGCCAAATGGCCTACTCCTGCTCCTATTTCTTATGTTCTTATGTAGGCAGCATCAGGCTTGGTTGTGATGCCCCCATAGGTTAAATATCTTGCTGGACCTTACTGTCAAGGCTCACACATTAATAATGAGTCAGATACTGGAGCCTGGCAGCACACATTGAACTCTTCTTCTTCTTCTCAGGCAGTCCCTCAGAACCGAAGATGACTTGCTTCCACATTAAAAATAAGTTCTCAGGTGACTGATGAGTCCAATGCGGGACCTACAGTCTCTGTCACAGGTGGGGCAGACGGTGGTTGAAGGGGCAGGTGGGTGGGGTGCTTGGGTTGATGTGCGCTCCTTCCGCTGTTTGCACTTGACTTCCGCTTGCTCCCGGCAAAGAGACTCGAGGTATTCGGCGCCTTCCCGGATGCTTCTCCTCCACTTTGTACGGTCTTGGGCCAGGGATTCCCAGGTGTCGGTGGGGATGTTGCACTTTTTCAAGGAGGCTTTGAGGGTGTCCTTGAAGCGTTTCCTCTGCCCAGCTGGGGCTCTGTTGCCGTGTCGGAGCTCCGAGTAGAGCGCTTGTTTTGGGAGTCTTGTATCGTATCAGAACATTGAACTATACCTAGGCAAGGAGCCAACACCATCAGTAAATCTTAATTTTTTTAATGATTTATGTCTCAGTGATATACTTCACTTGCCATGTTGATTTTTTTTAAATTTTCTTCTTCTGTTTTTACTTTCTAGAGTCACTTCACACTTAATCTTCTCTGCAACTCTTCTCATAGCTCTGAGATTTGTTGCTCTATTGTTCCTCTAAAGTCATTTCTGGTGGACCACGGAATAATGAATACAGGTAGACTATCCTTTATCCGAAAACCTCGGGACCAGCCGAGTTTCGGATAAAGGAGAATTTCGGATTTCGGAAGGTGGGTCGGCGGGGGTCCGCGGGGGGTCGTGCGCACGACTTACGCTGACGCTCAGCGTAAGTCAGTCGGGGTCGGCGGGGGTCGGGGCCGGCAGGGTACGCGGGGGGGGGGGGTCGGCGGTTGTCAGGGCCGGCGGGGTCCGCGGGGGGGGTCGGCGGTTGTCGGGGCCGGCGGGGTCCGCGGGGGGGTCGGCGGTTGTCGGGGCTGGCGGTTGTCGGGGCCGGCGGGGTCCGCGGGGGGGTCGGCGGTTGTCGGGGTCGGCGGTTGTCGGGGTCGGCGGCTGGCGGTTGTCGGGGCTGGCGGGGGGGTCGGCGGGGGCTCGTGCGCACGACTTACCCTTTATCCGAACTTCCGCAACCGGAACCCTCTAAAAACCTTCGGTTTTTTCGTTCAGCGTAAGTCGTACGCACGACTTACGCTGAACGAAAAAACCTTCGGTTTTTAGAGGGTTTCGGTTTTCGGAAGTCCGGATAAAGGGTAGTCTACCTGTACAACATTTGCCCAGTACCTCTCTTCATGATCATCAGTCAGCATGAGTAGCACATTAATTGTTACCCCCTACAAAATATGTTGCACATTCACCCCCTTAAATTTGCCCTGGCTCTGTCTATCATTCCAGTCTCTTGCCTATCAACTCCCTATCTACTATTCACTTTGAGCCCATGAACAGCAGTCACAAATCTTCACTTTCTTGTCCTTACTGATACCTTTTTGTGTCTTTTATCCTTTAATTTTTTTTTACATACTTTACATATTGTTCTGACTTCAGTGTTTCAGAATATTCTTGAAAATGACCCCTCGCTCCCTATGTTCTTGAGAGTTTTTATATTTGCCCCAAGATCCAGGTAAATTTAACAGCACACCGAGGATAACAAAGAGAAAACCTTTCCCTCAACCAACGTCACTAAACCAGATTATCTGGTCATTTTGACTCATTGCTGTGTGCAAAATTGGCTGTCGAGTTTCCTATATTACAACAGTGACTGCACTTCATTGACTGTAAAGTGCGTTGGAATGTCCTGAGGTTGTGAAAGGTGCTAAATGGCAAAATGGCACACATTTAACCTTGTTTTAGGTTTTAACAGTAAAATGAGTAAGTAAATAAATAATAGCAATTGTATTTATTTGTACAAAATTTAAGACAATTGTCAAAAAAACCAAGGGGGTGATGAGGAGAATTTACTCAGCAAGTTGTTATGATTTGGAATGCACTGCGTGAAAAAATGGTGGAAGCAGATTCAATAGTAACTTTCAAAAGGGAATTGGATATATACCTGAAGGGGAAAATATTGCAGTGCTATTGGGAAAAGCAGGGAAGTGGGATGAATTGGTAGCTTTTTCAGAGAGCTGGCACAGGCACGATGGGCTGAATGGCCTCCTTCTGTGCTGCAGAATTCTATGGCCCATATTGTGTACATACCCGTAGGGGCCTCGCAAGTGCTGGTTTCAGGCATGCGAAGCGCATGCGCTGAAAACCGGCACTTCTGATCTGTCAAGAATTCTCTTGACAGATCATCTGCCTGCCCTGGAGAAGGGCCTCTGTGCGTGGAGAGTTCCGCTTTCTGCAGAACCTCTGCCCGCTGAAAACCTTTAAAAATCTTACGCCTGCTTTTACCAGCATAAGAGTTTAAAAAAGTAAAAAAATATTTTTTTCCCCACTCATTTATAATTTTAAAATACCTTTTAAAAAGGTAAGTTTATTTTTAGCCCCGTAAAAAACATTAATAATTTTTTTCAGAAAATGTCATTTTTGTTTAAAATATTTAATTTAATGTCATTTTAACTCATTTTAAATACGTGATTAAAAAAAAATTATTTAATGTTTTAGTGTGTTTTTTGAGCGATCCCCATTCATACTTTTGACAGGTCTAAGCTGAGAGACCTGTCAAAAGTGTGAACCGGGATTCCCTTCTTCCATTGATTCCCCATGGCTCACGTGATCCCAGGGACGCTTGCGAACTACCTGCGCCCCTGGGATACCTGGGCCTCTGCGCGCGCGGACCAGGAGAGGCCCAGGAGCGGAAGTGTCAGGACCTACGAAGCCAGCAGGTAATTTCGTAGATTTTTTCCAGATTGGAGGCATCCGCACGCAGGAAGCCTCCGATCGGAAAATCTGGGCCTATGTATTTTTTTTCTAATAGATCTTAGACTATGCTAATGCTTATTTAAGGAAAATAACAAATGGCTTATAATCTTTAATCTTTATACTAACTATATAGTATATAATTAACTTATATATTCATAATTATTCTTTTATATTCTTTATATTCTACAGGAGTGTCTGGCCAGGTTTCTGACTGAATCACTCCAAAGATTGCTGAAAGCCTCTTCTCTGTATGAAAGCTCAGATAGACTCTAAGGTATTGAAAAGAAGCAAGCTGATTAGAGTAACCGGAATCAGGACGAATTTACATAATTGACAGTTCAGTTCAAAAAGCTGCCAATCAGACGCACATTTGAACAAATCACACAGCACGCTCATTTTTAAATGGCGTGACTTGACTTCTCTCTCAGCGAACTGCTGGATGGCAAACCAGTACGTCTTTAAAAAAAATGGTATCATTTGTGAGTGCGGCTGGTTTATAATCCCTTATGTGCCATGACTGAGTTAATGGGGCCAACATTATTCATCCCATGAACTAAAACTTAACTTGTTGCACGTAGGGGATGAATGCATAAATCCGAGCCCTCGCTAGGTTTTGATTCCTTATATCATTTAAGATAAGTCTTCAGCTTCCTTGGTGGCCTAATAAGTTTACCTAGAGAGTCGCTGAACTACACAATCGCCATTTTGGTCACGGTCCTTCAATTCCTAATTTGCATCTATACCTCCAGTGTCATGTCTGCACTGTTATCCTTTACCAATAATATTATTTCCTCTGCCAAGGTTAATAGGTCTATCGCTAGGATTTTATTTATTTATTTGCTTCTGTGCCTCGAATAGACTACAATCTATAAAAGACTCTATAATGTGATGGCATATTTCCAGTTGATATTCTGATTCTGTTGCATTTAGCATCCTGTTGTCTGACAAAGACAAGAGGATAAACAACAACAACAACTTGCATTTATATAGCACCTTTAATGAAGTAAAACATCCCAGGGCACTTCACAGGAGCGTTATCAAACAAAATTTGACACCGAGCCACATAAGGAGACATTAGGACAGGTGAACAAAAGCTTGGTCAAAGAGGCAGGTTTGAAGGAGTTAATTATATAATAATTCCAGTATATCACAATAGATGCGACCATCTTGGCAAAGAATGGCTTCCTTAAGAATTGCTGACCTATTTTTCAAGATTATATTTCCTTCTTATAATCAGATTAAACCTGTAGCACCTGTGCTACTATATCGACAGATCAATTGCCCTCCCGAGGAACCATTGGGGCATATAAGCTGAATCAACCATTTAGGAGAACTGAGGTTGCACATTTTCTAAACGCATGTATTCCTCACAAATGAGACTGGCCCAGGTTCAAGAAAATGAAACTGCGACACGAGAAGGAGCTGAAAATGAACATAACCAGCTTGAAAGGGAAGCCATGACAAGCAACAAATTCCATTGCTGGAAATCTGAAATAAGTAGAGATCACAGTGGAACTACACAACAGGTCAGTCAGCATCTGTAAAGAGAAAATGCAAGTGAACATTTTGGCTGTGGGCTGGTCATCAGAGCTGGAAATGGGAAGATAAAGACCGAACAAGCATAGAGGGGAGGAAGGGAAAGCAGAGGAGGAGAGACAAAACGAGTGAAAGTGTAAAATTTGGAATGGGGAGATACATATTGCAATTAAGCGTGGGAGTCATGGGCTTTTATTTTGGTAAAATTCAGAAGCTTTGGTGAGGAAGTGCAAATATGGCTTGTAAAATTCGGACTATCACAAGCTTTCCCCTCTACCGCCACCTTCATTTTATTCCATCCTAGAATGGGGTTTGCTGATCTCCCAGATCTATACCAGAACCCCAAACCGGGCTTTTTCCTCCTTTCTAGTGCTGACAGACTTGCTGTGTATTTCCAGTATGTTTTGTTTTCACTGGGCAGATGCGCATGTCACTTATGGTAGTTTAAAATGAATGAAACCTAAAACTACAAAAAGGTAATATGTCACCACCATACTGGAAGTGCGATAACTAAAGTGTTTCATTTGACTCATGTGCAATAAGGTGTCCAAATATATCTCGATTCTGAGAGGTGCTAGGTTCAACAACAGATTTTGATTGGGTGGTGCTCTGTTGTATTGCTTGTGAAAGACCACTTGCACTGAATGCAGTACAGTAGAGGTTGAAGTTCCAATTGAGATGGATTAGTTAACCTTTAATTGAAGACAATCAAAGTTGATCAAATTGCTTTCATTTTTAAATGCATGTTACTAAAATCAACAAAGACTTTCCTACAGGAAATCTCGAGCTAAAGTATTTTAGTAGTCAGGCAACGAGCATGAATGATTGGTTCATCTACCCAAGCCGCACTGTTGCTCACAGGTAGAACCTTTATGGAGGTAATAAAATTATGCCAGTGGATAAAAAAATAAAGTAATTGAAAGACTTTAGATTAGAAATTACTGGTAATAATAACTGGCAAACACTTAGCAGATTTGTATGACATCTATTTATCGCTATTTTTAATGCGAGCAGTTACACATTTCGTATGTGTTCTCGATATTTCTCAGGATTCAGGATTGCTGATCCTTTCCATAAGTGGCTCTCAGTCCATTACGATCAGGGGTTCACCTTTATTGCCCAATGTCTAGTCATACGGTAGCTTGACCCAGGGCACAATAACAATGAGGCCCTTATTATAAGAACTGGAGACTATAAACCCATGTGCAACTCCCCAATTTCTGACAGGCAGACTATTTCAAGACTTTAAGGATATGAGACCGAATGGAAATCCACAAATTTGTTTACTTTGCAATTGTTATGTAAACAAACAGAGGAACAGTGGTAATAAATCTCACCACACTATAACTTAATTCTGTATCCCTGAAAGGATTCGCAAATTTCATGTCTCCCCTTAAGATTTACTTCTGGCTTATTGGAGAAACCCTGGCTGGACTGAGTTTAAAATCCAGGGCTCCAGGGCCCAACAAGATGGCTACGGTCAACCTCATGGCCAAGGCCTGCAAAGTTCAGGTTTAGACTGACAAAGAAGGAATGTTCCAGAAATCAGAAGGCAGACAGGCCTTCTGCATTTATGTATGAGAAGCAAACAGTGGCATTCGGGCCTCTGATTAAAACCCATCAAGGCCGTTTGCACAGATAATCAACGGGTAATAGCTGCATTCAGACCTTCGTTAGCTGACTTCAACATTGTTTGGAAACGATCAACGGGGCATTAAAACTGGAATGGCCCCATCACAAGACCAGTTACACAAAGGAAAACACTTATGGGACGTTTAAAAACCGATTAACCGGCCATCCAGGTCGATGGGCCCAGAACGGTTTCCTTTGTATAGACTTCAACACGTCCAGGTCAGACAAAGAAACAAGCTGATCTGGCGAGTGATAAGGGCTCCCAGAAAGGGGTAGAAGTAGTCCCTCGGGAAGCCATCTCTCTCTCTCTCTCGCCTGGACTCTGGTGCCCTACCTTACCATCAAGAAAATCATCGACGAAGAGCCCGTCCAGGGAAGCAGGATACCGGCAGTTACATTTAAATCACTGGGGTATCTCTGCTCTGGGCGGTGAAAACCCTAAAGACATCGGCAGGCAACGGGGCACTGAGCAGGCGTTCTAACATCCGAGACTGGTGAGCATAAGTTTTCTGGCCCATCACAAGACAACTTAGATAGGTGTAAAGGGTGGGAGTTAAGGGGATTGCTAAAATTGTCATTTTAGTCATTTTCCCTCGATGTGTCCGTTTCTCCTCCCCCGCTAAGTGTAATCGTGTTGCATCCATAGTAATTTTCTCTGTATAGTGATTATTTCTCTATTTTAATAAACATTGGTTTTCTTTGCACCAAACCACTGGTCTTGTTTTGTTTATATCATTACTTGTAAATAAGTCCGGTGGTCAGAACCAGAGGGGAAGCGATTCGAACCGCACGGGGCTGGAGCAGCTCAGATACGCCTGACTGGCCAGACACAAACCCCAAACCAAAACCCCCTACATCCCTCCTTGTGACAAATAAAATAAATACGCCATGCTATCCTCATTCACTGCAGCACCACCACTAGCAGGATACTGTAATTACAGTGCGACAAGTTTACAGAGACAGAATTTATAATGGAATTTTAAAAAATGATGATAGAATGTTTGACTTTGAAGTGGGGAATGAATTACATCTGCATATCCTGGACCAATTATCCATTGCTCTCTAACCCGCTTCATCTGAAGACTACATGGCTCTTGATTCCTTGAGTGGGAGATCAACTAGTATCCATTTAAAAAATGCCTCCATGTCCTGGATGAAAGAAAGGCCTGAAAGTGCTTCCACCAAGCTAACTAAACCTCCATTTTGAATTCAGTCTAAGGAAATATATTGTAATATATAGAAAGATGACAAATTCGCTGTTGAGATTCTGTAACAAAACTATTTTGAATCAAGGCCCAATTAAATGTGTGCCTTTTGTGTATCAATAATTACAAGCAACATAAAACACTTACAGCTTTGGGGCCATTTATTGCTAATAATCATAAAACACATTAAACACATAAATACAAATGAAGCTCTAGATTCTGATGGATGGCTCAGAGTGTAGGCATTGTTAGAAGACTGTATGTTTGGTACAACTATATCCATTAGAATTATGAATCTAACGAGCCCATATTTGTAACAAGTTTCAGACCCTGTTCTGAATTATTCCAGTCAGACTTGGTAAAGATTGGATCCTACATAATTAATGAAGCCTTTTTGCTTTGAGTATTTGAGCAACTTTTGGTTCGCCTGCAATGTCACTAAACCACAGAGTTAATACCATCCAGAACCTGAAAAGCCCAGATAAAGGCTGCAGGCTCATACATCATCCTATGATCAAAAATCAGACCACATTCCTTGATTATATTTTCAATCTACACTAAATGAATGATCTCGGGGTCCTGAATGAGATTGTGGACTCTTGCTCATTTCTGTTTAATCTGTGTCTCATAGGTCTCAACAATTCTCCAGTGTAGACAAAAAGGAATTGCACACACCATTAGGAGCCTGCGATTATATTATAGCACAAATATATGGCATTGTGACTGCAGCAGGTCAGCAGTGCACTTCTTTCCAGTGAATCAGCAGCTCCTGGGGTAACATTCAGACCAATATATATCCTACATCTTTCAATCATGTTTGATTGGTGTTCACAACTGTATTCATTCTTTATCAAGGTAAGTGCTTTAGGATGGCATTTTTAAAAGAATATATATTGGCCTTTCTTTCCTACGTTGTTATTATCCTCCCTCCATGTTATTCCCTCCGCCCTTGCATCACCCATGCAACCTGCTGCTCTGGTTCTACTGCCAGATATCAGGCAGTGCCCTTGGAGGAATAGTGGTATACTACAGATCACCTAATAGTGGAAAGGAGGTGGAGGAAGAAATATATATGCAAATATGTGAAATGAGTAAAGGACATAGAGTAATTAACTGGGAAGAGGTAGCAAAAAGGGTACAAGGAATGGATTTTTTACAATGTGTGCAGGACTTCTTTCTTACTCAGTACGTAAAAATCCCAACAAGAGAGGAAGCACTGCTGGATCTAGTAATGGGAAACGAACCAGAACGGGTAAGAGTAGTAAGCATAGGCAAACATCTAGGCAATAGAGATCACAACATAATCAGGTTTAAGATAAATATTGGAAAGGACATAGTAAGACAAAGACTAAAGTAAAAAAATTGGGAAAAATTCTGATTGTAAAGGGGATGAGAGTGGAACTAGGGACAATAAACTGGAAAAAATTACTGACAAACAAAGAAATAAAATAGCAGTGGGAAACATTTAAAATGGTGATCAATAGAGTCTAGGAGAAATACATCCCACTAAAAAGCAAGAACAAACAAGCCAGTAATGACACACCATGGATGAATAAAGAAATAAGGGCAAAACTGAGACTAAAGAAAAAGGCATACACTAAGTACATAACTACAAAGGAGCAGATGACGAAAGGAAATACAAAAAGGTTAGGAAAAAGCCAAAAAAATAATTAGGAAGGCAAAGAGAAACGACAAAATTAAATTATCAAGGAACATAAAAAGAAATGGTAAAGTATTCTGCAGACACATAAATTACAAAAGAATAATCAGGATAGGGATAGAGCCTCGAAGGGAAATGCACGATAAACTCACAGGTAATGACAGCGAAATGGCAGAAATATTAGATAAAGAAAAAATTCATTATAAAAGGGAATAGTGCCAGAGGACTGGCGGATAGCTAATGTGATTCCTATATTTAAAAAGAGACATAGAACATGTCCAGGGAAATATAGACCAATTAGCTTAACATCGGTGGAATCGGGAATCGGAAGTACAATTTCAAAATTTGCAGACGGCACTAAATTGGGAGGTGTAGTTAATACAGAGGAGGACAAGACAAAATATAGAAGACGTTAATAAACTTGCAGAATGAGCATATTGTCAGCTGTGGCTCAATTGGTAGCACACTCGCCTCTGAGTCAGAAGGTTGTGGGTTCAAGTCCCACTCCAGAGACTTGAACATATAAAGCTGGGCTGACACTCCAGTGCAGTGCTGAGGGAGTGCTGCACTGTCGGAGGTGCCATCTTTTGGATAAGACGTTAAACCGAGGCCCCGTCTGCTCTCTCAGGTGGATGTAAAAGATCCCAGGCCACTATTTCGAAGAAGAGCAGGGGAGTTCTTCCCGGTGGAGTGTAAACACCAACATGGGTCTGTTGGGCCGCATGGCCTGTTTCTGTGTTGTAAATGCTATGTAAAACGCTTCACAGGAGCGTTATCAGGCAAACCATGACATTGAGCCACATAAGGAGATATTAGGACAGAGAAGCTTGGTCACAGAGGTAACTTTTAAAGAGCGTCCTAAAGAAGAAGGGAGAGGTGGAGAGATTTAGGGAGGGAACTCCAGAGCTTAGGGCCGAGGAAGCTGAAGGCACAGCTGCCAATGGTGGGGTGAGGAAATCGAAGATGCACATGAGGCCAGAATTGGAAGAGCGCAGGGATCTCGGAGGGTTGTAGGCTGGAGGAGGTTATGGAGATAGGGAGGGGCAAGGCCATGGAGGGATTTGAAAACAAGGATGAGAATTTTAAATTTATATACATATTTATATAATATGTACAGAAATATTTAAAGACACATACTTTGTTCGTTATCAAGCATATTTATAACTGCACATCACACTGTGACATTTAAAAAGATTTACATAGCAAGCAGAACAAACTGGTAGAAGAGGGCATCCAAAATGATTTAGACATACTTGTGACAGGATGGCATACGTCTGTTTAGTTAATATTCGCACTTGTACATTGAGGTCACCAAAAGTTATCCCGGCCAATCAAAGGCAAAGTTCAGTCTGTGAACAACTAAACAACTTGCTTGCATCACAAATTGATCTTCTCAGGAATTATCATGTCTACAGACCGTTTGATGTGATGCTCGGAGGCAGTGCTTCCTATCCAGATGGTTTAAGAAAATGCATGTGTAGGGATTTCTTAATCCTATCAAGAATTTAGTCCTCTTCATATGAATAGTGAAATAAAATCTGCACAGAGGGCTAACTTACTCCTAAGTGGAACTTTCTGTTTATATATCTAGAGCTCAGAGACTGTTTCCATTACAAAATGTTGTGATACAATCTTTGGGAAATAATTTGGCCCAACCACACAGGTATAAGCACAATTCCCTTTTCAAAAGTATCAGCACTGCTGATAATAAGATATCTATAAAGTAGCAGATAGCCAGAAGGGAGTCGAAAGAAACAAAATTGAAAGAACGTTTACACAAAGACAATAATTGTCAAAAAAAACAGCAATGTCAATGTAACATTAATATTTTGCCTATGCTATTCCTATAAAGAGCGACAATTGGAGAAACAAGACAGAGTTCAAGTACAGCATGATTAAAATAGATTGCTTTACTAATTCTTAAAATCTTCCGCTCCTTTCTTAAATCTTCTAAAATCACATGGTATCAGTTACGCATTCATGTGAAATTCCTCCATCCGGCACTTTAACAAAGGACTTAATGCCTTTCATATGGTGTTTATGCAAACGCCATAACGTGTGAGGGGTAAACATTCCACTGCGGCACTCCTGGCACTTGCGGAAATCGCATATCCCAAAATCGTGCACTCCCGGGCTGTGGTGTTCTGTTGATCAATGGCTGCACGATCGTGCTGGGACCACGCAACTTTAAGATTAGTGCTCCCAGTTAAACACCAGGACCAGCGCAGCAGGACTTTTACCCCTTATTGCCACTGCACTGCCGTGCTGAGCGACTGAGCAGAAGCCAGGCACTGCCGCACAAGAGGGGAAGGGTACTGGAGGGATAATCAACTCTGCGCTGCCCACACTTGCATCTTCGCGAGCTTAAGGCCATGCAATTTTCTGTCAACTGAAAACAAGCACGTTATGGCTGCATTACTACGATTGATGAGTCCTAATGGATTTACTAGTCATGCCACTCTGAAACCCATCAACATCACAACAGTAATAGAGGCTGCTCGTCACATTAAAGGGGACTTTGCCGGTCCTTCTGGTCGTTCCATAGTGGCACAAAAATCTTGCAAAATTCAACAACAGGGAAAGAAAAAAAACACATCCTTGCATGGCAAAATACCAATTAGGTCTACACACTCTGATGTTAATACTATTTTGTAGTACAGTTCACTCCCAGGAGGCGGGTTGGTCAGTAAAAGCTTTTAAGGAGGCTGTGTGCCTTCATTTTAACAGGATTTTAATTTTTAACCCGGAGGCCGGGTTTTTCGGGACTTGGGAAACCCGGCAAGTAAAAGGAGGTGAGAATGGTCGGATCCATGAGATAAGTGCATTTACTGCACTGCTTGTGGTCCAGGAGGAGCAGGAGTGCTTTCTCCAGACCCAACAAGCTAACCTGTAAAACCACCCCACGACACCTGCACCCCAACCCTATGATCTCCAACTCCCCCAATTCCCCCATGATCTCAGACTCCCACCACCCCCGGTCATCTCCGACTCCCACCACCCCCGTGATCTCCGACTCCCACCACCCCCGTGATCTCTGACTCCCACCATCCCCCGCGATCCCCGGCTCCCACCACCCCGCGATCCCCGACTCCCACCCGCCCCCCGCGATCTCGAATCCCACCACCCCCGCGATCTCCGACTCCCACACCCCCCGCGTTCCCGACTCCCAGCCCCCCCGCGATCCTCGACTCCCACCATCCCCGCTATCTCCGGCTCCCACCATCCCGGCGATCCCCGGCTCCCACCCACCCCCCCCCGCACCGGCGATCCCCGACTCCCACCAGCCCCCGCGATCTCGACTCCCACCAGCCCCCGCGATCCCCGGCTCCCACCACCCCGCGATCCCCGACTCCCACCCGCCCCCCGCGATCTCGACTCCCACCACCCCCGCGATCTCCGACTCCCACACCCCCGCGTTCCCGACTCCCACCCCCCCGCGATCCCCGACTCCCACCAGCCCCCGCGATCCCCGACCCCCACACCCCCGCGTTCCCGACTCCCACCCCCCCGCGGTCCCCGACTCCCACCAGTCGCCGCGATCCCCGACTCCCACACCCCCGCGTTCCCGACTCCCACCCCCCCCGCGATCCCCGACTCCCACCAGCCGCCGCGATCCCCGACTCCCACACCCCCGCATTCCCGACTCCCACCCCCCCCGCGATCCCCGACTCCCACCAGCCCCCGCGATCTCGACTCCCACCCGCCCCCGCGATCTCGACTCCCACCACCCCCGCGATCCCCGACTCCCACCCGCCCCCGCGATCTCGACTCCCACCACCCCGTGATCTCGACTCCCACCCGCCCCCGCGATCTCCGACTCCCACCACCCCCGCGATCTCGACTCCCACCAGCCCCCACGATCTCGAATCCCACCCGCCCCCGCGATCTCCACTCCCACCACCCCCGCGATCCCCGACTCCCACCCGCCCCCGCGATCTTGACTCCCACCCGCCCCCGCGATCTCGACTCCCACCCGCCCCCGCGATCTCGACTCCCACCAGTCCCCGCGATCTCGACTCCCACCAGCCCCCGCGTTCCCGACTCCCACACCCACGCGATCTCGACTCCCACCCGCCCCCGCGATCCCCGACTCCCACCCGCCCCCGCGATCCCCGACTCCCACCCGCCCCCGCGATCTCGACTCCCACCCGCCCCCGCGATCTCGACTCCCACCCGCCCCCGCGATCCCCGACTCCCACCCCCCCGCGATCTCGACTCCCACCCGCCCCCGCGATCCCCGACTCCCACCACCCCGCGATCTCGACTCCCACCAGTCCCCGCGATCTCGACTCCCACCCGCCCCCGCGATCCCCGACTCCCACCCGCCCCCGCGATCTTGACTCCCACCCGCCCCCGCGATCCCCGACTCCCACCACCCCGCGATCTCGACTCCCACCAGTCCCCGCGATCTCGACTCCCACCCGCCCCCGCGATCTCGACTCCCACACCCCCGCGATCCCCGACTCCCACCCGCCCCCGCGATCTCGACTCCCACACCCCCGCGTTCCCGACTCCCACCCCCCCGCGATCCCCGACTCCCACCAGCCCCCGCGATCCCCGACCCTCACACCCCCGCGTTCCCGACTCCCACCCCCCCCACGATCTCCGACTCCCACACCCCCGCGTTCCCGACTCCCACCCGCCCCCGCGATCTCCGACTCCCACACCCCCGCGTTCCCGACTCCCACCCCCCCCGCGATCGCCGACTCCCACCACCCCCGCGTTCCCGACTCCCACCCCCCCCACGATCCCCGACTCCCACCAGCCCCCGCGATCCCCGACTCCCACACCCCCGCATTCCCGACTCCCACCAGCCCCCGCGATCTCGACTCCCACCACCCCGTGATCTCGACTCCCACCCGCCCCCGCGATCTCCGACTCCCACCCGCCCCCGCGATCTCGACTCCCACCCGCCCCCGCGATCTCGACTCCCACCCGCCCCCGCGATCTCCGACTCCCACACCCCCCGCGTTCCTGACTCCCACCCCCCCCGCGATCCCCGACTCCCACCAGCCGCCGCGATCCCCGACTCCCACCCGCCCCCGCGATCTCGACTCCCACCCGCCCCCGCGATCTCGACTCCCACCCGCCCCCGCGATCTCCGACTCCCACACCCCCGCATTCCCGACTCCCACCAGCCCCCGCGATCTCGACTCCCACCCGCCCCCGCGATCTCCGACTCCCACACCCCCGCATTCCCGACTCCCACCAGCCCCCGCGATCTCGACTCCCACCACCCCCGCGATCCCCGACTCCCACCCGCCCCCGCGATCTCGACTCCCACCACCCCGTGATCTCGACTCCCACCCGCCCCCGCGATCTCCGACTCCCACCCGCCCCCGCGATCTCGACTCCCACCACCCCCGCGATCCCCGACTCCCACCACCCCCGCGATCTCGACTCCCACCCGCCCCCGCGATCTCGACTCCCACCACCCCCGCGATCCCAGACTCCCACCCGCCCCCGCGATCTCGACTCCCACCCGCCCCCGCGATCTCGACTCCCACCACCCCCGCGATCCCCGACTCCCACCCGCCCCTGCGATCTCGACTCCCACCCGCCCCCGCGATCCCCGACTCCCACCAGCCCCCGCAATCTCGACTCCCACCAGTCCCCGCGATCTCGACTCCCACCACCCCCCGCGATCTCGACTCCCACCCGCCCCCGCGTTCCCGACTCCCACACCCCCGCGATCCCCGACTCCCACCCGCCCCCGCGATCTCGACTCCCACCACCCCCGCGATCTCCGACTCCCACACCCCCGCGTTCCCGACTCCCACCCCCCCGCGATCCCCGACTCCCACCAGCCCCCGCGATCCCCGACCCCCACACCCCCGCGTTCCCGACTCCCACCCCCCCCGCGATCCCCGACTCCCACCAGCCCCCGCGATCCCCGACTCCCACACCCCCGCGTTCCCGACTCCCACCCCCCCGCGATCCCCGACTCCCACCCGCCCCCGCGATCTCGACTCCCACCCGCCCCCGCGATCCCCGACTCCCACCAGCCCCCGCAATCTCGACTCCCACCAGTCCCCGCGATCTCGACTCCCACCACCCCCCGCGATCTCGACTCCCACCCGCCCCCGCGTTCCCGACTCCCACACCCCCGCGATCCCCGACTCCCACCCGCCCCCGCGATCTCGACTCCCACCACCCCCGCGATCTCCGACTCCCACACCCCCGCGTTCCCGACTCCCACCCCCCCGCGATCCCCGACTCCCACCAGCCCCCGTGATCCCCGACCCCCACACCCCCGCGTTCCCGACTCCCACCCCCCCCGCGATCCCCGACTCCCACCAGCCCCCGCGATCCCCGACTCCCACACCCCCGCGTTCCCGACTCCCACCCCCCCGCGATCCCCGACTCCCACCAGCCCCCGCGATCCCCGACTCCCACACCCCCGCGTTCCCGACTCCCACCCCCCCCGCGATCCCGACTCCCACCCCCCCCGCGATCCCCGACTCCCACACCCCCGCGTTCCCGACTCCCACACCCCCGCGTTCCCGACTCCCACCCCCCCCGCGATCCCCGACTCCCACCAGCCGCCGCGATCCCCGACTCCCACACCCCCGCGTTCCCGACTCCCACACTCCCGCGTTCCCGACTCCCACCAGCCCCCGCGATCTCGACTCCCACCACCCCCGCGATCTCGACTCCCACCACCCCGCGATCCCCGACTCCCACCAGCCCCCGCGATCTCGACTCCCACCACCCCCGCGATCTCGACTCCCACCACCCCCGCGATCTCCGACTCCCACCACCCCCGCGATCTCGACTCCCACCACCCCCGCGATCTCCGACTCCCACCAGCCCCCGCGATCTCGACTCCCACCCGCCCCCGCGATCTCGACTCCCACCACCCCCGTGTTCCCGACTCCCACCAGCCCCCGCGATCTCGACTCCCACCACCCCGTGATCTCGACTCCCACCCGCCCCCGCGATCTCGACTCCCACCACCCCCGCGATCTCCGACTCCCACCAGCCCCCACGATCTCGACTCCCACCCGCCCCCGCGATCTCGACTCCCACCACCCCTGTGTTCCCGACTCCCACCAGCCCCCGCGATCTCGACTCCCACCACCCCCGTGTTCCCGACTCCCACCAGCCCCCGCGATCTCGACTCCCACCCGCCCCCGCGATCTCGACTCCCACCACCCCCGCGATCTCGACTCCTGCGATCCCCGACTCCCACCACCCCGCGATCCCCGACTCCCACCACCCCGCGATCCCCGACTCCCACCCCCCCGCGATCTCGACTCCCACCAGCCCCCGCGATCCCCGACTCCCACCACCCCGCAATCCCCGACTCCCACCAGCCCCCGCGATCTCGACTCCCACCACCCCACGATCCCCGACTCCCACCACCCCCGCGATCTCGACTCCCGCGATCCCCGACTCCCACCACCCCGCGATCCCCGACTCCCACCACCCCGCGATCCCCGACTCCCACCACCCCGCGATCCCCGACTCCCACCACCCCGCGATCCCCGACTCCCACCACCCCGCGATCCCCGACTCCCACCACCCCGCGATCCCCGACTCCCACCAGCCCCCGCGATCCCCGACTCCCACCACCCCGCGATCCCCGACTCCCACCACCCCGCGATCCCCGAATCCCACCACCCCGCGATCCCCGACTCCCACCACCCCGCGATCCCCGACTCCCACCACCCCCGTGATCCCCGACTCCCACCAGCCCCCGCGATCCCCGACTCCCACCACCCCGCGATCCCCGACTCCCACCACCCCGCGATCCCCGAATCCCACCACCCCGCGATCCCCGACTCCCACCACCCCGCGATCCCCGACTCCCACCAGCCCCGCGATCCCCGACTCCCACCAGCCCCCGTGATCCCCGACTCCCACCACCCCGCGATCCCCGACTCCCACCACCCCGTGATCCCCGACTCCCACCAGCCCCCGTGATCCCCGACTCCCACCACCCCGCGATCCCCGACTCCCACCAGCCCCCCGTAATCTCGACTCCCACCCCCCCGCGATCTCGACTCCCACCCGCCCCCGTGATCTCAACTCCCACCACCCCCGTGATCTCCGACTCCCACACCCCCGCGTTCTCGACTCCCACCACCCCGCGATCCCCGACTCCCACCACCCCCGCGATCTCCGACTCCCACACCCCCGCGTTCCCGACTCCCACCCCCCCGCGATCTCGACTCCCACCAGCCCCCGCGATCTCGACTCCCGCGATCCCCGACTCCCACCGGCCCCCCGTAATCTCGACTCCCACCCCCCCGTGATCTCGACACCCACCACCCCCACGATCCCCGACTCCCACCCCCCCGCGATCTCGACTCCCACCACCCCCGCGATCCCTGACTCCCACCACCCCCGCGATCCCTGACTCCCACCACCCCCGCGATCCCTGACTCCCACCACCCCCGCGTTCCCGACTCCCACCATCCCCGCGATCCCCGACTCCCACCCCCCCCCACGTTCCCGACTCCCACACCCCCGCGATCTCCGACTCCCACCACCCCCCCCGGCGATCCCCGATTCCCACCCCCCCGCGATCTCCCACCACCCCCCGTGATCTCCCACCACCCCCCGCGATCTCCCACCACCCCCGTGATCTCCCACCCCCCCGCGATCTCCCACCCCCCCGCGATCTCCCACCACCCCCCGCGATCTCCCACCACCCCCCGCGATCTCCCACCACCCCCCGCGATCTCCCACCACCCCCCGCGATCTCCCACCACCCCCCGCGATCTCCCACCACCCCCGCGATCACCCACCACCCCCGCGATCTCCCACCCCCCCGCGATCTCCCACCACCCCCGCGATCTCCCACCCCCCCGCGATCTCCCACCACCCCCCGTGATCTCCCACCAAACCCCCGCAATCTCCCACCACCCCCCCGCGATCCCCCAGTTGTGGCCTTACCAATGCCCAGTATAATTGTAGTAAGACTTCTTTACTCTTATACTCTAATTCCTTTGTAACAAAAACAAACATACCATTTGCTTTCCTAATTGCTTGCTGTGCCTGCATGTTAACTTTCTGTGATTCATGTACAAGGACACCCAGGTCCCTCTGAGTGCAAACATTTCTGTCTCTCACCATTCAAAAAATATTCTGCTTTTTTGTTTTTCCTTCAAAGTGGATAACTTCACACTTCCCCACATTGTATTTCATTTGCCATGTTGTTGCCCACTCAGTCAACCTGTCTGTCTATATCTCTCTGCAGCTTCTTTGCGTCCTCCTCACAGCTTACTTTCCCACCTAACTTTGTATCATCAGCAAACTTGGACACGTTACACTCAGTCCCTTCATCTAAGTCATTAATATAGATTGTAAATAGCTGAGGCCCCAACACTGATCCTTGTGCTACCCCACTAGCTACAGCCTGCCAAGCCGAAAAAGTCCCATTTATTCCTACTCTCTGTTTTCTGTCCATTAACCAATCCTCAATCCATGCTAATATATTACCCTCATCCCAGGAGTCCTAATTTTGTGTAACAACCTCTTGTGTGGCACCTTATCGAATGCTTTTTGAAAATCCAAATACACTATTCCACTGGTTCCCCCTTATCCATCCTACGAGTTACAATACAGTTTTGTCAAACACGATTTCCCTTTCATAAAACCATGTTGACTCTGCCTAATCATATTATGATTTTCTAAGTGCTCATTTTGCCTACTACTGATGTCAGGCTAATTGGCCTATAGTTCCCTGTATTTTCTCTTCCTCCTTTCTTAAGTAGCGGGGTTAAGTTTGCTACCTTCCAATCCTTGGGGACTGTTCTAGAATCTAGGGAATTCTGGAAGATTAATACCAGTGCATCCACTATCTCTGCAGCTACCTCTTTTAAATCCCTAGGATGCAGGTCGTCAGGTCCAAGGGATTTGTTGCCACTTAGTCCCATTAATTTCTCCAGCACTATGTCTTTACTTATACTGATTTCTTTAAGTTCCTCATTCTCTCTAGACTCTTGGTTCCCCATTATTTCCAGAATGTTTTTTGTGTCTTCTACTGTGAAGACAGATACAAAGGCCGGAATTTTACCAACGCTCAGAGTGTGGGTTTGGAGACGGGTTCACTGTCAAAATCACAAAGATTGACAGCGGGTCGGTATCCCGCTGTAAACCTGCCTCCTTGTCATCCCTGAACAGATCCGACACCAAGCGGCAGGTCAGCCAATTTAGATACTTAAAAGCTTGTTAAAAGGTAGTTAAGAACCATTTTCCCATGTACTTACCATTTTACCAGGTTTTTAACGAGGTTCCCGGAGAGCGGGTATCACGTCAGGTAAATATGTCGTGTTCTCAATGACTCTCCATTGCTCTGAATAGGTGACAGCTGCAAAAGTGGTATAAAAGCTACCATTTCACAACTGTTCAATTTCCAATGTTAGAACCTGGAAGATTTGGAATACACTTTTCAGCTTTATGGAGATTGGAAGTGTTTGGAGTAAACTCTCTATCCACTGTCACCTCCTTGCAGCAACTGCTCCCACCATTGACAGATCACTTCTGTCATCTCAACTTCAGCTGCCATCTATTCCAGTAGCATGGTACCCTTGGCAAAATCTCACCCTGGTCCTCAGAATTCCACCACGATGTGCCCCAACACCAACATCACCAGCATCACCAACAACAACACGAACCTGCTCCGCAATCACCGGATGCTGCACAGGACAGAGGGCATCAGCACCCCTTCCACATTGCTGCCCGGGAGACTAGGGATGGCCTCACCATGGCCAGATTTACTTCACTTGCCGCTGTATACCCTGGCAGCCACATGCTGCGCCAGGTTGGCAGCACCCACACCAGCACCATAAAGCATCCCTGCAATTCCCAAGCCATTCCTTGCATACTCATCACCATTGCGGGGGGGGGGGTAACGTTATGTCTTGCCATGCACTGCAACTCACTAAGCCACTTCCAAAGGTGCACACAAATCTGTCCAAGAAAGCAATGTGTGGAAAATAAAGATTTCAATGTTTGGCAACACATCAACAGAAACTTCACATGAACATTGGTGAAAACACCCAAGTGCCTACCCTTGTGTGTTGTTAGTTGGTATGATTGGACAAGGATGAGGGTGAGTGTGTGGGGTGGCTAGTGAGATGGGGATGTGATGATGTAGATAGAGAGAGATGGGTGGAGGTGCAAGGTAAGTTGGTGTGAGTAAGGATGTGCAGGAGTAGGGTAGGGGAGGCAGGGTGATAGGGATGTGATAAGTGACACAACAGAATGAGGTTGAGTGTAACTTTGCAGTAACGTTTCATGATCTAATGGGGTCATTGAAAGGTTTGCGCCACTGCAGCCTGGTCCTCCTGACGACATCTCTGCTTGTGCCCTCCTGTGCAATGTGCAACCAGGCTGCCTGGGGAGGTCTCTTCTGCCTATTGGGAGAGCCTAGGTGCAGCCGTGCTACTCTGTGCAGTATTTGTCAGTGTTTGCAGCACCTCAATGCTGTAGAACACGGACAGCACAACTGTCAAAATGAATGTGAACATGGTCCCTTTAAGGAAACCGGCTGATGACGCGTCATCAAATTATGTCATCAGACCCGCTTCCTTTTACTTGGTCGGGAACCTCGCAAGGCGGGCTTAACAAGCCCAATCAACGGAAATTTTTTCTCACAGAACGTGATGGAACTGGGAGCGGGGTCGCCATCCGCCCCACCTCGCCTCGGTAGGCAAAATTGCGGCCAAAGTATTTGCTTAATGTCTCTGCCATTTCCTTATTGCCCATTATAATTTCTCATGTCTCTGCCTCTAATGGGCCCACGTTTACTTTCATTAATCTCTTCCTATTTACATACCTATACAAATGTTTACAATCTGCTTTTATGTCTCTTGCTAATTTACTCTCATATCCTTTTTTCTCTTTCCTTATCAATTTCTTGGTCCTCCTTTGCTGAATTCTAAAATCCTCCCAATCCTCAGGCTTACTACTCTTTATGGCAACATTATAAGCCTCTTCCTTTAATCTAATGCTATCTTTAATTTCTCTTGTTAGCCACGGTTGGACCATTTTTTCTGTGGGATTTTTGTGCCTTAAAGGAATGTATATTTGTTGTATATTATGTATTAATTCTTTAAATGCTAGCCATTGCTTGTCTACTGTCATACATTTTAATGTAGTTTCCCAATCTACCTTAGCCAACTCGCCCCTCATATCTACGTAGTTTGCTTTGTTTAGATTTAAGACCCTAGTTTCGGACTTAACTAAATCACTTTCAAACTCAATATAAAATTCTATCTTATTATGGTCACTCTTACCTAAAGGCCCCTTTACTACAAGGTTATTAATTAACCCTTTCTCATTGCACAATACTAGATCTAAAATAGCCTGTTCCCTAGTTAGCTCCTCAATTCACTGATCTAGAAAACTATCTTGTATACATTCCATGAATTCGTCCTCCACACTATTACTGCAAATTTGATTTGCCCAGTCTATATGTAGATTAAAGTCCACCATGATTATTATATTACCCTTGTTACATGCGCCTCTAATTTCCTGATTTATACTCTGCCCTACAACTACTGTTTGGGGGCCTATAAACAACTCCCACCAATGTTTTCTGCCCCTTGCTGTTTCTTAGCTCCACCCAAACTGATTCTACTCCTTGATTTTCTGAGCTAAGATCCTTTCTCTCTTCTGTCGTTATCCCATCGTTTATGTGCCTGGAAATTTGAGCCTAAAAATGGGTGCCCAATGGATCTCAAAATATAATCCCTGCCAGCACTGGCTGCCTCAGGGCGAACCAATATTGCAGAGGGGGCTTCAAATAGATGTTTGGCCCCTTATTTGCATATGAAAAGAGCTTTACGCCTGTTTCAGGCAGGAGCCCTGGACACTGATTTTTTTGGCCTTTACCATATGGCCGGTGGTGCACTTCTGGCTCATAATGAATGTGTGTGCCTGCCATCAGATTGGAGGCCATTTCACAGCAGAAAAATGGGCACTGTGTGGCCAAATTGCTAGGCCTTTACATCCAGAATGTTATTTATTAAAAAAAGGTTATGTTCGTTTTCATGAAAGCCATTACGCACATTAGGGGAGATTTTCCTGGGTCTGCGTCTGGTGCACCGGACCATGTGGGGGGTAGGGTGGAGTACATTCTGTAAAGGGAACCCTGCCTGATATTACTGCCTTCTTTTGTAATAGGGCAGGCTTTTTCCACAGGTGTGTGTTGAGACCCGCCTGATTTCCCGTTATCCGCTATCCCTAGCTGATTCAGGGCACTTGGGCACAGACCCAGGAAAATCTTTCCCAGTAGACAAAAAGCACATTGTTATTACAGCTGCTGGAATAAGAAGCTCTAGAATTCCCTCCCTAAACTTTCCCACCTCTCTCTCCTCATTTATGATGCTCCTTAAACCCTACCTCTATGTCCAAGCTTTTGACCATCTGTCCTAATATCTTCTTATGTGGCTCAGTGTCAAATTTTGTTTGCTAATGCCCCTGTGAAGCACCTTGGGTTGTTAAAGCTGCTATATGAATGCAAGTCATTGTTGTTTGAACTATGCACAGCTTAGTTTCAAATATCTGCCATGTACTCCAGTTTGAGAAATTTTTCAGTAGTTGATGAAGCATGGAGTTTCTGCTGCCCTGAGGGATCTGGCCGCTGGATTCCCACCATGTTTTCCTTCGCGCCGTTCCTTCCGTGCAGTTTGTACTGGGATCTGCTGCTCTGCCCTGGAAGCAGCTCCTGGACTGCAACTGGGAATCATCTAGTTCAAAACAAATAGGGAATTCTCATTGGGGTGAATCAGCAGTGCGGGGTGTGAACTGGCGCCAGGAATGGCAGGGAAAGTGCCTCTGCGATCTGGGAGTAGAGGGGGAGAGTGCCACTATTAACTGGGAAAATGATGGATGCAGAAAATAGCAGAGTGAACTGGAGGAGGAGAATGGCTCTGTATACTAGGGTTTGGAGGGGCACAGTGGCTCTGTATACTGGGGTTTGGCGGGAAGAGAGTGGCTTGTTATATTGGGGTTTGGGCAGGAGTGTGACTCTGAATTGGGAGTTTGCAGTGGCTCACTATACTGGTAAAGTAAAAAAAACTTGTCACAATTTTTAAGGAAAAATGCTAAATTTCCCAAAGGAATATGTCCTAGAAATGCTCTACCAGCGAGAACAGCGGCTGCTTTTGGAAGAAATGAAGACAATTTGAAGTTTGCTGTCTGCGGCCGTGTTCTCTTGTAACATCATCATTTAACATTTCACTTTTTAAACTGTGCCAGAAGCATTCACCATGGAAAATATCAGGAATATCCCTCCATTCTGCCTTCTGTACACACATACATCGAGCGTCAACAGGTTGCCTACTCCCAGACTGCTTCCAGTGTCTCCCCCTATTGCCAATGCCAGGGTAATCTGCCAAGGTGTGAAGGAATAAACCATATAACATATTCAGAAAAATACACTGGGGGAAAAATTGGGTGAGTAGCGCCACTTGTTAGCGCCTAAAGAGGCAGGCAGTGGCTGTAGCGCCACTGGCTGCACCTCCCGCGATATTGAGTTGGGGCGATAATGGTAGCGTTAGCCTTTTGTGCTGCGCCGCCACCGATGACGTCATCGGTGTGCGCAGCACCCCATTCGCGCGGCCGCCTACCAGCACCTCCGTTCCCGGCCTCGTGGTCCCCCCCCCCGCGGCATTGCCGGCTGTTTCCCGAGAGCCCGGCCCTTCTCCTTGGTGCCGGGGTCGTTTGCCAGCACTCGCGATCGGGGCTCGCGCTGTTGCAGGCACCTCCCCCTTAACAGTAGGAGGAAGGCCTGCAGTACCGCAGTTGTGCTGCGATATTCAGTTTCAGCGCCCTAAGAGGGACGCGGAGCGCCTCGAGCCATGCCCCATCTCCCTCTAGGGGCAATGAAACTGAATATCTGACGATCGCTGAAGCCTCAAACGCTGCGCTAAATCCTGCGCTCAGGCGACTTTTGCGCCACTTTGGCGCCCCAACCCAATTTCTAGGCCACTATCTTTTGAAAGAATTTTGGCCTTATTAAAACATGACAAACTGGGTTTGGAAATCTGGAAACCGAACTATGAAAAAGCTGTGAAAGCATTCTGGCTATAGAGATAAGATAAGTTGTTGATACTGAATCAATAACCTTATTGAAACAGAAGGTTAAAGGCTCTGGCAGGCTGAACCTTTCGGAATGAAACAATGATTCACCCTAGATAAGGTGTTCTAATTTACACTTCGTAAAGAAGCACATAAAAGTAAGAAACATCTGCCTTCGTAAAAATGACATCAAATAAAAAACACACCTGCCATAACACCGTTTTTTATGGTAAACTTAGAACACCTAGAGAAGAGACATAATTCTGTAATGCTACTAGCTGAGGTGACTGTAAGAATTGCAGGGGTCAGCAGAAAAATGACTAGAGATAATTAGCTTACATTAGCAGAAAACCTTAAAGGAAATACCACTGGAAAAGGGTATAAATATTGAATTCTCAAATGGGATAACAGACTCGCTTTAAAGGGGCAAAGCGATTCTCAGCTTCAGAGGTGGCTCTGTAAGTCTCCAACTCTTTGTACCTCGGAGATCAAAGCTATTTGATTTTGGTGGATATCCTGAATAGAACTTTTAAGAACTGTAAAACTGTAGTGAAGTTAAGATTTGAGAGTAAGGTTCTCTGATAATAAGATTGTAAGCTTTCTCTTTTTGGGATTGTTAATGTTGCGATTGACTTACCAACTGTAAATTACATGTCAGTTCTTTAATAAATCTACATATTTTTAGAATTGTCTCACATAAGACTTCTGTATCAAAAACTCGCAAACTCAATCTCTGTACACTCTTTGGTGAGGAGTTGCAGAATTCTGGGGGAGTTTTCCGGACCCTCATAATATCCAGAATGTTACAGTCTAGCTAAACTCATTAAAGTGCTATCTGGAGGACGGTAACATTTTCAGGTTGTTCCTTTCCTTTAGGGAGAGACAGTCCGGACCCTTAGACCCAATTAAGTGTCTTTAGGATTCGGCTACCTCAAACTTTAGTTGAAAGTGAACGTCTGAGAAATACGCCTGATCCGGGATAGCTCTAAAAGGGCTAGGAGTAGTAATTATCCCTTCAAAAGGGACCATACAGGCATATCTTTCCTTTATCATTTCCTACATCTTCCACAGGGAGACACTCATTGCCTTCTCACTCAATCTGGCTCACGTCAGCAACTAAGCAGAGCAGGGATCGATAATATGCCTGTACGGCACCCTGTGCCTTTAACAGTAAGCTCTGTACTGCTCTTCACCACCCCGGGGACCCCCAATAAAATGGAGGTGGGGGGGAAACACTTGCAAAAACTAGGAAAAGAAAATTACAGGTTTTTTATGTTGACCGACAAGTGCGTCAAACTGCACTTTATGAAACGCT
Organism: Somniosus microcephalus; assembly: GCF_052327205.1. Classification (NCBI taxonomy): domain Eukaryota; kingdom Metazoa; phylum Chordata; class Chondrichthyes; order Squaliformes; family Somniosidae; genus Somniosus; species Somniosus microcephalus. The sequence continues at coordinate 278,654,315 of NC_140991.1, read as the reverse complement.
TGCTAGCTAACCTAGCCTCTCAATGTGTCAAGACTATCTCTTTGACACTGTAAACTCTGTTAGAGAAAAGCACTGAGCATAGATTTTCAGTTGCTAACTTCCGCCTGTAAAACACTTCCCAGAATGCACAGAAGGAACTTAAGTCAGAATGTAAATAGGATGATTGTGAGCGTGTCCCAGAATGGTACAGAATACGTTTACAACTCCGATTCCCAATACTGTTAAAACTGCTCTCTCACTTGGGCCCAGAACTCTTATTGGTGCCATTTTAATCGGGTAGTCCCAACATTAAGCAGCACCATGGAGAACAGCTGGATAAGCCAAAAACAAATCAGTGATTTCCCAATTCTACCGGCCAAGCGCTGACCCAAATTTCACTTGTTTTCGTACACCATCAATTTAAGAAGTATGCCTGAGGGGAGCTGTTACCCACACAGCAAGCCAGGTTAAAACAGAGGATGAGTCACTCCAGCCCAAACAAACAATACCCTTCCAATGTCAGGCGCTGTAACGCCTCTCATACAGCAGATTTCCAAGTCTGCACCTGTGACATCAGACTCCAAAAATCTACCCTTATGAGTAGCGACTATTTAAACTAAAATATAGAGACTGATACAAAAGAACAAAAAGGAGTGAGAGTTAATCGTTCCTTTTAATCATTTTTCCAAAGGGCACAGATGTTCAGCCTTGATCTTTATTGTCCCTTTCTTATCCCTAATCATTGGCTGCAATGGAGTGACAGAACTGACAATACGGCTACATTGCTTCAGGTTGCAATTTTATCCATTCCCGATAATGGGATCTTAGTAGACTTTCACTGCAGCCTTTTATTTTGACAAGAAAAGCATTCAGCTGCTTGATGGACGCTATCAGGGTCCAGGGAAATGATGCACAATTCGAAAGAGGCTAAATGGAACTGAAGTCATGTGTCCTGATCCTGGTAAACAGATGTAATTTAGCAGTCGGCCCCCACCCCCCCCACCTCAGCCAATATCTTTGTCTCCTTTATGAACATTCAAGTGAATTATTAAGGAGAGGCAAGGAACAGTCTCCATCTGATTCACATGCTTCTCTGTTTTTTCCATTAATATCACTCTCTTTGGCTGTTTTTTATGATGCATTATTTCCAAGAAAAAGCCTTTCAGACTGTAACATGCTCATTTAATTTGCTTTTATTGTTTATTTTGTGTCTCCCAGTCTTACTCAGTATGTCTGAGACACTACCTGGGAAAGCAAAATGATTGTGCGTCATTCTCAATGCAGCTCTTACGGCAGCTGTTAACAATTTGTCAGCGGACATGTCCCCTGTAATCTTAATCCTCTTTCACTGTAGTGAAAGTGCCTGGTGCCTTCACCTAGCGACACCTCCGCGTCCCCCTCCAAGTCACACACCATCCTGAACATATGGTCCTCCATCGTCGCTGGGTTAATATCCTGGAATTCCACACCTCACACCATTATGGCAACACCATCACCTTAAGGACTGCACTGGTTCAAGGAGACGATCCACCACCACCACCTTCGCAGGGCAACTAGGGATGGGCAATAAATGTAGCCTTGCCAGTGCCAATGTGGGCCACATCCTGAGGAGGTGGGATGGTGGAGACATTTGTTCTGGTCGCTGCTTACAGAAAAAGCATATGAACATTCTTTTAGACCATCATCTTTCCCTGGGGGAGGAATAACAGGTGCAAATTCATGTCCCACTGCTCTGTTGTCCAGCATTTCAAAAATGGAGCTTTACCCTCCTATAACTTGGGTAATGCAGCTTACCAGGATGGTCAGTTAGATTGAGGTCCAATAGTAGATCAGAAGTAGTAGGCACGAAAACCGGCAAGTTTAAAAAAGAATAATTTGCACATGAAGAGTGGGATATTCTTCTGAATGAAAAACAGGAAAATAACCATTTATGTTGTTTCATAATTAATGACCCACCAATGAAACTGCATTAGCTAAAATCACACGTTTGAAAGCCAGGCAATTTCCTGCAATTTCACTGTGGTGAGCGGGTGGTGGGACATTTTCCTTTTTCACATCGAGTTATTTTGAGGGCCAAGTTTATCTTGCTCCAAATACTCTTGCTACACTTGTGATGCCAACGTACAGTTCCAACCCCACACTCACCCGTCACAGCTACAATTCCAGACTCCAAATGGATCTCCTACATCTAGATTCTTTAAGACCACGCTATTACATCCAGTGCAGACAGATTAAGAGCAGGGTGAGGAACTAGTGTTGAAAGGAAAGATATCCTAGCATGTGGTCCCATTTTTCGCCCCAGGGAATACGTTGCTGCCCCAGCACTAAAGCACCCACTCTGCTGCATGGTTGGTGTAGTATTTGCCAGCTTCCCTTTAGATTTTAGCAGCAGTGTATTAAGAGCTGCTGATGCAAACCTGCTTATTTCTCACACCTGCCCTCCTTTGGTGTTGGGTTGCTAACTCTGGTTGGGTGTATTTCCTGGTGGTTTCATCACATGAACTTTCACCTTGAACCACCGCACCCCCACACACCTGTCATTGGTCCATCCTCCAGGCACACTGCCTTCCAACACCAACTGGAAAGGGAACAGACTCTTTGTTACCCAATTGAATTAATCCTGTTAGTGAAACAGCTTTTTCCCCCCCCATCTCATTTTTTAAACTAATAAATGAAAGTGTTCAAAGAAAATGAAAAAAACACAATTTTGTTTAATTCCCCTATGAATTTTCTCCTGGGTTGCTTGCAGTAGTGAGATTAATCTTCAGGAGACTCCAGGACAATTCTGACGAATTGGCAACCCTACTTTGGTGAGCTCCCAATGCCAGGTCGGGCACTGATAATGAATTATTCATTAGAGCCAACCTGGAAAATCATTGTCTTGGGATGTTACATTACACTGCGGATGTGTGTGGATGATGGCTTCCAAATGGGGCCTATAGTTTGACCCCAATATTTTTGCTGAGCTATGTACTTAGTAGCACACAAGCTCAGGCCGGAGAAATAGCAACACTTCAGGACTTAAGTCTTTCTATCCCATTTCAACTCCACCTCCCTCTGTTGCTATGGTCAATCTTGTCAGGTGGGGAGGTTTAACAGCCTTTTAGAGCTTTAGAAAGCCACCGCACTCATTAAAGGACACAGGAGGTTCCCCACAACTCCCTGGGGGTTGTGCAATCTCATTACGATAGAATGGTTTGTTTCTGAGCTCCAGCCCATTTCCTCTTGGCTTGGCAGGGTGGCTTTCAAGAAGAAATACAAGTAATTAGCACACCATAGGAAACCTCTCATTGAACACCTGCTTCAGCCTGTCTGATTTTTAAATGTCCATTTTGTCTCATGAAAGTTCTTATTGAGAAAACCATCTACACTTCCTGCATGAAAACTGAGAGTGGACGCAATGGGCCTGAATTTGCGGTCGGAGGCTTCCCGCAGGCGAATGCCTCCGAACCGCAAGAAAAGTACAAACCTACCTGATGGTCCTGGAGGTTCGGACACTTGTGTTCCTGGGTCTCCATGTGTACGCCTGCGTAAAGGCCCACGTATCCCGGGGCGCCGCGGTTCGCAAGCGCCTCTGGGATCACATGGGCCGGCCCAACCGATCAAAAAGGAGGAATTCCCATTATGCTTATGGGGATTCCATTTATGTACGGAATCCCCATAAGCATGAATTGGAATCCCCTAAAAAACAATTACACACCAGTTAAATAAAAATAAATCATTACATGATCAAAATTAATTAAAATACAATTTAATTCAACGGTTAAAACAATAATTTAATTTTTTGAAAAATAAATTTAAACATTTTAAAAGGGCTGAAAATAACCTAAACTAATTTTAAAGGTTTTTTTAATGTTTAAATAATTTATATTTAAAAAAATATATTTATTTAAACTCTTACGCTGGTAAAAGAAGGTCTTATGCCTGCCTTTATCAGGCGTAAGAGTTTCACGGGCATTCGCTGGACAGTAGTTGGGCAAATAGCCCAACTCTCCGTCAGCAAATGTCCATTTCCCGGGGATGCGGTGGATCTATCAAGCTGAAACTTGACAGATCGCAAGTTCTGGGTTTTTGCGCATCGCACGCAGAAACCTGGAACTTGCGAGGCCCTTACGGCCGCGTATGCGGTCATAGGCCCCAGAAAATCCGGGCCATTGTGAAGGCACAAACTTGCAGTGTAAACATTTTTTAAAAATTCCCCCTCTTTTAATTTCTCTTCCCTCCCAAACATCTATACCACTCTTTGTCTCAAAGGGCAGGAACCTGATCAAGAAGCCCAAGATCAGCCCTGTAACATGCATTTGCTTGCTTTGTTAAGCTTGTTCGTCAAAGTGCTGGCATTTTACTGGCTTCAGGAGCAGTGAAGCAATGTCCAGCAGACCATGCAGCAGAGTAGAAGGATGACTCAGCGTGGCCAGCACCTGATTAACAACGCTGAGCATAGGGTTGCCAACCAGGATTGTCCTGGAGTGTCCAGGAATTGAAGGTTAATCTCCAGGACACTGTTGCGAGCACTCCTGGAATAGTGTTTTGTTTATTTGTTATAAAAAATATTGAGATGGGGAAAAAGGCTATTTGACCAACAGTTAAGAATCATCCATTTGGGTAAAGAAGAGTCTGTTCGCTTTCCGATTGGCGTGGGAAGGAGGTGCGGTGCGAGGATGGACGTGCTGGCGACCAATGGAGAGAGCGTGAAGGCGCGATGGTTGGAGGTGGGAGGTCATGTGATAAAACCTCCAGGAATATGTCCAATCAGAGTTGGCCACCCTGGCTGAACAGCACAATGACTGAGCGTTTAGTCACCCCCTCCTGTTATCTCCTCCTTTGGCTCAGTGTCAATTCTTGTCTGATTACGCTTCTGCGAAGCACTTTGGGACAATTTCCTACGTTAAAGGCGCTATATAACTGCAAGTTGTTGTTGGGGTCGTGTACAGGAGAGATGAAATTAGGTATCATTGGCTTGCGTTTGCAAGCTGGCCCCATGCTTGCAGGTAATGTTGCCAAGGGGGCAAGATATAGTTGAGGAATGGGGTGAGCCAAGGATAGATCCTTGGGGCATACTGGAAGTAACTATGTGGGCATGACAGGAGATACCATTGAGGAGGATGCACTACATATGTTGGGACAGATAGATATGAAACCATCAGAGTCAAATGCCATGAGGAACATCACAGAGGACAGGCGGTGGAGGAGGACTGTGTGGTCGAAGGCTGCAAAGAGATCAAGGAGGATGAGAAGAAACAACACACTATGGTCACAGCCAAGCAGAATGTTATTGGGGACTTTAAGCAGGGCTGCAAGTGGATAAAATCCGCATAAAAGAGATTCAAACAGGAATCAATGAACGAGGTGAGTGATGGTGACAGATTCTGAAAGTTTAGAGAGGAATTGGAGGTAGAAGTTGGAGCAGTATGGTCTTCCACAGAACCGCCAGAGAAAGGGTGCAAGTGGCTGAATAGCGGCCATTTGCACCATGGTCCTTGTGGGTTTCACCCAGTCTCTAGCGGATATTCCAGACCAGCATAGCCTGTACTTCTCATACCTGGTACAGATTCCTGACTGGTGCTCTGGACTCAGAAAGTGCTCCTGCACAGTCCTACTGCTGACCCAGGTAAGTGCTTTTTACTCTCACAGATTCTAGGTTGCTGAACTTTATAAGGTTGTGGACCAGAGGAAGAATGCCTTATGTAGTGAGTTAATTATTCTCAATTTATTATATGTCAGCATCAAGAAATCCCAAATAAATACCATATATACTATTCAAATGATAATGAAACTAGCTTTAAACACTGTCATTTACTACTTTCCCTCATCAGAAGGTAATAAAAGCAGGGGGTTAGGTCGAATCACCACACAATCTGCACAGGTATCCACCTTCATAGTCTAGTGGTTATGCTAGTGAACAATAATCCAGAGGTCTGATCAAGAGAATGTGACTTCAAAACTCACCATGGCAGCTTGAGAATTTGAATTCAGTTTAAAAGATCTGGAAATAAAATGCTAGTATCAGTAAAAGTGACCATGAAGCTGTTGGATTGTCGTAAAAACCTAACTGGTTCACTAATGCCTCTTTGGGAAGGAAACCGGCCGTCCTTACCTGGTCTGGCCTATATGTGACTCCAGTCCAAAACCAACGTGGCTCACTCTTTAACAGCCCTAAAGTGGCCTAGCAAACCACTCAGTTGTATCAAACTGCGACTGGTGGTTCAAAAAGGAGGTCCACCACCTCCTGCTCAGGGCAGCGAGGGATGGGCAATACCTGCCAGCCTTGCCAGCGATGCCCACATCCCCAGAATGATTTTTTTTAATCAGAAGGATGTGCAAGGACAGAGCACTTTTCATCAACAGAAAGTGCTTCTGGTAAAACAAGAAATGTCAAATGGGTTTAATTCTTCTTACACTGGGATATTCACCTTGTTCTTCCATAGTATAAATCATTTACATTTCCTTATTCATGGCAAATGTAATTTGCCCAGTGAATGCAGCTTATTTGAGGCTATTGTATAAAAAGCTATTGCATTCTAACAAGGTAATGAAAAGGCTAAAATGGCAGATGTTCCAGCTAATACAGTGTCACACTGCAGTTCAACTCTCAACAAGGTATCATGTTCTCATCGGTAATGATTCAGTTGTTGAAAGCGCACAACTGTCATTCCCTGCCTCATCCAGTGCGCAGTCCGTTGTGAGCACCCATTTAAAGGTCCTTTATAGAAAGCAATCAGTAGCATGACTGCTGTGATCAGGGAACAAATTTTCACCTCAGTTAAAAGCAAATGATTCCAGATATTGAAAAGCATCCTTGTAACAACTGTGCCACACACTTATCACCATTTCAATTCAATAGTTTACTTACAGTCAAAATCTTGGTTGAAGCGTTGGGAGATGTGTAATGGTCCGTTCTGATGGAATACTAGGAGAGATTTTATGATACTGGCAGTAACACATATCAGGAAACAGGGGCCTAGAAATTCAGTAGGCTTAGCGCCCCATTTGGGGCGCTGGAGGGCCTAGCGCCGGAGTTATGGCCAGTTGGCAAATTCAGTGGGGCCCTTCCGTCGGCGTTACACCGGTTGCGCTGCGCCGGCACCGATGACGTCATCGGTGTGCGCAGCGTCCCGGTTGCCGTGGTGACGGGCCCCAGCGCCGAAATTGAGTTGTGGCCGCCTCGCCCGTGGCAGCCGCAACTAAGACTTTGGCAACCGAGTCTTGCAGGAGTTAGCGCCGGCGCATTAAGGTCGCGCGGCGGCCGGCCGCTTTCCCGCCGGCCGCCTGCCCGCACCTCCCTCCCCGGACTCCTCCACCCCCCCCCGCGGAACAGATGCGTCTGGCCTGCAAGCCCGGCACTTGTCCGAGGTGCCGGGCTCATTTTTCTGAACATTTGAACGGCCAGCGGGCGGGTGCAGGCAGCTCCTCCTTAACTGAAGGAGGAGGCCTGCACTTCCCCAGCCTGCCGCACCGCATCGGGTGCCGCAGCGCCGGAATTGCGCCGCAATGCGGCACTCAGCGCCCATTTCGAGGCGCTGACACCCTCTAGTAGCGCCGGCAGCCGTTTGGGCGCGGCGCTACTGAATTTTTGGCACGCACAGGGGGACTTAGCGCCGGCGCTAAATTTCCGGCGCTAAAGCCCTGGCGAACCCACAACCGAATTTCTAGGCCAGGGTGTCCCAGCCTGTAACCATTAAAATGGATCAATGGCTGTTGAGTTGCAATCTTCCAATTTACCGCCCTGGGGGCCCAAGCAGAAAAACATGCCTACTGTTTTGATTGTAATAGGTTACAATAGCTTCTCCTTCCTGCAGGGCACTTTGGGTAAGTTGATACCATTGTAGTTCATGGTCTAACTGTGTAATGCACTGTCATTCCATTGAAGTTTGTCAATTTTAAGTGAGTGATGATTAACCAATGATTAGGCAAACTATCCTTTCTGCAGTCCCAAACATACAAGGCCTTCCTCGATTCCATGCCACTTGTTGGGCCATGTACAGTGGGAAACTTATCAGGTAATCGTTGACTGTTACAGCAGATTTGGAGAATCCTCATGGAACATAGGAACAGGAGGAGGTCATTCATCCCCTCGAGCCTGCTCCGCCATTCTATTAGATCATGGCTGATCTGTACCTCAAAGCCATTTACACGCCTTTGCTCCATATCCCTTGTACCCATACCTAACAAAAATCTACCAATCTCAGTCTTGAAAACTCCAATTGATCTCGCATTCACAGCCTTGTGGGGAGAGAATTGCAGATTCCCACTACACTTTGTGTGGGAAAAAATGCTTCCTGGTTTTATTTCTAAATGGCCTAGCTCTAATTTTAAGAGGATGCCTCCTTTTTCTGGATTACCCCATTGGAGGAAATAGTTCTCACAGAATTACAGCACAGAATTCTACCCAACCAGTCCATGCCGGCGTTTATGCTCCACTCGAGCCTCCTCCCATCCTTCCTCATCTAACGCTATCAGCATAAACCTCTATTCCCTTCACTCTCAGATGCTTATCCAGCCTGCCCTTAAATGCATCCATACTATCGGCCCCAACCACTCCCTGTGGTAGCTAGTTCCACATTCTCACCACTCTCTGAATAAAGAAGTTTCTTCTGAATTCCCTATTTGATTTCTTGCTGACTATCTTATAATGATGGTCTCTAGTTTTGCTCCTCCCTAAAAGTGAAAACACTCTCTGGCTGGAATTTTCCAGGGCGGTAGCAGGCGCGATCGGTGGCGGGTCAAATCGAAAATTGTTATTTTTGACAGTGGGTCAGGAACCCGCTGTCATCTCGCTCCCACACGCCTTTCCCCCAGGTGCGTCTGTCATCGTGGAGCCGACCCGACCGGCAGAGGTGGGCGACCCAATTGAAATCATTATCAGGTAGTTTACAGGCACTTAAGAGCCGCTTCCCCCTTACCTTTTAAATTTCCCTGCATGGCCATGGGATTCTCGCAGCTCGGGAACCACATCTGTCAAGCAGGGGGGAGTTCCATGCCCATTGCTCCAGCTGATTACTTGACAGCATTAAATGTACAGTAAAAGCTCCCACCTGACAGATGATCACTTTCCTCAGGCAGAAGCTGTTGCTCAGTCCATTTCCAGCACAGATTCTGCAGGCTGCAAGTGTTTCCAGCAAAGTCTCCATCCAGTATCACCTCATTGGAAGAACTCTCTCACCATTGACAGAATGCTTCTGTCATCTCTACTTCACTTGCCATCTATTCCATCAACATGGATGCCGTTTATATTGCCTCACCTTGATCCTCAGAATCCGACCACGATCAGCCCCAACACCAGCAGCACCGGGCACACCAGCAGCACCAACAACAACACCAACCTTCTCCACAATCACCTGCACAGGACAGAGGGCATCAGCACCCGACCACATTGCTGCCCAGGAGGCTAGGGATGGCCTCATCATGGTCAGATTTAGTTAACTTTATGCTGTACACCCATATGGCTGCCACATGATGCACCAGGTTGGCACCACCCCACACCAGCACCAAAAGTATCCTTATGATGTCCAAGCCATTCCTTCCACACTCATCACCATTGCGGGAGGTACCGTTATGTCTCACCATTCACTGTAACTCACTAAGCCACTTCCAAAGGTGCACACAAATCTGTCCAACAGCAGAAAGTGTTGAAAATAAAGGTTTCAATGTTTGACACCACATTAACAGAAACTTTAAATAAACATTGGATAAAACACCCAAGTGGCTACCCTTGTGTGTTGTTAGTTGGTATAATTGCACTAGGATGAGGGTGAGGGTGAGTGTAAGGGGTGGCTCGTGAGATGGGGAAGTGATGATGTAGATAGAGAGAGAGGGATGGGTGGAGGTGCAATGGTATGTTGGTGTGAGTAAGGATGTGCAGGAGCAGGGTAGGGAAGGCAGAGTGATGGGGATGTGATGAGAGGCACAGCAGGATGCAGTTGAGTGTGGCTTTGTACTAAGGTTTCCTGATCTGATGAGATCATTGAAACGTTTGCGGCACTGCACCCAGGTCCTCCTGACCACATCCCTGCTGGTGACCCCCTCTGCAATCAGTAACCAGGCTGTCTTGGTCTCCTGGGGAGGTCTCTTCTGCCCATCGGAAGGAAAGAGGACCTCCCTGCGTGCTTTGTCTCCCTCCATAAGCATATGGAGGGAGTCATCGGAGAACCTGGGTGCAGCCCTCTGCCTCTGTGCAGTCATTGTCGGTGTTTGCAGCACACCAATACTGTAGTGCACTGACAGCACTATGTTAGATTAAACTTCAAATGTAATGTGGCCATGGCCCCTTTAAAGATCCCGGCTGAAAACACGTCATGAATGGTGACCAGAACTGTACACAGTACTCCAAGTGTGGCCTACCAAGGTTCGATACAAGTTTAGCATAACTTCTCTACTTTTCAATTCTACCCCTCTAGAAATAAACCCTAGTGCTTGGTTTGCTTTTTTAAAATGGCCTTATTAACCTGCATCACTACTTTTAGTGGTTTGTGTATTTGTATGCCCAGATTCCTTTGATCCTCTACCCTATTTAGATTCTTATTTTCCAAGTAATATGTGTCCTCCTTATTTTTCCTACCAAAATGTAATACCTCACGCTTATCTGTGTTGAAATTCATTTGCCAATTATATGCAAGTTTATTAATGTCTTCTTGTAATTTGTTGCAGTCCTCTTCAGTATTGACTAACCATCCCCCCCACCACAATGTGATGTCATCTGCAAATTTAGAAATTGTGTTTTTGATTCCAAAGTCTAAATTGTTAATATAAATTGTGAACAACAGTGGTCCCACTGGTCCTTGTGAGACTCCACTTTCCAACTTCTGCTACTCTGAATAGCTACCCTTTAGCCCTACTCTCTGCTTTCTGTTTTGCAGCCAGCTAGCTATCTATTCTGCTACTTGTCCCCTGACTCTGCATGCTCTCACGTTATTCATTACTCTATTATGTGGCACCTTATCGAAGGCCTTTTGGAAATCTAGATCAATTACATCTACTACATTACCCTTGTCTACTCTCTCTGTTACCTTTTCAAAGAATTCAATGAGGCTGGTCATGCAAGACTTCCCTTTTGATATACATGTCGACTATTCATTATATTATTTTAGGTTTCGAGATGTTTCCCTATTTGCTCCTTTAGTAGGGATTCCATTATTTTTCCTACCACCGATGTTAAGCTGATTGGTCAATAGTTCCCTGGACATGTTCTATTTCCCTTCTTAAATATAGGTTTCTCTGTATCTACTCTATCAAATCCCTTTGTATTCCATTCCCCTTGAGATAAAGACCAACATTCTATTAGCCCTTTTGTACCTGTACACTGGCTTTTAGTGTTTTGTGTACATGGACACCTAAATCCCTTCGGTCCTCCACAGCTCATAGTTTTTCATCATTAAAAAATAGTCCAATTTGTCTTTCTTGGATCCAAACACAGGTTACTTGCATGCAAATCTACTATGTTCAAGTTTAACCATGCATCTGCCCATGTACAGGAATGTACACTTAGCCTCTTACAAGTCTGAATATGTGCAGCTTTTAATTGGCTCAAAGCACTGCATAGAACTAGGGTCCCCTGTAATATGAGGTCCACTAGTATGAGGTCCACTTTCTGTTTTGCTGGATGCCAGTAGGTTCACAAACATTATGGTTGCCCATGACTCTTAACATCAAAGTGAATGCAATATTCCTGGGGTGAAAAATTTGGTTGGTTAGCGTGTCCGGGGGTGGGAGTGGGGGGGCGCTAACTGGGCATTAGGAACATAGCACCCGAGCACGGCGATTTTAGCGCCGCTCACGAAATTGACCAGTTGTTTTGCAGCAGCGCTAAACACTACCGCCACGATCTCCTGCTCCTGCGTGGAATGCCCAGTAGTGCCCCGGACCGGAAATTGAGTCGCGCCCCCTGCCTTAGTGCCTGCCGCTAGGAATGACAGGTAGAGGGGAAGGTTTTCAAGTTGGGAAGGGGCTGGGGGAGCACTATTTAAAGACGTGCGCTTCCTGCTTTTTCTTGTCGGCAAAATTTTTGGTACACGCAGGTTGAGAGGGAGAGAAATGTCTGGAGAGATTTAACACTGTCCTAAGGAGTTTTGGCCCTCAGCACCACTTTTGAGGTTCCTAAGCGCCAAGCTCTTTCCCTGGGCCTAACCATTAGTGCTTCGAACACAATTGCTTTAGAGGTCTCTCCAGGCCAAGATTCAAGGCTGCAATGAGCAGGGTGTGGCTGGCCAGCAAGAAGACCCCTCCCCTTTAAGAACTGGATGATGCCAATCTGTCTGGCTTCCATGGTAACTACATCGCCTGAGCTTTGGTAGCGTTCTGAGGTAGCGCCTCGCTCCCTGATGTTAGCGCCTTAAGAGAGGTGTGTAGCGCTTGATTTAGCACTCAAATCACTTCCAAGGGCGGTAGAGGCAAATTTTGCAGTCAGAGGCAATAATTAGCGCTGGGCGCTAAACTTTGCGCCTGGCAGATATTAGCGCCCCAAAATGGGTGATACCCAATTTCTCCCCCCTGGTTTCGGATGTAATAACAGCCTAAAATTATTCCACAGCACTTACATAACTCCTCCAGGTAATCCTAACGGAACAAATCTCAACAATTCAATGTGTGCAGTCTTAGAAGTAGCCACCTTTGGAGCTAAATCTTGAATCCAGCCAAGCACAATGTTGCTTTTGCAAGGTGGTGCCACATTTTGTTTACATCAATGACAGACTATTATTCACAGTAGACTGCAATTTTAGATCATGCTCATTTTAAAGTAACAGTCTGGTGCAATGTAGCATTCTGCTCCTTCAATGTACTAAAGTCTTTTTCTGCCACCTTTGACGGAGTATTCTCTGTTTATCCATTACATTATTAGCATTGTGCCACTTGCTGCTCTTAACTTGATATGTCTCAAAGCCTGGTGCTGGTCTTAAATCAATGACATGAGCACCAACAGCCAATAAGTATCTACATTCGCTATTCAGTGTTATACTTGTTAGTCACATTGATTCGTATACACTACATCATATGTGAAAAAGAGAAAAAGGCTTGCGTTTATAATAACATCTTATAAGAATCATCTTAAAGTGCTTCACATACAATAAATTACTTTGACGTGCAGGGATGTTTGTCGGGTTGACTGTTACTGTTGCTTCATGTCAATACAAATGATAACTTGTAGATAATATGTTTGTCTTAATCCTCTTGGGATGAGTGAGGCAAGGCTGTCCACTGTCACCCATTCTATTTGATGCCTTTATCAGTGATGTGCTACATGCAATCACAAGAAATGGGCCTTCCAAGCATTTTTGAAAGTCCTGCAGTGCTTCTTTTCATAGAAGCTATAGTGTTGTTATCAGGCCCACCTGGGGATCTGATATGCTGTAGCCACCATCCTGACCAATGGGCTTATCAGTGGGATGCCCTAACAAGTGAGTGCCCCCAAGTGCGGTATCATGGTTTTACAGGACTCAAGAAGAGACCTCAAAGGTATTGTTTGATTCCTATCAGTACTTGGGGGGGTTGTGGAGGATTGTAACTTCAATTTGGACAGAATCCTTTGAGACTCCACTCAGAAGGAACACAAAGAACTTTGGCCTTTCTTAATCTTTCTTCAACAAACAGCAAAGTTTCAATGCAGGTTAAGCTTATGGCATCTACGACACTTGTCCAAAAGGTTTTCCTTCACAGATCATATTTCCTAAGCATAAAATGGCTTCCTCTGGCCAATGTGTGAAAAGCAAGATAAGGCAATTAGGTGGATTTGGTGGGGCTTGCTTTTTTGCTGAGGCCATTCACGTGAGCAAAAGATAAAGCAGCTGGTGATGAATAAGCCTGGTATGCAGCACTGGACCCGGCCATCTAGAACGTCAAAGTGGCTGTCATGGCACAAACATCTCTCTAAGGTTCCTTCCACCATGCTGAAGTCAGATATCCATCGTATACCTGATGAGGAAACGCTGAGACTTGGAACAACAGCTGCTGGAAGGTGTTACCTGGACGCAGGGTATGAGAACATGTACCCATATACTGTATTGATTTCTTTTTGGGTTCAATAAAGACTCATTTCTGAAAGAGAATGTTGTTTAATCTAAAGTCTTGTTCAAGACTTTCTACAGCTTTTTACAGAACACACTATGCTGTGATGCAGCTAGAACAAAACTGAAAGTAAAACTCCTCTGGACTGCTTGTCTCTCACATGACCTCTGCTGGTCAGGCACAAGTAATCAAAAACACAGACAAATATGCTGTAAGGCATAAGTAATCAAACACAGACAAATATCATCACAATTTGCTGATATCATTACATCTCCCTTTCTTAAAACAAAAGTATTTTACTTTTAACTAACAACATTTAATGAACTTACATTATCATTATCATGATCAAGGTTTTTTACCCTTGCTTTGTGTGTTCACATGAAATATGTCAATACACTAGAACTTGAAGAAAGAATAAGATAACATTACTTCCTTCTTTAACAATAGTCCTTAAATTTGCTCAATGAGTCTCTCAGGCTTCACGTGTCTTGAGGATTTTCTGATTGATTGTCCTTGAATCTGAGTTGTTGCCTCAGATGATTGGTTCTCAGCTGTGTGATCAGGTTGTTCACCAGTATCGGTCTCTTGACCTGCTGTGGCTGGTCCCATGAGAAGATCTCGACGATTTCTTCTCAGAACAGCACCCTCATCTGTCTGAATGGTGTATGATCTTGGTTGAACTTCACTCAGGACAGTTCCCTTCTGAGTCCATGTGTTTGTTTTGTCTTTCAACCTTACTTGGTCACCAGTGTGGAGTTCAGGTAGGTTTTGTGTTCCTCTGTCATAGTAGTACTTTTGCTTTTCTTTCTGTTGCTCTTTGAACTTCCTCACTTTCTCCCCCTCTTTTGTTTTCAGGAGGTTCTCCGGGATGGGTAGGTTTGACCTTAGCCGACGTCCCATCAGGAGTTGGGCTGGTGACATACCACACTCGAGCGGCGTTGTGCGGTATATAAGCACGCTTTGGTAGAAGTCAGTTCCACTGTCTTTTGCCTTGTACATCAGTCTTTTCACTGTCTGGACCGATTTTTCCACTAGTCCATTGGACTGTGGATAGTGAGGACTTGACGTTGTGTGGACAAAGTCCCACTCTTTGGCAAAGTGTCGGAAATTTGCATTGTTAAACTGGGGTCCGTTGTCTGTGAAGACCTCGCTTGCCACGCCATGTCTGGAGAAAATGGCTTTCATACTTCTTATCACAGCTTCTGCAGTGGTGGTGTACAGTCTACAAACCTCTGGATACAGGGAGTAATAGTCTGTGACGACAAGATAGTCCTTCCCTTGACCTACGAATAGGTCAGCGCCTACCTTCTGCTAAGGTCTGTCTGGTGCTGGGTGTGGCTTTAGTGGTTCTACCGGATTGCTTGCTCGATATTTCAGGCATATTGTGCAGTTTGACACCTCATTTGTCACATCTTGGTTGATTCGTGGCCAGTACATCACCTCTCGTGCTCTTTTCTTACACTTTTCGATTCCCAGATGTCCTCCATGGATCTTTTTTAGCATCTCTCTTCTCAGACTCTTTGGGATAACTATTTTACTTCCTTTGTAGATGATGTCTTCGACCACTGATAGTTCCGCCCTGCAGTTCCAGTACTCTGCTATATCAGGTGAGCAGTCTTGCTTCATGTTGGGCCATCCATCCAAGATGCTTTTTCTCAGTCGTCTCATTGTTTCATCTTTGTTTGTCTCAGTCTTTATGAGCTCCATTTTTGCATCTGCTATGGGCAGTGCACTTGTGATCATGTCCACGTAGGCGTTCACTTTTTCATCCATTGTGGTGTTTGCGGGCTCACTTGGGTCAACAGCTCTGGATAACGTGTCTGCTGTATACATCAGCTTACCCGGTGTGTACGCAACATTCAGTGTATAGCGTTGCAGCCTGATCATCATTCTTTGTATTCTAAGCGGACAGCTATTCAGTGGCTTTTGGAACAATGCAATCAAGGGCTTATGGTCAGTCTCTACACTGATTGCTTGTCCTGCCACAAACTGGTGAAATCTTTCACAGGCGTATGTGATGCTGAGCAGCTCCTTTTCTATTTGAGCATATCGCGTCTCCGCGTCTGTCATTGAGCGCGATGCATATGCAATAGGTTGCCAGTAGTCATATTGTTGCAGAAGAACGGCACTGAGCCCACTCTGTGATGCATCTGATGATATCTTGATGGGTCTCGCTGGGTCATAAAACCTCAGAACTGGTTCCTCTGTGAGCAGTTTCTTTAGATCGCTCCATGACTTCTCATGCTCATGATTCCATTCCCATTCTATGTTCTTTTCAGTTAGTCTTCTCAGTGGCGCTATTTTTTCTGAGAGGTTGGATATGAATTTACCCATGTAGTTGATCATTCCATTAAACCTCTGCACGTCCTTTTTGCATTGTGGCCTTGGCATATTCTCAATGGCGGACACCTTTCTGGGATCTGGTCTGATGCCCTCACTGCTAAGGATATCTCCCACGAATGTCAGTTCTGTCACCCCGAGCTGGCATTTCTCTCTATTCAGCTTCAGGTTTGTTTTCCTTGTTGCTTCCAGCACTTTTTTCAGTCTCTCGTCATGCTCAGTTCTCGTGGTTCCCCATACTATGATGTCATCCATTGATGTATCAACTCCCTCCAGGTGCTCATAGATCATATGGATAGTCTTGTGATACACTTCAGGAGCTGAGGCAATGCCAAATGGTAACCTTAGGAATCTGTATCTGCCAAATGGAGTGTTGAACGTGCACAGTCTTGAACTTGCTTCGTCCAGCTTCATCTGCCAAAATCCTGAGGACGCATCTAACTTGC
Source organism: Somniosus microcephalus (assembly GCF_052327205.1). NCBI lineage: Eukaryota > Metazoa > Chordata > Chondrichthyes > Squaliformes > Somniosidae > Somniosus > Somniosus microcephalus. The sequence goes on along the minus strand of NC_140991.1, from coordinate 278,637,552 downwards.
TGAAATATTTTGCATTTGCAAACTGTGCCATGATTTCCTCACGTGTAGGAAGCTTGAAGTGCTCTCTCTTTATTGCTCTGTTTAGATCTCTTGGATCCAGGCAAATTCTGAGCTTTCCATTCTTTTTGTCCACTACGACGAGGGAACTCACCCACTCAGTTGGCTCATCTATCTTCTGAATCACGTTCAGGCTTTCCATCCTGTCCAACTCTGCCTTCAGTTGCTTTTGAAGAGCAAACGGAACTTTTCTGCATGGATGTATGACCGGTGTCATACTTTTATCTACTCTGATCGTGTGTTCTCCTGGAATGCAGCCTAGACCCTTAAATAGGTCTTTGTACTCTTTCATGAGTTCATCATAGACTGTCTCTCCTTCGCTTTCCACAACGAGGACTCTCTTTACCAGGTTCAGTCTCTCACAGGCTTTTAACCCTAGTATGGCTTGCACATCCTTTGGCACCACGATTAATGCTAGCGTGTGCTCTCTGTCCTTGTGTGTTACTTTGACAATGCATTTTCCTTTCACTGGTATATCAGTGCCTGAGTATCCGGTCATTTTCACTTGTATTCCATGTAACTTTGGTCTGGGTCTAATTCTCTTAAAATCGGTCTCTGATATCACATTAACTTGTGCTCCAGTATCCAATTTAAATGGAATGTGTATGTCATTCACTTTTAGTGTCAACATCCAGTCTCTTTCTTTTTTGTTTTCAGACACAACATCTACATTGAATTCCTCTATCTCGCTTTCATCTACTGTATGGACCTTGCTTTGTTGCACTTGGTTCTTACAGCAACGGGCATAATGGTTGTTTTTGTTGCATCTATTGCATGTTTTACCATATGCTGGACACTTTCTTGGTGGATGCTGTGTACCGCATCGACTACATGACTTCCGATTGTCTCTTTCATTTTCGTTTGCTGGCCACGTCTCTTTTTTCACATTGGCGCTCTCTTTGTTAAACGGTTTGTATCCGTTCTTTCTCACTGCATCCACGTTGCAGCTACTGTCACTGAACAGCTCCTTTGCCTGCAACTTCACAGTCTCTGTAGCCCTACACAGTGCTATGGCTTTTCCCAGGTCTAGATCTTGCTCTCTTAGCAGTCTTTCCCTTAGACCATTATCTCGAATACCACACACCAGTCTGTCTTTTATCAGCGAGTCTGTGAGTCCCCCAAATTCACACGATTTGCTCCGGTTTCTCAGTTCAGTCACATACTGATCAATAGTCTCACCGATTTTCTGTACACATGTGAAAAATTTGTGCCTCTCAAAGGTCACGTTGCGTTTAGGTATGCAGTAGGCCTCAAACTGTTCCATTATTTTATCTAGCTTCATTTTGTCTCCATCAACAGCGAATGTGAAGTTATTATACACCTCCAGCGCTTCATCACCCACGACATGCAAGAACAGTGACGATTTCTGTTTATTACTTTTCTTGTCAGCTCTGATTGCCGCTAAATACAACTCTAAACGTTGTTTGAACCTTCTCCAATTTTCAGCCACATTACCTGTTAATTGAAGCGTCGCCGGTGGGAGTAAACCTTCCATTTTTTCACTTCGTTATCTATTCTCTAATGGTAAGCAACGATGTTCTCTTCTGGCTTGCTAATATGTGGAGAGCTGATTTCGCTTACTTGCCACAACTGCTTTCACTGTCCCATCAAGTTGCTAACTTCAGATTTTTTCTCTTTCAGCCACTTCTGACATCATGTATTGATTTCTTTTTGGGTTCAATAAAGACTCATTTCTGAAAGAGAATGTTGTTTAATCTAAAGTCTTGTTCAAGACTTTCTACAGCTTTTACAGAACACACTATGCTGTGATGCAGCTAGAACGAAACTGAAAGTAAAACTCCTCTGGACTGCTTGTCTCTCACATGACCTCTGCTGGTCAGGCACAAGTAATCAAAAACACAGACAAATATGCTGTAAGGCATAAGTAATCAAACACAGACAAATATCATCACTATTTGCTGATATCATTACACATACATCCATGGCTCAGTCTCTACCATGTTTGTGTTGCAGAAAGGTCAGGAATTGGCTTTGGGGTGCTAACCCCAACTGGTGGAACCACCATTCCATAGGCTATAGTGTGTGTACATACTGGTCAGGAAGATGTTGGCAATGCATTCACATGTTTTATGGTTAGTTATGCTGCGCATGATAGCTCCTGGAATCGACTGTCCACTTGTGAAGAGCTCCTGAACCTATTGTCCACTCATGAGGACCTCCTGGAACCTACTGTCCACTCGTGAGGAGCTCCTGAACCAACTGTCCTCTCGTGGAGGAGCTCCTGAACCTACAGTCCTCTCGTGAGGAGCTCCTGAACCTACTGTCCTCTCGTGAGGAGCTCCTGAACTGACTGGCCTCTCCTGAGGAGCTCCTCAACATACTGTCCACTCATGGGGAGCTCCTGTTCCTACTGTCCACTCGTGAGGAGCTCCTGAACCAACTGGCCTCTCCTGAGGAGCTCCTGAACCTACTGTCCACTCGTGAGGAGCTCCTGATCCTACTGTCCGCTCGTGAGGAGCTCCTGAACTGACTGTCCTCTCGTGAGGAGCTCCTGATCCTAGTGTCCAGCTAGCATGGGCCTAAGCCTATGATTGACAATTTTCTAACAACCAACTAGTTATTATCCTCCTTCGTGAGGAGGAAAGCAGAATCTCTTTGGGGTCAAGCTGACTCCAGGAAGACACGTCTGGTGATGCAAGATGAGAACCAAGTCAATCCTCTGTGGCAGATTCAGTAGTCCAATATTGGACCTGGCACCCTGGCTCAGTAATGGAATCTGAAGGATTCTTCCCACTCAGCTCCAGATAACCCTGCAAGCCAGTGACATACTGGGAAGGGTGGCACAGCTGGACCAGCAATGGTAGGTTTACCAGTGCTCTTTACTGGTAAGCTGCATGGTATTAACTGATTCGACTCCAGCAGTACTCCTTAGCACACCAAGCAATGGTTGTGACAATCTGCACCTAAGTTCTCATGACTTAAGTAAGTGGAGTTTGTAGTTATGGGGAGAGAGTGCGCCCTCCTTTTTGAGCAAACAGAACATCTACTGGGTTACCCAGTGGCTTGGTTCAGAGACTCTTAAACATGGTGATGGGTTTTCACATGTCAGACATCCAGTTAACCAAAAATAATAATACAGATATGAAAATGACACAGTCCCTGGGCCATGGCAAACTCGACTGGCAACTCTGAGCATCTCTCCGAGCACCGATGTCACAAGAATGAAGAAATGCAAACAACAGAGAGGTCCTAAAATCTCTTGTACGTATTATGGTGCACATAAACAGAATGGTGAAACAAAATCAGCCATCTATATTGTAATAATAATAATGAGCATTGTACTGGCAGAGATGTGTTACTGGATTTACTTCATTTATAAAGAAGACCTTATGATGACTCACTCATGCCTGTGGCTCTTGTGAACTATGACATTTTTCATATTTATCAAATAAATCTGGCAGTGCAGTGTGTAATATATATTCAATATCACTGCTGAGCAGAAGTTATTTGAAATGGCAATGGGAGTCCAATTAATCACCGAGGTACTGCTCTAAGGTTTGGAGGGGGTTTGCATCTCTCTGCTTGCATGACAATAATGTGGACTGGACTATCTAATAAATCACATAAAAGTGCATGAACTGAATCAAAACTTACAAAGCTCACTACTCTCAAAATGCATCACACTGTTACCTTACTGATTTGAAAACCTGAGCTGAACACGTTTAAAAGGTCAGCATTAACTACAAAAAGCAAAGCTAAACCAGCAAGTCAAATAGAAATACAATACTTAAGAATTGTTGAATTTACAGCACAGAATGAGGCCTGCCCTGATGCCAACTATTCAACTGGATCTATTTACTGTAATCCCATTTCCCTTTACTTTTCATTAATCTTTTTATATTCTTTTTATAAAGTACATATCCCATTCCCTTCAAATGATGTTATAGTCTCTGCCTCAATAGTCACTTATGGTAAAGCATTCCATGTTCTAATTATATTCAATACTCCAACTACAGTCTAACCAATTTTATTTGCTTTTATATTCAGAGCCCCATATATTCCTTCAACGATCTATGCATCTACACCTTTAGATATCTTGGTTTCTCCACTCTTAAGAATCTTACCATTTACTTCCTTTCACTGTTCTTTTTCCCAAGCATACTTCTTTGCTGAATCGCTCCACTATCTCCTCCCCAGCTTCCTTCAGTATTCTCAGATGCATATCATCCTCGCCTAGTGGTTTTTCTATGTTTGGTATTGATAGCATTTTTAGAGGTTTCCTTTTGAATATTTATTTGCAGTGGTGACTTTTCCTTATCCTCCACAGGCACGCCTACATTCCCACTTTCTTTTACCTCTGTAAAAACGGAGTCAAAGTGCTTATTGTGGAATTCTGCCAACCCCTCACACTCTTCATCTCAGAGCGATCCTCTCCTTTTAACTATACTTTTATTTCTTTGGGGTAACATTTTGACTTCACACCTTGCTCATCCACAGTGCAAAGTTGTACAATTACCCCTTTTACATGCTTGTAATAGCCCTTGCTGTTTTTCCTTTATGTTGATGTATAGTTTTCCATTATTCTTCCTTAGCCTTCCTAATCTCCGTTAATTTTTGCTTCCGTTCTATCAATTTTATATTGTTCAAAGCTTTCTTCTGTATCATCCAACTACATTTATCATACAGGCCCCTTTTTTAAAACTTTGTTTTTGCTATCGCTAATACTTAAAACCATATTCTGAAACCAAAACAACAACAGGTTGCTGAAATTATGATCATTGGAGGGGTCGTCACTGAGGCCGTGGTGATCGGCGAGGCTGAAAGCATTGATGACGACGATATGCTTATATCTAATTCTTCTTCTCGCATCCCACTTTCCCTTCATCCCACAATCTCTTCTCACTTACAAGCTGCTGATGGTGTAAGCATACACATCTTGCTTTCTCCTTCCACCCCCCAATCACAACCCGACCCTTGTGCCTTTCTCCTTTCAGATACCCAAGAACTACCAGCAGCCCAGCCTGTGCAGGAAGAAGTGGAGGAGGAGAGTGATGGAGAAGAAGAGGCACCGTCACTCGAGCTGACACTCCCAGGCACCAGCTCAGAAAATGGCACTGTGCATACTTTAGCGGGTAATATAGAGGCAGTATCTGCATGCGGTGAGTCACCGGGCAGGAGTGGGCTGCAGCCAGGCCAATGGGAAAGGATAGCGCAGGTACCAGGTCTCCGGAGGGCGAGGTCGCACATGAGTTCTACTGAACAGGACTCAGAAGAGGATGTCGATGGGGCGGACTTCAGAAGAAGGGATATGGGCATGCACACAGAAATGCTTGGCGCAAAGGCAGGCCTGCCAGAGAGCCTCTTGTCACTGTCAAGAAGCATGGAGAAGTCCGGCTCCAACATTGCATGGGGGTTTGTGCGGAGCTTGGAGCTCATGATGGAAGTGATGGGCAACTCCATTAGAGAACTTATGGACCCAACCATGATGCTGGGTGTGATGGACGATGTCGCAGCTTCCATTGCAGCACAGGCGGAATCAACCCAACGCCTGAGTGCTGCAGTGGAAGCTCAGACTGCTCGCATGCAGGCTCAGCTTGCTGCCATCATGGCTGGGTTTACGAGTGTGGAAAGGGGCTTGCAGGGTCTCACAGCAGTCCAGCAATCTGTCCTCCAACAGATGGCTAGGAATGCTGAGGCGCTGCCCCTGGGGAGTGGCACTGGCTCCGTGGACCTCAAACCTGCTGCCTTCTCTCAGGATGACAGAATTTGTACTTCCACCACTGCCACTCCGCCAGTGCCATAGCAGTTGCCTGCCAGCGATACAGTCATCGAGTTATACAGCACAGAAAGAGGCCCTTCAGCCCATCGTGTCCGCACCAGCCATCAAGCCTGTCTATTCTAATCCCATTTTCCAGCACTTGCTCTGTAGCCTTGTATGCTATGGCGTTTCAAGTGCTCATCTAAATGCTTCTTGAATGTTGTGAGGGTTCCTGCCTCTACCACCCTTTCAGGCAGTGAGTTCCAGATTCCAACCACCCTCTGGGTGAACTTTTTTTTCCTCAAATCCCCTCTAAACCTCCTGCCCCTTACCTTGAAACTATGTCCCCTGGTTATTGACTTCTCCACTAAGAGGAAAAGTTCCTTTCTATCTATCCTATCTATGCCCCTCATAATTTTGTACACCTCAATCAGGTCCCCCCTCAGCCTTCTCTGCTCTAAGGAAAACAACCCCAGCCTGTCCAGTCTCTCTTCATAGCTGAAGTGCTCCAGCCCAGGTAACATCCTGGTGAATCTCCTCTGCACCCTCTCCAATGCAATCACATCCTTCCTATAGTGTGGCGACCAGAACTGCACACAGTATTCCAGCTGCAGCCTAACTAGCGTTTTGTACAGCTCCAGCATAACCTCCCTGCTCTTATATTCTATGCCTCGGCTAATGAAGGCAAGTATCCCATATGCCTTTTTAACCACCTTAGCTACCTGTCCTGCTGCCTTCAGGAATCTATGTACATGCACACCAAGGTCCCTCTGATCCTCTGTCCTTCCTAGGGTCCTACCATTCATTGTTTATTCCCTTGTCTTGTTAGTCCTCCCAAAATGCATCACCTCACACTTTTCAGGGTTAAATTCCATTTGCCACTGTTCTGCCCATCTGACCAACCCATCTTATATTGTCCTGTAGCCTGAGGCTGCCCTCCTCGCTATTTACCACTGCACCAATTTTCATGTCATCTGCGAACTTACTGATCATGCCTCCTACATTCATATCTAAATCATTAATGCACACTACAAACAGCAAAGGACCCAGCATCAATCCCTGCGGTACACCACTGGACACAGGCTTCTAGTCACAAAAACAACCTTCGACCATCACCCTCTGCCTCCTGCCACTAAGCCAATTTTGGATCTAATGTGCCAAATTGCCCTGGATCCCATGGGCTTTTACCTTCTTGACCAGTCTCCCATGTGGGACTTTGTCAAAAGCTTTACTGAAGTCCATGTAGACTACATCAACTGCACTACCCTCATCCACACACCTAGTCACCCCCTCCAAAAATTCAATCAAATTGGTTAGACATGATCTCCCCCTGACAAAGCCATGCTGACTATCCTTTATTAATCCTTGCCTCTCCAAGTGGAGACTAATTCTGTCCCTCAGAATTTTTTCCAATAATTTCCCTACCACTGATGTTAGGCTCACTGGCCTGTAATTCCCTGGTTTATCCCTACTACCCTTCTTGAATAATGGTACTACGTTAGCTGTCCTCTGGCACCTCCCCTGTGGCCAGAGAGGTTCTGAAAATTTGTGTCCGAGCCCCTGCAATCTCCTCCCTTGCCTCACACAGCAACCTGGGATACATCTCATCTGGGCCTGGGGATTTATCCAATTTTAAGCCTGCTGAAACCGTTAGTACCTCCTCCCTCTCAATACTAATTTGTTCAAGTATATCACAATCTCCCTGCCTGATTTCTATGCCTACATCGTCCTTCTCCATAGTGAACACAGATGCAAAATATTCATTTAAAACCGCAACTACATCTTCCGGCTCAACACACAGATTGCCACTTTGGTCCCTAATGGGCCCTACTCTTTCCCTGGTTATCCTCTTGCCCTTAATATACTTATAAAACACCTTGGGATTTTCCTTTATTTTGCCCACCAGTGTTTTTTCATGCCCCCTCTTCACTCTCCTAATTTCTTTTTTAAGTACCCCCCTGCACTTTCTATATTCCTCTAGGGCTTCCACTGTTTTTAGTCCTTTGTATCTGTCAAAAGCCTCCCTTTTTTTCCTAATCCATTCTTGTATATCCCTTGACATCCAGGGTTCCCTGGACTTGTTGGTCCCACCCTTGACCTTTATGGGAACATGTTGGCGTTGTACTCTCTCTATTTCCTTTCTGAATGACTCCCACTTCTCTGATGTGGATTTTCCTACAAGTAGCTGATCCCAGTCCACTTTGGCCAGATCCTGCCTTATCATATTAAAATTGGCCTTCCCCCAATTTAGAACCTTTATTTCCGGTCCATCTTTGTCCTTTTCCATGACTACCTTAAATCTCATCGAATTATGGTCACTGTCACCAAAATGCTCTCCTACTGACACTTCTACCACTTGCCCGGCTACATTTCCTAGAATTAGGTCTAGTACCACCCCCTCTCTTGTAGGACTTGCTACATGCTGGCTCAAAAAGCTCTCCTGGATGCACTTTAAGAATTCCACACCCTCTAAGCCTTTCACACTCTGACTATCCCAGTTAATATTGGGGAAGTTGAAATCCCCAACTATTATTACGCTATTATTTCTACACTTCTCTGAGATTTGCCTACATATCTGTTCCTCTATCTCCCCCTGACTGTTTGGGGGCCTATAGTACACTCCCAGCAAAGTGCTTACCCCCTTTTTGTTTTTAAGTTCTACCCACATTATGGCCTCATTAGACGAACCTGCTAAGATATCATCCCTCTTTACTGCAGTAATTGACTCCTTGATTAATATTGCGACACCCCCTCCTCTTTTTTTTTGGACTTTTTCAGACTGCTGTCGCCCATGCTGAGGTGGTGCAACCTACAGCTGGGCCTTCTAGGCCAGAGCTGCTCGATGTCATCCTGCAAGGCCATCTGCAGTGTCCTCCATGGAAAGTCAGCAGCCTTCCACCAGGCATGCTGCAGCCACTGGGGTAGCATTGCGTAGGAGCACTAGAATAGGCAAGGAACATGAAAGACAGACACTAAGGGAATGCACAAGGGTGATTAGTTGACTTTGTAATGTTATATTGGAATTAGTCATTTATAAAGTACGTTTGGAATGTTTGGTTTGTGGTGGCTTTCATTTCAGCATTGTGCCCAAGAGGATGCTGTGATGTTCTGTGACAGATGGATGGTAGGTTGAGGAAGCGTTGAGCAACGGGGATCTGGGGTTTCAATCAGGGGAACTGGAGTCTCATGATGTGCTCACGGACAGCTTGTCCGGAACGGGGATTTGCAGGCTGCCTCCTCCCTTCCTCCTCCTCCTGAGGTGGTCGCGGAACCCGTGGTGGCAAGGGCTGAGCCCTCATGACGGCCAAGTTGTGGAGGATGCAGCAGACCACCACAAATTGGGACACCTGCTCCGGCAAGCACTGGAGAGCTCCTCCCGCGCGATTAAGGCAGTGGAAGTATTGCTTGAGCACCCCGATGGTCTGCTCGATGAGGTTTCTCATGGCGGCATGACTCTCATTATATGATTGCTGGCCATGAGTGGCGGTGCTGCAGAGGCGAGTCATCAACCAGGTGTAGAGCAGCCACCCTCGGGTTCGACATGGTAGTTGGAAGATTGCTGTCACAGTGGACTGGCACAGGATGAAGGCATCATGATTGCTGCCAGGATACCGGACATTCCACATCATGATGTGTTGGGCATGCTCACACACCAGCTGCACATTAAGAGAGTGGTAGCCTTTGCGGTTATGGTACATCTCAGCATTGAAAGCAGCACCCGTGTGTGCAGTCGATGGTGCCCTGCACCATGGGGCAGCCCGATTTCCTGGCAAAGCCACATGCACGCTCCTCCTGCTTCTCTCTGTTCAAAGAGAAGACAAAGAAGTCCCTTCTCCTGCAGTACAAAGCCTCTGTGACCTCCCGGATGCAGCGATGGATGGCGAACTGCGATATGTTAGCTATGTCACCTGCTCCAGCCTGGAAGGATCCACAGGCAAAAAAATTCAGGGCCGTGGTCACCTTGGGGGCCACTGGCAGTGCTGTCGTCACTCTGCTCTAAGGCTGCAGGTCTGGTTCCAAGAGGTGGCAGAGTTCTGCGATCACCTCCTTGGTGAAGCGGAGCCTCTGAAAACACTGCTTCGGGCTTAGGTGCAGGTAGGAGAAGCGCTCCCTGAAGACCCCAGGTGAGTAAGTCCTCCTGCTGAGAGCCCTCCTCCCTTTCCCTCTGCGAGCAGTTTGTCTTTGCTGCCTCTGTTCCATCTCCCTGTCATGCTGCAGCGTGAGAGGAACTGCAAGTGGAGCCCCCATGACTGGGAGCAAGTGGTGTAGTCAGAGGCCTTCTAGTAGGAGCCAACACCATCCCAACATCCAGTAGCACTCACTGCACATGTTACCAACTTCATAAATGTCTTCCGGCAAGCTAGTATTGATATAAACTCTGCAAGAGCCAGTACAAGAGAAAAAAAATCAACTTACCGGCAAGTTGGATGTATCCCATTAAATAGCGCTGTGGTGGGTCCCTTGTTCAGCTGTGCGTGTTTAGGAGAGGGTGTTGATTGGACGCTGACTGACGTCCCAGTCTGCCTACTCTGAACACTGCCGCCGATCGCACCTCCCACCCGCGCTGCTAGCCTTCCCAAGATGGTGACCAGTGCGGGCCGCGCCAGAAGTGGGCGGAAGGAAGTGAGGTGGCCCGAAACTGGCCTTAACTGCTAAGCTGCTGAAATTCGCAGCCAAAATCTCCAGGCGAGCATAAGAGGTGCGAAAAATGGCTAGATTTGATTAGTGAGAGGGGAAATGTCACTTTTCCAGATTGTAGCACATCTTCCAAATGATGATTGCGTGTTGTTCTTTCCTCAACTACTGAGAGAACAGGCACTGATGAATTGTTCTACCATGAGCACAACACATTTGGTTGTGGAATTTTCACACTTCCTTCCTAGTCTCCAGTAATTCTTATATAAAGTCACCAACGCCTAGCGTGCAGCCGATGAAACGCGGGAGCTGTCCGTACTTGTTCCAATAAACACTCATCCTGTCATTTGATTTAAAAGACCTCCAAACGATGCTGCAAGCAGGAGACAGACCATGGGGCTTTCAGCTACAGCACTGAGAAAAGGTACCGCCATAGCAAGCAGCGCTGGACAAGAGACATGATTACAAGACATCGGGAACATGTAATAATGCATATTGAAGTTCATGCACACTGTCATTACTGCAAAGTGATTTTTCTTTTTGGGAACCAAGGCACATTCATGTGTGGAAATCCACTGCTGTGAGAACATTAACATTTTTTTTCAGATTTACCAGGCTATTGAACAATTTAATGAATTCCTCATAATGGGTTTTGTTTATTATTGTACTGCAGAAACATTAATTTCTCTCCCCCTTAGAAATGTATTCACGATTAAAGGGAGAAGGGAAATTGGGGAGGGCTTGCCCTTAGAATGCTTTTTGCATGCTTTGTAGAGATCGGCCCTGACCTCCAATCATAGAAAAACATTTCAACCCAATGGCAGAAAAGAATTAAAAGAAAGACTTGCATTTATATAGAGCCTTTCATCATCTCAGGACAACCCAAAGCACTTTACAGCCAATGAAGTACGTTTGAAGTGAAGTCATTGTTGTAATGTAGATAATGCAGCAGCCAATTTGCACACAGCATGGTCCCACAAACAGTAATGTGAGGATGACTAGATAATCTGTTTTTACAAATGATGTTTGAGGGATAAATATTGGCCAGGACACTGGGGAGAACTCCCCTTCTCTTCTGTGAAATAGTGCCATGGGATCTTTTATGCCCACCTGAGAGGGCATACTGGGCCTTGGTTTAAAGTCTCATCCAAAAGACGGCAAGGCGGATGTGGGAGAAGGGAGGGGTGAGAGTGGCAGGAAACCCAATGTGGAGACACTGTAGGCAGTCAGGGGGCAAGTGACAGAGTGGCTCAGCACTTAACCCCCTGGTTCATGGCTGATGCAGCAGACAAGAGACTGACCCGAGGTGGGTGTCAGAAAGGTTGCCTTATTTAGCACTCCAGGTTACCTGCGTCACAGCGGGCACTGCACTATTCCCATGAGAAAGCTGAGGCGTAAAAGGTGAGGGCTGATGTGGTACCTTCAGGTGTCGGTAGTGCAGTGTATGTGCTACAGAGTTTGTCTGGTCAGATTGCAGCATGCAGCACAACTCTGCCACTGCCACCCAGGTAAATTGGAATCAACCCATACCGAATTCCAGAGACAAATCCAGTGTGCGACTGACGGTGTTTGTTGGCCAGAGAGTATTGGCAAATGGGCACAGTTTACCTGTGCTGCTTTCATCCATTGCTCTATTCTCTCCGAAAAACATAAAAAATGCAGGATTCCTGCAGGGAATTTCCGGAACTGGTGCAAAATATGGCAGTGGCCGAACTTGTGGTGCTAAGCCATGTATCATCTAGTCAAAATTAGTGGTTGCTGGTTACACACATAAAATAAATAGAAACAAGTGATAAAGTGGCTCTTGTGTGTCTCAGTGATGAGTTGGACCATGTGTGTCCCAGCAGTAAGGTGGACTTTGTGTGGCTCAGCGATAAGGTGGACTTTGTGTGTCCCAGCAGTAAGGTGGACTTTGTGTGTCCCAGCAGTAAGGTGGACTCTGTGTGTCCCAGCAGTAAGGTGGACCATGTGTGTCTCAGCAGTAAGGTGGACTTTGTGTGTCCCAGCAGTAAGGTGGACTTTGTGTGTCCCAGCAGTAAGGTGGACTTTGTGTGTCTCAGCGATAAGGTGGACCATGTGTGTCCCAGCAGTAAGGTGGACTTTGTGTGTCTCAGCAGTAAGGTGGACTTTGTGTGTCCCAGCAGTAAGGTGGACTTTGTGTGTCTCAGCAGTAAGGTGGACTTTGTGTGTCCCAGCAGTAAGGTGGACTTTGTGTGTCCCAGCAGTAAGGTGGACTTTGTGTGTCTCAGCGATAAGGTGGACCATGTGTGTCCCAGCAGTAAGGTGGACTTTGTGTGGCTCAGCGATAAGGTGGACTTTGTGTGTCCCAGCAGTAAGGTGGACTTTGTGTGTCTCAGCGATAAGGTGGACTTTGTGTGTCCCAGCAGTAAGGTGGACTTTGTGTGTCTCAGCGATAAGGTGGACTTTGTGTGTCCCAGCAGTAAGGTGGACTTTGTGTGTCTCAGCGATAAGGTGGACCATGTGTGTCCCAGCAGTAAGGTGGACTTTGTGTGGCTCAGCGATAAGGTGGACTTTGTGTGTCCCAGCAGTAAGGTGGACTTTGTGTGGCTCAGCGATAAGGTGGACTCTGTGTGTCTCAGCAGTAAGGTGGACTTTGTGTGTCTCAGCAGTAAGGTGGACTTTGTGTGTCTCAGCGATAAGGTGGACCATGTGTGTCCCAGCAGTAAGGTGGACTTTGTGTGGCTCAGCGATAAGGTGGACTTTGTGTGTCCCAGCAGTAAGGTGGACTTTGTGTGTCCCAGCAGTAAGGTGGACCATGTGTGTCCCAGCAGTAAGGTGGACTTTGTGTGTCCCAGCAGTAAGGTGGACTTTGTGTGTCCCAGCAGTAAGGTGGACTTTGTGTGTCTCAGCGATAAGGTGGACTTTGTGTGTCCCAGCAGTAAGGTGGACTTTGTGTGTCCCAGCAGTAAGGTGGACTTTGTGTGTCCCAGCAGTAAGGTGGACCATGTGTGTCCCAGCAGTAAGGTGGACTTTGTGTGTCCCAGCAGTAAGGTGGACTTTGTGTGTCCCAGCAGTAAGGTGGACTTTGTGTGTCTCAGCGATAAGGTGGACTTTGTGTGTCCCAGCAGTAAGGTGGACTTTGTGTGTCTCAGCGATAAGGTGGACCATGTGTGTCCCAGCAGTAAGGTGGACTTTGTGTGGCTCAGCGATAAGGTGGACTTTGTGTGTCCCAGCAGTAAGTTGGACCATGTGTGTCCCAGCAGTAAGGTGGACTCTGTGTGTCCCAGCAGTAAGGTGGACTTTGTGTGGCTCAGCGATAAGGTGGACTTTGTGTGTCCCAGCAGTAAGTTGGACCATGTGTGTCCCAGCAGTAAGGTGGACTCTGTGTGTCCCAGCAGTAAGGTGGACTTTGTGTGTCTCAGCGATAAGGTGGACTTTGTGTGTCCCAGCAGTAAGTTGGACCATGTGTGTCCCAGCAGTAAGTTGGACCATGTGTGTCCCAGCAGTAAGGTGGACTTTGTGTGTCTCAGCGATAAGGTGGACTTTGTGTGTCCCAGCAGTAAGGTGGACTTTGTGTGTCCCAGCAGTAAGGTGGACTTTGTGTGTCCCAGCAGTAAGGTGGACTCTGTGTGTCCCAGCAGTAAGGTGGACTTTGTGTGTCTCAGCAGTAAGGTGGACTTTGTGTGTCCCAGCAGTAAGGTGGACTCTGTGTGTCCCAGCAGTAAGGTGGACTTTGTGTGGCTCAGCGATAAGTTGGACCATGTGTGTCCCAGCAGTAAGGTGGACTCTGTGTGTCCCAGCAGTAAGGTGGACTCTGTGTGTCCCAGCAGTAAGGTGGACTTTGTGTGTCCCAGCAGTAAGGTGGACTTTGTGTGTCCCAGCAGTAAGGTGGACTTTGTGTGTCCCAGCAGTAAGGTGGACTTTGTGTGTCCCAGCAGTAAGGTGGACTTTGTGTGTCCCAGCAGTAAGGTGGACTTTGTGTGGCTCAGCGATAAAGTGGACTTTGTGTGGCTCAGCGATAAAGTGGTCCTTGAAATTTACTTCCATATTTACACCATGCTGGTAACTGTTGTACTGGTTGTAGTCTCCAAGGAAGACAACAGTAGAGTACATACAGTACCTCTCCTCATAGAGCCTGCAGTATGTCCTATTCTGTGTTGCAATCCATTTTTCACAAAGTGGGCTGCTATTCTTTGTCACTCTTTAATCAACTGGGGTATTTTTTTTAAAGAAGATTACATTGATTTTTTCCTCACAGTGGAGATAAAAATGCTAAGATTAAAAATGAAATACAGGAGTCCACTGAAACTTCATCCAGTAATGATTCTGTCACCAGCCATCATCGTGTTATGCCATTTTACTTTCATCTTAAACTGCCGTTGTATTCTGTATGCCATCCCTTTGGCCAATCAATAGGACTGTATATTATTGCAGTCTGTCTGTGCTGTAATTACAGATACTGTCACTTAGATGTCCTTAGACTCAGAATCTAGCAACTCATCATTCCAACGCAGTGACTATGTAGCAATCCCTTCTAGGTTTCAATAAACTGCATGCAAGTAAACCCTTTCGCTCCCTATCGGTAACTCAGCGATAAACATAGCTGAGTATTATTTCAAAATAAGCACCTTGGTCAACTTTGGCAACCAAGTTTCTGTAGCAATTGTGGCAAATATTTTATAATGCATGTTGACATGGTGCAAAAAGAAATGTCTTCAATTGTTGGGGGCGTATCTTTTTGTAGCGTGCAGTGAAGGAGGGTCAGAGCCTGTTAAGATGGACAATGGCAAATTTGACCAGATTCATTTTCCCCCCAAAAATTACACACCAGAAAATATGCCTCACACCGCACATTAATTGTGTTTTAAACCCAGATACATCCTGAGGCATTTGTAATACTGGTTCAAATGAAATGGGTGACAGAATTTTCATGATGCCATATACAACCGATTAGCCCAATCTCTACTGCCTGCAGTTTGTTCAAAATTCCAGCACGCCAATGCG
The DNA here is from genome assembly GCF_052327205.1 of Somniosus microcephalus. Taxonomy (NCBI): domain Eukaryota; kingdom Metazoa; phylum Chordata; class Chondrichthyes; order Squaliformes; family Somniosidae; genus Somniosus; species Somniosus microcephalus. The sequence goes on along the minus strand of NC_140991.1, from coordinate 278,622,176 downwards.
CAAGTGTACCTGAAGTACAAAATAATAAGGGCGTTCACAATTAGTCTTTTCAAAAAGCGAGAGGCACGCCCCTGAAGTATGCATTATGGACACTCGCATCCAAATAGAAATAATGAATCTGAAAATTGTTTTTTTAAAAGATCTCCTTTCAGCTAAATATTGCGCTTTTTCAAGGACATGCTGTACTGGAAAAAATTGATAATCTCAGGAGGTTTCATTCACATTGTTATAAAATAATAGCAGCAATCGAGAAAGAAGTGTTGCAACATAAATGTCTCTCTATGGGTTCCAACAGTTCAAATGTACTACTGCATTTCGAATGCAAAACTTCAAACGCAAACAAGCACTTACTCACATTGAGGCGATTGAAAAAGCCAGCCAAACAATTTCTCCTCTGTTGTATTTAGGGTTGCCAACTCTGGTTGAATGTATCCTGGAGACCTCCTGTTTCCACCTGCCCTGCCACCAAGCTCCCGCTATTGGTCGCCCAAAACGTCCAATCTCGTGATGCTCCGCCTTCCCACGCCAATTGAAAAGCGAACAGGACTTTTCATTACCCAATTGGGTAATTTTTGACTGTCAGTCAAACAGCCTTTTCCCCCCATCTCCAATATTTTTTATAAACAGAAGTGTTCAAAGAAAATGAAAAAAACCCATTTTTTTTAATGCCTCTGTGATTTTCCTCCAGGGTTTCTTGCAGCAGTGTCCTGGAGATTAATCTTCAATTCCTGGAGACCCCAGGACAGTCCTGGCAGGTTGGCAACTCTAACTGTATTCAGTGCCAGTAGAATAGCTATATTTTAAGAGCCTTCACATCAGACAGTTTTTTTAAAATTTGAGATTCTCTTGTGTTTTTTTTCCCTCTCTCTAAAAGACTCCAAGTGCACACATGCACAGTTTGGTACTCAGTGTGCTACACATTTAGGAAGGTTAAATAAGGGCACCTACCTGTTCTTTGACTGAAGCCAGAATAGCAGAAGTGGTCTCTGGTTCAGAGCCATCTCCGTTGGAGGCAGTCAGCATGGGGCTCAGCAAGTTATTCTTTTCAGATACAGATGGCTGGTCTGGAACTGGCATAACTCCTGCATATTTTGGAAAGGAGTGGGGTAAGGAAGGGGAAAAGAAACAAAAAGCAATATGTTAACACAACAGGCATGTGCCTACATAGATTGCATAGAACTTTACAGTACAGAAATACGCCATTCGACCCAACAGGTCTATGCCAGTGTTTATGCTCCACATGAGCCTCCTCCCATCCTACTTTACCCTATCAGCAGATCCTTTTATTCCTTTCTCCCTCATGTACTTATCTAGCTTCCCCTTCAATCCATGTATCCTATTCATCGCAATTACTCCATGTGGCAGCAAGTTCCCCATTCTCATCACTCACTGGCTGATGAAGTTTCTCCTAAATTACTTATTGGATTTATTAGTCACTATCTTCTATTTATGACCCCTCATTTTGGACTCCCCCACAAGTGGTCTATGCCGACCCTATCGAATTTCTTCATGACTTTAAAGCCCTCGATCAGGTCACCTTCAGTCTTCTCTTTTCTAGGGAAAAAAGCCCCACCTGTTCAATCTTTCCAGATAGTTGTACCATCTCAGTTCTGGTAGCATTCTTGTAAATCTTTTTTGCGCCTTCTCCAGTGCCTCTATATCATTGTTGTAATATGGAGATCAGAACTGTGCACAGTATTATAAGTCTGGTCGAACCAAGGTTCTATATAAGTTTAATATAACTTCTCTGTTTTTCAATTCTATTCCTTTAGAATTCAATTCTATTCCTCTAGAACAAAATGGAACAACAAAACACCTCAATTGAACCATTCATTGAAGACAAATGTGTACAATCAATTTTTGAAGTTTCTAACACCACCTCGCATAATGGAATTCAATTTTCTATAAACAGGAATCTGCTGTTAACAAGCTCGACAAATGTTTAACGATCTTAATCTGAGAATGCTGAAACCCAACAGTTAAAACAGCCGAATTTCTAATTCAGTGCTTTGTATCCAAAGATTGCCAATCCATTAAATCTGTGTGGCACAGATGAGTCTAATCGGTTCTCAATAAAGATACTAATCACAGATCTGAGGTTGTGTTGTGTTCCAGCTCTAACAGAGGGAAGCTGATGCTACCGGCACATTCCTTGTTGACTGATTAGGAGCAGGATTGATGCAAATAGAGAAGGTTGGGGTGGGATACTTGCACTTCCTTCACTCCCACCTCTATCATCTTTTATTTACCTTTCCTACTCAGGTCAACATACACCATAGTGAACAATGAAATGCCATTCTGTGCCAGCTGTGGTCTGTGGGTACTTCCAGTTCTACTCACCCTCACCATCGCTTTGGCTGCTAGTTTGTAAATCGCCCAAGTCTTCTCTGCCTTCTCAGATGGACAGAAAAGATCCCATTGCACTATTTTGCAGAAAAGCAGGGGTATATTCCCCGGTGTCCTGCCCAATATTATCCCTCAACCAACATCACTAAAACAGATTATCTGGTCATTATCACATTGCTGTTTGTGGAACTGTTAGCGAAGTGTTAATCAAATGGGACTGCTATTGATTTCTCTTCATATTAATTTAACTGTGACCAATATCTCTTCAACTGGAAAGTTTGATTATCTATCTGATATGGATAGACCCTGTAACAAGACCCTGGGAGTTTGTAGGTATGAGTTGAAGGTGGCACAGAACGCCATCTTGTCAGATTATTCATCTTTTAACTTCACAGAGGAGATATAGAAGAGATGTGGTTAGGTGTCTGTAAAGTTGAAGGTGTTTGTATTGATACATAAACAGCTATATGTAAAGGCCACCTTGGAAGGCAACATCTGTCGAAAGTAATATAGCCTAGGGTGATGCAAAAGTAACACGTGCACAGGAGTGTTAGAATGCCTTTGATAGTTCAGTAACTGACTTCATCCTAAGGATTTGATTGACAGGTCAATCAGGATGTGTAAAACTGAAGCCACTGACACGGTACACGAAAGACACGAATGGAACAGTAGATAATACCAAAACATAAGAGAATTGTGGAAAAAATTATATAAAACAGCCGTTGCTGGAAGAAAGAATCAGAATTCAATGTGGCATGATCAGCCGACCATTTTGCTGTTAACATGTGAATTCTCAGGGTTAAAATCTCATAAGTGCTGTAGTTAAGTGCATGTTTCATTATTGTCAATAGTTATTATCATATACTTAATAAATCTGTGAATATCTACCTGTAATGCTGTGAACCCTATTATTTTGAGGCGTACCTTGTAAGTAAGAACATCCTTCCTCCAACAGGATCTTGCTGTGCGCAAATTAGCTGCTGCATTTCCTACATTACAACAGTGACTACACTTCAAAAGTACGTCATTGGCTGTAAAGCATTTTAGGATGTCCTGAGGTTACAGAAGAGGCTATATAAATACAAGTTCTTTCTTTCTTGTCTACCTTTATTGACAGGTAACAGCATGACATTGTGCCCTTGCCTACTGTAATGGAAAAAACCCGAAAGACAGCACCTCCGACAGTACTGCACTCCCACGTACTGCACTGGAGTGCCAGCCTAGATTTTGTGTTCAAGTCTCTGGAGTGTAGCCACGGCTGACACCAAGTATAATACAGAACCCAGCTTCAACCAATATTTTGTCATTTAAATCCCTCGAATGAGCCTGTGAGTCTTCAATAAGGATGGCTGCAATGTATTATCACATGGTTTAGTTTGAGCATGCTCAGTTCGCTCTGGCCCACAAAACAAGCACATTGCCAAACAACTCATCATGTCTCTGTCCTTCAATTGTTTTACCCACATATATTAAATTTTTAGGGATCATGGAAGGACACAGTGTTCAGCCTTCAAGTGGACAAGTTTAAGGTGAATTTGTGACACCTAAACTGAATTTTTACAGTAATGCTCATGCAGAATCGTCTGTGCTTCGCCTTCGCGTGAATGTATACACAGCATCGGTGGCACTAATTCTCACAGGTACACAGGTAGCGTACTGAGTCACTGTTTGACGGGATCGGGACAATCATGGCCGCGCCTACGGGATTCATTAGAAGCCTCGGCATGTATGACCGAGCTCGTGAACCATTCAGTTCTTACATTGAGCGGGTGGAGATGTTTTTTAAGGTCAATAGCATTATTGAAACCGAAGGTGCAGATGAGAATGTTCAAGCTCAAAATAAAATTATTCATGAATGGAAAAAAGCAATTTTTGTAACAGAGACCGGGCCAGATGTCTACGGAACATTGAACCTGTCTTTGCATTGTAACTTTGGCACATTTTTGGATCGTGCGTTGCAAGATAAGTTTGTGTGTGGACTGGTGGATGAGTCAACACAGTCCAAGTTACTGAACACTCCGAACCAAACTTTGACATAGCATGCAAAATTGTCCTATCTATGGAGAAGGCTAGGGAGCTCTGTCCAACCGCCAAACCTAAAGCTGTGATACCAAGTCAAAAGCAGTTCGGTAAGAGCAGTTCAGTGAATTGTTATCACTGCAATGGAAATCATTCACCACAGTCCTGCCAATACAGAAATGTTCACTGCCAGAAGCAAGGCCATATTTCAACAGCTTGCAGAGCTAGATCTAAAGCAGGAAGTAAGAACCATTCTAGTGGCAATGCAAAGCAGCAACAAAGGGGAGTTCACAATATTGAAGTGAAAATCCCCTCTCGTGAGCACTGACCATACTCACTGCGAATTAAAAATTATGGAATTGAAGGGAAAGCTGGGGAGACAAACAGCTGCTGTTGCGGCCGTTAGTCGCCTTAAACCAGGGGATCCCGATATTAACTGGGATGATCTAACAAGAAAAGCCCAGTGCAATAATAACCCCATCTACCAAAATAGTCCCTCACCCTCTGCGCCTCCGCCTCCGCCTCCCTATCCAGGATAAACTGCCTCAGTAGAAACCAAGCAGGTTAATATAGTCATTACTACCACCCAATTTGGTGACCCTGCACCCTCGGATGATGAATTCGATAATGATACCTCTTCTGTAGCCTACAACCTGCCCCCAAATGTGGAAGTAACTACTACTATCAGTAGAAGTTTGGCCCCGGCGGAGTGCAAAGCGCTAGCCAAAGAATTGGGACCAATAAACTGGGGGATGAACCCAGGTCGCCCTAACAAGTGATTGGGGTATATTCCGTCACTGTCACCCTGAGTTAGAGTTGACAGACTTAAAACAAGTTCTGTTGTCATGCATTTCACGGGAACTCAAGTTATCACTTTCACGGGAAATCTATGATAAAAGTAAGGGGTGGTGGGATGTTATGGATTCAGTTTGTTCCCGTTTGGGCATGGACGCAGTTAATTTCACCCGTGCGGCTAGGGATGCCCGGCAAAAGGCTAATGAGCATCCCATAGCCTTTGCAAATCGATTGTATGTTTTGTATAACCAGTCCCAGAAAAACTGTAATGGTCAAGAGTTTTGGGACATGGAGGGATTTAAGCTGACATTCATTGATGCTCTTAGCCCCCGTAAGGGACACTCTTGGTATTACTGTTCATCAGGGAACCCCGTGGACGGATCTGAAGGATGCTTGCATTCGAGCTTGGGACTGAGTTAAATCGTCCCTCACCCCTGCTGAGTTCAAAGTGTCGGTGGTGGAGGGTCCTCTGACTCCACAAACCCCTCCCCAGTCAGGACACAAACGCCACGTAATCTGTTATAACTGTTATAAGCCTGTACACTATGCTCGCGACTGCCGCGATAGTCGACGTCCAAATAATGGCCCACGCTACCAACCCCCAATCCGTGAAGGTAATGGGTCTGATTTGAACTCTGTGCAACAGCAGCTCACCTTTCGGCAGTAGTTGAGGCCATGAAGCACAATCAGGCGGGGGGGGTGTGCAAAACGTTTCGGCTGTTTCTTGTAGTGGAGATGTGCTCCCAGACTCATGGCCAGATGTCTCCAAGGTGACCTGTCTTCTCCTGTCTGGTACGGGGAGGACGGATGACTCTTTGTCCAGGCCACTGATCATGGAAGCCGCCGCCATGTTATGCTTGTGGATTCCAGTTCTGCCGTGACTATTTTACATGAACCTGTTCCCTTTTCCCATTCTGGCACTGCCCTAAACCTCTCTGGCTTTAATGCTTCTACTCAGTTAGTTAATCAGGGATTGAGCTCCACAGTCTTGTCCATTGATGGGAATTCCGCCGATGTCCCCTCTCCTGTATATATGGCCAAAAAGGTATCCTCGGAAGTGACACGCTGCATAAACACTGAGCTGTCCTCGACTACGCTAATGATCGTCTTTGGTGGCACTTTAATGGTGGACCTATTTCAGATGCCCATTCGGTATATGCAATTAAAAAACCCGAGGAATTCACCCTTCTCGGGACTGAAGACCTCATGGTTAATACATTAATTCATAAATTTTCAGAGGTTTTTGCTAATTCCAAACATGATTGTGGCAGGATGTTAGGAGATGAGGAGGTTAATGGACCCTCCCACCCTCCTGTTAAGCAGTATTCCATTCCGGCTGAGAGTAAACCTTATGTTCGGTCTACTATCGATTCATTGTTAAAGCAGGGTGTTATCCGCACTGGCACTTTTACCACTAATTCTCCAACCTGGCCAGTTAAGAAACCAGATGATAGCTGGCGTCTAACAATTGATTATCGCAAGCTTAATTCGGTAACCCCAGCTTGCGTCCCTGTTGTTCGGGAGACCCCCACTCTCCTGTCCCAGATTCCACCAGGTAGCTGCTACCTCTCCACCTTTGACATTTCAAATGGCTTCTGGAGTATCGCTGTTAAGTCAGAGGATCAGTACAAGTTTGCCTTCACTTTTGAAGATCAAAGTTATACTTGGACATGTTTACCTCAAGACTTTCACAACGCCCCAACTATATTCCACAAATGGATGGCTCAGGCACTGAAACCTTTTTCGAGACCCGACTGCCTGCTGCAGTATGTTGATGACCTTTTGCTTGCAACGCCTGACAAAAAGACTCATATTAAATTAATGGAAGAGCTATTAGGCCTTCTTCTAAAAGCTGGGCTGAAAATTAACCCCAAAAAGGTACAACTGTTACAGCCAGAAGTGACATTTTTAGGGGTTTCTGTGGGACAAAAGGGACTCAGCCCTGACCAGCATAAGATTGAGGTGATTCAGCGTTTACCATTGCCCGCATCCACAACCGCACTTCGCTCCTTCCTGGGCCTAGTGGGATACCAGCGCTCATTTATTCCCAGATTTGCGGAGCTAGCCATTATATGAACTGCTAAAGGGTGAAGAGGACGCTGTGGCCTGTGACTGGACCACCGAACATACAACGGCTGTGTCCCTCCTTAAAGCTGCTGTTATGCAAGCCACATGCCTGACAAGCCCCGACCAAGGTAAGTCTTTCCACCTGGAGGTGGGATCCACCAATCAGAGTCTTGCTGCTGTTCTGTGACAAGAGGTACAGGGTAAACTTATGCCAATCGCATTCGCCTCCCGTATTTTGAATGGCGTGGAAAAGATTTTCACTGTGTGTGAGCGACATCTGCTAGCCACTTTTTGGGCAGTCAAACACTTCACTTTTATTACTGGGCTGAACAAAACGATCATACATAGCCCCCACACCCCTTTGAATCTTCTACTTAAACCAGGGGACACTTTGGTCTCCTCTGCCCGACTCAGTTACTGGACACTTCTGTTAACTCAGAGAGATTTGGAAAAACGCCAAGGCAGACAACTCTACTACCTCAGCTCCTACTGTACGAGGGGGGAAGCCATGAGTGCCCCCTTCCACCACTGGAGTTTGACCATTAACCCGTCTCTCCTACTCTGCTAAGTGATGCCCAGAACGTCTACATTGATGGATCATCCTATTACAGGGACGGAAAGCCCCTTACTGGATTTGCAGTAGTCATGCCTGACCGAGAACTTAAGTATAAATGCATTCCCCACTCTGCCCAATATGCTGAAGTTGCAGCCCTGGTGACAGCAATCCAAGTTACTCATGACATGTCTGGTCAGATAGTGCCTATGCGATTAACACTTTGTTATCTTTACCGCTGTATGCTAGGAATAATTTTTGTACCGTCGATGGCAAAACCCTGCTCCATGCATAGAAACATAGAAGATAGGAGCAGGAGTAGGCCATTCGGCCCCTCAAACCTGTTCCACCATTTAAAGAAATCATGGCTGATCATCCAAATTCAGTACTTTGTCCCTGCTTTCTCCCCATATCCCTTGATCCCTGTAGCCTTAAGAAATATATCTCACTCCTTCTTGAATATATTTAATGAATTGGCCTCAACTGCCTTCTGTGGTAGAGAATTCCACAGGTTCACCACTTTCTGGGTGAAGAAATTCCTCTTCATCTCAGTCCTAAATGGCTTACCCCTTATCCTTAGACTGTGACCCCTGGTTCTGGACTCCCCCGCCATCGGGAACATCCTTCCTGCATCTAGTCTGTCTAGTCCTGTTAGAATTTTATAAGTTTCAATGAGATCCCCTCTCATTCTTCTAAACTCCAGCGAATACAAGCCCAAATGACCCAATCTCTCCTCATACGTCATTCCTGCCATCCCAGGTATCAGTCTGGTGAATCTTCGCTGCACTCCCTCCATGGCAAGAACATCCTTCCTCAGATAAGGTGACCAAAACTGCACACAATACTCAAGGTGTGGTCTCAGCAAGGCCCTGTACAACTTGATATACCTATCAATTCAGTTCATGAAAAGCGACGAGTTAAGTTAGTAACTATAGGTTTTTATTGGCTAAATAACAGAGCCCACCCTCGTGGGTGATCGGATCCAACAAGGAGGAATACCAGCCGGTCGACCACCTTTATACCTGGGCAAGCAGGCGGAGCCATGGGGCGGAGTCAGCTGTGGTCAGCCCAGGTATAACAGCGTGACAAGAGGTGACCTTGTGTAGTGATACAACAGTGTAAACAGTGATAACCATAGTGTAATGATATAAACAGTGATAACCATAGTGTAACGATAGTGAACGATAAAAGTGGTTTACCACATTCACCCCTTGTTTAAATTTGAGTCCGACGGGGTGAAGTGTACTACCAGTTCGGGTATGTCAGTCTGTCCGGAGGCCTCGTAAGCCTGTCTGATCGTCGCAGCGGCGGCGGCGGTGATGCAGTATCCGATGTTAATGCTGGTGTCTGCGTGGTCGGCGAAGGCTCGTGGGGTTCCGGCATGCCGTCTACCTGGGCTGGATTTGGGGGGGTGGTGGGGGGTAACGGTGGTGTCTCAGGGATGCCCGAGGGTGCGAGGTCTCGTAAGGAGACTGTGTCCTCCCGCCCGTCTGGGTATGCCACATAGGCGTACTGGGGATTGGCGTGCAGGAGGTCCACCCTCTCGACCAGGGGGTCCGTTTTATGGGCCCTCACGTGCTTTCGCAGCAAGACGGGCCCCGGAGAAGTCAGCCATGTTGGTAGCGAGGTTCCCGTAGTCGACTTCCTGGGGAAAACAAACATTCGTTCATGGGGGGTGGCGTTAATGGCAGTGCAAAGCAGTGACCGGATGGAATGCAGCGCTGCCGGGAGGACTTCCTGCCAGCGAGAGGTTGGGAGGCCCTTAGACTTTAGGGCTAAGAGAACGGCCTTCCAGACAGTCGCGTTCTCTCTTTCCACCTGGCCGTTCGCTCGGGGGTTGTAGCTGGTGGTCCTGCTTGCAGCAATACCTCTCGCTAGTAGGAACTGGCGAAGTTCCTCGCTCATGAAGGATGAGCCCCGGTCGCTATGTATATAGTTCGGGAACCCGAACAAGGCGAAGAGGTCGTTCAGGCATTTGATGACCGTGGTACTGGTCATGTCTGGGCAGGGGAAGGCAAAGGGGAAACGGGAGTACTCATCAATAATGTTGAGGAAGTACACATTACGGTCAGAGGACGGGAGGGGCCCCTTAAAATCGATGCTCAAGCGCTCGAAGGGGCGGGTGGCCTTGATCAGGCTTGCTCTGTCCGGCCTAAAGAAATGCGGCTTGCATTCGGCACAGGTTTGGCAGTTCCTGGTCATGGTCCTGACCTCCTCGATGGAGTAGGGCAGGTTGCGGGCCTTAATGAAGTGGTAAAGTCTGGTGACCCCGGGGTGGCAGAGGTCGTTGTGGAGGGTCTGCAGTCTATCAATTTGCGCGTTGGCGCATGTACTTCGTGATAGAGCATCTGGGGGTTCGTTCAGTTTACCAGGCCGGTACAAGATATCATAATCATAGGTGGAGAGCTCGATTCTCCACCTCAAGATCTTGTCGTTCTTGATTTTGCCCCTCAGCTTGTTATTAAACATAAAAGCGACCGAACGCTGGTCAGTGAGGAGGGTAAATCGTTTGCCTGCCAGGTAATGCCTCCAGCATCGTACTGCCTCCACGATCGCCTGGGCCTCCTTCTCGACCGAAGAGTGTCGGATCTCAGGGCCCTGGAGGGTCCTTGAGAAGAAGGCCACAGGTCTCCCCTCCTGGTTAAGGGTTGCAGCTAGGGCGAAGTCGGATGCATCGCTTACAATTGGAAAGGGATAGACTCATCCATCGCGTGCATTGTGGCCTTAGCAATGTCTCCCTTTATGAGGGAGAAGGCTGCGCATGCTTCTGCCGTCAGGGGGAAGGAGGTGGACTTCATGAGGGGTCTGGCTTTGTCTGCATAATTGGGCACCCATTGGGCATAGTAGGCGAAGAGCCCCAGGGTTCTCTTCAGCGCCTTTGGACAGTGGGGGAGGGGAAGCTCCATGAGGGGGCGCATTCTTTCGGGGTCGGGGCCGATGACTCCGTTCTCTACTACGCAGCCGAGGATGGCAAGACGCGAGGTGTTAAACACACATTTCTCCTTATTGTAGGTGAGGTTCAGCCGTTGGGCCGTACGGAGGAATCTCTCCAGATTAACATCATGGTCCTGCCGGTCGCGGCCGCAGATGGTGACGTTATCTAGATAAGGGAACGTGGCATGCAGCCCGTTCTGGTCAACCATCCGGTCCATCTCCCTTTGGAAGACCGAAACCCCGTTGGTGACGCCGAAGGGAACCCTAAGGAAGTGGTAGAGGCGGCCATTCGCCTCGAAGGCGGTATACTGGCGGTCCTCAGGGCGGATAGGGAGTTGGTGGTAGGCCGACCTAAGGTCGATGGTAGAGAATACGCGGTACTGTGCAATCTGATTGACCATATCAGATATGCAGGGAAGGGGGTATGCGTCCAGCTGGGTGTACCGGTTTATGGTTTGGCTGTAGTAGATGACCAGGCGGTTTTTATCGCCGGTTTTAACGACTACGACCTGGGCACGCAAGGGGCTGTTGCTCCTCTCGATGATGCCCTCCTTCAGGAGACGCTGCACCTCAGAGCTAATAAAAGCTCTGTCCCCGGCGCTGTACCGCCTGCTCTTGGTAGCGACGGGTTTACAGTCGCGGGTGAGGTTGGCGAACAGGGAGGGGGGCGGGACCTTGAGGGTGGATAGGCCACAGGTGGTACGCGGTGGGCAGTTTAAAGGCTGCTGGTTGTCGACTGTGAGTGGGGGGAGGGGTCCACCGTATGCCAAAGTGACACTTTGAAGGTGGGATTGGAAGTCCAGCCCTAGTAGGACGGCAGCGCAGAGCTGGGGCAGGACGAGAAGTTTAAAATTTTTATACTCTGTGCCCCTAACCGACAGGGTCACAACACAGTAGCCGCTGATGTCTGTAGAATGGGACCTCGACGCCATCGAGATCTGGTTGCGCGTTGGCCGGACAGTGAGGGAGTAGTGGCTCACCGTGTCTGGATGGATGAAACTCTCCGTGCTTCCGCTGTCGAACAGGCAGGTCGTGGCGTGGCCGTTTACTTTGATGTCCATCATGGACTTGGACAGGTGATGCGGGCGGGCTTGGTCAAGTGTGACGGAGGCTAGTGTATGGCTGAGCGAGCTGCTGTAGTCTGCGGGTGAGGCGGTGGTCGGGTCTGGAGACAAGGTGGCGGTCGAGTGTGGTCAACAAAATGGCGGTGCCCACGACGTTGAATAAAATGGCGGAGAAGATGGCCGCCCCCACAACTCACATGAGGCACTGCCGGCGTCGGTGGCCTTGATCAAAGATGGCCGCCCCCACGACTCTCACGAGGGGATACTGGCATCTGTGGCCTTGATGAAAGATGGCCGCCCCCACAACTCGCATGAGGCACTGCTGGCGTCTGTGGCTTTCCCCCTGCAGGCCTTCACGAAGTGGCCTTTCTTGTGGCAGTCGGAGCAGGTTGCGTTTCTTGCAGGGCAGCGCGCCCTCGGGTGTTTCGCCTGGCCACAGAAGAAGCAGCCGGCGGCCCGATCGCGGGGCTCCGATGTCGCAGCCGGTACCGGGGGTGGCGGTCCCGATCGGTTCCGGGACGCCGACGCTGTGGTAGGTCCCAGAGGCGGCGGTGCGAGGGGTATTGCGGCCGGGGTCGGGCCCGAGTCCCAGGGTCGCGCAGCACAGTACCTGGAGTACGCCTCGAGGTCCCGATGGGCCACTTCCAGAGAGTGAGCGAGGGCTGCAGTTGTATTCAAGTCGAGGTCCTTTGATTCGAGCAGTCTTTGCCGTGAGTAGTCGGACCGAAGGCCTTTCACGAGGGCATCGCGGATATTCCCTTCAGTATTTTCTGCAGCCGTTACAGCTTTAAAGTCACAGTCCCTGCCGAGTGTTTGTAGCGCCCGTAAAAATTCATCTACAGACTCTCCTGGCTGTTGCGAGTAGGATCTTAGGAGATGTCTGGCATACATAGAATTTACAGGGCTCCGGTACTGCTCTTTCAGCACCTTGAGGGCGTCCTCGTATGTAGCAAGGTCCCGGATGAATGCAAACACTTTAGGGCTCACCTGGGCGGTCAGAACTCTTAGTTTGGATCCCGGAGGCACGCCGGATTCTCCCAGGTAGGATTCGAAACAGCTCAGCCAGTGTTCGAAGTCGAGGGCTGAGTTCGCTGCCTGTGGGTTTAGATCCAGGTACGGCGGTCGGAGGGCTCGCAGCCAGGCCGGCTGCTGGGGCTGTTGTAGATGGCCGTTTGGCTGAGGCTGTACGTCTGACTGGTCGTTTGGCTGCTCCGTTGAAGACATTTCAAAATTTAGCCAATAAAATTGATATACCTATCAATTCAGTTCATGAAAAGCGACGAGTTAAGTTAGTAACTATAGGTTTTTATTGGCTAAATAACAGAGCCCACCCTCGTGGGTGATCGGATCCAACAAGGAGGAATACCAGCCGGTCGACCACCTTTATACCTGGGCAAGCAGGCGGAGCCATGGGGCGGAGTCAGCTGTGGTCAGCCCAGGTATAACAGCATGACAAGAGGTGACCTTGTGTAGTGATACAACAGTGTAAACAGTGATAACCATAGTGTAACGATATAAACAGTGATAACCATAGTGTAACGATAGTGAACGATAAAAGTGGTTTACCACACAACTGCAGCAAGACATCCTTGCTCCTGTACTCCAATCCTCTCGCTATGAAGGCCAGCATACCATTTGCCTTCTTAACTGCCTGCTGCACCTACATGCTTACCTTCAGCGACTGGTGCACAAGGGCACCCATGTCTCATTGCACTTCCCCTTTTCCCAATCTATTGCCGCTCAGATAATAATCTGCCTTCCTGTTTTTGCCACCAAAGTGGATAACCTCGCATTTAGCCACACTATACTGCATCTGCCATGCATCTGCCCAATCACGCAACCTGTCCAAATCATACTGGAGTTTCTCTGCATCTGCCTCACAGCACACACACCCACCCAGCTTTGTGTCGTCTGCAAACTTGGAGATATTATATCTAGTTTCCTCGTCTAGATCATTAATATATATTGTGAATAACTGGGGTCCTAGCACCGATCCATGCGGTACCCCACTAGTCACTGCCTGCCACTCGGAAAAAGACCCGTTTATTCCAACTCTTTGCTTCCTATCTGCCAACCAGTTCTCTATCCAAGTCAGTACTGTAAGATTCGAAATTTTCATTAATAACCACGCAGTAAATTAGGGTTAATAAGACAGTTTTATTGACCAAAAGATGCTTGTACAGAGAAACCTTTGATAAAAGGGCACACAAAATGGCCGCCGGACCTCGTGACCAGTTTCTGGGACCATTTGAATTTCTGTTACTGCAAGTCAGACAGGCTTGTGGACTGAGGACATTAAGCCCGCGAAAACCAGTTTCGGGAAACCGAAACTCAGGGAACTGAGCATACATATTAATTAGATTATAAGTACAGGACAGTTTTGGGTAGCAGGATGAGGCCCATCAAGAAATGGGCGGACAATTGAACGAACATTTAAACCCATTTACTGTACAAAGGAAAAGCCGTTTAACAGCCATCAGGGCCATCTCCAGACCGATCAATATACAAACCGAGTTACGGTGACAAAGCAAAGGCATTATCGGCCCAGGAAGGCCAGTTCAGCTATCACCGACTCCCGTTATGAAGACAAAACACCCCTGCAGAGAATTCTGCCCGCCAAAAATATTACAAAGACAGGACTATGATCTGGCGGGAGATAAGAATGTTCCAAAAATGTATAACTGCGGATTGAAAAGGTCCATCAGTACGCTTCGTAGCTTGGCTTCACTTCACGGTTCGGAACTTCTACAGTAGCTTCACTTCGGTTTTCATTTCTTCAACGCTTCGGGACAGACTCTTCGGTTAAGGCAGCATTTCGGTTTCGGAACGTGGTCGGTGTTCGGTCAGGCAAGGCTCGGCCACGACGGGAAGACGACGAGGGTGGCCCGGGTACTTTTGTCGGGAGATCGTCGACGACCCAAGCCGAAGAAGAAGACACCCTCAGAAGGACAATCATTATGATTGTATAAGAGGACACTCAGGGCCCGGCACTCCAGCGTCTCAACATCACATCGGTAATGGATTCACCCATGTGCATCCAGTTCTTAAAGTCACGTTGGTAACGGATTCATCCGTGGCGAGTGCTCACCAAGGCTGTATCGGCAGCCTCATCGCGGGAGAACCAAGAGGAAAACAAGCTGCGCCAGAAGTTTCCAAATCCACGTGACGACGGAAAGCTGTGCCAAAAAGGCTGCGAACCCCTTTTTCGCAATTCTGAAAGTGGTGAGCATGATCCCGAGTTCCTCAAGTCGAAACTTAGTTAGGTCTAGGGGAGGGGGTTAAGGGTAGTTGTAATGTGTTACCCCTTTTACGATGTGCCGTGTGTTCCCCATTTCCATAGCGTTAAGTTCATAGATGTGTGCATGCTAGTAGTAGCTTTAATCTGTGCTTATGACATGTATTTAATAATGCTGCAAACTGTTTAATAAAAGCATCCATTTCGTGCTATTCAACCTGGTCTATTGAGTTTTTCTCTGCACTACAGTCCCCTGCACCTAAGTCCAAGGTCTAGAACCGTAGGGAAGAGTGGGTCGAACCACTCAAGGGTAATTATTGCAAGAAGCCTGGCAGGAGACCAGAGCAAGCAAGAGAAACCCCTTACAGAGATGGCGACCGCGGCAGGACCTTGGCAGCAGGAATGTAGTGTTTTAGATCAAGGTCTGAATAAACAAAATGTGATGGATGAGAGAATAGCGGACTATGTTTTTGGGAAGGTAAACCTTACAAAACAGTGGATATCTGACCTATTAAGAGATAGGCGCCCGCTAGACGTAGCCATTAAATGGACAGAAAGCAAAGAGCACAAAAGATCGGTAGAAAAGGCGGTCTGGCTGATGTGCTACAAGAAGCAAGTCCAGCTTTTGGACCAAGTCGTTGTAGCACAGACAGCCCAGATAAAAGGGTTACTAGCAGAAGTAGAGGAAAAGGTTGCGGGAGGTCAGAAACTGATTGAATCGCTTAACGCGCTGAATCAGGAACGCCAATCCGTAACTCACCACCATGAGACCAGGATAGATTACTTGGAGTGTCAGCTCATTGAGGCCAAGGCCAGTGAAGGTAGGATGAGAGACAGGTGTTTCCGCCTAGCTAAGCAGGTAGAGACGCAGGAGGAAAGTATTCTGGGAGCTAGGGCAGCATACAAGATGGCCATGGAGGATAGGTCTGAGAACGCCGACCATAGCGCTTGCCAAAGGGAGCTAGAGGACCTGAGAACGGCCCTAGCGAAGGCAAACGGCTTGGTGTGTCTCATAAACCCACCAGCGAGCCAGCTACTGTTAGCCAAGGAATCCAAAAGACCGATTCTGCAAGAGGCAGTTGGGGTACCAACCCCCGAGCCCTCGGCACCTCCCGCCTATACTGAGTCTTGGACTCCGGGGAAGGAAACGGTGAAGTTAGACAAAGAGGTTCATGAGGTAGAGCAATCCCAGGTAGTAGGGTCGGGGCCGGCGCCGATGTGTCCAACTCGACACCGGAGGCTCGGTCCGGGCGCAGTGGATGGTGAGGATGGACCCCTCGTGAATCAGATCATAATGCCCCACAGCGCACAACAGCTGAGGGCAATGATAAGTCACATCCCAAAACTCTTCGAGTCAGGAGATCCCTCCGTCCATTTTAGGGACGTGGAGCAGAGCGCAGCAGTTAATGACTGCGACGGGGTTGAACAGTCCAAAATGCTGCTGTTCTCCCTGGGCAGCTAGCTCCTCCAGTGTCTTCCTGATGAGAGCAAGAGAGGGCACAAGGAGTATGAGGAGTTACGGGACGAGATCCTGGAGATTATAGGGGAGGGTGACAAAAGTCCGTTCCTCCGATTGGAAAGGACGATACAGCTAGAGGGAGAACCCCCACGGGTTTTCGCCGGAAGGTTGTGGCCAGTGTATCGGCGCAGCTGCCCGGGCGGGCCGGCCCGGAACGGGCTGGACAATGACCAAAAGGCTCATTGGCTCCGGTGCCTGGTCGCCAATTGCTTGCCACAGGTGAGGGAGCAGGCCAAAACATGGTTTGACCCCACTAACCCCCTCTCCACGGAAGAGTTAGTACTTGATCAGCTCACGATAGGTTACAGGAACAACAAGAGTAGGGATGTGCCTTCCTCAAAGGGAAAGGTGCATGAGGCGAGGCCTGCAGCTCCTGCTAAAAAGGAATGGCATCAGGAGGGGAATCGCCCTCCCCAAGCCAAGAGCAGTTGTTACGGGTGTGGGAAGGAAGGTCACTGGCGCCGGGACTGTAAAAATCCGTGGAAGGATAATAGAGGGAAATTTCCCGCAGTCCAAGCCCAAGCCCAGACCGCCGCCTCAGCACCAGCCCAAAACCAAACCGTAGCTCCTGCCCCAGCACCAGGAGCTGGTGCAGTTGTGGATCCCGCTGCGATTGAATCGATTTTAGAGACAATGCGGTCTCTGATGATTTCGCAGGGGAAAATAGCTGTCACCACCGGCCTTGTCGTTCCCGTAACCCCGACAGTTGTGCCCAATTGACTAGAGCCAGCGCAGCCTGTCGACCTGTGTCCTCTAGAAAGACATGCACAGGAAGAGACCTCCTGTAAAATGGAGGAATACCTGCGGTGCCAGGTTGCGGAGGCTAAGTTAGTTGAACAGGTTTTAAGGGAGGAGAACGCCAGGTTAACAGCGAGGGCTGGCAGTTTAGAGGGTCAGCTCAGGGTTTTTAAAATGGTTCATGACCAGTGTAAACTGTTTAAGCCAGGTGCAAAAGAACCAGCAGGGAAAGCCAGGTCTGAGAGTAAAAGCAATAAGCCTGAGGCAAGCAAAGAGTCACAGACCACACAAGCTGGCGTTGCAGCCTGCTTGAGGGGAGGAGCCATCCCGCCCACCTGGGAGGCTTCCCCGATGGCCTGGGACTCGGACGAGGAGGGACCCGAACAGCAAGGTCCCGCCCTCGACACGATTCTGGAGGAGGAGGAGTCGGAGGACGGAGGTTCCGCCCTCGACTCGAGCGTGGGGGAGGTAGAAATTGGTGGCAGAGATCCTCCACCTGTAAGGACAGGTGGGGGGGAGCCGTCTGCCACAGACCCAATTCCCGAAGGGGCGGAGCCTGAGGGGAGGGAGCCGAAGCCCACAGTCGTGGAAGAGCCACGGGCTGTGAGAGCCAGATCCCACCCAAAGGTCCACTCGCTAAGGGAGCCACGCCCAAAGTACCTTCTCGCAGGTCGGCCCGAACGCCTCAGCCTGTAAAGTCTTGGCCCGAGTCACCCACTCCCAGTAGACACCGATTTCAGAAATCATTAAGAAAGCACAGTCCCCGTTTAACAGCAAAAGGCTGCGGGGAACCAGAGATACAGGTCACTGCAGCCCCGCCACAGGGAGTGGCACGCTGCAGCCCTCACAGGAATTAGGTAGGCTGCCCGAAGGAGGGCGGCGCTGTACATAAGTTTAGGTAATGATGTTAAGTTTAAGTAATTTTAATGTTAGTTTAAGGTATGTAAAGTTTAAGATGATGGGGATGTTTTAAAAGGTAGTTTTCGGAGTCTGCCCAGTATGTGTGTTTGGAAGCGGGGTCAGGGGACCCCAGCGTCCGTTTAATTAAGCCAGCACCTATTGGGAGCCTGGCTACATCATCTTATCGGTTACAGAAACCAGGAATACAATGGAGAGGATTCTCGTGGTACTCGCGGCGATCGGGTGTGAGTTGGCCTACCGAGGCCGCACCAAGGACGTCATCGTGTTCGGATGCTCCGGGGACACAGCCCCCATCGCGACGGATGGGACGGGGAAGCGAGAGGTTGAGGAAACCGCCACCTACTTCCACGAAGGGAGATGGCCAGGTTGGCTGGGGTCGAATTCCACAGAATACTCCAGCAAATCCGGGTTTGCCTACCAAGAGACTTCATTACGGTGCCCTCGGGTGAGGATCATTGCACCCAGAGTCAGCGTTACCGTGGGAAAGAGGATCTGTTTGGTGTGTAATGGGAACGTACCACTAAGTAGATGGTGGTGGCTGCGAAAGCTGGGAAAGAATATGAAGAACTCTACAATCGAGTGGGAGCGACTGGGTAACAATACCCATCGGACAATTACGGGGACTCACGGACAGTTACGTGTGTGTTGGGACAAATGGTGGGAACCAGATGGAGGGATATATGTCTGCATGTGGGGTTCGAAGCGCGTTTGCCCCAAGGGCATATCCATCTTTTTCCAGAGGCAGTGGCAGGATGAAGGAAAAGGGATGAGGTGGGACGTCAGCACCCGGGCGTGCGGAGCCCCATTCTCCCCGATTCCGGTAAACGCCACTGAACTCATCACCCGCCCACGCAAGCCCCTGCCCACGATTCCAGTAGCACTAGCCCAGAAGGAAGGGTGCCCCACCACCACAAAGGGGCCCGGGAACGGTTTAGTATTGGTACCCACCGGTCAGGTGCTGTACCAAGGGGTACACTACGCGGTGGCCTCAGTGATTTTAAACCTCACTGAGGTACGATTGCCGGAGTGGTGTCCCAAGGAAACGGAACAATTGTACCAGGTCCTGTTAACCAGAATGTTCAGACAATTTTATGAATTTGACTTTGCCGACATCGACAAAGCCAAATTGTACACCACACCACAGGAAGTTTTGGATCGGGTAGGGAGGCAAAGAAGGGGTACTGTAAATGACATTTTTACTGCTTTTAGTACCGGGACATCTGTTGTCAACGCTCTAGACAACGTGGAGCTGCAGACACAGGTTAATGGTTTAAAGGCCCAGTTAAAGAACATACTGACAAACGAAAATAAGGTAGTGGGCTCTGAACTACATGAGGATCAGGCCATGACACTACACTTAAAAGAAATAATCACTGAGCTGGAGAAACACGCTAGAACGGTAAATGCACTCATTAGGGAGGATCGGAATGCGTCCGATCAGGCAGCACAGAACGAGGCTTGTGTGCTATACGGGGCGTGGCTACTGGGCGAGGGCCACAGTAATCTGGAGGATTTAAAACAAGGTTTGGTCCCGTCCTGGATCAGCAACAAGCACTTGCAAGTGCTCCACCCCTTTGAGAATGCATTAAGTCCGTGCCAGCTCAGACTAGCTGCAGAGGCGTACCCAGTCCCAGTGGACTGCGGACGCTCGAATCACACTATCATGGGAATAGTGGTAAGGATGCCGGTGTTGGGTCCCACAGCAAAGCCCGCCCCGGTATACAGGGTGGAGAACATTGGAGTCATACAGGGGGGTGCGCACATTCGTTACGCAGTGGTCCCGCCTTATGTCACCAGATGGGAACGTACGATGACAGGCACCGACCTCTCGGGGTGTCGTAGCCGGGGAGCACACATCATCCTGTGTCCCCAGCACTTGAATGCCTTTTTGAAACCACAGTGCGGGTTCAGAGCCGCTAGCGCGAAGCCGATAAATTGCACCATGGAGACAATGGCAAAGGACCATGTGCCCCCGCAGGTGGCATATATCGGAGGTGGGACATACTGTGTCACCACTGCAGCGCCTCACTACCAACACGGACAGCACGGGTGGTGTCCGGTCAGTGACAGCAGTTTCTGTTTCAAACCCAGGGCTGAAGTTCAAGTGGCACAACAGCGAATTGTCCCCATTCCTGTACCTTCCACCGTTCACCTCACTGTGAAAGAGAATTTCACGGATTTTCAGCGATTCGTTGCGCATTTTGGTTATGTCATTCCCCCTCTCCCCGAACACCTCACCAAGATTTTAAAAGCCGTAATAGTCTCACAGAAGCATTTTTACACATTAGA
The DNA here is from genome assembly GCF_052327205.1 of Somniosus microcephalus. NCBI lineage: Eukaryota > Metazoa > Chordata > Chondrichthyes > Squaliformes > Somniosidae > Somniosus > Somniosus microcephalus. The sequence continues at coordinate 278,601,696 of NC_140991.1, read as the reverse complement.
GCAGAAGACTTTAGAGATAGGGAACGACATATTATACATAGTCACCCCACCATGGTGGGACCTGTTCACTAATATAGAGATCCCACCCTGGATTAGAATAGCGTCCCACATCCTAGTAGTGTGTCAGGTTTTGATTGTAGTATTTTTACTGGTCGTGCATTGCAAGAGAGGCAAACGCCTCCAGAGGCACGAGAACACAGGAGAATGGAGAGAACGCTACGTACGAGTGGGTGAGGAGGACACCCCAGTTTAAGCTGCTAAGTGTTAAAGGATAAAGCGTCCCTCCACTCTTGGTTTTAGTCACTGTATGATTTAAGTATGTGAATACTGTTGTGTTATAGCCGTTCAGCAGGTTTTCTGTTTTCTTTGAGTAATAAAATGTGTATACAGGTGGTGAAAGGGGTATCGGCCCCTTCACATCTGAAAGATGAATGTGTTATAGTTTAAGGTAGTACTGCCTATGATTGTCCAACTGTACACAAGGTAATTTTTCTGAAATGGGAACTGCATGTGTCGTGGGGGTTATAGATAGCTAATTACCAGGAATGTTTGGATGTGGGGAATCAGGGAAAATTTGCTCACCAAGGGTTATTGATACTTTAAGCAAGCTATCAGTATCGCAGGAGGGACTGTAAGATTCGAAATTTTCATTAATAACCACGCAGTAAATTAGGGTTAATAAGACAGTTTTATTGACCAAAAGATGCTTGTACAGAGAAACCTTTGATAAAAGGGCACACAAAATGGCCGCCGGACCTCGTGACCAGTTTCTGGGACCATTTGAATTTCTGTTACTGCAAGTCAGACAGGCTTGTGGATTGAGGACATTAAGCCTGCGAAAACCAGTTTCGGGAAACCGAAACTCAGGGAACTGAGCATACATATTAATTAGATTATAAGTACAGGACAGTTTTGGGTAGCAGGATGAGGCCCATCAAGAAATGGGCGGACAATTGAACGAACATTTAAACCCATTTACTGTACAAAGGAAAAGCCGTTTAACAGCCATCAGGGCCATCTCCAGACCGATCAATATACAAACCGAGTTACGGTGACAAAGCAAAGACATTATCGGCCCAGGAAGGCCAGTTCAGCTATCACCGACTCCCGTTATGAAGACAAAACACCCCTGCAGAGAATTCTGCCCGCCAAAAATATTACAAAGACAGGACTATGATCTGGCGGGAGATAAGAATGTTCCAAAAATGTATAACTGTGGATTGAAAAGGTCCATCAGTACGCTTCGTAGCTTGGCTTCACGTCACGGTTCGGAACTTCTACAGTAGCTTCACTTCGGTTTTCATTTCTTCAACGCTTCGGGACAGACTCTTCGGTTAAGGCAGCACTTCGGTTTCGGAACGTGGTCGGTGTTTGGCCAGGCAAGGCTCGGTCACGACGGGAAGATGACGAGGGTGGCCCGGGTACTTTTGTCGGGAGATCATCGACGACCCAGGCCGAAGAAGAAGACACCCTCAGAAGGACAATCATTATGACTGTATAAGAGGACACTCAGGGCCCGGCACTCCAGCGTCTCAACATCACATCGGTAATGGATTCACCCATGTGCATCCAGTTCTTAAAGTCACGTTGGTAACGGATTCATCCGTGGCGAGCGCTCACCAAGGCTGTATCGGCAGCCTCATCGCGGGAGAACCAAGAGGAAAACAAGCTGCGCCAGAAGTTTCCAAATCCACGTGACGACGGAAAGCTGTGCCAAAAAGGCTGCGAACCCCTTTTTCGCAATTCTGAAAGTGGTGAGCATGATCCCGAGTTCCTCAAGTCGAAACTTAGTTAGGTCTAGGGGAGGGGGTTAAGGGTAGTTTTAATGTGTTACCCCTTTTACGATGTGCCGTGTGTTCCCCATTTCCATAGCGTTAAGTTCATAGATGTGTGCATGCTAGTAGTAGCTTTAATCTGTGCTTATGACATGTATTTTATAATGCTACAAACTGTTTAATAAAAGCATCCATTTCGTGCTATTCAACCTGGTCTATTGAGTTTTTCTCTGCACTACAGTCCCCTGCACCTAAGTCCAAGGTCTAGAACCGTAGGGAAGAGTGGGTCGAACCACTCAAGGGTAATTATTGCAAGAAGCCTGGCAGGAGACCAGAGCAAAAAGAGAAACCCCCTACAGTACCTTACCCCCAATCCCATGTGCTTTAACTTTGCACGCTAATCTCTTATGCGGAACCTTATCGAAAGTCTTCTGAAAGTCCAAATACACCACATCCACTGGTTCTCCCTTATCTATTCTACCAGTTACATCCTCAAAAAATTCCAGTAGATTAGTCAAGCACAATTCACCTTTTGTACATCTATGTTGACTTTGTCCGATCCTGTCACTGTTTTCCAAGTGCTCTGCTATTACATCTTTTATAATGGACTCTAGCATTTTCCCCACTACCGATGTCAGGCTTACCGGTCTATAATTCCCCATTTTTTCTCTACCACCTTTTTTAAATAGTGGGGTTACATTAACTACCCTCCAATCCATGGGAACTATTCCAGAGTCTATAGAATTTTGAAAGACCTCTTTGCTTCCCTTTGGGACTCTTTAAATTCACGATCAGCCCCTGTCTATGTTGGTAAGGTAAAGTCCCATTCACGTTCTTCAGATGTACGTACCCAGGGTAACTCGCAGGCAGATCGTGCTGCCAAGGACGCCGCTGTTATCGCTGACCTCTTGCAAGCCTCTACCCCTCCCTTAAGATTAGTCTCGAGTATCCAAGGTGGGGACATCGACCTCCCTTCCCTCCAATCCAGTTATTCCCCCTATGCAGTTGTTATTGCATGGCATCAGAATGGATGTCCATTACCTCAGCCCACTCCATGGGCTGCGAACACACAATTGGCTCCGGATCAGTCTGGGGAAGCTGCTCCCCTGTTAATGTTCAACCCCCGTATGCGGTGGCTATCATCTGATCTCCCAGTTGTCTGTGTTCCCCCATCCATGGCACCCAAAATTTTTGATCTCCTGCACTCACATCCGGTAGGAGGGCACTATTCAGCTGATGAAAGTGTTCAGAAACTACGCAAATTTGCATGGTATCCTGATTGCATCACAGATGTCACTCATAGGGTGAATCGTTGTCTGCCCTGTTTACAGCACAATCCAAGTGCCCACACTAATCGGGCACTGTCCCCCTACTCCCAATGGGCCGTGGACCCACCTTCAAATTGATTTTATAGGGCCCTTACCTACAGGACCTTCTGGCTTGTGATATTGTCTGGCTATAGTTGATAAATTTACTAAATGGATGGAGGCTTTTCCATGTAAAACAAACACCACATTGACAGCAGCTCGCCTTTTCTTGGGTGAGGTGATCTGCAGGTGGGGAGTGCCAATTCAAGTTGATAACGATCATGGATCACATTTTACCGCCCAAATTTTTACCGAATTGCAACGGATAATGGGTATCTTGCATAAACATCATATCTCCCATCACCCACAATCATCTGGTGTAGTGGAAAGAGGAAACTGAACTCTGAAAACTATGTTAAACAAATTTTGTGCAGATCACCCCACCAAATGGTCCAGTATGTTGCCAATGTGTCTAATGGCTATTAGATCCAATGGGTATCTCACCCCATCAGGCTATGATCGGGCGACTAATGCGAATGCCAGCCCATCTGTTAACCCCTTCAGCCACACCCTTAGTACAGGGAATTGCCAACCAAAAATGGCTTGAAATGGTGGTAGAGAACATAGAACAAACTAACATGTTTGTAGCTACACAAACAGGCAAATCAAAAAACCAGGCAAAGAAATACTTCGACAAGAAGGTCCGACCATTTGAGTATCAAGTGGGAGATGTTGTAATGGTACTAAATTATGGGAAGAAGCAACATTGCTTCGAACCAAAGTGGAATGTCCCCTTCCTGATTATTGACAGGGCCAGTCCTTCAGTTTAGCTGGTGCAATTCCCTGAGAAAAAGGGGAGGGCCAAGGTGGTTAAATGGTACCATATCAATCAGTTGAAAACTGTGAAAGAATAAATATTCCTGGTTAGATGATAAACTGTAGCTTTCTTCACAATTTCTGTATTCTTTGTTTTGTATCATTGTCACTTCAAATGTATGTACTTAGTCAGCGTGCTAATGATTGTAAGACTGAATTATAACTGTGACTGTAATAACTGTGTTTTGTAGGTAACAGAGCATGGGAAAAGCCAATACGATCCAGTATGAGCTGCACAGTTATGTGGTACAATTCAGGTACGACATTCTCCTGTTGTCTGAGGAATTCAGTGAGCTCGTGATGCAACTGAACTCCTTCCTAAAGCAATTTTATGTTTTGGAGCAAGACAACTCGAGAATAGATATTGAAATTGACAGCATAGGGGATGATTCACACTGGTGGGATATTGGGGTTTATAATAACAGCTCACCCATAGGTTCGTATCATTTCACACGCTCTGGTAGTTCTCCAACTTGTGATGACAGTATATTTGATATATGTAACCTGTGTAGTAAGACTTTGATGCATAAGTCAAATGTGTATCTATAAGTATGACTAACTGTACTAATGAATTAATGACAGATGAAAATCAGAGGCAATGTAGAGGAGACCCCAGGCGGGGTAAGATCAGGAAAGATAGAAGAAACAGAGGATACCCCAGGTGGGGCAGAATTGGAACACCGGAATAGTGATTTGAACCGTCGAACCAATAATTTAAGAGTTAGCACAGTTGGTAGAGGTTCATAAATGAGGGGTCAAAATAGAGTTTTTCTCCCTCTCAAGGTGGAGGCTGTTAGAAACTAGGGGTGCTTAAAAATGTATATGGCTACACGAATAATACTGTGTTTAAATGATAAGTTTCATTTTCCTGGAAAGCTTGCATTAGAATTTGAAACAGTCTTTTTAATCAGTTAGACCAGGTGAAACATAAACATTCCACACGGGGGCCCAGAGGATGGTCCTGCCAGGCTAGATATCTGTTGTTTGTAAGTTAGGGTTTTGACTTTGTTAATGTATCTTTAATTTGGCCAGTGAAGGCCCGACCTATGTTTCTTCCATTATTACTAATAACCATATTATAATCTCCACAGATAGAATTTGGAGTTTGTTCAGCAGAACTGCTTGTGAATATAATTAAAAGTTAATCTGGAAAAGACATAGAATGAAAGGAATTTGAGGAGGCTAAGGTATCCATCTTAGAATGGACCATTTGCTAGATGAAGGTGAGATAGCGACTGGTTAATGTGCGACAGCTCTGGCTGGGGCCATGATTAAGAGGGACAGGGCCGGGTCTTGTACTTGCTGGGTTAAGGAGGATAGAATCAATAACATGGCCTCAGGCCCACCCCTAAACAGAGAATAAAAAGTGACACCCGAAGGGCTTGCCCACAGATGGTGGAAGGGAGAGCCGAACAGAAGTTGGGCGGGTCGAATGCTCTTTTGAGAGTGATCCCATGCTCCCCATCGAAGGCCCGAGAGAGAGAGAGAGAGAGAGAGAGAGAGAGGCCAGAAGCCAGAGAACTGTTCACGTATGCCAGCCGTCTGTCCGATCGGGTCTGGTACCAGCTGCTTGTCACGGTCGTATGTTTTTGATGTATTACTAGTGTGTTATATTCCGTCCTAACCTCCGATTAAACACAATATACCCACCATATTGGTTTGCACTCGACCCTGTTTACCAGAGATACATGAATCTCTACAGCATCTACAGTATCTATGCCACTAGCGGCAACGCTAGCAGTCATGAGAAAGACTTCTGTACAAAACTTTTTATCAATGAGAAATATATTAATATGTGTATCAGCATGGTGGCAGACTGCTCTTTCATGAGTAAGGACACATATGAGAGCAAGTTTAATCAAGTACCACTTACAAAGAGTACCGTAGAGTTAAAAACCTACTCCGAGAAATCCTAGAGACATGTGGACAAATGGAATGTACAGTTCAACACAATGGCCAGTCAGTAAAGCTGCCTATTATTGTAGCGAGCTACAACAACAGGCCAACCCTCACGGGCAAAGACTGGTTGAGAAAGTTAAAACTAGACTGGAAAAACATCTTCAGTGTAGATGCTTCAAAGAAACGACTCGACACAATGCTGAACAAGTACAAAAGCATGTTCACAAAAGTATGTTCACAGACAGTTATGAGGGCATCACTGGGTATGATGCGCATATCCACATCAAGCGCAACACGAAGTTTGTCTATTTTAAGGCAAGCCTGGTCCCCTATGCTTTGAAAAGTCAGGTGGAGGAAGAGCTGGCAAAAGCTCAGAGAGAGTGGAGTGCTAGTAAAAACTAACAAAAGTGAATGGGCTACCCTGATTGTGGTAGTGCCCAAAGCTGACAAAGTTGTATACTTTTGCGGTGACTACAAAGTTACTATCAACCAAGCAGTTTACAATGAGCAGTACCCGTTACCTACTCCGCTAGATTTGTATGCAGCACTCTCTGGGTCAAAGGTTTTCTCCAAGCTTGACCTGTCGCACGCTTACGCTCAGCTGAATGTTGACAAACAGTATCTCACCATCAACACACACAAGGGACTGTACTCATACACCAAGCTGCCATATGGTGTAAAGTCCTCCCCCAAAATCTTCCAGGCTACGATGGATAAGATTTTGTAAGGAGTTCCAATTAGTTTATGCAATCAAGACGATGTGCTGATTGCAACAAGCAGCGAGGAAGAAAATCTAGAAGTGTTGGACTTAATGCTTCAAAGGTTGAATGCCCACAATGTCAAATTGAAAAGGAGCAAATGTGATTTTGTGCAGCCCAAGGTTGTGTACCTTGGTCTGAAAGTTGATGCAAATGGCTTGCAACCAGTGAAGGAAAAGATTGATGCTGTCATCAATGCTCCAAAGCCACAGAACGTGCCTGAGTTAAGATCTTTGCTTGGAACGCTCCGGTACTACGCATGTTTCTTACCTGAGTTAGCCACCATGATAGCTCCATTGCACGAGCTCCTCAAGAAGGATGTCCAGTGGAAGTGGATGAAAGCGCAACAGGAAGCTTACGACGCTTGTAAGAGAAGTCTCTCTAGCGATGCTCTTCTTGTGCACTACGACACAGAGGATGAGCTGAAGTTAACGTGTGATGCTTCCAGCTATGGTGTGGGAGCTGTCATAAGCCACGGATGATGGCCAAGAGAAACCAATTGCATTTGCATCGAACCCTCACAAAGAGCAAAAGAAACTACACGCAAATTGAAAAGGAAGCACTCGCCATAGTGTTTGGAATCAAGGAATTCTAACTGTTCCTGATCGGCAGAAAGTTTACCCTGATAACCGATCACAAACCACTCCTAGCAATATTGGGGCCCAAATCTGCCAACCCTGCAATGGCCGCACCAAGAATGCAGTGTTGCTGTCACAATATGACTACACGATTGAATATCGCACTTCAAAGCAAAACGCAATCGCAGCTGCCTCATCCAAGTTGCCACATGAGGACTCCGTATGTTGAGAGTGAAGGTCCGATTTTCACTTTAGGTGCAGTTGACAAAGACTTTCCCGTGAATGCAACTGAGATTGCAGATGAGACTCAAAAGGACTCAGTACTGAAAAGAGTGTATGAAAACACCTTGAATGGATGGACTGATCAGTGTATGGACACAGAATTGAAACCATTCCATAACCGTCGTACTGAATTGTCTTGTGAGGAAGGTTGTATCAAGTGGGGAAACAGAGTGGTGGGACCTACTTCTTTGAGAGATAGAATTCTGGCCGAACTTCATACTGAACATCCAGGGATCGTCAGTATGAAATCAATTGCAAGAAGCTTTGTTTACTGGCCTGGTTGGACAGTGATCTTGAATCATTTGATCATGAACACATACATGAGTTTGACTCAGTTCAGACTTCAGTAACTGAAGTACCAGTTTCAAACACGTCTGAGATAGAAACAGGATCATTTTTGAGTTAGGAACCAAAACAAAACAGCCCGAAAATTGGTTCAACACCAAAACCTTCTGTAAGGAGATCAAGAAGGCTCCACAAACCTGTTATTAAATTGGATTTATAGTTCATTTGTAGGATTTGTGGTTCATTTAAGAGAAAAAAAGCCAGGAGTTTCTGTTATGAGGTACATGTAATGCTGGGAAATGTGGGACCATCGTTTTGTTGTATTTGAGAGGGGAATACATGCTTTTTTTTAAAGGGGAAAGTAGCGTAATGTATTATCACATGGTTTAGTATGAGCATGCTCAGTTCGCTCTGGCCTAATAAACAGGCACATGGACTAGCAACTCATCGTGTCTCTGTCCTTCGTTTGTTCTACCCACATATATTACAATGGCCAACTATTAAACCAATGTTTGGATCTCTAACAGCCAGGTTCTTGTACCTGGCTCCCACTGGGCAAGTTTCAAAATTGTGGACAAATATTCTTGGAGAAGTCAAAGATGCCTCACCTTATGCTGGACAGTGTCAGAATCCCTTCTACACCTTGAATAGTCTCCACTACAAAGTAGACTTAAATCTTTGGCCAGTGATACAAACAAAATAGTCTGTGGCCCTATTAACATGATAGAGATAATGTTGGTTTCTTTCCTTTTTCTTTTAATGTGGAAAATCGATATTATAGCACTTTTGCATGTAGTCAATTGTTTGGGCAATTCTGGTATTTGTCTATGCCGAGCTCGCACATGAAGTGGAAAACCCTGTCACCGCAGGTAAAATCTGACAGTCCCTCCAGTGGCTAGTTTCTGAGAAATACCACGTGAACTGCAAGCAGGTATATTTCAGCTGACAAAATTTTAACGGTTTGGTTTACAAGTTAAGGTACTGAAAGGAACGGGATTGAGCCTACAGCTGCCAATTCACCCAAATGATGTCACTACATGGCGGATTCTACAAAGAATGACTGCTCCCTATCATCTGAAACAATGGAAAACTGAGGCATCAATTAGTAGTGCACAGGTAACACTAGGAGTACAAGCTAATTTAGATGAATAAACTTTCCTTGTAATAACTGAGTCCCAAAGCCTCTACATTTTCCAGACATTCTGATTCTTCTCATATTGTAATTACAACTCTCAAAGAGGAAGCAACACGCTTGTGTGACAAGCACTTAAAATATGATTGTGCCACAAATTTAAATGATTCTGGCCTAGAAATTCGGTGGGCTTTGCGCCCAGTTACAGCCCAAAGAGGGCTTCTGCGCCAGTAGGGGTGGTAGCGCTGATTTTGAGGGCCGCGGTAATGGCGGCGGTAGCCGGTAGCGCTGCGCCGGCACCGATGACGTCATCGGTGTGCGCAGTGCCCCGGTTCCGCCCCGCTACCGCCCCGACCCCCATCTTCAGTAGCGGCCGCCTCTTCCATGGCGGCCGCTAACAACATCGGGAGACCGGGTCCTTACTGCAGCCTTAGCGGGGCGCTTTAAGGTGGAGGTGCGGCCGGCCGCTTTTTCGGCGGCCGCCTGCCCGCACCTCCTTCCCCGGCCTCCTCCACCCACCCCCCCCGCGGCATTGCCGGCTGGTTTCCGTGGAGCCCGGCACTTCTCCGTTGTGCCGGGCTCTTTTGCCGGCACTCGCGATCGGGGCTCCGGCCGTTGCAGGCACCTCCTCCTTAAGAGAAGGAGGAGGCCTGCAGTACAGCAGCCTGCCGCACCGCATCGGGTGGCGCAGCGGCACCGGGAGCGCTGAAATTCACTTTCAGCGCCCCAAGCGGGGGCGGGCACACCCTGGAACAGCGCCCGGTTCCGCCTTGGGGCGCTAAAAGTGAATATGGGACGGGCGCAACTGGCTCCACGGCCAGCGCAAAATTTTCGGCGCAAACGAGCTGGCGGGGCTATACCCAATTTCTAGGCCTCTACCTTTTACAAAAGTACATCAAATATTATAGTTTTTTGCAGCGGGTAATTTAAGGTATTTAAACAGGAAAGCTTTTTTTCTCTTAACTCCACAGGAGGACAGAACAGATCACCATGACCACCTTCTCAAGGACAACTAGGCATGGGCAATAAATGCTGGCCTTACCTGCGATGCCCACATCCCGAGAATGAATAAAAAAAACTAGGCGGAGAAAAGATGCCCAAGTGTTTAATTTGAATGTTGCAGGCTGTCAGTCAATAGAAATAATGATTCACAGTGAGGGTGAAATTCTGCTTTTCAGTACAATTTTCAGTAAACCGGTTAACGCACTTATGTAGAATTCCCATATGTGCTATTTTACGGAACATGCAGACCAACAGGTTGACTTCACAAAACAATGCAACATAAGCTGGTTTCAATGTGTTGACAGCACTCCAAGCATTTAGCACCTATCGCACTGGGAGAACTCAGTGTTCACAGTGGGATTCCCAACGACAGCATCTCAGACAAGACTTCCAGCTGACTTTAAAGCTGTGCTTCTTCTGGGCCTCAAAAATGGTCGGCAGCAGAAAGGCCCTGTTCAACCCTTGGGCATTGGCATTCCTGCTGCAGGAAGTCATGCAACAAAGTCATTATCCCTCCCTTAAAATAGTCCGTTAACTGCTGTGCTAACAACTCAGCAGAATGTCAACCCCAATGAATGACTCTGCATAAACTGGACTTCAGTAAGAACTCTGCTGTGCATTGATTCAATCTCACCACAACAAATGTAAGACACTCGCACGGTGTTACATGTTGAACTGACCAGTCTCCTGATTTGAGTTCTGTGGGGTTGCATTTAATATTGCACCACCGTTATTCCACTGATATTTTAAAAGCATGATTTAAATCATTCTAAATGATGGGAAGCTTTGTGAAGCATGTTGTTCTTTAAAAATGTCTAATTTGTTCAGTGGTTGGGGGGGAGTGGATTTGTTTAAAATAATTCAGTTTGCTTTATAATCAATACAATTTTTCAGTTGTGAAATTACCTTGCAAACCTATCCTTCAAAACGTGGGACTGAGTTAAACGACTAAAATCCAATAAAGAACAGTTCATGCTCACCATCCAACTCCAGGATTAGTTTATAGCCTTCAATTTACTCTATTGTATTGGTGTTTGTTAAAAAATAATTTTACTGAGAATGCAGAGATTTAGAATACAAACAGCAATGATTGGGAGCCAGAACTGAACTTGCAGAAGGAAAAATTTCAGCCCAGGCAGCTCATGGTTATCACTCAAACCCTGCGATTAGATGACAGGCATATTACCAGAATCCATAATCTACTTTTTTTTTAGTAATTGATTTATTACCTCAAGTTACATTGGTGCCTGTCACTGTGCAGCACATAGTGTCTGTGGAGCCCAGTCACTTGGAACAGATTTACCAAGTGACTTGTCTATACAGACACTATGGGGTTGAAATTAATCTTGGGCGGTAGCACAAAGCGGGAGGTATCGGATTGGCTGCTGGTTATACACCCCTGATATTCAGTTCCATTGATTTCAATTATAACGGGCAGCCGATGCGATACTGTCTGTTTTGTGCGACCGCCCAAGGTGAATTTCTTCGTGTCTGGATAGACAGTCACTTGGAAAATCCGTAAAGCAGGTAGGTCTTTATAAGAAAGGTCCATCAGAAGCGCGCTTTACTGATTGGAATTGCCTGTCAGATGGGCCGCTTGCCCATCTATCACCTGAAGAAGCTGTTGGTCTAAAGATTTGTGGTTGAAAATTGTCTAACAGTAAACATCCACACACAGCTATTGGGCATTGAAAGACCAAAGGCTGATTTGACAAGGAAGTCGGAAGTTTGAGGAAAGCAAACACTGTATAGAAAGAACAAACACTGGTGAGGAGAACAGTTGCTTCAGTTGCGACTGCCATGCTCAACACCTAGGAAGTCCATTAGGGACATCCTTCCCCAAGCACATCAGCATTGTAGATTACATAAAAGATATGAGCTGCACGTGAGAACTGTTGATATTTGGGGAGAAACTGTGTACTTACTAGATAGGCCTGACCATACAGACCTGACCTTACTCATACAGTGGCTTGGGTTACACTTGGATAATGTGTGTATCTAGAATTGTGTATTTACTTGCACAGTTCGAGATTTATAAGATCTCATTCAATGTTTTAAACATACTTGACCTTAATTCACATTTCTACCTCTTTGTGCACTTTGACTGGTATGAGGGGGCACATTTTCACATTAGGAAGGGAAAATTCACTCTGAGGTGCGAATTATAGGGGGTAACGACAGGCAGGAGGGGGCCGGAAGGGGGTGGTTAAATTGTGAAACCCGATCGCAACTCGCCCAAACTCACCTGCTTCCATTTTAACTGCAGTGGGTTTGGGGGCGTTTGAGTAACCCGCTCTGGGGACGCGGCTCCATCATTAGAATATGTAAATGAGGCTCCGCTCCTGATATTTTGGCAGCCATTTAAATTTACTGCTGGCCGGCCTATGTTTCCCAGGCCTCGGGAATCCCTAGCAGCTAAAGGGAGCTGGGAACAGCCGGATCTAGCAAGCACGTGCTTTTTATAGCACTGCTTCGGGGGGGGGGGGGTGCGGTGGGGCAGGAGAGCTACCCCTCAAGCAAATCTTATGCCGTGATTGGTCGACCCCCGCCCCTTCCGCCCCACAATCTCGCCCGGTCCCCCTCCAGTCCGATTGCTAGCTTGACCCTCCCTCCTCCAACCCGCGATCTCTCCCGGTCCCCATCCTGCCCGATTGCTGGTTTGATCCAACCTCCTCCAACCCGCGATCTCTCCCGGTCCCCCTCCAGTCAGATTGCTGGTTTGACCCTCCCTCCTCCAACTCGCAATCTCTCCCGGTCCCCCTCCAGTCCGATTGCCGGTTTGATCCAACCTCCTCCAAGCCGCGATCTCTCCCAGTCGCCCCTCCAATCCGATTGCCGGTTTGACCCTCCCTCCTCCAACTCGCGATCTCTCCCGGTCCCCCTCCAGTCTGATTGCTGGTTTGACCCTCCCTCTTCCAACCTGCGATGTTTCCTGGTTGCCGAGGCCTATCCCTAGCCGTACATTGTTGCAGTCTTCTATCGCTGGCTTCCCCACCCGGCAGCCGCCAGCCTGCCAATCTGGCTGGCTGTCGGGCAGGAAATGGAGTTAAAAAAATTATAATGAGGTCCTGCCGCTGCATTCCTGGCATTTTTGTAATTCGTCCCCCTCAAATAATGGGGCCAATAGTGCAGTCCTGAGACAATGAGACCAGTGTGCCTCGTGTGCGATGGAACATGCAAACCAACAGGTTGATCTCACACAACGATGCAAGGTAAGCTGGTTTCGATGTGTTGACAGCACTCCAAGATCTTAGCGGGTGTTGCACTGGGAGAACTCAGGGGTCACAGCAGAATTTCCACATCAGCAGCTAATAGAGGGCTTCCAGCTGCTTTCAAAGCTGTGCTTCTGCTGGGCCTCAAAAATGGCTGGCAATAGAAAGTCCCTTTTCAACGATTGGGCACTGGGATTCCTGCTGCAGGAAGTCATGTAGCAAAGGGTGGCCCTATATGGAAAAAACAGCCACCCTGCAATAAAGAGCAGCATGGCATGGAGGTGAGGGAGCTACCAAAGTAGCCTCACCTGTGACCTGAGTGAGGGAGCTGGTGAGGAAGAAATGTTCTGGGCTGCGCAAGCTTGTCAGGATAAGTGTGTAAGCATGTGTCAACATCTAACAGGTTGTCTAGTGAAGCATCTTTATTGCTCTTTGTTGTAAACTTGTTGCAACATCACAGAGGGCGAATGCTTTGCCCACTGTTTATCTTTCCAAATGCACAAGCATGCTTGTGTTCCTCCATGGTACTGTGTACAGTTGCCATATCAAAGGGCAGACCATGACACCCATTAAACGTGGTTAGCAACAAGCACAGAGTACAATGTCAGCTCAAGGTTCCTTAGTGCTGCATATTCACAAAGTGGCTATTATTCTTTGCTTTTCATTCGTATCTCCGTATTTACTCATTCATTCACAGTTTCACACACAGGCAGACACGGCAACATTTCAGTGTAACACAAGGCAAGATCTTGCCAATTTAAGCAATGTTTCAAGAGGTGCCTTATTGCAAGCACTGTTAAGTATGTTGTTCTTCTGCACTTCAAGGTATCCAAGAGGAGGAGGTACCCAAGCCAAATGTATCGCCAACCTCAACCAACACTCACAGCAACATGCGTTAATCAATCGACACCTCACATCCTGCGTCACTCAACTGATGCCTAGTAATTATGGTACTGAGCTAGCAACCTAGACTATGTAGAATCACAGAAAGTTACAGCACGGAAGGAGGCCATTTCGGCCCATTGTGTCCGCGCCAGCCAACAAAGAGCTATCCAGCCTAATCCCATTTCCCAGCTCTTGGTCCGTAGCCCTGCAGGTTAGAGCATCCCAAGTGCACATCCAAGTACTTTTTAAATGTGGTTAGGGTTCCTGCCTCTAACACCCTTTCAGGCAGTGAGTTCCAGACCCCCACAACCCTCTGGGTGAAGAAATTTCCCCTCAAATCCCCTCTAAACCTTCCACCAATTACTTTAAATCTGTGCCCCCTGGTTTTTGACCACTCTGCTAAGGGAAATAGGTCCTTTCTATCCACTTTATCTAGGCCCCTCATAATTTTATACGCCTCAATAAGGTCTCCCCTCAGCCACCTTTGTTCCAAGGAAAACAGACCCAGCCTATCCAGTCTTTCCTCATAGCTAAGATTCTCTACGCCCAGCAACATCCTTGTAAATCTCCTCTGTACCCTCTCTAGTCCAATCACATCTTTCCTGTAATGTGGTGACCAGAACTGCACGCAGTACTCTAGCTGAGGCCTAACTAGTGTTTTATACAGTTGAAGCATAACCCCCCTGCTCTTGTATTCTATGCCATGGCTAATAAAGGCAAACATTCCGCCTGCCTTCTTAACCACCTTATCTACCTGGCCTGCTACCTTCAGGGATCTGTGGACATTCACTCCAAGGTCCCTTTGTTCCTCTACACTACTCAGTGTCCTACCATTTAATGTGTATTCCCTTTCCTTGTTGGCCCTCCCCAAATGCATTACCTCACACTTCTCCTTGATATTCATCCCCCATGACAGTCAGGAGAGGGATGGGTGGGGGGGGGTTTAAACCATCAAATGCGCAAAATGCAACCCTAGCCCGCCGAGATCATTGCTATTTTTACGAAGATATGGAATAAACAAGGCCTATGAATAGGGAGAAAAACACAGAGAAATTGTTTCCTTCCACATAAACCCACCAGACAAATTAGATTTCAGTAAACTGAAAAAATAGTCAAGCTGCATAAAGCGATTGGAAGATTCAGAAATGCTTCAGGCTGAGATAAGAAAAGAAACACTGAGTAAGATTCACAGACTGACATATTCAATAGGTGAGGGAGCAGAGGACACTTTGCACTCTTTTCAATTGTTTGAGAATGTCAGGGGTGTTTCTGAAACAGTACAAAATCAATTTGAATAGTATTTAATTGTCCTCAGAAACATGATTCAATCAAAGGTGTGGCCGATAACGCAATCCAGGCTGTTTAGAATAGGGACGGCTGTTCCAGAGGGCCTTCCATGTGCTCACTCACAAATGAGCTAACCTAGCTCCATAATGTGACGTGATTGCTTAGGATAGGTGGGGCCAGCAATGTGGAGTTCCAGTAACACATAAACAGCTGCTAGCAAGTTGAGAAGAAAGAGACCCCAAATATCCGTGACCGCCCCCTTCACTAAATCCGCCACCATAACAGAGAACTGATACTGACACAGAGCTGATACTGAAGTCAGAAGCCACTGCTCATTGGGTACTGGAGCCCATTATTATTGGGTATGGAGGCTGGGAGGTTGAGTGCCTGACTTGGTCCAAATTCTCGAGGTCAGGGGCACTTGCACAGGTGAGGTGGGCACCCCCACTGGTTGTGGCCCAGCTGGGGCACCAACTTGGTGGCGATTGGAGGGGAGCTGGAGGAATCTGGCTGCATAGTCATGCCACACCTTGCGTGCTAGTTGGCACGGCTGAAAGCATCAAAGTAGTCGCCATTTGGCTGCCATGAGGAAACCGGCCTTTAAAATTGTTACAGCCTACATTCTGCCAGGATCACGTCCTCTCGAGGGAGCTTACTTTAAATAAATTTACCATTGAAAAGTTGAGTAACTTTAACCACCCTGTTAGCGGGACTAATAATGGGACTTTCTGCGGAACCTGGTAAGCATTAAATTATATGTTGAGAATATTTGATAGTTCAGTGTAAGCTTCATTAGTCAAACAAAAACAATACCATATTGTGCATGTAATTACCCAGGATTTCAATACACCCCAACGTAAATACAACAGCAATGTAACTGGGAAAGCAGAAGAAACATGAACAGATCTGTGTGGAGGTTAGTGTTAAAGGTGGTTAATCAGACTTTCACACTCAGCAAGACAATACATTATCCTTTTTATGTTTGAAACACTTTAGAATGGATGACAAGGCAGAGGAGATTTACCAGAATGTTACCAGAGATGAGGGACTTCAGATATGTGGAGAGACTGGAGAAGCTGGGATTGTTTGCCTTAGAGCAGAGAAGGTTAAGGGGTGATTTAATAATGGTGTTCAAAATTATATGGGGTTTTGATAGAATAGATAGGGAGAAACTGTTTCCACTGACAGGAGGGTCAGTAACCAGAGGGCACAGATTTAAGATAATTGGAAAAAAGCCAGGGGAGGAGGTGAGGAGATTTTTTTTTACTCAGCAAGTTGTTATGATCTGGAGTGCACTGCCTGAAATGGTGGTGAAGCACATTCAGTAGTAACTATCAAAATGGTATTGCATAAATATTTGAAGAGGAAAAATTTGCTGGGCTGTGGGGAAAGGGCAGGGGAGTGGGACTAATTGGATAGCTCTTTCAGAGAGCCAGCAGAGCCACAATGGCCGAATGGCCTCCTTCTGTGCTGGATGATTCGATGTTCCCAAAGCTCCATGGCTGGTTCCTGCCCGCAGATCTAGCCCTAAATGATTCAAATACCAAGAAATGCCTCGCTGTGCTCCCAATGAGATTAAAACATCGCTCTGCTCTCACTGAAGCAGCTGCTCGTATGTGTGGCCATCTTGCATCTGTAAACTGGTTCATGGGGCCAGGACTGCTTCCCAGCATGCTGTAGAGATTAACCCCATCAGAAACAAACAGGTGAAGATACCTTGGTAAGCTGTGTTCTTTTGTAAAGTAAAATTCTTTAATTTTCAGACCTCAACAATGAGACGGTGCGCATTCCTGGTTTAGCTTCCTAATAGTAGCTGAAAAAAACAGAAAAATTGAGTGCTAAACTCCCCCCCCCACCCCTGCCGTTCTGCACCTCAGTTCCGGGATGAGTGTGGCCAGTGCAGGGAAGGGGGTCTGGCTGCCTGTCTTTCTTCTGCTGTCTTGTCCATGCCCGGGTGACCTTGGAAAGGGAGCATGAGATGCCTACCGGTACACTTGGGGTCTTCCATGACTGGTGGGCACCACGGGGAATGCAGGGAGAGAAATTGGCTAACCCCTGAAAACAGGTGTGGGAAACCTGGTAGGTGATTAACCCGCGCCCGTTCATTGCGTTGCAGGCAGCATGGTAAATTTGTGCTGCCTGCTGCTTTACCTGATTGCTGCATGCCGCCAGCACTACCAACACTGTTCATTGGCTGCACGCATCAGCAAGGGGCACGATATCACGAGTGGTTAGCACTACTTATAGGCAGCCTGCAGCTCTTAAAGGGCAGTGCATTGTGGTTGCAGGAAATGGTGGGAGACATTTTAAAAACTCAAGCTGTGCTCTAATACTTTGAGCAATGGCTAAACGTGCGAGACAATGCGCACCAAGGTTTTCTGGCAATGCACTGGAGGTCTTGGTGCAAGACATGGAGAGAAGGAGAGACATCTTGGGCTGGATTTTCATTGAGGAGGCGGGTAGGAGGCGGGACTACAACTTTCGGGGTTGTAGTCCTGCCTCCATCGAGTTCTAGCCAACCCATGCGATTTTAACTTGATTGACCTTGTTGAGCCCATCCAGCGGGCTCAGCAGGCCAATTAAGGGCCACCTGGCAACAAGTGATGTCACAGATTGATATTTCATCTGTCAAGACCTTTTGACAGATGAAATATCAGCGTTTGACAGCTATTTGAAGCTGTCAAACACTGACAATCTGTACTCCAAGTTAATTCCTTCCTCTCAGGATGATTTAGAGATCTCTCCGGAACAGAAAGCTGAATGCTGCAATTTTTGATAGATCGCGGCCATTCTGCTTTCTGTGCCGGTGAGATGAGGGACTTCCGAGACCTGAAGGAAGGAAGGCTGTAAAGGTAAGTAAAACTTCTTTAAACACTTTAAACACACCAAACACACTTACCTCTGCACTCATGTACCCATCACTCACCTGAACACCGGACATCTCGACCCCTCCAAGCACTTCAGCCCGACGGCCCGCCTCGCTAACTTGGCATGGTTTGCTGCCGTCGGGAATCCCACACTTCAAGAATGATAATAGGGATTAGGCTAAAAACTGCCGGTTAACTACCTGTTAACAGGCAGTTAATTGGCACTAATCCCCTTCCCACCTCGGGGAGGCGGGTCCCAGTGCAGGTCGGGTATCCGCCTCCTTTGAAACTGGCATGGAGGCGGGTTGGGGGCGGGGTGGGTTCATGCCCCCCCGATTTAGGGATTTTAACCCCCCCCACACGACTCCAATCCCGCCTCCATGGCCCAATGAAAATCCTGCCCCTTGTATCCTCATGGGGGCAGGAAGCTCTCCAGTCACGTGCTCAGGACGCAGTGGGAAGAAGTAGCGGCGGGGCTCAATACCAGGAGTGTCGCTCCAAGAACATGGATGCAGTGCAGGAAGAAGTTTAGCAATCTGACACGAGTTGTCAATGTCTGAGTTCATCTTCAAATGGCATATCCTACCAACTGCACCACTAGCCTCATCACTGCTCAATTCACTACATGCCAATCATCCACCTACCAACAATCTCTATCAATCAGGACTCAACCCTTCAATTCATATGCTTGACCTCACCCTGACACACTTAGCATGGCTGCAAGCCTCGCACACACAACTCACAGCTTGCACACACTGGCAGCTAGAGTCTATTATAAAGGATGTGATAACAGGGCACTTAGAAAATATGAACGGGATTAGACAAAGTCAACATGGATTTATTAAAGGGATATCGTGTTTGACAAACCTACTGGAGTTTTTTGAGGATGTAACTGGTAGAATAGATAAGGGAGAACCAGTGGATGTGGTGTATTTGGATTTTCAGAAGGCCTTTGATAAAGTCCCACATAAGAGGTTAGTGTGCAAAATTAAAGCACATGGGATTGGGGGTAATATACTGGCATGGATTGAAAATTGGTCAACAGACAGGAAACAGAGAGTAGGAATAAATGGGTCTTTTTCGGGGTGGCAGGCGGTGACTAGTGGGGTACCGTAGGGATCAGTGCTTGGGCTCCAGCTATTCACAATATATATTAATGATTTGGATGAGGGAACCAAATGGAATATTTCCAAGTTTGCTGATGATACAACACTAGGTGGGATTGTGAGTTGTGAGGAGGATGCAAAGAGGTTTCAAGGGGATTTAGACAAGTTGAGTGAGTGGGCAAATACATGGCAGATGCAGTATAACGTGGATAAATGTGAAGTGGCAGGGAAGCATCCAGGAAGGCGCCGAACACCTCGAGTCTCTTCGCTGGGAGCAAGCGGAAGCCAAACGCAAGCAGCACAAGGAGCGCATGTCAACCCAAGCACCCCACCTACCCGTCCCTTCAACCACCGTCTGCCCCACCTGTGACAGAGACTGTAGGTCCTGCATTGGACTCATGAGTCACCTGAGAACTCATTTTTAATGTGGAAGCAAGTCATCTTCGGTTCCGAGGGACTGCCTAAGAAGAAGATCCACTTCAGTAGGAAAAACAGAAAGGTAGAGTATAAATGGTGCTAGATTGGGAAATGCTGATGTACAAAGGGACCTGGGTGTCCTTGTACACCAGTCACTGAAAGTAAACATGCAGGTGCGGCAAGCAGTTAGGAAGGCAAATGGTATGTTGGCCTTCACTGCAAGAGGATTTGAGTACAGGAGCAAGGACGTCTTACTACAGCTGTACAGGGCCTTGGTGAGACCACACCTGGAGTACTGTGTGCAATTTTTGTCTCCTTACCTAAGAAAAGATATACTTGCCATAGAGGGAATTCAGCGAAGGTTCACCAGACTGATTCCTGGGATGGCAGGATTGTCGTATGAGGAGAGATTGGGTCGACTAGGCCTGTATTCACTAAAGTTCAGAAGAATGAAAGAGGATCTCATTGAAACGTATAATATTCTGACAGGGCTAGACAGACTGGATGCAGGGAGGATGCTTCCCCTGGCTAGGAGGTCTAGAACGAGGGGTCACAGTCTCAGGATACAGGGTAGGATATTTAGGACTGAGGTGAGGAGAAATTTCTTCACTCAGGGGGCGGTGAACCTGTGGAATTCTCTACCACAGAAGGCTGTGGAGGCCAAGTCACTGAATATATTTAAGAAGGAGATAGATAGATTTCTAGGCATAAAAGGCATCAAGGGGTATGGGGAGAGAGCGGGAATATGGTATTGAGATAGAGGATCAGCCATGATCATATTGAATGGCGGAGCAGGCTCGAAGAGCGTAATGGCCTACTCCTGCTCCTATTTTTGTATGTTTCTATTCAACCACGACAGCTCCATCAACCAAATATACTGCAGGACACTCACTGACACGCTTTCCTCTTTCTTGCAGGAACAGGTGGCGCATAACAGCAGGCAGCAGCAAAGAACAGGAAGAGGACAAGCGTGCCTGCATGTTTTAACACCGATGGAGGACAGAGTGCTGGCCATCATAGGAAGGGGCATTGCTGAGGCCTTGGCCACTGGCAGTGCTGGAGGGATTAATGATGAGGGTATCCGCATACCTAATCCTCCTTCTTTCATACCACTTGTCCTTCATCCCTCAATCTCTTCTGACTGAGAAGCTGCAGAGGGTATAAGCATTTCTTACTTTCTCCTCTCCTCTCACCACAATCCAATCCTTGTCCCTTTTTCATTTCAGATACCCAAGAACTGTAACCTGCCCAGTCAGTGGAGGAGCAGGAAGAAAAAAGATGAATAGTCACTCGATCATACAGTCGCAGTCGCAGATACTGACACTGCGTGTGTTTTAGAGGCTAAGATAGTGAAGAGATATGCACGTGGTGAGACACTGGGCACTAGAGCACAGGAGTCAGGATGGGGGTAAAGGATAGCGCAGGTGCCAGCTCGCCGGAGTGAGAGGTTGCACAATAGTTCTGCTGCAGAGGATTCAGATGAGGACTTTGATGGGCCAGGCAACAGAAGAAGGCTGATGGGTGTACACAACCAAATGCTTGGTGCACTGGAAAGCCTGTACTCAATGTCAAGGAGCATGGAGGAGACCAGCGGCAACTTGGCACAGGCTTTGTGCAGAGCTTGGAGCCTATCCTTTCCTGATGGCTGATGTCACAGCTTCCATTGCAGCAAAAACAGCTTCCATCAAACGTCTGAGTGCTGCAGCGGAAGTTCAGACTGCTGCCCTGATGAGTCTGGATACCTATGTTCAAAGGGACTTCCAGGGCCTCACTTCAGTTCAGCAATCTGTTCTCCAACAGATCAGTAGGATTGCTGAGGCACTGCCCCGGGAGAGTGGCAGTGGCTCCATGGAGCACAAACCTGTCCTCTCTCAGGATGACAGCATTCCTGCTCCTACCCCTGCCAGTGCCCTTGCTGTTGCCTGTCAGCCAGCCAGCCCAGACTGCTGCAGCCCAGGCCGAGAGGGTGCAGACTGAAGCCGAGCCTTCTAGGCCCAAAGCTAATCGAGGCTGCCCTCCAAGGCCATCTGCAGTCTCCCCCACTGAAAGGCAGCAGCCTTCCACCAGCCATGCTGCAACCACTAGGGAAGCACCTCGTCGGAGCACTAGGAGAGGCAAAGGTACAAGGAAGAGGCACTAAGCAAATGCACAAGGGTGATTAGTTTATTTTTGTATGATTATGTCATGATTGAATTTATAAATTCAATTTCCTGGTGGGTTTTGTTTTTGTGTTGTCGGAAAGAGGACAATGTGATGGTCAGTGACACAGGAAAAGGTAAGGAGCATGGGACTGTTGGTGAATGGGGAGTGTAAGATTCGAAATTTTCCGGAATTCAATCACGCAACAAAACAGGGTTGATAAGACAGTTTATTGACCAAGAGAAAGCTTGTACAGAAAAACCTTTGATAAAATGGGGCATACAAAATGGCCACCGGACCTCGTGATCAGTTTCTGGGACCATTTGATTTCTGTTACTGCAAGCCAGACAGGCTTGTGGATTGAGGACAGTAAGCCCGCGAAAGCCAGTATCGGGAAACCGAAACTCAGGGAACTGAGCATACATATTAATTGGATTCTAAGTACAAGACAGTTTCAGGTAACAGGATGGGGCCCATCAAGAAATGGGCGGACAATTGGATGAACACTTAAACCCATTTACTGTACAAAGGAAAGACCGTTTAACAGCCATCAAGGGCAATCTCCAGACCGATCAATATGCAAACCGAGTTACGGTGACAAAGTAAAAGACATTATCGGCCAGGAAGGCCAGTTAAGCTATCACCGGCTCCCGTTACAAGACAAAGCGCCCCTGCAGAGATTTCTGCCCGCCAAAAATATTACAAAGACTGGACTATGATTTGGCGGGAGATAAGACTGTCCCAATAAGGTATAACTATGGATTGAAAAGTCCATCAGTACGCTTAACGCTTCAGAACTTCGTCAGGAGCTTCAGAACTCAAACGGTTCTTCTACGGTACGCTTCTTCTGGAATTCAAGCTTCACCTCGGGTTTTCATTTCTTCAACGCACCGGGACAGACTCTCCGGTTAAGACAGCACTTCGGTTTCGGGACGTGGTCGATGTTCGGCCAGGCAAGGCTCGGCCACGACGAGAAGATGACGAGGGTGGCCCGGGTACTTTTGTCGGGAGATCATCGACGACCCAGGCCGAAGAAGAAGACACCCTCAGGAAAACCGACGATCCAGGCCGGAGGAAAAGGACATTCCGGGCCTAGCCCTCCAGGGCCTCAACATATCATTCGACCAGGGATCGGTGACTGAGTCTCCCATGGACATCCGGTTCTTCAACAACTTTTAACGGATTCAGTCATGACGAGCGCTCATCGAGGCTGTGTCCGCTGCCTCATCGCCTGAGAGAGAGAAAAACAAGCTGCGCCAGAAGTTTCCAAATCCACGTGACGACGGAAAGCTGTGCCAAAAGGGCTGCGAACCCCCTCTTTTGCGAATCTGAAAGTGGTGAGCATGATTCCGAGTTCCTCAAGTCGAAACTTAGTCTAGGTCTAGGGGAGGGGGTAAGGGTAATCGTAATGTGTTTCCCCTTTCACGATGTGCCGTGTGTTCCCCATTTCCATAGAGTTAAGTTTATAGATATGTGTATGCTTGTAGTTACATTAATCTGTGCTTATGACATGTATTTCTTAATGCTGCAAACTGTTTAATAATAAAAGCATCCATTTTGTGCTATTCAACCTGGTCTATTGAGTTTTTCTCTGCACTACAGTTCCCTGCACCTAAGTCCAAGGTCTAGAACCGTAGGGAAGAGTGGGTCGAACCACTCAAGGGTAATTATTGCACGAAGCCTGGTAGGAGACCAGAACGAGCAAGAGAAACCCCCTACAGGAGGTGTGGATGAGATTACTGCATCGTTAATGAATTATTTGATCACGTAGAACCCAGACAGATAGGAGCTGTCTACATTGTAGCCTCCCTTCCCCTTCCTGTTCCTCCACTTCCCCTTCTTGTTCCTCCACTTCCACTTCCTCCTCCGCTTCTCGCCCAATAGGTGGTGATATATTGGCCTCTCATAATGGCCAGGTTGTGCAGCATGCAGCACAGATCTAGATACCCGCTCAACTGAGAACAGCAGGGCTCCTCCTGAGCGGTCCAGGCAGCGGAAGTGTTGCTTGAGAATGCTGATCGTGTGCTCTATAATGTTTCTTGCAGCACCACGGCTCTCATGGGCAATAAATACTGGCCTTGCTAGCGAAGCCCACATCCCATGAACGAATATTTAAAAAAATTGTATGCCTGCTGTGCACGTGTGCGTGCGTTACGGACCGGAGTCATGAGTGAATAACCCTTGTCGCCCAGTAGCTAACCTTTGACTTGCCGTGGTGGGTCAAATACAGCTGACACAGAGGACTGCAGCAGAATGAAGGAATCGTGACTACTGCCAGGATAGCGAGCATTCACCTGCATGATGCGCTGCCTGTGGTCACACACCAGCTGCATATTGAGGGTGTGGAATCCCTTTCGGTTCAGGAAAATGGCAGAGTTGACATGAGGCACATGCAAGGCGATATGTGTGCAGTCAATGGCACCCTGCACCATGGGGAAGCCTGCAATCAGTGCAAACCCTCGTGCTAACTCCGCTGCTGTCTCTCTGTCTGTAGAGGGCCTCAGTGACCTCCCTTATGCAGTAGTGTACTGCAAACTGCAAGATGCTGCTTATATCTCCAGCAGCAGCCTGAAAGGTCCAGAGGCATAAAAGTTAAGCGCCACAGTCACCTTGACAGCCACAGGCAATGTGGTCCTTGCCCTGCTTTGAGGTTGCAGTTACGGCTGCAGCAGTTGGCAGATTTCAGTCACAACCTCTTTAGTGAAACAAAGATGTCTCGAGTATTGTTCATTGCTGAAGCTGAGGTAAGAGAATTGCTCCCGAAAGGTATAGCCTCCTGCTGAGAGCCCTTCGCACCCACCCCTCCTCTTCCCTCTTCTAGTAGCTTGTCCTGCAATGCGTGACCTCTGTTCATTCTCCCAGTCATGCTCAATTCCAAGCCACCTATATCTGGAAGCAACTTGTTTCAGCACAAACTTTTAAATCAACAAAAAAAGTACTTCAGCACCAGCCAGACGACTCCCTGTAGACTATTCAAACTTTAGGTAACTATAGGAAAGCTCCAAAAATGTGTACAATTGCACCAGCAACCAGAAGAAATAATCCAGGAACTAACCTGTAAATAGTTCATGATCCCTTTAAGTAGCGCTGCTGGTGGGTGGGGTGGGGTCCTTCATATCATTTAACATCGTGTTCAGTTGTGCGAGGTTAAGACTCGAGGTAGGCTGGAGTGTGGCGTTTTAAAATGGCAACACTGACGTCAAAATCAGAGTTGCACAGTGACTGACATCATAATCTGCCTGCTCTGCGTGCTGCCGGTGGTCGTTGGGTGTGCACACGCAAACCCCTTTCCAAGATGGCTTCCGACGCACTTCCTGTTGGAAGTGTGCGCGTGCATCTTGGACCCCATTTTCGAGTGTTAGAAGGCTATGTGACGGGTACTAAAGAACCTAATTTCTCCCCCAGTGTGTCTGTAGGCACGGACAATAATATGATGATTTGGATTATGAGTTTCCTTTTGTTTTGTTCAGACTAGACTTGTGTCTAAATTATTCTATATGTTGTACCTGTTGAACATAAGGTGGCACTTGTGGAATTGTTTTTCTGTTGATGACATTGGGGTAAAACTTATTGGTCAAACAAAACAGGCAGCTGAATTTCTGGTATGGCTGTTCAGGTGGTTGCCCCTGAATCGGTCTGAAGAGGAGCGCTAAGTAAATTCCATGCAAATGATTGTCAGATGGCTCTGCGCACAGATTCCCTGTCGTTGCACCGGTGAAGTTCAGAGGCAAATTGTCCCCATTAAACCTGGCACTACAGCTCCCAGAGGCGTAGCTAGGTACTACTTGGCTTAAAGGGACAGGCTGGTATTGTCAAGAAATGTCTTTATTATGGCTTTTCCATTTAAAATGGTGTCAAAGTTTGTTTCAGGGCTATGGAACCCACCCTTTTGCAAGATGGCTTAGTTGGAGCAAAAACAAAGAAACCCACTGACAGCTGCTGAAGGAATGTGCCACACCCTCTCCTGAGCTATTAACAATGGGTTCCCTGTTACAGAGCAAGAATCCCCTCCTTCCCCTGACAACTGCTTCATCCCACCTTGAATCAAAAGAGAAGCCCTCACATTCAAACCAACATCTTCCTCCTATTCACGCACACATCATTCTTCATACTCGACTGATGCTTCCTGTTCCTCCGGTTGCTGCTCACCCCCTTACTAGTTCTCCCCAAGGTAGACGGCAAGGCATGTGCAGCTTTGTGTTTGAGTTCTGCTTCGATCCCAGCCATTGCCCAACGGCATGAAGATATTCACAGTGGGTATGGATTTAAACACAATGATGAACACAACATCCTTGTGTTCAAGTCTCTCCCCTCCCCATCTCTGTAAGCTCCTCCAGCCCTATAACCTGTAGTGTATGTAATTGTTCTACCTTTAAGAGAACTATTGTATGTAACCATCCACCTTTAAGAGAACTATTTTAGGTGTGGCACTACTTTATCTTGGCTGCTGTATACTGTAATACCGACGGTGACCACACCGGTATATAAGTGCTGTGTCAGGATTTATTGGGCAGATTCGCCCTGACCTTCGAATAGTAAAGTCCTGTTAAAGTTACTCTTGTAGTCTGTGTATTAATTCGCCATAATACCTACAGACTTTACATAACCCTCCAAGAACTCTACATTGCTCAAATTCTGGCCTCTTGTGCAACCTCAATTTCCTTCACCCCACCATTGCTGGCCATGCCCTAAGCTCCTAAACGTCTCCGCCTCTCTATCTTTCTCTCCTCCTTTAAGTCACTCTTTAAAATCTACCTCTTTGACAAAGTTTTTGGTCACCTCTCCTAATATCTCCTTATATGGTTCGTGTCAAAATTTGTCTGTGACACACATTGGGATGTTTTACTATGTTAAAGGTGCTACATGAAGGCAAGTCGTTGTTGTTGGGTAGAAACATTAAAATATAGTCGGAAACAGCAAATTTTTAGCTTCAGGCTGACATAATAAATTACATAACTGTCAATTATTCAGAAGCAGTTGACAGAAGAAAAAACAAGTCTCAGTAAACAGTTCAAACTGGTCAGATCAATGGTGTTCTGGCATGGCACTTTTATTGCACCTGTCCCTTTAATGGCACTGCTGCCTTTAAGGCCCGGATTGGACCCAAAACTCCCGGTCCCCTGTGGGCCTGCCACCAATTGTGTGACTCCACGTGTGCCTAATGTCTGCCCTTTTCATTATATTGAGGGCCCACAGGAAGATTGTGCTCTATTTCAGAGCACCCACTTCCTGTGTGCTCCATACAAATCGCCCTCCTTTGGTGCCTCCTGAGACCTGAAACGTTAACTCTGTTTCTCTCTCCACAGATGCTGCCTGACCTGCTGAGTATTTCCAGCATTTTCTGTTTTTATTTCAGATTTCCAGCATCCGCAGTATTTTGCTTTTGTACTGACAATAATAAATTTGACACAACACAATTACTGTCTTTTGAAGAAACTCGCATTAGCAAATCCACAGTCCGAGAGATTTACTTACATTTCCACTTTCTGACTACAGGAGCGTGCCTCATTGTACATGGAAAGGAGCATTTTACATTAGGTTAGGTTTATTAATCGAATGGATAGCTCTGCACAATATTAACCACTTTTGAATGTGGCTATAAATTGACAAATATATTGTTATGGGTCTTTGATATGAGTATCATGACGCTAAGAATTGATTTGATATTCGTGACAATGTATGATAATACTGCGAGTACATTGGAAGCTCATCGATTAAAATCATTGCATCTCCTGACTACAATTGACAGACACCACGGAACAAAATGCCATGAATATGGCGCATGTATTGCACTTTTAATTACATGTCATGTTATATGCAGTTACACTTGGCTGCATTTGAACCATTCCCCAGTCTCTTACACACAATAAGCATGTCTGAGATTGTATTGCCACTGGTAATTATCATCCCTGGTTGCAGAATGATCTGTTTCATTCATTAGAGAGGCTGTCTAACCAAAGAATCAATCAAAAACATCCCCACAGTGTCAGCTGTGGCTCAGTTGGTAGCACCTTTGCCTCAGAGTCAGAAGGTTGTGGGTTCAAGTCCCACTCCAGAGATTGGAACACAAAAATCTAGGCTGACACTCCAGTGCAGTACTGAGGAAGTGCTGCACTGTCGGAGGTGCCATCTTTCGGATGAGATGTTAAATCGAGGTCTCGTCTGCTCTCTCTGGTGGGTGTAAAAGATCCTATGGCACTATTTTGAAGAAGAGCAGGGGAGTTATTCCTGGTGTCCTGGTGAATATTTATCCCTCAAGCAACATTGCTTAAACAGATTATCTGGTCATTATCATATTGCTGTTTGTGGGAGCTTGCTGTGCACAAATTGGCTGCCGCGTTTCCTACATTACAACAGTGACTACACTTCAAAAAAGTACTTCATTGGCTGTAAAGCGCTTTGGGACATCTGGGGCCCGATTTTCGGCTTGTGTGGGAAATGGTCGGATTTCCCCGAATGTGGGGTTTCTGACACACATAAAAAAGTGTCAGCCAGCCCCACGCAATTTTCCCTCAATTGGCCAATTAATTCCCAGCATGTGGGAAGCCTTGCTAATTGTCTAAATCGAGTCAGAAATCCCCACAGTATGATGTCATCATTCGTGGTGCTTTCAAGGTCCATAGCAAGTACTGCATCCTCTGAAGGCTTCCAAACGAACCATACAGGATGGCATAAGGAGCCTGCAGCAGCTGTGGCCAGTGCCAGACCCCGAGCTGCCTTCAAATTCGACGAGGTTTCACTGCAGGCATTATTGGATGGGGTTAGGGCCCACAGGGAGGTCCTCTTCCCTAGGTCAGGGAGGAAGAGGCCTCCCACTGAGACCAATGCTGCATGGATGCAGGTGTCAGCAGATGCCAACTCGCTGGGAGTCACCAGAGGAACCTTGGCATTATATCTCTAACTCCTTCCTTTACTCCCCCACATTACTATCCAGAGCCCCCGTCCTCACTGTGGAGGAGGAAGAGGCTGTGCAGCCAGACTCCTCAGAGGAAGCTCCAACCTCTGAGGGCGCAGCGTCAGCAGAAGTAAGCGCACCCAGCACCAGCGCAGACACTCACACCTCGGGGGGACCTTTGGGACATAGAGTAATGTTGTCACCTGGTGTTTCACAGCTGACAAGTGAGCCTCAGCAGATTCTGGAGACAGGGACAGCAGTGGAGAGTCCTCGTCGGAGGGCGCAGGGCTCTGCCAGCTCAGCTCAGCTGCGCTGCATCTCGACCCTCTGCCTCTGGGTCCATCCGCAAGAGAAGAGGTGATGGATCTCCATGCACAGATGCAGGAGTCTCTGGCAGGTTTTGTCTCCAGGGTCGCTGCGAGTGTGGAGCGACTGGAGGAGTCCATAGCGACCATGAGCAGAGCCTTTGTGGAGTCATTGGTGCATGAACGCAGCACCATGGAAAGGTTGGCATCCTCCATGGTGGAGATAACTCGCCAGCATACGGAAAACATGGTGAGTGCTCATAAGAGAATGACATCTCTTGAGGAGCGTTGGCCATCTGTTGAACAGAGAAACCAGATCTTCATGGAAGTCCTTCTGAGTAGGACTGCCAGTGCAGAAACGGGTCCCACTGGCGCCCTAAAGCGCAGCAAGGTGCTCTCAAGCCACTTCCAAGCGCTGGCCCCTTCTGGCTTGTGCAGCTTCAGGTGAGTGAGCAGCAGCCTGGTGCTCCTGGTAATCATCCTGCTGTTCCTGGTTCTGCTGCTGCCACCTCTGCTGTTGGAGATCC
Organism: Somniosus microcephalus; assembly: GCF_052327205.1. Lineage (NCBI taxonomy): Eukaryota > Metazoa > Chordata > Chondrichthyes > Squaliformes > Somniosidae > Somniosus > Somniosus microcephalus. The sequence goes on along the minus strand of NC_140991.1, from coordinate 278,572,162 downwards.
TCTAATGCCAGGAAGGGAAGGTGCCAAAGGCCTCCCATGCTTCTAGCAGATGCCTCGGTTGAGGAGGTCCTGAGTTAGGGTGGTGAGAGGGGCTTCCCAGGAGCTCACACTGAAGAAGTGTGTGAGGCTCCAACTTTCTGCAGCTGCTCCTAAGGCTTCAAATAGTTCCCCCAAGCCTTGATCAACAAGGTCCTGCAGCCTGCAAATGCTGCCTCTTTAAATATCTTCAGCCCTCAGCGACCTGCTGCTGCAAGCAAGCAAGCCAGCTGTTTTCACGCCAGCTCTCATCGGCGGGGTTACCCGCAGGCGGGTTTCAGGTGGGGAAAGCCCCAAAGTCGCAACGGCACGGGAAAATCGTCCTTAACAAGGTGATCATTGGTGATTAGTGTGCCGACGAGCAGTCCCGCCAGCGGCGGGCAGGACTGAAGCGGGGTGCGTGGAAACGGCGGTCCGAAAGTCGGACGGGGCGGGGAATCAGGCGGGGGGGGTCCCGACCCGCTTTTTCCGCGATTTTCGGACCACGGCCGCATGAAAAGCCGCCCGACAGCTGCCCGAAAATCGGGGCGCTGGTGTTCGTGAAAGGCACTATATAAATGCAAGTCTTTCTTTCTTCTTTTAAACACTTTGGCCTAGAAATTGAGTTGCCTTAGCGCCGCTTTTGAGGCGCTAGAGGGACTAGCGCCAGAGTTATGGCCAGTTCAAAAATTCCCTGGGGCCCTAAAGCGGCGTTGCACCGGTAGCGCTGCGCCGGCACCGATGACGTCATCGGTGTGCGCAGCGTCCCGGTTGCCATGCCGACGGGCCCCAGCGCCGAAATTCAGTTGCGGCCGCCTCGCCCGTGGCAGCCGCAACTAAGACTCTGGCAACAGAGTCTTACATGACTTTGCGCCGGCGCATTAAAGGCCCCGCGGCGGCCGGCCGCTTTCCCGCCGGCCGCCTCTCCCTCCCCGGACTTCCCCCCCCCCCCCCCCCCGGAACAGAAGCAAGCCCGGCACTTGTCCGAGGTGCCGGGCTCATTTTTAAAAAGATTTTCGCGGGCCGCGGCCGGGTGCAGCCAGCTCCTCCTTAAGGGAAGGAGGAGGCCTGCACTTCCCGAACCTGCCGCACCGCAGCGGGCGCCGCAGCGCCGGAATAGCGCCGAAATTCAGCGCGTAGCGCCAGTTTTCAGGCGCAAACAGCTCTCAGCAGCGCCGGCAGCCGTTTGGGCGCAGAACTATTGAATTTTGGGCCCGACCAGCGCGACTTAGCTCCGGCACTAACTTCCGGCGCTAAAGCCCTGGCTGCGCCAAAACTCAATTTCTAGGCCACAAAACCTTAAACATCAACAGTATTCAAAACTGGCACTTACTATTACCGTATTTGTTATTAGAACTTTTGTCTATCAGTCTTTTAGCAAAGTCTTGCACTGGTCTGTATACAATTGTACAAGTCAACAGTTGGATTTATTGGTGCAAGATTTTATCAAGGGATATGGAGCAATGACAGGCAGATGGTGTTAAGATACAGATCAGCGATGATCTAATTGAATGGCAGAACAGGCACAAGGGGTTGAATGGACTGCTCCCATTCCTATGTTTACTCCCCAACATCACAGGTTCAAATTCCTCGACCTAGGAAGACAATAATAGAGAATTTCAAAGATTCACCACGATGTTCCCTCTAATTATTTTTTGGGCTGAGCAGCCCATTCAAAATTCCGTGCATGGCGGTTTTTCTCTTTAAAAGCCGGTGAGCTGGATGCATGGGACCTCGAGAGCGCTGCGTGGCTGCTTGAAGGGAACATTGATTCACAACCCTCTGAGTAAAGAAATTTCTCCTCATCTCAGTCCTAAATGGTCAAACCCTTATCCTGAGACTATGACCCCTTAGTTCTAGACTCTCCAGCCAGAGAAACAGCCTCTCAACATATAGCCTGTTGAGTACAGAAGGAGGCTATTCAGCCCCTGGTGCCTGTACTGACTCTCCTGTAACCTCATTGCCCCCAGATCCTCATTTTCAAAGATTTACCCTATTCTCTTTTAAATTATGGTCTAGTCACTACCTTAATAGCCACTTGTGGTGACATCAGTCGTGAATGGTGGTGGACCATTAAACAACTAACAGGAGGAGGAGGCTCCATGAATATCCCCACCCTCAATGACGGTGGAGCCCAGCACGTGAGTACAAAAGACAAGGCTGAAGAGTTTGCAACCATCTTCAGCCAGAAGTGCCGAGTGGATGATCCATATTGGCCTATTCCCGAGGTCCCCACCATCACAGAAGTCAGTCTTCAGCCAATTCGATTCACTCCACGTGATATCAAGAAACGACTCAGCGCACTGGATACAGCAAACGCTATGGGCCCCGACAACATTCCGGCTATCGTGCTGAAGACTTGTGCTCCAGAACTAGCCACGCCTCTAGCCAAGCTGTTCCAGTAAAGCTACAACACCAGCATCTATCCGACAATGTGGAAAACTGCCCAGTTATGTTCTGTCCCCAAAAAGCAGGACAAATCCAACCCAGCCAATTACCGCCCTATCAGTCTACTCTCAATCATCAGCAAAGTGATAGCAGGTATCATCAACAATGCTATCAAGCAGCACTTACTCACCAATAACCTGCTCACTGATGCCCAGTTTGGGTTCCGCCAAGATCACTCATCTCCCGACCTCATTACAGCCTTGGTCCAAACATGGACAAAGGAGCTGAATTCCAGAGGTGAGGTAAGAGTGACTGCCCTTGACATCAAGACAGCATTTGACCGAGTCTGGCATCAAGGTAAAACTGAAGTCAATGGGAATTGGGAGGAAAACGTTTCACTGGCTGGGGTCATACCTAGCACAAAGGAAGATGGTTTTGGTGGTTGAAGGTCAATCATCACAGCCCCAGGACATCGCTGCAGGAGTTCCTCAGGGCAGTGTCCTAGGCCCAACCATCTTCAGCTGCTTCATCAATGACCTTCCCTCCAACATAAGGTCAGAAATGGGGATGTTCGCTGATGACTGCACAGTGTTCAGCGTCATTAACAACTCCTCAGATAACGAAGCAGTCCATGCCCGCATGCAACAAGACCTGGATGATGTTCAGGCTTGGGCTGATGAGTGGCAGGTAACATTTGTGCCACGGAACTGCCAGGCAATGACTATCTCCAACAAGCGAGAGTCTAACCACCTCCCCTTTGCCAAATCCCCCAACATCAACATCCTGGAGGTCACCATTGATCAGAAACTTTACTGGACCAGCCAGGTAAATACTGTGGCAACAAGAGCAGGTCAGAGGCTAGGTATTCTGCGGCGAGTGTCTCACCTGACTCCCCAAAGCCTTTCCACCTCTACAAGGCATAAGTAAGGAGTATAATGGAATACTGTCCACTTGCCTGGATGAGTGCAGCTCCAACAACACTCGTGAAGCTCAACACCATCCAGGACAAAGCAGCCCACTTGATTGGCACCCCATCCATCACCTTAAACATTCGCTCCCTCCACCACCGGCGTAATGTGGCTGCAGTGTGTACCATCTACAAGAGGCACTGCAACAACTCACCAAGGCTTCTTCGGCAGCACCTCCCAAACCCGCGACCTCTTCCAACTAGAAGGACAAGGGCAGCAGATGCAGGAGAACACCACCACCTCCAAGTCACACACCATCCTGACTTTAAAGTATATCGCTGATCCTTCATCGTCGCTGGGTCAAAATCCTGGAACTCCCTACCTAACAGCACTGTGGAAGTATCTTCGCCGCACAGACTGCAGCGGTTCAAGGTGGCGGCTCACCACCACCTTCTTAAGGGCAATTAGGGATGGGCAATAAGTGCTGGCCTTGCCCGCGACGTCCACATCCCATAAACGAATAAAAAAAATACCATGGCATAATAGCCCTCAGTTCAAAAACATTCCTTCTTCCTTCCCTCTTTGGTTCTTCCAGTGAGAATCCTCATCTCCATTCCCTTGTTCCCCCCCCTCCTTGTTCCCCAGTTGCCCCTGCAGTCCAGTGGAAACAACCCTTTACTCTTCCACCCACAGTAAGGTCCCCAGGTTTCACTCACTCCATTACTGGCTGCACCTCCCTCGGCACCGTTCCCACTCACTACGTTAATGCTGCCGCTACTGTGCCTGGCTCTGTCTCCACCCCAACCCAGGCATCTGGTTGTTCCTCCACCAGCCAGTCCTGATTTCGGCCACCCATAAGCGGGTGTCGGCTTTCTGGGATGGTGGGGGGGGAGACCTCACCGAGCCGGAGGCTTTTCTGTAGCACAAAGTGGCGAAGGGGTGTGGGAGTTGCTGCTGCGGTGATGAATTTAAAGACCGAAGTCTAGCAGCAGTGCCTGGAGAGAATCATACCCCAATTCTGGGAGACCCCCAGATAATCTATGTAACTGGCATTGTACGTGCCCTTGGGATTTGAGACTCAACTCACGTCAGGGCAGAGTGGCAGCCAGCAGTCTCGCTGCACTTGTAGCCCATAATTGTATTTGGGGGTGGGCAAGGGGTAAAGAGGGTGGGGAGCTCTCTAAATTCAACCAGATTTCCAGAAAATTGGGCACATTGACCACAACTAAATAGATTACCAGAAAATCAAACAAGGCCAATAGAACCAAAACATTACTTTATGAACAGAATGAAGTCAAGAAAGTATAAGAATAGATTAATTTTCTTCTCCGTCACACTACTGGAACCACCTACCCTACCAACAACACTGTACACCCAAACACAGTAAGATTATTTCACTCTCTCCGTATCTTAAACTTGGTTACTCTGTTTCATGGAGTTTAAGGAAGTATCAGTTGTGCAAAACTATAGTGAACTGAACAGGTTCAGTTCTTACCGAAAGCGAATCTGGTAAAGCAAAGTGCAATTCTGTGACGGTAAATCTGTTCAATAGACAGTGACAGTGGCCAATTGCAGAGCTCCAGGGATGAGCTGGGCTGTGAAGCACAGGCTGGTCTGCTGGTGGTTTCTGTGCACCATAATCAGCCTGGTATTGCTTGGTTTCCTGCTTCTCCCCATTCAAGTCACTGCATTTTTTATCTATTCATTGCATGTAAAGCACTTTGACCCATTCCTGAGCAATGTGATACAGCACTAAATAAACACAAATCTTTTCCATCTTTCATAGGGGCATATTGTAAACACCTGAAATGTTGCTTTAATACCCCAAATGTCTGCCCAATGATAGGCTTGGTTCGCCCATGTGTCGTGTGGTATGCATGGTCTGTTATGGTACTGGACACAAAGGTGGAGTCAGCGATGGTTGCATTGCACAGCCCATATCTGAGGAAACAGCCTTCCATTCTTTTTCAAAGAGGTGTGTGATGTTTGATTGCCTCATAATGTAGGCATGATGTGTACTCCCTAGAATGCGTGGCTTGAAATACATTATATTTTGGCGGGGGTAGCATACTGTTCCACACTGATAGAATAATAGACCCTCCTATTCAGGTGCACTGTAAGATTGTTGGTAGAAGCATGAATGGCTCAGTTGGCAGCACTCTTGCCTGTGAGTCAGAAGGTTGTGGGTTCAAGTCCCATTCTAGAGGTTTCAGCAAAAAATCTAGGCCGGCACTCCAGATTGCATGAGACGTTAAACTGAGGCCCTATCTACCCGCTCAGGTGGACGTAAACGATCCCATGGCACTATTTTGAAGAAGAGCAGGGAGTTCTCCTGGTGTCTTGGCCAATATCTATCCCTGAACTGACACCAAAAACTGGACATTTATTTCATTACTGTTTGTGGAAACTTGCTGTGTGCAAATTGACTGCCACGTTCCCTATATTACAAAAGTGACTACGCTTCAAAATTACTTCATTGGTTGTAAAGCACTTTTGGATGTTCTGAGGTCGTGAAAGGTGCTGTATAAATGCAAGTCTTTCTTTCTTCGGGTAGTTCAATCTGCAAGTCATGCACCTGCAGTGCCCTCTGAGCTGCCAGGTCACTCTCTCCTCCTGAATTGACAGATGACAATAGCCAGAGTACGCATGCTGCTGGGTTGAAATTTCCTCCATAGCATTTGCTTCAGTCAGTGCTGTGGCGATGCTTCTAAATCTTGCCCTTCATTAACAGCACTGACTCCAGGTCACTTGTCATTGATATCCCATCTTCCCTCCTTCCCAGTCCCTAGTTTATGAGGCCTTTACCAGTGTGTTAACAAAAAACACACAGAGGAAATTATCCATCTAGATCAGCAGAAAGGGGAGGAAAGCAATTGGAGAAACTCCGTTGGTGTCCCAGTAATTAAATTTAAAAAGCTACAGGGGGGACAATGTCCGTGGCAAAGAACATGTAAAGCACGCTTGCAGCAGCATGGAAAGCAGCTTGCTGGGGAAATAAACTAGCATCGTGGGAACAATTACAGGGAATTATTTGCACATTCTGAAAAACGTCCAGATAATGACATGATTCAGGCTCAATGCACAAGAAAACACAAGGCTGGATGGGCCAGTGTCGAGATTCCTGCAATCCGTCACACCACGCTGCGGGCTCGCTTGTTGCAGTTACCGCCCAAAAACAGGTGATCGCAGCTCATCTCAGAGGCCAGTAGCTCGACACTCAATCTAAAACAAACTGAGGCAAGTATTCCTAACTGAATAAATTTGCCTTTGAAGTCAAACTGTAATTACTGTGAGGAAGACCATTACTTCTTCAGCAGGTTACCGTTCTAATAAGTTTTGTTTCTTTGATTGGATTACGAAGCTAAAGGAGAACATTTTCGACGTAAAATATTATTCAGCGTTAAGACATATTAGAGACTGATAAGCTCCTGTGTTTATTTACAAGGATGAAATAGGTTACATAAAAAAAAATGTAAAGAGCTGAAACACAAAAATACGTTTAATGGAGAATAGTTGATACATCAGAGTGATAACAAGGCATTATACTAATCGATGGCTTTAGGCGGTTTGTACATAGGTAATTAGACAGCAGGCAGTGATTACAGAGAATCAAGGGATTCAGATGGTTTAAATATAATGGCCCAGAAATTCGGGTCCCAACGCGTGAGTACGCACGGGGTACTCACGCGTAGGCCCAACGAAAGTGCCGGTTTCGTGCATGCACTGCGCAGCGTAGGAAACCAGCACTTCAGAAGTCGAACGCATGCGCGGGAGAGGCAGCGCGTGCGCATTGAACTTACGGTTTTTTTCCAGGTTTCTCCGGGAAGGTAAGCCTCCCGAAGTTAGACATGTAAAAAGCAGTCGCAAGGCCTGCTTTTAACAAGGTAAGTGGTGAATTAATTAAAATTAAAACATTTTTCCACAGGTTTATTATTTTTAAATACTTCAAAGAAAGGTAAGCTTATTTTTAGCCCCGTTAGAAAATGTAATTAATTTTTTCAAAAATTTAAATTATTGTTTAAAATAGTTATTTAATGTAATTTATAGTTATTTTAAAAATGTGATATTTTAAAAATTTATTTGAAGATTTAGTGATGTTTTGGGGCTTATAGTATTTATAGGTTTGACAGCTCTTCCTGTCAAACTTATGAATGAAGCATTCCCTGCTCCGATTGGCTCTCCATGGCCCACGTGATCCGAGGGGACGCATCGAACTAACTGCGCCCCTGGGATACGCAAGCACTGCGCGCCGGCAGTTGGAGGAGGCCCAGGATCACAATTCCACGGGGGCCCACAGCTCAACGGCCGGCGTGCAAGGTAAGTGCAGGTCGGAGGCTTGCACCCGCGGGAAGCCTCCGACCCGAATTTCTGGGCCTATATCATGGATATAAGGGATGATAACAGCTAATCAGGTAGTTCAAACAAAATAGTTACACTAATGTAGCACTTTATCATGTTTCCCAGAAAGATCTCAAAGTGCTTCACATACAATTAATTACTTTGAAGCGCAGTGATTGGTGTTATGTAAGCTAACAAGGCAGCCATTGTGCAGACAGCAAGAACGCACAATCAGCGGCGAGATGAACGACCAGTTAACCTGCTCTTGCTTGAGAAAGGGATGGTCACTAGGACATCTGGAAAGCTCCCTGGTCACTGTTACCAGATGAATTCCCTGCTATTCTGCAGATGCTTTGAAAACCATTTTCAGGCCATTGTTTCTCGTAACTTCCACACCCGACCATTCAATGACTCAGGGCAACAATGTTCCTTTGCTCAGCTCCAGATTCATGAGGAATAAGCATAGAGGGGGCAAAATTTCCATCCCCGTTTTCGAGCGGGAACGGGCAGTAGTGGGATGAAAATCGTGGTTCACTACATTAATGTCTCTTTCGCACCAATGGCTGGCCTGCCATGATTTTGCAGCGGGCTGGAAAACAGGCCAGTAATTGATACTTATTCATGTGCAGCAAATTACCACCCAAACAAGACACACTTTTCAAACATCAGAGTGGAATCTCCATTATCCCCAAAGAGGCGGGAGCCTACTTGAATATGTGCATCGGGATCCTATACTGTCTAGGGTTACTTACTCTGATTGGTGCGCCTATCCTGCCAATGGATTTGCAGGATCTTGCGGAAGCAGCATTAGTGGTACCTCTCCAGTGCTTTGAGGTGCCTGCTGTAAATGGTCCATGTCTCTGAGGCATACAGCAGGGCGGGTATCACTGCTGCTCTGTAGACCATGAGCTTAGTGCCGGGTTTGAGGTCCTGGTCTTCAAACACTCTCTTCCTCAGGCGACCAAAGGCTGCACTGGCACACTGAAGGCACACCAACGCCAGTGTTCTGGCTCAGGCCAACATCCCCAGCATCGAAGCTTTGACCACGCTTGATCAGCTCCGATGGACGGGTCTCATGGTCCGCATGCCCAATACAAGACTCCCAAAACAAGCGCGCTACTCGGAGCTCCGGCACGGCAAGAAAGCCCCAGGTGGGCAGAGGAAACGCTTCAAGGACACCCTCAAAGCCTCCTTGAAAAAGTGTAACATCCCCACCGACACCTGGGAATCCCTGGCCCAAGACCACACAAAATGGAGGAGAAGCATCCGGGAAGGCGCCGAACACCTCGAGTCTCTTCGCCGGGAGCAAGCGGAAGCCAAGCGCAGGCAGCGCAAGGAGCGCACATCAATCCAAGCACCCCACCCACCCGCCCCTTCAACCACCGTCTGCCCCACCTGTGACAGAGACTGTAGGTCCCGCATTGGACTCATCAGTCACCTGCAAACTCATTTTTAATGTGGATACAATTCATCCTCAGTTCTGAGGGACTGCCTAAGAAGATGACTCTGATTGGGTTTCATCACATGACCTCCCACCTCAAACTGCCCCCCCCCACCCAACCCCACAAACCACTGGTCCATCCTCTGGGTGCACTGCCTTCCCGCCAATTGGAAAGCAAACAGCCTCTTTGTTAACCGATTGGATGATTCTTGACTGCCAGTCAAACAACCCTTTCTCCCCCCATCTTCAATATTTTTATAACTAATAAATGAAATTATTGAAAGAAAACAAAATCTGCTGATTTCACTTTTTTTTAATGCCCCTATGATTTTTCTCTCAGGTTGCTTGCAGCTGTGTCTTGGAATCTTCAATTCCTAGTGACTAAGATAATCCTAGAGGGTGGGTAATCCTAATACTGTCTGTTGGACCCCAAAGCAATTTTGGTGTTCCACTGGGCAGTGCATGAAAAGATTAGAATGACAAAGGTGATTTGTGCATGCACTGACCCCCTAAATGTTCGTTCATAATCCTACGATTCTGGCCGCAGATCTTTCCCTCTATCAGGCCAATGCCAGCAAGGTGACAACGGTACTGCTACCACGGACTGGCAGGCTGAGAGCTCAGACTGCTAAGAGACAGAAGAAAATGACTGCCCTGGTGCCTCACAGTGCCAGCGGTGATCATTTACCTTTGCCAACAGTGGTACTCAGCTCCTAGAGACAGGAACAAACTCACCTTGTGAGGTGGTGTTTCTTGCCTATAGAGCAAGTTTACCATCTGATTTATGGTACGGCGCTGGCTCCAGAGTCAACAGCATAAGACAAATGGAGTTTATGTCACTATGTTTTGTGGAGCAGGAGACATGGTACCATGGAGATGTATCCACCGATTATCAGTCGTGTTCTCCAAGGACAGGGTTGTCATTTTGTGCTACCGCTATTGTAAAGGGATTTATTTAGCATTTGTTTGGGTTCTGCCAAGCCACAAAAGTGCTTTGCAAAGTTCTGAGGTGTGAACGATTGGAAAACACATCAATACAAAAGTCAACTGACAGCCAGATTCACAAAACAAAAACAAAGAGAAAAAATCCATTTTTGCAAGCCTCTGGCCATGAAGGGTAGGAGCTAGAAATTTGGAATTTGGTGTGATGGTCTGGGTAGTTGATATTTTTTCATCTACAGCAAATGATCCCTTGCAGTCACCCAACCAAAACAACACTTTTTAAACCATTAAACCTCCATGAGCCCAATTCCTGTCATTCACCATCCCAATGATCGGCTAGACAAAGCTCTACACAAAACATTACCTCAGTGTGTGATTTTTTGTTACTCGTACTTTTTTTTTTTACACAGAATTACATAGCATTTACAGCACAGAAAGAGGCTATTTGGCACAACTGGTCTGTGCTGGTGTTTATGCTCCACACGAGCCCCCTCCACGCTACCTCATCTAACCCTATCAGCATATCCTTCTATTCCTTTTCTCCCTCAGGTACTTCTCTAGCTTCCCCTTAGAGCATCTATGCTATTCCCCTCAACCAATCTATGTGGTAGCAAGTTCCACATTCTAACCATTCTCTGGGTAAAGAAGTTTCTCCTGAATTCCTTATTGGATTTATTAGTGACTATTTCATATTTATGCCCCCAAGTTTTGGACTTCCCCACAAGTGAAAAAATCTCTACATCTACCCCATCAACCCCTTCATAATTTTAAAGACCTCCACTGGGTCACCCCCTCAGCTTTCTCTTCTAGAGAAAAGAGCCCTTTTATTACTTGTTCTCCTTTTCATGCTGACTAAAACTAAATAAAACTACTATCATTATATGTGTTCTTCTTGTCCTCATTCTCATGCTGAGGGTATTCCCGCACCACATGTGCAAGACCAATTATCTGCCAACTTCCATATCTCTTCGGGTGACTTGCAAATAGAGGTGCAACTACACTATAATTTTATTTTCAAATTCTCTTTGAATCCTCCTCACAACTTACATTCCCATCCAGCTTTGTATCATCAGCAAACTTGGATATATTACATTTGGTCCCCTCAGCCAAATCATTGATGTAGATTGTGAATAGCTGAGGCCCAAGCACTGATCCTTGCGGTACCCCACTAGTTACAGTCTGCCAACCCGAAAATGACCTGTTTATTCCTACTCTCTGTTTTCTGTCCATTAACCAACCCTCAATCCATGCTAGTATATTACCCCCAATCCCATTAGCCCTAATATTGTTTAATAACCTCTTGTGTGGCACCTTATCGAATGCCTGCTGAAAATCCAAATACACCACATCCACTGGTTCCCCCTTATCTATTCTGCTAGTTACAACCTCAAAAAACTCTAATAAATTTGTCAAACATGATTTCCCTTTCATAAATCCATGCTGACTCTGCCCAATCTTGTTATTTTCTAAGTGCCCTGTTACCACGTCCTTAATAATAGATTCTAGCATTTTCTCTACTACAGATGTCAGGCTACCTGGTCTGTAGTTCTCTGTTTTCTCTCTCCCTCATTTCTTAAATAGTGGGGTTACATTTGCTACCTTCCAATCCATGGGAACCGTTCTAGAATCTATGGAATTTTCCATTAGTCCTACTCCCCTGCTCTTTCTCCAGAGCCCTAGAAATGTTTCCCTTTCAACTATTTATCCAATTCCCTTCTGAAAGTTATTACTGAATCTTCTTCCACCATCCTTTTAGGCAGTGCATTCCAGATCACAACAACTCACTGCGTAAATTTTTTTTTCTGCATGTCGCTTCTGGTTCTTTTGCCAATCACCTCAAGTCCATGTCCTTTGGTTACCGACCCTTCTGCCACTGGAAACAGTTCCTCCTTATTTGTTCTATCAAAACCCTTCAAGATTTTGAACACCTCTATCAAATCTCCCCTTAACCTTCTCTCCTCTAAGGAGAACAACCCCAGTTCCTCTGGTTTCATCATGTAACTGAAGTCTTTCACCCCTGGTACCATACTAGCAAATCTCTTCTGCACCCCCTCTAAGGCCTTGACATCTGTCCTAAAGTGTGGTGCGCAGAACTGGCCACACTCCAGCTGGGGCCAAACCAGTGTTTTATAAAGGTTTAGCATAATTTCCTTGCTTTTGTACCCTATGCCGCTATTTATAAAACCAAGGATCCAGTATGCCTTTTTAACAGCCTTCTCAACTTGTCTGCCACTTTCAAAGGCTTGTGTATGTACACTCTCAGGTCTCTCTGTTCCAGCGCCAACTTTAAAATTGTACCAATGTACAATTGGTCCCCTCCTTCACTTTTTTCCGGTACATAGATGACTGTATTGGTGCCGTTTCCTGCTCTCGCACCAACCTGGAAAATTTCATCAACTTTGCTTCCAGTTTCCATCCTTGCTTCACCTTCACACGGTCCATCTCCGACTCTTCCCGTCCCTTCCTCGACTTCTCTGTCTCCATTTCTGGGGATAGGCTATTGACCAATATCCACTACAAGCCCACTGACTCCCATAGCTACCTTGAGTTCACTTCCTCCTACCCTGCTTCCTGTAAGGACTTGATTCCATTCTCCCAGTTTTCCTGTTTCTGTTGCATCTGTTCTGACGATGCCACCTTCCATACCAGTGTTTCCAATATGTCTTCCTTTTTCGTCAACTGAGGGCTCCCCTGCACCATGGTTGACGGGGCCCTCGACTGTGTCCGTTCCCTGTCCCGCACTTCTGCTCTCACCCATTCCCCTCCCTCCCAGAATCACGATAGGGTTCCCCTTGTCCTCAACTTCTGCCCCACCAGCCTCCACATTCAACGGATCATCGTCCGCCATTTCCGCCACCTCCAGCATGATCCCACCACCAAACACATCTTCCCCTCCCCTCCCCATTCAACATTCCGAAGGGACCGTTCCCACCAAGACATCATGGTCCACTCCTCAGTCACCCTCAACATCCGCTCCCCTTCCCACGGCAAATTCCCGTGCAAGCGCAGGAGATACAACATCTGCCCTTTTAGTTCCTCCCTTCCCACAGTCCAGGGCTTCAAACACTCCTTCTGGGTGAAACAGCGATTTGCTTGTACTTCTTTCAATTAGTATTCTGTATTCGCTGCTCACGATGTGGTCTCCTCTACACTTGGGCGACCAAACCTAGATTGGGTGACCGCTTTGTAGAATACCTCCATTCAGTTCGCAAGCGTGACCTCGAGCTTCCAGGCACCTGTCATTTTAATTCTCTACTTTGACCTCTCTGTCCTCGGCCTCTTACACTGTTCCAATGAAGCTCAACGTAAACTTGAGGAACAGCACCTCATCTTTCGATTAGGCACTTTACAGCCTTCCGGACTCAACACTGAGTTCAACAATTTCAGATTATGATCTCTGCCCCCATTTTTTCGGATGGCAGCTGTTGTTGATGATTCTGCTATTCCTATTTATACCTCCTCTAGACCTATCTTTTATTTCTTTACTTGTCCCATTACCATCTCCTTTTGCCTCGCACCATCATCCCTTTTGTCATTTAATCTCTCCTGCCTTCCTCCCTATTACAGACCTTCCCTTTTGTTCTTTTCTCCCCTCCCCACTTTCCCAGCCTTTGTACAGGAAACTTTGTGTTATCCGGAGGCTAAATGTCCGGCAAGCTCGAGCCACCGGCAAAAATCAGGAGCCGTTTTTTTCTTTTCGTTTCTTTTCGTTGCTTTTTTCTCAACAGTCAAGCTCTGCAAGGTCTGTAGCTAAGCAACAGCTTCAGCTAGAGACGCTACAGAGACGCTTGCTGACTGTTTAGAAGCTGTTGCTAAGCAACAGGGTTTGTTGATTCACATGGAGCTGAAAATCTCCGTATGTTTCAACATTAGCGCTGGAGTGTCTGGCAGTTTTGAGGGAATGGCAACAGCTCGGTCCCGTCGGTGCTGGATAGCACAAAGTTTTCTGTACTTGCTTAAAACCTGTTACAGCTGTAACTTTTTCCGGTTCTGACGAAAGGTCATTGACCTGAAATGTTAATTCTGTTTCTCTCTCCACAAATGCTGCCTGACCTGCTGATTATTTCCAGCATTTTCTGTTTTTTTATTTCAGATTTCCAGCATCCGTAATATTTTGCTTTTGCATTAAAACTGTACCATTTAGTTTATACCACCTCTCCTCATTCTTTCCACCTAAATGAATCACTTCACACTTCTCTGCATTAAATTTCATCTGCCATGTGTCTGACCATTTCACCAGTCTGTCTATATTCTCCTGAATTCTGTTATTATCCTCACTGATAACTACATACCGAGTTTTGTGTCTTCTGCAAACTTTGAAATCATGCCCTATTCCCCCAAGTGCAGTTGATTATTAATATATATAAAAAGAGCAGTGGTCCCAACACTGACCCCTGGGGGACACCACTGCTCACTTCCCTCCAGTCTGAAAAGCAACCATTCACCACTACCCTCTGCTTTTTGTCCCTTAGCTAATTTTGTATCCATGCAGCCACTGCCTTTTGAATCCCTTGGGCTTTAATTTTGCTAACAAGTCTATTATGTGGTACTTTATCAAATGCCTGATAAAAGTCCAAATACACATCAACCGTACTACCCTCATCAACGGTCTCCGTTACTCAACAAAGAGCCACAGTGTGGTAGATTTGCACTATTTATGCTGCAGCAAACTCTAAAGGACTGATTCTGTGATCAGTGGATAAAATGGCTCTGCGATCACTGTGCCCAAGTAGGGAGCTGACCTCATCGGATTTGGCAGAGTAAACTAATTAAAATAATTTATGTGTGCTCCCTGAGCATTTTTTCATGAGCGCAGGAAGCACTGTGGCTGCAATGTGGCGGGGAATAGGGAAAGCAGTAGCTCTTAAAGAGCTGCTGCTTTTTTTCTAAGTAGTTTACTTGTTTTGCCTGACTACTGCTGGGACCATGGAGTCTCTCCAGGGCGCAGGTGCCAGAACTGCCCTTTTGATCCGGAGACATCAGATTGGAAGAAGAGGTGAGACAGAGGAGGTTGTCCATGTTTGGGGCAGAGGAGAATCCTTCTGAGATCAAACCCTGCAGCATGCATAGCAGGAGGTAGCTCAGAGAGTGAATGATGTCTCCTACTCCATAAGTCATGGGAGCAAACGAGAAAGAAATTCTATGGAAAGAGGAAGAGCTACCTTTATTTTGCTGGTTCAAATTACATCAGTAGCTTGAATACCATCATTGCTGTGCCCTCAATATGCTGCAGCAACAGCAATGGAACATGAAAAGCACTGATCATAACCTCGGCCCCTATTACACATCTTTTCTTGTAATTTTTCCACTCCTTTCCCCCCCCCTTTCTTTTTGTTTCTCTCTCACACCTGGCAGCTATCTCTTGCCCTGCCAGTACACTTTACACCTAATCTCAGCCTATTACCATCTCGTCTAGCTCTTTTGCTTCTTTTGTTTCTTTCACTTCTTTTGTCCGATCGCAGCCCTGCCTTCGATCTATTTTCTTTTCTTTCCAGTTTTGAAGAAGGGTTCGACCCGAAACGTCAACTCAAATTTCTCTCCACGGATGTTGCCTGACCTGCTGAGTTTTTCCAGCATTTTCAATTGTTTTTAGTGGTTGGTTGAGGGATAAATATTGGCCAAGAAACCAGGGAGAACGCCATTGCTCTTCTTCGACATAGTGCCATGGGATCTTCTACGTCCACCTGAGAGGGCAGATGGCAGGACTCCCACAGTACTGCATTGAAGTGTCAGCCTGGATTTCATGCTCAAGTCTCTGGAATGGGACTTCAATCCTTCTGACTGAGAGGCGAGAGTGCTACCATTGAGTCATGACTTCCAATGCTGTCCCACACCGTCCCTCCCTTGCCATACCACAAGAGTACAACGGACAGTTAGTGGCCCTTGAACAGCAGCTGACATTCCAACCCTGGAGCTCCCAGTGGTATCCCCGGAGCAGCAGAACATTGGGTAAATGAGTTGACCTCGTGTTAACCAGAGGTCAGCTTGTTTGTTTCCATCACTTTCTACTTCAATGGACAGGAAATCGTGGGGCTGAGCGCTCGCAATTTCCTGGGAGCGCTGGACTATGGAATCAAATCTCTTTTTTTGTAATGGTGGCAGTTTAACCAAAACAAAATTACCGTCAACTGATCCAAATAAGGATTCATTTGCTTCACACAGGCAATCTGTCAGACTACTTTACCGCATTAGTCATATTGGAGAAAATCCAGTTGTTAAACAAGTCAACTCTGCATTTAGAAGTCAATTTTATGAAAATAATTGTGGAAGTAAACGGTCTGGATCAATATTTGCCTGTAAACGCAAAGAGAACCCATATGTTGATCAACTGGTTTTGTATTTTTATCATTAAAAGAGCAGCTTGTACACAGCAGATATTTTTTTCAACGTGTCTTATTTACCTATGCATTTACTTAAAACACAGACAGAAAGGTCTAAATTAAAATCCAAGACATTCACATTTCACACTCATGGTTAATGGCTGTGTTTCTACAAGAGGCTATTACTGTACAAAACTGCCTCATTTTCTTTCTTAGTTAATCTCAGAGTGTGCAGAAAGCAGCTACCACTCTATCAGCAACACCATTCCTTGAAGCATCTTGCAGTCAGTTCAGAATAATATTTGTTTTGATTGCTCCATGATTGGTTTTTCAAGTAGTTGAAGACCCATTAAATCAAATTGCTAAACTTTAATCTCATGAGTCATTCAGGTATTCAGACACCTCTGCCTCCGTGGATGTGCTCCTCAGGTTGCCAGGTGATGCATCAACTCTGAGGACAGACAGTGATGCAAGCCACCATCTGCAGAATACGCAAAGCTTTCAGCCCCTGCGTTCGAATTGTGGTTTAACAGGAGGTGTTCTATTATCCGTACTGCTACTCACAGCCACAGTGCTCAGTGTTTCTGCTGTTTTTACCTAGATGCTGAGCTCACCGTCATAAGAAATCAAGCACTGTTGAAGATATACAATAGTTTGCATTTATATAACGCCTTTCACAATCCCAGTATGTCTCTAAGTGCTTTACAGCTAATGAAGCACTTTGGAAGTGTGGATGCTGTTGTTATTTAGGAAACGCGGCCGCCAATTCGTGCACAGCAAGGTCCCACAAACAGTAATGTGATAATGACCAGATAATCTGTTTTTAGGTGTTGGTTGCGGGATCAATATTGGTCAGGGCACTGGGGAGAATTGCCCTGCTGCTCTTTGAATAGTGCCGTGGGATCATTTACATTCACCTGAGAGGGCAGGCGGAGCCTCGGTTTAATGTCTCATCCGAAAGGCATTGCAGTGCTCTCTCAGTACTGCACTGGGAGTGTCAACCTAGATTTTGTGCTCTAATCTCTGGAGGCTTTTTAAAACTACAAGTGTTCTCTTTGTTTCTTAGCTCGTCTCCAACAGCAACTGTTGCAGCTGTCTCTTCAATCTCTCACAATCATGCTGTTGAGCACGGTCCCAGCATCTTCAGGAAACCGTATGCATTTTACACAGGCAGTCAGCTATCTGCTCATTCGGAGTGGGAACTCAAACTTCCTGCCCCTCACTGTGGTCCCCCATGAGTCACTGCAGCTCAGATGGTATGGTCTCACTCCGTTTCTACCTTCTGCTATAGGCTTCTGCTGCATTACTGGAGGATAGGATTTTGTTGCATAATGAAGAAAATAGGGATAGTGGCCAGAGTGACATCTGGTTCCATTAAATTATAAGTAAACCTAATACACACCTGCGCCTGTGAGTAGGTGCAGGAACAATTCTTGATCTTTCTTTAGCTGTTGCGATATCAAGAATTTCCACCCACACTGTTGCAGCATTCAATCTACTGAGCAGGAGCTGATAAGAGGGAGTGGCACTGATACATGAATTAAGCCAGGTGAATGCCACTGTGAACTGGAGAGGGATGGAAGAGTATCAAGGTAAATTTGTGGGGGAGAGGGGGGTAGAAAGAGAGCTTGGGGAAAGGGGGAAAGAGTTTCAGTATGAACTGTAAAGGAGGGGGAGAAGGAAACTGCCAGTGTGAATTCAGGGCAGGTGGGACAAGAGGGGCCTTGTGTTATTGTGACAACCATAGAAATAATTAAATCAACTTAATGATCATATTTAGCAATAAAACATATCCACAATAGCCTGCAGTTTCACTGCATGAAATGAGAGAAGATCCCTATTTTTGTTTATCATAATTTTTCACTATACCAGTAGCTATAGCTTACATTGTGGCAAGCTTGTACCATATATATTTTCAATTGAATAGGTGCCTTCAGCCGCCTGGAATTCATCTCTAAATCTCACCATCTCTCTCCTCCTTCAAGAGGCTCCTCAAAGTCAACCTCTTTGACCAAGCTTTTAGTCACCAGTCCTAATGTTTCCTTCTTTGGCTCTGTGTCAATTTTTGTCTGATAACGCTCCTGTGAAGCACCTTGGAACATTTTACTCCATTAATGGTGCTATATAAATTCAAGTTCTTGTTGAACAGTGTGAACTCACAAGGTTCTAGTCAGCTTGAAGACATGCTCCAGCTGTTTCAAGTTTTTGAACTAAGTGGGATGATCTGTGTTTTTTTTTGGCCCTTAACGCTAAGCCAGTTTTTGAACTGGGAAATTGGGAATGGCACCCATTATCTTTCCCGCTATTGTGCTGTTGATTCACATCATACACCCACATCAATGGGAAACTATTGCCTTTCATGTGGGCCAGGTAACACCAGCAAAATGGTGGAACATAATACCATCAGCTAATGTCACCATCTGTTTCAAACTGGTCTCAATCTCATGATCAAGCCATGCTTTTTCAGAACAAATTAGTTGTTGAAGGGGAAAAAAAGCAAAGCATTCCAATGGTACATTGTAAAATTTAAGAAAAAAATTCTGTACTACCTTCCATAAAACACAAAGGGGGAAAAATTCAGTTGCTTTGCGCTTTCCATGAGCAACCTGAGGGGGCACTAACGGGGCACAAAGCAACTAGCACCGGGCGCGGCACCGCTGACGCCTCCCACAGAATTCAGCGGGAGGTTAGCGGCGGTGGTAGCAGGTAGCGCCCCGCGGCTCTGCGCCTCCGACGATGACGTCATTGCCGTGCGCAGCGCCCCAGCCACAAACTTGGCTCGTGCCCCCTGACCAATCACCGGACGCTAAGTTCGACAGGGTCTGGGAGGCGTTTTTGCGGCTGGGGCGGCGCAAATCAAAGGGCAGGTGCTGGGCGGCCATTTTTTTTGGGCCGCCCGTCAGCACCTGTCCCCTCTGGCCTCCTCCTGCGGGGTGCCGGCTGTGATTGGTCAGCCTGGCACTCCTCTTGATTGTCGGGCTCTTTTGCTGGCACCCCGCTTCCCGGTGGTCCAGCTGGGCTCCGGTGTGCGCTGTGCTAGGCCCCTCCCCTTTAATCAGGGGAGGGAGGCCTGTAGTACCACGGTACTACATGCCGGTGCGCGTGGCGCTGCTGCACGTAGCGCCGCGATATTCAATGGGAGCGTCCCAAGAGGGAGGGGGACGCTTCCAGTAGCGTCCCACCTCCTGCTTGGGGCGCTATCATTGAATTTTGGGCGTGTGGCGCTAACTTTTCGGTGTGCTAAAAGTAGCACCCCGGTGAAGTTAGCGCCCCAAAGGGGGCGTGAGCCAATTTCCCCCCCAAAATGCATAAAAATAAAAGATGTAAAATAGCAAATGAAACATCCCATGGTATTACCAAGTAAAGGAGTTGCTGAAAGGTATAAAAGGGCAATCTGTCACCTCCTGTTGCAAATCATATTCCTCATTCCATATGATATATTTTATAGCTGGCACAATCAACTGAAATCCTCTGTCAAGTGAGCCAGCAAGAAGATAGCAGCTGCAAGTTATCTACCACCTGTCAGGACACATTAATGAGATAACCTTAGAGAAGCTGACCACAGACTGGCAGATCTATCCATTCATGCTTCAATGTACTTTCCACTGTCCACCTATTTTTTAAAGCACCCCTTTAATGTAACTAAACACTATGAGAGTCTGAATTAAACTTCTGCCCCACACCACCCCAACCCCCACCCATTCATATTCTAGGAATAGCCAAGGGCTTATGTTTCACTGTGGGAAGTAAGCAAGACTCGCTAGTTACATAAAATAACACTGAATGAACAGCACAGAAACAGGCCATTCGGCCCAACAGGTCCATGCCAGTGTTTATGCTCCACACGAGCCTCCTCCTTTCCCCTTTCATCTAACCCTATATTCCTTTCTCCCTCATGTGTTTATCTAGCTTCCCCTTAAATGTATCTATTATTTTTTTTATTCGTTCATGGGATGTGGGCGTCGCTGGCAAGGCCAACATTTACTGCCCATCCCTAGTTACCCCCGAGAAGGTGGTGGTGAGCTGCCTTCTTGAACCGCTGCAGTCCGTGTAGTGAAAGCACTCCCACAGTGCTGTTAGGGAGGGAATTCCAGGATTTTGACCCAGCGACGATGAAGGAACGCTGATATACTTCCAAGTCAGGATGGTGTGCGACTTGGAGGTGGTGGTGTTCTCACGCGCCTGCTGCCCTTGTCCTTCTAGGTGGTAGAGGTCGCAGGTTTGGGAGGTGCTGCCGAAGAAGCCTTGGCGAGTTGCTGCTGTACTGTATTTTCCACTGTCCGCCTATTTTTTTTAAAGCGCCCCTTTCATGTTACTAATCACTACGAGAGTCTGAATTAAACTTCTGCCCCACACCACCCCAACCATTCATATTGCTACAGTATTCACCTCACTACTCCAAGTGGTAGCGAGTTCCATATTCTAACCACTCTCTGGGTAAAGAAGTTTCTCCTGAATTCTGTGTTGGATTTATTGGTGACTATCTTATATTTATGGCCCCTAGTTTTGGTCTTCACTACAACTGGAAACATCTTCTCTAGGTCTACCCTATCAAAACCTTTAATAATGTTAAAGTCCTTTTTCATATCACTCCTCAGCCTTTCTAGAGAAAAGAGCCCCAGCCTGTTCAGTCTTCCCTGATGGGTATAACCTCTCAGTTCTGGTGTCATCCTTGTAAATCTATTTTTCCCCTTCTGCAGTGAACCTATATCCCTTTTCTAATATGGAGATCAGAAGTGTGCACAGTATTCGAAGTGTGGTCTAACCAAAGTTCTATACAAGTTTAGCATCGCTAGTTATCCAAATGAATATTAGAGCATCAGCCAAGAGCTGTGTATTCACACAAGTGCCCCCGAAATCAATCAGCACCGGTGTCTAGCATTCTGACTCGATGGCCTGGATATTAACGCAGAGGCGGGATCCGAGCGGGGATGGGGGAATTGCATGCGCAGAAAATTTAGCTGGTTGGAAACGTCCGATTTCAGCATGGCTGCCCAATTATAATTTTGCTTCTGGGTTTCGTGTCTCCAAGCTCGTGCACTATTTAACTCCACTATTTAAAGTTCCAGCGCAGAAATGAAATTTGGAGGAGCTAGGAGGTTTTAGAAGGAGACGGTGGAAGTTATTCTAGATGGATTCAGGACGAGGAAGAGCAGCACCGAGACTTAACAATGCTTCCCTCGAGTTACTGCTGGATGCATTCAGGAGCTGGAGGGATATAATTTTCCCCAGCAATGGGAGGAAGAAACCTGTTGCTTTCACCAAGAAGGCGTGGTTGGAGGTGGCTGAGGAGGTGAGCAGCAGTAGCATTGTATCCCACTCTTGGCTACAGTGCAAGAAGTGGTTGCCTTGCCAAGCGTACGCCATCACATCACCCCTCACACCCACTTAAGTTTCAGCATCACCATCCTTCACTTTCTATGCACTTCCTCACCTTCCCAAGTATCCATCCACCGCTGCCAATCACCCCAATCCTTATGCAATGTGATGCACCTGTCACATAGTCACCCTCACTGAATGGACTGGATGCATCGGGTGAGTATGTGACCTTCACTCACTCACGGGTCTGTTCTTTCACCCTTTGTTGGCGAAGAGAGCGTAAAACGCAAGGGAGAGGGACAGGATATGAGGTGGTCCGCTGCAAGTTGTGCAGCTGACAGATACAGAAGAGGAGGCCATGGAGGTAAGTGGCATATCTGCATTCCTCGCAATCGGAGATGGAGAGACTGGGAACTCAGAGAGGCTTGGTGACAGAATATAAAATATCTCCGACACACATGCTGACTTTATTTCATAAATGACTGAACTATGAAAAGGCTAAGTATGCTAACTGGCAAGATTGTTACTCTGCCAGGATTAATTCATATCTGCTGCTTCTGTCTTCCAGGGCCTTCACATATAGAGCAACAGTGTGTGAACATGCCTGACAATGATTCCTTGGAGGAGCTCATTCCTTCTGAGGGTGCACCATCACAGGAGATGCAGCATGCACCAGCGCAAATACTCGCACTTCAGTGAGTCCACTTAGACAATTAGTTGGGTTTTCACCTAGTAATTCACAATTCACAAGCGAGCACAGACACTGGTGGCAGGGACAGCTGTTGAGAGTCCACGTCAGGGAGCACAAACCTCTCCAAGCTCAGCTGGACAAAGATGCTGAACCCCAGGGGCCATCATTGAAGAGGAGAATGATAGAGGAACAGCAACAAATTTGCACGGTAGTAGCAGACGTGCCATGCATACTCTCCAAAATAGCAGAGAGGATGGAAGAGTCCGGCTCAAGCACTTGTGGATTAATGTTGCAGGCTATTGCGAGGATGTCTTCCATGGATAGAGTGGCCTCCTCTGTGGAACTTGAATTGCGGCACTCTAATCAGTCTCTGCTGGCCGTGCAAACTATGGATGCCAACATTTCTGTCACCTTAACCAAGATGACAGATATATTAGCCGTGGCCTTACAAGGTGCCACTGATCTGCTCCAAGCTGCTCTCCTGCAGTGAGGTAGGAGGGAAGTGCCGCTGGCCCAGGAGAAGGATGATGGCGGAGGATTTTATTTTTTTCAGTCCGACTAACTGAATCTTTGAGCTATGGGGGCATCCCTGGCAACAATGTACGGAGCTGGTCTGCCGATGGGTGCCCCATCTTCATATTGCCCTTTGTCATCCTCCCCCTCCTCCTCTTCTTTGATGGTCTGGTCATCAAAAGATGAGCGTGTTGGTTGTTCTCCATCCATAATCCTCGCTGCTGCACAATGTTTTGCAGAACACAGCACACCACTATCATTCTGGAAACCCTTACTGCTGGGTACTGAAGGGCACCTCCAGACCTATCTAGGCACCTGAAGCGCGTCTTCAACATGCCGATGGCTTGCTCAATGACACATCTGGTGGTCATGTGGCTCTCGTCGGGCATCTTGTGCCTTATTGGTGGACTTTGTCACAGGCGCCATGAGCCAAGTTTGAAGGGGTTTTCCCTTACCTCCTACGAACCATCCCTTAAGTCTGTTTCCTGGTATGAACAGGCCAGGAAAGTGGGACTGCCGCAGTATAAAAACATCGGCCGCGATTTTAATTGCATCGGCGGGTCTGTGGCGGGCGACATTGGTGGCGGGTCCCGACCCCGCTGCTGGCTCCATCCCGGACTGTGAAATGAATTTCCATTGATAGGGCTTGTTAAGCCCGTCCAGCACGTTTCCCGTTCCAATTAGAGGAAGCGGGTCTGGTGACGTCATTTCATGATGCGTCATCAGCCGACTTCCTTAAAGGGACCATGGCCAACTTTATTTTGACATTTGTGCTGTCAGTGTTCTACAGCACTGAACTGCTGCAAACACTGACAATGACTGCACAGAGGCAGGGGGCTGCACCCAGGCTCTCCCAAGTCTCCCTCCAAGGCCAAGACAGCCTGGTTGCACATTGCACAGGAGGGCACAAGCAGGGATGTCATCAGCAGGACCTGGATGCAGTGGCACAAACCTTTCAATGATCTCATTAGATCATGAAACATTAGTACAAAGCCACACTCATCTTCACCCTGCTGTGCCTCTCATCACATCCCCATCACTCTGCCTTCCCTACCCTACTCCTGCACATCCTTACTCACACCAACTTACCTTGCACTTCTACCCATCCCTCTCTATCTATCTACATTATCACATCCCCATCTCACCAGCCACCCCTCACACTCACCCTCATCCTAGTGCAATCATACCAATTAACAATACAAAAGGGTAGGAACTTGGGTGTTTTATCGAATGTTCATGTAAAGTTTCTGTTAATGTGTCTGTGGTAAACCACTGTTTGTTATTGTTGTTGTTGTTGTTGTTGCACACTGTTGTGCCTATGCATGCCTCAGCTGACTCCGCCCCTGGCTCCACCCACATGCCCGGGTATAAAGGTGACTGCTCTGCAGCCCCCTGCCCTTTTGGATATCAGGCAACCACGAGAGGCATGCTCTGTTCTTTGCTAATAAAAGCCTATTAATTAACTCTCTGTCTTTTATGAGGAATTGATAGCGCATCAGTGTCAAACACGGAAACCTTTATTTTCAACACTTTCCATTCTTGCACAGATTTGTGTGCGCCTTTGGAAGCGGCTTAGTGAGTTGCAGTGAATGGTGAGATATAACGCTACCCCCCGCAATGGTGGTGAGTGTGAAAGGAATGGCTTGGACATTGTAGGGATGCTTTATAGTGTTGGTGTGGGGTGGTGCCAACCTGGCGCATCATATGGCAGCCAGGGTGTACAGCGTCAAGTGAAGTAAATCTGGCCATGGTGTGGCCATCCCTGGTCTCCTGGGCAGCAATGTGCTCAGGTGCTGATGCCCTCTGTCCTGTGCAGCATCAGGTGATTGTGGAGAAGGTTGGTGTTGTTGTTGGTGCTGCTGGTGTGCCCGGTGCTGCTGGTGTTGGGGCTGATTGTGGTCGAATTTTGAGGACCAAGGTGAGACAGTATAAAGGGCACCCATGTTGATTGAATAGATGGTCAGTGAAGTACAGATGACAGAAGCATTCTATCAATGGTGAGAGAGTTCTTCCAAAGAGGTGATACTGGATGGAGAGTGGAGAGTGGAAAGGCTGTAGAATGTGTGCTGGAAATGGACTGAGAAACAGCTTGTGGCTGAGGAAAGTGAAGATCTGTCAGGTGGGAGCATTTATTATACATTTGAAGTTGTCAAGGAATCAGCTGGAGCAATGGCCTCTGAACTCCCGCCTCAGGTTGACAGCCATGGTCCCTGAACAGTGTGTTTCCCATGGAAAGGTAAGTTAAAAAAAGCCTGTTAAGCATCTGTCAACAAGGCAATAATGAGCTTAATTGGATCCCCCACCGGTGCCTGTCGGGTCTGCTCAGCGCTGACCGACATTGGGAAAGACGTGCGGCGGCAGGTTGACAGCGGGGTCCCGACCCGCTGTCAAAAAAATCCACTTTCCCAACCGACCCGCCATCGATTGCGCCCGCTGACCCCTCGCAAAACTCTGGTCTTCATGACAGCTCCTACGGAATCTGGCGCAGACTTGCATGAACCTTTTTGTGTGGTTGCACACCAGCTGCGCATTGCACACTGTTGTGCCTATGCATGCCTCAGCTGACTCCGCCCCTGGCTCCACCCACATGCCCGGGTATAAAGGTGACTGCTCTGCAGCCCCCTGCCCTTTTGGATATCAGGCAACCACGAGAGGCATGCTCTGTTCTTTGCTAATAAAAGCCTATTAATTAACTCTCTGTCTTTTATGAGGAATTGATAGCGCATCAGTGTCAAACACGGAAACCTTTATTTTCAACACTTTCCATTCTTGCACAGATTTGTGTGCGCCTTTGGAAGCGGCTTAGTGAGTTGCAGTGAATGGTGAGATATAACGCTACCCCCCGCAATGGTGGTGAGTGTGAAAGGAATGGCTTGGACATTGTAGGGATGCTTTATAGTGTTGGTGTGGGGTGGTGCCAACCTGGCGCATCATATGGCAGCCAGGGTGTACAGCGTCAAGTGAAGTAAATCTGGCCATGGTGAGGCCATCCCTGGTCTCCTGGGCAGCAATGTGCTCAGGTGCTGATGCCCTCTGTCCTGTGCAGCATCAGGTGATTGTGGAGAAGGTTGGTGTTGTTGTTGGTGCTGCTGGTGTGCCCGGTGCTGCTGGTGTTGGGGCTGATTGTGGTCGAATTTTGAGGACCAAGGTGAGACAGTATAAAGGGCACCCATGTTGATTGAATAGATGGTCAGTGAAGTACAGATGACAGAAGCATTCTATCAATGGTGAGAGAGTTCTTCCAAAGAGGTGATACTGGATGGAGAGTGGAGAGTGGAAAGGCTGTAGAATGTGTGCTGGAAATGGACTGAGAAACAGCTTGTGGCTGAGGAAAGTGAAGATCTGTCAGGTGGGAGCATTTATTATACATTTGAAGTTGTCAAGGAATCAGCTGGAGCAATGGCCTCTGAACTCCCGCCTCAGGTTGACAGCCATGGTCCCTGAACAGTGTGTTTCCCATGGAAAGGTAAGTTATAAAAAGCCTGTTAAGCATCTGTCAACAAGGCAATAATGAGCTTAATTGGATCCCCCACCGGTGCCTGTCGGGTCTGCTCAGCGCTGACCGACATTGGGAAAGACGTGCGGCGGCAGGTTGACAGCGGGGTCCCGACCCGCTGTCAAAAAAATCCACTTTCCCAACCGACCCGCCATCGATTGCGCCCGCTGACCCCTCGCAAAACTCTGGTCTTCATGACAGCTCCTACGGAATCTGGCGCAGACTTGCATGAACCTTTTTGTGTGGTTGCACACCAGCTGCGCATTCATGGATTGAAATCCCCTGCGGTTGATAAAAACTCTCGGCTGCTGTGGTAGTCATTGGATTTCCACGTGTGTGCAATCGATGGCACCCTGTTCCTGTGGGAAGCCAGCTAGAGAGACGAATGCGACTGTCCGCTCATTCTGGTTATTGTCGTCGCAGGGCAAGTTGACATAAGCCGACACTCTGGCAAGCAACCCAGCTGTAACCTGCCGTTTACATTTTTGTGCAGACCACTGAGAGATACTCGCGATGTTTCCGATGGCACCCTGGAAGGAGCCAGAGGCAAAGATATTCAGGGCGGTGGTGACTTTGACAGCGACTGGCAATGTGTGGTCACCAGGTCCAGTAGCTCAGAGGCTGCAGCTGTCTGCCACCACATGGCATGTCAATCTGAGCCTACGGAGGCATTGCTCTTCAGCTAGATCAAGGAAGCTGAGCCTCTGTCTGTAGACCCTTGCACGTGAGTAGTGCTTCTTGCGACCTCGGCGCCTCTGTTGCTCTCCTCTCTACTGTTCTCCTCTCTCTTGCATACCTGAGCTCCTGCCTTGCTGGATGATGATTGGTTTCCTCGTCCGAAGTCCAATCGATAGCAGCCATGGCGCCGCCCCCCATCTTGATCTTGTCTGCTTAAAAGGCTCCATCCTTCTGAATCACGTGTGTTACCATCAATGTTCCCCGTAATTTTTTTGGGTGCTCAGTTTTCCGGGTTAGAACGCCATGGAGTCGGCTGCGCGGGACCTGCAGATTGCCGCGCGGCCGCAAAGCTTAAAGGGAACATTGGTCACCACCAGAACCCTTAGCAAAACGCTTGCCCGAGGGAACTGACAAAGCAACTGTAACCACTGAGTCTTTAGTGAGATCGGGGCAATCTGAACTTTAAACATCCCACGAAGCACCATTCATTCTTGTCTCCGTTTCGCTGACAAAGCCCCTGCTGGAGGCATTAATTTTAAATCCCTGGTTAAAAATCTCTTCAGATGAGCCTTATTAACATATGGTAATGAGCACCCACCTCCGGTGAGCAGGTTACTCACACATACCCAAACACACCTCCGTTAAATCTGGAGGTGCGTTGGAGGTGGGTTGGGGTCAGGTTTGAGAATTTTGAAATTTTTACCTTCACACCCGCCCTAACCCACCCATCCTTGGGGGATAACATTTCCCCCAATAAGTTGTGCACACATTTCTATGCACCAAGGATCTTTTCTCAGTCTTGTTTCACAAAAGTACACTCAAGCCAATTGCAGACTGACTGTCCCCAGGTGCCACCTTGCGTGCACTGAGGGGGGTGGGGGGGGTCATCACTGCCATTTCAAATAAGCTATTCTCATCAGGAGGGTTTTAGGAGTGCTGGCAAGGATGGTTGTATTGTGGAATCCATTTTATGTTAAAGGTTCCATTTTGTAGCAAACAGACAGTGTCTTCAAAAGCTACCAACACCACCATTTTGCAAATACAGCTCCACCCTCAAGGCCTTGGGCCTACTTTTCTCTTCTCCTGTGATTGATACCAACTCGATTTGTGAAAACAGCTACTTGTTCTTGTAGATAAGCATGTCTGTCTTCTAACCAGTTGAGGAGTTGTTTTGCACCTTCTCCATAACTTGACCATGCAGAGAGGTGATGGAATGTCTGATGTCCTGAATATTATCATGCAGGAAGCTCATGGTCTGCCTTCAGATCACTGATGATGGATGAGGTGAAGGCTAAGGAGACTCTCCTATCTGACTGGTACCAACTTGTGGTGTATGTAACCTGTTCCACCTTAAGAGAACTACCTTAAGAGATGTACTACTTTCTCTTGGCTGCTGTATACTGTAATACCGGTGGTGACCACACCGGTATATAAACGTTGTGTAGGGATTTGCTGGGCAGTTCAGCCCTGACCTCCGAATAGTAAAGACCTGTTAAAAGTTATTCTTGTGGTCTGTGTCCAGTGATTTATAATAAGCATAACTGGGACACACAGACTTAACACAACTGAATCCAGCAGAGGATGGCCATTATCTGGCAGGCTGAGCTATGGAGCAGTAAAGGTAAAGGTCAGAATGCAATATGAGCTAAGAATCTGCAGCTAGTGTATCAAAGCAAGTCTTTAAGAAAATAAAGCGATAGACCTGCATTTATATAGCACCCTTCACGACCTCAGGACATCCCAAAACACTTTACAGCCAATGAAATACTTCTGAAGTGTAGTCGCAGTTCTAACGTAGGAAACGCGGCAGCCAATTTGCGGACAGCAAGGTCCGACATACAGAAATGTGATAATAACCAGATAATCTGTTGTAGTAAGGTGGGTTGAGGGAAAAATATAGGCCAGGACACCAGGGAGAACTCCCCTGCTCTTCTTCGAATAGTGCCATGGGATCTCTTACTGAGAGGGCAGACAAAGGCAAAGGTTGCAACCCAGTTCAATGAGGCGTCAGTTGATGTTCTGCTGGGTGCAATGAAGGCTAGGAAGGAGGTCCTATTCCTCAGCAATGGCAAGAAGAAACCTGCTGCTGTGATGAAGAAAGCGTAGCTGAGCAGGTCAGCTGTGCAGTGCTCTGTGTACCTGGATCCAGTGCAGGAAGCGGTTTAATGATCTAACCAGGTCAGGAAAGGTGAGCACAGTTGCAGATTCACCTACATCCTGTAGTATACCCCCCACCCCACCCCCCCACCTCACACTCTGTCTTGTCAAATGTAGTCCATCACATCACTCCTCACAGCCTCTTATGCATCAGCCGCACCCATCGTCTCATTTCTGTGCAATTTCCCACCTACCCCTTTCTCCATCCACCACAGCCACTCATCCCAATCCTTATGTAATGTGATACCACCTCAGTCAGCTCACCCGATTCTAAGAACACAACCTCAAATGCTGCCAGTGCCACTCGAGATGTACCTGCCTGATAGTCATCATCACTGGATCCAATGCATCCATCAGATGAACACATTCCTTGCAGACACTCACAGGTCTGCCATGACAAAAGAGAAAAGAGTGCAAAATACAAGGGAGCGGGAGAGGGCCAGAAGTGCTCCAGATACTTGAACTCACAAATGCCAAGCAGTGGGCCCTGTAGATAAGGGGGATATCAGCATCCCTGAGCATCGGAGATGGAGGGTCTCGGACTTCGCTGATGCTTGATGACAGCATTAAATATCTCTGACCCACTTCTCATACAAGACTAATTGCTGACTTGATTACAGCACCAAAAGAAATATAATCACCTAAACAATGCTGAATTGCAACATTTGTACATTTCCATTACTAAAACATAGCTATCTCTTCTCTCCTCCAGGGCCATCATAAAAAGAACAGCAGCCTGTGGCTCTTCCAGGCAATGATTCCTCAGAGGAGCTCATTCCTTCTGAGGGTGCACCATCACAGGACACATGCTAACTAGGCACCAGCGCAGATATGAGCACTTTGATGTGTCCTGTTAGAGAATTCGGTGGGATTTCATCTGGTGAATCACAGTTCACAAGTGAGCTCAGGCAGAGAGTTGGAGGGAGCAGCTCTCTCCAAGCTCTGCGAAGCTGACACAGATGTTGAAACCCAGGGGCCATCAATGAAAAGGAGAAAGATAGAGGGTCAGCAACAAATGTGCGAGTTATTAGCAATTGTGCCAGGCACACAGTCCACAATAGCACAGAAGATGGAGGACTTCAGATCAAGCACTTGTGGATTAATGTCGCAGGCCATTGCGAGGGTGTCTTCCATGGATAGAGTGGCCTCTTGAATTGCAGCGCACTAATCAGTCCCTGACCACGGCTGTGCAAACCATGGATGGCAACATTTCTGCCGCCTTAAACAGATGCCAGATACATTAGCCATGGTCTGACAGCGCGACACTGATCGTCGCCAAGGTGCTCTCCCGCAGAGAGGTAGGAGTGATGTGCTGCTGGCCCAGGAGAGGGGTGATGGCCAAAGGGGATATGGAAGTGGGAACTCCACTCAAAATTCTCATGTCTCACCTGTTGTCTGTCCCCTCTCCCAACCAGTACCTGACATGCTGCCTCCTCTCCCAATGGCCGAGTCTGTCCCTGCACAGGTCCTCACAGGCTCCAACGCCCAGAGGTCATCGGCCACGAGCATCTCAGAAGTCCGAGCAGGGATCAGAACAGCCTACCTCCATCTCTGCTGGAGCCACAGGGGTTGCACCACATAGGAGCGGTAGGGAAAAGAAAAGTTTTGCAGTTCACCAAAGGTATGCACATGGGTGTGTATGAAAATGTTGTGTTAGTAAGTTTTATTTTATTTATTCACATAAAACGTATTAATTTGCACCACTTTCCCGTGTTCACCATGCTTGCCTGGGGAGTGCCATTTACTTGGTGATCAATGTGAAGACATGAATTGTCTGAGAGCAATTGGTGCATGTGCAATGGGTGGATGGTTGATTAAAGGACTGCTTTGTGTCAATGCAGGTGGGATGAAGGGGGCGGAGGATGTGATAGTTACTTTGGGCCAGTCTGAGTTCCTAACTGAACCCTCAAGCATCCCTGGAATCCTGGACAGCAATGTGAGCAGCTGGTCTGGCGTTGGGCACCCCATCTTCATCTTCCTCCTCTCCACTGGAATTCTCAGCAGATGTAGGGTGCTGAACAGCTTGTTCCTCCTCCACCTCTAGTCCTCACTGCCACACTATGCCACTTTGTGAGTGTTTTTTTAAAACTTTCTTGCGGTCTGTTTTTCTACATAACAATAATCACTGCCCTTTGAAGTCACGTATGGTACGTGAAGCATTTCAGCATGTGATAAGCGGCCCTGTAAATGCAAGTCGTGAACAGAGAACGCTAACCCCACCTTCCTCCCCCGAGAGATGCTGCTTGACCGGCTGAATATTTGTAGCATTTTGTGTTTTATTTTCTTTCTTTTTTCCGGTGTCTGATAGTGTTTTTTTTAAAAATATAGCTGCCTTTCTTGTTGCTTTCTGTCCTGTTTCTTTTTCAAGTAAAGGGACAGAAAGCAGTTCCATTCGCAGTTCCTCAGATAATGAAGCAGTCCATGCCCGCATGTAGCAAGACCCGGATAACATTCAGGCTTGGGCTGATAAGTGGCAAGTAACATTCGCGCTGCACAAGTGCCAGGCAATGACTATATCCAACCATAGAGAGTCAATCCACATTCCCTTGACATTCAACAGCATTACCATCGCTGAATCCCCCACCATCAACATCCTGGGGATCAGCATTGACCAGAAACTTGACTGAACCAGCCACATAAATACTGTGGCTACAAAAGCAGGTCAGAGGCTAGGTATTCTGCGGCGAGTGACTCATCTCCTGAATTCCCCAAAATCTTTCCACCATCTACAAGGCACAATTCAGGAGTGTAATGGAATACTCTCCACTTGCTTGGATGAGTGCAGCTGCAACAACACTCAGGAAGCTCAACACCATCCAGGACAAAGCAGCCCGCTTGATTGGTACCTCATCCACTACCGGCACACCTTGGCTGCAGCGTGTACCATCTACAAGATACACTGCAGCAACTCACCAAGGCTTCTGCGACAGAACCTCGTGACCTCTACCACCATGGTGATGAAGGAGAAGGGCAGCAGGCGCGTGGGAACACCATCATCTCCAAGTTCCCCTCCAAGTTACACACCATCTTGACTTGAAAATATATTGCCGTTCCTTCATTGTCGCTGGGTCAAAATTCTGGAACTCCCTAGCGCTGTGGGAGTACCTTCACCATAAGGACTGCAGCTCACCACCACCTTCTCAAGAGCAATTAGGGATGGGCAATAAACGTTGGCCTTGCAAACGACGCCGACCTCTCGCATTCCACTTTGCCTGAAGCTGTGAACAGCTTAAATAATTCCTCAGCCACTTAAAGCAGGGAGAAAATGTGGGAAATCCCTGAGATGGCATTGACAGACCTGGATAAGGAACGTAAGCCTGGACAGGATTTGGCTAACCAGAGCCATGTCTGGAAGCTATAGTGCGTTAAAATACACGGTGGACATTCCCGTGAAATGGAAGAGAAGGGAATGACTAAACCCATCTGGACATTAAAGAGATTATTTTATGGGCCCACATTGAAATTAAGCCACAAAATCAAGGGCAATGTGCACTCAAATTTCGAATTTGCGCCAAAGGCCCACCTTACTGACATTTTCTGGGGGATCTACTTCAAAAGACATTTCCCAATATCCCTTGCATTGTTACGCATGATCAAATGACACAGAACAGATTTGCACACCCGGTATAACCTCTCAAATGGTGAAGACGGTAATTTCTTACACAATACAGGATAAACAGAACTAGTAGACAATACAACTTTTGATTTTTGACCAGAGCAGTCAAAATGATCACACAAAGGCATGAAAGCTAAGAAAAAATTGAGTGGAAGCAAAATATCCCCTTGCTGGTTTTCACTGCCAGTTTCTCTCATTACCACATCATCTCTTGAAAAATATATACTAGAAGGAATAGCCATCAACTTTAACATGTTTGTTCTGTCAATTTCTATATACATTTAAAACATGAACGCTGGTGGCAAACTCAATAGGACTGACTTGGAAGACTCCATCATTGTCATCAAGTGAAATTAACACACAAAGTTGAAATGACAAGATCCTCAAGGCACCAGAGATTAATGACCATTTACAGGCTGGAAATAGTTCTCAACCCCACCATGCCAATTCTGCTTTGCTGGCAGTAAACCCAATATTTTAATTGGCCACAATTTGCTGGCAAAATAATGGCGATTTTTATGCAGCCACCTTTATTAATGTGTAAATTGTCCAGCAACTTGTGGCAAGGAAGAGATACCCCATGAATTGTGAATCACCACAAATTGCTGGGCAATTTGCACCCGTCCGCCATTTAGCCTCGCAAAAACAGGAGCTCGCTCTCAATCTCCCTGTGAGTTTCGAGAAATATCTGCATTTACACCTTAATTACCAATTAATCATCGCAGAAAGTTAGGGCTGATGAGATTTATGTTCCTGCAAAGCCAATCAATCTCTCCGGCCCAGAAAGGGAACAACTGAAACTGTGAAGTCTCCTTCCTGCAGGTAGCAAATTGTTCTAAGAGACTTTTAAAATTAAAAAAGAAAATCACTTTTTTCTCTCTCTCTTAGTCCAATTTTCTTTCTCTCTCTATTTCTCTTTCTGTACCTGATTGGACTTTAATTCACCCTAATTCCTTCTCCATCATTCCTCGATTTTTTTTCTCAATCCTTAAATCTCATTGGTTAAGAAGACTATTGTTCCCATCATTCACCAAGGTCCCAGATGCCCAGTTGCCTTCACCGCGCAATTATCAGTTCGCACTTCTGGTAATTTGCAGTCGAAACATTTTTTGAGCTGAAGGGTGAGGGACTTGCATAGAATGTACAGCACAAAAACAGGCCATTCGGCACAACTGGTCAATGACTAGCAAAGTCTAATTAATGGAGCACGCCACAAAATGCCCCACTCCAGCAAAATCTGGGCCAATGTTTAATGTTACTAACAGTTAACTATTAAAATACTGAATTTCACCAATGTAAAGAGTAGAAAGGGATATTCAACCCAGTGACAAACGGTGGATCTGGAGTTAAAAAGTCAACGTTATCTGTGGTAAGTGTAGCATGCTTGAGAGGAAAAAGGTGACTTTGGGCCTATGGTTCGCAAAGCTCTCCACCACTGGGGTTTTCATCACCTCTTGTCTGGGTCTGTTGTAGACTAATTGATAAGAGATAGTTTGTCATGATTAGTCAATAACTCCATAATTGTTGTATCATATGACTACCAGGATTGTAGGTGGTGAACGAGATGGATCTTGGTCTTTTTACGTCTAGCAATTCCTATGTTAATCAGTGGATGGCCATAAAAAGATATAGCCAGACTGCTAAACTCTTCAGAAGACATGAATCCAGCTGTGCCTAGGAGAAGCTTATAAACAAATGACGCAGTAATAAATGAGAACGGTTTCTTTGCCTCCCCATATCACCAGTTGTGCGTACAATGACTAAAATCACGAAGTGGGAGCTCTAGACACAAAATAGCCAGGTAAACCAAATGCAAAAACGGGTTGAACTGGGCCAGTGGACAATGCATTATGGTGTTAATTCCGTTCATTTACACTGGTGGATTCAGGTCCTTGGGTCAGTTTCCCTAATAATGTCAAGAAAACACAGTAAATCAGAAAAAGGTGCTACAGTTAAATAAAAATTCTTTGCAAGTTTGTTCTTTAATATGTTATGAATGGTGAGACTCCCTCTTTAACTATCATAAAGCACTGGTCACAGTCATTCCTATGCTGCCGTTTTTGGAGTTCTTGTTTGTTTTGCTGGGTGAAGGGAGATAATAAAATATTTACAAATGCCGCGTTTTATTCGCTGCCAGTTAACACCTGTGCTTCCTTGTGTTTTTGACTACTATTCTTCCTGACAACCAATACGTACCAAGAATTACAAATATTTCCAAAGGTGAATTAAATTCATAAAATAAAGCTGCTTATGATTTAGATGGTGTGCAGAAACCCATCTGGAAGTTTTTTTCTATCCATGCACAGTGAATACACTGACAGGGTGCGACAACTTGACTTGCCCTGGGTACACAAATTTAGGGCAGGCCATTACATTGTACCTTTAGGTTGTTTATTTGTCGTCAGCCAGGCAGAATTCAATTAGCTGGGAGCGATATATTACAGTGCCATTCATGAACGATTCCAAATTACTGCTTTGATGCAAAACATCGTATTCTTAAAGTGGAACTGTATTCAAATGAACTGCCAGATTGTTCCCATGGAAAGAAAGACTTGCATTTATATAGCGCCTTTCACAACTTCAGAATATCCCCAAATGTTTTATAACCAATGAAGTACTTTTGAAGTCACTGTTGTAATGTAGGAAACACGGCAGCCAATTCACGCGCAGCAAGGTCCCACAAACAGCAATGAGATAATGACCAGATAATCTGCTTTAGTAATGTTAGTTGAGGGATAAATACTGGCCAGGGCACCGGGACATTGCCCCTGCTCTTCTTTGAAATAGTGCCATGGGATCTTTTACACCCACCTGGGAGGGGCCTTGATTTAACATCTCATCCAAAAGACAGCACCTCCGACAATGCAGTGTTCGCTCAGTACTGCACTGGAGTGTCAGCCTGGATTATGCGCTCAATTCTCTGGAGTGGGGCTTGAACCTTCTGACTCAGAGGCGAGAATGCTACCAACTGAGCCATGGAGGACACCAAAAGGGAACTAAACTTACTAGGTGTCTCTCCGTCATTTTTTTGCAACCAAGTTTTATACTCTGAAACTGTTGGTCAGAGGTTAGCCTAGGAGCAGACAGTGTTCTGGACCGATGGACATTATGTGACATTCTGGACATTTTTACATGCAATAGCACCCTCTGGTGGCGGTTATTGTGTTAACAGTTTGTAAGCTGGAAAGGTCATCTGTTCCTTTCTTCCTGTGGGAGGTCATTTGACCTTTGTTCCTTTCCTCCTGTGAGAGGTCATTTGACCTTCTTACCTTTCTTCCTGTTGACCCCAGGAAGCAGTTTTGCCAGGAAGAACCTGACTTGAGTAATGGAGAATTTGCTATGAGAGGTTCCATTACAATCCAGTGTAATCTGACTTCATATGTTAGGCCAAGTGCAATATCTGTGAGTATCTTTAGTTCTTAGCATAATAGCAATGTTGTCAGAGTAATATTTTGAGAATACTATGTTTATAAAAGGTTAATATTTAATAGTTACAGAAGTTAGTTCAAATGTTAGTTAGTTATACAATTAGTCTATTCTACTGTTGTAAATATGTTTATATCTTGTGTAATATCGAATGTGTAGTACTCAGTTTATGTACAAAACATACTTTGTCTTTGTTTACAGTTTCACAAATTTGTTCAAGTAAAAGCTTCAGAACAGCAACCGCTTCAGGAAGAATTATTTTGAATGAGTGTTTAACTTGCTGGATAGCTAGATAGGAGCACGTCTAGCGCGGCCAGTACAGTGAAAAGATATCAGTGAAAAGATATCAGTGAAAAGATAGCAATACGGCTAGCTGTGAAGAGCGGAGCAGGAGGAACCCAGAGTAAGCCTTAACCTCGTAGAGCACATCTACCTCACATCAACATGTCAGAAGATAATAACGAAAATGCTTTGCAGCAAGTAGAAGACCTTAAACAGGCAGACGAAACTGTAGAATGTGACAATAGGTCTATAAGCACCGGTTACTACAGGTCGCAAGTTGGCCCACAGTCATCGGGTGGTTCTAGAGTAAGCATAGCCCTCGCCAAAGCACGGGCTAAACTAGTAGCAGCTCAAGCCAGAGCTGCGCATACGGACAGTGAAATAGAAATAAAAGTAAGTCAGGCCCGTCTCCAAGCTGAACCCCAAGCAGAACAGGCCCGGCACCAAGCAGAACAGGCCCGACTCCAAGCTGAACCCCAACCAGAACAGGCCCGGCTCCAAGCAGAACAGGCCCGACTCCAAGCTGAATCCCAAGCAGAACAGGCCCGACACCAAGTGGAACGCCAGGCTGAACAGGCCCGTCTCCAAGCCACATTAGAGGCTCTGCAGCAACAAAAAGAGATAGATGCTGCATTAGCCGAGACACAAGTATTCGAGGCAATTTTGGAGGGAGCTGATCCCGAGACAGCTTACAGACCTTTAATTCCCGTTCCGTGGCAGAGTCCACGACAGCGCACCATAGATTACGTGAGCGACCATGCCAACATACAGTTTACAGGAGAAAGGGATGGAAGCCCGCACATCTCTACAGACGCAAACACTTCGTATAACATGCCACAAGTTGCCAACCAAGGTCAAAGCAGACGGCGTGCCTCAAGCCGCAGAGTCTCCGCCAGCAGAACGGAAGACACGGTGCAAAGGAATAGGACGCCGAACAGAGAAAGTCAGAGGCAAATCCCCTCTCGGTTCCTTGAGACCCCCAACAGAGCCCCCAGCCAAGGCAACCCTGGCCCAGGTCCCAGCACCTACGACCTCGCCAAATACATTGCACGCACCCAGCTGGTGACTTCGGGGTTAATTAAGTTTGATGACAGGCCGGAGAATTATCGGGCTTGGAAGTCCTGCTTCCACGATGCCATATCGGGCTTAGACCTGTCGGCAGGAGAAGAGCTCGGCCTCCTTATCAAATAGCTCGGCCCAGAGTCCGCCGGACAGGCCTGCAGGATAAAAGCAGCCAATGTGGGGCAGCTGCCAGAGGGGTTGAAGAAGGCTTGGGTGAGGCTAGAAGAAAGCTACGGCTCGCCCGAAGCCATTGAAAGGGCTCTCTTTGACAGGTTGGCGAACTTTCCGAGGTTGACGAGTAAGGAACCCCAGAAGCTCCGCGACCTTGGAGATCTGCTGTCGGAACTCGAAGCCGCAAAGCAGGACGGCTACCTACCCGGTCTATCGTACTTAGACACTTCCAGAGGGGTAAGTCCCATCATTGAGAAGCTTCCATTTAACCTGCAGGAGAAGTGGATAACGTTTGGATCAAAGTTCAAGCTAAAGCACAACGTGGCGTTCCCACCATTCTCTGCGTTCGTTAAATTCATCCGTAAAGAAGCGAAAGCCAGGAACGACCCCAGCTTCAACTTCTTCTCCTCCCAACCAGCACTTGCCAGAAGAGACAAGTTCGACAGACATGGAAAGACACCAATATCTGTCCACAAAATGCAAGTGTCCTCAACTGAGCACACAAAGATTCAGAAGAAACCTGAGGATATGAGCAAACAATGCCCTATCCACAACAAGCCCCATCCTTTAAAGAAGTGCAGAGGCTTCAGGGAGATGTCCCTGGAAGATCGGAAACAATATCTTAAAGAGAACTCTATATGTTTCAGGTGCTGCTCGTCCACGAGCCATCTCGCCAAGAACTGCAAGGTGGATGCAAAATGCACTGAATGTGAAAGTGATCGGCACGTTTCAGCACTACACCCAGGCCCAGCTCCTTGGAAGTCAGAAACGCCTCCTCCCGCATCAGAGCACGGCGGGGAGAGAGAGGGAGCTGCTGGTCCGGAGATTACATCCAGGTGCACCGAGGTGTGTGGAGAAGGAGTGAGCGCAAGAGCATGCTCCAAGATATGCCTCGTTAATGTGTACCCTGCAGGATGTCGCCAGGAATCTGAAAAGATGTATGCCATACCAGATGAACAAAGCAATCGTTCTCTAGCAAGATCCGAGTTCTTCAACATCTTCAAGATCAAAGGAAGTCCGTCGCCTTACACGCTGAATACATGTGCTGGACTTTCAGAGACAGCCGGCAGGAGGGCCTGCTGTTACGTTGTTGAGTCAGTTGACGGGAAGATTAGTCTCCCCCTTCCTACACTCATCGAATGTAATCAAGTCCCCGACAACCGTTCTGAGATTCCCACTCCGAATGCAGCTCGTCATCACCGTCATCTGAGACGCATTGCAGATGAGATCCCACCTCTTGACCCAGATGCAAGCATACTTCTGTTGTTGGGAAGAGACATCCTGAGGGTACATAAGATAAGGGAGCAGATCAACGGTCCACATGACGCCCCTTTCGCCCAAAGGCTAGACCTCGGCTGGGTCGTTGTTGGAGATGTGTGCCTCAAGGGCGCTCACAAGCCATCTCAGGTGAGCACACTCAAGACTTCCATCTTGGAGAATGGTCGTACAAGCTACCTTACCCCATGCAGTGGACAGATCCGCGTGACAGAGAAGTTCAGTCATACGGCTCAGCCTCAGAAAACCCCAGCGCTGATCTCCGCAGACAGCACACAGATGATGCTCACTGGAGAGAACCCGGGTCAGTCAGTCTTCTGTCGCACCACCAACGACCACAAACTTGCTCCATCGATCGACGACATGAGGTTCCTCCAGATTATGGACAATGAGGTCTCTCGTGACAGCTCTAACAGCTGGGTTGCACCCTTACCCTTCCGGAACCCCAGACGACGGCTGCCGAACAACAGGGGTTATGCCTATAATCGTCTTAACTCGCTCCGTCGCACACTAGAGAAGAAGCCAGAGATGAAAGCACATTTCCTAGAATTTGTCAAGAAAATGCTTGTCAACGATCATGCAGCGATAGCTCCTCCACTCCAGGAAGGCCAAGAGTGTTGGTACCTCCCTTCCTTCGGAGTCTATCACCCCAAAAAGCCGGAACAGATCCGCGTGGTGTTTGACTCCAGTGCACCATATCAGGGCGTCTCTCTCAACGACGTACTCCTCACAGGGCCTGATCTTAACAACAGCCTCTTGGGAGTGCTCATGAGATTCAAGAAAGAGCCCGTCGCCATTACTGCCGATATCCAGCACATGTTTCATTGCTTCGTGGTGAGAGAAGACCACAGAGACTTCCTCCGCTTCCTGTGGTATTGGGACAATGACCCTAATAGAGACATTGTGGACTATAGAATGCGTGTCCATGTCTTTGGGAATAGCCCATCCCCTGCTGTCGCCATATACGGACTAAGGAGGGCTGCCAAGGAAGAAGATGACGACTTTGGCAGTGATGTGAGAGGGTTCATCGAACGAGAGTTCTACGTCGACGACGCACTGAAGTCATTCCCGACCGAAGCAGAGGCCATCAGTACCCTCGGACGAGCCCAGGAACTACTTGCACTATCCAACCTCAGGCTGCATAAGATAGCCTCTAACAGACCAGCAGTGATGGAGGCATTCCCCCCTGAAGATCGTGCTAAGGACGTCAAAGACCTAGACCTCTTCACTGATGACCTCCCCCTACAGCGTAGCCTGGGGGTGTCGTGGAACATAGCAACAGACACGTTCACGTTCCAAGTCCTCGACGCCAAGAAACCCTTCACACGTAGAGGAGTGCTCTCTACAGTCAACAGCCTATACGACCCTCTCGGCTTCTTAGCCCCTGTCACCATACAAGGCAGGCTGCTCCTCAGGGAACTCTCCACACGCGCTGAA
The DNA here is from genome assembly GCF_052327205.1 of Somniosus microcephalus. Classification (NCBI taxonomy): domain Eukaryota; kingdom Metazoa; phylum Chordata; class Chondrichthyes; order Squaliformes; family Somniosidae; genus Somniosus; species Somniosus microcephalus. The sequence goes on along the minus strand of NC_140991.1, from coordinate 278,531,687 downwards.
GAGTGGGATTCACCTCTCCCTGAAGAGATGGAAGCAGAGTGGGACAGATGGAGAGACTCACTCCAAGACTTACAGGAGATCCGAATACCTCGCTGCTATTCGTCTTTCTCTCCCTTAAATGCCCAATTCAAAGAGCTTTGTGTCTTTGCAGACGCATCCGCTAAGGCCATTGCAAGTGTGGCTTATCTGAAGGTCACCACTCAAGAAGGACAAAGCAAAATGAGCTTCGTCTTTGATAGAGGCAAGTTGGCGCCCCAGCCAGGCCTCACCATACCCAGGTTGGAACTGTGCGTAGCAGAATGCAACCTACCCCCTCACAGCAGTCTACGGAAGCTGCATCCTATCATCGACATCGACGGACCGTCTCTGAGGTGGTTCTTCTTTTGTCGCCAGAGGACTCCAGTGACAAGTAGATTTCGGACTATGTGGAGTCGTTAATGACCCCAGACGGGAGTGTTCTGGACCGATGGACATTATGTGACATTCTGGACATTTTTACATGCAATAGCACCCTCTGGTGGCGGTTATTGTGTTAACAGTTTGTAAGCTGGAAAGGTCATCTGTTCCTTTCTTCCTGTGTGAGGTCATTTGACCTTTGTTCTTTTCTTCCTGTAAGAGGTCATTTGACCTTCTTACCTTTCTTCCTGTTGACCCCAGGAAGCAGTTTTGCCAGGAAGAACCTGACTTGAGTAATGGAGAATTTGCTATGAGAGGTTCCATTACAATCCAGTGTAATCTGACTTCATATGTTAGGCCAAGCGCAATATCTGTGAGTATCTTTAGTTCTTAGCATAATAGCAATGTTGTCAGAGTAATATTTTGAGAATACTATGTTTATAAAAGGTTAATATTTAATAGTTACAGAAGTTAGTTCAAATGTTAGTTATACAATTAGTCTATTCTACTGTTGTAAATATGTTTATATCTTGTGTAATATCGAATGTGTAGTACTCAGTTTATGTACAAAACATACTTTGTCTTTGTTTACAGTTTCACAAATTTGTTCAAGTAAAAGCTTCAAAACAGCAACCACTTCAGGAAGAATTATTTTGAATGAGTGTTTAACTTGCTGGATAGCTAGATAGGAGCACGTCTAGCGCGGCCAGTACAGACAGTTTGTGTCAAACCCCTCTTGCATTGATATCATACCGTCCCATCCTCTTTGTTAAGCTGCCAATATTCAACAGTTTAGGCATGAACACACCTGAGCATCCAGCAGCAAAGAAATTGAACTATGATAACGAGCTTGCCATTGTTAGAGGCAATTAGTCATGGGAGAGGTCATCGATAACTAGATTCTCTCACAGGTAATCCCATGCTACAGACTGACAACAGGATTATGGCTTTCTCTGTACCTACATTAGAAAATCCAAAGAGAAAGCTAGAGCCTAATATCATATCGAGGTTAAACTGACAGACGCTAACTTTGACAGATTTAAGATGTGAATCCAGACTTGCAGAAGAGCTAACTGCAATTAAACAAAGTGAGCAAAAGCTTGGTCTAAAAGGTAGGTTTTAAGGAGTGACTTAAAGGAGGAGAGGTTTAAGGAAGAAATTTGAGAGCTTAGGGTCTAGACGGTTGAATACATGGTCGCCAATGGTGGAGCGAAGGCAATCGGGGATGTGTAGGAGGCCAGAATTGGAGGAGTGCAGTGATCGTGGATTGTTGTAGAGCTGTAGGAGGTAACAGAGATAGGGAGGGGCGAATAAGATTTGTCATTTTCCCCAAAAGTGCAGATTAAATATTCAGTGAAAATAAATCGCTTCAGGATATGGGGAACACAGTGGATAGAATTGTTGAAATCCCATTTACAATGATGGATGAATCTGTCTGTCCTGATGTCTCCTGTATTAAGTCAGTGTTAGTCTCAGTCTCGCTCTGAGCATGTAGGTGTAGTCGTAGCATCACTTTGCTTGGTACAGTGAAGAAAAATCTCACACTAGTTTAGTCAGGAATGAGCTGCTGTGACATTAGAATCGAGCCCAATTGGCGCAGTAAAGAAAACCTGAGAGATGATGGTCATGGTAAACATTGGAAGCACATTTCATTTGCCAACACCACTATCTCTTGCTTTGATATATACAAAATCTCACACTGCAAAAAATATTTTAAAAAACCTTTTTAAATTTCCAGGACCACAAAAGAAACTCCAAGAAAATGTAAAAAAAAACCTGATATAGGCACCATGTAATGGTAGGAATTGATGTGACAGCCATACCCACGACACACTCAGTTATCAATCTCGCAAGTGTGCTGTCGTGGACAGAGGCTACGTGGAGGCCAAAGGGGTATTTCTCTGACATCATTCCCCAGTCAAGGAGCCTCAGCTGTTGGGAGAGTGTATCAGAAATTCGTGTGTGCTAAACCTGTGATTTTCCATCCATTGGATTTCGGGGACATGCTCTCCATGATCTTCTGTCCTTTCATGTTAATGGACGGTAAATCAGGGAAACGGTCCTGGTATGTTCTCTCCCTCCTTTCACAAGGCAAGGCAGATATTTGCCAATCACCGCTCCTGGCTGGCCTCCCACCTTGCACGCTCTGTAAACATGAGCTCATCCAAATCTCTGCAGCCCGTATCCTAACTCACACCAAGTCCCGTTCACCCATCACCCCTGTGCTCGCTGACCTACATTGGCTCCCAGTCTGGCAACACCTCGATTTTAAAAGCCTCATCCTTGTTTCCAAATGCCTCCATGTCCTCGCCCCTCCCTATCTCTGTAACCTTCTCCAGCCCAACAACCCTCCAAGATCTATATACTCCTCCAATTCTGGCCTCTTGCGCCTCCCCAATTTTCATCGCGCCACCATTGACAGACGTATGTTCAGCTGCTTGGGTCCGAACTCTGGAATTCCCTCGCTAAATCTCTCTGTCTCTCTACCTCTCTTTCCTCCTTTAAGATGCTCCTTAAATCCTACCTCTTTGTATAAGCTTTTGGTCACCTGTCCCAATATCTCCTTATGTGGCTCGGTGTCAAATTGTGTTTGTAACGCTTCTGTGAAGTGCCTTGGGACGTTTTACTACGTTAAAGGCGCTATAGAAATGCAAGTTGCTGTTGTTGTTGAGAGAGTCCACACTGGGCATACGATTTTACTAAATGACTCCTTGCATGTTTTGCTGCAGAGAGCTTGGATAGCTGCTGAGGACAGTACTCCAAGGTGATTGGCAGGTGTCTGCCTTGCATTGTGACAGGAGAGAGAATACAAATCTCTTTGGAAAAGCTCAGACATTAAACAATATACTTAAAAATAAACAAATGTATTTAACAAGTCGGACTCGTGATCAGGCTCCACTCTGTGCTCTCGTCTCTCAGCTGTTTCCATGATCTGTAGGGCTGGGTGTCACATCAGAAACAAAAATGCTATCGTGACACCTCATGAATAGCCGCTATTGTCCTCTCTATTGTAGTATGGATACATTTTTCTTTAAACTTTTGGGCTTAGAAATTCGGTGTGCTGCGCCACCAGTTAGCGCCCAAAGAGGGCACTTAGTGGGTTTAGCGCCACTGGCCACGCCTCCCGTGAAATTTAGCGGGGCGCTAATGGCAGCGTTAGCCGGTAGCGCTGCGCCGCCAGCGATGACGTCATCAGCGTGCGTAGCGCCCCGCTACCGCGCCGATCGTGAAATTTGGTAGCACCCCCCCGCTGTAACGCCGGTCGCAATTTGCGACCGGTTCAGGGGGGCCTACCTGCGGCAGTAGAGGCGCTGAAGTGCAGGGCGGCCATTTTTTTTGCTGGCCGCCTGCCAGCACCTCTTCGCGCAGCCGTCCCCGGCCTCCTGAGCCTCCCCCCGCGTTGTGCCGGCTGTCTCCCAAGAGCCCGGCACTTCTCCTCGGTGCCGGGCTCTTTTGCCGGCACTCGCGATCTCAGATCACGCTGCAGCAGGCCCCTCCCCTTTAAGAAGGGGAGGAAAGCCTGCAGTACCGCAGCGCGCTGTGCCGCAGCGTGTGGCGCTGCGGCACGTTGCGCTGCGAACTTCAGTTGCAGTGCCCCAAGACAGATGCGGGGCGCCTCGAGTAGCGCTGCGCTTCCGTCTGGGGCGCTGAAACTGAATTTCCGGCGGGCGTTCGCGACTCCTTCCGGGGCGGTACTTCCAGCGCCCTGGCGAGACTGGCGCCCCAAATGGGGCGCCACCGAATTTCTAGGCCTAGTTCTTTTATTTTAACTGCATCAGAAAATGACAAAGAGCTGCTGAAATCAACAGCGACGTCAGTTTTCAAGTCGATTCAACTAAGATTAATATAACTTGCAAGTGATCATAAGACAGAAAGATATTTGCCTATAATTTGCAGTCAGCAGCAAAGCAAAGGCATTCGCCGCTGGCCCCAAAGTAACTTTCCACAAAGATCTTCCGATCTCTGTGGCAAGAAGTTCGGCTTCCACGACGTGCAACTGAAAGCAACGCAAGTTAATGGGGAATCCCTAACGCGAGCTGCTGTGACATCAACAAGCTGGTTAAGCAGCCAATTAAAATGTAGAATTCTCACAGATAGCAAATCAGGAAGTTTGTAAGGTCCTTTGATTCTAACATTTTAAAAATGTTAGAGATAGCAAAACAAAGATTGGGGCTCTCACATAGGGAAAAGGAAAACCTGAAATGAAGATGAAAAACTTTATTAAAATATATATTTTTTAAGTTTCTTAAAAATTGTAATTTTTGTTAAAATGTATAAATTTGACACTCCACAAAATTAGTTTTTCAGGGCCATAACCTTTGTTTAGCAGTCAATACGCTGTTAAAACCCCAGTTACACCTAATCCAAAAGGGTCTAACTTTTAATGGGGCATTTAACAGCGGTCATTCCGCGGAAGAGCCAAGTTTTCATCAGTTTCCCTGATTTCACAGATCACACAGATTGCCTGCTGTGGGTGCAGGCCACAGCACAGCCAGTGTTCAGAGCAGTGAATGATTGACCACAACTTCAGGATTTCCGCGTTAGGAAGCGTGTGCGCTACATCCTGAAGTTGCGGTCAGCTGTTTGTTCGCTGTCATTACCCACCGCAAGCTCCGGACCAATCGGATCGAGAGAGACTTGCAATGCGTGAAGCAACGTGTACCAGCGAGTCTAAAAGAATCAGGCTCAGCTGTGCTCTCTATATGCCACAGCAGCAATGGCAATACCCAGTGGTTTGCTGCTGAAAGGGACCATAAAGGCGTGGCAGCCAATAAATAATGTTAATCATGCCATAATACATAGAAGAAATTACATGCATGAAACTCTAATTTTTGTACTCGCATTCTACCTTGAACACGCATAAAATGTGCAGCAAATCATCCACAACCACATTCGTATTGAAAATGCTGATTACAAACGTGCAAGCAGTTCACTTCCAAAACCCTACTGCAACTGGGAAAAAAACCCTTCGCTGCAGGTCTTCTACTCAATGCGCTCAATGGCTGTAATTGTATCTTTCTTTATTAATTGGAAGATTTGGGCCGAGAAATGCGTCTCGGGCGGTGACACTAAATGGGCGGCCGATCCAATACCGCCGGCTTTGCATCGCCGCCCGCGACGCATTTCTGGGCCATTGTTTTAAGGCGGTGTTGTCCAACATAAATCACTGATTGGCCAAAGGTGTGGCTACGGTGACACCGTTTCAGCCACATGCACCATTGTGAATGTACTTTACGTGTGTATATACTTAACAAACATCTCCCATCATTCAGTGCAAAACCTTGCAGTCTTTCTCTTTCACCAGAGGTTGGAATTCGGGTATGAATTTATCAGGCCAGGAAATCTTAGTGCAGCTTCTAGGTTTTTGTGTAGCAGTTGCGAGCGGTACTTTGACTTCATCAGAGTGAGTGATGAGAATGTTGACTTGCACAACGTGACGTGCCTGGCCTACCCCTGCACTCCATCCAGAAGCTGCTTGCCCTTTGCCCTGTTGGAGCTGCTCATTATTGCTTCCTTCTGCTGGCCTATAGCGGTTATTCCGATTGGTCGAGCTAACCATGATGGTAGCTCCCCCCTCCATGCAATGTTGCTGTTCCTTCCGTGGTGCTAAAGTCCAGCGTTTTCAGCCGTGTTACACACCATTGTAGCAGATAGCCAGTAAGCAATAACCAAGAAAGTAAAGCAGACACAACAATCAAAAAACACTTGCACACACTGCTTTTCATCTTAACACACAGAAAGGTTAAAGTACGCATGCATGTGCCGCTTGTATATGATTGCTGAGATCACGGCCGGAATCTTTACCTGAGCGTCGGGTTTGGTGTGTGAGGGCTACATAGTGGTTCGCCATCCTGAACTTTTTAACAGCGGGTTCTACACTGCGTGTTTAACTCAATGACATCAATTGAAACAGTCGTGTGGGTCTCCCAGCCCAATTAAATGAGAGGGTCGGCTGACATCACCAATGACTCATTTTCAGCACAGATACTTAAAGCAGCCTTGCATACATCCCAGTTGGAGGTTGTTGGAGGAGAGATAAAGGTGTTTGCGAGACGTGGAAATTGCTGGATATCACTGAGATTTGTGTGGGTCATGGAGTCACACCGACAGAAGGCTGCACCCAGATTCCCCGATGCCTCCCTGGAAGTGCTGATCCAAGGAGTCAGAGCACACAGGGAGGTCCTGTTCCCTGCGGATGGGCGCAAAAGACCAGCCAGAGACACCAAGAGGGCATGGCTGGAGATCGCGGAGGAGGTCAGCAGCAGGGGTGTCTTAAGGCGGTCTTGGATCCAGTGCCGGAAAAGATTTAATGATCTCATGAGGTCAGGAAAGGTGAGTGCAATGCCACATTCAACTACATCCTGATGTGTGCGTCACCCCAACCCCATCACTCTGCCTTCCCAAGCCTACTCCTGCACGTCAATCCTCACACCAACCTACCTTGCATGGTGCACCCATCCCTCACTCTCTATGCACCTACTCACATCCCCATCTGACTACCCACCACTGACACTCACCCTCAGCCTAATGCAATCATAGGAAGTAACACCACAGAAGGAGGTCATTTGGCAATGTCACACCACTCCCTCATAGTCACCTTCTACAGATGTAGCTTATCCATTCCTTACACTCATTCCATCACTCTCACTCAAAGTTCTCTTCTTTCCCTCCTGGTAGGGGAAGAGAGCCCAGAACAGCAGGGGGAGGCACTGAACCGGAGGTGGCCCTCCAATATTCACCAACTGACTCCAGCAAAGGAGGAGGCACTTGAAATCACTGGAGTTGCAGAGCTGCTGGCGGTAGGAGATAGAAAGGGGGATCGCCAAGCAACTTGGTGACAGAATTAAATCTTATACAGCCACATGGCATATAAAGTCACTCATGGTGACTTGATGTCAGCCGCCAGCGAAATGTCACAATGTGTATAATGGTAACGTTACACATTCATATCATAAGACTTCTAAGTCATCTCTTTACACTCCCACAAGTCCATCAAGTGCCACCTCCCCCCCCCACAACTGTCCAGCCAGAGGAGGAAGAGGACGCCTCAGAGGAAGCTCCACACTCTGAGGGTGCACCTTCGCCAGACACATGCGCACACAGCACCTGCGCAGAGACGCACAACTCGGTGGGTACAACAAGATATAGAGTAGTGTTGTCATCTGGTGTCTCACAGATCGCAAGTGAGCAAGAGCAGATGGTGGAGACAGGGACAGCAGTGGAGAGTCCTCGTCGGAGGGCGTAGGCTGCTCCCAGCTCTGCTCAGCTGCATTCAGATGCTGAACCTCGGGAGCCATCGAGAAAGAGGGTGATCTTGGAGGGGCAGCAACAATTGCATGAGGCTCAAGCAGCTTTTGCAGCCACGATGTGTACATAGAATGGAGCAGTCCATCTCCAACATGAGCACCACCATCTCGCAGGTGATGGCGACGATGTGCTGTTCCATGGAAAGGATGGCCACCTGCATGGAGCAGCTAATGCGCCAGTCCAACGAGAACATGCTTGCTGTGAACAACAGATTGCAGACACTCATTGACCTCATCTCGAGGAGGGATACCAACATAGACTTGGACGTTCATTGCCCCACTGATGTGCAGCAAGGTGCTCTCCAGCTCCGTGCTAGCTGGGAAGTGCGGGTGGCCCATGAGAGGGATGATGGTGAGAGGGGACATCGAAGTGAGGGCTCTTCTCAGAGCGCTCCCACTTCTCCCCCGTTGCCTCCCCCTCAGTCAGAGTCCCACATGCTGCCTCGGAGCCAGATGGCTGAGTCTGCCCCGCACAGTTGCAGGAAGAGCAGTCTTTGGCGGGGCCATCACGGGCTTCAAAACCCAGAGAACATCTGCCAAAAGTGTCAAAGCAGTCGCAACAGGGAAGTGAGCAGCCTGTCTATCTCTGCTGAAGCCACAGGGGACGCACCCCATAGTGGCACGCGGAAACGATAAAAGACAAAATCGTAGATGCACAAGGGTATGCACATGCTGTTTGACAAAATGTTACTATTAAGTTTCAGTTATATATCTGCCGCACATAAATTTATTTCTTGCACTACTTTCCCGTCTTGTCCATTTTTGCCTGCTACCTGGGAAGTGGCTTCGTCACTTGGAATGAATGGTGAGACATTACTTAACCTTGTGCAATAGGAGTTTGGGTGAGAGGAATGGCTTGGTCCTTTTGGACTGCTTTGTGGTATTGTTTCGGGGGGGGGGAGGGGGGAGGGAACTTAGTACAGCTCATGGCAGCCATATGGGTGCACTGATGCAAGTTAAGTAAATCGACCATAACGAGGCCATCCCGGGCCTTCTGGGCAGAAATGTGCGCCGTTGCAGGAGCCATCTCCACCTCAGGTTCCTCCTCCACCTCGTTTTCTACCTGTTCCTCCTCCTCCTTGTGTTCCACCTGTTTCTCCTCCTCCTCCTGTTCCACCTGTTCCTCCTCATTCTGCAGCTCCAAACCTCACTGCTGCACTCTGTTGTACCGCGCGCAGCGTACGACGATGATTCTGGAGACACTGGCTGGTGCATACTGAAGGGATCCTCCAGATCTGTCAGGTCATCTGAAGTGCATCTTCATCATGCTAATTGCTTGCTCTATGACACATCTGGTGGACATGTGGCTGTCATTATAGGGCTCCTCGGCCTCATTGCTTGGCCTTCTCAACGACGTCATCAACCATGTCTTCAATGGATAGCCCTTCTCTACAAGCAGCCAGCTGGTGAGTCTGTTTGGAGGTGCAAAGAGCTGAGGGAGGGTGGACTGGCGCAGCATGAAAGAGTCATGACAGTTACCAGGGAATCTGGCGCACATATGCGTGATGATCTTTTTATGGTTGCAGACGAGCTGCACATTGAGGGAGTGGAAGCCCTTGTGGTTCACAAACACTCCTGGGTGATCTGGGGGTGCCCTGATGGCCACATGTGTGCAGTCGATGATGCCCTGCACCTGTGGGAAGCCAGCCAGAGCCTCAAAGCTGAATGCATGCTCAGTAACACTGGCTTCATCAGTGGCAAAGTTTACCTAATCGGCTGACTTGTCAAAGATGATATCGGTCATCTGGGTGATGCATCCGTGGGCAGCCAACCGCGAAATCATGCGAATGTCTGCTGCAGATCCCTAGAAGGAGCCTGAGGCGCAGAAGTTGAGGGCGGTGGTGACTTTGACAGCCACTGGTAAGGCGTGTCCCCCAGGTCCTCTCGGCAGCAGGTCTTCTTCCAGCAAGCTATAAATATTTGCCACGACCTGGCACGATAGCCTGAGCCTCACGAGTATGTCCAGGAAGCTCATCCTCTGCCTTTATATTGTGTTGGGGCAGTGCACACCTGTGCTGACCCCCTCTCTCCTGTAGAGCATCAGGTCGGTGAGGAGAAGGCTGCTGGTGTAGTTGCTGCTGCTGCTGCTGGTACTGGGGCTCATCTTGGTCTGATTCTGATGTCCAAGATGAGACAGCGTAAGTGGTACCCATGCTGATCCAATAGATGCCAGGTAAAGTGGAGATCGGAGGCACAATCCTGCAACGTATTGAGAGTGACTTGCAATGTAGTGAGCGTGGCTTCCGAGGTTGCAGAAATGACCTGCAAACTCCTGAAAGCGAAATCCCTGCAGAAAATGGTGTCAGCCAGAGCCCTTCCCTTCGGCAAAGAATCAGGTGTGAGGTGTGAGCATTTATGTGCTTTTTCCAGCTGTCACTTAATGAACTCGCAATGGCCACTGAGCTTCTGCCTCTCCTTCACAGGTGAGGTTCCCGAGGAGTGTGAATCCTGTACACAACCAGTTACACTCCAAGCCTGTCGTTAAAAAGGCAGTTAAGGGTCTGTAAATGAGCAGTTAACTACCTCAATGAGGTCCCCCGCCTCTCCCACGCGGGTCTGTGGTGTGCCTCGAAGCACGCCCGAATTAAAGGTGGAAGTCGGTGGGATGACGGCGGGTTCCCGACATGACCCAAAATTGATATAAATACATGTAAAATAAGCTCTAAATGTCATAGGTATTAAGCTAAAGTCAAAAAAGATTGCACATGCACCGTTCTAAAGCAGGCTGGGTTAAACAGAACCTTTCGCACTTCGTGACGACTTGTGGACAATTTCAAGTTTTCAAATGGGCAGAAATTGTTCCACCTCCAAAGGATTCCAGATGTTCAGCTTCATTGTTCCTCGCTGAATAGCTGAGCATTTTGGATTAATGTTAGTTCTCATTATGTTTTACCTACCCGATTAGAAAACATGAAAAAACTAGCAGTTGGACAATTGAGCAATTGAACTATGAATCCTTGCACATGATTGCGAACTTTTAATTGCAGATGATTTTCCATGATGGACATCTCATATTGCTCTTTATGCATTTAAAACCAATTGCATTGGGCTCCAAGGACGATCTTTATGTACCTTTTCCATTGTAGCTAATTAAGGGCAACTGAAGATTGACCTAATGCTTGTGTTTATAGCAATTAAAGAGGCAGTCTAATGGGTATTGAGAGGAAGCAATTTGTAGATTGTTGCAAATCATAAATGTTTTTAACTGATGCAATGTTTTCTGCATTTTTTTTTCTCATTTGCTGCTGTAAGGTTGTATAATAGCACACTGGACACTGTCGGCAGTTATTTAGACTCCTGATATAGATGTGACCACAGGATATTTCAGGATATGCTGGGTTAGTGGCATGATGCATGTGACACAGCAATTCCAAAAGGGGTGCCAATCTTTTGAGGCCATTAATTTATGTTCCTTGCAAATTCATCTGTAAGTTATTCGTTTCTGGGTGACAATGGAAATAAATAAGGGTTTTGGAAAAAAATGGATCTGTGCATTTTTTATTTGCTTTTCTTGAAGAACATGCCAAGAGTAAGATTATTCTTGTGTTTGAGTGCACTCTGAGCCATTTAGATTTTATCTCAAGAAACTGCTGTGATCTTATGGTAAATAAATGAATTTCAATAATAGATTAGGGTACTCACACAAACATCACCTTGTGAAGGAATAGCCATGATTCAGAGAAATACACGATACCATGAACAGATTTCTAATATTATTAATACATGATATACTGGGCTTAAAAATCTAAAGCCTCAGAGACACAAGCTGTAAAACCTCAGAGACACAGGCTGTAAACAGAAAACAGGCTTCTGAGATAAAGAACAGTTGATAACAAAGTTGTAAACAAGCTTTGAAATGGGAATTAGTTAAATATACTAAAATAATGAAAGATTGAAGCAAACCATTGGTGCTTCCGAAAGGTCTGGAGTTTGAGATAGCTAGAAAACAAGTAAACACACAGTTAAAGTGGTTTTGATTTACATATTGTAAATATAATACCAACAAGAAGGCTTTGAAAATATGACTGCATTGTGTTTGTATTGAACTTGAAGCAGTAAGAAGTCACAATGTCTGCTAAAAACCAGTAAAGCCAATATTAAGAATTGAATGAAGAATCTTCGATAAGAATGGCATCAAACAGAAATCGTTGCTGTCATTGTTTTTATGATGGTTTTTGGAACACCTAAAGGTAGAGAAATAATTATGCATGCAATAGTTGAATTGATAGTAAGATAGAAAGCATTCAAACAGAGGTATCAGTAAAGACAATTAGCTGACATCAGCAGAGAACATCAAAGAAGAAACCACTGCCAAAAGAGTATAAAACATAGACCTTTTCAACAGAAAGGCAGAACTCGCTGAACGGGCAAAGCGTTTCTCAGCTCTTCAGAGGCACCTCTGTAAGTCTTTAACGATGAGTCTCTGGAAGTCAAAGTGAATGATTTTGGTGGATGTTCTGGATTTAGAAATAAGTAAGAAAAATTGAAATGTAACGACGTTAAGATTTGAGAATAAGAATCTCTGAGAAATAAGAAATGAAAGCTAATTGTTTTTGAACTGTAATGTTGCGATGGATACACCAGCTGTTAACTACATGTCGGTTCTTTAATAAATTTATATATTTTTAGAATTGTCACAGAGTAGTTTCTGTATCAACCTCGCGAACTCAAACTCTGTATATTCTCTGGTGAAGAATTGCAGAGTTCTGGGGGGTATTCCGGGCCCTTATAATATCTGGATGGTTACAATCTAGTTAAACTTATTAAAAATGCTATCCGGAGGACGGTAATATCTTCAGGTCGTTCCTTTCCTTTAGCGAGAGATAGCCTGAACCTTTAGACCCATTTAAGTGTCTTGTGGAGTTCGGCTATCTCTAATTTAAGTTGAAGGTGAACATCTGGGGATTACGCCTGATCTGGGGTAGCCCAAAAGGGCTAGGACTGTAATTATCCCTTCAACCTGTAGTTGGTGTGTAAAATGTATTTCTAAATCAAGTAGATGATTGTCAATTGGCTGGAGTTAAAGACTGTTTACCTGATTTCTGGTAGCTGATTACTGATTCAGGAAGAATATCACATACAGTATGTTGCTTTCTTTTAATTTGAAGTGTGAAAAATTAGTAGTTTACATGATGGAGTGTGCAGTAAATTATTCAGGAGATGCTACCGTTTGTCCTTTGAGAATATAAAAACCTGTGTGGGAGCAAGGCTTAGCCTTCTGGAGACATCAGCCAAAAAGGCATGAGGAGCTTTCTGAATTTCACTGAGGGAAACTCCGCCCTCTCAAAAATCCAGATTTTTCTTCACATTGACAAGTATAAATTATTTTTAAGCCTATGAGCTAATTAACCATGGAACCATAGAGTTTACAGCGCAGAAGGAGGCTTTTCAGCCCTTTGTGTCTGGGCTGGCTCTTTGCGCCCAAAACTGCACACAGTACTTCAACTATGGCCAAAGCAATGTTTTGTACAAATTCATCATTATTTCTTTGCTCTTGCATTCTATGCCCCTGTTTATAAAACCCAAAATACTTTTGGCCTTTTTACGGCTTTTTTAGTGTCCTTCCATTGCGTGTAAATGCCAATTCCTTGTTTTTCCTCCCAGTATGCATTACCTCACACTTATCCACATTAACTTTTATCTGTTCACCTGCCCACGTATTCTTAAAGACTTTTACAGTCCTCCTCACTTTGCCAAACCTTATACTTTTAAGTTGTCAGCACATTTGTATTCCCTATACCCATCCAAATCATCCAGATATACCGAGAGCAAAAGTGGACCCAGCACGGACTCCTGGGGTACACCAGTTCCAATTCTTCTCCAGACCAAGCAACATCTATTCACTTTAATTCTTGGTTTCCTATCCATCAACCAACTTTCTATTCATGCTGCTACATTTCCTTCTATTGGATACACCTGAACATTTCTATCATCTTATTGAACACCTTCTAAAAATCCACTTAAACCAGCCACAGTCTGTTCGCCCTCCTGCCATCTGGGAGACGCTACAGATGCATTCGCACCCGTATGACCAGATTTAGGAACAGCTTCTTTCCCAGGGCTGTCATCCTACTGAACTCCACAAATAAACTCTAAAGCCTGCACATCTGCCAATGCACTTTATTATGGTTATATTTATGTTAATATACTACAAGCCAAATGTATGTTGAATGTTTAAATGTCTTAATCCAAATGTACACTCTCGGGAGCCGCAAGCCTACATTTCGTTGTACTGCACTTGTGCACTAACAATGACAATAAAAGTTGATTTGATTTGATTTGATTTGATTTGATTTTGATCTACTGCATTCCTTTTATTATGCATCCACTTCTTCAAAAACCATTACATTCATCAAACACAACTTGCCTTCAAGAAATCTGTGCTCGGTATCTTTGCTTATCCCATGCATTTCTAAATGTTTACCAGCTTTATCTTGAATTATGAATTCTAAGAGTTTGTCCACATGCTACATCTATATAGAATGGTCTATAGCTACCTAGTTTATCTGGTATTCCCTTCCTGAACAAGGCTGTTATATCATCACAGTTTGCACAAGGAGGATGGAATCATTGTGGCCAGAGCTTGATTATCTCCTCTCTGATTTCTTTTCACAGACAAGGGTGCATGTCATCAGAGCCTGGCGACTTATCCACCTCGAGTTGTGCCAACAGTTAATTCTATCAGCTGTTCCATATCCCCATCTAGTAGTCCTATGTTATCAGTTCCATCATTTATAAAAGTTGATGCAAAATATTTATTTAATAACCTTGCCATACCTTCATCCTACACAATTAAACCACGTCCTTCAGCCCTGAATGGTCCTACCCTCTCCAACTCTCCTTTTACTTTTTTACTCACGTATATAAGTCCTTCCTATTTCCTTTAATATTATCGGCCCACCTTTTTTCATATTCCCCTTTAGCCCTTCTAATTGCCCTTTTGCCTTGCATTACACTTTCTACATTCCTCATGATTATCTTTAGCATTGTTAGCACTAATTTTATATATCTCCCTTTTAAGTTTACATCTCTCTATGCACAAACTTCTATACTTTGACGCACCCCTTTTCATCTTAAAGGAATATATTAAAATTGTACTTAATCTCATATTTGAAGATTTCTCACTGCTGATCATTGACTGGTTTGTTAACATTACTGTCCTGCTCATTTGAGTCAGATCTTGTTGATATTTGCCTTTTTTCAGTCTAGTACCCTTATCTTTGACTCTTCATTATCCTTTTCTAGTCTTACACTGAACCTAACTACATTGTGGTCACTACAGCCCACTTGTTCTCCTGCTCTCACATCAGTTACTTGTCCCAGTCTTTTTCACAGGTCTAAATTGAGCAATGTTTCTTTCCTTGTTGGACTAGAAATGCAAGCAGTCCTGGATACATTCTACCCCACTTTGACCACATATAATGGCCCTTATTTTCCAATGCCTACGGGTGTATACGAGCTGTGTACACACCCGTAGGGACATCGGAAATGCTAGTTTCAGGCATACGAAGCGCATGCGCTGAAAACCAGCATTTCCGATCTGTTAAGAATCCTCTTGACAGATCGCACACCTCTCCTGGAGAAGGGCCTCTGCGGGTAGAGAGTTCCGCTTTCTGCAGAACCTCCGCCCGCTGAACTCCCTTAAAAATCTTACGCCTGATAAAAGCAGGCGTAAGGACTGCTTTTACCAGCATAAGAGTTTAAAAAAAGTTTAAAAAAAGTTTTTTCACTCATTTATAATTTTAAAATACTTTTAAAAAAGGTAAGTTTGTTTTTAGCCCTGTAAAAAACTTTAATTATTTTTTCAAAAAATTAAATTTTTGTTTAAAATATTAAATTTAATGTAATTTTAACTCATTTAAAAAAAGTGATTTAAAAAAAATTATTTAATGTTTTGATGTCTTTTTTCAGTGATCCCCATTCATACTTTTGACAGGTCTATCTGTCAAAAGTATGAAGGGAGATTCCCCTTCTCCCATTGGTTCACCTGCCCCACGTGATCCAAGGGACGCTTGCGAACCGCCTGTGCCCCTGGGGTACGTGGGCCCTGTGCATTTCGACTATGGAGAGGCCCAGGATCGGAAAAGGCTGCACCTCAGGAGCCCTCAGGTAAGTGCGTAGATTTTTTCCGGATGGGAGGCATCCGCATGTAGGAAGCCTCCTATCGAAAATTAAGGGCCATTTTCTCCAGTCTATCTTAGGATAATCAGAATCATCTAATATTATTGCCGCGTTGTTCTTACAGGTGTCAGTCTTAGATCAGTGGGTAGCCTCTGAGTCAGAAAGTCGTGGGTTCAAGTCCCACTCCAGAGGCTTGAGCACAAAATCTAGGCTGACAGTGCAGTGCAGTACTGAGGGAGTGCTGCACTGTCGGAGATGCCGTCTTTCGATGAGATGTTAAACCAAGGCCCCATCTGTCCTCTCAGGTGGACATAAAACATCCCGTGGCACTATTCAAAAGAAGAGCAGGGGAGTTCTCCACAGTGATCTGGCCAATATTTGACCCTCAATCAACATCAAAAACAGATGATCAGATCATTATCACGTTGCTGTTCATGGGACCTTTCCACAGCCACTACTTTCCACACAGCAAGGTCCCACAAACAGCAATCTGATAATGACCAGATCTTATGCTTTTGGTGTTGGTTGAGGGAAGTATATTGGCCAGAACACCTTGGAGAATCGCCCTGCTCTTCTTCAAATAGTGCCATGGGATCTTTTATGTCCTCCTGAGAGGTTTAACGTCGCATCTAAAGACGGCATCTCTGAGTGCAGCACTCTCTCAGTATTGCACTCAACTGTCAGCCTTGGTTATGTGCTCAAGTTCTGACAGATGCTTACTTTAAGTGATAAATTGTCACTGTTGGGAGCGCGGCTGACCAGTCGTGCTCAATGTGACCACAGCTATTTGAACATTCAAATCTTGAATTGCACTTGGAATTCCAGCTGATTAGAGGGAATTAGGATAAATCCACAAAGATTTCCCTGCACAAATCATGCCTGAGTTCTCCAGTCCAACACACGACTGCTTTACTTCCCAACCCAACCTATTCTCCAAGTGGAACTGTATTACACCAGCAAGCTGTGGTTCAGTCTCTATCTCTGTAACCTCCTTCAGCTCATCAACTCTCTGAGATCTCTGCCTTCCTCCAATTCAGGCCTCTTGCGCATCCCTGATTTTCATCGCTCCACCATTGGCCTCCGTGCCTTCAGCTGTCTCGGCGCTAAGCTCTGGAATTCCCTCCCTAAACCTTTCTAACTCTCTCTCCTCCCTTAATGAGCTCCTTAAAACCTATCTTTTTGAACAAGCTATTGGTTACGTGTCCTAATATCGCTTTTCGTGGCTTGGTGTCAAATTTTGTTTGATAACTGCTCCTGTGTAGCAACTTGGGACGTTTTACTAATTTAAAACCACTATATAAATGCAAGCTGTTGTTGTTGTTGGTATATACCCATATATAGCTCTCCCCAAGTCAGCAAGAATTCAAATCGTATAGGTTTTCCTGGGTTGGAGAACAAAGCTGTAATGCATGCGGTCATCAAGAAGCGCGATACAACATTAAAGGGAAAAGCCCTCACCACTGATCCAGGCAGTAAAAAACCTAATTTACTAAATGACATAGTTTAAAAATGTAATCTACTCTTGATTCATTATTTGACCTGACCTAAACAACATTAACAATAATACTACGCAAATTCAGCAAAGCATCACATTTCTACTCATCTGCAATTATACTTTGAAACCATTTTGAGAGACTGCTCCTGCATAGCCAACAGCACAGTTCTGAAGCAGCTAGCAATTTCTTCAGTCTAGAAGGGCACAGTTCATATCTTTGAAAAATTATCAGGAATTTGTAATTTCAACTTGAATGGAGATCAAAATTACCCAATTAAAATGATCCTTTTGTCTTTCATCATGAACGCTTGAAAGGTTTAATGAGACTGCATCTACTAACTGAGGTTACCAACATCGCAAAATAAAAGACAAATTAAATACAAGCATTATTCTCGTAAATAGATGTCAAATATTGACAAATATGTAGAAACTATATTCTTACAAGCCTTGATGCCACTTTAAAGAGGTAATGTCTGACATGCATTTACACCATTTATGAACAAATCTTGAAACGTTCCTGCGGAACCTGCTTTGCAAGTTTCCAAACCGTCCCTGTAACTATTTCCTTGTGGAATTGCCACTATCTGAGCAGCTGCTCCCAGAGACAGGCATACGCATAAAGATTGGAGCGGGGGAGACAACGACCATCTGGAATTTGGATGAGGGGAGCGTAAGTGAACATAACCCCAGCCTAGAAAATTTGGGAGGGTTAGGTTTCCATGATCCAATCCTTCGTGTTATGCTTTTGGCTGTTCAAGGAAGCAAATCTACCTAAAGAATCACCTAAAGGTTCAAAACGCACACAACAACATGATCTTGCATTTATATAGTGCCTTTATTATAGAAAAATATCCCAAGGCACTTCACAAAAGGATTATCAGACAAAAATGGACACCAAGCCAAAGGAGGAGATATTAGAAGAGGTGACAAAAAGCTTGATCAAAGAGGTGGGTTTAAGGAGGGTTTTAAAGGAGGAGAGGGAGGTGGAGAGACTGGGGGGGGGAATTTTGCGGGGAGGGGTCAGGTGGGAAAATGTTTTTTTTTGACAGCGGGTCAGGACCCTGCTGTCAACCCACCACCACGCACCTTTCCCAGATGTCGGGTCTGTCAGCACTGAACAGACCTGACATGCAGCACTGGGGTGGAAATTCAGGTCATTATGACCTTGCTAACAGCCCAATAAGATGTATTTTGAGCTCACCAGGTCGCCCACGGGGTCTACGCTGCTCGGGGATCACGTCATGTATGACCATGGAACCATCTCATTACTTGACAACTGCAAATTTTCTATAAAAGCTCCCATCTCATATCTGTTCACTTTCCAAGCTCAGAAGCTGTTGCTTACTGCATTTGGAAGACAGATTGAGCTTTATGCAGGTTGCAAGTGTTTGGAGTAAACTCTCTTCCAGTGTCACCTCATTGGAACAACCTCTCTCACCATTAACAGATCGCTTCTGTCATCTCAAGTTCACCTGCCATCTACTCCATCAGCATTGGTGCCCTTTATAGTGTCTCACCTTGGTCCTCAGAATCCCACCACGAACAACCCCAATATAACAGCAACAGGCACACCAGCAGCACCAACAACAACAACAAGACCAACCTTCTCCGCAATCAACTGATGTTGCACAGCACACAGGGCATCAGCACCCGATCACATCGCTGCCCAGGAGGCCAGGGATGGCCTCACCTTGGCCAGATTTACTTCACTTGGCACTGTACACCCTGGCTGGCACATGATGTGTCAGGCTGGCACCACCCCACACCAACAACATAAAGAATCCCTACAATGCCCAAGCCATTCCTTTCACACTCATCGCCATTGCAGGGGGGGGGGGGCGGGTACCGTTATGTCTCACCATTCACTGCAACTCACTAAGCCACTTCCAAAGGCACACACAAATCTGTGCAAGAACAGAAAGTGTTGAAAATAAAGGTTTCAGTGTTTGACACCATATTAACAGAAACTTTACATAAACATTGCATAAAACACCCAAGTACCTACCCTGTGTGTTGTTCGTTGGTATGATTGCACTAGGATGAGGGTGACTATGAGGGGTGGCTAGTGAGATGGGGAAGTGATAATATAGATAGAGAGGGATGGGTGGAGGTGCAAGGTAAGTTGGTGTGAGCAAGGATGTGCAGGAGTGATGGGGATGTGATGAGTGGCACAGCAGGATGAGTTTGAGTATGGCTTTGTACTAAAGTTTCCTGATCTACTGAGATCATTGAAAGGTTTGCGCCACTGCAGCCTGGTCCTCCTGATGATATCCCTGCTTGTGCCCTCCTGTGCAATGTGGAACCAGGATGCGTGGTCTCCTGGGGAGGTCTCTTCCATCCATTGGAAGGGAAGAGAACCTCCCTGCATGCTGTGACCCCTTCCCTCAATGCCGTAGAACACTGACAGCACAACTGTCAAAATCAATTTGCGCATGGTCCCTTTAAGGAAACTGGCTGACGACGTGTCATCAAATGATGTCATCAGACCCGTGTCCTTCAATTGGCCCGGGAAATGTGCTGGGCAGGCTTAACAAGCCCAACCATTGGAAAATCATTTTGGACAGCGGGCTGGAGCCAGCAGCGGTTCAGGACCCGACATCGCCTGCCACAGACCCGCTGAGGTAGGGGAAATCGCGGCCTTAGAGTGGCAATTCAAGAGCAGAGGAATAGCCTAGATGGCTGAAGGCACATGCACCAATGATGGAGCCAAGGCAGTGGAGGAAGCACAAGAGACCAGGTTCTTCCAATGAGGTGACACTGGATGGAGACTTTGCTGGAAACATTTGCAGCCTGCAGAAAGTTAAATCTGTGCTGGCAATGCAGTCAGCAACAGCTTCTGCCTGAGGAAAATAATCAGCTGTGAGGTCGGTGCTTTTACTGTACATTTCATGCTGTCAATTAATCAGCTGGAGCAATGGCCACTCAACTCCCGCCTAAGGTTGACAGACGTGGTTCCCGAGCTGTGTGAATCCTGTGGCCATGCAGGGAAATTTGAAATGTAGGGGGAAAAAGGCTCTTAAATGTCTGACAACAAGCTTATAATGATTTGAATTAGGTCGTCCGCCTCTGCTGGTCGGGTCACTGCTGCACTGGCAAATGTGCCCGAGGGAAAGGCGCGTGGGTGCAGAATGATGGTAGGTTCCCAGCCCGCTCCAACTTTTTTCAAATTTCCCACCAGTCCCACCTCTGATCACGCCTGCACGAACCCCAGAAAATTCCGGCCAAGGATGAGAATTTTAAATCTGAGGCACTGGGGGACCAGGAACTAAAGTAGGTCAGTGAGCATCTTTTAAACTAATGGGAGGCCTACAAACACAACTGCATTTGACTGTGGTCTTCTGCCTCAGGACAGTGATCTCACCAAAGTATAAAATGTGACAATAAATCCAGTCATTTCTCTGGCTTTCCCTTGTTGAGTGAGAGAAACCAAGAGGTTGCTGTGGAGGCAGGGCTGTCCCAACATTCATAGCGATAGTGACAACCGTCTATTATAATGATACGAACATATCAACACTGACGGACAGGAAAAGACCCTCTGGTCCTCCAGCCTGTCCCATGAAACTGTGATACTTTGTGCACCACAATATATACACTATACGATAGGTCCTTTAGTTTAAATATGGTGCTTTCATTACCATTATGGATCATGGGTTCACTCGGTTAACCCCGGGGATGAGGGGATGGACATATGAGGAGAGGTTGAGTAGATTGGGACTCTACTCATTGGAGTTCAGAAGAATGAGAGGCGATCTTATTGAAACATATAAGATTGTGAAGGGGTTGGATCGGGTGGGTGCGGGGAGGATGTTCCCGATGATGGGTGAAACTAGAACTAGGGGGGCATAGTCTTAGAATAAGGGGCTGCTCTTTCAAAACTGAGATGAGGAGGAACTACTTCACTCAGAGGATGGTAGGTCCATGGAATATGCTGCCCCAAAAAGCTGTGGAAGCTACATCATTACATAAATTTAAAACAGAAATAGACAGTTTCCTAGAAGTAAAGGGAATTAAGGGTTACGGGGAGCGGGCAGGAATTTGGACATGAGTCTAGGTTCGGATCGGTCATGGCCCTGTGGGTAGCGGAGCGGGCCCAGGGGCCATGTAGCCCGATCCTGCTCCTATTTTGTTTGTCTAATTCTGTTAGATTCAGGGGATGGTTTTGTGATAGTAGATTGGCGGTTAGGATCAGATCAGCCATGATCTTATTGAATGGCGGAGCAGGCTCGAGGGGCCGATTGGCCTACTCCTGCTCCTATTTCTTATGTTCTTATGTTCTTATGTTATAGCTCTACTTCCAGTGATCTCTTGCTTTCCTTTGTTTTCAGTAAGATAAATCAAACGAAATCATTCCCAAATCCCAGGCAGGTGGGTTGTGAAGAGAGAAAGGGAAATCAATAATTTGCATTTACATAACTTTTCATACACTAAAATGCTCTAAGAAGCTTCACCCAGCAGGGGTTGGGTGTGAGTGAGAACTGAACATCAATCGAGAGTAGAGTTAGGAGAAGGTAGCCTACTTAAGGTGTGGTCAAAGAGGTATGTTTTGAGGTAACGAGGAGGTGAAGAGAAATGTCAATTGTTGGAGGGGGTTTAAGGAGAGAATTTTGGAGTTTGTGAAGGCTCTGCTTCCTGAAGTAGAGTTGGCCAAAATAAAAACAGCAGGAGGGTGAGCCAGACATGGTGCTGGAGGAGGTGGCAGAGGGCGAGTGGAGCGATGCTGTAGAATTAGTCGTAAATGAGGACAGGGATCTCAAAATGAATGCACTAATGGTCAGGGAATCAGTGAAGTCGGGTTTGGACAGGGGTGATAGGTGACTAATGATTAGAATAGGGTAGGATGTGGGCAGTAGAATTCTGGATGTGTTGGGGGTTTGTGCAGTGTTTAGCACAAGGCCAGGAAAGGGAGCTTTGGAGAAGTGAAGCTTGGAGGTGACAATAACATGGATGAGAGCTTCACCAGCAGTGTGGAGTGATGCAGGCGCAGAGGTGAGTAATGGTGAAAAGGTAGAAATAGGTAACCTAGGTGATAGAAAGTCAGCAGGGCACCAAGGCCGTGCACTGTCAGGGTCACTGTGAGTGAGTAGCTAAGGAGGATGGAATTTGGGCAGAGCTGCAATATTTATGGTGGCAGCTGAACAGCATGGCTTCAAACTTGCTAACGTCAAGCTGGAGTGTGGCACTCGTTTGGTCTGTGCCCCAATCCACCGAGTTCCTGATTGCAGCTGGCATTGCTCTGAAGAGGCACTGAGCAGGGCCAGGCAGAAGGAAACAGAGCAGAGCAGCAGTGGAGGAAGCCAGGTTATAAATTGTCCACCGTCTATCAGAGGCAATATGTAGCACAATGAATTCAGAGAGCAGAGATATAGAGGGTAAGAATCCTAACGTGGCACAGGCAGGGAGAGTCACAGACATGACAGATGTAAGTCAGCTAGGCGAGTAGCTTCATGACTGCCTCCTGTTCCATAATGCTTTGGTATGAAGTACAATTCTATATTACACTTCATGATGTCTTAGTTTTGAAAGGACTTCTTTTAGGGTTGCCATTGCACATTGCAGCACTCATGAAATTCTGCATGGCTCATGATACGCTTATCAATTACTTCATAAAAGGTGATGAGTCGAAGAAGAGATGATGAGTCGAAAGAAGAGATGAATAAGGCTTTTATTAGCTAAGAAGAGACCATGCTTCTTCGTGAGTGACTGAACAAGTCTGAACGAAACCCACACAGTGGTGGGTGGAGTCAGCTGAGGCATGCCTCCATACACAGCGCCACCCAGAGGTGGCAATATACAATACAGTGGTTTACCACATTCACCCCTTGTTTAATGTGAAGTCCGGCGGGGTGAAGGGTACTACAAGTTAAGTCTATCAGGAGGCCTTGTCTGACGTCCTGATCGTCGTGGTGGCGGCGGTGGTGTTGCAGCATCCGACGTCGGGTCTGGTGTCTGGGTGGTTGGCGAAGATTCCTGGGGCTTTGGCATGCCGTCTGCAGGGGTTGGGTTGGGAGGGGTGGTGGGGGATAACAGTGGTAAGGGGGATAACGGTGGTAAGGGGGATAACGGTGGTAATTCAGGGGTACCCGAGGGTGCGAGATCTCGTATGGAGACCGTGTCCTCCCGCCCGTCTGGGTATGTCACCCAGGCATACTGGGGGTTGGCGTGTAGGAGGTGCACCCGCTCGACCAGGGGGTCCGTTTTATGCGTCCTCACGTGCCTCCGCAGTAGGACGGGCCCAGGAGAAGTCAACCATGCCGGTAGCGAGGTTCCCGATGTAGACTTCCGGGGGAAAACGAACATTTTCTCATGAGGGGTCGCATTAGTGGCAGTACAAAGCAGTGACCGAATGGAGTGAAGCGCTGCAGGGAGGACCTCCTGCCAGCGGGAGGTCGGAAGGCCCTTAGATTTTAGTGCTAAGAGGACTGCCTTCCAAACCGTCGCGTTCTCCCTTTCCACCTGGCCGTTCCCCCGGGGGTTGTAACTGGTGGTCCTGCTCGTGGCGATACCTCTTGTTAGCAGGTACTGCCGAAGTTCGTCGCTCATGAACGATGAGCCCCTGTCGCTATGTATATAGCTGGGGAACCCGAACAGAGCGAAGATGTCATTCAGACACTTGATGACCGTGGTACTGGTCATGTCTGGGCAAGGGATGGCAAAGGGGAAACGGGAGTACTCATCAACTATGTTGAGGAAGTACACATTGCGGTCAGCGGAGGGGAGGGGCCCTTTAAAATCGACGCTCAGGCGTTCGAAGGGGCGGGTGGCCTTGATCAGGCTTGCTCTGTCCGGCCTATAGAAGTGCGGTTTGCACTCGGCGCAGATTTGGCAGCTCTTGGTCATGGTCCTGACCTCCTCGATGGAGTAGGGCAGGTTACGGGATTTGATAAAATGGAAAAACCTGGTGACCCCCGGGTGGCAGAGGTCATTGTGGAGGGACTGCAGCCTATCACTCTGCGCGTTGGCGCATGTACCACGTGATAGGGCATCTGGGGGCTCATTGAGTTTCCCTGGCCGATACAAGATATCATAATTGTAGGTGGAGAGTTCGATTCTCCACCTCAAGATCTTGTCGTTCTTGATTTTACCCCTCTGCTTATTATTAAACATAAAAGCTACTGAATGCTGGTCAGTGAGCAGGGTAAATCGTTTCCCGGCCAGGTAATGCCTCCAGTGACGCACCGCTTCTACAATAGCCTGGGCCTCCTTTTCGACGGAGGAGTGTCTCGTCTCGGGGCCCTGGAGGGTCCTTGAGAAAAAGGCCACGGGTCTGCCCGCCTGGTTAAGGGTCGCGGCTAGGGCGAAGTCGGAGGCATCGCTCTCCACTTGGAAGGGGATGGACTCATCCACCGCGTGCATTGCGGCCTTCGCGATATCGTTCTTGATAAGAGTGAAGGCTGCACACGCCTCTGGTGTCAGGGGGAAGGAGGTGGCTTTGATGAGGGGCCTGGCTTTGTCTGCATAGAGGGGCACCCACTGGGCGTAGTAGGAGAAAAACCCCAGGCATCTCTTCAGTGCTTTTTGGCAGTGGGGAAGGGGTAGCTCCATTAGGGGGCGCATTCTGTCGGGGTCGGGCCCGATGACTCCGTTCTCCACCACGCAGCCGAGGATGGCCAGGCGCTTGGTGTGAAACATACATTTTTCCTTATTGTACGTTAGGTTCAGCCGTTGGGCCGTACGGAGGAAATTTGCTAGATTAACGTCGTGGTCCTGCTGGTCGTGGCCGCAGATGGTGACGTTATCCAAATAGGGGAAGGTTGCCCGCAGCGCGTTCTGGTCAACCATTCGGTCCATCTCCCTTTGGAAGACCGAAACCCCGTTGGTGACGCCGAAGGGGACCCTAAGGAAGTGGTAGAGGCGGCCGTTTGCCTCGAAGGCAGTATACTGGCGGTCCTCATGGCGGATGGGCAGCTGGTGGTACGCTGACTTAAGGTCGATGGTGGAGAATACTTTGTATTGCGCAATCTGATTGACCATATCAGATATGCGAGGGAGGGGGTACGCGTCCAGCTGGGTGTACTGGTTTATGGTTTGGCTGTAGTCGATTACCATGCGGCGTTTTGCAGTGGTTTTAACGACTACAACCTGGGCTCGCCAGGGGCTAGTGCTACCTTCGATAATGCCCTCCTTCAAGAGCCGCTCCACCTCAGAGCTGATAAAAGCTCTGTCCCCGGCACTGTACCGCCTGCTTTTGGTAGCGATGGGTTTACAGTCGCGGGTGAGGTTAGCGAACAGGGGAGGGGGGGGGACTTTTAATGTGGAAAGGCTGCAGGTGGTTTGCAGCGGGCGATTTAAAAGTTGTTGGTTGCAGACTGTGAGTGGGGGGAGGGGTCCACCGTATGCTAGTGTGACACTCTTAAGGTGGCACTGAAAATCCAACCCTAGCAGGACGGCAGCGCAAAGACGGGGCAGGACTAGCAGTTTAAATTTTTGATATTCAGTGCCCCCTACTGACAGGGTCACCACACAGTAGCCGCTGATGTCCATTGACTGGGACTTGGACGCCATAGAAATGCGATGGTGCGTTGGCAGAATCGTGAGGGAGTGGCTACGTACCGTGTCGGGGTGGACGAAACTCTCTGTGCTCCCGCTGTCGATCAGGCAACTGGTGGCGCGGCCGTTTACCGCGATATCCATCATGGAGCTGGATAGATGGTGAGGGTGGCCTTGATCCAGCGTCACGGAGGCCAGTATGTGGCTTAGTGAGTCACTATAGTCATCCGCCGAGACGGTGGTCGGTTCCGGTGACGAAATGGCGGTTGAGTGCGTTGGATACGATGGCGGCGGATGCCATGCGGCCGGGGGTACACAAAATGGCGGATAAGATGGCTGCTCCCACGGCCCGCACGCTGCGCTGCTGGCTGGCTTCCCCTTGCAGGCGTTAGCGTAATGGCCTTTCTTCCCGCAGCCCGAGCAGGTAGCTGTCTTAGCTGGGCAGTGCGCTCTGGGATGTTTTAACTGGCCACAGAAATAGCATTTTTGGGCCTGGTTACTGGGCATCGAAGCAGTTCTTACCGGAGGCTGCTGTCTCGGTTGGGTCGCTGCAGCGGTTGGTGCCGGGGGCGGCGGTCCCGTGTCCCACGGTTTCGATTGCCATGTCTCGGCGCCGTTACGGGGGTATGCCTCGAGGTTTCGGTGGGCCTCCTCTAACGAGAGCGCAAGGGCAATGGCCGTCTTCAGGTCGGGTTCCTTGCTTTCTAGCAGTCTCTGCCGGGTGTGGTCTGACTGGAGGCCCCTGACGAAGGCATCACAGGCGAGTCCCTGCGCGTGCTCCACAGCCGTTACCGCTTTACAATCGCAGTCTCTGCAGAGTGCCAGTAGCGCCCGTGCAAATGCCCCTACCGATTCTCCCGGTTGCTGCCTGCGGGATCCCAAGAGGTGTCGGGCGTAAATTGTGTTCACTGGGCGCGTATATTGCCCTTTTAGTAGCTCGAGGGCTGCCACGTACGTATTAGAGTCCCGGATTAGCATATATACTTGATGGCTCACCTGGGTGGTCAAAATTTTCAGTTTGTGATCCTCCTCTGTAACCTGTGAGATTGCGAGGAAGGATTCAAAGCAGCTCAGCCAGTGTTCAAACTTGGCTGATGCACCCACATCTTGAGGGTCGAGGTCCAGGCGTGGTGGTCTGAGGGCTCTCAGCAATGTCTGCTGTATCCGTTGCTGTTGTTGCTCCTCAGGTGTCGCCATTTAACTTTTAGCTAATAAAATTGATACGCTTATCAATTACTTCATAAAAGGTGATGAGTCGAAGAAGAGATGATGAGTCGAAAGAAGAGATGAATAAGGCTTTTATTAGCTAAGAAGAGACCATGCTTCTTCGTGAGTGACTGAACAAGTCTGAACGAAACCCACACAGTGGTGGGTGGAGTCAGCTGAGGCATGCCTCCATACACAGCGCCACCCAGAGGTGGCAATATACAATACAGTGGTTTACCACAGCTCAGAAGGAGCAAGGTATGATCCCCAATCTGCTCAGTTCCTGACAGGAACCATGCCAAGCAAGACAGGCAAGAGAAAAATTGAAAGGGTGTCGTCTTTGAGACTTTAAAACGCACCTGTCATTTGGACTGCTACAGGAGCACCATTTATCGCTGGCTGCCAATACTGGAGCTTCTAATACTATGCTTTCCACCATTACCATCAGGCATGGATCACACTTCCCAGCAAAAAAAAAGCAAGATCAGAGAAAGTGCGTGATAACTGTACAAAGATGCTCCGTTTCATTGAAATATGCTGCCCCCTGATTTAAAAAATCTCCTCAGCACAAATACATGAAAAGTTGTCGATAAATCAGTTTTGTATAATTTTGATCGCTGCTGTACTTGTTGGAAGATATAACAGTCCAGCTCAACTTGTACCAGCTGCTCTTTTCTAATTGGGATATGTACATTTACTGTGAAAAATACATCAGAGAAGATCTCCGATCTCCGTAGTCATGTTACCAGCCACTATTGATTCTCTCTTTGTGTCTGATGGTTTCAAACCTGCTCGATTTGATTCTGAACTTTTATGTTCTGCTGAATGTTTACACATCATTGCCATCTGACAAAAATAAGCATCAAAGTGTGAAACATTCCTATAAAATTACGGACAAAGAATATCTTTGAAAGTAATAAAATAATCCGAGTTTGAGCTGGCTGGAAAATGAACACCTACCAGGAGATGGAAAGCTTTTCAAACGAGTTTAAGTTGAAGCTGTCCCTGAATGTAAACTAAGGATGAGATGGCTAACACTCCCAGCTTCTTTCATGCTGTTCGCTGGCCTTTAAATGTTAACAGCTGACAACAGGGCTGCCATTGAGAAGTTTATCAAAGCACTTCAGTCATGCATCAACACATGTGAGATGTGACGTCATCATTCTTAAAGACCAACTGCTTTTTTTTCCCATCCCTGATCCCGTACCTACAGGTTCAGGACAGGACTTCAACCCCATTGCCCCAACCCCACCAACACGCTGGCCAGTTTCCTGGGTTATGCATAATTAGACATTCATGGAAGGATTCCCGCCTGCAAGTGGGCGCTCACCAGAGGCCAACAGGAATATCCAGGGAGCAAAATTGATGGGGCAGGAGAGCCTCCGAAGACGTCAATGCATCACTCACTAAAGGTCCCGCCCAAATTTGGGGTCTTCAGCATTTGCTGCATATGGAGTCATTCCTGCCGTTACGTCAGGCGTCACCTGGCAGTCCCAGGGAACAACGGGATCGGGACAGACAAGAAGAAAATGGTCTGGGAACCGAAGCCGTCACTGGCATTTGCATGCGGCGGGTAAGGAAGGAACGGTCAGCAATGGGCCCCACTGGGCAGGGGGAGGATTATTGAGGTAAGGGTGCTGGAATGCCAGTGGGCTGCACCAGCCAATTGTGGCCCATTTACTTCTGCTATACCACCCAAATAGCAGCGAAAAATCCACACGCCCATGTGTCACCATCAGGCACCCCATTACTAAAGGGGATAAGTGTTGGTGTGCCTAATGGCTTTTTTACATCCTTCAATTTTTTTACATGCTGTTCATTTTTGGGGTGGGTGAAGTGGAACAATTTCTGCTAATTACATCAGCAGAGAATGGGGTTGGAGGAGTTTCTGAGCCTCAGTGTGAACAAAGAGGGTTACCATTAGTAGAGGAGTATGGTTAATAGCGATCAAACAGGATTGGGTTGTTGGGCATTGCGACTTTTTGCTATTCTTACAATTCCAAGGGTACATTCAGTAATTCCATGCACCCAACAGGGAGCCATTTTCAGAGGGTAGTTTGAAACAGAAGGGTAGGCTTTACAAATTAAAATGAATGGAGGAAGATTCCTGAGGGGTCCACTGACCTCCCACCCAAAGTCCTGGCACAGACCTTCATGCTCCAGTGGAGCGGAATTTTTACTTTAGGACATTAAGGACAATGGGGGTAATTTTAACTTTTGGCAATACTGTAGAATGGGCAATGTCAGATCTGCTGCCTGTTATACATTTTTTCCAATTTTTCTTTCTCAGGAGAGGTAAATAATGGGCAGCAGATCTGATATCACCAGTTCCACACTATCGCTCAAAGTTAAAATTTACCCTCAATAAAACATCTTTAGTGTTTTACAAGGACAGAAGAATCAGAATTGAGGCAGTAATGTGCTAAACCAGTCTTTTGTGCTAAACCAATTGCAAATCATTACTGCCAGCGCAGATGGGTTCATGAACATAGCTTTGTATTGACGCATGCTGTTACTGCCAAGGAAGACACAATGCAGTGTCGGCAGGACACTTACTGGCCAGTTGAGAATACCGCCTGAGTCATTAACTGTGCTAAAAAAAACCTTAAAAGTGCTGCAATATAATGTGAACAAACATTAAACCCAATATCATATTCATCCAATGGCATAGCAAGCCTGCAATCAGATAGAAAGTACCAACAGGAATGGGTCAGACATGATCTTTGCAGGTTACTCCTATTATATAAGTCTCTGAAATGTCTGGTTGGAAGGACGAAACCTACATAGAAATTAGGACTAAAAAAGCCAAGGTAAAAAGGTCTGAAGCTAAATAGCGCAATTTCTGATCAAGGCTGTCAATCATTAGAGAACAAACCG
Organism: Somniosus microcephalus; assembly: GCF_052327205.1. NCBI lineage: Eukaryota > Metazoa > Chordata > Chondrichthyes > Squaliformes > Somniosidae > Somniosus > Somniosus microcephalus. The sequence goes on along the minus strand of NC_140991.1, from coordinate 278,501,798 downwards.
TGCACTGTGGCAATTTAAATCCAAATGCATCTCATTCTGAACCTCACAAAATGTGCCCTCTGCACTGCTGCACCACTGCACCACATTTCATTCCCCAAGGCATTCACCCACTTTAGCCTTTGAGAGGAGAGATTATTGAATCACAGCTAATTTTGCTGAACTCTTAGGTGCTCTCTTTTTTTTAATAGGTTGGTGCAGAGAACAAAGTGCTTTGCATGGGTGCTGGTAATTGCGAGCTACAGCCACAGTCACATCCGAAATATGTATATTTAATAATAACTACTGTACTGCAAAAACCAGGATCTCAGCACTAGCACCTATTTGAAATGAAACAATTAAATAGCGCTTGTAATTAATATGATTTTTAAAATTCTATTTCTGTTATTTTTTGAACACAATAGCTCTTTGGGTTCAGTTAACATTCACAAATTCATGGCCATTAACCCAGGGAGGATTAGCAGTCTTGATATTTCAACTGAGCACATTAATTCAGTGTCTTCACAGAAAATGTTGCACATTAGTTCTCTCGCTTACTGAAACAAACAAGGGGGAGGGACAGGATCAAAAACAAAAAATAAAAATGTTCATCGCTTTGTTTAATGGTATAATTTTTCAAAGGCCTCCTGGTTTCCTCTAAGATCCTGTGTGCTGTGCCTTCCGGCATCAATGGCGTCATTACAACTGCTTGATATTACTAAGCAGGTTGCCATGGCGATGGCATCTGGCTGGCATCGCAACCCACTGACACGGCTAGAATCTGAGAACCTCAGCTCCCTAGGTGTAGACAAAATGGCTCAATGATGACATCACCACATTTATAAACGTTCTTGTTTGCAAGCCAAGATAAATCCTTTAAAGCCAGTCATCATTCAGAACCGATGTTTCCTTCACAGAACCACAGCAACTTCTACCAGGAATATATTAATGTAGGGATGCCCTTTTGGTCTGGTGGATAGCTTACAAAAGTGACTAACACTTATATTTCTTTCAAATTTGTTTACAGAAATAGATGTGAATCATTCAAGAGGATTTGAGTACAGGAGCAAGGATGTCTTACTACAGTTATACAGGGCCTTGGTGAGACCACACCTGGAGTACTGTGTGCAGTTTTGGTCTCCTTACCTAAGAAAGGATATACTTGCCATAGAGGGAGTGCAGCGAAGGTTCACCAAACTGATTCTTGGGATGGCAGGACTGTCGTATGAGGAGAGATTGGGTCGACTAGGCCTGTATTCACTAGAGTTTAGAAGAATGAGAGGGGATCTCATTGAAACGTATAAAATTCTGACAGGGCTAGGCAGACTGGATGCAGGGAGGATGTTTCCCCTGGCTGGGGGGCTCTAGAATGAGGGGTCACAGTCTCAGGATACAGGGTAGGACATTTAGGACTGAGATGAGGAGAAATTTCTTCACTCAGAAGGTGGTGAACCTATGGGAGCGGCGGGGCTAGGAAGCGGTCCGGAAGCCCGGGAGAACAGGTTTCCTGCAGGCTCTGCCGAATTTAACAGCAGGGCTGATTTGCATTTGAAACCTCTGTTTCCCATCCACAGCCAGCCAGCTGGAGAGGCTGGCTGGTTGCGGGTGGGTAGGCCTGCAGCACTAGGCCATGGAGGGAGGGAGGGAGAGAGGGATCGGCTGGGGGCCGGTGGGAGGGAGAGAACATTGGGGGCCGGGGAAGATGGTTGGCGGGGTGGGGGGAGGGACAGAACATCAGGGGCCGAAGGGTTGGTCAGGGGAGAGGGAGAGAACATCGGGGGGCCTGGATTCGGATCAGGGGGAGGGATGGAGAGAACATCGGGCGGGGGGAGGAGGGGCGGTGGAGGAGGATCCGAGGGCATTGCTAGCAGAGAGGAAAATCTCGGCTGCACTTTCCAGCACGGCTCAATGGATTAGCATCAGGGGTGAGGATCTTGATTGATTGTGTTTATTCCCCTCTTCCATTGTCTAGAGTTCTTGAGGCCTTACATCTTGCCTGCCAGAGGTCAACTAACTTAGTAGAGATAAGGAATGAACCTCAGAAGCAAAACGATGAGATGGCACTGCTGATAAATGGGTCAAGCAGCAAAGAAATTTGAAGCACTGGAAAAAAAGACTATATTTATATAACGCCTTACCATATCTCTCAAAACACTTCACATACGATGAATTACTTTGAAATGAAGTGACTGTTTTTACACAGGCAAATTCAGCGGCAATTGTTTGCACGATTTCCTTCATTTTATTACAATGTTTTGAGCACTGTTCTGGTTGTTTTATTAGTGCCTGACAGGTTATACATACTCCTATCTTTCATTCCTACTCTAATTCTTCCTTGTGTACAGTTAACACTTTCACGACTACAGAGGTGGAGATCAATGTTCCCCCTAGTTTTTTTGGGGTGCGCGGTCCCTTCAACGGGCTGCGAGACCGATTCAAAAATTGTGCGTACGCAAAATCTCCCATTGGAAAAACCAATAAGCGGCCTGCGCGGGACCTCCAGACAGCCGCGCGACTGCGCAGCTCAGCCGGAATGTTGGTGGAGGTGTGTTTTGTTTCTGTCTCTGAACCACCGAGAGCGGTAGCACCTCTGAGTCAGAAGGTTGTGGGTTCAGGCCCCACTTCAGAGACTTGAGCCCATAATCCAGGTTGACATTCCCAGTGCAGTACCGAGGGAGTGCTGCACTGTCGGAGGAGCCTTCTTTCAGATGAGATGTTAAACCGAGGCCCTGTCTGCCCTCTCTGGTGAACATAAAAGATCCCGTGGCACTATTTCGAAGAAGAGCAGTTGGAGTTCTCCACAGTTTTCTGGCCAATATTTATCCATCAACCAACATCACAAATACAGATGATTCGGTCATTATCACATTGCTATTTGTGGGAGCTTACTGTGCGCAAATTGGCTGCTGCATTTCCCACATTACAACAGTGACTACACTTCAAAAGTATTTCATTGGCTGTAAAGTGCTTTGGGATGTCCTGAGGTCGTGAAAAGCGCTGTATAAAAACGCATGTCTTTCTTTCCTTTTACGTAATCCCTGGCTTTAGGATTGGTGATATTAAAATTTGACCGAGCAATCAGCAGGGGGCGATGATGAGGTATCTGAGGGAATGGGACTGAGCACCAGGTCCAGCTGCTGTTCAAGAAACTGAGGGAAGACATCATCAGTAGAAAAGTACAAATAATTATCTACTTCGGCAGGAATAGGAGCAGCTGGGGACTGCGTCTGAAAATGATGCTGAAGTATGCACTTTTCCCTCCGATTGAACACTGGGCCTAGACACCAGCAGAAGCTCCCAGCTCTTCTTCACAGGATGTTTTTAAGATCCACGTGAACCACCAGACCTTGATCGAACATCTCATCTGATGATGCCACCCGTCCTCAGTACTGCACTGGAGTGTCAACCTAGGTTATGTTCTTCCAGTTCTGAAACAAGATTTGAACCAACAGCTTTCAGACTTGGAGGAATTACTGTTTCCAACTGAGCTAAGGTGATGGTAACACATTCAGACATTGTAGAACAGAGGAAACTTGAGAGACGCTTTTATGGGTGAAAGCAAAGACATTATTTACAACCGCAATCTACAGATCAGTAAACAACGATGTACTTCGGAATTTATTGTAAACAGAACAATATGAAGAAAATGATGTTTTTCCTGCACCGTAAAGAAAGTACGGGAAAAGCAACTACATACTTTATATAAGTATATGAGAATAGATTAGCGGGTAACAAAAAAGGGAAATCAAAAGTCTTTTATATAAACATATAAATAGTAACAGGGTAGTCAAAGGAAGGGTGGGGCCGATTAGGGACCAAAAAGGAGATCTTCTCGTGCAGGCAGAGGGCATGGCTGAGGTACTAAATCAGTACTTTGCATTTGTCTTCACTAAAGACGAGGATGCTGCTAAAGTCACAGTAAAGGAGGAGGTAGTAGAAGAATTGGATAGGATAAAAATAGATAAAGAGGAGGTACTTAAAAGGTTGGGAGCGCTCAAAGTAGAAAGGTCACCTGGTCCGGATAGGATGCATCCTAGGTTGCTGAGGGAAGCAAGGTGTAAGAATATCGATATGTTTTTACGTTATTTTTATTTGTAACAAAGAAAAAACAGTAATGTAGACAGAATTGGTTTAAAACATGTTCTTGAAAAGCTTGCCTTTCCCCTCAATGATGCTGTTAACACATATAGGGGGTTAAATTCGGTTGATTTGCGCCTCCCGTTGGCGCCCTAAGAGGGCGCTAACGGGACACAAATCAACTAGTGCCTGGGCGCGGCGCCGCTAACACTTCCTGCGAAATTCAGCGGGAGGTTAGCGGCGGCGCTAACAGTTAGCATCATCGCCGTGCGCAGCGCCCCGCTTGCAGCCCAGCTGTAATATTGGGTGGCACCCCCCAACTTACCACCGGACACTATGTCCGACGGGGTCAGGGGGGCCTACCTGCAGCCAGGGTGACGCTAGTCAAAGGGGAGGTGGCGGGCGGCCATTTTTGTTGCTGGCCGCCTGCCAGCATCTGCCCCCATTGCTGTCCCCGGCCCCCGTGAAGCCCCCACCCCCCACCCCCGTGGGGTGCCAGCTGCTCTCCGTGAGCCCGGCACTCCTCGAGTGTCATCCTTGTTTGCCGGCACTCCGATCCCTGGTGACCCAGCTGGGCGCTGGGACGCACTGCGCCAGGACGCGCTGCACCAGGCCCCTCCCCTTTAATAAGGGGAGGAAGGCCTGCAGTACCACGGCACGATGTGCTGCAGCGCATGGAGCTGCGGCACGTAGCGCCACAATATTGGCTCACAGCGCCCCAAGAGGGATGTGAGGTGCTTCCAGTAGCACCCCTCCCCCCTCTCAGGGCGCTACCTGGGAAAATCGGTCGCGGGGGCGCTAACATTTTCGGGACACTAAAAGGTAGCTACCCAATTTTTACCCCATAAGCTTTTGAAACAGAAGTTTTTCATCACAGCAGGGGGTAGTGTAAGAGCATCAAAAGGTGTTTTCAACAAAGTTATGGCTCGGGGAAGTAACAATATGGTGTGAAAAGGTAGGCGGCCTCTCATCTCTGTTTGGCAATCTGTTCGAACAACTGGGTGGCCATATAATATCGGGTGGTGTTGCATTAGCAGGAAAAAGGCAATAAAAGGAAACAGTAAAAAGAAAGTCATGTTTTACTTCGTCAGAAAGAAGGCCGTTGTTGCCATTGGATCCTCGCATATGAGTGATTAGATGCAAGGCTAATGTGCACTACTCTGTATGTTGGTTAAGGTGTTTAAGATTAATGTTTTGTCAATAATAAATGAAGTGAATTATCAAACTTATTACTCTTGTTAGCTGTGACTTAGTGGGTAGCACACTCGCCTCTGAATCAGAAGGTTGTGGGTTTAAGTCCCACTCCAGGGACTTGAGCACATAAAGCAAGGCTGACACTCCAGTGCAGTACTGAGGGAGTGCTGTCTTTTGGATGAGAGATTAAACCGAGGCCCCATCCGTTCTCTCAGGTGGGCGTAAAAGATCCCAAGGCACTATTTTTCGAAGAAGAGAAAAGAGCCCCAAGCTGTTCAATCTTCCCTGATAAGTATAAACACTCAGTTCTGGTATCATCCTTGTGAATTGTTTTTGCACCTTTTCCAGTGCCTCTATATCCTTTTTATAATATGGAGACCAAGAGATAGCTCTGTTATCATTTTAATAATAGGCCTGGGTGGTATTGCATAGGAGCCTAGGAACTATGGAGCATTCCAGCAGAAAAAACTAGGACAATCTTACTAGCTCCCTCAGCCTTTCACTCTCTCTTGCTAGTAACACGGGAGGTACAGATAGGTGGAATGCAATTGTACAACACTAATGATGTACAGTTAGAAGGAGGTGTTAGCCTGTGATATGACAGAACTAAGATGACATTAATGAACTGATTGAGTCCTGCTCTACTGCTCTCGTATTGCGTCACTTTCTGCCTCGCTGCACTAAATTTCTTTATTCTCACCATAGTATCCTGACTAAACGAGTAAAGGGAACCAGCCATGTACTGCAAAGAAAGACGGTAGACCCTAGTCAGAAATGAGTCGAGCATCTTGGTAAATAATGCCACTGCAAGGGGGCAACTTTCATTTTCACTGCTTGGGCAGTAACTGGTGGAGTGAATTGCGCACCCACGATGGAACCCGCCTGACATTCATTTCCAATTTCCCATTTCCCTTAAAGTCTGCAGAACAAATCAGAATTTAGATAATTACTGAATGCTAATAAGGAATGTACAGCAGGTAGCACATACAGCATACTGCGCCACAATGCAGTAAGAAGCTGCTTTACTCCAATGATTTCCCACGTGGTTATGTAATGATCTCAGCACATGACTCTGGGTTGATGGAGAGCAAAGCCCAAGCACTCGCCTTGCACACAGGGAACCTGGGAGTGGCATGAAGCTGCTCTGATTTTTCAGGCCTCTCTTGCGGCAGCCTCTGCTGAAGCTCCTTTGCATGCGCTAGCAGCTCACCCTGTCCATTCAGATGAGCCTGTCCTTGGGATTTGGAACAGGGTCTGCAGTGTAGATTCTAGACAGCCAGGAGTTCCATGCCAGTGGAACAGGACCCCCGGAATGTCGGGCCCTTAGCGTTGCCAAAGAGGTCCTGCTTACAGAATAAGTCCCTCTTGTAGAATAGGTCCTAAATTTAGAACTTTTTATCTATAACTCCCTCCTTAATCAATAATGGTACAGCCCTTCTAGGATTTCCCTCCTTCAATTAATTTCATGCTATTCTTAGTTTTATGTTCTCTCACAGGTGCATACCTCGACACACATAAATAAAAGAGATTCAACTGCCCAGAACACATTAGGAATCAAACTAACTATGGGAACTTTCCATGTGCAACAGTTTTGCTTTTTCTATTATTTATTAATTCACGGGATAAGTGCGTCATTAGCAAGGCCAGCATTTATTGCCCTTCCTAATTGCCCTTGAGAAGGTGGTGGTGAGCCGCCTTCTTGAACTGCTGCAACTCATTTGGTGAAGGTGCTCCCACAGTGCTGTTAGGTAGGGAGTTCCAGGATTTTGACCCAGTGATGATGAAGGAACGGCGATATACTTCCAAGGCAAGATAGTGTGTGACTTCGAGGGGAACTTGTAGGTGATGGTGTTCCATGTGCCTGCTGCACTTGCTCTTCTAGATGGTAGAGATCGCGGGTTTGGAAGGTGCTGTCGAAGAAGCTTTGGTGAGTTGCTGCAGTGCATCTTGTAGATGGTACACACTGCAGCCACAGTACTCCGGTGGTGGAGGGAGTGAATGTTTAAGGTGATGGATGGGGTGCCGATCAAGCAGACTGCTTTGTCCTGGATGGTGTTGAGGTTCTTGAGTGTTGTTGGAGCTGCACACATCCAGGCAAATAGAGAATACTTCATCACACTCCTGACTTGTGCCTTGTAGGTGGTGGAAAGGCTTTGGGCAGTCAGGAGGTGAGTCACTCATCACAGAATACCCAGTCTCTGACCTGCTGTTGTAGTCACAATATTTTTGCGGCTGGTCCAGTTAAGTTTTGGTCAATGTTAACCCAAGGATGTTGATGGTGGAGGATTCAACAATGGTACTGCCACTGAATGTCAAGAGGTGGTGGTTAGACTCTCTCTTGTTGGAGATGGTCATTGCCTGACACTTGCGTGGTGTGAATGTTACCTGCCACTTATCAGCCCAAGCCTGGATGTTGTCCAGGTCTTGCTGCAGGCGGGCATGGACTGCTTCATTATCTGATGAGTTATGAATTAAACTGAATACTGTGCAATCATTAGCGAGCATCCCTACTTCTGACCTTATGGTGGAGGGAAGGTCATTGAAAAGGCACTATCCTGAGGAACTCCTGCAGCGATGTCCTGGTGCTGAGATGATTGGCCTCCAACAACCACAACCATCTTCCATTGTGCTAGGTATGAATCCAGCCAGTGAAGAGAGCTCCCTGATTACCATTGACTTCAATTTTACTAGGGTTCCTTGGTGGCACACTCAGTCAAATGCTGCCTTGCTGTCAAGGGCAGTCATTCTCACCTCACCTCTAGAATTCAGCTCTTACGTCCATGTTTGGACCAAGGATGTAATGAGGTCTGGAGCCGAATGGTCCTGGCGGAACCCAAACTGAGCATAAATGAGCAGGTTATTGGTGAATAAGTGCCCCTTGATAGCACTATCGACGACACCTTCCATCACTTTGCTGATGATTGAGAAGGACGATGGCGCAGTCATTGTCGGATTGGATTCGTCCTACTTTTTGTGAACAGGACATACCTGGGCAATGGTCCACTTTGTCAGGTAGATCGAATGTTGTAGAGGTGCGGCTAGTTCTGGAGCACTACAGCCAGGATGTTGTTAGGGTCCATATGTATCCAGTCCACTCAGCCGTTTCTTGATATCACATGGAGTGAATCGAATTGGCTGAAGACTGGCATCTGTGATGGTGGGGACCACAGGATGTGGCCGAGATGAATCAGCCACTCGTCACTTCTAGCTGAAGATAGTTGCACTCACATGTTGGGCTCCGCCATTATTGAAGATGGGGATGTTCATGGAGTCTCCTCCTCCCGTTAGCTGTTTTAATTGTCCACCACCATTCACGACTGGATGTGGCAGGACTGCAGAGCTTTGATCTGATCTGTTGGTTGTGGGATTGCTTGGCTCTGTCTACAGCATCCTACTTCCGCTGTTTAGCATGCATGTAATCCTACGTTGTAGCATCACCAGGTTGGCAACTCATTTTTAGGTACGCCTGGTGCTGATCCTGGCAAGCTCTTCTACACTCATTAAACCAGGGTTGGTCGCCTGGCTTGATAGTAATGGTAGAGTGAGGGATATACCGGGTCATGAGGTTACAGATTGTAGTTGAATACAAATCTGCTGCTGCTGATGGCCAGCAGCGCCTCATGGTTGTCCAGTTTTGAGCTGCTAGATCCGTTCTGAATCTATCCCAGTTAGCACGGTGGTAGTGCCACACAACATGATGGAAGGAGTCCTCAGGGTGAAGACGGGACTTCGTCTCCACAAGAACTGTGTGGTGGTCATTCCTACCATTCCTCTCATGCTTGTCACACATAAGAGTTCATGATCAAAAGGAGGAAGGGAGTTGTCGAGCCTTCTCCCACTCTCTGTTTTCTTGTTTGCTGTTACAATTTTTTTCCTGTTCATGGAGCAACTCTGTTTTATTCCAAGAATGAGCACTTACTTGTAAGCTGTTCCCTGTCGTCTCAAGCAATTGGAATGGCAGAACATTAAGAAAGAAAAACTTGCATTTATATAGCACCTTTCTCGACCTCAGGGCCTCCCAAAGCACTTTACAGCCAATGAGGTACTTTTGAAGTGTTGTAATGTATAGAAATGCAACAGCCAGTTTGTGCACAGCAAGGTCCCAAAAACAGCAACAACCAGCTAATCTGTTTTAGTGATGTTTGGTTGAGGGATAAAATATTGGCCGGGCAGATGGGGCCTCAGTTTAATGTCTCACCTAAAGATGACACCTCCGACAACACAGCACTCCCTTAGTACTGTCCTGAAATAGGACTTGAACCCACAACCTTCTGACTCAGAGGCGACAATGCTACCCACAGAGCTACGGATGACATTCTGCAAGAGGTGCGGAAATATATGACACCTCCACAAAGTCAGAGGAAATGGGGTGGTTGCAAAAAGCATAGTCTGCTCCATTATGAACATCTCATGTAAACTTCAGGAAGGTTTACCATACTGGAGGTTCTTTGAAATATCAGAATACACATGTATAAAAAGATACAAGTACATGATCAGTTAAGAGCACTAATGTACTGCTAGCTATCTTCACTTCATCGTTGAAGTCTTAATTTTCATACAAATTGTTATGCAGTAACAGTAGTAGCTGTTTAATGTGAATGACTCATCTTAGTTTTGATGTCAGGTTTTTTTCGTATGTACGGTTGAACTTTCAACTTATTAACACCAATTACCTGAATCCCCTGTAAAAAAAACTCTTCACATCACACACCCTAAAGTGACTGCAGCAATGTGTTAGTGGCCTCCTGAGATGAAGGTTAAAGATAACTATTTGCTTGTAATGGAAATGAATGCTTTGATAACTATCTAGCTGGCTGAGCAATCACAAGGCTTCATACATCCACAATCCTTTCAGGATAACATAACTATTTAGATTTGACATGCCACTTTAAGGGTCAAATTCTTTCATGGGCTTTTTACTCTTCCATTTCTTTTGCAAGAGAGTGTTTACGTGTTCCATTCCAAATTGCTCGTGTGTTCAGTTAAATATATTTTTAAAATTCATATCTTTGTTTTCAAATCCTCTTCTCAGATGTTGCGATGTTACTGCATGGTGCATTATCTGTGGTAAGGGCATCATTTTTATTAGTGTTTAGTTAACATTTTCAAACACTTCGAATGAGTCATTTAATTTGCATCTGTCTATACCCACCTCCTGTGGGCAGTATGGATAGAATCAGACCTCCATGTGTTGGGAGCACAGATTGGAGATTTGGGAACACTAAAGACAAAAACTTGCCCCCTCATCTTTACCCTCACAATGTTTCTGTCAGATTCTGAACTCTCTGTCAAACTGTCCAAAAATACAAGTGCTGTCAGTCTAGCTTCAGCCTCAATTGTTGTCATACTGTCTATCCAATATTCTGTAGAAGTCTCTTGTGCACTCTTTGTTAATTTATGTTCCCCCCTCTGAACCACACTCCATTGACATTCTTCACTTACCACTATAACTTAGAAAACACGTCATTTTGCTCGGTTGAACAAATTAATAAAGAAGTTATCACAATAGGGCTCTGCTTCCCTTAGTTGGCACAATCATATACGTCAAAGTTTCCCACTGTTCACCAAATGTTCAAAAGGGATAACCATGGAAATTGGCTTTCCTTAGATTTTGGTGCAGAGTAGATTTTACCACTGGTGTATTTTTGCACACCGTGGAGTCTATCTTTTTACCTTTGTTATCCTTTCTTTAAGCAGTTTTGTGTTTAGTAGTTGAAAACCCCCCCACAAGTTTCTGCACTTACATGTACAGTACTTCATGAAAAGTCCTAGAGGAAGTGTGGCAATGGGGGTTTTCGAACAGATCTGAGCCATAACAAGTTACTTGTTGTCCGAGTAATGTTGCTCAAACATTCCTGTTGCCAGTAACAGTTACCAAAGAAGAGGAATTTGGGAAATCAAGAAAAGCGTGACAGAATTACCAGCCACTCTTGCTTTTCCAGTTTTTAAATGTCAATCGTCAGACTGGTTTTCATATCATTAACATTTTCCTCATCTTTCGTTGATATATAAACAGCCCATCGATTCCCTTACAGCTGGACTGCAGCTTTTTAGGAGAGAAACAGAGGGGGACGAAGAAAGACGACCACAGACACATTGGACTTCAAAGATTCCAGCACCTACTTCCACTGTGACAGAATTTCGATCTTTTTTTAAATGTCAGCCGTGGCTCAGTGGTAGCACTCCCGCCTCGGGGTCAGAAGGTTGTCATTTTAAGTCCCACTCCAGAGACCTGAGCATATAATCTAGGCTGGCACTTCAGTGCAGTACTGTGGGAGTGCTGCACTGTTGGAGGTGCATCATTTAGATGATACTTAAACTGATGCCACATCTGCACTCTCAGGCAGATATAAAGGATCTCATTGTGCTATTTGAAGAAGAGCAGGGAAGTTCTCCCAATGACCTGAGCCAACATTTATCCCTCAACCAACATCGCTAAAACAGATTATCTAGTCATTATCACGTTGCTGTTTGTGGGACTTTGCTGTACACAAATTGGCTGCTGCGTTACTACAATCACCACACTTCTAAAAGTATTTAATTGGCTGTAAAGCGCTTTGGGACATCCTGAGGTTGTGAAAGGCGCTATATAAATGCAAGTTCTTTTTTATTTTAGTACTGGTGAGACCGGCCAAAAAAAATGGCTACAGCACTTCAAAGCAGTAATTTGAATATTTCAACTGTGCAAAATGCTCCAACTGCAAATTTCCAGGAGCTTTTCAAATAAGTCCTTCACTGTATTAGATTCTATTAAACACAATTGTAACACAAATCTGGTAAAACTGAATCACAAGCCTAGACAGAATTTGTACGCTGCATTTGGAACATTTCATCCGGCATTACATGACATTTACATGGGGCATTACCAAGATGATTGTGCGGCACTAATCTGATAATATCATCACATGACAGAGTGATTGACTACAAAGCTGTACCAAAGTAATTAGAACAAAAATGTGCAATATATATCATTTTATCCAGCCTGTTCGCTCAGCTAATTTGGTTTTAACCCGTGAAGTGCAAAATGTTGTTTGGGGTTGGATGTTTTTAATCAGAAATTGTTCAATATTTTTTGTATGAATCAAAATTGTGCACTTCGTATTTAATGCGCAGAAGAGACTGAACGGAACAAAGGGGAATTTTATTGCCTTACACTTTTGCTAGTGGGGATAAGATGATGGAGTGGGGGTTTACTCCATGTTCCCATCCCCGCTGTTTTAACTTGCCTGAAATCAGGCACAAGAAGTCTGCCTGGTCCCAGAGGAGCTGGGGCCTAATATTAAATGGCAAAGTCTCACCCTGATGACATTATCGGGACGCCCACACCATTTTAACTGCAGGCCCGACTACGTCCCACACAACCTCAAACCTGCCAGTGACAGCAGGATCCTGCCCACAGGAGGCTCAGGTATAATCAGGGCCTTCTTGTTGTTCTGATTTATTGCAAGGAGCTTGCAACAAAGGCCCAGTAATCATACCCTGCAGGTGAGCTGAGGATTCCCGTGTGTTGCGGTGAATAAATATGCAGCACAGAAATTGTAACAATCTGCGAACAGGCAATGAAAACAAGTTTTATTCTGTGGGATATCCAAAGCTTCAAATTTGTGTTTCAAGTACGTGCTCAGAAGTTAGAGAATGTTTATGCGTGGGCTCGTACACCTGCTCATGCATATGGATGCTGCGCTTCGATTGTATCAGGGCCAGCCCATGATCCTCAGGAGGAATGGGCAGATGGATCAATGTTGATAACCATCCATTACTCCTAGGGAGGGGGCGGGAATTTGTTTTTATTCCCCCCACCCCCACAGGCAATATTTTTAAAGCCAAGAATGTTTCCCAAAACAGCAGAATTCCTGTCCAACAATGAAAGGAAACTATTTTAGCTAAGGAGGAGAGAAAATCTAACCAAAAGGCCTGTTGTGCACAGATGTATCCTACTAGGGGCTGGTGCCATCTCCGTGTCGCACTTGGGGCCATTTCTGACAAATGAGTTGTGGATAACAGACTGGAGTGATTGAAGACCCCTCCCAATTTTCAGTCAGTCATACCCCTCACTCAGGCGTTTATAAGTAAACATCATTGTACTAAGCAAAGGGAGGGTTTGCAAAAATTATATAAATTAAAGGAGTGTCTTAAAGGAAAAGGAAGAAGTAGAGAGCCGGAGAGGTTTCGGGAGGGAGTTCCAGAGCTTAGGGCCTAGGCAGCTGAAGGCACGGTCACCAATGGTAGAGCAATGAAAATCTGGGATGCGCAAGAGGCCAGAATTGGAAGAGCGCAGAGATCTTGGAGGGCTGTAAGGCTGGAGGAGAAATAGGGAGGAGGGAGGGGTGAGACCATGGAGGGATTTGATGAGAATTTTTAAATCAAGCCTTTGCCAGACCAGTAGGTCAGCGAGCACAGGGGTGGTGGGTGAACCGGACTTGGTACGAGTTAGAAAGAAAGACTTGTATTTACATAGCGCCTTTCACAACCTCAGGACGTCTCAAAGCACTTTACAGCCAATGAAGTACTTTTGAAGTGTAGTTACTGTTGTAATGTAGGAAACACGGCAGCCAATTTGCGCACAGCAAGGCCCCACAAACAGCAATGAGATAATGACCAGATAGTCTGTTTTATTTTGTGATGTTGATTGAGGGATAAATATTAGCCAAGACACCGGGGATAACTCCACAGCTCTTCTTCAAAATAGTGCCATGGGATCTTTTACATCCACCTAAGAGAGCAAACGGGGCCTCAGTTTAACGTCTCATCCAAAACACAGCACCTCCAACAGTGCAGCACTCCTTCAGTACACCACTGGAGTATCAGCCGAGATTTTTGTGCTCAAATCTCTGGATACGGGCAGAAGAGTTTTGGATGAGCTCAAGTTTGCGGAGGGTGCAAAGTGGGAGGCCAGCCAGGACAGCATTGGAATAATAGAGTCTAGAGGTAACAAGACATGGATGAGTGTTAACACCCCCATTTAAGTAGGTGACAGTGGAATCTGATACAAACACATTAATCGGGCCTAGGTGCCACCACTATTTTTCTCACACCTTCTCTACTTTACCTTTTAAATCAAGTTTCATTTTGTTACTCTTAATTTTCATTTTGTTCATTTAAAAAAATCCATTACTTTTTTTGTTCCAATTTATTTACTTGGTATTGTAGGATGTTATTGCAAAGGTTTGTTTAAATAAAGAAAGGATTTTTTTTTTAAAAGCAGAGCTTATGTCATGTTATTGCTTCAGTGAACTTTGCAAACTTGTTGCCATTAGCTTCTCCACTCACAGTAACCAGTGATAGCCCTATGTTACTAAATCTACACCGCTCTTTCACTGAAGCTTTATTTTGTGGCGTTTCAAGCACTCCAAACCAAAATAAGTAACTTGGCAGGTTGGTCAGCAACCTATAGGGCTGGATTTTGTCAGCGTGGGCGGGCTGGGGCGTGTCAGTTGGAAATCATGTCAGGACCCCGACTCCTAAGTGAACTGTTGAAAAAGTGGGATTTTCCCCTAATTGGGCAATTGATTTCCTGCGTGTGGGAACCCCTGGCCCATTGAGTCTTTTCATACAGAAAGTCGCCTCCGATGACGTCATCAATGCTGCTGGATTTAAGACCTACAATCAGCCTTGCTTCTTCTGGAGACTGCAAAGGCTCTGCAAATTGTATGAAGGGGGAGTTGATTTCCCAACAATGTCCACGATCAAGCAAAAGTGTGTTCCTCGATTTGATGAGCCCTCCCTCCAAGCTCTGGTGCACGGAGCCAGCTGCAATAAGGAGGTGCTGTTCCCTTCCTCAGGGAGAAAGAAGCCACCCCAGCAGATAAAAGCTGTGTGGCTACAAGTGGCCCAGGAGGTCAACTCCATTTCGCTAAGCCACAGAACCTGGCTGCAATGCAGGAAGAGATTTCATGACCTTCGCCGCACAGGAAAAGTTAGTATGACTTTCCCATCACCCTCAATCTGATCCCCATCGCCTCTCCTCACCAGCACTCTGCTTTGCCAACCTCTTCCTCCACATCCTACTTGACACTTACATGCCTGCACCCTTACCCATTACCTGTCTCTCTAAGGTCACATTCACTTAACTATTCAACCATGCAGCCTTCACACTCCCTATCACTGTGATGCCATGACAACAACAACTTTCAACACACAGGGAGGGTCCTTTGTATCCTTCTAAGTATCTATGCTATGGATTCTCTACACTCCTTCATTCTCACTCAAACTCCACTTGTGTCCCTCATTGCAGGAAAAGAGAGCCCACAATAAGAGGGAAAGAACGAGGACAGGAGGAGGGTCACCCTCAGTGGCCTGGATAATGCACAAGTAGTCACAAGGGTAGTCACTTGGGTGTCATGTTGTGTTTATTTTTGAAAAGCCATCAGTTGCTTGTTGTGATAAAAAAATTTCTGCTGGCAAACTGTTGAAGTTGTGACCTGTGTCATTTCGCGAATGGGACTTCCACATTGAGGGGTTAGGGTGACTTGCAGTTGTCAGTATTGTAAAGTCTGTGGGTTGTATAGCGAAGTAATACACAGACTACAAGAGTAACTTAAACAGGACTTTACTATTCGAAGGTCAGGGCGAATCTGCCCAATAAATTCTGCCACAGCACTTATATACCGGTGTGATCACCGTCGGTATTACAGTATACAACAGCCAGGATAAAGTAGTGCCACACCTAAAATAGTTCTCTTAAAGGTGGACGGTTACATACAATAGTTCTCTTAAAGGTAGAACAGTTACATACACTACAAGTGTGGTGGACATAGTGATAGGAATCCGCAGGTTCTTGGCCATTGTCGATGCTCTGGTAAGAAGCTGCGAGGCAAAAGTGCTTGAATGGCTAAGCTAAGCAAATCTGGCCAAGATGAGTGCGTCCCTTGCATTCCATGCAGCAATGCGCTCGCATGTTGCTGCCGCTGGTTGATGCGCCTCTGCAAGCTGTTCATTGTCGTTCTCCTCCTCCTCCTCATCTGAGGAGGCTATGTGATGAGCCACTTGTTCCTCAGGCATCTGCAAGCCACGACGCTGTACCATGTTGTGAAGTGCACAGCAGACCACGACCATTCTGGAGACCCTGGCTGCTGAGTACTGCAGGGCTCTACCTGATTTATCAAGGCATCTGAAGTGCATCTTCAGCAAGCCGATGGTTTGCTCGATTATGGATCTGGTGGAAATGTGGCTGGAGTTGTAGCGCTCCTCAGCTTCGTTGGATGAGCTCCTCAACGGCGTCATTAGACACGTCTTCAGGGGATAGCCCTTGTCTCCAAGTAGCCATCTGAAAAGTTCGTCTGGTGGACTGAAGAGCAGAGGCACACTAGACTGGCGCAGGATGAAGGAGTCATAGCAACTGTCAGGGTCCTTGGCGCAAACATGCAAAATTTCCTTCTTGTGGTCACACACCAGCTGTATGTTGAGGGAGTGGAAGCCCTTGTGGTTGACAAATATACCTGGATTGTGATGGGGTGCCTTAAGGGCCACATGTGTGCAGTCTACGACGCCCTGCACCCTTGGAAAGCCTGCCAGATTGTCAAACCCAACCGCACGCGCAGTTACACTGGCTTGATCCTTGGAGAAATTGATGTAATTGTGCGCGATGGCAAAGAGGGCATCGGTTACCTGCGTGATGCAAGTGTGTGTGGCCGCCTGGGAGATGCTGCTGATGTCTGTTGTTGATTCCTGGAAGGAGCCTGAAGCAAAAAGGTTGAGTGCGGTGGTGACTTTGACGGCCACTGGTAAGAGGTGTCCACCTGCTCCTCTGGGCTCCAGGTCTTGCTGCACCATTGAGCAGATGTCACCCACTACCTCTCGCGAAAGTCTAAGCCTCCTTTGGCACTGCTGCTCAGTCATGTTGAGGTAGCTGATCCTCTGTCTGTAGACCCTGTTTTGGGGCATCTCCTGTGCCGACGTGCTTCCATGCACTGGCACCTTCTGGCCTGTGCAGCTTCAAGTGGGTGAGCAGCAGCTTGGAGCTCCTGCTGTTGCTGCTGCAGTTGATGCTGCTGTTGTTCAGGGTTCTGCTGCTGCCGCGGCTGGTCTTCGTCCGAATCTGATGTCCAGGAGGAAAGGAAATAAATGGTTCCCATTCTTCAGGTCTATACCTCAGTTGAGGAAGCGCTCATTCAAGGTGTGGAGAGGGGTTTCCCAGGAGGTCACACTGGAGATGGGTGTCAGGCTTCAAACTTCCACAACAATGAATAGGCCTGCTAAAAGTTCCCCCAGACCTGAGACAACAAAGTTCTGCCACCTGCAAATGATGATTGGTGAAAACTCCTTTTTAATAGTGGAGCTGCAGCTGTTAGTAAGCAATCCACTTGTGATGCCGCCAGGATTCACTGGCGTGTTCCAGAGGAGACGTGCAGCTCGTGGGAAAAGTGTTACAATCAGAAAAGCCTCTCAAAATGGGATTATAGAGGCAATTAAGTGGTTGTTAAGGGCCTTAAGGGCCTATCCCGCCTCTTAGAGGCGGGATGGAAAGCGGGTCAGAAAACACACATTTGGGAAAATTGTTCGGCGGCGGGATGGAGGTGGATCAGGCCCGCCCGCCATTTTTTGCGATTTTACCACCTCACACGCCTCCAATTCCGCCTCCTCGGGCCTGGCAAAATCGAGCCCATAGAGTCAAGAGGTCACTAATATAAGTTATAACATACTCATGAATTGTACCCTCGGTGAGCAAAGCAAGTTAATATTTTTATTCTAATTAATTGCCAGTTGTGTTCAAAGAAACATCATGGATATCTTTACACTGCTAATTCATTGGGAGCAGCCATGGGGATACTTTGTGACTTTAAAAAAATGGGGCCAATTTCTCTAGTATTAGAATTAATATGTAATTTCCAGCTCAACGAAATGTTGCCCTGAGCCCTCCTACAAAGTGTCCAGGGTCCTTTAATTGTGTTATAATTTTCCAGATGAGTAATTGGACAATACTAGCATGTGCACTCAGACTGGTGCCCAAACATTCCCAGTCATCTGGGAACGGCGACTGCACACTTGCTATGCTGGTCTTGAGATCGCCTACTAGTTTTCCTAAGCAGACAGCCTCATACTCAAATCTCCACCAGTTTCCGCATCACTAGGTCTCAGTTTCTAACAAAATGTAGATACTGTGGAGATAGATCTTGCCAAATTCTTGCTGAAATGGCCAAATCCTACTGAGGTTAGATAGCAGATGGTGCAATTTTGGCCCAAAAAAATGACTGAAGTGATGAAATGTCACTTCTCACTAACACTCACTTTATTAAAATTAGCAAAGACAGGTATTTTAGGTGCTTGTACTAATACCATGTTTGGGAACCATCCAAAACAGCAGTATCATAACAGCATGGAGGTCCATTGGCTCCAATGAACCGAAGTCTCCCTGGATTGACGTGAAAGAGTGGGGTAGATTTTTAATTTACCACCTGGGCTTGAAGCTGGCATTGCCTGTTGTAGAAACTGCCCAGTTTTACGCCTGGCTGGCAGTTGCAAATCTACTTCGGTGTTTTTATTTATGAACTCATTTTGAAACCCAGTGATGAAGAAAAAAAATAACCATTTTTTCCCATTGGTCAAAGAGAACACAAGTCCAAAATTGATTTTGTTTTTTGAGCGAATGGTCTATTTTCCCCACAAACTTCACATGATGTCAACCTGGGATGCCACTTGTCTGCTTGTAATGCTGCACTTTGGAAAATATGAAACATTCAGTTAAAAAACTCAAACGAGATAGTCTCTTCCCCAGGCCCTGTTCTTCCTTTTTCTGGCCCCATGACACAGGGAGAGATGCAGTGGACCAATAATGCTTATAACATAGTCCATGTGGTCAAGCAGCCCATCTCCCTTTCACAGTGGCAGTATGCTATTGCTGTTTCATGTGTCTCTGGGTCTCCAATTCACAACTTGCTGAAAAGTGAGTAGTTGCCAGAGCTGAGATTTAGTCCAGTTCCTTCTATTCCAGCTCTCCAGTGAGAGAAAGCAAAGAAATATTACCTGAAGGCAGGACTCTCCCTGTTATAGTGATATTGATATATTCATCAAATGAACAGACATGCGTCTGAAGATTCTTTGTACCGTTACCTCTCTCTCCTCCTTTAAGACGCTCCTTAAAACCTACCTCTTTGATGAAGCTTTTGTTCATCTGTGCAAATATCTTCTTCTGTGGCTTGGTGTCAAATTTTGTTTTAAAACGCTCCATGAAGCGCCTTGGGACGTTTTACTACATTAAAGGCGTTATATAAATGCAAACTGTTGCTGTTGTATAATTAAGTACGCAAACCAATTTCAACCAGTTCTACAGTCAGAGATCTAGAAATTCGGGGTTTATCACCGCCCATTACCGTCATATTACGGTGAAAAAATGGCGGCTGCCTCTCTACCACCTGCTGCCGTTGGGTCCCGCGGCAGCTGCCATTTTCAGATGGCTGGCAGTGCTGCCGATGTCAGCAAATCACTAAAATCATGTAGATGATGCAGGTCATGACATCAGTGAGCGTGCAACCCCCATTTGACACTCGATCTGCGAGTTTGGAGTTCGCCGTTCAACTAACCGGCAAGCCTTTAAGTGTGACAAGCTGAGCAAGCGTTGACAAGCAGGAAGGAGGCTCCAGCAGCGGTATTAAAGAGATCATCAGCAACTACTTGCACCTGACATGTTTGTTCAGTTTGACTGGCTCTGTGCAACTTTCTGCAACTCCAGCAGCTTTATTAACGTCTTTCAAAGTTCTAAGGTAACAGGGAGTGTTGTTGCAAGTGGAGAACACCATCATTTTTATTTAAAGGCTTCTGCTCAGAACACTTGCCCACAGTCATGGGGGCTCTACTGGCAGTCCCCCTTGTGCTCGAGTATCTCTGGGAGAGGGAGCGGAGGCAAGGAAGAAGACAAGAAGATGCACGCAGAGGAAGGAGGAGGAGGACCAGGACAGCTCTCAACACTAGGCCTTATCCATCTAGGGCCTTCAGACAGCACTTCTCTTACACTGCTCCTCGCTTAAGTGGATGTATTAGGAGGCTTAAGTGGATGTATTAGGAGGTTACGTTTCACAAAGGAGGTGGTTACAGAACGCTGCCACCTCCTGCAATCAGACCTGCAGCCCGAGAGCAGGGCGAACACGGCTCTCCCAGTGATAGTCAAGGTTACCGTGGTCCTCAATTTCTTCGCCAGCCGATCCCTCCAGTCTGCAGCAGGAGACATAGCTAACGTCTCAAAGTTCGCCATCCATCGCTGCATCCGGGAGGTCACTAAGGCTCTCTACACCAGGAGAAGGGACTATGTTGTCTTCTCTCTGAGCAGAGAGAAGCAGGAGGAGCATGCATGTGGCTTTGCCAGGATAGCGGGCTTCCCCATGGTGCAGGGCGCCATTGACTACACCCATGTGGCTTTGCGGGCACCATTTAACAATCCTGAGATCTTCCGGAACCACAAAGGCTACCACTCACTTAATGTGCAGTTGGTGTGCGACCACAACCAGCGCTTCCTGATAGTCAATGCCCACTATTCTGGCAGCAGCCACAATGTCTTCATCCCGCGTCAGTCCAGTGTGCCAGCAATCTTCCAGCCAGCACATCAAGCTCGAGGGTGGCTGCTTGGAGGCGAGGGCTATCCGCTCTGCACCTGGCTCATAACTTCCCTCAGCACCCCAACCAATCGTGCCCAGCAATCATAATGAAAGCCATGCTTCCACCAGGAACACCATCAAGCAGGCCATCGGGCTACTAAAGCAACAGTTCCATCGGGCTACTGAAGCAAAGGTTCCACAGTCTTTATCGCTCAGGAGCAGCCCTCCAGTACACGCTGGAGCAGGTGTCCCATTTCATGCTGGTCTGCTGCACGCTTCACAACTTGGCCATTATGAGGGCGTAGCCCTTGCCATCAGGCATTGCGGGACCACCTCAGGAGGAGACGAGGGAGAGCAGGAGGAAGGGGAACAGGGGTTAGAGGAAAAGGAAGAGGATGAGGAGGAAGGAAGGAGGCAGTCAGCCAACCCTCCTTCTGGACGTGCTGTCCGTGAACACCTCATCTGACTCCAATTCCAATGAATGAAACTCCAGATCCCTGTTGCCCATCGTACTATCCCTCTGTCACAGAATATCACAGACTCCTCCTGAGCACAAAGTTTAAATGAGAGCCACCACAAAAGATTCCAAACAAAATTAATAAATTTATCCCAAATCACTTCACACATATTTACACTTACGATATGAACTAATCACTCTTGTGCAATCCCTTAGTGCCTGTCGTTCGGGTGCCCTTTCCTGTCCCAGTGTTCCTATGAAGTGCTCCCCCAGTGGCTGCAGCATGGCTGGAGGAAGGGGGGCACGGTGGCATAGTGGTTAGCACTGTTGCCTCACAGCGCCAGGGACCCGGGTTCAAATCTGGCCTCGGGCGACTGTCTGTGTGGAGTTTGCACATTCTCCCTGTGTCTGCGTGGGTTTCCTCCGGGTGCTCTGGTTTCCTCCCACAGTCCAAAGATGTGCGGGTTAGGTTGATTTGGCTATGATAAATTGACCCTTAGTGTTAGGGGATTAAATACGTGGGGTTACGGGGATAGGGTGGGATATGTGTCGGTGCAGGCTCGATGGGCCGAAATGGCCTCTATCTGCACTGTGGGGATTCTGTGATTCTGTGAGTTTCCATGGGGAAGACTTCAGATGGCCTTGCAGGATGATCTCGAGCAGCTCTGGCCCTAGAAGGCCCAGCTGTAGACTGCACCACCTCGGCATGGGCGGCAGCAGTCTGGGCTGGCTGGCTGACAGGCAGCGGCAAGGGCAATGGCAGAGTGGCAGTGGTGGGAACAGGGATGCTGTCATTCTGAGAGAGGCCAGCAAGTTCCTGCTCCACTGACCCACTGCCACTCCTGCGGGGCGGCGCCTCAGCATCCTACCAATCTGTTGGAGCACACATTGCTGGGCTGCTGTGACACCCTGCAAGCCCTGGTCAACACTGGTGAACTCAGCCACGATGACAGCAGTCTGAGCTTGGGTGGCACAAAGCGGAGACTGCAGGAGAGCGGTCTGAGCTTTCGCTGCAGTACTAAGACGTTGGGTCGCTTCCGCCCGTGCTGCAATGGCAGCCGCGACATCGCCCATCACACACCTCATCATGTCTGGGTTGACACGGTCTCTTCGGGAGTCTTCCATCATTTCTAGCCTGGAAATCCTGGGCTCCAAACTCTGCATAGAGCCCCTTGCAATGTTGGAGACGGACTCCTCCATGCTCCTTGACATTGCCAAGTGGCTCTCTGGCAGGCTTGCCATTGCACCTAGCAATTCGGTGTGCATGCCCATCATCTTCTTCTGAAGACCGCCCCATCGAGGTCCTCATCTGAGTCCCGTGCAGCAGGACTTGCACGCAAACTTGCCCTCTAGGGAGCTGGGCCCCGAGCTACCCTATCCCCCTGGCCTTGCTGCAGCCCACTTGTGCCCGGTGCCTCACCCTGTGCAGATCCCATTATTATACTAGCCTCCAAAGAATGCGCAGTGCCAGTTTCTGAGCCGGTGTATGCGAGTGACAGATGCAGTGACGCTGTGTCTTCTTCTTCTCCCCCCTCACTCTTCTGTATCGCCTTAGGGATAGGTTGCTCAGGTGCTTGTTCTTGATTATCTGAAAGAAGAAAGGCATGTAGAAAGACAGCCCACCTCCGCTCCACGGCCTTGACCAGTGCCTCAAGAGGCATGTCGGAGAACCTGCAGGCGCTCGCTCTGTGCTGACGCTCCTCCATGGGTTTGCACTACCATCTTCTTCCAGCTGCAGTTGTGATTGGTTTGACAATGAGGTACTGTAGCATCAATGCACCTCCCCTTTAAGTACTGAATAAAGCCTGTGGCAAACATGACTTAGAATTAGACTGGACCAGATATTGGCCCACCTGTTGAGCATAAAGCCAATGAGCAGCAGTTTAGCACTGAAATCAAGACTATAATTACGTTAATGAGGACTGAGCATGAATTTTGCATGCTACCTAGACCATTTTGATCTGGCGCAGCTTAACATTGTTCGGCCTTAACACTGCCTGTTTCGTGGTCATATCCAATTTCTAGGCCAGTGTGCTCGAAGCTGTATTTTGTGAAGCATTGTTCAGAAACAAGAGACACCAAGCGGTTAAAAAGCCTACAGAGTGTGCTGGGAATCAGCAACACCGTTACACGGTGTCAGAAATGGTAAAATCTATTGATTGAAAATAGCTGTACAAGGACTACCACTGCTTGAACAAATCCACCTCCAAAGTGAATCTCAGTACAGAACTGGGAAAAATAAACATTATGAGATTCTGAGCTAGCTCCAGATATTAGAGAAAAGAGGAGACTTACTATATGCAACCAACGTTCCCTCTAAGCTGCTCGGCTCTCTGTTGGTCCCATGGAGCCCGGGACCGGCTTTTTCAATGTTAAGTTTCACGTGTGCGCGAAACTGTGACTGGGCTGCGCACCCAAAAAAAAATTAGGGGGAACATTGATCGTTACCAGAATCATTGTCGAAGCCATTGATGCGTACAACACATCTACAGGAAACTCTTTTAACCGGCAAAATTCAGGAGTAGGTTCAGGTAAGTTTTACTATATATTAGTGGCCGTGTAACCGGGGTTCCTGGATCCGTGGCCGTGTAACCGGGACTCCTGCACAAGTGCTGTGTAACCGGGGCTCCTGCACCTGTGGCCGTGTATGGGGCTCTCGTACCTTGGTAAGTATACCTCTCTGTAATCCGGACATTTTGATCAACTGGCACCATGCCGGTCCTGTCGGTGCCAGATAAAAAAGAGTTTCCTGTACATTGGATATGGTAGGTGATGGCCAGAAAATATTAAAAACTTCTAGAGATGCAAAATTCTCCGTGGCTAAATAAGATTATATATATGAGAGATAGGGGGAAAAATTGAGTTGTGCCCCCTTTGGGGCGCTAACTTCGCCGGGGCGCCACTTGTAGTACCCCAAAAAAATTAGCGCCCCTGCGACCGAAATTCATCGGTAGCGCCCCAAGAGGGAAGCGGGGTGCTACTGGAAGCGCCCTGCCTCTCTCTTGGGGTGCTGCGAGTAAATATCGTGATTCTATATGCCGCAGCGCCACGCGGTACTGCAGGCCTTCCTCCTCTTCTTGAGGGCGTGCGCAGAATGACCCGGGGCCCAGCTGGGTCACCAGTGATCGGAGTGCCTGCAAAAGAGCCCGGCACTCAAGAGAAGTGCCGGGCTCACGGCGCGCAGCCGGAACCCCGCAGGGCGGCTAGTCAGCAGGTCGGGGACGGCAAAGGGGGCAGGTGCTGGCAGGCGGCCAGCAACAAAAATGGCCGCCCAGCACCTTACCTTTAATTAGCACCGCCCCGGCCGCAGCTAGGCCCCCCTGACTCTGTCGGACATAGTGTCCGGCGGTAAGTCAGGGGGCACTACCGAAGATTGCGGCTGGGGCGCGAGCGGGGCGCTGCACACAGCGATGACATCATCGGCGGCGGTGCAGCGCCGTGGGGTGCTAACGGTTACTGCCGCCGCTAACTTCCTGCTGAATTTCACGGGAGGTGTTAGTGACACCACGCCTGAGCACTAGTTGCTTTGCGCCTCTTAGAGCGCTAACGGGAGGCGCAAAGCAACCGAATTTTAGGCCATATACTCTTAATTCAAAAAATCAAGGGTGCGAGCAACTGATTGCTCTTAGACTGGGTATTATGACTACTATTTCTAGGGCCACTTCCTTAAGTACCCTAGGATGTAGATTAGCACCCTACGATGTAGAGCATCTTAGACTGGGTATTATGTAACGAGAAAGGATTAATTAGCAATCTTGTTGTACGAGGCCCCTTGGGTCGGAGCGATCATAATATGATCGAATTCTTCATTAAGATGGAGAATGAAGTAGTTGACTCAGAGACTAGGGTTCTGAATTTAAATAAAGAAAACTATGATGGTCTGAGGCGCGAGTTGGGTAGGATTGATTGGGGAATGTCACTCAAAGGGTTGACGGTGGATAGGCAATGGCAAGCATTCAAAGACCGCATGGATGAACTACAGAATTTGTTCATCCCAGTTTGGCATAAAAATAAAACAAAAAAGGTGACTCAACTGTGGCTAACAAGGGAAATTAGGGATAGCATAAGATCCAAGGAGAGGACATATAAATTGGCCAGAAAAATCAGTAAACCTGAGGATTGGGAGCAGTTTAGGATTCAACAAAGGAGGACAAAGGGGTTAATTAAGAAGGGGAAAATAGAATATGAGAGTAAGCTTGCAGGGAACATAAAAACTGACTGTAAAAGCTTTTATAGATATGTGAAGAGAAAAAGATTGGTGAATCCAAGCATAGGTTCCTTGCAGTCAGAATCAGGGGAATTTAAAATGGGGAACAAAGAAATGGCAGACCAATTAAATACATATTTTGGTTCTGTCTTCACAAAGGAGGACACAAATAACCTCCCAGAGATGTCGGGGAACATAGGGTCTGATGAAGGGGAGGAACTGAAAGAAATCAGTATTTGCAAGGAAATGGTGTTAAGGAAATTGATGGGACTGAAGGCCGATAAATCTCCAGGGCCTGATAATCTACATCCTAGGGTAATTAAGGAAGTGGCCCTAGAAATAGTAGATGCATTGCTGATCATCTTCCAACATTCGATGGAATCTGGAACAGTACCCATGGATTGGAGGGTAGCTAATTTTACCCCACTATTCAAAAAAGTTGGTAGGGAGAAAACGGGGAATTACAGACCAGTAAGCCTGACATCGGTAGTGGGGAAAATGCTAGAGTCGATTATAAAAGATGTAATAGCAGAGCACTTGGAAAACAGTGACAGGATCGGACAAAGTAAACATGGATTTACAAAAGGTAAATCGTGCTTGACTAATCTACTAGAATTTTTTGAGGATGTAACTGGTAAAATAGATAAGGGAGAACCAGTGGATGTGGTATATTTGGACTTTCAGAAGGCTTTCGATAAGGTCCCGCATAAGAGATTCGCGTGTAAAGTTAAGGCACATGGGATTGGGGGCAAGGTATTGACTTGGATAGAAAACTGGTTGGCAGACAGAAAGCAAAGAGTTGGAATAAACGGATCTTTTTCCAAGTGGCAGGCAGTGGCTAGTGGGGTACCGCAGGGATCAGTCCTTGGACCCCAGCTATTCACAATATATATTAATGATCTAGACAAGGGAACTAGATGTAATATCTCCAAATTTGCAGACAACACAAAGCTGGGTGGCCGTGTGTGCTGTGAGGAGGATGCCGAGAAACTCCAGGATGATTTGGACAGGTTGGGTGATTGGGCAGAAGCATGGCAGATGCAATATAACATGGATAAATGTGAGGTTATCCACTTTGGTGGCAAAAACAGGAAGGCAGATTATTATCTGAATGGCAATAGATTGGGAGAAGGGGAAGTGCAACGAGACCTGGGTATCCTTGTGCACCAGTCGCTGAAGGTAAGCATGCAGGTGCAGCAGGCGGTTAAGAAGGCAAATGGTATGTTGGCCTTCGTAGCGAGAGGGTTTGAGTACAGGAACAAGGATGTCTTGCTGCAGTTGTACAGGGCCTTGGTGAGACCACATCTTGAGTATTGTGTGCAGTTTTGGTCGCCTTATCTAAGGAAGGATGTTCTTGCCATGAAAGGAGTTCAGCGAAGATTCACCAGGCTGATACCTGGGATGTCAGGAATGACGTATGAGGAGAGATTGGGTTGATTGGGCTTGTACTCGCTGGAGTTTAGAAGAATGAGAGGGGATCTCATTGAAACTTATAAAATTCTGACAGGGCTGGACAGACTAGATGCTGGAAGGATGTTCCCGATGGTCGGGGAGTCCAGAACCAGGGGTCACAGTCTAAGGATAAGGGGTATGCCATTTAGGACAGAAATGAGGAGGAATTTCTTCACCCAGAGAGTGGTGAACCTGTGGAATTCTCTACCACAGAAGGCAGTAGAGGCCAATTCATTAAATATATTCAAGAAGGAGTTGGATATATTTCTTAAGGCTAAAGGGATCAAGGGGTATGGGGAGAAAGCGGGGACCGGGTACTGAATATGGATGATCAGCCATGATCACACTGAATGGTGGAGCAGGCTCGAGGGGCCGAATGGCCTACTCCTGCTCCTATCTTCTATGTTTCTATGATTGATGGTTGATGGATGAACTGAGTGATGGTACTAAACAACCTGGCAGACACTTGCGATTTTGGTGAGTTGAAAGAGTTGTTAGCTTGTGATAGAATTATGTTTGGTATCAGAAACAGTCATGTAAAAGTGAGAGTGATTGTTGAACGAGCCATAACTTAACCTGAGAAAGTTGTGTATATATAGAAATATAGAAAATGCTAGATGAAAAAGGACCAAGGTCCAACTAGTTTGTTTCTACCATCCTGGAAGGTGCATGATACAATGATAATGGAGTTGTTGAATAATCACAGCAATAAATTTCTAGCAATCAGTCTACAACAGACCCAAAAATGACACAGGGAAAACCCCAGTGGTGGAGAGCTTTGGGGACCATAGCTCCAAATTCACCATTTTCCTCCCAAGGATGCTACACTTAACATACGTCAAGTCTCAAATTACTCATATACTGTATCCCAAAATGTTATTTTCTGAAAGACAACGGTTGGTGTTTTTACAAAATCTCATCCCAGCATGTAGCCTTGCCCAGGTGAAGCACTCATTGGGAATTTAGGCGGGTGCTCATCTACATTTTTCTATTCTTTAATGAAGTTCAACAGTCTGACACATAGCACCTCAGTCTTCCCCATACAGTTAGACAAAACAAACCACTCAAAGGTTTTTGGCAAACATGAATCAATGCCCAACATTTGGACATGTACCAAGTGCGGTTTAAAACCATTTTGCTAATATAGTGCAAGATAAATAGAGAGAAAACAAAACCAATTACACCTCAGATGCAGATGGATGACTGCGACAGGACAAAAAACGTTCCAATAAAGTTGTTTGTAACAATGAGGGAGTGGCAGAGTCGATGTTAAATTTCAGCTACAGTTTGTGAAACTTTGACCAATTTAGCTGCTTTCAAAGATTACATGAATGAGATGGGAAATGAGCTGATTCCTACCTTTAAAGAAGAAAAGTTAAGATAACAGTGGGCCGTAATTTGCGTCCCCTATGGGTGTGTACGTGTCTGTAATTGCCGTGCAAGTTCCGGGTTTAGGCATGTGAAGCGCATGCGCGAAAACCTGGAACTTGCTATCTGTCAGATCATCCGCATCCCCAGGAAAAGGGCATCCGCGGGCGGAGAGTTACGTTATTTGCCCAACTTCTGCCCAGTAAATGCCCGTGAAAGTTTAAAAAAACATAAAAATAAATGATGAATAATTTATACATTAAAAAACCTGTGAAATAAGGTACGTTTATTTTTAGCCCCTTCAAAGCATTTAAATTTAATTTTCAAAAAAATAAATTTTTGCTTTAAATATTTAATTAATATGGCATTTTAATTCATTTTAAATATGTAATGGTTTGTTTTTATTTATTTGGCGTGTAGATGTATTTTTTGGAGTATTCCCATTCATGCTTATGCAGTTTCCATACATACGGAATCCCCATAAGCATGAATGGAGATCCCTTCTTTCATTCGTTGGGCCGGTCCACGTGATCACAAGGTCACCTGCAATCTGCATGCGCCCCTGGGGTACATGGGCCTTTACTCACAGGCCAAGGACCGTGAATCTCCGTAGCTCCCGGACCACCAGGTACGCATTTTATTTGCACATTTTATTTACTCAGCACTAACCTGTTGCTGCTGCGTCCTGGTCCGAGCTTCTCGCATGACTGGAAGCCGGCCTATTAATCAGGCTCGTTTCCAGGCAAGGAACCCATCCCTGACGTCGCACGCACACTGTGGAGTTAAAACACCACAGCGCGCCGGGAAACTCAACGCGATTTCCCATCGTCTCCCGGGTCCCCCTGCACCGTACAGGTGGGACCTGGCAAAATCCAGCCCTAAACTTGCTAAAGAAGTGTTGATGGTCGATACACTACATTATGTCATGTAATTACTGTGAACAAGACAGTGGGTATATAGGAAAATTACAAATCTGTCTGGTGATTGTTTTTTTTATTCATTCCTGGGAGGTGGGCATTGCTGGCATTTATTGCCCATCCCTAACTGCCCTTGAAAAGGTGGTGGTGAGCCACCTTCTTGAACCGCTGAAGTCTGCGTGGTGAAGGTACTCCCACAGCGCTGTTAGGGTTTTGACCCAGTGACAATGAAGGAACAGTGATTTATTTCCAAGTCAGGATGGTGTGTGACTTAGAGGGGAACTTGGAGGTGATGGTGTTCCCACATGTCTGCTGCCCTTGTCCTTCTAGGTGGTAGGGGTTGCAGGCTTGGGAGGTGCTGTCGAAGAAACCTTGGCGAGTTGCTGCAGTGCACCGTGTAGATGGTACACATTGTAGCCACGGTGCGCTGGTGGTGGAGGGAGTAAATGTTTAAGGTGGTGGATGGGGTGCCAATCAAGTGGGCTGCTTTGTCCTGGATGGTGTCGAGTTTCTTGAGTGCTGTTGGAGCTGCACTCATCCAGGTAAGTGGAGAGTATTCTAACACACTCCTGACTTGTGCATGTAGATGGTGGAAAATCTTTAGGAAGTCAGGAGGTGAGTTACTCACCACAGAATACCCAGTCTTTGACCTGCTCTTGTAGCCACAGTATTTATGTGGCTGGTCCAGTTAAGTTTCTGGTCAATGGTGCCCAAACCCACAACCTCTAGCACCTAGAAGGACAAGGGCAGCAAGCACATGGGAACACCATCACCTGCAAGTTCCCCTGCAAGTCACACACCATCCTGACTTAGAAATATATCACTCTTCGTTCGTCATCGGGTCAAAATCCTGGATCTCCCTCCCTAACAGCACTATGGGAATACCTTCAGCAGCGGTTCAAGGCGGCGGCTCACCACCACCTTCTCAAGGGCGATTAGGGATTGGCAAAAAATTCTGGCATTGCCAGCAATGCCCACATCCCGTGAATGAATAAAAAAAAATGTTTTTCTGCAACGGAATAAAGTTTTGTTAATTTCCTCCAGTGTATTGTTTTCAAAGCATTTTTTTTTTTTGAAAGCCATCCTTGCTTACATTACTTTTTATACAATATTCTATCAATAGTAACCTGCCATCTCAATGTGTCACACTAATTTCGTCTTTGTTTTTGGTAAAGTTATTTAATGAGATGTATAATTTCCTGTTTCCCAGAAGCAGGCATCTCCATTGATTAAGTGTAATGGATAAAATAAATCACACACACCAACACGTGTAGACTGTGGCTATAAAACTATCCGTGGATGCTGTTCCAAAAATGTTATACAATGAGGGTGGTTTCTCTGCTACTCAGGAACTCATAAATAATGTATATTTTATAATAGAGACTGTGGTAGATCAGTGTTAGAGTGAGGTCCTATTGCATTATCAATTCTGTGAAGTATTACAGGGCAGCTTCTCAGCAATTTCTTTTTAAATTTGTCAGTCACTGTCCATTTCCGATCTCTTAAAGACAAGTTTGAAGGTGGTTGAAGGAGTCATACTGCAACAATCAGTCTGTGCTTCTTAACCCTTTACGCGAAAGTGGTGGCCGATTCACCAAATGCATGCTCCCAACACACAGCCTCGCCCGCTGGACATGTCTCGAGAAACAGCAGGCATGCTCTAGACATTAATGGGGGGTGAAATTCACCTGGTTTGTGGCTCCCGTTAGCACCTGCGGGGGGCAGTAACGGGGTGCTAAGGGGTTACCGACCTGGCGCGGTGAATTCACCGACACCCACGAATTTCCCTGGTGTCTTTGCGCTGGCGCTAAGACTTACTGCCTCGCTCTCTTGCACCCCGAAGATCGTGATGTCATCTGGCGCACAGCGCCCCGTTAGCGCCCCAGAAGTGATATTCGCTCCCTTCCCCTGCAGCATTGCCGGGTGTCAACAACGGAAGCTGCAGGAGGCGTTGTCACCTCGGCTGGCTGCTTGGGGAGCGCTATTTAAAGGCAGTGGTGGTCAGGTAGGGCAAAATTTATTTATGTCCCCATTCTGGTGCCTCCTGCTTTCTTTTGCCCCCGCGATTGCTCAGTCCTGCACTGTCAGAGTGCTTGGGGCTGCTATGCGCGTTGCGCAGGTGCCGTTGCTCAACAGACACAGCCTGAAGATTCATTCAACGCAGCATTGGCCCTTCCCTTTAAGGGAGGGAAGAAGCCTGTAAAGACAGCAGCGCTGCCCTGAACATTGCTCAGCGCTCTGCCGATACCGCCCTCTCACTCCAGTTAGCGCTCTAAGGGAAGTGGTAGCGCTTGATTTAGCTCCACTTCCCTCTTGCAGCGCTAAAGCGGAAGTTCCTGGCAGCAGCAAATCTTCTTTGCCCGGCGATACTTTTGTATTCTCTGAAAAGTTATTGCCCCAAACGAGGCACTACGCAATTTCTAGTCTATGGAGTTCTAATGAAAGGTCATCAACCTGAAATGTTAACTCTCTTTCTCCACAGATGCTGCCTGACCTGCTGAGTGCTTCCAGCTTTTTCTGTTGTTGTACTAATATAAATCAGCTGTCTGTTTTGTTTGTGTGTCTTTGTAACTCAGTAATCTCCTGAGTCAATCAGCTGTGATCTTCAACTATTTGCAATCACCCTAACCTACTGACATTTTAGTAAATCAACATTTCAGTTAACCGACTCTACAAGAGCACAAATTACGCCGAGACCCATAGATGACTAAAATTCTACCTGACTGAATAGAAGACACCCTGTTGAGTAGCAGGGATGGAATTTGGCTGTACCAGGCAAGTTGGTTCATAAGAACCCACTAAAGGAAACCAGGTCCCTCTAAAGTGGATGTCCCACTTATCCACTCCCCATTTAACTTATACTGTACCACACATATCCCTAATTAAACAATGTTTTGATTTGTATGCTAAATTGCACAGGTGTTATTCCTTGTCTACACAATATTTTGGTAGTACTTCGCTGATGTACACGCGCCACAAAAGCACTTCTACTCTTTTCAATGTGAATGATGAGTAGCACTCTGCATGCAAGCCAAGGCACCTTCTGGACTTCACTGGCAACACAGCACTGTCACTGCAACCACCGATGACTGAAAATGGCATCTCCAATTGTGCAATCTATACCACCATCAGGATACCAAATGGTCGCTTCATGAGCTAATGAGAAAATGCACAAAGGTCAAGTGCTTGCACAGATACCCACTGTGATAATAATAATAACTTCTGGGAAGTTATGTGCACATCACTTCCTGTAAACTGTGAACTGTGAACTTTGTGCATACATCACTTCCTGTGCATACGTCACTTCCTGTGTTTGGACTAGTATAAATACTGTACTGCTCAGTATGGTAAAAGGGGCTTCACCTAGAGGCATGGTGAAGACCGCTCTTGTATATAGTTTAATTATAAGTTGCTTAAAGCTTACTTTAAAGTTCCTTGATGTGTGAGACTCTTTTGTTACATCAATTTAAGCAACTTAGTATTTACACTCACAAATACTAGACCTTCGGACAAACTCGGAGTTAAGGATCCAGGGAACCACCCATCATGGAAAACATCCTTAAACCTACTCATCTGGACTTGGACCCAAACGCACCAGCAGCTGGCAGGGTATGGAAGCACTGGTACCGTACTTTTGAGAATTTTCTTGATGAATGTAAAGCGAATGCTTCTACTAAACTGAGGATACTTATCAACTATGTGACCCCACTTTAGCAGCTTCTTGGCAATCTAGGAAGGAATGCTTCTTTTGTGGAGATTCTTTTCACCCTAGAAAATTCTGCCCTGCTCGCAATGCGATCTGCAGTCATTGCGATAAAAAGAGACACTTTGCAAAAGTTTGCCAATCAAGAGCCTCTACGAGGGCCTATCCAGCTAAGGCCTACCGAACTGCCCCAATTAGGGCCTATCAAGATGCTCCGGCTAGGACCTATCAAGCTTCCTCTCGAGCTCTCTCCCGAAGAAGCACACCTAGAGTTTCAGCCACTCTCTGTGCAACCACACCAATTACAGCTGCTTGCCCACAGAACCTGTTTCATGCAGCTACAAAAGTTTCAATTAATGGGCATACCTTAGATGCCTTAATTGACTCAGGAAGTACTGATAGTTTCATTAGAGAACAGATTGTTGCGAAATTGAAACTACATGTCTTCCCATCGGACCAGGCAATTGCGATGGCTCAGTCATCACTTAATACCAGAATCTCCGGCTTTTGTATTATTGATATGACACTTAATGGTCGCATGTATCCCTCCACCCGACTTTCGGTGCTCAAGGACTTATGTAGTGATCTCATCTTAGGGCTGGATTTTCAAAAACAGCATAAGAAACTCACCATTGAGTTCGGCGGATCCAAACCTGGACTTACTATTTCTAATATACTGTCTAAATTACCGTTTTGTGCATTATCAGCAGCTTCACTTGATGAACCCTCATTATTTGCCAGTATTCCTCCTCGATGCAAACCAATAATAACGAAATCGCGGCGCTTTAGTCAGGAAGACCAATCTTTTATTGAGGCTGAAATCTCTCGACTTTTAGCAGAGGATATCATCGAACCATGTTCGTCGCCCTGGCGGGCTCAAATCGTCATCGTCAAGAACCCTCTAAAACCTCACAAACAACGACTATGCATTGATTATTCGCAAACCATCAATCAATATACTGACTTGGACGCCTACCCATTGCCACGCATTGATGATATGGTTAATAAACTGGCCGAATACAAAGTGTTCTCAACTTACGATTTAAAAAGTGCCTATCATCAGGTACCCTTGAAGGTCTCAGATAAGCAGTACACGGCCTTTGAGGCTAATGGACGGCTGTACCAATTTTGTCGCCTCCCATTCGGGGTTACTAATGGAGTGGCTGTCTTCCAACGGGCAATGGATGGCCTGGTTAAGCAGGAAAACTTAAGGGACACTTTTCCCTATCTTGATAACATTACTATTGCAGGTCACGATCAACAGGAACACGACGCCAACCTCCAAAAATTTCGGGATGCCCTCCATCACCGTAACTTAACTTTGAATGAATCTAAATCTGTTGAGTCGCAACCGACCATCAACATCCTTGGCTACTGCGTAGGCAATGGTATCATTAAGCCAGACCCAGAAAGACTTCGCCCGCTCCAAGAGCTCCCGTCACCTAAGAATCCGGCTTCTTTACATCGGGCTCTCGGTCTGTTTGCATACTACGCTAAATGGATTCCTCATTTTTCAGACAAAATCCAACCCTTGCTGCATGCTCGATCATTTCCATTGGAAACAGCGGCTGTTGCAGCCTTTAACCTTCTCAAAAAACAGTTGGAGAAAGCGGCTCTTCACTCCATCGATGAGAATCTCCCTTTCATAGTCGAATGTGATGCCTCGGAGGTGGCGATCTCGGCTACTCTAAATCAGGAAGGTCGTCCTGTAGCATTTATGTCCAGGACCTTGCAAGGTGCCAAGCTACATTATCCTCCGGTTGAGAAGGAAGCCACAGCCATCATAGAGGCGGTACGGAAGTGGAACCATTTCCTAGCTCGCCAGCACTTTACATTAATCACGGACCAGCGATCAGTCGCCTTCATGCTCGATAATCGAAAACGAACCAAAATTAAGAATAATAAAATACAGCTGTGGAGGATGGAACTGGCCTCTTTTGGTTACACCATTCACTATCGACCTGGCAAGGAGAATGTGGCCCCGGATACCCTCACACGAGCATTCTGCTCCACTATGTCGTCCTCTACTCTCATAGATATCCATAATGGATTGTGTCATCCTGGCGTTACGCGCATGCTACATTTCGTACGATCACAGAATCTCCCTTTTTCTACTGGAGATGTAAAGAAAATGTGCTCAGAATGCCGGCTTTGTGCAGAATTAAAACCTCAGTTCTTCCGCCCCTCAGATGGTATGCTCATACACGCAACCCAACCGATGCAACGACTTAGCATCAATTTTAAGGGCCCAGTACCCTCTTCAACTCGGAACACATATTTGCTCACCATGATTGATGAATATTCACGTTTTCCATTTGCCTTCCCCTGCTCCAATATGCTGGCGTCCACAGTAATCTGCTGCCTTGAGCAGGTATTTTCTCTCTGTGGCATGGCGGCTTACATTCACTCGGATCGGGGTCCATCCTTTATGTCAAGGTAACTCAAGGACTACCTCTCAGAACGGGGAATTGCTACAAGCAAAACGACGCCATATCATCCCATCGGAAATGGGCAAGTAGAGAGGTATAACGGTATCATCTGGAATTCCGTACATCTTGCTTTAAGATCTCGGGGCCTACCAAACCAGCAATGGGAAACAGTGCTTCCGGATGCATTGCACTCTATACGGTCCCTTCTTTCTACAGCCACAAATACTACACCTCATGAGCGGTTCTTTGGATTCCAGCGTCACTCATCTTATGGGACATCCCTCCCGTCATGGCTAACTACTCCTGGACCTGTACTACTCCGAAGATACGTTCGGACGTCTAAA
Source organism: Somniosus microcephalus (assembly GCF_052327205.1). Lineage (NCBI taxonomy): Eukaryota > Metazoa > Chordata > Chondrichthyes > Squaliformes > Somniosidae > Somniosus > Somniosus microcephalus. Next base: position 278,466,147 of record NC_140991.1, on the reverse strand, counting down.
AATGACCCTCTCGTAGACGAGGTCGAACTAACCGATGCCAACCCCACCTATGCATACATACGATATCCCGACGGCCGAGAATCTACCGTATCATTACGGGATCTGGCTCCCTGCCCACCAGGACCTAGTGGGACATCGAGTGATGGTATTTTACCAGGAGCCTCTTGGAACCTACCGGGTACCTCTCTCCAGGATCCTGATCTGACACCAACCAGCTTGGTGCCGGTAGAACCCCGTACTCAAAGTTGCGACCCTCCCAGTACTGCGCACCAAAGTACTGATCCGCCACAGACCAGCTCTGCACCTCCCTCTGAACAGAGACAGACCGACTCTGCACCTATTGGGACTCGTACACGAAGCCATGATCTCCCCGACCCTTCACAGGGTAATCCAGGCCACACAAACTCTGACTAATGCCCAACAGCATGTAAACGGACCAGCGACCCTCTACGACGGGAACCCAAACGGGTGCGACTCTTCCTCGTTCGGCGGCTGCGGAGTAAAAGGAAGACCACAGCCTTCTAATCTCGCAGGAGGGAAGAATGTGATAATAATAATAACTTCCGGGAAGTTATGTGCACATCACTTCCTGTGAACTGTGAACTTTGTGCATACATCACTTCCTGTGCATACATCACTTCCTGTGTTTGGCCTAGTATAAATACTGTACTGCTCAGTATGGTAAAAGGGGCTTCACCTAGAGGCATGGTGAAGACCGCTCTTGTATATAGTTTAATTATAAGTTGCTTAAAGCTTACTTTAAAGTTCCTTGATGTGTGAGACTCTTTTGTTACATCACCCACAGTGTTACATCATTCTCAGGCTTAATGAAATAATTTACACACAAAGGAGAAAATTTCTGTCTTTGCAAGAAAGTCATATTCATGCTGAGATGGTTAGGTTTTTATTAGGCAAGGGTATTAAGCGTTATGGAACCAATGCGGGTAGATGGAGTTAAGATACAGATCAGCCATGATCTAACTGAATGGTGGAACAGGCTCGAGGGGTTGAATGGCCCACTCCTGTTCCTCTGTTCCTACTGCTATGACCTCTTCACTAAAAGTAGCATAGGTAGGACTTACACCCTCAAATGTCGACATAAATAATAATGTAAAGCGAGGCTTATTCTGAGTGCTACACCTCACTAATGATGCAGCAACCACAGAATGAAGGGAATACGGCCAATCAGAAATCTGACGTGCCCAATAAAAAACTAAAATTGCATAGGTTGGCTCACATGTTATTACTTGCTTTGGAAATCATTTAACTCCTGGGATTAGATGTGAAGATGAATTTGATAATACTTTTTGTAATTTGTCAAAAATACATGGCTGGAATTTAATTTCCCTTTTCCCACCTCTCTGCTCAGGCAATGCATTTTCTTGTTTTGTGCCAAAAGCTGTATCTAGCAATAGTAAATGTTCATATCTTCTAGCAAGACTAATCATAATTAAAGCAAGGCAGATAATCAAGGGAAATTGGTTTCAAACCACCTGCTTCTGTGATTCACAGCCAACACTTTGCTGCTTGGCCACTGTTACAAATGACAGCACTAATCGGAATGACAAAGTGAATACTGGAATAGGAAAAGGGTTGGGAATCTCAATAACAAAAGTTGCAGAGTGAAAAATCCACCAATGAGTAGCTGGTTGGCTACAATTAAACTCAAAGTCCCGCAAATGTGTCAATGTGGTGCATTCACACTGTAAGAAGTTAAAGGAGGAAATTTCGCTTCTGGTTTGCAGAAACGATATATGGTGGCCCCTTCAAAACCCAAACTGTGTGTTTAAATCATTGTGAAGACTCTCAACGGTACTGCGTCATGATGTGTGAGCACAGAACGTCTCAGCTAAATTTAGCAGTTAACATTCCCTACATTATCCCCAGGAGGGACCACCAATTCGTCAAATCTTTTTTGTTTCACTTAAACTTCCATTTATTTCCCTGCCATTGCTGTCATGTCCTCGCTCGACTCTGCACTTTTAAACCCAAACTGTGATCTGCAGTTTAGGGGTGAAACCGACAGGTCTAGAGGTTTTCATTTCGACAGCGCCACTCTGAGATCCACTGGCCTCACTGTTGGTGTACACACCAACCACAGCGTTGGAACACGGTAGAAACTGCATTTCCGTGACACTCAAGCTGGCATGCAAATTCACCTATACACGGAAGAGAATCGACTTTAACTTTGAGAACTGAGAGACCTTCTCAACTTTCAAGATGAATTTCTTATGCTACAACTGTAATGGTATCAGCAAATAGTGATGTTATTTGCCTGCTCGATTATGATGCCTAACAGCATGATTGCATGTATTGATTGCTTGTCATAGAGTCATAGAGTCATAGAGTAATACAGCACGGATAGAGGCCCTTCGGCCCATCGTGTCCGCGCCGGCCATCAAGCCCTGTCTAATCTAATCCCATATTCCAGCATTTGGCCCGTAGCCTTGTATGCTATGGCATTTCAAGTGCACATCCAAATGCTTCTTAAATGTTGTGAGGGTTTCTGCCTCCACAACCCTTTCAGGCAGTGAGTTCCAGACTCCAACCACCCTCTGGGTGAAAAAGTTCTTTCTCAAATCCCCTCTAAACCTCCCGCCCTTTACCTTGAATCTATGCCCCCTAGTTATCGACCCCTCTACTAAGGGAAAAAGCTCCTCAGCATCCATCCTATCTATGCCCCTCATAATTTTGTACACCTCAATCATGTCCCCCCTCAGCCTCCTCAGCTCCAAGGAAAACAAACCCAACCTGCCCAGTCTCTCTTCATAGCTGAAGCGCTCCAGCCCTGGTAACATCCTGGTGAACCTCCTCTGCACCCTCTCTAACGCGATCACATCCTTCCTGTAGTGTGGCGACCAGAACTGCACACAATATTCCAGCTGTGGCCTAACCAGTGTTTTATACAGCTCCATCATAACCTCCTTGCTCTTATATTCAATGCCTCGGCTAATGAAGGCAAGTATCCCATATGCCTTTTTTACCACCTTATCCACCTGTTCCGCCGCCTTCAGGGATCTGTGTACTTGCACACCCAGATCCCTCTGACCCTCCGTCTTGCCTAGGGTCTTTCCATTCATTGTGTATTCCTTTGCCTTGTTAGTCCCCCCAAAGTGCATCACCTCGCACTTTTCCGGGTTAAATTCCATTTGCCACTGTTCCGCCCATCTGACCAACCCATCTATATCGTCCTGCAGACTGAGGCTACCCTCCTCGCTATTTACCACCCTACCAATTTTTGTATCATCCGCGAACTTACTGATCATACCCTTTACATTCATATCCAAGTCATTAATGTAGACCACAAACAGCAAGGGACCCAGCACCGATCCCTGTGGTACCCCACTGGCCACAGGCTTCCAGTCACAAAAACAACCTTCGACCATCACCCTCTGCCTTCTGCCACTAAGCCAGTTTTGTATCCAATGTGCCAAGGCACCCTGGATTCCATGGGCTCTTACCTTCTTGACCAGTCTCCTGTGCGGGACTTTATCGAAGGCCTTACTGAAATCCATGTATACCACATCCACTGCGTTACCCTCATCCACACACCTAGTCACCCCCTCAAAAAATTCAATCAAATTAGTCAGACATGATCTTCCCTTGACAAAGCCATGTTGACTATCCCTGATTAATCCTTGCCTCTCCAAGTGGAGACACATTTTGTCCCTCAGGATTTTTTCCAATAATTTTCCTACCACTGATGTTAGGCTCACTGGCCTGTAGTTCCCCGGTTTTTCCCTACTACCCTTCTTGAATAATGGTACTACATTAGCGGTTCTCCAGTCCTCTGGCACATCCCCTGTGGCCAGAGAGGTCCTGAATATATGTGTTAGAGCCCCCGCAATCTCCTCCTTTGCCTCACACAGCAGCCTGGGATACATTTCATCCGGGCCTGGGGATTTATCCATTTTTAGGCCAGCTAAAACCGCCAATACCTCCCCCCGCTCGATGTTAATATGTTCGAGCATATCACAGTCCCCCCGCCCTATTTCTATGTCTACATCGTCCTTCTCCATAGTGAAAACAGACGCAAAAAATTCATTCAGAACCCCTCCTACATCTTCCGGCTCCACACACAGATTGCCACTTTTGTCCCTAATGGGCCCTATTTTTTCCCTAGTTATCCTCTTACCCTTAATATACTTATAAAACATCTTCGGATTTTCCTTTATTTTGCTTGCCAGTGTTATTTCATGGCCCCTCCTTGATCTCCTAATTTCTTTTTTAAGTATCCCCCTGCACTTTTTGTACTCCTCTAGGGCTTCCTCCGTCTTTAGCCTTTTGTATCTACCAAAAGCCCTCCTTTTTTTCCTAATCCATTCCCGTATATCCCCTGACATCCAAGGTTCCCTGTGGTTTTTGGAACCACCCTTGACCTTTACGGGAACATGTTGCCATTGTATGTTCTCAATCTCCCTTCTGAAAGCCTCCCATTGCTCCGATGCGGATTTTCCTACAAGTAGCTGATCCCAGTCCATTTTGGCCAGATCCTGCCTTATCCTATTAAAATCGGCCTTCCCCCAATTTAGAACCTTTATTTCCGGCCCATCCCTGTCCTTTTCCATGGCCACCTTAAATCTTACCATATTATGGTCGCTATCACCAAAGTGCTCACCTACTAGCACTTTTTCCACTTGGCCGGCCACATTCCCGAGAATTAGGTCCAGTACCGCCCCCTCTCTTGTAGGACTTTCTACATGCTGGCTCAAAAAGCTCTCCTGGATGCACTTTAAGAATTCTACACCCTCTGAGCCTTTCACACTCTGACTATCCCAGTTAATATTGGGGAAGTTGAAATCCCCCATTATTATTACCCTATTATTTGCACATTTCTCTGAGATTTGCCTACATATCTGTTCCTCTATCTCCCCCTGACTGTTTGGAGGCCTATAGTACACTCCCAGCAAAGTGCTTGCCCCCTTTTTGTTTTTAAGCTCCACCCATATGGCCTCATTAGAGGACCCTGCTAATATATCATCCCTCCTTACTGCAGTAATTGACTCCTTAATTAATATTGCGACACCCCCTCCTCTTATACCTCCCCCTCTGTCTCGCCTGAAGATTCTGTACCCCGGAATATTGAGCTGCCAGTCTTGCCCTTCCCTCAACCATGTCTCCGTGATAGCAACAATATCATACTCCCATGTGTTTATCAACACCTTCAGCTCATCCACCTTATTCGCAAGACTCCTTGCATTAAAATAGATGCCATCCAGCCTTGCCCTTATATATTTGCCCTGTCTACCAAGCTGACTTGTTTTTTTCTCTATAATTGGCAGCACATCCCCCCCTATTTCAGCTCCCCTCTGTATCCCATCCCCCTGCCAAGTTAGTTTAAACCCCCCCCAACAGTGCTAGCAAACCTCCCCGCAAGGATATTTGTCCCGCTCTGGTTCAGGTGCAACCCGTCCGACTTGTACAAGTCCCACCTTTCCCAGAAGCAGGCCCAGTGATCCAGGAAAGTAAAACCCTCCCCCCTACACCAACTCTTTAGCCACGCATTCATCTGCTCTATCCTCCCATTCCTATACTTACTAGCACGTGGCACTGGGAGTAATCCAGAGATTACAACCTTTGAGGTCCTGCTCTTTAATCTGTTACCTAGCTCCCTAAATTCTTGATGCAGGACCTCATCCCTCTTTTTACCTATGTCGTTGGTACCAATGTGGACCACGACCATTGCCTGTTCACCCTCCCCCTCCAGAATGCCCTGCAGCCGCTCAGTGACATCCTTGACCCTGGCACCAGGGAGGCAACAAACCATCCTGGATTCACGTCTACGGCCACAGAAACGCCTATCTGTTCCCCTTACTATAGAATCCCCTACCACTATTGCTCTCCCACTCTTTTTCCCCCCTTCCTGGGCAGCAGGAGCACCCCCAGTGCCAGGAAGTTGGCTGCTGCTGCCTTCCCCTGGTGAGTCATCCCCCTCAACAGTATCCAAAGCGGTATACTTGTTTGAAAGGGGGATGCCCGCAGGGGTTCCCTGCACTACCTGCCTGCCTTTGTTGCTCCGCCTGATGGTCACCCCCTGTGCCGCCCTGCCCTGAGGCGTGAACAACTCGCTAAACGTGCTATCCACGAGCCTCTCAGCATCGCGCATGCTCCAAAATTCATCCTTGTGCCTGACCAGCAGAGGTCATGTGACCGAGACAAGCAAGGCAGTCTAGTTTTAGTTTCAGTTTCGTTCTAGATGCATCACAGCATCGTGTCTCCTGTAAAAGCTGTATAAAAGAGTTGAACAGACTTTAGATTAAAACTCATTCTCTTTCATAAATGTCTCATCATTGAACCCACAAAGAAATCAACACATGGTGTCAGAAGTGGCTGAAAGAGATGAAGAGAAAAATTCTGAAGTTAAATCAGCTCTCCACAGATTAGCAAGCCAAAAGAGAACATCGTTGCTTACCATTAGAGAATAGCTAACGAAGTGAAAAATGGAAGGTTTACTCCCACCGGCGACGCTTCAGTTGACAGGTAATGTGGCTGAAAATTGGAGGAGATTCAAACAACGTGTAGAGTTGTATTTAGCAGCAATCGGAGCTGACGAGAAAAGTAATAAAAGGAAATCGTCACTGTTCTTACATGTCGTGGGTGATGAAGCGCTGGAGGTGTATAATAACTTCACATTCACTGCTAATGGAGACAAAATGAAGCTAGATAAAATAATGGAACAGTTTGAGGCCTACTGCATTCCTAAACGTAACGTGACGTTTGAGAGGCACAGATTTTTCACATGTGTACAGAAAACGGGTGAGACTATTGATCAGTATGTGACTGAACTGAGAAACAGAAGCAAATCGTGTGAATTTGGGGGACTGACAGACTCGCTGATAAAAGACAGACTGGTGTGTGGTATTCCAGATAATGGTCTAAGGGGAAGACTGCTAAGAGAGCAAAATCTAGACCTGGGAAAAGCCATAGCACTGTGTAGGGCTACAGAGACTGTGAAGTTGCAGGCAAAGGAGCTGTTCAGTGACAATAGCTGCAACGTGGATGCAGTGAGAAAGAACGGATACAAACCATTTAACAAAACGAGCGCCAATGTGAAAAAAGAGGCGTGGTCAGCGAACGAAAATGAAAGGGACAATCGAAAGTCATGTAGTCGATGCGGTACACAGCATCCACCAAAAAAGTGTCCAGCATATGGTAAAAAATGCAATAGTTGCAACAAAAACAACCATTATGCCCGTTGCTGCAAGAACCAAGCGCAACAAAGCAAGGTCCATACAGTAGATGAGAGCGAGATAGAGGAGTTCTATGTAGATGTTGTGTCTGAAAACAAAAAAGAAGAAAGAGACTGGATGTTGACACTAAAAGTGAATGACATACACATTCCATTTAAATTGGATACTGGAGCACAAGTTAATGTGATATCAGAGACTGATTTTAAGAAAATTAGACCCAGACCAAAGATACATGGAATAAAAGTGAAAGTGACAGGATACTCAGGTACTGAAATACCAGTGAAAGGAAGATGCATTGTCAAAGTAACACACAAGGACAGAGAGCACACGCTAGCATTAATCGTGGTGCCAAAGGATGTGCAAGCCATACTAGGGTTGAAAGCCTGTGAGAGACTGAACCTGGTAAAGAGAGTCCTCATTGTGGAAAGCGAAGGAGAGACAGTCTATGATGAACTGAATGTTGCGTACACACCGGGTAAGCTGATGTGTACAGCAGACACGTTGTCCAGAGCTGTTGACCCAGGAGAGCCCGCAAACACAGTGAAAAGACTGATGTACAAGGCAAAAGACAGTGGAACTGACTTTTACCAGAGCATGCTTGTATACCGCACAATGCCGCTCGAGTGTGGTATGTCACCAGCCCAACTCCTTATGGGACGTCGGCTAAGGTCAAACCTACCCATCCCGGAGAACCTCCTGAAAACAAAAGAGGGGGAGAAAGTGAGGAAGTTCAAAGAACAACAGAAAGAAAAACAAAAGTACTACTATGACAGAGGAACACAAAACCTACCTGAACTCCACACTGGTGACCAAGTAAGGTTCAAAGACAAAACAAACACATGGACTCAGAAGGGAACTGTCCTGAGTGAAGTTCAACCAAGATCATACACCATTCAGACAGATGAGGGTGCTGTTCTGAGGAGAAATCGTCGAGATCTTCTCATGGGACCAGCCACAGCAGGTCAAGAGACTGATACTGTTGAACAACCTGATCACACAGCTGAGACCCAATCATCTGAGGCAACAACTCAGATTCAAGGACAATCAATCAGAAAATCCTCAAGACACGTGAAGCCTCCTGAGAGACTCATTGAGCAAATTTAAGGACTATTGTTATAGAAGGAAGTAATGTTATCTTATTCTTTCTTCAAGTTCTAGTGTAGTTACATATTTCATGTGAACACACAAAGCAAGGTTAAAAAACCTTGATCATGATAATGATAATGTAAGTTCATTAAGTGTTACAGTTAAAATGCAGATTAATACAAAGAAAACATGTTGTTAGTTAAAAGTAAAATACTTTTGTTTTAAGAAAAGGAGATGTAATGATATCAGCAAATAGTGATGTTATTTGCCTGTTCGATTATGATGCCTACCAGCATGATTGCATGTATTGATTGCTTGTGCCTGACCAGCAGAGGTCATGTGACCGAGACAAGCAAGGCAGTCTAGTTTTAGTTTCAATTTCGTTCTAGATGCATCACAGCATCGTGTCTCCTGTAAAAGCTGTATAAAAGAGTTGAACAGACTTTAGATTAAAACTCATTCTCTTTCATAAATGTCTCATCATTGAACCCACAAAGAAATCAATACAACAACAGTAATGGAATGAATTAAGGCAAAAGGAGGACCAGCTTTTTAAGAATTCAAAATGTTACTGAGTTCCTCAAAAAATAAAATCTAATTAACTTTACACTGAAACATAGTAAGTGGTATAAGGCTATAATCTAATAGAGCGAGTCATTGATGGGGTTTAGAACTGAGTACCATGATAGGGTTCCCCCTGTCCTCACCTTCCAACCCACCAGCCTCCACATTCAATGGGTCATCCTCCGGCATTTCCACCACCTCCAGTGTAATGCCACCACCAATCACATCTTCCCCTCCCCATTCAGCAGTCAAAAGGGTTAATTTCCTCCACAACACCCTAGTCCATCCTTCAATCACCCCCAACGCCCTCTCCTCTTCCCATGGCACCTTTCTGTGCAAGAGGAGGAGATGCAACACATGCCCTTTTCTCTCCTGCCTTCCCACTGTCCAGGTCCCCAAACACTCCTTCCAGGTGAAACAGCGATTTACTTGTACTTCTTGCAATTTAGTACACTGTATTCACTGCTCACTATGTGGTCTCCTTTACACTGGGGAGACCAAATGCAGATTGCGTGATCGCTTTGTGAACACCTCCGTTCAGTCTGTAAGCGTGACCCTGAGCTTCCGGTCGCCTGTCATTTTAATTTGCTGCTCCACTCCCACTCTGACCTCTCTGTCCTTGGCCTCCCAGACTGTTCGAATGAAGCTAAGACACTAAATAACACCACAATATACAAAGTCCCATAACCATATCAAAAATCAATTAAAACTTCAAGTAAACTACTTTTAAACAGAACCTGAAACTTCTTCCACAAAACAAGTAAATACCTCATCTTTCGATTAGGCACTTCCAGACTCAACACTGAGTTCAACAATTTCAGGTTATAATCACCGCTCCCATGTTTCAGGACAATAGCTGTTGGTAATGATTCTACTATTGCCATTTACACCTCCTCTAGACTCATCTTTTGTTTCTTTTCTTGTGCCATTACCATCTCCTTTTGCCTCGCACCATCATCCCTTTTGTCAGTTAATCTCTCCTACCTTCCTCCCTATCACAGACCTTTCCTTTTGTTCTTTCCTCCCCTCCACTTTTCCCTGCCTCTGCACTTGCTTAAAAGCTGTTACATCTCAAACTTTTTCCAGTTCTGATGAAAGTTCATCGACCTGAAACATTAACTTTCTTTCTCTCTCCATGGATGCTGCCTGACCTGCTGAGTATTTCCAGCATTTTCTGGCTTTATTATACAAGGATTATATTACTGCTATACAATAGCTCTTATTTCATTAATAAATCAGTGCTTTATTCCCCTTTGAGCCTGTTTATTGACTTTGTTCGTTAGTGGGCTCCATATTGTTGACATCAGATGCTGTTCACAATAAAGGATCGAGAACGGTGATGCTTCAGGTTTGTTGAGCAAGAGGGGTGATTTCACCATCCTGTGCTCCCAATGCGCAAGCTGCATTCACAGGGAACATGGGCTGGAGACAGGGCTACAATTTTTGAAGCCCCAAATTCTCTAACCTGCACTCACTGAGAGCGCAGAATCAAAGGAATGTAGTAACAGGAGTAGGCCATTCAGCCCCTCGAGCCTGTTCTGCCATTCAATCAGATCATGGCTGATCTGTACCTCAACTCCATTTAACCACATTAGGTCCTCTAGTCTGTGGTTTTGCTACTGGGCTATCCTATGTTCAGTACATACTACACAGGGAATAACAGAAACTTGGGGTGATTACCAAGCAGCAATCTCATTGAAGGGTTCAACTGATATTCTGGCCCACAGGACATTCTACATGTCACAGGAGCCCTGAAATGAGAATGATAGCTCCATGTATCGTTATCTTTGTATCATACATTTGAGCTGGTCAGAACAACTAACTTTAGTTTTGCATTGTTTTCTATGTCAGTAACACCAGTTGGGCCATTTAATTTGCTGTGAAGACATCCTCACTGAAGGATTAACTTGCATGATTTACTCACTACTACTTTATTGAGTGATAATTTAAGGTTGGTTGCTGAAGAGTAAAATTCAGTTTATATCTTATTGAGAATACTTAAAGGCAAGCTGTTAAAGACGTAAATTATCTTGCAATAATTTGTGTGGTTCCCATTTACGAGAGATAAAAGCCACAATAAACGGCCTGTCGTTGCTCATACTGCAGGTGTGGTTATAAAATACATTACAATAAAATTCAATCCTTATTAATCATTTTAGTCTTATTGGGCCAGAAATTGGTGAACGGGGCTTGCCGCGCGTGCAAGCCCCGTATATGCACTTACCCCGCGCTACTGCCGATCAGCTCCAGGGACGCCTGGACTTGGTGTTTGAAAAAGAAGAATCCCGGGCAGCGTATGACGTCACGCCGCCCAGGAGTGCAGCCAGCGCGAAGCCAGGAGCGTGCAGTGTAAGTGAGACACGCCCCTTGAGGTCTCAGTTTCACTGGACACGCCCCCAATGTTTCTGTCAAGCTGCTAAGCATTTTTACATGCAAAGCAGCAGTTTAAATAGGTTTTTGGAAGTTTTTTGAAGATTTTGGTAACTTTTATAAACTTTTTTAAATGTTTACATTATTTTGAGTAATCTGAAGTAGTTTTAAAGAGAATTAAAGCAATTTAAAGACTTTTAAAAGCCCTAAAAGAATTTTTTTAATTCCATTTATTTATTTAGCAATGTCGTCGTCATATGTGTCTTCACACTGTTCCCTTTGGGGAACTGTATGAAGTGGTGGAAGGATTTATGGCCATGATTAACGCTCATTCCGTGACCGTAACCATCTTTGAACCAGCCATTAGGGCGGTTAGTCCTATGGCGGGAGGGTTTTACAGGCTCCCACAAGCTATACAAGGAGGGGGGGCCACCCACACCCACGGACGCAAATATCCCACTGGATGTCAACCCAGAATTTAGAGCCGGAGCTCCGACTCCACTTGCCGGGACTGTCTGGAGCGGGGTTCGAAACCCTACCCTGATCTGGCCCAGCGGCGGGGATCCTACTGCTATGACAAAGGCCCAATCCGATTAGCAACGTGAAATGGCAGCATAGGGCTCCAGTCACGGGGAGGGAAAAGGCGCAGGAAACGTATGGGTGTCACCTTTTGTGCGGAGTGGGCCTTTTGCGTAGCAGTAAGCATCCCCGCCGCTGGGCCAGAAGGAGTAGGGTTTTGAACCCCACTCCAGACAGTCCCGGCAAGTGGAGTCGGAGCTCCAACTTTAAATTCTGGGTGGACATCCAGCGGGATACTTGCGTCCGTGGGTGTTGGTGGCCCCCCGCCCCCCTCAGATGGGCTGTGGGAGCCCGTAAAACCCTCCCGCCATAGGACTAACCACCCTAATGGCTGGTTCAAAGATGGTTACGGTCACGGAATGAGCGTTAATCACGGCCATAAATCCTTCCACCACTTCATACAGTTCCCCAAAGGGAACAGTGTGAGGATACGTATGATGATGACCTCTTGCGCAATGCACCTCCTTGGACCCTCAGTCGCAGATGCGAGGGGGCAAGTCGTGCAATTGTTAAATTTTTTATTTTATTGACATGTAAAATGTTGGCCCAGTAATTCCCTTCCAAATGCGCGAGTACGGTCGGGGTACTTACGCATCTGGCCGGATGAAATGCCGGTTTTCAGCATGCACAGTGCATGTGGGGAAAACCGGCATTTCCTGTCCTCTGAACGAAGGGGTTCAGAGGCAGAACGCGTGCGACTGCACAGGCAGCGTGTGCGCAGTATAATTCGCCGCTTTCATTAATGCTTTCAGTGAGGTCAAGTCATTACAACTTACACATGAAAAAAGCATGGGTACAGTTGCTCCAGAGGCTGCGGAGGAAGATATTTATTATCGTGGAGCTTCTGAAAGTATGTATGTCTGTATATATTCCTTTGCGTGTTATGTATATATTCCTTTACTTGTGTATGAATGTATTATTTAATTATGACTTTCAGAGAAAGTAACTTATTGGAAAATCATAATTAAAAACATACATTCATACACATTAGTAAAGGAATATAAAACATACATACATATACGTAAAGGAATATATGTGGATATACATACATAACTCATTCTCACATTCCATTCACACAGCCACAATTGCTCCTTCTACCTACCGTTCTGAAAACCCTTTAAAAAAAAAAAATTTAAACTTTAAAACTTACTTAAAATTTCTTAAAATAACTTCCCTCCCTTTCCCAAACAAAAATATTGCATTTCAGAAGCTCCACGGTAAAATATATCTTCCTCCGCAGCCAATGAACAACTTTACACTTGCTTTTTTCAAGTGTAACTTCTAAGGACTTACCCTCACTGAATCCATCATTGAAATCCACAAAGTTCACTGCGCAAGCGCTGCCTGTGCAGTCGCACGCGCTGTGAATAGACCTCGGGTCTGGAAATGCCGGCGTTCCCCGCATGCGCTGTTCCTGCTGAACGCCGGCATTTCCAACGGCCAGATGCGTGAGTACCCCGACCGTACTCACGCTTCTGGCCGCGAATTTCTGGCCCATTATAGTTTGGTTACAGATGTTGAAACCAGTTGAACATCTGCCATGTCTCATCCAGACATCTTTCACCATTTTTATCCCCACACAGCCCATCCACCCCCCAGAAGGTCTTGGGGGAAAAATTTAGTATCGCCCCGTTTGGGGCGCCATTATCGGCCGGGCGCAAAGTTTAGCGCCTGGCGCTAATTATCGCCTCCAACGGCAAACTTGGCTTTTATCGCCCCTGGAGAGGCGCTTCACACCTGTCTTAAGGTGCAAAGACCGAGGAGCGAGGCGCTCCCTCGGAGCGCTGGCGAAGCAAGGAAGGGCAAACCAAAATGAACCTGCAAAGTGCTGCTCAGTACCCAAAACTCCTTCACACAATGTTGAATCTCTCCAGAAGTCTCTCTCGCTCTCTCTCTCAGAATGCGTGGTGCAAAAATGTCACCGACAAAAAAAGGCAGGAAGCGGTCGCCTTTAAATAGCGCTCCCCCAGTCCCTTTCTGACAGCATAACGCTCCCCTCAACCTGTCGTTGCTAGTGGCAGGTGGTAATGCAGGGGGCGCCACTCAATATCCGGTCTGGGGCGTTAACGGGGCGTTGCACACTCAACTGACATTACGATCTGCCGGCGCAGGAGATCGTGGCGGTAGTGTTTAGCGCCGCCGCAAAATGTCTAGTTAATTTCGCGAGTGGCGCAAACATTGCCACGCCCGGGCACTAGTTGTTTTGCGCCCCATTAGCGCCCTCTTAAGGTGCTAACGGGAGGCGCAAACAACTGAATTTTTCCCCCCTTGAGTCAGATGATTTAAGCAATGTTCTGAACTGGTGACCGACCCCAGGTTTAAGGAGCAACTATGCCTCTCAGCATTGAGTGATGATCACTCTTGGTCTTTTTACAAGTAAACACATGCTCAGCTCTGAGTCTCATCTCATGTCTTATTCTGCCAAATCCTGGGATCACCCTGAACTCTTTCAAACCATCGCTGTATCTTTCAAGATCAGATATCCAAAACTGCAGGAATGTTCTGAACGTGTCATTACCAGAGATTTACATAGGGTCAAAGTAACCAGCTTGAATCAGATAACGAGACTATTCTGCTGGTTGAAAACAGCCATATACCAACCAGATACTTAAATGAATGATCAGTAATGAAACTCTAATCCTTTTAGTTTGTCATTATTTCTAAGAAACACTCATTCAGGGTGCATGCTTCCTGCAACACTGTGCATTAACTCACATTTATTCACATTAAAATCCATCTGCCAAATACTTAGACCACCCACTAATTTTTTCCCAATCCTCTGATTATAATCAGCCTCCCTTACACTGTTCACCTGACCATATAAATTATCAGCATAGTTAATAACACTAGAAGATAAAAAGAAATCCTTACACATATATAGTACTGTCTAAATGTCTCAAAGTACTTGACAACATTATTACTTTTTGGGGCGCAGTGCCTGTTGTTATGTAGGCAAACAGATAGCTCCCTCCTCAATGCTCATGAATAGCAAAAGGAGTTGAGGACCCCTGCACAATTCCAGTAGAATCATATGGCTAAAAATTAGATTGCATCCGAAAACAGGCACAGGGATCGCCTGGTAATTTACATGATTGTAGCATGCAGCTGAACATGCTGCTGAGTGGGTGCACACACATCAGGGGGCTCAGGTTTGTGCAAGGTTAGCACCAATTAAAGCTAGCCTGCACTTTTTAAGTCAGCCTGCACTTCTTAAAGCCAGCCTGCACCTCTTAAAGGGGAGGTGCAGTTTGAAGAGAGCAGGTGCTGGAAGTCAAAGAAACAGGAATGGCACAACATGCCAGAGAGGGGACTCCAAGGTTCTCTGATGCAGCACTGGAGGAGGTGGACAGGAGGAAAGAGATCCTGCATCCGCAGAGGGCCAGGAGGCCCTCCGGATAGATACTGTGAAGGCAGTGGGAGCAGATAGCCATGGAGATAATTGCCAGCAGTGTTTCCCCGAGGATCTGGATGGAGTGCCAAAAGAAGTTCAATGACTTCACACGAGTGGTCAAGGTCAGTGAATGCATCTTCAAATGCCATATCCTACCAACTGCACCACTAGCTGCGCACACCCCCATCACTCACCTACCAACAATCTCCATCAATCACAACTCATACCTCACATTAATTTGCTCCACCTCACACTCACACACTTAGCACTGCTGCAAGCCTCACACCCACATCTCACAGCTTGCACACAATGCCAACCATTGAACCATGACAGCCACATCAATCAAACACATTGCACCACATTCACTGACATACTTCTCTCTTTCTTGCAGGAGAAGCTGGCGCACAAATGCAGGCATCAGCAGCCAACAGGAAGGGGAGAGGCATGCCTTCATATCCTAACCCCGATGGAGGAGAAGGTGCTTGGTATTATTGCAGCGGCTGTCACTGAGCACATGGCCAGCAGCGGGGCTGAAACCATTGAAGATGACAGTATGCTCATACCTAATCCTCCTTTTTGCATCCCACTTCCCCCATATCCCACAATCTCTTCTGATTTACACACGGTGTAAGCATGCACCTCTTGCTTTCCCTACCTCCCCTCACCACAACCCTACCCTTGTGCCTTTCTCTTTACAGACACCCAAGAGCTCCAACCTGGGCAGGCATTGGTGGAAGAGGCAGAAGACACTGATGAAGAAGAAACATGGTCACTCGATCTCACACTCGCAGCCACCAGCTCAGATACTGGCAATGCGCGTACTTTAGAGGATAGCATAGAGGTAGGATTTGCATGTGGTGAGTCACTGGGCATGAATGGGCTGCAGCCAGGCCAGGGGGGAAAGGTTAGTGCAGGTGCCAGCTCCCCGGAGAGCAAGGTTGCACATGAGTTCAGTTGTACAGGACTCAGATGAGGACTGCGATGTCCTACAGAAGAAGGCTGATGGGTATGCACAATGAAATGTTTGGTGCATTGGCGGGCCTGCCAGAAAGCCTGAATGCAATGTCAAGGAGCATGGAGGAGTCCAACACCAACCTTGCACAGGGTTTGTGCAGAGCTTCAAGCCCATCCATTCCAACGTGGAAGTGGTGGGCAAATCTATTAGCAGACTTGTGTACCCAACCATGATGCAGCGTCTGATGGTTGATGTCTCAGCTTCCATTGCAGCACAAGTAGAAGCCATCCAACATCTGAGTGTTGCAGTAAAAGCTCAGACTGAAGTCATGCAAGCTCAGCTTGTTGCCATGCAAGCATAGACTGCTGCCATCATGGCTGCGGTTGCCAGTGTTGAAAGGGGCTTGCAGGGTGTCGCAGCAGTCCAGCAATCTGTCCTCCAACAGATTACTAGGATTGCTGAGGCGCTGCCCCGAGGGAGTAGCAGTGGCTCCGTAGAGCACGAACCTGTTGTCCTCTCTCAGGATGACAGCATTCGTCCTCCCACCATTGCCACTCCGCCAGTGCCCTTGCTGTTGCCTGTCAGTCAGCCAGCTCAGACTGCTGTTGCCCACGCCGAGGTGGTGCAGTCAAAAGCCAGGCCTTCTAGCCCCAGAGCTGTTCGAGGTTGTCCTGCAAGGCCATCTGCAGTCTTCCCCACTGAAAGTCAGCAGCCTTCCACCAGCCATGCTGCAGTCACTGGGGTAGCACTGCATAGGAGCACTTGGACAGGCAAAGGCATATGCAAGACAAGCACTAAGGAAATGCACAAGGGTGATTAGTTGATTTTGTTACGTAATATTGGATGGATTGCTGTATAAAGTTGGTTTGGAATGTTTGTTTTGTGCTGGCTTTTATTGAAGCATTGTGGCCAAGAGGATGCTATGATGTTCCGTAACAGAGGGAAGGTAAGGTGTGGGACTATGGCTAAATGGGGAATTGGAGTTGCGTACATTGGTACCTTAGTCACATCAGTTGATCACAGGCAGCCCACCCAGAAACGGGCTATCTTGGTTACCTCCTCCCTTCCTCCTCCTCCTCTGTTCTTTGCCATATACCTAGTGGCAAGAGCTGTGACCTCCTGATGGCGAAGTTGTGCACCATGCAGCAGACCATGACGAATCTTGAGATACATGCTGCAGGGCTCCTTCAGAGCAGTCCTAGCAGCGGAGGCGTTGTTTAAGGACCCCAATGGTTTGCTCGATCACATTCCTTGTGGCAGCTTGGCTTTCATTATGTGCATGCTGCCCACATGTGGTTGGGTTGCACATCGGCGTCATGAGCCAGGAGGTCGGCGGATAGCCCTTGTCGCCCTGTAGCCATCCTCTGGTTTATCGTGGTGGATCAAATGCTAATAGTACAGCGGACTGCCGCAGAAAGATGGCAGCATCATGGCTGCTGCTAGGATACCAAGCATTGACTTGCATGATGCGCTGAGTATGGTCGCACACCAGCTAGACATTGAGGGAGTGGAATCCCTTCCGGTTACAGTACATCTCCGAGTTCACATGCCGCGCCCACAAAGCTATGTGTGTGCAGTCAATGGCACCTTACACTATGGGGAAGCCTGCTATCCTGGCAAAGCCGCGTGCTTGCTCCGCCTGCTTCTCTCTGGCAACAGAGAATGAAATTTATTCACCTCTCTTTGCATACAGAGTCTCACTCTCCTCCCTTATGCAACGGTGAATGGTGAACTGTGAGATGTTGCAAATGTTGCCTGCTCCAGCCTGGAAGGAGCCAGACGCAAACAAATTCATGGCAATGCAACAGGTGGCAGATTTCAGTGAGCACCTCCTTAGTGAAGCGGAGATGTTGCATGCACTGTTCCTCGCTGAAGTTGAGATTGAGATAGGAGAATTGCTTCCTAAAGACCATGGGTGGATATGGCCTCCTGCTGAGAGCCCTTCTCCCCCCATCCTCCTCCTTCCTAAAAGCTGAATATAGGGAGTTAGGAGGTAAATTAAAAAATAGGACCTCAAAGGTAGTAATCTCAGGATGGCTACCAGTGCCATGTGCTAGTCAGAGTAGAAATGGAAGGATATTTCAGATGAATACGTGGCTAGAGGAATGGTGCCAGGGGGAGGGATTCAAATTCCTGGGACATCGGAGCCGGTTCTGGGGGAGGTGGGACCAGTTCAAACCGGACGGTTTGCACCTGGGCAGGGCCGGGACCGATGTCCTGGGGGGAGTGTTTGCTAGTGCTCTGGGGGAGGGTTTAAACTAAAATGGCAGGGGGTTGGGAACCTGAGCAGGGGGACAGAGGAAAGGGAAACAAGGATAAAAGCAAAAGATAGGAAGGAGAAAAACAAAAGTGGCAGTCAGAGAAATCAACGGTTTAAATCAAACATGGCCACAATAAATAATAATTCTAATAGGTCTAAGAGCGTTAAAAAAACAAGCCTGAAGGCTTTGTGTCTTTTATGCGAGGAGCATTCGTAATAAGGTGGATGAATTAGCTGCGCAAATAGAGGTAAACGAATATGATTTGATTGGAATTACGGAAACATGGCTCCAGGGTGGCGAAGGCTGGGAACTCAACATCCAGGGGTATTCCATATTCAGGAAAGATAGGCAAAAAGGAAAGGGAGGTGGGGTAGCATTGCTGGTTAAAGAAGGGATTAACACAATTGTAAGGAAGGATATTAGCTCTGATGATGTGGAATCTGTACGGGTAGAACTGAGAAATACCAAGGGGCAGAAAACGTTAGTGGGAGTGGTATATAGACCTACAAACAGTAATGCAGAGGTTGGGGATGGCATTAAAAGGGAAATTAGAGAAGCGTGCAAAAAGGGCACAGCAGCCATCATGGGTGACTTTAATCTACATATAGATTGGGCTAACCAAATTAGTAATAATACTGTGGAGGAGGAATTCCTGGAGTGTTTACGGGATGGTTTCCTGGACCAATATGTCAAGGAACCAACCAGAGATCAGGCCATCTTAGACTGGGTATTATGTAACGAGAAAGGATTAATTAGCAATCTTGTTGTACGAGGCCCCTTGGGGCGGAGCGATCATAATATGATAGAATTCTTCATTAAGATGGAGAATGAAGTAGTTGACTTAGAGACTAGGGTCCTGAATTTAAATAAAGGAAACTACGATGGTCTGAGGCGCGAGTTGGGTAGGATTGATTGGGGAATGTTAAAGGGTTGATGGCGGATAGGCAATGGCAAACATTTAAAGATCGCATGGATGAACTACAGAATTTGTTCATCCCTGTTTGGCATAAAAATAAAACAAAAAAGTTGAATCAAACGTGGCTAACAAGGGAAATTGCGCACAGCAAGGTCCCACAAACAGCAATGTGATAATGACCAGATAATCTGTTTTAGTGATGTTGGTTGAAGGATAAATATTAGCCAGGACACTGGGGAGAACTCTCCTGCTCTTCTTCAAAATGTTACATCCTGAGGTACATCTTTTACCTGAGAGGGAAGACGGGGCCTTGGTTTAATGTCTCATCCAAAAGACGGCACCTCCTGCAGTGCAACACTCTCTCAGTACTGCCCTGGAGGGTCAACCTAGATTTTGTGCTTAAGTGCCTGGAGTGGACTCAGAGCAGAGAGAGTGCTACAAGCGAGCCACGGCTGATGCTAGCAAAACTTGCTGTGTCACCAAGAGGGAGCGTGCTGGTTCATGCCCAGGGGAGACACCAGAGAGAAAGGCACTGTTGTGCACTTTCCACCAGGAGAGCACTGGCAGATGTCTGGGAGTAGGATGGCTGCCCAAGGCAGGGGTCTTGCGTGGTGCTGTGCTGAGACAACAGAAGATGAAAGGAGACTTATTAAAAACTATAAATTAATCTGTAAGTGGTGCACAAACAGCAACATTACACAGCTGGCCTCTCAATTAGGAGATTCAAATTCAGATCGCAATCCTGGCTATTATTCTACTTCACCTTCCTCAAGGGAACTGTGATCAGGAGGAAGGGTAAAAAGAGCAAAAACTTGTAGTTTGAGCAATAGGTAGAAATAGGTTGAAGTCAATGGAAAAGAAAATCAGGCGGAGTGCAAAGCTGACTGCCAATTTACTAGTGTCCGTGTAGCGCTACCACCCGAGATGAATTTATACCCCACAGTCTTTTCAGTTATCGATGCCCTTCAGTCTCAAGGTATTTGGAACTCTGAGGTTCTGCCATACAGTCCAATGTTATTCATGGTTCCAAAAACGAGAAGGTACACTTAAAATAGGAAGGAAGGAATAGGGAGGAACATAGGAACAGGAATAGGCCATTCAGCCCCTCAAGCCTGTTCTACCATTCAATTAGATCATGGCTGATACACATCTTAACTTCCTTTACCAGCCTTGGTTCTGTAACACTTGCCTAACAAAAATCTATCTGTTAAGTCTGTGTGTTCTAGTTATTGTTAATAAGAATCACTGCACACAGACCACAAGAGTAAATTCAACAGGTCTTTACTAATCAGAGGTCAGGCTGAACTGCCCAATAAATCATTACACAGCACTTATATACCGGTGTGGTCACCACCGGTATTACAGTATACAGCAGCCAAGATAAAGTAGTGTATCTCTTAAAATAGTTCTCTTAAAGGTGGAACGGTTACATACACCACAATCCTCCCTTTTTAGCTTAACAGTATATATTCCCCATTTAACATAACATAATAACATATATACACAACTTCATGTAAAAACAGTTCACAGATTCAGTCTCTGAGGAGGCCTCCTGATCCGAGACGGATAACGCCTTTCAGGGGTCTCTGGTTCTCGTTGCTGGGGTGACTCATCTAGTTGATCCCCTATGGATAGGACATCATCATCAGGTATATTCACTTCTGAGGTAGATGCTTCAGGTTCACTAACTTCCTCCACGGTTGTCTCTGTCGTAACCATGGGCTCGACCCTTGTTCTCGATCCCACCAGTTGGTCAGCATGACGTCGCATTACATTTTCACCAACATCTACCGTGTACATCAGGGGTCCTTGTCTGGCCCGAATTGTTCCAGATTGCCATTTCTCGTTTTTATAGTCCCTGGCTAACACCGGTTGTCCTATTTCAAAACTCCGAGTGGGCTTGTTATTGATATGCTGGAACTGTTTGTTTTCGACTTCCCTCCGCACATTTGGTTTTAACAAGTCCAACCTGGACCGCAACCTCTTGTTATAGAACATCATGGCAGGACTTTGGTTTGTTGTTGCATGGGTGGCATTTCGATATGCCAGTAGGAAATTGTCCACCTTGTGTTGCAGTGGAATCTGATCTTCGCTCATGGCCTTTATTGCCTTTTTGAACGTCTGTACAAACCTCTCGGCCAGCCCATTCGTAGCTGGATGATATGGGGCAGAGGTATAATGTTTCACCCCATTCTTCTTCAGGAATTTCTGGAATTCCTCTGACACGAACTGTGGTCCGTTGTCTGAACATATTTGCTCTGGCAATCCATTTCTTGCAAATATCGTTCTTAGCACCGCGATCGTCTTCTCCGAGGTAGTGGTAGTCATTTTAATCACTTCTGGCCATTTAGAATGTGCGTCCACCGCAATTAAAAACATGGAGTCCATGAATGGACCAGCAAAGTCAATATGTACACGTTGCCATGGGGTTGAAGGCCATTCCCATGGATGCAGCGGTGCAATTGGAGGTGCATTTTGGACTTTTTGGCACCCTGAGCAGCTTTTCGTCAGATCCTCTATCTGTTGGTCGATACCCGGCCACCACACATAAGCCCTAGCAAGGCTTTTCATCTTGACTCCCCCCAGATGACCTTCATGTAGTTCTTTTAGAACTCTCTTAACTTAGGAAGGATAACCACCCTTGTTCCATACATCAATGTTCCCTGACAGATGGACAGCTGTTCTCGTCTTGCTGAGAATGCCGGTAACAGTGGATCACCATGGGCTGGCCATCCCTTTACTGTCAATTCGTAGACCCGGGACAGTGTCGGGTCATTCCTAGTCTCCCTTTCAATATTTGCATTGGTGACAGGTAAACATTCGATGATGGTCGAGTGAAATAACTCCACCGGGTCAACCGTCGGTGCCTCCTCCTCAGTAGGTAGTGGCAGGCGCGACAGCCCATCAGCATTACCATGCTGCTTTGTACCTTTGAATTCTATCTGATATTGATGTGCCCCTAGGAAAAGGGACCATCTCTGGAGCCTCTGTGCTGTCATCACCGAAACACCCTTCTTAGGGTTAAAAATGGATACCAACGGCTGGTGGTCTGTCAGCAGTGTAAACTTCTGGCCCTGCAGGTAATGATTAAACTTCTTTACTCCCCACACAAGGCTGAGAGCCTCCCTATCTATCTGAGCATAGTTGCGCTCAGCGGAGGTCAATGATCTGGATGCAAATGCGACTGGCCTTTCCAAGCCATTTGGCAACTTGTGTGAGAGTACTGCTCCAATACCATAAGGAGAAGCATCACAAGCTAAACGAATAGGTAGCGTTGGGTTGAAGTGAGCGAACACTTCCTCTGAGGTGATCAATGCCTTGCTTTTGCGAAAGGCCTTCTTACAGTCCTCGCTCCACTTCCATGGTACTTCTTTCTGCAAAAGAGCGTTCAGCGGGTGCAGCACCGTGGATAGATTTGGCAGAAACTTATGGTAATAGTTAATCAACCCTCGGAACGACCTCAACTGGGATACATTTTCCGGAGCGGGAGCCTTCACAACAGCTTCGATCTTGTCAGGTGACTTGTGCAGCCCCTCCTGGTCAATGACATGACCACAGTACGAGATCCGTTTCTGAAAGAACTCACATTTCTGGCGATTAACTCGAAGTCCATATTCCTTCAATCTGGTGAGCACCAGTTTCAAATTTGCAAGGTGTTCCTCATTGTCATCTCCTGTAATCAGGATATCGTCCAAGTAACATTGAGTGCTTGGAATTCCCTGTAATACCTGCTCCATGGCCCTCTGCCAAATTGCTGGAGCCGAAGCCACTCCAAAAACCAGTCTATTATATCGATACAAGCCTCTGTGCGTGTTGATTGTGAGATACTGGCGCGACTCTTCCTCAACTTCCATCTGTAAGTACGCTTGCTCCATGTCTATCTTGGTGAAGTGTTTCCCGCCAGACAATGAAGCAAAGATATCCTCAATCCGCGGAAGCGGATATTGCACCGTGTGAAGCACCGGATTAACCGTGATCTTGAAGTCTCCACAGATGCGGACCTTCCCCGGTTCCCCTGGCTTGTTACTCGATGAACGCTTCATGACGGGAACAATGGGCGTGGCCCACTCACTCCAGTCCACCTTAGACAGTACTCCTGAACGTTCTAGCCCTTCCAGCTCAGCTTCCACAGCAGGTCGTATCGCATAAGGTACCGGTCTGGCTTTGAAAAATTTTGGGTTTGCATGTTCTGCAATCTTGATTTTTGCCGTAATTCCTCTCAGTGTTCCCAGTCCCTGTTGGAACACCTCTTTAACCTCATCCAATATTTTGGACAATCGTTCAGGTTTGACATCTTTTTTTCCGGAATCTACCGTTATTGCTTTTAGGGAGTGCCAGTCCATATTTATTTTCCTGATCCACTCCCGTCCCAGAAGTGGTGGACCTCCCTCAGGTAGTACATATAAGTCCATTCCTTGGTGTTCTTTGCCCTTGTGTACCACCTTGACTTTTATCTTTCCGATGGGGTATACTCTTTGCCCCGTGTATGTCTGCAATACTCTCTCCGTATCCCATAGGGGAATATGTGTGAATAACCTTTTGTAATCTTGCTTATTCATGACCGTCAACGCCGATCCGGTGTCCAATTCCATCTTCACTTGGACTCCTGCTATCTGAAGTGTGACCCAGATAGTTTGTAGGTCAGCTTCCTTACTCACATTGTGAATTCTCAGACTACCCAGTTCCTTGCTGTTGGAGTCTGAATCCGAATTCTGTTCATCCGAACTCTTCTCAGCCACCTTATGTACCTTTCTGCACTTTTCCTGCGGTGACTTTTTGTTGCTGGTCTTCTTTCCTGACCGGCATACTTTAGCTATGTGACCAAGCTTGCCACATTTTCTACATTCCTGATTTTTAAACCAGCATTGGTTCTGATCGTGTGTTGTCTTTCCACAACGATAACATTTCGCTGTACCCAAAGCCATTTGATCTACGCTGAGTACCGCTGCCTTCAGCTGCATTTCCGCAGTGCCTCTCGCTGCGGCTTCGTGCGATGCTGCAATAGTGACAGCCTTATCAAGTGTAAGATCATTCTCTTCAAGCAGCCGCTTTTGTGTTCCTTCTTTCGACAATCCACACACGAATTTGTCTCTCAGTGCCTCTGTCAGTCTTTCCCCAAACTGACAGTATTTCGCTAGCTTACGCAGTTCAATTAAATACTCCGCGTTGCTTTCCTCTTTCAGTTGCGTTCTCGCATAAAATTTAAATCGTTCCGCTAACATCAGCGGTGTGGGGTTCAAATGATTTCTCAGGACAGCAACAATATTAGCGAAAGCCTGATCCGTCGGTTTAGCTGGTGATAGAAGATGCTTCAATAGCCCGTATGTCTTCGCACCCATTGAGTTCAGTAAGGTTAGTGCTTTATCTTCATCTGATATTTTATTTGCCTTACAATAAATCTCTATGCGTTCTACATACGTGGCCCAATCTTCAACATCGGGATCGAAATCGTTGATGTTACCACGCTTAGGCTTCCTCGCAATCTTCTTGAGAAACAAAAAGAAATTTTTATTATTTTTTTTCAAAATGGCGGTTTCCCGCGCTTGTCTTCTTCCCCCGTCTACGAAAATGGCGGCTTCCCGCGTTTGCCTTTCTCCCCCGCTGGCTGTAATGGCGATTGCCGTATTGCTGCGTTCGCCCTCCCCAGCGGTTCTCAAATTGTGCCTCCCAGCCCCTCTTGCAGTCCGGTCCTTTCCCCCGGCTGCGGCTGAGTTCTCCACGTTTTAAATTTTTTTTTATCCCGCGCCTTGCGGCCTCGGTAGCTGCCTGGCCTTTTTCCCCGGTCGCGGTCGAGCTCTCTCTCGACGCTGTTGCGTCTCCCAGCCCGCTTGCAGCCCGGTCTTTTACACCGGCTGCGTTTGCATCCACCGCGGCTCCCGTGCCTTATGCTGCCCCAGTCTCAGCGCCTCTGGCCCCGACTTCTGTCCGGCTCTTTTCCCCGGCCGTGGTCGAGTTCTCCGCCCTTATATCCTCCGTTTTTCCCTCCCCTACTTCACAGCCAACATGGCCGACTTGCTGCTCGTCGCTGATCGGCTTACCCACCACCGTGATAGAAGGGATGATCACTGCCTGTTGCTGATGGAAGGCTTCGTGTCAGGATTCTTCCTTGCTCTTCAGACCCGAGTCTTTTCTCAGCAGGATGATGAGGGCGGATGCCTCTTCTCGACGCCCGTTAAACTGCCTTGGATATATCTCTGCCGCAGGGTAAGATCGTCATCGTCGCCACTGTTAAGTCTGTGTGTTCTAGTTATTGTTAATAAGAATCACTGCACACAGACCACAAGAGTAAATTCAACAGGTCTTTACTAGTCGGAGGTCAGGCTGAACTGCCCAATAAATCATTACACAGCACTTATATACCGGTGTGGTCACCACCGGTATTACAGTATACAGCAGCCAAGATAAAGTAGTGCATCTCTTAAAATAGTTCTCTTAAAGGTGGAACGGTTACATACACCACACTATCAATCTCAGTTTTTGAAAGTTTCAATTGACCAAGCCTCAACAGCTTTTTGGGGGAAGAGAGTTCCAGACTTCCACTACCCTTTGCATGAAGAAGTGCTTCCTGACGTCACCACTGGATGGCCTAGCTCTAATTGTAAGATCATGCCCCCTTGTTCTGGACTCGTTCGCCAGAGGAAATAATTTCTCTCTATCTGCCCCATCAATGCCTGTAATCATCTTAAACAACACAATTACAGGAAACTCTTTTTTATCAAAAAGTCCAGAGAGGTATAGTAAAAGGTACGAGAGCTCCGTACATGGCCACAGATCCAGGCGTCCCTGTTGCATAGCAACAGGTACAGAAACCTCGGCCACAGACCAAGCGTCCCTATTGCATAGCAACAGGTGCAGGAACCCCGGTTGCACGGCCACAGATCCAGGAATGGCCACTAATATGAAGTAAAACTTACCTGAACCTACTCCTGAATTTTGCCGGTTAACAGAGATTTCCGGTTATTTAGGTGCTGGTAAATCAAGAGTTTCCTGTAGATCACCCCTTAATCTTCTATACACAAGGGAATATAAGCCTAGTCTGTGCATCCTGCCCTCATAATTTAACCCTTTTAGCCTGGGTATCATCATGGTGAATCTGCGCTACATCCCCTCCAAGGCCAATATATTCATCCCAAGGTGCAGTTCCCAGAACGGAACACAGTGCTACAGATGGGGTCTAACCAGAGCCCTGAGCAGCTGTGACATAACTTCCACCCCATTGTATTCCAGCTCCCTTGAGCTAAATGCTAACAATCCATTAGTCTTCTTAATTATTTTTTTTACCTGTCCATTAGCTTTTAGTGATTTCTCTACTTGGATTCCTAAACCACTAAAATCATTTCTTATTATTCGCCACTTGGGGAAGAAAACCGTCACGATCAACCCAGAGAAACTGCTGCAATGTTTAGATTCGTAAAGCACGAATTAGCGCTCCAGGTTGCAATTTTTGTTTGGCATACTAGCCACCACTAGTTCTGAAATTATACAGCACTTGACAGCCACAAATCTTCTTAATAATGCAAAATATTTTGGTAACAAAACAACAAGTTAGCAGTGAAATACTCGCAAAGGGGCATCGCTGAAATACATCAGCTCACTGGCTGCAGTTGAGTAATCACTAATTAATTTTACTTAGCCCAGTCTTCTTGCAAATCCTCCCACGGTTATTTGTCAATTCAGCTGAAGGTGGCAGCTATGGCAGTAAAAGAGCTGCACTGACTTGCCCAACATATTCATGGGTTCAACTCATCTTGATAAACTGAACCACCAGGTCCACTATTCATCTTAGGAGTTGCAGAAGCAGCAGCAAAAAAAATCTGAGAACTGATGAATTTGTGTTCAAATCCCTTTATGTTTTCGCACCGCCTTATCTCTATAACCTCATCCAGCCATACAACCCTCAGAGATCTCTGTGCTCCTCCAATTCGGGCCTCTTGTGCATCCCCGATTTCCTTCGCCCCACCATTGGTGGCTGTGCCTTCAGCTGGCTGGGCCCTAAACTCTGACATTCCCTCCCTAAACCGCTCCACTTTTCTCTCCTCTTTTCTCCTCCTTTAAGACCCTCCTTAAAACCTACCTCTTTGACCAAGTTTTTGGTCACCTGTCCTTATGTGGCTTGGTGTCAAATTTTGTATGATAACGCTCCTGTAAAGTGCCTTTGGATGTTTTACTATGTAAAAGGAGCTGTATAGATGTAAGATGTTATTGTTATGGTAGTTAATAAGGCCTTTCTGGTGCAGAGTGACTGTTGGTAAACCATTTAACTGGTGTAATTAGAGGGATTGATTTAAATTAAATCCAATTAATTAAAGGGGATACTAGCATCTATAATCGGGCAGAGGGTGTCCATAACTAACAATAAAAAATGTAATTAATTACATAGAATGGAGCAGGTGATGTGTTACTGTTGCGAGATGTGGGAGCCGGTGAACCCCATTGAGGCTCACGGTGATTACGTCTGTGACAAGTGTCTGCTGCTACAGGAACTCCAGCTCCGTGTTGATGAGCTGGAATCTGAGCTTCAGACACTGCGACACATCAGGGAGGGGGAGAAGTACCTGGACTCTGTGTATCAGGAGGTGATCACACCTATGAAGTTAATTAATTCAGATGTAGCCTATGGTCAGGGACAGGACGGTGTGGCTACAAGTGAGGCAGGTATGGGGATCCAGGAGGTAGAGCTGGAGGAGCCGCAGCCCTTGCTCTTGTCCAGCAGGTTCGAGGTTCTTACTCCCTGTGGGGACAGGAGCAGGGACTGTAGGGAGGATGAGCAACCAGGGTTAAGGACATCTCCTCTGGGCTGGAAAGAAACTTGCAGTGGGAGGGGGTGGATTCAGTTGTCGTGGTCCATGTTGGTACAAACGACGTAGATAGGACTAGGAAGCCGGTTCTGTTAAAGGAGTATGAACAGCTAGGGGTCAAATTAAAAAACAGAACCTCAAGGGTAATAATCTCTGGATTATTACCTGAGCCACGAGCGAATTTGGCTAGGACAAATAAAATTAGAGAGTTAAATGCGTGGTTCAAAGACTGGTGTGGGAGAAATGGGTTTTGCTTCCTGGGACACTGGCACCAGTACTGGGGCAGGAGGGAGCTGTTCTGTTGGGATGGGCTTCACTTGGCCAGTGCTGGGACTAGAGTCCTGGCGGATCATATAACTAGGGCTGTAGAGAGGGCTTTAAACTAACTAGTGGGGGGAGGTTCCTAGAGAGCAAATAATAAAAATGACAACAAAGAAGGTCATAGACTTAGGTAGCAGTGGGGAAATTAAAAACCGGAGCGTGTCAGGAAGGGGCAGAAGGTATGGAGTAAAAGGTAAAGTAATAAAAAGGGCAAAAGCAGGAACTAAGTGTCACAAAACATATTTGAAAGTTCTCTATCTGAATGCACATAGCATTCGTAACAAAATAGACGAGTTAATGGCACAAATAACTACATATGGGTATGATCTTGTGGCCATTACAGAAACATGGCTGCAGGGTGACAATGCCTGGGAATTAAACATACCAGGTTATTTAACGATCAGGAAGGAGAGGCAGGAAGGAAGGGGAGGTGGGGTGGCTATGTTAATAAAGGAAGGAATCACTGTAATACAGAGAAATGATATTGGGTCAAAAGATCAGGATAATGAAACAGTTTGGGTGGAGGTAAGGAATAATAAGGGGAAAAATACACTAGTGGGCGTAGTCTATAGGCCTCCGAACAGTTGCAACTCTGTTGGACGGAGTATCAATCAGGAAATAGTTGAGGCTTGTAATAAGGGAACATCTATAATTATGGGGGATTTTAACTATCATATTAATTGGACAAATCAAATTGGGCAGGGCTGCCTTGAGGATGAGTTCATTGAGTGTATTAGGGATGGGTTTCTTGAGCAGTATGTAACTGAACCGACCAGGGGGCAAGCAACCTTGGATCTGGTCCTGTGTAACGAGACAGGATTAATTAAAAATGTCCTAGTAAAGGATCCCCTTGGAATGAGTGACCATAACATGGTTGAATTCCATATTCAATTAGAGGGTGAGAAGGTTGGATCTCAAACAAGCGTGCTAAGCTTGAATAAAGGAGACTATGAAGGTATGAGAGCGGAATTGAGTAGAGTGGATTGGGAAAATAGATTAAAGGGTAAGACGATACATGATCAGTGGTGTACATTTAAGGAGTTTTACAACTTCCAAAAAAAATATATTCCACTGAGCAGAAAAGGGTGTAAAAGAAAAGACAGCCATCCGTGGCTAAGTAAAGAAATTAAGGATAGTATTCGACTAAAAACAAGGGCATATAAGGTAGCCAAATCTAGTGGGAGGATAGAGGATTGGGAAAACTTTAAAAGACAGCAAAAAATAACAAAAAGATTGATTAAGAAAGGGAAGATAGATTATGAAAGTAAATTAGCAAAAAATATAAAAACAGATAGTAAGAGTTTTTATAGTTATATAAAAAGAAAAAGGGTGGCTAAAGTAAATGTTGGTCCCTTAGAGGATGAGACTGGGAAATTAATGGTGGGAAATATGGAGATGGCAAAAACGCTGAATGAATATTTTGTATCAGTCTTTACAGTAGAAGACACTAAGAATATCCCAACACTGGACAAACAGGGGGCTATGGGGGGAGGAGCTAAACACAATCAAAATCACTAAGGAAGTGGTACTCGGTAAAATAATGGGACTCAAGGCGGATAAATCACCTGGACCTGATGGCTTACATCCTAGGGTCTTGAGGGAAGTGGCGGTAGGGATTGTGGATGCATTGGTAATAATTTTCCAACACTCCCTGGACTCAGCAAAGGTCCTGGCAGACTGGAAAACTGCTAATGTAACACCCTTATTTAAAAAGGGCAGTAGACAGAAGGCTGGAAACTATAGACCGGTTAGCCTAACATCTGTGGTAGGTAAAATTTTGGAGTCCATTATTAAGGAGACAGTAACAGGACATTTGGATAATCATCAATTAATAGGACAAAGTCAGCATGGTTTTATGAAGGGGAAGTCATGTTTGAGAAATTTGCTGGAGTTCTTTGAGGAAGTAACATATAGGGTGGATAAAGGGGAACCAGTGGACGTAGTGTATTTAGACTTCCAAAAGGCATTTGACAAGGTGCCACACAAAAGATTATTGCTTAAGATAAAAAATCACGGGATTGGGGGTAATATTCTGGCATGGATAGAGGATTGGCTATCTAACAGAAGGCAGAGAGTTGGGATAAATGGTTCATTCTCAGAATGCCAATCAGTAACTAGTGGTGTTCCGCAGGGGTCGGTGCTGGGTCCCCAACTCTTTACAATCTATATTAATGATTTGGAGGAGGGGACCGAGTGTAACATATCAAAGTTTGCAGATGATACTAAGATGGGAGGGAAAGTAGTGAGTGAGGAGGACATAAAAAACCTGCAAGGGGACATAGACAGGCTAATTAAGTGGGCAGAGATTTGGCAGATGGAATACAATACTGGAAAGTGTGAGGTTATGCACTTTGGCAGGAAAAATCGTAGAGCAAGTTATTATCTTAATGGCAAGAAACTGGAAAGTTCTGAAGTACAAAGGGATCTGGGGGTCCTGGTGCACGAAACTCAAAAGGTTAGTATGCAGGTGCAGCAAGTGATTAAGAAGGCCAATGGAATGTTGGCTTTCATTGCTAGGGGGATAGAATATAAAAATAGGGAGGTATTGCTTCAGTTGTACAAGGTATTGGTGAGACCGCACCTGGAATACTGCATACAGTTTTGATGTCCATACTTAAGAAAAGACATACTTGCTCTCGAGTCAGTACAAAGAAGGTTCACTCAGTTAATCCCGGGGATGAGGGGATGGACATATGAGGAGAGGTTGAGTAGATTGGGACTCTACTCATTGGAGTTCAGAAGAATGAGAGGTGATCTTATTGAAACATATAAGATTGTGAAGGGGTTGGATCGGGTGGATGCGGGGAGGATGTTCCCGATGATGGGTGAAACTAGAACTAGGGGGCATAGTCTTAGAATAAGGGGCTGCTCTTTCAAAACTGAGATGAGGAGGAACTACTTTACTCAGAGGGTGGTAGGTCCATGGAATATGCTGCCCCAAAAAGCTGTAGAAGCTACATCATTACATAAATTTAAAACAGAAATAGACAGTTTCCTAGAAGTAAAGGGAATTAAGGGTTACGGGGAGCGGGCAGGAATTTGGACATGAGTCTAGGTTCGGATGGGACATGGCCCTGTGGATAGCGGAGCGGGCCCAGGGGCCGTGTAGCCTGATCCTGCTCCTATTTCATGTGTCTAATTCTGTTAGATTCAGGAGATGGTTCTGTGATAGTAGATTGGCGGTTAGGATCAGATCAGCCATGATCTTATTAAATGGCGGAGCAGGCTCGAGGGGTCGATTGGCCTACTCCTGGTCCTATTTCTTATGTTCTTATGTTCTTATCAGAGAGAGGGAATTGGCAGCACCTTTGCAAAGTGACTGCTGCAGTTACTCATGCCCCTGTTCAATAAGCCGGTGGATGTGGGTAGGTAGCAACTTCATTAACGCCAAGAAAATAGAAACATAAACTTTGCTCACAAAACTCTGGCAAAAAGATTGTTGACAAGTGAAAGCTCTGCAAATAAGTCAGACAGCACTTGTACTTTATTAGCTGAACTGAACAGTGACGTACCGATGGAAGTGAAAATGCAATGGAAAAATTCTCCCTTCTTCTTGGTCGTACTTATTAACTGAAGGCCATCAATATGAGTGCAGCCTCCTATGTACAGATATATTCAGAAATAACACTGTTGCCTTGTGCCTCTCAAAAATGATGAGACTTCAATATTTAAAGTGCACAGTCTAGACATAGCTGTGGTGATATGATGGGGCCAATTCTACTCCACCCCCTTCCCCCAGTGTTTCGGGCTGCACTGGAGCGGGTTCAGCTAGTTAACATGCCCTGGCCTTTGCCCAGGCGCAGAAATGGCCTGCGAACTGGTGGGTGGTGAGATTGGTGGCGGGAACTTCAGAGGGATCCTGCAACCAGGCCCTATGCCTGTTGGCTCTGGGTCCTTCTGGCTGTGGTCAAAAAGAGTAGCCAGATGGCTTCTGGCCTGCTGCTCCTTTTTGCTGGCCCACAGAAATGAAAGCTAAGCTGTCTGGATGTCGTAGCAAGTTATTGGCATCTCCTTTTGCGATCCTTTAATCTGGAGGGTCCAGGTGCAACCTCAAAGCCCCACCTTCACTGGGTGAGCGGTTGTCCCCCCAGCCTAGGGTTGCCATCTCTGGTTGGGTGTAGTCCTGGAGGTTTCCTCACATGACCTCCTGCCTCAAACCACTCCACCCCCTCCCCCAATACACCCGTCATTGGTCCATCGTCCAGGCACACTGCCTTCCCACACCAATTGGAAAGGTAACAGACTCTTTGTTACTTAATTGAATTAATCTGACTGTCAGTGAAAGAGCCTTTTTTTCCCCATCTTCAATATTTTTATCACTAATAAATTATCTTTAATATGTTCAAGGAAAATGAAAAAAACCCACAGTTTATTTTAATGCAAAATGATTTTTTGCTCCAGGGTTGCTCGCAGCAGTGTCCTGGAGATTAATCCTCAATTCTTGGAGATTCCTGGAGCGTTAGTGTAATGTATTGTCATATGGTTTAGTATGAGCATGTTCAGTTCGCTCTGGCCTAGTAAAGCAAGTACATGGACTAGCAACTCATCGGGCCTGAATTTGCGGCCGGAGGCTTCCCACCGGCAAAACATTTTGAAGTCTCCGACCGGCAAAACATTTCGAACTTACCTTCTGCCTTGGGATCCACGGAGACTCGTGCTCCTGGGCCTCTATGAGTAGACATGTGTAGAGGCCCATGTATCCTGGGGCGCATGTGGTTCGCAAGTGCCCCTAGGATCACGTGGGCCGGCCCAACAAATGACAGAAGGGAATCTCCATTCATACTTATTAGCATTCGTAATAATGTGGATGAATTAGCTGCACAAATAGATGTAAACGGATATGATGTAATTGGAATTATGGAGACATGGGGCTGGATTTTAATTCAGGGGTGGGTTGGGGTCGTGTAATCCGCATTTTGTGTTATCCACACAAATCTAAATCGATGTGGGAGATTGATGCGAATTTAACTTAATTGGCCAATTGAGTTCCAGCGTGTGGGAACCCATGGCAAATGAGTTTTTCCAGTCTGAAAGTCGCCTCCGATGATGTCATCATTGCTGCAACAAGCCTTGCTTCTTCTGCAGACTGCCAAGCTTTTGGCCTTTGCTGCTACAGGGACCTGGAGGCAGAATGGCCAGTGAAACATAGAAATATAGAAGATAGGAGAAATATATCCAACTCCTTCTTGAATATATTTAATGTATCGGCCTCTACTGCCTTCTGTGGTAGAGAATTCCACATTTCTGTCCTAAATGGCGTACCCCTTATTCTTAGACTGTGACCCCTGGTTCTGGACTCCCCGACCATCGGGAACATCCTTCCTGCATCTAGTCTGTCCAGTCCTTTCAGAATTTCATAAGTTTCAATGAGATCCCTCTCATTCTTCTAAACTCCAGCGAGTACAAGCCCAATCATCCCAATCTCTCCTCATACGTCATTCCTGCCATCCCAGGTAACAGCCTGGTGAATCTTCGTTGAACTCCTTCCATGGCAAAAACATCCTTCCTCAGATAAGGCGACCAAAACTGCACACAATACTCAAGATGTGGTCTCACCAAGGCCCTGTACAACTGCAGCAAGACATCCTTGTTCCTGTACTCAAACCCTCTCGCTACGAAGGCCAACATGCCATTTGCCTTCTTAACTGCCTGCTGCACCTGCATGCTTACCTTCAGCGACTGGTGCACAAGGACATCCAGGTCTTGTTGCACTTACCCTTCTCCCAATCTATTGCCATTCAGATAATAATCTGCCTTCCTGTTTTTGCCACCAAAGTGGATAACCTCACATTTATCCATGTTATATTGCATCTGCCATGCTTCTGCCTAATCACCCAACCTGTCCAAATCATCCTGGAGTTTCTCGGCATCCTCCTCACAGCACACACGCCGACTCAGCTTTGTGTCGTCTGCAAATTTGGAGATATTACATCTAGTTCCCTCGTCTAGATCATCATTAATATATATTGTGAATAGCTGGGGTTCAAGGACCGATCCCTGCTGTACCCCACTAGTCACTGCCTGCCACTCGGAAAAAGACCCGTTTATTCCAACTCTTTGCTTTCTGTCTGCCAACCAGTTTTCTATCCAAGTCAATACCTTGCCCCCAATCCCATGTGCCTTAACTTTACACGCGAATCTCTTATGCGGGACCTTATCGAAAGCCTTCTGAAAGTCCAAATATACCACATCCACTGGTTCTCCCTCATCTATTTTAACAGTTACATCCTCAAAATATTCCAGTAGATTAGTCAAGCACGATTTACCTTTTGTAAATCCATGTTGACTTTGTCCGATCCTGTCACTGTTTTCCAAGTGCTCTGCTATTACATCTTTTATAATGGAGTCTAGCATTTCCCCACTACCGATGTCAGGCTTACCGGTCTGTAATTCCCCGTTTTCTCTCAACCACCTTTTTTGAATAGTGGTGTAAAATTAGCTACCCTCCAATCCATGGGTACTGTTCCAGATTCCATCGAATGTTGGAAGATGATCAGCAATGCATCTATTATTTCTAGGGCCACTTCCTTAAGTACCCTAGGATGTAGATTATCAGGCCCTGGGGATTTATCGGCCTTCAGTCCCATCAATTTCCTTAACACCATTTCCTTGCAAATACTGATTTCTTTCAGTTCCTCCCTTTCATCAGACCCTATGTTCCCCGACATCTCTGGGAGGTTATTTGTGTCCTCTTTTGTGAAGACAGAACCAAAATATGTATTTAATTGGTCTGCCATTTCTTTGTTCCTCATTATAAATTCCCCTGATTCTGACTGCAAGGGACCTATGCTTGACTTCACCAATCTTTTTCTCTTCACATATCTATAAAAGCGTTTACAGTCAGTTTTTATGTTCCCTGCAAGCTTACTCTCATATTCTATTTTCCCTTTCTTAATTAATTCCTTTGTCCTCCTTTGTTGAATCCTAAACTGCTCCCAATCCTCAGGTTTACTGCTTTTTCTGGCCAATTTATATGTCCGCTCCTTGGATCTTATGCTATCCCTAATTTCCCTTGTTAGCCACGGTTGAGTCACCTTTTTTGTTTTATTTTTATGCCAAACTGGGATGAACAAATTCTGTAGTTCATCCATGCGGTCTTTGAATGTTTGCCATTGCCTATCCACCGTCAACCCTTTGAGTGACATTCCCCAATCAATCCTACCCAACTCGCGCCTCAGACCATCATAGTTTCCTTTATTTAAATTCAGGACCCTAGTCTCTGAGTCAACTACTTCATTCTCCATCTTAATGAAGAATTCGATCATATTATGATTGCTCCGACCCAAGGGACCTCGTACAACAAGATTGCTAATTAATCCTTTCTCGTTACATAATACCCAGTCTAAGATGGCCTGATCTCTGGTTGGTTCCTCGACATATTGGTCCAGGAAACCATCCTGCAAACACTCCCGGAATTCCTCCTCCACAGTATTGTTACTAATTTGGTTAGCCCAATCTATATGTAGATTAAAGTCACCCATGATGACTTATTGCACGCTTCTCTAATTTCCCTTTTACTGCCATCCCCAACCTCTGCATTACTGTTTGTAGGTCTATATGCCACTCCCACTAACGTTTTCTGCCCCATGGTATTTCTCAGTTCTACCCATACAGATTCCACATCATCAGAGCTGATATCCTTCTTTACAATTGTGTTAATCCCTTCTTTAACCAGCAATGCTACCCCACCTCCCTTTCCTTTTTGCCTATCTTTCCTGAATATTGAATACCCCTGGATGTTGAGTTCCCAGCCTTGGCCACCCTGGAGCCATGTTTCCGTAATCCCAATCAAATCATATTCATTTACCTCTATTTGCGCAGCTAACTCATCCACCTTATTACGAATGCTCCTCGCATTAAGACACAAAGTCCTAGAAATTCGGTTGGTAGCGCCAGCGATTAGCGCCTAAAGAGCCCGAGAATTGGGGCGTTACCCAATTTTCGGGCGGGCGCTGTGAATATAGCGCCACCTCCCATATTGAGTATGATTTTAGCGCTGGCGCTAACTCTTTGTGCGCGCCTGCAGGCGCAGGCAGATCATGACGTCATTTCAGTGTGCAACACCATTTTTGCGCCCCGGACTGGATATTCGGTGGCGCCCGCAACCTTTCTGCCTGGCGCTATTAGTGACAGTTGGATGGAGCGTTCCCAGGCCCTTCTCGGACTCGGGGGACGCTATTTAAAGGGGACAGCACTAGTATAAAAGCTGCAGCCATTTGGGCTGGCCATCCTGATCGTTGCTGGAGAGAGTTGCTGGCCTTCTGTTGGACAGTACTTTTCTCATTGAGCCTTTGGAGGCACTGGCACTGGCAGCTTGAGGGCCCGGCTCCCGAGCTGGTGATGCAGCATCTGAAAGCAGGGAGGTGGAAGAGTGGCTTTAGCAAAAGGACAGGTTCGCAGCAAGGGATGCCAGATTGAGGCAAGGCTATGATATGGGTCCACAGTGAGAAAGCATGCTGGCGGGGAGAACAAGTAGAAGGAGACAGTTGTAAGAGGTGAGAACCTTACCATCGCTGTTGACAATGGGGTCGGTAGCTGCAGTGGTTACAGGACCATTCAGACATCCTCCAAGAATCTGGTGGACTCTCTCCTCGAGATCCGTGAGAGTGACCACTTGTGGAGGTCCTCCACTGGTGCGAAGCTGGGTTTTGCCAATCCTCGCCAGCATGGACTGCAGGGGAAAGGAGGGGAAGTTATGTTACCTGATGCCCTGAGTGATCATCTCATGCCCCCCATGGTGCAAGAGCCCTTACATGACGCCCTGAGTCAAATGTGCATGTGTGTGCCCAGAAAGGGCCATGGGTGCTTGCTGGCAGATGGCCAGTGGGACACAGGCCACCCTGTAGCCATAAAGTCAGGTGCAAATGAAGGGATGCAGAAGTTTGCAGGAACAACACCCACCCTCACGACCCGAGTGAGGTCGTTGAATTTCTTTCTGCATTGGACAGGGCTCCTTGTCACCATGCTGCTGGAGTTGACCCTCTGGCATACATCCCTCCAAGCTCATCGGTAGTCCTTATGATTCAGCCTCCTGCCATTGTCTGGGTAGAGAACATCTCGCCGGCGCTCCACTGCGGCCACCAATTGCTCCAGAGCCTCATTGATGAAGCGCTCTGCTCTCTGTCTCACCTTCTCCATCTGGTCCAAGTTTTTATCGGCAGAGAAGGGCCTGCACCGATCCTGAGGCCTGCAAGGCGCAGAGTGTGGATGCTGAAGCTGACTGACCCACCCTTTTAAGAGCTAGCCAGCACCTGGAAGTCTCGTGGTCATCGGTAACTGAGAGCACCTGCGCTGAGCCCGTCCGCTCCGACATTGGGTTGCGCCGGAAGTTTAGCGCCTTAGGAGTCCCGTGTAATGCCTGAATTCGCGCCTCAATCACCTTTAGGGGCGATGCAACCCAATATCGCGCCAGGCGGCGATAAGTTTCGTCTGGCTATAAACTTTGCGCAGCGCCAGTTCTAACGCCTCAAGCCGGGCTATACCCAATTTCTAGGCCAAAGTCTTCAGGCTTGTTTTTTTAACACTCTTAGACCTATTAGAATTATTATTTACTGTGGCCATGTTTGATTTAAACCGTTGATTTCTCTGACTGCCACTTTTGTTTTTCTCCTTCCTATCTTTTGCTTTTATCCTTGTTTCCCTTTCCTCTGTCTCCCTGCTCAGGTTCCCAACCCCCTGCCATTTTAGTTTAAACCCTCCCCCAGAGCACTAGCAAACACTCCTCCTAGGACATCGGTCCCGGCCCTGCCCAGGTGCAAACCGTCTGGTTTGAACTGGTCCCACCTCCCCCAGAACCGGTTCCAATGTCCCAGGAATTTGAATCCCTCCCCCTCGCACCATTCCTCTAGCCACGTATTCATCTGAAATATCCTTCTATTTCTACTCTGACTAGCACGTGGCACTGGTAGCAATCCTGAGATTACTACCTTTGAGGTCCTATTTTTAAATTTACCTCCTATCTCCCTATATTCAGCTTTTAGGACCTCATCCCGTTTTCTACCTATATCGTTGGTACCTATATGCACCACGACAACTGGCTGTTCACCCTCCCCTTCCAAGATGTTCTGCAGTCGCTCTGAGACATCCTTGACCCTTGCACCAGGGAAGCAACACACCATCCTAGAGTCTCGTTTGTGGCCGCAGAAATGCCTATCTATTCCCCTTACAATAGAATCCCCTATTACTATAGCTCTACCCCTCTTTTTCCTCCCGTCCTGTGCAGTAGAGCCACCCCTGGTGCCAGGAAGTTGGTTGCTGCTGCCTTTCTCTGATAAGCCACCCCCCCCAACAGTACTCAAAGTGGTGTATCTGTTTGAGAGGGGGATGTCCACAGGGGACCCCTGCACTACCTGCCTGTGCCTAGTACTCTGTCTGTTGGTCACCCGTTCCCTTTCTGCCTGTCCAACCTTTGCCAGCGGTGTGACCAACTGATCAAACGTGATATCCACGAAGTCCTCAGCCTTGCGAATGGTCCTGTATGTATCCAATCACAGCTCCAGCACTGCAATGCGGTCTGCCAGTAACTGCAGCTGGACACACTTCCTGCACACAGGAAGTGTCCCTGAGTTCCCACATAGCGCAGGAGGAGCATACCACGGCCCCGGGCTGACCTGCCATGACTTAGGTCTGCTCCAAGATTTGAAGATGTCGCCCTGCAGGCTTTAGTGGAGGGAGCAAGAACTCATAAGGAGGTGCTCTTCCCTTCATCAGGGACGAAG
The DNA here is from genome assembly GCF_052327205.1 of Somniosus microcephalus. Taxonomy (NCBI): domain Eukaryota; kingdom Metazoa; phylum Chordata; class Chondrichthyes; order Squaliformes; family Somniosidae; genus Somniosus; species Somniosus microcephalus. The sequence continues at coordinate 278,426,998 of NC_140991.1, read as the reverse complement.
AAGCCTCCCCAGCAGACCAAGGCTGTGTGGCTGCAAGTGGCAGAGGAAGTCAACTTCTTATTGGTAACCCGCAGAACCTGGCTTCAGTGCAGGAAGACATTCCATGACCTTCTGCGCACTGGAAAAGTGAGTATGAATTTCCCATCACCCTCAATCTGATCCCGATTACCTTTCTTCACCAGCACTCAGCTTTAGCAATCTCTTCCTCCACATCCCACATGACACTGACATCCATGCACCCTTGCCCATTCCCTTTCTCTCTATGGTCACATTCACCTAACTATTTGACTATGCAGCCCTCACACTCCCTATCACTGTGATGTTATGAAAACAACTGACAACACACAGGGAGGGCCCTTGGTCTTGCCACCTCACTCCATTTTTGTCTCCTTCTAATTATCTATGCTGTGGAATCTCTACACTCACTCCTTCATTCTCACTCAAGCTCCACTTGTCTCCCTCATTGCAGGAAAAGAGAGCTCACAATAAGCGAGAAAGAGCAAGGACAGGAGGAGGGCCACCATCAGTAGCCCACCTCACCCCCTGGGAGGAGACGGTCCTGGAGATCGGAGAAGTGGAGGATGATGTGCAAGTGGGGGACAGACAGAGGGGTTCATCACAGCAAGCTGGTGACAGAATCGTTTTCCATCTCTCTCACTGACATTGCATGAGTTGCTGATAATGATTCTGAAGCTCTAACAGATGAACTAAAGATCATCTGCAATATGCAATGTGCATGTAACCTTGGCATCACATCTCTGACTCTTGCCTTTACTCTCCCCCACAGGACCATCGCAAGCACCCATCCCCACTAGCCAGGAGGAAGAGCCTGAACATCAAGACTCCTCAGAGGAAGCTGCAAACTCTGAGGGTGCAGCGTCAGCAGAATTCAGCGCACCCAGCACCAGCACAGACACTCACACCTCGGTGGGACCTTCGGGACATAGGGTAGTGTTGTCACCTGGTGCATCACAGCCCACAAGTGAGCATCAGCAGATTGTGGAGACAGGGACAGCAGTGGAGAGTCCTAGTCGGAGGGCGCAGGACTCTCCCAGCTCGGCTCAGCTGCATGTCGACCCTCTGCCTCTGGGTCCATTCATAAGATCAGCGGTGCTGGAACTCCAGGAACAGATGCAGGAGTCTCTGGCAGGTTTTATCTCCGGGGTCGCTGCAAGTGTGGAGCGAATGGAGGAGTCCATAGCGAACATGAGCAGAGCCTTTGTGGAGTCATTGGCGCATGAACGCATCACTATGGAAAGGATGGCAACCTCCATGGAGGTGATAAGTCGCCAGAGTGCAGAAAACATGGTGAGTGTTCAGAATAGAATGACATCTCCGGAGGAGCGATGGTCATCTATTGAACAGAGAAACCAGATCTTCATGGAAGTCATACTGAGTAGGACTGCCAGTGCAGATACGGGACCCCATGGCCCCCCTGATGTGCAGCAAGGTGCTCTCAAGCCACTTGCAAGCGCTGAGGGGGACCTGACCCATGAGAGGGAAGTTGGTGGCAGACATCAAGGAAGTGGGAGCTCCTCTCCAAGCGCTCACACTTCCATGCCACTGCAGAGCCCTCGGTCAGAGCCCTACCAGAGTCCACACCCAACTGAGATCGGCATCTCAACCCCTGCACAGCCGCAGGAGCAGCAGAGTGTTGACGAGCCCTCACAGGTTCGCCACCCCAGAGGACGCCCGCCAAAGGTGCCGAGGCAGTAGCAGCAGGAAAGTGAGCAAGAGGTCTCCACATCTGCTGAAGCCACAGGGGAAGCACCACGTAGGAGCATGCGTAAGAGAAAGATACTGCACAAATAGTCACAAGGGTAGTCACTTGGGTGAAATTTGATGTTTTATGTGGAAAAGCCATCAGATGAATAATATAATTTAAAAATCTGATGGCTACTGCTATAGTTGTGGCATGTGTCATTTCGCGAATGGGACTTCCACATTTAGGGCTTAGGATTACTTGCAATTGTCAGTATGGTGTTCAAATTGCTAGGAATCAGCTGGCTCTTGGCCATTGTCGATGCTCAGGTAAGAAGCTGCGAGGCAAAAGTGCTTGAGTGGCTGAGCTAAGCAAATCTGGCCAAGATGAGTGCATTCCTTGCATCCTGGGCAGCTATGTTCTCGTGTACTGCTGCTGCTGGTTGATGGGCCTCTGCAAGATGTTTGTTTTCGCTCTCCTCCTCCTCCTCCTCTTCCTCTTCCTCATCTGAGGAGGATATGTGAGGAATCTGAAAGCCACGACACTGTGCCATGTTGTGAAGTGCACAGCAAACCACGATGATTCTGGAGACCCTGGCTGCTGAGTACTGCAGGGCTCCACCTGATCTATCCAGACATCTGAAGCGCATCTTCAGCAAACCGATAGTTTGCTCGATTATGGTTCTGGTGGAAATGTGGCTGGAGTTGTAGCTCTCCTCAGCTTCGTTGGATGGCCTCCTCAATGGCGTCATTAGCCACATCCTCAGGGGATAGCCCTTGTCTCCAAGTAGCCATCTGTTAAGTTGGTCTGGCGGACTGAATAGCGGAGGCACACTAGACTGGCGCAGTATGAAGGAGTCATGGCAACTGCCAGGGTACTTGGCACAAACATGCAAAATTTCCTTCCTGTGGTCACACACCAGCTGAACGTTGAGGGAGTGGAAGCCCTTGCGGTTGACAAAAATATCTGGATTGCGATGGGTTGCCTTAAGGGCCACATGTGTGCAGTCAACGACGCCCTGCACCCTTGGAAAGCCTGCCAGATTAGCAAATGCAACCGCACGCGCTGTGATACTTGCTTGATCCTTGGTGAAATGGATGTGATTGTGCACGATGGCAAAGAGGGCATCGGTTACCTGCATAATGCATTTGTGTGCGGCCGCCTGGGAGATGCCACTGATGTCTGCTGCTGATCCCTGGAAGGAGCCTGAGGCAAAAAAGTTGAGTGCGGTGGTGACTTTGACGGCCACTGGTAAGGGTTGTCCACCTGGTCCTCTGGGCTGCAGGTCTTGTTGCAGCATTGCATGTTGAGGTAGCTGACCCTGTGTCTGTAGACCCTGTTTGGGGGGTATCTCCTGCGCTGAAGGGCTTCCATGCACTGGCCCCTTCTGGCCTGTGCATCTTCAGGTGGGTGAGCAGCAGCTTGGCGCTCCTGCTGGTGCTGCTGCTGTTGGTGCTGCTGTTGTTCCTGGTTCTGCTGGTGCTGCAGCTGGTCTTCTTCCTCATCTAATGCCCAGAAGGGAAGAAAATAAATGGCTCCCATGCTTCTGGTATATGCCTTCGTTGAGGAAGCGCTCAGTGAAGGTGGTGAGAAGGGTTTCCCAGGAGGTCACACTGGAGATGGGTGTCAGGCTCCAAACTTCCACAGCTGTGGTTATGCCTTCTAAATGTTCCAAAAGACCTGAGATTTCAAAGTCCTGTCACCTGCAAATGATGGCTGATCAAATCTCCTCTTTAATGGTTGAGCTGCAGCCTTCCATTTGTGCTCCCGCCAGGTTTTGCCGTCGTGTTTCAGAACAGGCGTGCTTCACATGGGAAAAGGGTTAAAATCGCCAAGGCTTATTAAAATGGCATTATAGAGCCAATTTAGTGCTTGTTAAGGGCCTTAATGGGCTATCCCGCCTCTTGGAGATGGGACAACTAGACACGAGTTATTTAAAATTGCTTGGAGGCGGGGTTGGGCCCACCAGTTTATGAAAGTTGAACCACCCACACGCCTCCAATCCCGCCTCCATGGCCCAATGAAAATCCAGCCCATGGCTCCAGGGTGACCAAGGCTGGGAATTCAACATCCAGGGGTATTCAATATTCAGGAAGGACAAGCAAAAAGGAAAAGGAGGTGGGGTAGCATTGCTGGTTAAAGAGGAGATTAACACAATTGAAAGGAAGGATATTAGCTCTGATGATGTGGAATCTGTATGGGTAGAGCTGAGAAATACCAAGGGGCAGAAAACGTTAGTGGGAGTTGTATACAGATCCCCAAACAGTAATGCTGAGGTTGGGGATGGCATTAAATGGGAAATTAGAGACGCGTGCAATAAGGGCACAGCAGTTATCATGGGTGACTTTAATCTACATATAGATTGGGCTAACCAAATTAGTAACAATACTGTGGAGGAGGAATTCCTAGAGTGTATACGGGATGGTTTCCTGGACCACTATGTCGAGGAACCAACTAGAGATCAGGCCATCTTAGACTGGTTATTATGTAATGAGAAAGGATTAATTAGCAATGTTGTTGTGAGAGGCCCCTTGGGGAGGAGCAATCATAATATGCTAGAATTCTTCATTAAGATGGAGAATGAAGTAGTTGACTCAGAGACTAGGGTCTTGAATTTAAATAAAGGAAACTACGATAGTATGAGGCGCGAGTTGGCTGGGATGGATTGGGGAACGTTACTTAAAGGGTTGACGGTGGATAGGCAATGGCAAACATTTAAAGATCGCATGGATGAACTACAGAATTTGTTCATCCCTGTTTGGCATAAGAATAAAACAAAAAAGGTGACTCAACCATGGCTAACAAGGGAAATTAGGGAAAGCATAAGATCCAAGGAGAGGACATACAAGTTGGCCAGAAAAAGCAGCAAAACTGAGGATTGGGAGCAGTTTAGGATTCAGCAAAGGAGGGCAAAGGGATTAATTAAGAGGGAGAAAATAGAATGAGAGTAAGCTTGCAGGGAACATAAAAACTGACTGTAAAAGCTTCTATAGATATGTGAAGAGAAACAGATTGGTGAAGTCAAGCATAGGTCCCTTGCAGTCAGAATCAGGGGAACTTATAATGGGGAACAAAGAAATAGCTGAACAATTAAATAATACTTTGGTTCTGTCTTCACAAAGGAGGACAGAAATAACCTTCCAGAAATTTCGGGGAACATAGGGTCTAATGAGAGGGAGGAATTGAATGAAATCAATATTTGTAGAGAAAAGGTGTTAGGGAAATTGACGGGATTGAAGACCGATAAATCCTCAGGGCCTGATAATCTACATCCTAGGGTACTTAAGGAAGTGGCCCAAGAAATAGTAGATGTATTGATGGTCATCTTCCAAAATTCTATAGACTCTGGCACAGTTCCCATGGATTGGAGGGTAGCTAATGTAACCCCACTATTTAAAAAAGGTGGTAGAGCGAAAATGGGAAATTATAGACTGGTAAGCCTGACATCGGTAGTGGGGAAAATGCTAGAGTCCATTATAAAAGATGTAATAGCAGAGCACTTGGAAAACAGTGACAGGATCGGACAAAGTCAACATGGATTTACAAAAGGTAAATCATGCTTGACTAATCTACTGGAATTTTTTGAGGATGTAACTGGTAGAATAGATAAGGGAGAACCAGTGGATGTGGTGTATTTGGACTTTCAGAAGGCTTTCGATAAGGTCCTGTATAAGAGATTAGCGTGCAAAGTTAAAGCACATGGGATTGGGGGTAAGGTACTGACTTGGATAGAGAACTGGTTGGCAGACAGGAAGCAAAGAGTTGGAATAAATGGGTCTTTTTCCGAGTGGCAGGCAGTGACTAGTAGGGTACTGCAGGGATCGGTGCTAGGACCCCAGCTATTCACAATATATATTAATGATCTAGACAAGGGAACTAGATGTAATATCTCCAAGTTTGCAGACGACACAAAGCTGGGTCGGCGTGTGTGCTGTAAGGAGGATGCAGAGAAACTCCAGTATGATTTGGGCAGGTTGGGTGATTGGGCAGATGCATGGCAGATGCAGTATAATGTGGATAAATGCGAGGTTATCCACTTTGGTGGCAAAAACAGGAAGACAGATTATTATCTGAACGGCAATAGATTGGGAAAAGGGGAAGTATCCTTGTGCACCAGTCGCTGAAGGTAAGCATGCAGGTGCAGCAGACGGTTAAGAAGGCAAATGGTATGTTGGCCTTCATAGCGAGAGGATTCAAGTACAGGAGCAAGGATGTCTTGCTGCAGTTGTACAGGGCCTTGGTGAGACCACACCTTGAGTATTATGTGCAGTTTGGGTCGCCTTATCTGAGGAAGGATGTTCTTGCCACAGAGGGAGTGCAGCGAAGATTCACCAGACTGATACCTGGGATGGCAGGAATGAAGTATGAAGAGAGATTGAGTCGATTAGGCTTATATTCGCTAGAGTTTAGAAGAATGACAGGGGATCTTATTGAAACTTATAAAATTCTAACAGGACTAGACAGACAAGATGCAGGAAGGATGTTCCCGATGGCGGGGGAGTCCATAACCAGGGATCACAGTCTAAGGATAAGGGGTAAGCCATTTAGGACTGAGATGAGGAGGAATTTCTTCACCCAGAGAGTGGTGAACCTGTGGAATTCTCTACTACAGAAGGCAGTTGAGGCCAACTTATTAAATATATTCAAGAAGGAGTTAGATATATTTCTTAAGGCTAAAGGGATCAACGGATATGGGGAGAAAGCAGGGACAGGGTACTGAATTTGGATGATCAGCCATGATCTCATTAAATGGCGGAACAGGCTCGAGGGGCCGAATGGCCTACTCCTGCTCCTATCTTCTATGTTTCTATGTATGGAAACCCCATAAGTATGAATGGAAATACCCCCAAAAATACCTATACACTTTAAATAATTTTTTAAAAAATCCTTCACTTATTAATTAAATTAATTAAATATTTAAAACAAAAATGTAATTTTTTGAAAAATAAATTTACATGTTTTAAAGGGGCTAAAAATAAACTTACCTTATTTCACAGGCTTTTAATTATTGAAAAAAATTCATTTTTCTGTTTGTTATAACTCTTACGCTGGTAAAGGCAGGCCTTATGCCTGCTTTTACTAGGCATAAGAATTTCATGGGCATTCGCTGGGTAGAAGTTGGGCAAATAGCCCAACTCTCTGCCCGCAGATGCCCTTTTCCCAGAGGTTTGGAGGATCTGATCATGGAAGGACACAGTGTTCAACCTTCGATTGGAACAGCTTAAGGTACACAGGTAGCGTGCTGAGTCACTGTTCAACAGGATCGGGACATTCATGGCCGCACCTACGGGATTCATCGGAAGCCTAGGCATGTATGACCGAGCTCGTGAACCATTCAATTCTTACATTGAGCAGATGGAGATGTTTTTTAACATTATTGAGACCGAAGGTGCAGATGAGAATGTTCAAGCTCAAAATAAAGTAATTTGTGAATGTAAAAAAGGAATTTTTCTAATGGAGATCAGGCCAGATGTCTACGGAACGTTGACAAACCTACTCGCAGCAGGGAAAGTGAAGGATACGTCGTTTGAAGGCATTGTCGAGAAACTCGAGGACCATTTCGACCCAAAGACATTAGAAACAGCAGAGAGCTATAAATTTGTTACCAGAAACCAAAAACAAAGTGAAACCATCAGTGAGTACATTGTAGCTCTTAAGAACCTGTCTTTGCATTGTAACTTTGGCACATTTTTGGATCATGCGTTGCGAGATAAGTTTGTGTGTGAACTGGTGGATGAGCACACACAGTTCAAGCTACTGAACACTCCGAACCTAATGTTTCACATAGCATACAAAATTGCCCTATCTATAGAGATGGCTTCTAAGAATGCAAAGGAACTCCGTCCAACTCAAGTGACTAGTGCAGCTGAGGTCTACAGTCACAAAGCCCTGCCAAACCTAAAGCTGAGACCCCGAGTCAAAAGCAGTTCGGTAAGAGCAGTTCTGTGAATTGTTGTTGCTGCAATGGAAGTCACTCATCACAGTCCTGCCAATACAGAAATGCGAAATGTTTTCACAGCCAGAAGCAAGTCCATATTTCAACAGCTTGCAGAGCTAGATCGAAAGCAGGAAGTAAAAACCATTCCAGTGGCAATGCAAAGCAGCAGCAAAAGGGAGGAGTTCACAATATTGAAGTGAACACACCTGATGTTGAAGAACTAGGGATCTACAGTATCTATGCCACTAGTGGCAACGCTAGCAGTCGTGAGAAAGACTTCCGTACAAAACTTTTGATCAACGAGCAATATATTGATATGTGTATCGACATGGCGGCGGACTGCTCTATCATGAGTAAAGACACATGAGAGTAAGCTTAATCAAATACCACTTACAAAGAGTACTGTAGAGTTAAAAACCTATTCCAGAGAAATCCTAGAGGCATGTGGACAAATGGTATGTACAGTTCAGCACAATGGCCGGTCAGCAAAGCTGCAGATTATTGTAGTGAGCTACAACAACAAGCCAACCCTCACGGGCAAATACCGGTTGAGAACGTTAAAACTAGACTGGAAAAACATCTTCAATGTAGATGCTTCAAAGAAGCGACTCGACACAATGCTGAACAAGTAGAAAAGCATGTTCTCAGACAGTTGAAAGAAAGACTTGCATTTATATAGTGCCTTTCACGACCACTGGACGTCTCAAAGCGCTTTACAGCCAATTGAGTACTTTTGAAATGTAGTCCCTGTTGTAAAGTAGGAAACGCACCAAATAGCAATGAGATAATGACCAGATAATCGTTTTTTCTGATGTTGGTTAAGGGATAAATATTGACCAGGACACCGGGGAGAACACTGACATGAATCTTGTCATTCATGTAGAAATGACTTATGAAATAATACTGGACAGCCTGCTGGTGGCGCTGTCCAGGGAGAGTATAAATACTCGGGCACGGGCCCAGCTTGCTCAGGACATTCTTTAACAGGAACTAGTGAAGGACACAACTAGATCTCCATGTTGAAAAACAGTTGACTAAAGCCTTGTTTAATACTCAGACCAAGTGCCTAGTAGTTTTCTTACGTCAAACACTACTGCTCTTCTTTGGAATAGAGACACAGGAGGGGAAAAATTCAGTATCACCCCGTTTGGGGCACCATTATCAGCTGTGCACAAAGTTTAGCGCCTGGCGCTAATTATCACCTCCGACGGCAAACTTGGCTGTTATCGCCCCTGGAGGTGATTGGAGCGCTAAATCAGGCGCTTCACACCTGTCATAAGGCGCAAAGGCCGAAGAGCGAGGCGTTACCTCAGAGCGCTGGCGAAGCAAGGAAGGGCAAATCAAAATGAACCTGCAAAGTGCTGCTCAGTACCCAAAACTCCTTCACACAGCGTTGAATCTCTCCAGAAGTCTCTCTCTCTCAGAATGCGTGGTGCAAAAATGTCACCAACAAAAAAAAGGCAGGAAGCAGTCGCCTTTAAATAGCGCTCCCCCAGTCCCTTTCTGACTGCAAAACGCTCGCCTCAACCTGTCGTTGCTAGCGGCAGGCGGTAAGGCAGGGGGCGCCACTCAATATCCGGTCTGGGGCGCTACCGGGCGTTGCGCACTCGACTGACGTTACGACCTGCCGGCGCAGGAAATCGTGGCAGTAGTGTTTAGCGCCGCCGCAAAATGTCTAGTTAATTTCGCGAATGGCGCAAACATCGCCGCGTCTGGGCGCTAGTTGCTTTGCACCCCATTAGTGCCCTCTTAAGGCACTAACGGGAGGCGCAAACAACTGAATTTTTCCCCCAGGATCTTTTACATTCTGAGAGGGTAGACAGGGCCTCGGTTTAACTTCTCATTCGAAAGACGATTTTCTCCAACAGCGTAGCACCCCCTCGGTATGTTCTCAAATCTCTGGAGTTGGGCTTGAACCCAGAACCTTGTGGCATGCTGGTTTGTCCCTACGTCAAGACACAACAGTGGTCCATTTGTATCACTTTTTCAAACATGTTGGGCCGATGACTAGTGCCAGCAGTTAGACATGGGCCTCCCTCACCCTGCAATCACTGGAAGGAAATCCAAGTCTCGGATAAGCCCACACTTTTGCACCAAGTGCAGGCCCAAGCTTTGCCATGTGGTCAGTTTTCCGATCTTTGCATCAGCTTCATAAGGTGGCAGTAAAGGAGGGCATTACCACAGGGAGGGAGAGTAAATCTGCCCTGGGTGCTATCACAACCTGAAACTTTTAACTGTAGGAACCTGGATCGAATTGTAAAATTATCGAGCCAACTTTTGGAATATCAAAAAAATGGCTCTGTCTATGCTGAGACAGCTTCATCTGAAGAGGTGTTAAAGCTTCTTCAAGAATTTAATTATCTGTTGATGTGTAACAAATTCAAGAAAGAAAGGTTAACTGCATCATCGCATTCCACTGGCAAATCTTACAGACTGACAGTTTGACTGAAATACCATCGCTTAAAGTAATGTCAGATTTGCAAGTCTGGTTCTAATACCTCGAACAGTAGATTTGTGCGCCAATTAATAGTGTAATAGCTAACCGTCAATATTCTAATTAGATCAATAAAGGTGCTAAATATTTTACAGTGATATTAATTTTTATTCTTAGTGGCATCTCATGTTGGATAACCCACATCCTTCATTTCCTTTCGAGGCCAAGACTGCTGCACTATATTAAAAGAGCTTGCATTTATATAGCGCCTTTCACAACCTCACAACGTCCCAAAACATTTAACAGCCAATGAAGAACTTTTGAAGTATAGCACAGCAAGGTCCCACAAACAATTAGATATGTTACCAGCTGATCTGTTTTAGTGATGTTGGTTGAGGAATAAATATTGGCCAGGACACCGGGGAGAACACCTCTGCTCTTAAATAGTTCCATGGGATTTTTTATGTTCACCTGAGAGGACAGATGGGACCTTGTTTTATCATTACATTCAAGTACTGTTTCCTGGAACCCACTTACCTGGGATGGGTGAAACGAGTCAAAGACTTCTCAGGCTATCACACTGACGAGCAATTGGACTTACACCAGTACACAACAGGTCAGTGAGTCAATCCTTGATGCTGAGAGCCAGACAAATAGCCATGGCTGGAATCTTCCAGGGGGTCAGCAGGCGGGAAAGTGTTTTTTTCACAGCGGGTCGGGACCCCGCCACCATGTGCATTTCCCAATATCGGGTCTGTCAGCGCTGAGCAGACCCAACACACAGTGGCGGGTGATCCAATTAAGCACCTTAGGACCTTGTTTAGACATCATTAAGAATATATTTGAGCTCACCTTTTGACTTTGCGTGCTCGCCCACGGGGTCCTTGCTGCTCGGGAATCACATCTGTTAAGCTGAGGCGAGAGATGAATGGCCATTGAACCAGTTGATTACTTGACAGCTTGCAATGTGCTATAAAAGCTCCCACCTCGCAGCTCTACACTTTCCAAGCTCAGAAGCTGTTGCTTACTGTATTTGGAACACAGATGAAGCTTTATGCAGGTTGCAAGTGTTTGGAGCAAACTCTCTATCCAGTGTCACCTCATTAGAATAACCTCTCTCACCATTGACAGAAAGCTTCTGCCCTTTATACTCTCACACCATGGTCCTCAAAATCCCACCATGATCAGCCCCAACACCAGCAGCACCAGGAACACCAGCAGCACCAACAACAACACCAACCTTCTCTGCAATCAACTGATGTTGCACAGGACAGAGGGCATCAGCAGCTGATCACATTGCTGCCCAGGACGCCAGGGATGGCCTCACCATGGCCAGATTTACTTCATTTGACACTCTACACCCTGGCACCATCCCCACACCAACAACATAAAGCATCCCAACAATGCCCAAGCCATTCCTTTCACACTCATCAGCATTGCTGGTGGTGGGGGGGGTGGGGGGGGGCGGTTACCCTTATGTCTCACCATTCACTGCAACTCACTAAGCCACGTCCAAAGGTGCACACAAATCTGTCCAAGAATGCAAAGTGTTGAAAATAAAGGTTTCAATGTTTGACAGCACATTAACAGAAACTTTACAAGAACATTGGATAAAACACCCAAGTGGCTACCCTTGTATGTTGTTAGTTGGTATGATTGTACTAGGCTGAGGGTGAGTGTGAGGGGTGGCTAGTGAGATGGGGATGTGATAATGTAGATAGGGAGGGATGGGTGGAGGTCCAAGGTAAGTTGGTGTGAGTAAGGATGTGCAGGAGTAGGGTAGGGAAGGCAGAGTGATCTGCCGAGATCATTGAAACATTTGCGGCACTGCACCCAGGTCCTCCTGACGACATCCCTGCTTGTGCCCTCCTATGCAATGTGCAACCAGGCTGTGTTGATCTCCTGGGGAGGTTTCTTCTGCCCATGGGAAGGGCAGAGGACCTCCCTGTGTGCTCTGACTCCTTCCGTAAGCATATTGAGGGAGTCATGGGAGAACCTGGGTGCAGCCCTGTACCTTTGTGCAATCATTGTCAGTGTTAATAACACCTCAATGCTGTAGAACACTGACAGCACAAATGTCAAAATAAATTTGGCCATGGTCCCATTAAGGAAACCAGCTGATGACGCGCCATCAAATGACGTCACCCGACTCGCTTCCTCTAATTGGCCCAGGAAACAAGCCCCATCATGGGAAATTCATTTCACAGAGTGGGATGCAGCCAGCAGCGGGGTTGGGATCTGCCGCTGACATCGCCCGAAGTGAGCAATATCCCGGCCCATGTCTTTGATGACACACAGGATAGTGAACAGACCATGTGAAGGAATTCTACCATATAAACTTTTTAGAAAAATATACTAGGTAAGACAAATACACTATAGTCTTTTTAGAAAAATACATTACCTGTATATAACTTTTTAAAGGAAATCCTATCTTCTGAAAGAACTCTGGCCTTGTTGAGATAAGACAGTAGTTAACCCTGAAGAGTACCTTATAAAGAACTCTACCTTATAAATTCTTTGGAACATGACAAACTGGGTTTGGAAATTTAGAAACCTAACTATAAAATAGCTCTGAAAGAATTCTGGCTATTGAAATAGGACAAGTTGTTGACCCTGAATAAGTAACCTTATTGAAACAGAAGAATGGGTGGCCCCGAATGGGTAACCTTATTAAAATAAGACAATGGTCAGTCCTGGATGAATGATCTTGATTAAAACCTCTTGAGAATGACATGATGTAAGGTACAGCTGCCCTTTGCCCACACATGGTAAACTCCCAATAGCTGTTGATGAAGTGGCAGTAAGAATTTCAGTAGGTCAGTTAAAAGATGATTAGTGATGATTAACTTGGATTAACAGAAATCTTATGAAAAACAACTGAAAAAGGGGTATAAATATTGGAGTCTCGAATGAGATAATCAGACTCGCTTTAATCAGGCAAAGCAATTCTCGACTACAGGGGCGGCTCTGTAGTTCTTCACTCTTTTGTACCTCGGGGATTGAAAGTAACTGCTACCTTGATAATGGATGGATATCCTGTAATAAGACAAGTTTAAGAACTGTAATACTGTAGCGAAATTAAGATTTATAAGTAGGATTCTCTGTTAAGAATAAGATTGTATTTTTTCTCTTTTTAAAACTGTTAATGTTGCAATTGACTAATTCACCAACTGTAAATTGCATGTCAGTTTTAAAATAAATCTCTATATATTTTTAGAATTGTCTCATATAAGTTTTCTGTATCAATAACTCTTTGTATACTCTTCGGTGAAGAGTTACAATTTCTGAAGAAAATCTCAGGACCCTCACAATATCCGATGTGAAGGAATAAGCCATATTCAGAAAAATACACCATTCTATGAAAGAATTCTAGCCTTATCAAAACATGACAAACTGGGCTTCAAAATCTAGAAACCTAATGATGGAGAAGCTGTATTGTTAACAGCATTCAGGCTATTGGGATAAGATAAGTTGTTGACACTGAATCAATAACCTTATTGAAACAGGAGGTTGGAGGCTCCTGAAGTCTGAAGCTTTGGAAAGAACACAATGGTACACCCGGTTAAGGTGTTCTAAATTACACTTTGGAAACAAACACATAAAATTAAGAAACATATACCTTTGTAAAAATGACAACAAATTAAACACAGGAGACATGATTCTGTGTTGCAACCAGCTGAGGTAACTAAGAATTGCATAGATCACCCCCCCTCCCCTTCCTCCCCCCTCCCCTTCCTCCCCCGTCCCCCTCCCCTTCCTCCCCCCCCGTTGCTCTCTCTCTTCCCCCCAGTCGCTCTCTCTCTTCCCCCCAGTCGCTCTCTCTCTTCCCCCCAGTCGCTCTCTCTCTCTCTCTTCCAACAACAACATGCCCTCAAAAAAGCCTCGGCACCACTGGGCACTTCAGCTAGTTAATGATAAAGCAAATCATATCCCAGTACATTTTGATCTAGCAGTGGTGTGCGATTTTTTGGTCTTATGGTGAGTTTTACTGGGGATCCCATATTTGCACAGGGCCCCTGAGCATAGGACCTGTAAGCCCATGTGTTAATCAACCACTTCTGAGGCTGTATCCTAACCCAAAAAAAGCAGCAATGGAACAAAAATGTAAATTAATTAAGTTCATTACCTTTTGCATACATTGCTGCGTAAGCTACAGTTCATTTGCATCAAATGACATTTGAATTCATTTGGTACATTAAATGGAGATTTAATAAAATGTCACATTCCAGGGTTTTAGTGCTATGAAAGCATAACACAAAATGCTTAAGTATTCTTTAATTTGTAAAGTGTATTAATGCCACTAGCTAGACATTAAAGTACAATCATGTTGCTAACAAAGGGCATTAATGTTGTTTAGGGAAATTAAATGCCTCATGTTCATTTAAATAAATAATGCTCTCATGCTAAGTATGGACAATGGCACTGCAGCAACAGCACTGCCTTTCCTACACCAGGCATAGCAGGCAGCAGCCCCTCATCATGCAGCTGGAAGTGCTGTTTAAATCATATAAAGAAAAGGACTTATGTTTATATAGCGCCTTTCACAACCTCAGGACGTCCCAAAGCTCTTTACAGCCAACTAAGTACTTTTGAAATGTAGTCACAGTTGTAATGTAAAAGTTAGATGGGATTGCACTGGGCTCGTCTCCGAGCAGCTGGTCCAACTAACCCAGCTGCTTGGAAGGCACAATCCTTGGATTCTCCGTTAGCTGTAATACTATACATGGCTAGAAATGGCTCATTCTTTTGTGCCAGACATCCCAGACCAGCATACTTCCAAGTAGCAAGCTTCAAAGAGACATCACTGAAGACCAGGAAGTTGATTACTAGCCCATGCTTTTTAGCTACAGAAGGTGTGTGTCACAATAGGGCAATATTACCATCTGTATTCACTGAGTAGCATCAATATCAGAAACTTACTGCTTCACACATTTAAAATAAAACTTGCATTTATATAGCACCTTTTACGACCTCAGGACGTCCCAAAGCGTTTCACAGCCAATGAAGTACTTTTGAAGTGTAGTCGCTGTTGTAATGTAGGAAACGCGGTTAGTCCTACAAACAGCAATGTGATAATTGTTATGTATTATGTGTTCTCCTCCCACCTGCGGTGGCGCTGTCACAGCAGATAAATGGTTGGGTTTGTTCTCTTGGTTGGGTTTGTACTCTTTTGTTCTCTGGAACTTTCCATTTGAATAAAGAAACAGCATGTTTGTAATCTCAGGGTTCTGAGCACTAATTGTGTTTAAGAGCAACGGCACAGGTACAGACACAACAAAGCGGCGACGAGGATCGGATGAATCTGCATTGTGGGAACTTTCTTGTTTTCGACTACAAAACACTCGGAACCGAGGTTGCAGCGTTACATTAATGTTACGGGTGCAGTGAGTAAACAGAAATTAAAATTTGAAATGTGAGATGGCTGCTATATTCAGAAACATCGGTGATTTTGATGAAAATGTTGAGCAATGGAGCGCTTATACGGAACATTTTGACTATTTTGTTTTGGCGAATGCGGTGGCAAACAATAAGGTTGTGCCTACCTTTTTGAGTATAATGGGAGTAAAGACATTCAATTTACTGCGCATCCTTGTACAGCCAGTTAAGCCAGGAACTAAAACATATAAACAACTAGTGGAAATTCTTGGAGCACATTTTTCACCGAAACCTCTGGTTATTGCTGAGAGATTTAGATTTCACAAACGGAATCAAGAGGAGGGGGAAACAGTGACTATGTTTGTTGCTGCTTTAAAAAGGTTGTCAGAACACTGCGAGTTCAAGGAGGTGCTGAATGACACCATTAGAGACAGACTTGTGTGTGGTCTGCAAAGTGCAGCCACACAGAAGTGCCTTCTTACTGAGGACAACCTTACTCTTGAAAAGGCCATTGAAGTTAGTGTCTCCATGGAGATGGCGGAAAAGGAGGCTCACCAGTTTAGTTCAACAGGGAGAGTTCACAAGGTGTCGTCTGAGCCTAAAGGTGCGTGGAACGGCACATGTTACCGTTGTGGAAAAACGGGCCATCACGCTAATGACTGCTGGTGTACGGAGCTGGAATGCCGAAACTGTGGCAAAAAGGGTCACATTGAACGTGCCTGTAGAGGTAAAAAAAGAACAGACAGAGCTGGGAAGCATGAAAACAAAATGTCTGTATTTGGACAAGAGAAGAAAAAGAGTGTTCATTCAGTGCAGCATGATGGAGCAAGCAAAACAAAGGGGAGCGACACCTCTGAGGAGGAAGAAGTGCACATACTGACGGTTGCAGGTGGTCCAAATGGCTACTGGGTGTCACCACTGGTGGAGGGACAATCAGTGCGGATGGAGGTGGACACAGGCGCGGCTGTGTCCCTTGTTTCAGACACTGTCTACAACAAAATGCTAAAGCACCTTACCCTTCAGCCAACAAACATTGTGCTAAAGACGTATACCGGCGAACCTGTGGCCATGAGAGGCGCTATTGAGGTGACAGTTAAATTCAATGGACAGACTGCGAAACTGCCACTATATGTGGTAAAGGGAAATTACCCATCTCTACTGGGATGTGTGTGGCTAGAGAAAATCGTGCTGGACTGGCCTGCAGTCCGCATGATGTCAAAAGGGGAGTCAGGTCTGACTGCAGTTTTAAACAAACATGCAGAACTCTTCAATGGTGAACTTGGGAGCATGAAAAAGATCAGTGTGAGACTGAAGATTAAACCTGACAGCAAGCCGAAGTTTCACAAAGCCCGACCTGTACCCTATGCAATTAGGCCAAAAGTTGAGGCTAACTTGGAGGCCTTAGTCGAGAAGGGAGTCCTGGAGCCTGCGAGCGTGAGCAAATGGGCCACACCCATTGTTCCTGTCCTGAAAAAGGATGGATCTATTCGAATCTGCGGGGATTTTAAAGTGACTATTAACCCGATGCTGTCTGTGGAACAGTACCCTCTTCCCCTCATTGGTGATCTCTTTACAGGCCTGGTCGGAGGGCAAAAGTTCAGTAAAATAGACTTATGCCAGGCTTATCTACAAATGCATGTCGATGACAAATCAAAGGAGTTGCTGACAATTGTGACACACAAGGGGCTACACAGGTACTGCCGCCTTCCGGTTGGAATTACGTCGGCCCCTGCTCTATTCCAAAGGGCAATGGATCAGATTTTGAGTGGACTGCCAGGAGTCCAGTGTTACCTGGACGACATCCTTGTCACTGGGACAAATGAGAAGGATCATCTTCGGAACTTGGATGCGACACTACAGCGACTGAAAAAGTACGGACTCAGAGTTCATAAGGACAAATGTGAATTCTTTCAGTCTTCAGTTGAGTACCTAGGGCATGTAATTGACGCTACCGGCCTGCACAAGGCGCTGTCAAAGGTCAAGGCGATCGTGGAGGCCCCAGCACCCCAGAATGTGAGCCAGTTATGTTCATTCCTGGGGCTAATTAACTACTATGGAAAGTTTATTCCAGACTTAGCAACATTGCTGAAGCCGCTACATCAGTTGCTATGTCAAGGCAAAACATGGAAATAGACTGAACTGTGCAACGAAGCTTTCGCCCAAGCAAAGAAAGCATTGCTGAAGTCGGAGGTCCTGACACACTTCGACCCAAAGCTACCCGTGCAGCTAGCATGTGATGCATCACCATATGGGGTGGGAGCAGTCATACCCCACATCATGCCTTCGGGTGAAGAGAAACCTACCACCTTCGCATCATGCACCTTGAACAAGGCCGAGAGTAACTATGCACAGATTGAGCGCGAGGCCTTGGGAATCGTTTTTGGAATTCGAAAATTTCATCAGTACCTGTTTGGGAAAAGGTTCACACTCCTGACGGACCATCGGCCATTGACTTCAATCTTTGGGCCCCACACCGGAATTCCATCTCTGGCTGCAAGCAGGATGCAAAGGTGGGCTTTACTGTTGTCGGGACACACATATGACATCAAATATCGCAAATCAGATTTGCACAGCAACGCAGAAGGTCTCTCGAGGCTGCCCTTGCCTGTTATTCCCCCAGAGCCTCGTCAGATAGACATCTTCTACTTCAGACAGGTGGAGGGAGCACCTGTCACTGCAGCTCAGGTGCGAAGGTACACCCGCAACGATCCAGTCCTGTCTGAGGTAATGGACGATGTCATTCGAGGGAGAGCTACAGGAGATTCTCCTAGTTTGAAACCTTACGCTTCAAAAAGAAATGAGCTCTCCGTCCAGGCAGGTTGTCTTCTCTGGGGACGCCATGTCAGCATTCCGCCACCTCTGAGGGAATCTGTACTGCAACAACTTCATACAGGCCACAGTGGGATGGTTCGGATGAAGGAAATAGCAAGAAGCTACTTCTGGTGGCCAGGTCTCGATGGAAATATTGAGGAGAAAGCCAAAACATGTTCCCCGTGTCAAAGGGTCCGGAATGTTCCACAGCTGGCAACCCTACACCCCTGGGATTGGCCTGAAGAAGTGTGGCAGTGCGTACATGTGGACCTTGCTGGTCCTTTCGAAGAGAAGATGTTTATGTTGGTTGTGGACGCTCGTAGCAAGTGGCCAGAGGTCGCTGTGATGAGGTCTACCATGGCAGAGAAAACAATTGAGAAACTTGGTGAGCTGTTCAGCCGTTATGGCTCACCGGAACAACTTGTAAGTGACAACGGTCCACAATTTGTGTCACAGGAGTTTGCAACCTTCCTGCAAGTGAATGGTGTCCAACACATCAGGTCTGCGCCCTATCATCCCTCTACTAACGGCCTGGCAGAAAGGTTCGTGCAAACTTTGAAGCACGCCTTGAAGGCATCACAAGGTCAGGGCTCAATCCACCAACGTCTGAACAGCTTCCTGTTGTCCTACAGGAACGAGCCGCATGCCACAACCAAAACTTCCCCCGCTTCGCTCATGATGAAGAGGCAGTTGCGGACAAGTTTTGACTTACTCAAACCTCCAAGGGCAGAGCAGGTTGTCTAACGTCAACAAGCTCAAATTGAAAGACGAGAGTAAAGAGCCAAGGAGAGACGGTTTCATCCTGGAGAGCATGTCCTAGCTCGAAACTACAACACTGGACCGAAATGGGTTCCTGCTACGGTGATCGCGCAGACAGGCCCTGTGTCTTACACGGTTGAGACTGCTGAGGATGTCGTCTGGAGAAGACACACTGATCAACTGTTGCTAGGAACAGAGACAGCCACAGAAGCTCCAATGGCTGGTTGGCCGGAACTGTTTCCGGATGATACCGCAAACCAGCATCCTTTGCCACAGTGCTCTTCTCCAACACAGGAAGTCAAAGAGACTGTTCCACCTGTGCAAATTCCTGACTTTCGACTGACACAGGCACCTTCTCCGTCCAGGCCTGTGTCAATGCCTACTGCTGTGGAAGCCAGCGATGACCGCCGGTATCCTGTCAGAGAGCGGCGGCCTCCAAGACGCTTGGATCTGTAGGCTTAGCGACTTACCCACAAGACTGGGGCAGAATAAACCCCAGGGTAAAGTTAGGGTTTGAGGCAGTCTACCTCTACCCTTGGTTAGTTGAGTGCATTGAAAGTAACTTACCTGTTGAGGAATAATGGGGACATTTTATTTAAGAGGGGAGGAATATGTTATGTATTATGTGTTCTCCTCCCACCTGCGGTGGCGCTGTCACAGCAGATAAATGGTTGGGTTTGTTCTCTTGGTTGGGTTTGTACTCTTTTGTTCTCTGGAACTTTCCGTTTGAATAAAGAAACAGCATGTTTGTAATCTCAGGGTTCTGAGCACTAATTGTGTTTAAGTGCAACGGCACAGGTACAGACACAACAATAATGACCAGAGAATCTGCTTTATAGTAATGCTGGTTGAGGTATAAATATTGGCCAAGACACAGGGGAGAACTCCCTGCTCTTTTTCTAAAAGTATCTTTTACATTCTCCTGAGAGGGTAGATGGTGCCTCGGTTTAATGACTCATCCGAAAGGCGGCATCTTCGACAGTGCAGCACTCCCTCAGTACTGCACTGGTGTGTCAATCTAGATTATGTGCTCAAGTCTCTGGAGCAGCACTTGAACCCAAATGCTCTGACTCAGTGGCGACGGT
Source organism: Somniosus microcephalus (assembly GCF_052327205.1). Lineage (NCBI taxonomy): Eukaryota > Metazoa > Chordata > Chondrichthyes > Squaliformes > Somniosidae > Somniosus > Somniosus microcephalus. Next base: position 278,406,893 of record NC_140991.1, on the reverse strand, counting down.
GCTGCTAACTAAGAACATCAGTTCTTATAGCTTCAACTCACAATATCAATAGTGCCAGTATATGGGGGAAACACAGATGTTTCATTATAGGGAGAAATAACTGGGAGCCAGACATCCCAGACCAGCATACTTCCAAGTAGCAAGCTTCAAAGAGACGTCACTGAAGGCCAGGAAGTTGATTACTAGCCCATACTTTTTAGCTACGGAAGGTGTGTGTCACAGTGGAACAATAGGACAATATTACCATCTGTATTCACTGAGTAGTGCATCAATATCAGAAACTTACTGTTTCACAGGTCAAAGTGCTTGTACGAGGCCCTCCTCCCAGCTCCCAGCATTTGGAAGAGTATGGTTTTTGAAAGTAAAAATACTTTAAAAAAAACTTCAAATGCTAACTCAAGCCCTTTGAAGTGGTATATATACTTGGGTTTAATTGTGGCTCAAACAACACAAGTTGTGTATAAGAGAAGTCTTTTAAAGAATAAGTGCTCAGCAACCAAATCCAGAAGGATATGCAAGGCTGTGCTTTTGCTACCAGTGGCTGCATTCAACCTTTACCTATAATTCACAATCGACTGATGTATTGGGTTTGTGATTTTACGGTAGCAGTAGACTTTAATTTTACCACTTGACGACTATTTCTTCGGCTGGTGGATAGGCAGAGAACTAGTTTAATATATAAAAAATTGGTTTTGCTTGCAGTTTTAATGAGTAGAAATGAAGCATACCTCAGGCAGAAAGGTATTATGAAACTACTCATTATAACTAGATTTGAACCACTGTTGTCTTGACAGCTAAAGCATACAACAGCTTTGATAATTGTTTAGTGGAATAATCAAGGCCATTTTTCACAAGCCTTTAGGTCTCCTGTTCAGTTGTGAAATGGAAGGCAGGAAAGTTGAATAGCTTTAATACAGTGCACTGTCACAACATCCTGTTACAGTTATATTGAAAGAAGATTTACTGCTCTAACATTAAAATGAGATGATTTAGGATCTGGCTACCACTGCAAATAGGCTAATTCCTATCTATTTTCTATATGAGTCAACGGAATAGGCGAGTATCTACATAACCTCTAAATGGGGTGGAAAACAGTTTGAATAACTTCGAATATTAAATATACTGCCAGATCTCTTGTGGTGCTGCTCGGTCAGCCAGAGATTATGCTGATGCAAAGGGGACTAAGCTCCAATGAAATAATTTGCAAAGTAGCTTCTAAGAGATATTCCCATATTCATTTGAGTTGGTTCCTGAAAAATAAACATTAGTATTTTCCTTAACTAATGCAGATAGATCAATAAATCATTTGTTCCCTCAGATACCACATTTATATATTTATAAATAAATAAATCTCTGCATGTAATACGGGGATGCAGTTCCTCACCTTTACAACCATGTTTTCGGGTGCAAGTTTTATAGTTAAAACCAAGAACTAAAACTAAAATGAATTATTAATATAATTTGTATCTTTTTCTCATTACCAAAAATCTCTAAGCAGTATTAAATATAAAAATAAAAAGTTAAACATTTACATTTATGACTTTTATTCAGAACCTCCCTCGAAAACTGAATAACGGTAGTGTCGCTCTAGAGCGAGTTTAATCATTGTCTTGTAAGTTTTGTAACTTTTTATGGTTATTATTTTGTTACAAATCTTATTGCCAGTCATAAGTGCTCAGCTTGTTAGACAACGATAGCAGCTGAAAGTATTGCAGTTAATATTCAGCACAATTTGATCTGTTCCCCGTCTCTTTTATTGGCACATTCTGTTCTTAGCAGCTCTGTATTGCATATTTATCCACCCACTTTCCTCATGTTTGATTCATACATTTCTTGCTTTTTTTAAAGTTGTGAACATTTTGCTGTTTTATCAATGTGAAATCTAGAAAGATCAGGTGCAGGTGTAATGAGTACTTTGCATCTGATCTGTAACATCTGACATTGACACCTGAAATGTAACACAGGAAGTATGATGTTTGAAGTGTGATGGAGAAAATTCACAAGACAACTTATTTCTTGGTTAGCTGGGTCTCTGACACATGTTGAAATCCATGGTGTCAGCCTTGGCTCAGTTGGTACCCCTCTCACCTCAGGGTTAGAAGGTTGTGGGTCATGGGAAATCACATGATTTTTTAAAATTCATTTTAAGGAATGAAATGCCATGGACTTCGCACCCACAGTTTCCTGAAATTCACCCCTGTAAGTGCTATTCCCCTGCTGGGAATGGTGGATCAAATCACCCCTATACTTCCAGAGATTACAGCCTTCAGCATGAGAGACACATGAGACATGAGACTGGTGAAGCCAATGTAAGGGCTATGTACACATTTTAACTATATTTATTTTTATATAAATATACAAGCAGCTCCCCTGTTGTGTTGCACATGGTGAATCAAATTGTTTCCTTGCCTGCTACAAGGAAATAAATACCACTGCGACACAAATAAATCTATTGATATGAACAACCGTTGTTTGAATTTTCAGCATCAACAAATCAAAAAGAAGCTGCTATAACCATTTAGAATAAATTACAAAGTATAAAAATCACACTTCAATAATCTGGAATTGTTTAAAGTTTCATTTGTAACACATGCAACACGTTGTGAACAATTTGATCTGTCCCTGTTTTTCTGCCTCTCTTTAATAGTAAATCTCTGAAGATTTTTTTTTGTCAAAATTTACATCAAAAATAGATTCAACAGTTCATGTTTTAGAAAGAACAAACTCAAAACTGCTGCTGCAGCCTCTCTGCAGACTCGTACTGCACAGGTTGCCTGCGGAGAATCATACTGGTGCATGCTGGGAGTCCTTCCCTGCCCCCCAGAGAGTGTTTTCACAGACTTAAGACTGTATTTGCCCAGAATTGTATCTCCTTGGCTGCCAATGAACTCAGCCAATCCTCAAATGGAAAATGCTGTTAGATTTGTTTTGAACATAGAACTTACAATTGTAGAACTAATTTTAATTATAACATGTTGTGATCTTTTTTGAATATCTTTATTACATTCCAGTTTTCAACTGGTGAGAGGTCAAGATAGTAGCCAACCAATATTTTGACCAGCATTTGCAGTCTCCCTTTTTATTGGTAGCTGTTGCTAAAATGTTGATATTTCATTCAGAGTCTGTTTGAACTTGACGAGTGGAGGGCTGGTGCAGTGTCCAGCTACTAAATTTGATTTATTTTTAAATTGAAAAAACAAGTAAATTGAATTTTGAAAGCAGGAAAAATCTCTATAATGCAAACAGATACATAGGCCGGAATTTTGCAGGGGTCAGCGGGCACAACCGGTGGCGGGTCGGGCGGGAAAGTTTTTTTTTAACAGAAGGTCAGGACCCCTCTGTCAATCCACCGCCACGCGCCTTTCCCAACGTCGGGTCTGTGAGCGCTGAGCAGACCGGACAGGCAACGGCAGGGGACCCAATTAAACTGATTATTGCCTTGTTGAGAGATCATTAAGAATACATTTTACCTTACCTTTTCTGTTTAACTGCTCGCCCACGGGAACCACGCTGTTTGGGGACCACGGCTGTCAACCTGAGGTGGGAGTTCAGTGGCCATTGCTCCAGCTGATTCCATGACAGCTTCAAATGTACAGTAAAAGCTCCCACCTGACAGATCTTCAATTTCCTCAGGCACAAGCTGCTTCTCAGTCCATTTCCAGCACACATTCTACAGCCTTTCCACTTTTCACTCTTCATCCACTCTCACCTCTTTGGAAGAACTCTCTCACCATTGACAGAATGTTTCTGTCATCTGTACTTCACCTGCCATCTATTCCATCAACATGGATGCCCTTTATACTGTCACACCTTGGTCCTCAGAATTCAACCACGATCAGCCCCAACACCAACATCACCAGGCACACCAGCAGCACCAACAACAACACCAACCTGCTCCGCAATAACCTGATGCTGCACAGGACAGAGGGCATCAGCACCGGAGCACATTGCTGCCTGGGAGGCCAGGGATGGCCTCACCATGGCCAGATTCACTTCACGTGACACTGTAGACCCAGGCTGCCACATGATGCACCAAGTTGGCACTACCCCACACCGACAACATAAAGCATCCCTACAATGTCCGAGCCAGTCCTTTCACATTCACTACCATTGCTGGGGGGGGGGGGGGCGGTACCATTATGTCTCACCATTCACTGCAACTCACTAAGGCACTTCCAAAGGTGCACACAAATCGTCCAAGAATGCAGTGTTGAAAATAAAGGTTTCAATGTTTGACAGCACATTAACAGAAACTTTACATGAACATTGGCTAAAACATTCAAGTGGCTACCCTTGTGTTGTTAGTTGGTATGATTACACTAGGATGAGGGTGAGTGTGAGGGGTGGCTAGTGAGATGGGGATGAGATAATGTGGATAGAGAGAGGGAGGGGGAATAGGTGGAGGTGCAAGGTAAGTTGATGTGAGTAAGGATGTGCAGGAGTAGGGTAGGGAAGACAGAGTGATGGGGATGTGATGAGAGGCACAGCAGGGTGAGGTTGAGTATGGCTATGTACTAATATTTCATGATCTACTGAGATCATTGAAAGGTTTGTGTCACTGCAGCCTGGTCCTCTTGACGATATCCCTGTTTGTGCCCTCATGTGCAATGTGCAACCAGGCTGTTTAGGTCTCCTGCGGAGGTCTCTTCCGCCCATTGGAAGGGAAGAGGACCTCCCTGAGTGCTGTGACTCCCTCCATAAGCATATGGAGGGAGTCATGGGAGAACCTGGGTGCAGCCCTGTGCATCTGTGCAGTGCTTGTCAGTATTTTCAGCACCACAATGCTGTAGAACACTGACAGGACAAATGTCAAGATAAATTTGGACATGGTCCCTTTAAGGAAACCGGCTGATGAATTGTCATGAAGTGACATCACCCAACCCGCTTCCTCTAATTGGCCCTGGAAAAGCGCTGGACGGGCTTAACAAGCCCTATCAAGGGAAATTCATTTCACAGAACAGGATTGAGCCAGCAGCAGAGCCGCGACCCGCCACCGACATCGCCCACCACAGACCCGCCGAGGTAAGTAAAATCGCGGTCAAGGAGAGAGTAGGAGGAAGGGAAACAGGTTGAGGGCGAGGGGACCTCTGGCTTCTCACTACGCACCCTTGGGGGCAGCAATTGAGCGGGTGTGCTGGGGTGGTGGGGGCAATGCATGGACTGCTATTGGTGAGGTGAATAAAATGAAAGAAAGACTTACATTTATAGAATCATAGAATTATAGAATGGTTACAGCACAGAAGGCCATTCGGCCCATTGAGCCCGTGCCGGCTCTCTGCAAGAGCATTTCAACTAGTCCCACTCCCCTGCCCTTTCCCCGTAGCCCTGCAATTGTTTTTCTTCAGGTACTTATCCAATTCCCTTTTGAAAGTCAAAATTGAATCTGCCTCCACCACCCTTTCAGGCAGTGAATTCTAGATCCTAACCACTCACTGCATAAAAAAGTTTTTCCTCATGTCACCTTCTGCCAATCACCTTAAATCTGTGTCCTCTGGTTCTCAACTCTTCCGCCAATGGAAACAGTTTCTCTCTATCTACTCTGTCTAGACCCCTCATGATTTTGAACACCTCCATCAAATCTCCCCTCAACCTTCTCTGCTCTATAGAGAACAACCCCAGTTTCTCCAGTCTATTCACGTAACTGAAGTCCCTCATCCCTGGAACCATTCTTGCAAACCTTTTCTGCACCCTCTCTAAGGCCTTCACATCCTTTCTAAAGTGCGGTGCCCAGAATTGGACACATTACCCCAGTTGAGACTGAACCAGTGTTTTATAAAGGTTCATCATTTATATAGCGCCTTTCACGACCACCGAACATCCCAAAGCTCTTTACAGCCAATGAAGTACTTTTTGAAGTGTAGTCACTGTTGCAATGTAGGAAATGTGGCAGCCAATTTTCGCACAGCAAGTTCCACAAATAGCAAAGCGTTAATGACCAGATAATCTGTTTTAGTGATGTTGATTGAGGGATATTGGCCAGGACACTGGGGCTAACTCCCCTGCTCTTCTTCGAAATAGTGCCATAGGATCTTTTACATCCACCTGAGGGGGCCTCGGTTTAACGTCTCATCCAAACAACGGCACCTCCGACAGTGCAGCACGCTCGGCGGCCAATCTGCAATGCCAGTTTTACACTGGGTAGCAAGTTGAAAACCTACACCATAGTCTCAAACTTACTATGTGTAATACCATAGGATATCGATTAGCGCATGTACTACATTTTTACTAAGATTAAAGAACTTAAAACTGGTTCTCAGGTCACAGTCAGGAATGCAGCAATAGTGTTTTTGGGAAATGGGATAACAGTGGGGAGTATGGGATACGTTTTAATACTTGAGGTAGGAACTGTGTGATGGGGGGCGATGAAAACTGTAAGCCTTCATTATTCCCTTTTCTCCCCCAAAGATTTAGAACAGGTCCTCCCTCAAGAGGTCTTAGAGTGGTTATACTGTAATTGTTGTTTGTATGTATGCACTTTAATAAAGGCTTCCTGAGTACATGCTGGGGGGGGGCCCTATTGGAATTTGGAGCCCTGTGCTGCTGGACAAAGCTGTATTCGCCATGACTGTGAACCGGCATTAATGGGCCGGATATTCCGATCGCTACGGGTGTATACGCGCTGTGTACTCACCCGTAGGGACATCGGAAATGCCGGTTTCAGGAATGCACAGCGCATGCGCTGGAAACCAGCATTTCCGATCTGTTAAGAAAGCACTTGACAGATCCTCCGGCTGCCCTGGAGCGGGGCCTCTGCGGGCGGATAGTTCCGCATTTTGGAGACCCTCCGCCCACAGAAAACCCTTGCAATTCTTACGCCGGGTAAAAGCAGGAGTAAGGCCTGCTTTTACCAGGATAAGAGTTGAAAAAAAGTTTGAAATTTTTTTTTCCACTGATTTATCATTTAAAAATACTTTAAATGATCTAGACAAGGGAACTCGATGTAATATCTCCAAGTTTGCAGATGACACAAAGCTGGGTGGGCATGTGTGCTGTGAGGAGGATGCCGAGAAACTCCAGGATGATTTGGACAGGTTGGGTGATTGGGCAGATGCATGGCAGATGCAATATAATGTGGATAAATGCGAGGTTATCCACTTTGGTGGCAAAAACAGGAAGGCAGATTATTATCTGAATGGCAATAGATTGGGAGAAGGGGAAATGCAATGAGACCTGGGTGTCCTTGTGCACCAGTCGCTGAAGATAAGCATGCAGGTGCAGCAGGCGGTTAAGAAGGCAAATGGTATGTTGGCCTTCGTAGCGAGAGGGTTTGAGTACAGGAACAAGGATGTCTTGCAGCAGTTGTACAGAGCCTTGGTGAGACCACACCTTGAGTATTGTGTGCAGTTTTGGTCGCCTTATCTGAGGAAGGATGTTCTTGCCATGGAAAGAGTTCAGCGAAGATTCACCAGGCTGATACCTGGGATGGCAGGAATGATGTATGTTCTGGACCGATGGACATTATGTGACATTCTGGACATTTTTACATGCAATAGCACCCTCTGGTGGTGGTTATTGTGTTAACAGTTTGTATGCTGGAAAGGTCATCTATCTTTCTTCCTGTGTGAGGTCATTTGACCTTTGTTCCTTTCTTCCTGTGAGAGGTCATTTAACCTTCCTACCTTTCTTCCTGTTGACCCCAGGAAGCAGTTTTGCTAGGAAGAACCTGACTCGAGTAATGGAGAATCTGCCATGAGAGGTTCCATTTACAATCTAATGTAATCTGATTTCATATGTTAGGCCAAGCGCAATATCTGTGAGTATCTTTGTTCCTTAGCATAATAGCAATGTTGTCAGAGTAATATTTTGATAATATTATGTTTATAAAAGGTTAATATTTAATAGTTACAGAAGTTAGTTCAAATGTTAGTTAGTTATACAATTAGTCTATTCTACTGTTGTAAATATGTTTATATCTTATGTAATATCGAATGTATAGTACTCAGTTTATGTACAAAACATACTTTGTCTTTGTTTACAGTTTCACAAATTTGTTCAAGTAAAGCTTCAAAACAGCAACCGGCTTCAGAAGAATCATTTTTGAATGAGTGTTTAACTTGCTGGATAGCTAGATAGGAGCACATCTAGCATGGCCAGTACAATGTATGAGGAGAGATTGGGTCAATTGGGCTTATACTCGCTGGAGTTTAGAAGAATGAGAGGGGATCTCATTGAAACTTATAAAATTCTGACAGGACTGGACCGACTAGATGCAGGATGTTCCCAATGGTCAGGGAGTCCACAACCAGGGGTCACAGTCTAAGGATAAGGGGTAAGCCATTTAGGACAGAAATGAGGAGGAATTTCTTCACCCAGAGAGTGGTGAACCTGTGGAATTCTCTACCACAGAAGGTAGTAGAGGCCAATTCATTAAATATATTCAAGAAGGAGTTGGATATATTTCTTAAAGCTAAAGGGATCAAGGGGTATGGGGAGAAAGCAGGGACAGGGTACTGAATTTGGATGATCAGCCATGATTGCACTGAACAGCAGAGCAGGCTCAAGGGGCCGAATGGCCTACTCCTGCTCCTATCTTCTATGTTTCTATGTTTAAAAAAGGTAAGTTTACTTTTAGCCCTGTAAAAAAACTTTAATTATTTTTTTCAAAAATTAAAATTTTTGTTTAAAATAGTTAATTTATTGTAATTTCAAGTCATTTTAAAAATGTGATTTAAAAAAAATGTATTTAAAGTTTTACTATGTTTTTGGGGTGATCTCCATTCATATATTTGACAGGTCTTCCTGTCAAGTGTATGAAGGGAGATTCCCTTCTGTGATTGGCTCCCCATGGCCCATGTGATCCCAGGGACGCTGCGAACTACCTGCGCCTCTGGCGTACGTGGGCCCTGCACACTTGGAGTTTGGAGAGGCCCAGCATCGGAAGTGATCATGTCCCGGGAGCCCTCAGGTAAGGGCACAGATTTTTCCAGATCGCAGTCCTCCGCCCACGGGAGGCCTGCGATCGGAATATCTGGGCCAATATGTTTAAGCGGGGGAGGGGGACGCGGTTGGTGGGTGTGAGTGGAGAGTGGATGGCAGCAGCAAGCAGGGGAAGGAGAATGACCACCTGTGTGTAGTGTAGGGATGGCAACACTCTCATTGCCCTCGAGTCTCCCAAAATTAAAGACTAATCTCCAGGACACTACTGCGAGCAACCCAGGAGAAAAATTATAAGGGCAACATAAAATTGATTTTTGAAAATATTTTCATGGAACACTTTTGTTTATTAGTTATAAAAATATTGGACATGGGAAAGATAGCATAGGAAAGTGGTGCACCATGAGCATGGACATGTCGGGCGGCCAATGCCGGGAGGACTGCACAGTACTCTAAGTGTGATCTAACCAAGGTTCAATACAGGTTTAGCATAACTTCCCTACTTTTCAATTTTATCCCTCTAGAAATAAACCCTAGTGCTTGGTTTGCCTTTTTAATGCCTTGCTAACCTGTGTCGCAACTTTTAGTGATTTGTGTATTTGTACTCCGAGATCCCTTTGTTCCTCTACCCGACCTAGACTCGCACCCTCCAAGTAATAAGTAATACCTCACATTTATCAATTATATACCCATTCTGCAAGTTTATTAACGTCCTCCTGTAATTTTTTGCTATCCTCCTCAGTATTGACTATCCCCCGCCGCAATCAAGCAACAAGCTCAATTTTTTTTTAGAATGCCACCCCCCCAAGGCAGGTAGTGCTGTGGAGAATATTATAGATTTTTCTCCAACACAGGTAGCAAAGACTCAATGGGAGGTAAGTATGACAGATAGACTGAATAGGCTGGGGGTGATTTTTAACTGTCAGTTTCTCACCTGAAAAATGGACAGCCAGCTGTTCAAAATCAGATGGAGGATGGGGGAGATACATTTAAGCATTAGTAGACTTCACAGGTAAATATGACAGTCAGGTGTGATAATAGTAGCATGACAGAAATAGCGTGATGAGTAAGTGTTACAGAAGTGCGACACTTGCAGGAATTGCACACTACAATGAAGACTTTTCAAAGTAAACTAAGCTAAGTAGAGAAAAAAGGAAAAAGGAGAGGAGGAAATAGGTCACTGGTATAATGCTGACCTTCTTGCAGCTCTTATCTGTCTCTACTTGGTGGGAATGCACTGGACAGAGATTGTAATGTGACAGGTAGTCAATACTGCTGTCTTTACTGTGGTGCATTGTGCTACCAGAGACAATTTGTTTTATTTCTAGTGAATTAAAGGAATTGTACAGATAACTCTGGTGCCCTCCGAATTCCAGTCCAAATTACATATTATTTGAGTCAGACTTCAGACTATGAACCCTGGGTTTGCTGCCCAATATTCATCTAATCTGACCTCTGGCATTCTCCTGCTGATTGCTCCAACGGAGTGAGGCAACCAACACAAGTTGCTCACACATCGTATCTTCTTGTTGTCACAACAATGGAAGTGTCTTTGACTCAAGTACACAGTGTCACAATTAAATAGTAAACGACAGAGTGCTGTAATGAGCCTCTTACCAATACAGATTTTCCCCCTAACTACCTTGGTATTTTACTTATTATACAGGTCAATTTGGGTTAAGGACGGTGAGTTCCCAATGTACAGAATGTGATTGGTCTCCTTTGTGAGACAAGGGGGAAGTTTTCCCAGCCCTGGGGAGGCGGATATGGAGGCAGGACTGCCGGGGAAATGGCAGAAACTGGGAGCGGGTACCGACCCCACTCCCAATCCGCCTCCATGCCATATTCCCGGGAGGCAGGTCCACGAGTCGCGCAGGGACCCGTCTCCCCGAGGCAGGAAGGGGATTAGAGCCAATTAACTGCCTGTTAACAGGCAGTTTTGAGGCTTTTCCCCATTTTACGCCTGCAATTGCGGGCTTCCCGATGGCTGCGAACCTCGCCAGGGTCAGCGAGGCGAGCAGTGGGTCTGCGGGGGTGAGAGGGGTCGAAATGTCAGCTGTAGAGGTGAGTGAAGGGTGCAAGTGTGGACAGGTAAGTACGAGAGGTGAGTGTAAAGTGTTGGAAAAAGTTTCCTTACCTTTGCTTCTTTCTGCAGGCCTTTGAGGATCCGGAGGCACCTCAACTCAATGGTAGAGGTGACAGAATGGCTGCTGCATCCTCAGATGCAGCAGCCATCTGCTTTCTGTTGAGGAGAGAGGTCTTGGTGAGCCTTCTGTGCAAGGGCTCACCTTAGAACAGAGATTGTCAGTGTTTGACAGCTTCTTAAAGCTGTCAAATGCTGACAATTCATCTGTCAAAAATTTTTTCGCAGATGAAGCGTCATACTCTGATGTCATCTGTCATCGGCTTTCCCTTAATTGGCCGGTAAGGCCAATCAAGAGAAAATAGCCTGGGTTGGTCAGACGTCGCTGGGGGCGGGACTGTATCCCGGAAACCAGCAGTCCCGCCTCCATTGATAAAATCCAGCCCAAGGACACAAAAAA